>NC_069082.1:116009057-117414057 GCF_025698485.1 Gossypium arboreum
TCCCTCAATTCACCATTGTTTCTTTCCTTTATCTCTACTTCTGTCGAAATACCGCAAAAGCCGAAATCAGTGAAGATAGGGGGGTGCCGATTCTTTGTGACCAGCAACCTTTTCTCTCCTTTTCAATTGTTGGCATTCGATTCCTTTACCTTTTAGGCATATGGATTCAAGAGAAGAAAGACTGTGGTAAGTGCTCAAACTCTAAATGACTCCTAGAGTAACTGATGGCAAAAGCCGAAACCCCTCTAGTTTAGGGAGGTGGCCGAATATGGTTATAGGCCTTATGGGGTCTTCTTTTAATATTTTTATGATTTCTATAGTGGAGGAGCAGCAAGGTGTAGTGTCAACTTGAATCAGCTTGGATCTCCGGAGGGGCTAGATCTAGTCAATCAATATCGGCAAGGTAAGGTTCTTAAGGCCATTTTGGATGGTGGCCGAATGTGTAAGTACTAATAATAGGTGGTTCTTGTTTTGGGTCAATTAATGGAAGCTAATTTATTAACGGTGGAATATAGGAGAAAGCGTGTAGGAGATCTCGTCGAGGAATATCGCCAAACAGGTGTGTAACGAACCCTTTTTCATAGCTTAAAGCGATAAATGCCAAAAAGCCGAAATGCCGAAATTTTGGCATTTCGAGGACTTGTGAGCAAGCGAACGCTCACTAGTTAGTTAGAATCGATGAGATGATGATCGGGAACAATGGAAACGGTAAGAATGTGATTTTTGGCGTTCTCGGTAAGTTGGGCCTTGAGGGGCCGAAGTGGGGCCCATTGGGCTTTCGGGCCCATTTGGGTAAAATTGGTAGAAAAGGAGAACCTATTAAATTACGCATCGTGACTGATAAAACTGTTATGGAATATAGGCTAAATGGTCCTAGATGACGAAATTGGCTAAGTAGGGCCCATTAGAGGTTTTTAGGCCCAATAACTCAATTTCGCTAAAAATAGGCCAGACTCACTGTTTGCACACATGAATTGTTAGTAACCGTTAATGAACATGGAAACCCTAATTTTCGGTAAAATTACAGAATTACCCTTATAATATGAAAATGACCGTTTTGCCCCTAGGTAAAAATGACCATTATACCTCTAGGGTTTATATATGAATTTAATATATGGGATTTTGATAAACATGGTATGTATGGTATGCATATGACATGTATGATATGCATATGATATGTATGATATGCACATGATGTATTCGTAAATACATTGGGTTGGGTTTTTATATGGATGGAGGAAGTGTAAAAGGGCTTATGCCCCAGTTATGATAAAGAGCTTATGCCCCAATTATTAAAAGGGCTTATGCCCCAGTTATTAAAAGGGCTTTGCCCCAGTTATTAAAAGAGGCTAGGCCTCCAGTTATATGATAAAGCAGCTATGCTGCCAGTGGAGAGTTATGGCGGAGTGGGTCGAGTTAAACCCCACATGGTGTGTTGGTTGGTACGGGTGGAGAGTAGCGGATGGTGGGTTGAGTAGTCTCCCCAAATGGGCTTGCATTCTCTCATTGACATTACATGTGATATTGAAATGGGCCTATGGGCCATACTGTTTTTAATAAAGGCTTCACCCAAGATGTCTGAAATATGAAAAGGCTTGCCCGGTGTTATGAAATATGAAATATGAAAAGGCTACTGACCCATTACATGTTGAGATTGGATTTGGGCTTAGGCCCAACAGGCTGTTATTGTTTTGGGCTCTGAAAGGGGCTTGTTGCACACTGAGTTTCCAAACTCACCCCCTTTCCTTAACCTTACAGGTGAGCCTTGATGTGGGGACTTGGGCTGGAAGGGATTCAGAGTAGCCACGGTGGTCGCCTTTGGACTTTTAAATAAGCGTTGGTTTTCATTAAATTTCCTTTAATTATTATTTATTTTTAGGTTGTAATAAGGCCATTTTAACTTTCCTTTTATTTCTTTTCGGGATTATTTTATTTTTAATAACTTTAAACCTGGTTGATAATTATTCAAATGGGCTAGACTTAGGACGTGTTTTCAAAATGGTACTTGATTTCAAAATATCTCAACGCCACTATTAATCAATTTATCAAAGACGTTCGCTTAAATAAATTTAAACTCGATATAACAAAGTGTGGTTATGGTTGTGGGCATGTCTAGGATTGGATCCAACCAAAGAGCTTGGTACTTAAGCAGCCTTCATGGCTCACCTCCTCTGTCTCGGATACCTACCTGGTGCCCAGCTTCCATACACTTTGTTAACTCACAAAAGTCGTTTTTTTTTAAAAGCACTAAAATGAAACATGGATTTTTAACTTCAATGTGGCACGTCAGATTCGGCCATAGCATCTGGGTCGGGTTTGGGGTGTTACATTTAGTGGTTTCAGAGCCAGGTTGCAACAACTCGGCTGTGGATTGGGTCCGAAATTTTTTTTTGAAAATTTAGGCCTAAGAAGGTTATTTTTGAAATGGTTTTTGAAAAGTTCATTCTGAAGATGTTTTGCGGAGTATATATGTTAAAATGGTCCAAGTTTTTCTGTTTTAAATCAAGAGTTCAAAATAAAGGGGTGTTTTCAAATCAAAGTTTTTAAATTCCTATTTTCGGTGATCAAAAACATGGTTTTCAAGTTTTAAATAGATTGGAGAAAGAAGTGGCGCACTGAATCCCCGGCGCCAAGTCTGTAAGTATATTTTTTTTACGATATATGATATGATATTATGAATAGTGCTGAGACTCTACTATGATGCTGTAGATAGGGTAAAACTGTGAAACGGTAGAAATGAGACTGTAGCTAGACTACGACGATACGAAAACAATTCTTGAACTGCTATATTTCCATAAGACATTTTCTTAATAAACTGTGGAACATTATACTAATTTCATAAAATTCGTAAATTAGATAAGTCGATATGAGTACAAGAGGAGTTCGTGGACGAGGCCACGGACATGGTCGCAGAAGGGTGCAAGCTGAATCTTCATCCTCAGGGCATAGGCCAGCTGAGGAGCCATCTGTGCCACAAGCAACAGAGACTGGGTCTTATGATCGGGCTGCGGGGGATGGCGCTTTGTCCCAAGCCATTCTAAGGGTTTTAGAAAGAGTTGCTGGAGCTAGTACTGGGACAATGAATAGGGGGTGTATATCGGAGTGACTCTGAGCCAACGGAGCAGAAGTATTTAGGGGTGTATCTGGAGTAGCCCCAAATGTGGCAGAATATTGGCTAGAGGCAACAGAATGGATCATGGACGATCTAGACTGCTCAGTGGAGCAAAAGTGAAAGGAGGCTGTGTCATTTGCTACGTGATTTGAGGCATACCGATGGTGGATCACCGTAAGGGAGAGTACCCCAATTGAGCAAGTAACTTGGGAATTGTTCAAAACTGCTTTTAAAGGGAGGTATGTTGGAGCAAGCTATGAGGATGCTCGTCGGAAGGAATTCTTGAATCTGACTCAGGGTGATAAGACTGTAGCAGAGTATGAGGCAGAATTTTTGAGGTTGAGTCGATATGCTAGTGGGATAGTGGCAACTGAATATGAGCGTAGTGTCCGATTTGAGGATGGTCTCCGCGATGAGCTTAGGATATTGATAGCTTCAGAGGGAGTGTGGTTTTGCTACATTGGTAGAGAAGGCTAAGATAGCCGAGGAGGTGAAGCTGACTGAGCGACAGAATCGTAAGAAGGATCGACCCAGATTCAAGAGGGATTTTAGACCCTCAAGTGCCATGAATCGAAATGTTAAAAGAGCAAGGATGGAAGAACCGATTCGAGCAATTCCAGTAAATACTTATAGACCGCAGGCTTGCAGGGACTGTGGTAAGGTGCATATGGGGGAGTGCTGGAAACGAACTGGAGCATGTTTTCGATGTGGGTCTAAGGAGCATAAGTTCAGAGAGCGTCCTTGGAGGGCAGCTCAGGAGCTAGCTGCAGAGCAAAGGGATGTCCAACCACGGCGAGGAGGACCACCACCACAGAGGGGTCGTGGGCAAGGTAGAGGTGGCAATGGTAATGGACGAGGACGTGGGGCACCTGGCAGAGGTGCTGGACATGCTGAAGCCCGACAGCCGGCTTTGGTTTATGCGACACGACGTCGTGAGGAAGGTGACGCTCCTGATGTTATAACTGGTACGTTATTCATTCATAGCATGCCTTACACTGCTTTGATTGATGTGGGTTCCACTCACTCGTATGTAACTTGTGATGTATCTGGGGCTTAGGATGTGCTTCTTGAGGAGATTGTGAGTGAGGTATCGGTGATAAGCCCATTGAGACATTCGGTTAAGGTAGATAAACTTTTAGGCGATCAGTTAGTGACACAAGATAAAATTTTTGAAGGAGATTTGATGGAGCTGCCATTTGGGGATTTTGATCTTATCTTGGGAATGGACTGGTTAGCTAAGCACAAGGCGACGTTGGATTGTGCTGCAAAGAGGATGGTACTACGAATTGCTGAAGATGAGGAGATAATGGTCATAGGGGAACGAAGGGATTATTTGTCCAATGTTGTTTCGGCTTTAAGAGCCGAGAAGTTGATTCGAAAAGGTTGTGAGGCGTACTTGGCCCTTGTAAGTCAAACGGGACTTGAGGAGATAACGGTAGAGTCGGTTAGGACTATTAAGGAATTTCAGGATGTATTCCCAGATGAACTTCCTAGATTACCCCCGAGTAGAGAAGTCGAGTTTGGAATCGACTTATTACCTGGAACAGCTCCTGTGACCATTGCGCCTTATAGGATGGCACCAAAGGAATTGGTGGAATTGAAGGCTCAGATTCAGGAACTGTTGGATAGAGGGTTTATAAGACCAAGTGTTTCCCGTAAGCTCTGCAGTCTTGTTAAGTAGAAGAAGAAAGATGGGACTATGCGAATGTGTGTTGACTATCGGTAGTTGAATAAACTGACGATCAAGGATAAGTATCCGTTACCAAGAATCGATGATCTGCTTAACCAATTAAAAGGAGCCTCGGTGTTTTCTAAGATCGACTTTCAGTCGGGATATCATCAATTAAGAGTTAAAGAAGTGGATATTTATAAGACGGGGTTCAGGACTCGATACGGTCATTACGAGTTTCTGGTAATGCCTTTTGGGTTGACTAATGCACCGACAGCATTCATGGATTTGATGAATCGGGTATTCCAGCCATACTTGGATCAGTTCGTAGTCATTTTTATTAACGATATTTTGGTGTATTCGGAAACGGAAGAGAAGCATGATGAGCATCTTCGTGTAGTACTGCAAATATTAAGGGAGAAACAACTTTATGCAAAGTTTAGTAAGTGCGAGTTTTGGCTGAAAGAAGTTACCTTCTTGGTGCATGTTGTGTCTGCCGAGGGGATCAAGGTGGACCCTCGAAAGATTGAGGCAATTTTGGAATGGAAGCCACCGAGGTCAGTAATAGAGATCTGAAGTTTTCTGGGGTTGGCAGGTTATTATCGGAGATTCATGGAAGGATTTTTCGTGTTGGCGACAGATAATCTAAACTTATAAGGAAGGGAGCACCTTTTGTTTGGACAAATAAGCAGCAAGAGGCTTTTGAGAAGTTGAAAAAGGTTTTGATGGAAGCGCCAGTGTTGATTCAGCCAGAGTCTGGTAAGGATTTCACTGTGTACAGCGATGCGTCACATGTAGGTTTGGGCTGCGTGTTGATGCAAGAGGGTAAAGTCGTCGCTTATGCTTCACGATAGCTTAAGCAGCACGAGGTGCACTACCCACGCATGACTTGGAATTGGCAGCGATAATCTTTGCACTTAAGATATGGAGGCATTACGTATGGGGAGAAATGCATCATCTATACGGATCACAAGAGTCTTAAGTACTTGCGACTCAAAAGGAGTGAATCTTAGGCGTGAAGGTGGATAGAGTTGTTAAAGGACTATGACTGTTCGATTGAGTACCATCCAGGTAAGGCGAATGTCGTGGCTGATGCGCTAAGTCGAAGGGCTGTGGCGGAATTAAAGGCGATGTTTGCTTGTCTAAGTTTGTATGACGACGGAAGTTTATTGGCGGAGTTGCAAGTAAGACCGACTTGGGTAGAACAGATTAAGAAACAACAGTTGGAGGACGAGTCGTTAGTTTCTCGGTTTCAGCAAGTTGAGAAGGGGGAGAATCCAGACTTTGGGTTAAATAGTGAGGGAGTTCTTTGTTTTCGAGGAAGAATTTGTATGCCGAAAGACTCCGACTTGAGATTGATGATTTTGAAAGAGGCACATAATGGACCTTGTGCTATGCATCCAGGAGGGAGTAAGTTGTATCGAGACTTGCGAGAGCAATATTGGTGGCCTGGGCTTAAGCGAGAAGTGACCGAATTTGTAGGGAGATGTTTGACATGTCAACAAGTGAAGGCTGAGCATCAATTACCTTCGGGATTGTTACAGCCGGTAAAGATACCATTTTGGAAGTGGGAAAGGGTAACTATGGACTTTGTAAGTGGGTTGCCGTTGACACCTTCTAAGAAGGATTCAGTTTGGGTGATTATGGATAGACTCACGAAATCTGCTCATTTCATACCTGTCCGAACCGATTACTCACTTCAGAAGTTGGCCAAATTGTATGTGGCAGAAATAGTACGGTTGCATGGTGTGCCAGCATCGATAATTTCAGACCGAGACCCAAGGTTTACATCTCGGTTTTGGCAGAAGTTGCATGAGGCATTGGGAACGCGATTGGATTTCAGTACGGCTTTTCACCCTCAGTCGGATGGGCAGTCAGAGAGGGTTATTCAGATTTTAGAGGATATGTTGAGGGGTTGTGCTATTGAGTTTAGAGGCAGCTGGGAGGACCATTTGCCATTGGCGGAGTTCGCGTATAACAACAGTTACCAAGCAAGTATTCAGATGGCTCCATATGAGGCGCTATATGGGCGAAGGTGTCGTTCACCTACTTGTTGGGTAGAATTGGGGGAAAGGAAAATACTTGGACCAGAGTTGGTAGCAGATACTGAAGACAAGATTAAGGTGATCAGGAATTGGTTAAAGGAGGCGGCGGATCGACAAAAGTCTTATGCCGATCTGAAGCGTAAGGATATCGAATATGCGGTAGGGGACATGGTCTTTTTGAAAGTTTCGCCTTGGAAGAAGATATTGAGATTTGGTAAGAAGGGTAAGTTGAGCCCACGATTTATTGGGCCTTACCGAATCATTAAGCGGATAGGGCCGGTGGCTTATCAGCTAGAGTTACCTCCAGAATTGGATCGTATTCATGACGTTTTCCATGTGTCCATGCTAAAGCGATATCGTTCTGACCCAACTCATATCGTGCCAGTTGCAGAAATCGAGGTACGGTCGGATTTGACCTTTGAAGAGGAACCTGTGCAAATACTTGATCGCGATGTTAAGGTGTTGAGAAGGAGGTCGGTCCCATTAGTGAAGGTACTTTGGAGGAACCATGGCAAGGAAGAAACTACTTGGGAGACCGAAGAGGCAATGCATCAGTAGTACCCTCAACTGTTTGGATCAGGTAAATTTTGAGGCCAAAATTTCTTTAAGGAGGGTAGAGTTGTAATATCTTGATTTTCGGGTTTTTCGCGATTCTTGATATTTTAAGTAAGTTTCTAAAATTTGGCATGCGATTATGGAATTCATAATTTTGGTATGTAAATGGGCTTATGGAAGGCCCATGAGTTGGCCAAAACCCGGTAGAATTTTTAAATTTTGGACTTAAGAGTTAGGGGTTCTGGCTAGGTGCCCTTATATAAAGTTGTGGGTAAAATGTATCACAAAAAGGAGCGTTAGTAAAGTGGCAAGGGTGACGCCACTAAGCTCCTAAAAAGGTGGCGTGTGGAGCATAAGGGAAGACCTGGGATTGATTCTCGGTGTTGGCAAGTAAGAGTATTTATTTTTATGTGCAGGAAGGGTAAGTGTTGGAATCCAAGTGGATTCTGTAAGAGGAGAGTTTGGATCAAGTCAAATGCATGGATTAAGGAGGGATAAGGGGAGAGATTTTAGGGATTTGATATGAAGATAGAGTTGGCCGAATAAGGGAGATTGGAGGGGGGATTTTCGGCAGAGAGGTTTAGTTAAGGATTTTCGGCACTTAAGTATTTTTGTGCCGTTTTCTCCCTAGAGGATTAGTCTTTTTCTATCTTTGTCTTTTGCACCCGAATCTATCATCTCTTCTTCCATCTTTTCTTCCTTCTCCTTCTTTCAAACCAGCCCACTATTTCCCTCCATTCACCATTGTTTCTTTCTTTTATCTCTACTTCTGCCGAAATACAGCAAAAGCCGAAATCAGTGAAGATAGGGGGTGCCGATTCTTTCTGACCAGCAACCTTTTCTTTCCTTTTCAATTGTTGGCATTCGATTCCTTTACCTTTTAGGCGTACGAATTCAAGAGAAGAAAGACTGTGGTAAGTGCTCAAACTCTAAATGACTCCTAGAGTAACTGATGGAAAAAGCCGAAACCCCTCTAGTTTAAGGAGGTGGCCGAATATGGGTATAGGCCTTATGGGGTATTCTTTTAATATTTTTATGATTTCTATAGTGGAGGAGCAGCAAGGTGTAGTGTCAACTTGAATCAGCTTGGATCTCCGGAGGGGCTAGATCTAGTCAATCAATATCGGCAATGTAAGGTTCTTAAGGCCATTTTGGATGGTGGCCGAATGTGTAAGTACTAATATAAGATGGTTCTTGTTTTGGGTCAATTAATGGAAGCTAATTTATTAACGGTGGAATATAGGAGAAATCGTGTAGGAGATCTTGTCGAGGAATATCGCCAAACAGGTGTGTAACGAACCCTTTTTCATAGCTTAAAGCGATAAATGCCGAAAAGCCGAAATGCCGAAATTCTGGCATTTCGAGGACTTGTGAGCAAGCGAATGCTCACTAGTTAGTTAGAATCGATGAGATGATGATCGGGAACAATGGAAATGGTAAGAATGTGATTTTTGGCGTTCTCGGTAAGTTGGGCCTCGAGGGGCCGAAGTGGGGCCCATTGGGTTTTTGGGCCCATTTGGGTAAAATTGGTAGAAAAGGAGAACCTGTTAAATTACGCATCGTGACTGATAAAACTATTATGGAATATAGGCTAAATGGGCCTAGATGACGAAATTGGCTAAGTAGGGCCCATTAGAGGTTTTTAGGCCCAATAACTCAATTTTGCTAAAAATAGGCCAGACTCACTGTTTGCACACTTGAATTGTTAGTAACCGTTAATGAACATGGAAACCCTAATTTTCGGTAAAATTACAGAATTACCCTTATAATATGAAAATGATCGTTTTGCCCCTAGGTAAAAATGACCATTATACCCCTAGGGTTTATATATGAATTTAATACATGGGATTTTGATAAACATGGTATGTATGGTATGCATATGACATGTATGATATGCACATGATATGTGTGATATGCACATGATGTATTCGTAAATGAATTGGGTTGGGTTTTTATATGGATGGAGGAAGTGTAAAAGGGCTTATGCCCCAGTTATGATAAAGGGCTTATGCCCCAGTTATTAAAAGGGCTTATGCCCGTTATTAAAAGGGCTTTGCCCAGTTATTAAAAGAGGCTAGGCCTCGGTTATATGATAAATGACTATCTTTGCCGGTGGAGAGTTATGGCGGGGTGGGTCGAGTTAATCCCACATGGTGTGTTGGTTGGTACGGGTGGAGAGTAGCGGATGGTGGGTTGAGTAGTCTCCCAAATGGGCTTGCATTCTCTCATTGACATTACATGTGATATTGAAATGGGCCTATGGGCCATACCATTTCTGATAAAGGCTTGCCCAAGAATATGAAATATGAAAAGGCTTGACCAGTGTTATGAAATATGAAATATGAAAAGGGCTACTGCCCAAGACATGTTGAGATTGGATTTGGGCTTAGGCCCAACAGTCGTTATTGTTTTGGGCTCGAAAGGGGCTTGTTGCACACTGAGTTTCCAAACTCACTCCCTTTCCTTAACCTTGCAGGTGAGCCTTGATGTGGGGACTTGGGCTGGAGGGGATTCAAAGTAGCCACGGTGATCATCTTTGGACTTTTAAATAAGCGTTGGTTTTCATTAAATTTCCTTTAATTATTATTTATTTTTGGGTTGTAATAAGGCCATTTTGACTTTCCTTTTATTTCTTTTCGGGATTATTTTATTTTTAATAACTTTAAACCTGGTTGATAATTATTCAAATGGGCTAGACTTAGGACGTGTTTTCAAAATGGTACTTGATTTCAAAATATCTCAACGCCACGATTAATCGATTTATCAAAGACGTTCGCTTAAACAAATTTAAACTCGATATAACAAAGTGTGGTTATGGTTGTGGGCATGTCTAGGGTTGGATCCAACCAAAGAGCTTGGTACTTAAGCAGCCTTCATGGCTCACCTCCTCTGTCTCGGATACCTACCTGGTACCCAGCTTCCATACACTTTGTTAACTCACAAAAGTCGTTTTTTTTAAAAGCACTAAAACGAAACATGGATTTTTAACTTCAATGTGGCACGTCAGATTCGGCCATAACGTCTAGGCCGAGTTTGGGGTGTTACATTAAAACCTTAATTTCCTCCCTTTTTCTTTTCTTTCCCTTTGTCTTGCTCCCAATTCAAATGCTTCTCTTTCTTTTCTCCTTCATTTCTTTCTTTTATTCTTTTAGTTTCTTTAATCTTTTATTTTTATTTACTTTATTAATTTAATAATAATAATTTTTATAACAAATATCTATTTAATAACAAATATTTATATTACATTTATGCATACATATATTTTGCACTTGTCTATTATCATCACCATCTAATTGTCTTTATTTTATTTATTTTATATAATTTAATATTTTAATATGACAAAAATCTATTTACTTAAATAAAAAGTAATTAAATAAATATATTAAAATTGTACAAATATTATTATTACACGTGTATATTTTTATTACCATACATTTATCTTTATTTTAATTTACTTGAGAATATATTAATATAATATCAATTAAATAATAATAATAATAACTTTATTAATGTATGCAATCTAAGAAAAATATTAGATTTTTCAATTCATTTAGAAAAATATTAGATTTTCAATTCATTTGCCACCTCAATTAGGACAAATGGCATAATTGCCATTTTGGTCCCTTATATTTTCTTTTAATCTATAATTAAATTTTTTCCTTTATTCAATTTAGTCCTTTTCCCTAATTATTCTTAATTAAACTAAATTCACTTAATTAAAGTCTAATTAAACACACAATAGACTCACAAATATTCGTAATAAATATTTATGAACTTGGTTTACTAAGACGAAGGCCCTATAACTCGCTTTTTCGGTGCCCGTGAATTTTTGGATCATTACAGTTACAGCTAGTGATGATATTAGAACGGAAATAGGAAAAAGTTATTATAAACTTTATATTGGGAATACTCTATCTTCAAAAAAGAAAGATGTTATTTGGGTAATCACTAATTGTTTGACAAGTTCTATACATTTTATCCCAGCGTGAGTGGATGGCTCACTTGATAGATTGAATGAGATATATGTTTCCGAGATTGTCAGGTTTTATGGAGTGTCATTCTCCAATATGTTTGATAGGGTTTCACAGTTCAGTTTTTGATTTTGGAATAAATTATAAGAAGCTCTGGGTAAGCAGTTACAAATTTTTGATATTGCATTTTGTTTCCTGACTGATGGTTAGTCCGAATGTGTTATTCAGATTTTTAAAGGAATGCTTTGGTGCTATATTTTAGAATTCAAGGGCAAATGGAAAAGAAGTAATTGTTGTTAGTTAAATTGCAAATCATAACAGTTTTCAGTCAAGTATTGAAACGACACTATACAAGACTCTGTGTAGTTGCAAATGTAAAACTCCATATTATTGGACTGAGATTAGTAAGAAAAGATATGTGGAGTTGATATGATCTGTGAAACAGAAGAAAATATGGATGAGATCCCAGATAGGTTTAAAGCAATTTCTAATTGTCAGAGATTTTATGTGAGTTTTAAATGGAAAGAAATAGAGTTTCAAGTTGGCGACAAAGTGTTTCTAAAAAAATTGCCATGGAAGAAAGTTTTCTGGTTTGACTATAAAGGTAAATTAAGTTCTTAATATATTGAATTACATGAAATCTATTGAAAGAGTTGGAAGTGTTACTTATTGGATGGTGTTACCGCCAGAGTTTGACTGAATTCATAAAGTTTTCTTGTGATTAAGATATGATGTTATTAATTAGATACATTATTAGTTATTCCTCCGATGGATATTGAAATTCAACTTGACATGAGTTATAGTGAAGAATTGATTAGAATTCTGGCACGTGAAGTGAAAGAACTGAGAAATAAAAGGTAGCTTTAATAAAAGTTTTCTGACAATGATATGATATAGAGAAACCTAACTATTTACTCCTATAATTTTCAAGGACGAAAATTTTTTAGGGGGGGGGAGAGTTGAAACAGGCCAATTTTCAGTGATGTCTGAAAAAGTTGTTTGAGACCACTAAAATCTGACAAGTGAGCTTATAAATTATTATTTAATATTTATGAGTCAATCGTGAATTGAAGAAGATTTATGAATTAGTGATTTGTACTTTAGAAATATTTATCAAATTAATTAGTTTTGAAACCGAGGTATCGAGACCCCGGTTTCATAAACCGAACCGTAAATACTTTTATAAATATTTACGGAGTGTCATTAAGTTAGTATTAAAGTTAAAGTTTCGTTAGGAAATTTTAACATTTTGATAGTTAATTAATTAAAAATGATGTCTGAAAAAGTTGTTTGAGACCACTAAAATCTGACAAGTGAGCTACCGAGGTATCGAGACCTCGGTTTCATAAACCGAACCGTAAATACTTTTATAAATATTTACGGAGTGTCATTAAGTTAGTATTAAAGTTAAAGTTTCGTTAGGAAATTTTAACATTTTGATAGTTAATTAATTAAAAATGATCAAATTACAAAAAAAGAATTCCTGAGACTCAGTTCTCGTAAATCGAATTCGTAAATATTTATTAAAAATATTTACGAAGCTAGTTGTGTAGTTAATTAGGTTTCAGTTAAGTAAATTTGCTTGAATTAAAAGTAATTAGGTATAAGGACTAAATTACATATAGGGTGATGATCGCGTGATTTCGTGATAGGTTTTAAATATTTATAATTAATCGTTCTTGAAACTAACTATTATCGCGATGTAGGCAAGTGTACCTATCGAACAGTAGTATAGTTTTAGCAAGACCAGATTGTCGAACCCAAAGGAATTAAAAGTACTAGTAATGATTGTCTTTTTATAATCTAGCCCAAGAATAAAGAGATTTTGTTTTAACTAACTAATTATCTAAACTAAGAACTCACAGAGAATAGAATTGGGGAACTGCTTTTGGGAAAATAGATTGAATTAAGACAATACCTAAAGAAAAATTCACCTAGACTGTACTTGTTATTTTGGTTCCAAATCGGACGATTTATTCATTTAACTTGTTCCGTAGAGATCCCTAAGTTATGTTATTATTCCTATTCAAGACTAATAACGGCTAATCCCTAGATTGAATAATTGAGACCTTTCTCTAATTAACACCTTAGGGTTGCATTAACTCGATCTATGGATCCCCTTATTAGTTTCACCCTAATCCGGCAAAATCTTGTCACCCTATGTCTAGGCGCGCAAACAACTCCGCTTAATTATGATAAATGTACTCCTAGATAGGGTCTATTCCTCCTCTGAATAACGACTTTATCTTGAATTAGTATCCTGGGATATCAAAACAAGAATTAAGAACACATAATTAAGAACAAGTTAAATATTTATCATACAATTTAGAAAATAATAACAAGTTTCGTCTTAGGTTTCATTCCTCTTAGGTATTTAGGGGTTTTAGTTCATAACTAAATAAGAAAACATCTCAGAATAATAATGAATACAAAACATAAAGAAAACCCAAAATTCCTGAAGGGGAAATTGAGGAGAGATCTTCAGTCTTGATGATGAATCCGACTTCTGAAATGGATCAATCGACTTCCTTGGAGTAATTCCTTACTCCCTATTCTGTGTGCCCTCTTTTTTTCCTCCTCTAGGGTGTATTTATAGCCTTTAGAATGCCTAAGAGCCCTCAAAATTAGCCTTTTCCGAACTGGACTAAACTTGGGCTCAGTAGGGACACACCCGTGTGACACGCCCGTGTGCGATTACTTCAGGTCGTGCTCAAGCCTGCCAAATTGACACGGCCGTGTGGTCTGCCCATGTGAGGAGGTTCAGGCCGTGTTGATTTTGTACTTTGGCCCATTTTCTCCGTTTTTGGCCCGTTTCTTGTTCCTTTTGCTCTCCTATGCTCTCCTAAGTATAAAACATGAAACTAAAGCATTAGGAGCATCGACTTCACCAATTCTAATGAGAAATCATCCATAAAATGCGTTAAACATGGGGTAAAAATATGTATAAATTACGGTTTATCAAATACCCCTACACTTAAGCATTTGCTTGTCCTCAAGCAAAATTCTCAACTCATAATCAAAATAAATTCTTCTCAACTTATAATTTCTATTGATAATATCTCAAAATAATCCATAGGTAATCATACATTGAGAATTCAACTAAAAGAACATAAAAGTTTTAAACATTCCAAGTTGAGTATTTAATCATGCAAACATAGGTGTCTCCCCTCATTTAAGAAATTACCTTTGATTCAGAATATCATAGAGTTTCACATCCTTACTAAAGATTCACTCAAATCACTCGAGGTGTTTAAGGACAATAAATGAAGCACTCAATACTCAATAATGAAAAGTCATTACCATAGGCTTGCATGAAAATCAAATCTCTACCACTATAATTTAAGATGATACATCAATCAAAACGTCTTTAGAGGGTTGTAATGAGGCTTGGTTAGGGGTTGTAGTCACAAGCTGAAAAAAAGGGTTAGAATCGAGATTGAGTTGAAAAATTAATTAAACTAGAAAAATATTTAATCATCACTTTACGTACAACATAACTCTTTCTCTGACTATGGAATTTAAATACTGAAGCTTACAAATAGAAGATCACTACTAACATGTATACTTTTTTTTTTAAGAACAAGTTAAATAACATAGACTAACTATTAAGAACAAGACATAGCTAAGCAATTTATTCAACTCAAATCTCGACAAAAATAGGGATTAATTTAGGGGATTTCAACAATAATGGGTTAAGGGTTAATATTAAGGGTAATACAAGTAATGGCTTGTTAGGCTCAAGGGGGTTTACTAGGGGTTAATCGTGGAGGTAGGCTTTTCATGGGATGAGTGGGTTAATCCTAAGTGCCTTGATCATTTTGACATATCAAATCAAATGGTGTGGTCTTGACATGCATAATCAAGCAAGTTCTAGAATAATAGTTCAATACTGATGCACTCAAAGCAATAATAAGAGTGAGCATGAAAGAATTAATAGATGCTCAAAAGGCTCAAAAATCTCACAAAAATTATGGCTTTTGGATAATTAAAACTTTGTGAATTCCAACTCAAAGTAATACCTAAACTTTGGGGAAACAACCTAAGATTTTAAATTCTGAAAAATCAACTTATCATGCTTGATTCTCTAATGTCTTAAAGTTTAAACAATCAATGCATAAATGTTTATGTTTTAATTCAAGATATATCTCAAAATCATAAATCAATCAAAATATTATCTTAAATACGATACAAGAGCTTTTCAAGAGAACAAGGCAATCATTCAGGGATTTTTCTGATAATGAAATAAATATCCCCCCCCCCACACTTAATATGTACATTGCCCTCAATGTACAAAGATAGATATATTGAAAAGAATATAAAAATAAGATAGGGAGAGAAGTGAAACTTCCTGAATTAAGAATGGATGATATTCTTGAACTGGCGAGATCGAGTATTAGAAATAAAGCTGGAGGGCAAGCATGATTCTTAATGATAAAAGGATAGTTAAGGGAATAATCTGATAGTAGTCATAAAGATAAGCCGTGTTTAAAAAACAAATGAATCTTAAAAACTTAATAAAAGAAAAATAAAATAAGAGAAATAATCTAATTTTTCAGGTGACATAGCCGGTGCACACGCCCGTGTGGCTCGTCTCCCGTCCGTGTTCATCGTGAATTGAGATGTTGTCACTCAGCCTTCTGGCACTCCCGTGTGTCTAGGCCGTGTGGCTACGTGATCGTGTTGCACGGCAGTGTCTGGCGTGGTTCGCTTCTCCCACGGTCGTGTACCTCTGTGCACGCTCGTGTTATTTTGATCATGTCGTCCACGGGTGCTAGACATTGGCGTGGCGCACGCCCGTGTTCATTTGGCAGATTTTCCCACGGCCAGGTCACATGCCCGTGTTCATTTAACGCATCCCGTGTTGGGAAAGATAACTTTTACCCTATTTTCACACGGCCGTCTCACACGGCTGTGTTTCCGTCAGTGGTGGTCACACGGCCATAAGCACGGCCATGTGATCGGCCGTGTGGAGGCGGGAACCTATGCTTCAAAGACTCTGTTAGTGACCTAGATGTTTGAAAATTGAAATTTAAATAATTTAAAATCGTTAGTACTCGGGTTGCCTCCCGAGAAGCACTTGTTTAGAGTCTAAGCTTGACTGTTACCTTGTTGGTTTATTCAGGGCGGTTTGTGGAGTCGTAGCTCCTCTCCATTGTCTTTAAAATTCTCCCTGTTATAAAGTTTGAGAAGATGTCCATTTACTTTGAAAGTACCGTGTGATGGGTGACTTACCTCTATTTTGCCATATGGAAGTACAGATTGAATTACGAAAGGTCCTGACTATCATGATTTAAGTTTCCTGGGAAACAATTTAAGTCTTGAGTTGTATAGGAGGACAAGATCTCTAACTTCAAATCATTTTTATTACTTTAAACGAGTGTCATGGCGCCGCTTTGTTGCTTCCTTGTATAGGCGTGAGTTTTTGTATGCATTTGCTCGCCACTTATCAAGCTCGTTCAGCTGCATCAACCTGTTTTTTCCTGCAAGTTCGGGATCAAGGTTTACAAATTTAATAGCCTAAAAGGCTTTATGCTCTAGTTCGAATGGAAAATTACAATTTTTTCCATAAACAAGTCTATAAGGTGATGTTCCTATGAGGGTCTTAAAAGCAGTGCTGTAAGCCCATAAAGCATCATCTACTTTCATTGCCTAAAAGGCTTTATGCTCTAGTTTGATTTATCGGTTTGCCACTTCAACTTGTCCATTAGTTTGAGGATGGTATGGGGTGGCTGTTCTATGATGAACTCCGTATTTTTTTAGAGTTTTTTTCAAATTGGGTATTACAAAAATGAGTGCCCCTATCATTGATAATTGCTCTAGGTGTTCCGAATCTCGAAAAGAGTTTCTTAAGGAAACTTACTACCACTCTAGCATCATTAGTAGGCAGAGCTTGGGCTTCCACCCATTTGGACATATAATCAACTGCTACTAAGATGTATTTATTTCCATATGAACTGGGGAATGGGCCTATGAAATTGATACCCCAAATGTCAAATATTTCACATGAAAGCATATAGTTTTGAGGCATTTCATCATGTTTGGATATGTTACCTGTCCGTTGACATTTGTCACATGAAGTAACGTACCTGTTAGCATCATTGAATAACGAGGGCCAGTAAAAACTTGATTCAAGTATTTTATGGGTGGTCTTAGTTCCACTATAGTGTCCTCCAGTTGGCCCTGAGTGGCAATGTTTCAGAATTTTTGATGTTTCGGATCTTGTAACGCATCTTCTAATGACTTGATCTGCATATTTGCGAAAAAGAAAGGGGTCGTCCCAAAAGTAGTTTTTCACATCATTAAAGAATCGCTTCTTTTACTGGTGTCTTAACCCTTTTAGGATAATGTTAGCGGCTAAAAAGTTCGCGATATCCGCAAACCAAGGTACCTCGGAGTCAGATATAGCGAAAAATTGTTCTTCAGGAAACGAATCATTTATTTCAACTTCATCTAGTTCCTTGGTATTGGAGTTCTCAAGCCTGGACAGGTGATCAGCCACGAGATTTTCAGCTCCTTTCTTATCCTGAATTTCCAAGTCGAATTCCTGCAATAGGAGAATCCATCGAATGAGTCGAGGTTTTGCATCAGTTTTAGTTAAAAGGTAGCGGAGGGCGGAATGGTCAGTGTACACAACAACTTTAGACAATATGAGATATGATCGAAATTTATCAAATACAAAAACCACAGCTAGCAACTCTTTTTCCGTAGTAGTATAATTCTCTTGTGCAGCTGTCAAAGTTTTGCTAGCATAATAGATAAGTTGAAAATACTTGTCTCTCCGCTGTCCCAGTACTGCACCTACTGTAAAGTCACTCACATCATGCATTAATTCAAATAGTAAATTCCAATCAGGTGCAATTATAATTGAAGCATTAATTAATTTATCTTTTAAAGTATTGAATGCTTCTAAGCACTCCTGATTGAAATTAAAAGGTATATATTTTTCCAGCAATTTAGTCAAAAGATTCGCTATTTTAAAAAAATCCTTAATAAATCTTTTATAAAAACCAGCATGTCCTAAAAAACTTCTAATAGCCTTAACCGAACTAGGAGGGGGTAATTTTTTTATTGTTTCTATTTTAGATTTGTCCACCTCAATCCATTTACTAGAAATTTTATGCTCTAATACAATACCTTCTTGAACCATGAAGTGACATTTCTCCCAGTTAAGCATAAGGTTCGTTTCCTCGCATCTTATTAAAACTCATTTTAAATTTTTAAGGTAGAGATGGAAAGAGTTACTGAATACTGAGAAATCATCCATAAATACTTCCATGATATTTCCACAAGTTCGTTGAAGATGGCCATCATACAGCGCTGAAAAGTGGAAGGGGTATTACATAATCCAAAAGGCATTCTACGATAAGAGAACGTACTATATGGGCATGTGAATGTCGTCTTTTCTTAATCTTCAGAAGCTATTGGGATTTGGAAGTAACCAGGGAGTCCATCTAGAAAGCAGTAGTACATATGCCCGGATAATCTTTCCAACATTTGGTCAATGAATGGCAAAGGGAAGTGATCTTTTCTTGTGTGGCGTCATTCAGTTTTCTGTAGTCAATGCAAACTCTCCATCCTGTGTCTATCCTTGTTGGGATTAATTCATTCTTCTCGTTGGTCACAACCATCATGCCTCATTTTTTAGGGACAACATCGGCTTTTACAACTTCCTTCATGTTGGGGTTCAGTCGTCTTTGAGCTTTCACACACGGTTTGTATTCATCTTCCATCAAAATTTTGTGGGTGCAAAAAGAAGGGCTGATTCCTTTAATGTTAGAAATTTTCCAACCTATGGCCTTTTTATGTTCTTTTAATACTTGGATTAATTCCTCTTTTTCCTTGGGTTGCAAGTTAGAAGCAATGATAACTGGTAATGTAGAATTATTTCCAAGGAATGCATATTCCAAGTGGTTTGGTAATTGTTTAAGTTCCAGTTTAGGAGGCTCTTCAATAGAGGGTTTTTGCTTAAGTTCAACATTTATCTTAATGCCCTCATATTCTACTCGTCTTAAAGAATGCTCATTAGGTTCACCATCTGTCTCCTCTTCTTGAGCTAGATACAGTTCCATCGCGTCCTTCTATACAATTTCCTGAAAAGAGCCTTGAGTAGCATGATCAATAGAGTCAATAAAATAACATGAGTCATCCTGTTCCCTAGAAAACTTCATAGCATCATAAATTTTAAAGATAATCTCCTCGTCACCTACTCCGAGTACCAATTTACCGTCACCCACATCGATTACAGCCCTAGCAATGGCTAAAAATGGGCGCCCTAAAATTAAGGGCACTTCTACATCTTCATCCATGTCAAGCACAACAAAGCCAACAGAAAATATGAATTTATCTACTTTCACAAGTATGTCTTCTACAATGCCCCTAGGATATTTAACAAATCTATCGGCTAATTGAATACTCATCCTAGTAGGTTTAGGTTCCCCAAGACTAAGTTGTTTGAACATTTTATATGGCATCAAAGCTAGCGCCTAAATCAGCTAGTGCTTTCTCAACATTCAGGCTACCAATTAAGCAAGGGATAGTAAAACTTCTTGGATCTTTCAGTTTGGTTTGCAGCTTGTTTTGGAGTATGGCTGAGCACTCCTCGTTGCGTTCTACTATAGATAAGTCCTCAAATTTACTTTTATTTGTTAGAAGCTCCTTCAAAAATTTTGCATATGTAGGCATCTGCGAGATGGCTTCAACAAAAGGTAAGTTGATATGTAATTGTTTAAAAATTTCAAGAAACTTACCGAATTGTGCACCAATGCAGTCTTTTTTCAATTTTTTGGGTATGGAACTGGAGGTTTATATTCCTTCGGCACTAGTTTTTCACTATTTTCGGGTTTTTCTTCCCCCCTTTCGCTCACCACGGCTTCTTGTGTTAGCTTCTTTTCAGGTTCTGCTAACGTTTTCCCACTCCTTAGTGTAACTATTTTCACATGCTCTTTTGATTTGGTGTTACTAGGTAAACTTCCTAGTGGTCTTTCTGAAATCAGTTTGGATAGCTAGCCTATCTGAGTTTTGAGCCTTTGGATTGACGCTTGTTAATTTTTAAGTGTTGTCTCGGTGTTTTGAAAACAGGTTTCTGACCCCGATATAAACTTTGAGAGCATCTCTTCAAGGTTAGGCTTCTTTTCCTATTGATAGGGTGGTTGTTGAAAACCCGGAGGATGTTGTGGTCTTTGATTTCCTTGATCGCCCCACGAGAAATTGGGGTGGTTCCTCCAACCTGCACTGTAAGTGTTACTATATGGGTTATTTTGGGATCGAGAGTTATTGTTACCCATATATTGGACTTGTTCCTCCACGATGCTAGGGTTGAAGGGTTCATACTCTGTGCATGCTCCTCATCCATTCGTCTTGCACCTCATTACTGGATGTACCTGAGTAGAACCAAGTAAACCATCAATCTTTTTATTTAGAAGTTCTACCTGGTTTGATAGCATAGTAACTGAATCGACGTTATAAATGCCTACTGTTTTAGTTGGCTTAGTCCTCATGACTTGCCACTGATATTTATTTAGTGACATCTCCTCTATAAACTCATAGGCATCTTCAGGTGTTTTATTATTGATGGTTCCGCCAGCAGCTGCGTCAAGCATTTGTCGAGTCGAAGGATTCAGGCCATTATGGAATGTTTGAACCTGTAGCCAAAGCGATAACCCATGGTGAGGGTACCTTCTCAGTAAGTTTTTGTATCTCTCCTATACGCCGTAAAGAGTTTCTAAGGCCATCTGCACAAACGAAAAGATACCATTACATAATTTAGCCATTTTAGCTGAAAGAAAATATTTTAATAGAAATTTTTCGGTCATTTGTTCCCAAGTAGTGATTGATCCTCGTGGTAATGAGTTCAACCACTGTTTAGCTTTGTTTCTCAATGAAAAAGGGAATAACCGAAGACGAATGGCATCAACAGAAACACCATTAATTTTAAATGTATCGCATAGTTCTAAGAAGTTTGCTAAGTGAGCGTTGGGATCCTCATCCTGCAAACCATCAAACTGAACAAATTGTTGTATCATTTGAATTGTGTTAAGTTTTAGTTCAAAAGTATTTGCAGTTACAGTAGGTCTAACTATGTTCGATTCAATTCCTGTTATAGAAGGTTTAGCATAATCATACATAGTGCATGGAGCAGGATTTTGATTAACCGCAATTGCAAGAGGTAGCTGATTGTCTTGGTTTTCAGCCATCTCTTCGGTTGGGGGTTGAGTATCATCCCCTTGCTTGTTCTCTGTGTATTTTAAGCTTCGTCCTATTTCTCTTTGATGTCTTTGAACTGTGCGATCGATTTCTTCGTCAAAAAGTAATGGTCCTAATAGGTTTCTTCTAGTCATAAACTATAAAAACCTGCCAAGAGAAAGAAAAAAGTAAATTAATAAATAGTAATAATAAATAAATAAGTTAAATTGCAAGAAAAATAAATGGCTAAAGTAATAAAAATTGAGCGTTCCTAATATCTTAGTTTCCCAGCAACGGCGCCAAAAACTTGATCGCGTGATTTCATGATAGGTTTTAAATATTTATAATTAATCGTTCTTGAAACTAACTATTATCGCGGTGTAGGCAAGTTTACCTATCGAACAGTAGTATAGTTTTAGCAAGATCGGATTGTCGAACCCAAAGGAACTAAAAATACTAGTATTGGCTGTCTTTTTATTATCTAGCCTAAGAATAAAGAGGTTTTGTTTTAACTAACTAATTATCTAAACTAAGAACTCACAGAGAATATAATTGGGGAATTGCTTTTGGGAAAATCGATTGAATTAAGACAATACCTAAGGAAAAATCCACCTAGACTGTACTTTTATTCTGACTCCGAATCAAACGATTTATTCAATTAACTTGTTCCGTAAAGATCCCTAAGTTATGTTATTATCCCTATTCAAGACTAATAACGTTTAATCCCTAGATTGAATAATTGATACCTTTCTCTAATTAACACCCTAGGGTTGCATTAACTCGATCTATGGATCCCCTTATTAGTTTCACCCTAATCCGGCAAAATCTTGTCACCCTATGTCTAAGCGCGCAAACAACTCCGCTTAATTATGATAAATGTACTTCTAGACAGGGTCTATTCCTCCTCTGAATAACGACTTTATCTTGAATTAGTATCCTAGGATATCAAAACAAGAATTAAGAACACATAATTAAGAACAAGTTAAATATTTATCATACAATTCAGAAGACAATAACAAGTTTCGTCTTAGGTTTTATTCCTCTTAGGTATTTAGGGGTTTTAGTTCATAACTAAATAAGAAAACATCTCAGAATAATAAAGAATACAAAACATAAAGAAAACCCAAAACTCCTGAAGGGGAAATTGAGGAGAGATCTTCAGTCTTGATGATGAATCCAGCTTCTGAAATGGATCAATTGACTTCGTTGGAGTAATTCCTTACTCCTTATTCTGTGTGCCCTATTTTCTTGCTCCTCTAGTGTGTATTTATAGGCTTTAGAATACCTAAGAGCCCTCAAAATTAGCCTTTTCCAAATTGGACTAAACTTGGGCTTGGCAGGGACACGCTCGTGTGACACGTCCGTGTGCGATTACTTCAAGTCGTGCTCGAGCCTGCCAAATTGACATGGCCGTGTGGTCTGCCCGTGTGAGGAGGTCCAGGCCGTGTTGATTTTGTACTTTGGCCCATTTTCTTCATTTTTGGCCCGTTTCTCATTCCTTTCGCTCTCCTATACTCTCCTAAGTATAAAACATGAAATTAAAGCATTAGGAGCATCGAATTCACCAATTCTAATGAGAAATCATCCATAAAATGCATTAAACATGGGGTAAAAATATGTATAAATTACGGTTTATCAGGTGAAAGTTGAATTATAGAAATACCACTGAGTTTTGTACTCAGCGTAGGGTTTGTTTTCGTGTGCAGGTTAGGCTAAAGTCAAATTGCTAAATCAGCATCCAAGGCCAATCTCGAACTCATAGTGGTGAAGTACATATCTTTTTGGTAATAGCATGTACCTAGGATATTTGTGTTTATCATTTTGAAAAGTGTTGCAAAATTTGTTATAAAATGTTATTGGATACGTATATATATAAGCTTATGTACTATATTAAGATTATAAATAGTATGTTTTGGTATAAAAATTAGATTTGATTTGAATGAAGTAATTGAATTGATTGGGATATTATTTGAAAAATAATATGTTTGTTAGATAATTATGTAACGTTCATATTTGATCCGAAATGTCTGGTAATGCTTTGTAACCCTGTTCTGGAGACGGATATGGGTTAGGGGGTGTTACACGTTACCCGAAACAGTCACCTTTAGAGCATCCTAAAGGCACATTCATTTGCAACTATCAGGGCTACCATAAACAAAGACGACAAAAATCGATTGCTGAAAAGTACTGTCAAAACTCAAATCAAAACAATTGGGGATGACTCTGTATAATTTCAACCCGAATCAACTCATCCTATCCAACCCAAAAAATGACTGCTTCCAGATTTACCAACGTCCATAGTGTGAATACAACAACTAAATATATAGATTTGAGGCTGCGTCCGCAAGTATACGAGTCAGGTTGTAATATAGTTTATTTACAAAGGAACACTTGGTAAGTATTCCAAAGATCATACCCAAAGGATTGTCATTTGCAGAAAACTTCTACTAAGCCAATTACCAAAAATAATTACTAATTTACTTGAGTCACAAATTAATAGTGTTAATCAAGAAAAAAGATGACAATAATAAACTAAATAAATTGAATTAAATTTAAATCTACTCTTAAGTTCATGTATCGACTTCTCCTATCCCTTGTTTTGACTACGCGAGTTCCTTTAGCCTAGATCCAATTATTTTACCTAATTAATTATTGATGCAGGGTTCTAATCAATCAACTAGTCAATACCTTAGTACAATCTTTCGATCTTCCACTAAAATAATAAGTCAACAAGAACTACTTATCTTCTGACCTCACAGTCTAGACCGATTTGGGGTTAAGGTGTTCACAGATAGGCTATACCAATTTGGGTTAATTCCCACCTAAATAACTTCATAGGGTCACCAAGCCTAGGGTTTAAGTTCTTCCTCTCCCAAATAGTTGATCCGCTAAGAAACTCTATCATTCAATCAACTAATTAAGTTAAAGCGATTGAAACATGCAAAATATGTATAAAGCATAAATTGATTCTAATCTTTACACAAACATTCATCAAACAATGTTAAAGAAAGAGATATAAAGAATAGAATAAGGAAAATAGATGCTCATGGATTTATCGATAAAAACGTGGCTCCAAAATAATCTCCACTCACGTAAGTCTCACTTTGGAATAGGATCTTTCGATCTAAGTAAAAACTAAGAATGAAAGAAAAACCTAAGAATCAAAACCCTCAAATTGTGCGTTTAAATAGATTACAATGGCCTTTATATAGGCTAAAATTGGAATATTAATGTACCTAAAATATTATTGAAGCCTTTAGAGTTCGACTAGGACAAATACTCCTAATTTCCCTAAAAATGTAATTAAACGAGCATGAATTTTTGGGTTGTACAGGGGCTTGGTTACAACACAGGCCTGCGGTGTTGCAACCAACCACAAGGGGTATGTTACGACACAAGAGGATCGTGTCTTGACATTGAGGGCAGTTTTGCTCCAGAACTTATTTTTAGATTCTATCTTTGACGTTGAGACATCAGTATATTGGTGTCACGACATAGGTATCAATTTTGGCCCGAATAAGCATCTTTAGCTCCTGTATTGACCTACAAGATCATGTAACTTTATTTAGATATATAGAATGTATTAAAAACTACAAAAAAGCATAAATTACTGCTTTAAGCATGAAAACCTAAATATATACTAAGATGCTTTGATTTAACTATCAAACAAGCTAAAGTTATGTGTAAAAAGAGTATAAATAATAGTGTAATTCATAGCAGATCACCCCTCACACTTAACTTGTTACTTGTCATCAAGCAAACAAAACACATATATTGGAAAAAAAATTCATACAAAAATGACTTCATTTCTTTCTTTAAACAAGCGAAAGTTAATGAAGATGGATGTAAATAAGAACCTCACACCAAACTCCGTCACACTTAACTTTTTGCTTGTCCTTAAGCAAACCAAGTCTAGACACATAACATGCAATAATAAGACGTCACTTGGATTTTATTACTACTAAGAACATGATTATCAAATATTAAATATATAACAATTCTTGCCGCACATGTAACTTAATCTTGATAGTTCGATACCTTGAAATTTTTTGAAGTAAATTAGGATTAGTTAACAATATTACATTACTGACAAATTAGAAATAATTCTCATGACCAAATGTTTAACAATATCACCGTTAACATAAATCAAATGGATGTATAATTGTTAGAAATTCCAAAAGATTATGCATAGAGAATGCTTAAGTCACATTGGTCTTCTAGGCTTGTAATATTCTAAGGCGAAGGACGGTATGAGTTCAAAGAAATATATGGCTCAAAATGGTTCAAACACTAGAAATAGTAAGGCACTTAACATTGTTCCCTCCCTTCCCCCTTAATGTCTCATCCAAGCTCATTGCTTTTTGTCTCCCTCTCTCACCTACCTTATCTCTCTAAGATAAAATATAATACTAGCAATTATGGTTGGCTTAATGAGTTTTGGTGCACTGATGACTGAGTTTTCTTACTTTTGTGACTTTTTGTTTTGTCACTTTGACTTTTTACTCTTTTCTTAATCACAGTGCTTTTGTTTCTATTCTGTACTTTTTCTTCTCCTTTTTACTTTTTGAATTTTTCTCGATTCTTTTTTGTCGCACATTTTTGTCTGACCTATAATCATTGTATCACATTGTTTCTTCCTTTTTCACTCTTTTTTTTCATTTACCGTTATGTATCTACCTAAACCATCAATATCTATGGCCTAACTTGTATTTCTTAATGTATAAAAGGATCAAGGATAGGGAAGAGTTCAAGTTTTATGTGCGGTCTTTAGGATTCAATTTTGTTGGTTCATCAAAAAAGAGTTGTCAGACTCAAATAAGGATACTAGGGATTCATAGCATCAAGGTATGGTCATTTGAGAACTGGCTATTCAAATAATACCTTAGGTCATCCCTAAGCATCCCACCATACACAATTTCTTTCATTCTCCAAATTAAATCGAATGAATAATAATTAACTCAAGCATTCATGTCTCTAAAACTATCTATAAGACTTATATCTTATATTACATCATCAAACATTCTTACATAGGTACTTCTAATCTATTATGCAATTTAACTAGGTAATCTAATCAATTTCTCTAAAAAAACAATCAAATTATCTTATATCAATAAAAAAATTTCATGCTTGACTAAAACCATTACATGCTTTATTATCTTGAACCGTTATTCATTGTATTAATATAATCCAAGCACCATGCAACAATAATAAAAATTTTCAATAAATAATCAAAGCAAACACACAAATGAAATCATACAAACTAATCATAAGTACTTCCCCAGACACTTTAGAACATACATTGTCCTTACTGTTAAATAATTAAAGTGTAAATAAGGAAACTTCCCTGAGTAGGTCGAATCCTTGTTGTTATGATAATCTTGTGGTTTGTGTGTTTCAAGCGGATAGAGAGTATCTAAAAAAAATTCTATGAAAAGAAATATGAAATATAATATAAAGAAAATAAAAATAAGAAGAAAAAGACAAAGTGTTGATAATGGATGACAGAACGTATACTAATTTTCGGATGAACTTGGCCTTCAATGTTGCAAGGTGCGTTTTGTCTAAGATGTCACAACATTACGGTACGATGTCATGACATCAAGCCTAGCTTCTGATTTCTTTGATTTTTTTTTATTCTGTCACTTAATGATCTCCACACTTGCTATGGAAAAAAAACTAAACACAACTAAAATTAATAATAATAAAATAAATGAATAAAATAAAATAAAAACAAAAAAATTTAAAACAAGAAATAAAAGTTCTTTAAAAACTGAGACAACCTGTTCGCCAGCATAGAAGACCTTCCAACTAGTTCTCCCCACTTTGATTCGAAGTTTGTTTCTCTATCGATGTATATGAACCAATCCTTTTGGTCGATTCCAACGATGTTGTCTTATCTTCAACCAATACGACATCCACACTATAAACCATTTGGTACCGAATCCGAGCCAACCCCAAATTATTTTCTAGGGTATTATTGCCTCAAGCTTCCTTCCTTCTATGGCACATGAAGTTTTGGTCATTAGAGCTCTGTTGCCTTTGTCAAATAAGAATTAGTTGAACTCATCTATCTCTTCGGTTGGTATCTTCTTTACTATGGCCAGAAATTGTATTGGCTCATCTACACTTTCATTTAGAATCGGTTTAAGCTCCATATTAGTGGTTACTTCTACTTTTACGTCAGCGGCTACATCTTATTGTTATGTCTAACTCTATGTCAATTGAATCGAAGACTGCTTCATCCATATTCAATTTATCCCCATGATCTCTGGTTCCAAACTCTTGTTGATTGTTATTGTCTAATTTAAGGTGATCAACGATAATACGGGGGTCATCAGGATCAAGGTTGGGAACATCATGCACGACCTCTTTCCTTGGAGTTAACGCCTCAGATATCTCTTGGAGCATTTTCTTTATCTGTTCTATCATGTCTGACATGTTTGATAATTTTTTGGTATTGGAGAGCTCAACAGTTTCACATGAAGGAATCTTATGCAGATCACCAAGAGATTCGTCTGAGTGTTTAGGTATATCATTGTCTTTGTTGTATGACTCATAAAGAGGTTTGTATAAGTACTCATTGTCCTCACACTCGTTATCACTGCTATATTGGTTTATTGTGGCTCCGTCTCACCAACCTATTATGTAGTCCCATTCGTCATCCTAAGAGGTCTTTTCATCATTAAACCACATGTAATCAAAATTTTCCATAATTAAATCGTTTACTCAACAAGGTAAAATAAAAAAATTTGAGAATAAAAATAACACAATTAATGAATATAAAAATTAGTACGCTATCTAGTTCGTTCGCCTTTTGACTAATATTATTTACAAGTAATAGATTCAATAACATTATCATTGTCGCAATCCTTGGCAACGGTGCCGACAACTTAACAACTTTCAGACGTATCAACGTCCAAACTGGGAATACTACAACTAAAGATATAGATTTGAGGTTGTGTCTGCAAGTATACGGGTCAGGTTGTAATATAGTTTATTTAAAACAAAAAATTTAGAAAGTATTCTAAGGACCGTAGCCAAAGGATTGTCGTTTGGAGGAAACTGCTATTAAGCCAATTACCAAAAATAATTACTAATCTACTTAATTCACAAATTAGTAGTGTTAATCAAGAAGCAAGATGATAATAATAACTAAATAAGTTGAATTAAATATAAATCTACTCCTAAGTTCATGTATCGACTTCTCCTATCCTTTGTTTTGATTACGCAAGTTCCTTTAACCTAGATCCCATTGTTTTACCTAATGAATTATTGATGTAGGGTTCTAACCAATCAACTAGTCGATACCTTAGTGGGATCTTTCGATCTTCCACTAAAATAACGAGTCAACAATGACTACTTATCTTTCAACCTCACAGTTCAGACCAGTTTGGGGTTAAGGTGTTCACAGATAGGCCATACCAATTTTGGGTTAATTCTCACCTAAATGACTTCCTAGGGTCGTCAAGCCTAGGGTTTAAGTTCTTCCTCTCCCAAACAGTTGATCCATTAGGAAACTCTATCATTCAATCAACTAATTAAGTTAAAGCGATTGAAAAATGCAAAATATGTATAAAGCATAAATTAATTCTAATCTTTACAGAAACATTCACCTAACAATGTTAAAGAAAGAGATATAAAGAATAAAATAAGGAGAAAAGATGCTCATGGATTTATCAATGACAGCGTGGCTCCAAAACAATCTCCACCCGTATAAGTCTCACTTCGGAATAGGATATTCCGATTACAAGAACATAAAATAACCTAACTAAAAACTAAGAATGAAAGAAAAACCTAAGAATCACAACTCTCCAATTGTGTGTTTAAACTGATTACAATGGCCTTTATATAGGCTAAACTCGAAATATTAAAGTGCTTAAAATATTATTGAAATCCTTAGAGTTTGACTAGGATAGATACTCCTAATTTTCCTAAAAAGTGTAATTAAAACGTGCATTAATTTTTTGGGTACGTAGGGGCTTGGTCGCAACACAGGCCTGCGATGTTACAACTAACCACAGAGGGTATGTCGCGACACAAGAAGGCCGTGTCTGGACATCGAGGGCAGTTTCACTCCAGAACTTGTTTTTAGCTTCTATCTTCAACGTTAAGACATCAGTATATTGGTGTCATGACATAGGCACCAGTTTTGGCCCGAATAAGCATCTTTAGCTCCTGTCTTGACCTACAAGACCATGTAACCTTATTTAGATATATAGAATCTAATAAAAACTACTAAAAAGCATAAATTACTACTTTAAGCATGAAAACCTAAATATATACTAAGATGTTTTGATTTAACTATCAAACAAGCTAAGTTATGTGTAAAAAGGGTATAAATAATAGTGTTATTCATGTCAAATCAAATACCTCTAGAGAAACCAACTGCTTCCACCGGTGAGAACACTAAATGCCAAGACTAGTGATAATTGAGTTAGCTTTGCCATTGCTAACTCTTGTTTCTAATAGACCAACAATATCTAGTTTCATATTTTCGATTATACTCACGAAAAATTTGCGGAAACTTTCTACTAGCATAGCCTTGACAATTATAAGAAAAATAGATAAACTCATTGATAAACCATAATATATACATATTTTTATCCCATGCTTTGCATATTTTTGGATGATTTATCATAATATTTAGTGAATTTGATGCTCTTAAGCCTTTAAATTCATGTTTTATACTTAGGTGAGCATAGAAAGGTGAAAAGAGCAAGAAACGAGCCAAAAACGGACAAAATGGGCTTATCTCAGTATTTCACACGGCCTAAGCACTTCCACACGGCTAAACCACACGCTCGTGTGAGGCACACGGGCAGGCCACATGCCCGTGTGTCATGGTCGTGTCAACTAAAAACCAACTCAGAATTACACACGGTTTGAGCGCCTTTACACTGGCGTGGCACACGACCGTGTCCCTATCGAACCCAAATCTAATTCTACTCGAAAAAGGCTAATTTTGAGGGTTTTGAAGCATTCCAAAGTCTATATAAACACCCTAGAAGAGGATTAAAAGGGACACGTGGAGTAGAAGGCAGAAATACTCAATGATAGCGATCAGAATCAGCTCGGAAGCAGAATCTACTTTAAGACTGAAAATCTCCATTCAATTTCCTTAGAAGTTCTTTGGGTTTCTTTATGTTTTGTAATTTTCCCAATTTTGAGATGTTTTCCATTATTATGAACTAAACTCCCGAAATACCTATGGGAGATGAAACCTAAGACGGATCCTTATTACTATTTGCATTATATGATAAATACTTGTTCTTATTCTTAATTGTGAGTTTAAATCCTTGCTTTAGTATTCCAGGATATTAATTCAAGTTTTGATGTGTTTATTCAATGGAGCAAAAGTCTCTGTTTAAGAGTAGATCTCCCATAATTAAGCAGAGTTGCATGCAATCCTAAAGATAGGATGACATGAATCTGTCGGATTAGAGTCAAATCTAATAAGGAATTTATAGATCGAGTTAATGCGACAATAGGGATTTTAATTAGAAAGAGATTTCGATTAATCAACCTAGATTCAGTTGTTTTTAGTCTCGAGAGAGATATTAACATAAATCAGGGATTTCTACGGATTAAGTCAAGTGAATAAATCGTCTAATTCAGAAATAATAAGTGAAGTCTAAGTGGATTCTTCCTTGGGTATTATCTCCTCCATCGGTTTTCTAAATAGTATTTTTCAACTTTTATCTCTATCATAATTTTAGTTAATTAGATAATTAGTCTTAGTTAAAACATTCCTTTAATTGTTAGGCCAGATAATAAAAACATAATAATTACTAGTACTTTTAGTCCTTATGGATACGATATTTCAGGTCTCACCATAACTATACTACGTTCGACAGGTGCGCTTGCCTTAGTCGAATTTTAGTTAGTTCAGCGACCATCAAGTTTTTAACGCCGTTGCCAGGGAACTAAGATATTAGGAATGCTTAATTTTTATTACTTTAGCCATTTTTAATTTTATTGCAATTTACTTTTTGTTTTTAGTTTAATTTTTCTTTTCTAAATTTTTCTTTTTAATTACTTCTGGTAGGTGTCTCTAGTTTATGACTAGGAAGAACCAATCAGGACCTTTGCTTTTCGATAGTAAGATCGAGAGCACAGCTCGCAGAAACCGAAGAGAAATAAGGCGAAGTCTACAATACATAGAGGAAGAGCGAGAAGACAATATCCATACTACAACTAAGGAGATGGCTGATAATCAGAATAATCCGCTACCTCTTGTGCTTGCTGTAAATCCAGTAAATCAGAATCCTACTCCTCGTATTATGTATGATTATGCTAAATCTACTTTAACAGGAACTAAATCGAGTATAGTTAGACCTGCTGTTACTGTAAATAATTTTGAACTGAAACCTAACACTATTCAAATGATACAACAGTTTGTTCAGTTTGATGGTTTGCAGGACGAGGATCCAAACACTCAATTAGCAAATTTTCTGGAATTCTGCGACACCTTTAAGATCAATGGCTTTTCTGACGATGTCATTCACCTTCAGTTGTTTCCCTTTTCATTAAGGAATAAGGCTAAACAGTGGTTGAACTCGTTACCACGGGGATCAATCACTACTTGGAAGCAAATGACTGAAAAATTTTTAGTCAAATATTTTTCGTCGACTAAAATGACTAAATTGAGGAATGATATCTTTTCTTTTGTGTAGATGGATTTAGAAACACTATATGATGTATGCGAGAGATACAAAGATTTATTGAGAAGGTGCCATCATCATGGATTACCTCTAAGGCTACAGGTTCAAACTTTCCACAATGCTTTGAACCCCTCAACGAGACAGATGGTCGATGCAGTGGCCGGTGGAACCTTAAATAATAAAACGCCTAAGGAGGCTTATGAGTTCATTGAAGAGATGTCACTGAATAATTATTAGTGGCAAGTTATGAGGACAAAGCCTAATAAAGCAATCAGTGTTTTCAACCTCGACGCGTCACCATGTTATCAAACTAGGTAAAACTTTTAAATAAAAAGATTGATGGCTTATATGTTTCTACGCAGATGCATCCGGTGATGAAATGTGATACAAATGGGGGGATAAATAATCCAGAATGTCTAACCTATGACCATAGTACTACGAACGAACAAGTCAACTATATAGGTAACAACTCTAGACCACGGAATAATCCATATAGTAATACTTACAATGCAGGTTGGAGGAACCATCCCAATTTCTCTTGGGTGGTCAAGGAAATCAAAGACCACCACCACCTCTAGGATTCCAACAACAACCTTACCAGCAAGAGAAAAAGCCAAACCTTGAAGAGATATGACGAAGTTTATTTCAGTGGTGGAAACCCGTTTTGAAAACACTGAAACTACAATTGAAAATCAACAGGCATCGATTTAAGGACTCGAGAATCAAATAGGACAGTTAGCTAAGTTGATCTTTGAAAGACCACAAGGTAGCTTGCCCAGTAACATAGAAACTAACCCAAGGGAGCAACTTTATGCCATCACTATACGCGATGAAGAAGGGTTAGTTGAATCTAAATCTGAAACAAGGCACGAAGCTATGATAAGTAATGGCAAGGATGAGATGAATCATGGTACATAGAAGTCGGTAAGCAAAGAGTATAAACCTCGTATACCATATCCCAATGCAAAAAGGAAAGACCGCACAGACGAACAATTCGGTAAATTTCTTAAACCACTTAAAAAATTACATATTAACTTATGTTTATTGAAGCTCTTTCGCAGATGCCCAACTCGGTTAAATTTTTAAAGAAGCTCTTATCAAACAAATGGAAGTTAGATGAGTCAGCACATGTGGAGTTAAATGCAGTCTGCTCAGCTATTCTACAAAATAAGCTACCCAATAAACTGAAAGATCCAGAAAAATTTTCGAGAAGTACAAATGAGCCACGTTCCAGTCCATGTAATGACAAGACTATCTATGAAGAGTGAAGGCTACAGATCGAGGAACTAGATGAATGCGAACACAGGTTAAGGAGAAACCGAGAATACACGATGAATCAAGGCAGTGCCATGACAAACTTAAAGGTGAATCGAATCAACTTAAGGTTGGAGACAAAGTACTGTTAGATGAAGCAGACCCTCGTGTTACCACTTCTGAACCTAATGCAGAAATTCCTTTTACGGTACTCAGCGTTTTCCCATACGGTACAGTCGAGGTAACTCATTCCAAATTCGACACTTTTAAGGTAAATAGTACTCCTCTAAAACCTTATTTTGATAAAATTGATAGCGGGAATGAGGAGTTTCAACTCCTCGAACCACCATGACAGTGCAAATATGAGGTGAGTTGAGCTTAGACTATAAACAAGCGTTTCTCGAGAGGCAACGCGAGCACTAACACCACTAACCTGTTTATTTTATCTATTTTTTGTGTTTTTTTATACAGGTACAGTGACCCACACGGCCTGGGCACACGGGCGTGTCCTTGGCCGTGTGGAAACAGGGCTTAAAATTACCCAAACTCGATAGACACGGGCTAAAAGATGAGACACGGGTGTGCGACACGCCCGTGTGGACTATACGGCCTGGACACACGGGCGTGTTCTAGGCCATGTGAAAACTGGAGCTAAATTTTCAAATTTTAAACAGGTCAGAGAGATACACGGGCGAACCACAAGGCCGTGTGTTCGGACACACGGGCGTGTGGGAGACCACATGGGCGTGGGAGAAGCGAACAACGTAGCATACGGCCGTGCGATATGGTTGTGTGACGAATGGGCATTCAATATTCGCGATTAACATGGGCAAACTTGAGCCACACGGTCGTGTGGCCCAACACGGGGCCTTAACATGACCGTGCCTCTATTTTAACCCCCCCAAAACATAATTTTTATTTTGTCTTCTTCCTCAAACCCTTCTAACCAGCCGCCGCCGCCGCAGCCCCCCTTTTCCCTTACCACCGACCACCTCCTTCCTCTCTCTCCCCAATCGTCGACCGGCCACCACCTCCTATTTTCCTTTCTCTTTCTTTTTTTTCCCTTTCTTCCCTTTTTCCCCTCTCTTCTTCCTTTCCTCTTACTTTCTTATTCTTTCCCCCTTACCCGCACGGCCACCAGCCGCTTCCCTCACCGTCCACCCCTCGTGCCAACCACCACGTACCGCTGCAAGCCTCCTTGACCCACCGTTGTCCGTACTTCCGCCCATGGTTCCTCCTTTTACCCCCACTTTTATGTCATTTTAGTTTCATTTATTTATTTATTTTTATTTCTTACTTTTATTTTTTTATTTTAGTTTTAGTTTAAATTTCTCTTATTATTTTAAAGGACATTAATTCGGTACAACTAGATTAGTTAGCGTTTATTTTTAGATGTATTCACATAGCTTATTATATATATTAGGATCTTAATGCTATTGAATATTTCTTGATAGTGGTTTCATTATGTGCATTATTATGCATCACTTGCTTTTTAGATTCTTTTACAGGTCAATGTCAGTAATATTTCTCTTGTTTAGTTTAATTAAGATTTTGATTCCTTACGGGATCATATCTATTTCAACTTCGTCAATTGCTTTCTTGTAGATTTGTTATGACGAACACTCGTGGCAAATCCAAAGTCACCGTTCCCACTTCGAAAAAATGGAAGGGTCCTGGCGCAACCTCCTCGAGCGCCTCGATCGAAGCTCATCACCCTCTACTTCGGTTTTCGTCAGGCCCATAGGACGACTTGTTTTAGCTTTTGCCAGTGCGACTGCTAGGTTTGGGCCGATGTATTGACTGGGCTGCATTGGAGCAGGTTGGACTAGCTTATGAGGTCTGTGCTTTTATTACCACTACCCCATAGGATCGATTCTTTGCGATTATCGAGCCCACCTATTCAGAGCTTACCTTGGAGTTTTGCACTACTTTCCATCTACAGCATGTAATGAATACCCATGACGAGGCTGGTACTATCACTTTCCGACTTGGTGGCTTAGTGCGACATATGAGCGTCCCTGAGTTTGGCGCAGCTTTGGGCATCTACACCGATAAGTTTATATGTGCCGATAACTTTCTTCACCTCTACCATCAAAACCATTACTCACCTTCGTATTGTAGGACCGATCTCACAGCTAGTTAGAACCGTTATGACGCGAGTTGCTTGAAGGCAACATCTCTTTCTCTGATTTTACGATACATCCACGCCTTATTAGCTTACACGTTGACTGGTGGGAGAAAGAGCACATGAGTTGTAAGTACTACTGACGCATACTATCTTTGGAGTATGGCGGTTGGTCAAGTCTTTGATTTGGCATACTTCATAGCGCTGGCTTTTCGCCATCAAACGGGACCGCAATATGAGGGGTCCCATCTGTTTTAATCCCTACATGATTCGTCTCGCTCGACACTTCGGCCTCTTCGACACTCCAAAGATGTCATCGACACTCACACTAGTAGGCCAGATGGCTCCTCAGGGAATTTCTAGTATGATCCACATGATGATGATAGAGCGACACCGTGGATTCGACCCCCCTCAGTACAGACTCGTTCACTTTGATAACCAGAATGAGCCAGAGGACATTACTGATGATGTCCCTCCCCCTCACGAGGACCCACACCCACGGCCACCACCGAGTCACCAACCTCCTGCTGCCACCGTGACCTATATATCTGAGTGACTCACTTGTTTTGAGCAATAGTGTTTTGCGAGGTTCAACAGCATTGAGGCAACTCTGCAGCAGATCTGCCAACACTTCCACATCCCGCCTCCACCACCACTACCTCGTGACGCTGACGCATCTGATGATGAAGGCCTCTGAGTTCATTTATTTTATTTTTTTATTTTTGTTTTTATTTTTTCTTTTATTTATTTTTTGAAGACTTCTGTTTTATATTTTGAACTATGTTTATCTTTATGGTTATTATCAAGTAATCCCTTAATTCTCTTCCACAGTGGTGTTTATTTTCTTATTAGTAACTCAGAATCATGTCTTTCATTAGCCTTATCTACAACTCTAACTGTCACTATTCTAAGGATTTCATCAAAAAAATTCAGGGCAGTTTCGCTTCTCTCCCTCTCTTCTGATTTTATGCTTATATAATTATTATCTATCTTCGTACATTGAGGACAATGTACATCTTAAGTGTGGAGAGGTTATTTATATGTTTATTAGAAAATCCCTGAATTTTTATCTCGTTCTCAAATAATTTTCTCTTATTATTATTAGAGAAAATTCTGATTGATTTATAATTTTTGTTGATATGTTTTGAATTAAATCACAGGTAATTGTACATTGATTATTTAACCTTAAGACATTAGAGAATCAAGCATGATAAGTTGACTTTTGAGAATTAAAATTGCTAGGTTGTTTCCCTGAATTGAGGTATTATCTTGAAGTTCTGAATTCATAGGATTAACATCAAAAGCCCTAATTTTTGTGAGTTCTTGAGCCTTTAGAGCATATATCCTTTCTTGCTCACTTTTGTTGTTGCTTATGAGTGCGTCAATACTGATTTGTTATTCTAGAACTTAATTCGATTATAATGTCGAGACCACACCATTGATTTGATATACCAAGATGATAAAGGCACTTAGGTTTTAACCCACTTACCCTATAAAAAGCCTACCCACATAATTGACCCTTAGTAAACCTCTTTGAGCCTTAACCATTGTTTCTTGATTTTCCCCTTAATGTTAACCCACAAATTAACCCTTTTTGATTCGTTAAGAATTTCTCCCTTTTCATTGACTCCTTTTTATCGAGATTTGATTTGATTAATTACCTAACTAATGTTTGTTCATTCCGATTCTTGAATTATTTCTTATTATGTACTTTCCATTATTGTACTTTTCTTATTCTTAAAAAAACCGTATATTTATATTCATATAATTATATATTGTTATAAAGAGCTTGGATAAATTAAAGTTATTATTTCGAGAAAAGAAAGCTCATTTCATTAGTTTTGGATAGTCTTAATTCTGGTAATTGTTTGTAATTCAATAATTAGTTTTATTATTCTAAGTTTGGTAACTTATTAAATTAATCTTGATTCTAACCCTCTCTTCAGCCATTATCCACACCTTTAACTCAAGCCCCATTACAACCCTGCTAAAGACCTTTTGATTTGTGTATCATTTCATTTATAGTAGTGGAGATTTGATTTTCATGCAAGCCTATGGTAATAAATTTTCATGTTTGACTATTAAATGCTTAATTATTGAACCTTAAACACTTTGAGTGATTTGAGTGAATCTTTAGTGAGGATACCAACTCTTGTCAATTTAGAATTAAAGGTAATTATTTAGATAAAGGGAGATACCTATGATTTTTATGATTAAAATGTTCAACTTGGATTGTTTGAAACTTTGATGTTCTTTTAGTCGAATTCTCAATGTATGATTATTTGCAGATCATTTTGAATCAATATTGATGAGAATTATAAGTTGAGAAGAATTTATTTTGATTATGAGTTAAGGATTTTGCTTGAGGACAAGTAAATGCTTAAGTGTAAGGATATTTGATAAACCATAATATATACATATTTTTATCCCATGCTTGGCATATTTTTGGATGATTTATCATAAGATTTAGTGAATTTGATGCTCCTAATCCTTTAAATTCATGTTTTATACTTAGGTGAGCATAGGAAGGTGAAAAGAGCAAGAAACGGGCTAAAAACAGACAAAATGGGCTTATCTCAGTATTTCACACGGCCTAGGCACTTCCACACAGGTAAACCACACGCCCGTGTAACGCACATGGGCAGGCCACATACCCGTGTGTCATGGCCTTGTCAACTAAAAACCAACTCAGAATTACACACAATTTGAGCACCTTCACACGGGCGTGACACACGGCCGTGTCCCTATCGAGCCAGAGTCTAATTCTACTCGGAAAAGGCTAATTTAGAGGGTTTTGAAGCATTCCAAAGTCTATATAAACACCCTAGAAGAGGATTAAAAGGGACACGCAGAGTAGAATGTAGAAAATACTCAATGACAGCCATCGAAATCAACTCGGAAGCAAGATCTACTTCAAGACTGAAGATCTCCATTCAATTTCCTTAGAAGTTCTTTGGGTTTCTTTATGTTTTGTTATTTTCCCAATTTTGTGATGTTTTCCATTATTATGAACTAAACTTCCTAAATACCTATGGGAGATGAAACCTAAGACGGATCTTATTACTATTTGCATTATATAATAAATACTTGTTCTTATTCTTAATTGTAAGTTTAAATCATTGCTTTAATATTCCAAGATATTAATTCAGGTTTTGATGTGCTTATTCAATGGAGCAAAAATCCCTGTATAAGAATAGATCTCCCATAATTAAGCGAAGTTGTATGCAATCCTAGAGATAGGACGACATAAATCTGCCGGATTAGAGTTAAATTAATAAGTGAATCCATAGATCGAGTTAATGCGACAATAAGGGTTTTAATTAGAAAGAGATTTCGATTAATCAACCTAGAGTCAGTTATTTTTAGTCTCAAGAGAGATATTAACATAAATCAGGGATTTCTACGGATTAAGTCAAGTGAATAAATCGTTTAATTCAGAAATAATAAGTGAAGTCTATGTGGATTCTTCCTTAGGTATTGTCTTCTCCATTGGTTTTCTAAATAGTACTTTTCAACTTTTATCTCTATCGTAATTTTAGTTAATTAGATACTTAGTCTTAGTTAAAACATTCCTTTAATTGTTGGGCTAGATAATAAAAAGATAGTAATTACTAGTACTTTTAGTCCTTGTGGATACGATATTTTCGGTCTCACCATAACTATACTACTGTTCGATAAGTGAGCTTGCCTTAGTCAAATTTTTGTTAGTTTAGCGACCATCACTCATAAAAATAAAAATAAAAATCAGAGAAAAGATGAGAGCTTACTGTAAATCTTGGTTAACAGCTACCTTTATGACATTTCCCATCGCAATTCAAACTCCCCTTCTCAGCCTTATTATTAATTTGTGAACTGATAAGTTTGGCCATGGAATTCATACTATTTGACAATAGAACCCTCGCACTACCACAATTTTTAAAACGTTCCCACGTTCTAGAATGATCTTACTGATAGAACTACCACTTTAGACAGTACCACCTTTAACCCCTGACCCCTTCCATTTTGAAACCGGGATCCCTTTACCTCTCTCAATCGAATCAACAACTCTATTAGGCCTAGCATGCTTATCGGTCCTTCCTTAGTAGCCGACACCCCCGAATGGGAAACTAGCTCCATATTATCCCCCTGCATCACCATAAAATTCCCCAAGATAATCGATAACTCCAAACCCCCGGCCCTTGGAGCTGATTGGTCAAGCCCAATAGAAATGAAGTTTTCAAAATTTCCAAAAGCCTCAATCCCTAAATATGGATAATCCAGCGTTGGTCTATGTTGTTTTCCAATGTCTCTCAAACTAGGCCCAATATCCACCAAACAATCAGCCCCATTCAAAGGCCCTAGCCCAGCCGAATTAGCATGCCCCAAAACGCTAAAAGCATAAAATCTTTTGCCACTAACCCATCATTCATTTTTTACCCTAAGCATATTTCCTTGACCTTCAGCTTTTAAAAATCTCCACTTTTGAAGTCTCATCCCCAATAAATTCATCGCCACCACGCCATTCTCGATCATTTTTATTCCAATCAGATTCAAAGCTCCATTCTCAGTCACTCTCGTGACAAGGCTTTGACGAGCCATTGAGTTGCGCCGTGACTTCCTCTCAACAAACATCCATGGCCCAAAAGATTCTGCCAGCTCCACCACCTTATCTTTTTTCAATGAGTCACTCACCGTCAACTTCTTACCCACATCAGTATTCTTTGTTGACCTAATGCCAAGGCACAGGTCTTTCATGTGACCAAACCGACCACATGAAAAGTAAACAAACGGTAATGATTCAAACTCAACCCTTTGCACCACTCTGTTAACTAGGATCTAAGAGACCAGAGGTTTTCCCAGATCGATATACACTGCCATCCTGGAAAATTTCCCCCTTGAACCCTTGTTCGTTGTAAATCAAGCTTGTTATAGTACCGACTAAGCCCTCGATTTCGTCCAAGATTTGACGTTTGTAGAGAAGTCCCAGCAAACAAAGAAACCGAACCCAAACCATTGTGTAGTTGGGGAAAGCCTGAAGGGGGTTAAACTTCAAAGTCCACGGTTGCACTGTGAGATACTGACCAAGCACAATCCACAACCTTTGGGTAAGCACCTTCTCGTAAACCTCTCGACTTTGAAATTTTACCAGAAAATATCCATTTTCCACATCCATGAGATGGAACTGTTGGGAGGGTTTCCAAAGGGTATGGATCATATTCTGCAAGAATGTATGCAATAAGTTTCAGCCCGGAAATTTTACCACCACTGTGGTCGCCATTTCTCTAACCAGAATTTGTTAAACCCTCTTAGAGAAACTAATTACAGGTATTCCATTGACCATAGTCCTCATGAAATCTCCTTCTATAAACTCAAAATCCTTATCATTACTAGATCCAAAAGCCCCTTGACCCAAAACTTTGTCCATCCAAGACGTATCCAACGCTAGACATGAGTCCATAGCGATAGCACTATCCGTATCTGAGTCCAAATCCTTAAAACAAGCCTTTTTAGTCTGTCAATCCCCGATCGAACTTTCGTCATCGCCGTCCTCAGCCGTAAAAAGTCTTGTCTTGTTTATTGTTAATTTGTAAACTATTTAAGTTGTAACTTATAAGTTTCATTTTGTGATATTTATTGGTGACAACTATAATGATAACTTTTAAAATGAGAACAGAAATGATCTTAGTCATTATATCAAAATAAATGGTTCTAAGCCTTAAATTTTATATTTATTTATCTCATCTTACTAAAATAAAACTAGCAACATCCTATCTTTCTTTTTTCTTTCCAGTGTGTAATTGAAGTCTTTGGGTGAAAAAGGTTTGGATAATCTTTACTTTCAAATTTAATCTTCTTTTTTTTTTGAAAAAAATTATAATGGAAAGTAAGAGTTTAGGGTTATTAAGATTAATCAAATTGTGTTTTAGGTATTTTTTATTGAAAAATTGGTTAACCATTTCATTCTAAAAAATTGGGATTTTTACATTGGCTGACTCATTTTTGCCCAGTCAATGTAAAAATCCCAATTTTTAAAAATGAAATGATCAACAAATTTTTCAATAAAAAATAAATACCTAATACAAAAATTGATTAATCTTAATAACCCTAATTTTCTTTTCAATTCTAATTTTTTTCAAAATTAAATCTAAAAGTAAAGATTATCCAAAAAAATTGGATGTTATTGGTTCTATTTTAATAAGGTAAGCTAAATACAAATTTTTGGCTTAAAACCATTTATTTTGATTTAATGACTAAGATAATTTTAGTTCTCATTGTTACCATTTTAAAAGTTTTCACTATAATTGTCATCATAGTTATTGCTTTGTAAAAGAAATGAATTTTTGGTAATTTTATAATTATTGAGACACAATTGATAGATAACACTCACTTAATCAAACTCTTAATATATAAGTATAAATGATAATTTCTATTATCTTTTCAGTTTTGTATTTATATAATGGATAGTGTTGGAATAAATTGAGAGAAAAACCAAAGGAATTTTCAAAAGAAAAAAAAAAAGAATTCTTGAAATTTCAAAAGGAAATTTGAAGCGTTCAAATCTTTTGGAAATGATATTATTGCTAATATGTGTCTTTGTTTCATGTTTATCTTATTTTTGGTATTGTATCGTGTTTTAATATCATTTTTATGTATAAATTTTACTAGAATATACCCAAACGTCAACATGATATTCTATGATAAGGATTTTATTGCAAGATGAAAACACCTGTAATTCTTGAACAAAAAAGAAAATTAAATAGCAAATAATTAATTGCATTAAACAGCTAGTTTTGAAGGGAAGCATATACTATAATATTTACCAACTTTCTCCCAATGCTTATGTCTATCAACATTACTCCCCCCTTGCATATGCATCGTGTAATGAAGCTAAATGTAGCAAGCTAATCCACCTATGAATGAGCTTGAGAAACTTCACCTTTCTCTCCAAGTTGGGTCTCTGCTTCCAAAATCCGGGCAGTTCCTTCCATCTTCAATCCCTCCATGTTTATTTCAGGGATAATCGGAGGATTCATTCTTCGTGTAACTGTCATCTTCAGCCCCTGCGTTGTGTGGATAGTTGCTCCAGTAGTCATTTCAACCTGAATACAGATTTCATTGATCTTTTATACGGTATATCCACTTTTCTTTTTGAATTACTACACGTTTATAAGACACCATTCGTACTCAAAGCACATACGAATAATAATAAAACTCTCAAACAAATCATAGCTTGGCTAGGTACTGGTATTTCAGCTTCAAAAATAGCTGAGAATCTCTTTGTACTTATGTCCGATACATAGCTTATGCATGGGGTATATGTAGTTTGAGATGCAGATAGTCAACAATTCTTATTCTATTAAGCCGATATCGGAAAGTGAACTTACAAGAGAGTTTCAGGTTTTTGGGGTTTTTAGTCCACTATAAGTTTGAGAGCCAGCTACAGTTTGTCATTTACAAGTAAAAGTTGTAAACATGAACAACAAGTGCAAGGCAGTTTACTTACTGGAGGAGCTCCAAGTGCCATTTGGAAGTTAAATCGCCGGACAAGCATTGCAACTGCTACAACAGTCTGTACGTCAAAGTAACTCTTCTTCAGGTTATACAATACCAATCACCAGTGGCCAGAATTTGTCATGTTTCAACTAGAACAATAAAGTATGATACCCCAATACAAAAAACTTAACTCTCATGTTTTGATACTGAGTACTGACTGAATTTTTTTTCAATAAAAAATACCTCGAAAGATGCAAACATGTCTCCTACACATTTCCGAGGTCCTCCACCAAAGGGCAAGTAACTGAAAAGAATGCCAATATCGGTGATTTGTAATTGAAGGAAAGTTATAAAAGTAACTGTAACAAAGGACAAATAACTTTTGAGAAAACATATTAGTCTATAGTACCTTAGCTTATCTATTAGCACATATTTTTCATTTCACCAAATTGCACCTATAAACTACAACTACTAGAATTCAGAGAATAAAAAAAAAAAAAAACTCCTCGTTGCCATCTCATTTATAGATATGTTGATGAAATAAACAAAGTTGTACTTATATGTTACCAGAAATTTTGGTTTGTTTCATTAGGATTTGGTCCATCTAAAGGCCACCTTTCAGGATTGAACTTCTCTGCATCTTGCCAGAGACTTGGACTTCGATGCAGATTCCAAACAGAGATAAAAATATCTTCACCCCTAAATGTAAAATATATGACAAAGTTAAGAATTCGGAAAAAGTACGAGTGGTAAAGTCAATATATCATAGCACTTTCATGTAAAGCTTGAGATATAGCAAAAATATACAAATAAAAGATATCCATATAAGCAAAAAACAGTTAGCACAAGTTCCCCACCCCTATAAGCTTTCTAGAATCCATTCGATCTATGCTGCAAGTTCTACATTTATAAATTTGACAAACAACCATATTTTCTCAAGAAAAAAAGAGGTGTGAAAGTGATTTTGCAAGAAGATGCTTGCAAATGGTGCATGCTTATTGTCCAATAGGATGGTAATGATATTGATTTTAGGGACCTTTTTATTGGGTACTTTCCAAGCACATCATTCTCAATAGAACGTCGTATTAAGACCGGTGGCTGTGGATAGAGCCTCAGAGACTGCACAAAAGTAGATAGAATTATATCCATTCAAGGTGCATTAATGCAACATATTTGATGAAACATGAAATGGAACAGAACTACACTTACTTCATTAATAACACGAGTTGTGTACTTGAGTTTTTTCATGTCGTCTATCGTTGGAAACCGATCTCCAAGAACAAAGTCAACCTAGGAAATTTGGTATGATAATAAATAAGAAAATGAGACAATGAGATCGGTTGCCCTTTTATACCGGTATTACACAAAGTTCAAAGATACCTCATCCTGGAGCTTGGATACAACACTAGGTTCCTGCAACAACCAGAGAAAAAGAACTAATGAGAACTTGAAATGAGTTGTTATTCAAAAATGATATTTGTTTCAACCCTGATGAGGGAGATCCTCTTCCCATGAAACAACCATCAATTAGTCACACTCCAAAAGCAATCCCAAAGACATATTCAAAAGCTTACTAAATACTGCTAAACCTAGCAATCTTGGAATAGGTTATGGCATATTATTCATTCAAAGTGTACAACTAATTGCAATTACGAGGGATAGGAAGTAATGATTACTGCATAATCAGTTCCGATACACATAAATGTCAAGGAGAAAAGCATTAGAAAACAAACGTATTAACATATGCTTTTCCTGCCTATAGGAGTATGACTTGAATTTAATTTCTTTTATGAGTGAAGTAGGAGCAACCCAATTATTGTATTCTTTTTACTCTAATGAACTTGAAAAAATTAGAGTTCTTCAATATGATTGTGTGTTGGAACAAGGGTTCATTCTGGTGAAACCATGTAAATCCTTGTGTCAGTGTTTTTTTTTAATTCTTGCTTCATTAATTCTTTGTTTATATAAATATATTTTGCATAAAGCTGTTAAAGAAAGTAATTAATGATAATTGCACAGAAATTAGTACCAAAAGCTTGTTTATATGGGCAGACCACAAACAAGAAGCCAAACATTACAAGAGAGGGAATTAGCTCCTTTTTCGCGCAGAACAAATCCTTGAATTACCTTTGATAAAAGATAGAAGGTCCATGTCAAAAGAGCGGCCGATGTTTCATGCCCAGCAATAAGCATTGTCATTAAATCATCACGGAGTTGCTTGCTAGAAACCTGCAAAATGATTCAAGGAATATCTTACATCTCATCAGCTGCTAATCCACAAATTTCATAACTATCAATACATACATCATCCCCTGATGCCAGCAGAAAGTGGAGAATACTAGGATCTTGTTCGTTCATATACTCATCAGAAAACTGTAGCTCTTCTTCTTCTACCATCCTCTGAAAATAAAAGAGTTTAAATTTAAAGGAGAACAAAAGAAATGTTTAATCAAGTCAATGCAATAGTTAATAACCATGAGACACATATACAAATATGTAAAACATGCCAAAATCAAACAATTAGACTAATCCACACAAAGTTTTTACCTTACATTGACATACAACAATACCAAGAATGACCCATTTGGAGATATATTCTCAGGTCTGACATTCCCTCTATGTACTTGAAGATATGTGTAAATGCTTGGTATAGCTGCAAAAAGTTATGCATACACCATATCCAGTGTTTGATACATCATACTACATGTTCCTACATGCACAGTGATTATTGAAGACGTAAAGGTAGAGTGTAATATTATCTCACTACATTTACTGATAACTTTACCTTGCATGTCGCAATTAGATCGTCTAGTACATCATTAATCAATTTGAGTGCTTCCGTAACCTTCCTTTGTCGTGGTGAAAGGTCTTTCCAAATAGGGATCTCCCAGGTTGGAATAGGAGAGACACTTCGATCTTCTGCTTCCCGCAAAACAGTGTAAACAGCCTGTCCTAGTCAAAATACAGTCACATACTTTAGATGCTTTTAACAAAAAATGTAAATGAAACTAAGACACAGTGGCAACAGCATAAGTGCCAGCCAAATAGGAAAGAAAGTACCTCAACTATGCCGGTATCATTTGTTAATGAATCGAAATCATAATTAAATACTGCCTTGCCAATAATGTCTAATGTCAACCTGGAGAAAAGCGATTCCATTTCTACATCTTCCCCATCAGTTGCAGCATCATCTAGTTTCTGGCAAAGCCTATCGGTAGCCAGCCCAAATAAGCTAATCATAGCTGCTACATACTAAAAATTGAAAAATTCTCTCAAAAAATATTTGAAAAATAAAAAAGTAAAACAACGCTACTGATAGAGAATAATATTTAAAAGGTAGATCCAATCTAATGACTTTGGGTGTGTTCAATAAAGTTTAATGAATATTCTTAGTTTATCACTCTTTTTTAGACTGCAAATTGCTGCTAGTAATTATGCATACTAACTTCAATCATTTATATGGTTATCGGAAACCCCTTCACTCCGTCCACTCTTTTGCGGACTACATCAACCACTGCTAAGTCAGAGTGCATGGGACTATAAGAAATAAATTTTTAATTTTTAAAGCACTGAACCCATAAATTAACTACAATACCTTTTGATGCAGTGCTGGGACTATAGCACGTCTTCTAATGCGCCATATCTCACCATCAGCTGGGATAAGTCCTTTTCCCATGACAAAGTCCAAAATCTCTGCTAATATACCCTTCACATTGAAGCGAACAAAAGATGAGTAAAAAACAATAAAGCAATATTAGTCCATCCAAGAAAAGCCAAGAAGTACACCACTGTTTACCTTTGAATAAGCCTTTGAGTTGTCCTTCAATATATGCTTAGCAATGGAAGGATCGGAAACAATCAAAAATGACTGCAGCAACATCCCCATCCCATGTATGTCAACAGGAAATCCATAATTATCTTGGACAATGCTATGTACAAGAAAAAAAAAAAGAAGCCAAAATGGAAAAGGACACACGAACCTTTGGTCCAAAGGTTAGCCTGAAAATCCCACCATAAGTGAGGTAAAGCTCATACAAAGGGATGAAGAAGGCCTCACTTCGGATGGCCTGAATCGCCCCTTTCGCCTCTGGAATCTTGGGATAATCTTCAACATCATCAACCCCTTTAAATAAGATTTCAAGAACCCCACTGGGAACACCAATTTTCGACAAACCATTCTTCAATAGAGAAGGGAAACTAGTTCCCAGTAATAGTAAGACATAAAAAGAACAGCAAATTAGCAGAAATTATTATGAAGTAAAGAAATAAATACAAGTCAGAGAATAGACTAAGCATTCACCAATATAAATATAATTAAGCCAATCCAAACATGACAAGGAAGATTACAAAAGAATACAAGGATATCAAGTCCAAATATTATTCTTAACCACAATTAATTGAAAAAATTAAGAAAGGGAAATAAAGGTCAACATCCCTTTTTCTTTGATGAAAAACAAAAGATACCCAAAACAATAGTAAGCATCACAATGACAGCTAAAAGGTTATAAAAACCAAAACCAAAAAAACAAAGTGAAACAAAGGCAAAAATACCCAGATTTCTGAACAGTGAATTCTCCAGAAGCAATCCTGGCAGATAACTCAGCCCGGCGTTTCTCTTCAAGTAAACGTTCCACACTTTTAACACCATTGTCAGCTGAATCAGGCTCTCTCCCATTGGAAGATGATCCACATTTTACTATTCCAAACTTAGATGTGCCTGAAAATCCCATTAAACAAGCAAAAATGAAGCTTAAAAGAAAAGAAAGAAAGAGAAAATGGAGAATTGTAAAGTTAGAACATACCATAAGGTCTAAAACAAGAAGCAGTGAGTTTGGGTTTGGGTTTGGTTAAACGAAGCTGAAGAAGAGGAAAAGCTGGAGTGGCAGCCATATAAAAGTAGGGTGGCAATGGAAATTTATGGACAAAGATAATATGGGTTTAAAGAAAAAATGAAATTGAAGATAATAAAGGAAGTGTGTAATGTGGCGGGACCTCCAACTCTCAAACTCTTTTTTTTTATCTTATTTTATTTTTTGTAATGTCTTAACCGCAAAAAAGGAACAAGAACTAGGCAGGGGAATCTTTCCAACAGTTGATAGCGTTAGATTCCGTGTCATCTAATTACCATTTTTTTACACTCCTTCAACCTACTCCCCCGTAACCTTAAACCAGACTGACTGGATTGCTTGGATTCTCAGTCCAAAGATAAGAAATATCCATTTTATTTATTTTAATTGATTGTATTTGATCATCCAATTTTAAATTGTTTATCACTCTAATAATCATCATAATTTATTTTTTCTTTTATACCAATTTTAAATCTTCAACTTTAAATTAAAACATGTTATCCTTTAAAACATTAATTGAGTTAAGATAACAGTGATAATTTATTTATTTTATTAATACTAAGTGAGGAGATAAGATTGTTATAATCAATCCATTCTATTTCTTTGGCTTTTACTTTGATGGTTTATTTTAGGTTAAAACTAGATGACATATCTATGTATTATATTGATAATAAGCTAAATTTGTATCTAATTTCGTAATTCTTACTACTGAGTTTGTAATTTTAGTTAATTTTATCATGTAAGCAGTTGAAATATCGAAATTGAATTAACAAGCAAATCAAACTAAATTAGAGCATAAACAATAAAAAGGGTCGAATAAAAATTCTAAAACCTTATGGTTGATCAGATTTTTATTTAACTTTATAAAAAGCTAGATTTAGAAAAATTTTAGTATAAAATATGATTTTATGTGATCGTTGTTAGATATTATATATAAATACATTGTATGGTGTCTTTGGAAAACACATTGGACATTGAATAAAAATTATAATTTGTTTTCTCTAATCTTTTTCAATACATCTGTAGTGGTAGATTTTGGCAAACCGTTCTGTCATCTCATTTCTTTTTCTTATTTTTGTTTAATTGTTTTGTAAGTCATTTCTGTTTTTCACTTATTATCATTTTATTCAAATCCACTTTTAAATTCTAATTTGAGTATGATTAATTTCATGCTCAACTAATTTTCTTTTATCTTTAGTCCGATTATTATTTCGACAAAAAAATTGTGAGATATGAACTCGCACTAAAAGACCTTTCAACACAGTATTTGTTATCTCTCTAGAATATGAGATAGTCACAATCATCCCTTAAAGTTAATTCAATTTCAATTTAAAAAGCGCGCGTTAGGTTGGAGTTGTTTGGCGTACAGTTGGGAAAACAAGACAGTCGTCTACTGAATTCGAATTCCCGTGAACAAATTGGTGTGTTCAATTGGAAAAAGTTAGTTGGATTCAGTCAAGGGAGACAGTGGTCGAATTTAAATGACCCACGTGGTTAAGGCCATTAATTCGAGTTGGGCTTTTCTAGATCGTAAGGTTGTCGGGATCTTAAATTGCGGACGCGTATTAGGTGGTTAGATAATTGGTAAGGGTTAGTTTGCAAGTTGTATCAGAATCAACTACACAAATAAAAGTTGGTGATTGGAGCGTCCTTGATCGCTATAATCAACTTATCGATTGGAAAGAAAAATCTACTTTCAAGGATTGATTCGATTTCGAAGTGTACCAAGACTGAGGCTAAGCATTCATATATTAATTTACCAATTTGATTTAATTTCCTTAATTTTATTTTGCAATCATAATTATGTTATTATATTATATTATTTTATATTTGTTTATTTTATTTTATTTTCTTTATCAACTAAATTTTTCCCTTTTTTTATTTTACAGCTCTGCACCCACAGGTCATGAGCACGACATCTGTTTAGACTCAGAAATCTGATCACATAAATAGAAAAATTAAGAATTTTAATCCCTATGAGATCGACTCTACTATTCTATGCTACTATTTAATTAAGTTAGAGCGTGAGAAATTATATTTGATGGTTTCGATATCTATCACATACTATATATACTTTCATATAAATAAAGCCACTAACTCTAAACTTATATATTACTCGATGTATATGTCTTTATTAATTTTAGAATTAACTGTTATATTTTTATTTTTATTTTTATCTAATAAAAATATGAATTGCTTTATTTATTTTTAATGAATGTCCTTGCATATTTTCAAAATTAACTCTTACATTTTGTTTTTTATTAAATAAAATTTTATTTATTTTGATTACTCCTATATTTAAGTCATATTAAACTAATCTTTTAAAAGATCATTTTATTAAATTAAATATTCACTACATTTTAGATTAATAATTGAAGGACAAAAATCTCAACCTCCTTTTTTTTTTTTTTTTTGCCGAGGGGAGTGGTTAAGCTTAAAGCACGGCAAAGAAATCATGATGCAAAAACAAAGGGCAACGTCCTTTGATAATAAAATCATGTCAATCTAATAAACAAACTGATAAAAATTTCATTCACGGCGTTGTATTAGAAGTTTGATTACATTTTATTTATTTTATTAATAATATAAATAAATTAATTTTTGTACATTAGATTAAAAATAAGTTGATTCATTTTTTAAAAATTCTATCCATTTATCCTATTAAGTCATGATATGACAAACAGAGCAAGTACAAAATAACATTTGGTGTGTCACGTGTCTTGCACGCTTCGTGATATTTTTTCATGTCAACAAATATTTAAAAGTTAAAAATTCTAAAAAATTAATTTGAAAAATCATGTTCAGGATAAACTTCGATAAAATTGTTGTCTGGGTTCAAATGCACTTGGTCAACACTTGTGCGGATCAATCTTGAATATGATTTTTCAAAAATTATAAAAAATATAAAAATTATTAAGAAATATGAGAAATTATTAAAATTAATAAAAATATTTAAATTTATGATAAATATTGAATTACAAATTAATCATCATCAAGCTACAATTTTTAAATATTTAATAATTATTATGATGAATTACTATAAATATTAAAAAATTGAAATGACAAATAACTATAAAAAAAGTAAAATGTAAGCCTTAATATAATGAAAAGACTTGTAGAATAATTCAATAATAAATTAAATATTCAATGGAAAATGACATGCAATTGAGTCCCTAATTAAATATAAGTAATCAATTAAGTTCTCAAAAAAATTAAATTCTGTGTAAGTCTTGATAGCCATTAAGTCTATGTCGACGTGGCAGGTGATGTGGGAAAATGTTAACATGGTAGATGACCTGGTAGATTGCTAATAAGAAAGGCTTAATTAATTTTAAATTATTTTGCAAGAACTTAATTAATTTTAAATTATTTTATAAAGATTTAATTAATTTTTAAATTATTTAAGACTAAAAATTATAAAAGATAATAAAATTTTTAAAATTAGGATAATTATAAAAAATATCAGATATAGTAATATATTGTTAAAATTACTTTTAAAAATATAAAACAATTATAAAGAATTTTTGTTATTTTGAAGGGATGGAGTTTTTGGCTTAGGTAATAAGCAGTAGCTAAAATGTGATGATGATAGGACTTTTATGGGGTGCTAAATTGATTAACTCCAATTACCGTCATAGTTCAAACTCTCCATTTTTTTATTATCGAAATCAAAGACTCTAAACCTTCAAAATATATATATATAAATATATGTTTTTATATTTTATAATTTTTATTATTTTAATAATTTTTATATAATTTTATATAACTCTTTATATAAAATTTATCAAAATGGTTAAAAAGTTATAAAACTTATTTTAAAACTTATAGAGATTTTTTCTTTTGATGGTTTGAGTCTTTGATTTCGATAATAAAAAATGAGAGCTTAAATTGGACTCGAGAATGGTTTATTATACAAGACCTATCACTATAACACTTCAAGTTCCTCATTTTCATATTATCGAAACCAAAGACTTCAAACTTTTAAAATAATAAAATTATCTATGATTTTTATATTTTTATAATTTTTTATAATTTTAATAATTTATATTTTCTATTTTTTATAGTTTTTATAACTTTTATAATTTTTAAACTTGTTATAATATTTTAATAATATTTGGGCTTAAATAATTAAAAATTAATTAAACACTCGTAAAATAATTGAAAAATCAATTAAATTGTCCACGTGAGCAACCTACCATGACATCTACCACAACAGCTATTACATCATCTACCACATTAACGTTTTAACACATCACTTGCCACGTTAGCATAGGCTTAATGACTAAAAAGGGCTTACATGAAAGTTGGTTTTTTGAGGGCTAAATTAATTGCTTATATTCAATTAGTGTTCAAATGATTATTAAATTATTTTACAGCCTTTTTATTATGTTAAGCCAAAATTTAACGAAAGCAAAAGCTTTTCTTTTAATAAGTTGTTTGTGTTGTATTTTCTCCACTATTAAGTGATCCAGCCTAAGAAAATGCGTTACAAATTTGGATAAAATAAATGTCACATCTCAAAAACTAGGTTAGAAGAATAGGGTTAGTGAAATTCAAAGTGGTCATGTTCAATTTTTGAATTAAAGCTAAAGGGATTTTGTCAAAGGAATTGATTTGGTTTAGTGGATTTGGGTTGTGCTTATGTGTGTAAAGTTTTAGGTTCGAATATTTTCTTTGAATTTTTATTGTTTTTATCCTAATTTTATCCTTAAAACGTCTGGCTTTTATATTATTTTTGCTCAACTTATAATAAGAATGAGCTTGCTAGTTTATTGGTAAGGCTTTAGTTTATCTTTTGGTTTTGTGTTTGAATCCTTGCATGTGCAAATGAGATTTATTTTTGCTAAATCCCCTATGCACCACCCATGTTGAGAAAATTTTCCCCAAAAATCTCCCCATTAACTGCCGCCCATCTCTCCCACTTCCCTTTTTTCCCCCATTTTGTGATTTCACCCTTTTCTTTGACTTGGCGTGAAGCATTGTCATTATTTGTCTTGTTAAGTTTAATTCATGGGTGGTGGTGAGGCGTATTTTCCTCCTGCTTCGTAAGTATGTTTAATTCATGGCTGCCAAGAGAACCGGAATCCTCGCCGTGGTGTTTGCATAAAAAAATAGTAAGGTGTGTAATGGAAAATTCAAAAAATAGCAAACGACACGATACTGGAAAACCTAATGTCAACGTCACAAGGTCGTGTGGCAGACCGTGTGAGCCATACAATTTGGGCTACTTAGGCCATGTGGGCCCACTTTTTGAAAATTTTCACTTAGGCCCGTTTGATTCTGAAATTCGTAATTAGACTTTCCATAGGGGTCCATACTGCTTAATAAGACCTGAAAACAAGGTATTTATTAATATATGTATGATCTATCTTCTGTCAATTCTGATGGTGTGATTTTGTTTTGCTATGTTGAGTATGAGTATCTGATGTCAGAATCTGCTAAATTCGTGTATATTTAGATTTTGCTATATGACCATGCATGTGACGTTATGTCAAAACTAATTTGTTTATGTTGAATTTATGATACGTCTATTTTGTTAAAGCATGGAATGCCATGCCTTCTGATATCTGATATTGTATGACTACATGTTTTACATGCTTTTCATTCTGATTCATTACATGCACTCCATATCATATTGCATGGGGTTTGAGATAATATGGAAAGAAGGGAGTTGTGGCAATTTAATGATCTGTATTAACTGGTGATTTATCCATATTTCTATCTGGCAGCTTGTCTACAATTATGGTGGCTTTACCACATATATCCAATATGGCAGTTTAAACTGCAACCTCTGGTGCCATTGACCACAACTATTTTGTTGGTGTGATTTGGTTGGATGAGTTCTGAGGAACTCTATTTTGATGTGTAGTAGAGTTGGGTAGGAAGTTTGGTAGGAAGTTTTTCTGTAAAATTCACATTATGATTTTCTAAAAAATACCGCATTGGCATAATCATGCATTCTCAATTTTGTTTAATTGATCGTTACGAAATTCTTTTATTTGTATATTGTATTATGTGTGATCTAAGTTTTAGTTTTAGTTATACGCTGAGCTTTACAACTTACCCCTTTATTTTATCTTTGACTTTTCAGGTAAACTTTGAGTTTAGGATCGGACGGCGTGCGGGAGTTTGGATTATTTCTTGGTTAATAAAATAATATAGTTTACATTTTTTATTATTTTGGATTGTAAATTTGTTTAGACTTTGTTTTTTGTTTTCGTTCTGTTTGTTTGTTTTTGAGTATTTTATCATGAAACTGCAAAACTACATAGGTTAACAATTTAAAACTCAGTTTTCAAAATTAAAACTTAGAAAATTTTCCGCTACAAAATTAAGTAAACTCTTAAGTGCTTTTTCAAATAAACAAATAGTTTTAACGAATGTTTGCCTTAAAGCTGGAAAAGATTTGACAAAATAATTATTTTCAAAACATGGTTTTGAAATCAAATTTTGGATTTGGAATAAATGATTTCGGACTTAAGTATTTCTAAACATTTGTGAGAGTTTTGCTAAATATTATGCTTTCGAAATGCACATTAAATTTGATTTAACCAAAAGTTCTTTAACGAGCTAATGTAATCTCTCTAGACTCGGTCATAACGTGTAAGCTAAATTTGGGATGTTACAATAACAATAAACATATGTTCAAAGTAAATGGTGCGAAATACAAATACTCCTCATTGAAAAACAAAAAGTTGTAGATTCTATTATTTTGAATTTGTGGTTTAGTGAAGGTTATGTTAATTTTGATTATTAATTATAAATTAAGATTCATTTTTAAAATAATTAATTAATTTTAATAATTTTAATAATTTCTTATACTTTGTTATAGTTCTTATAAAATTTAAACAACTTTATATTTTTTTATATTTTTATAATTATTTGAAAAACCACCTTCAATATGAACTTGTACAACTATTTATCTAAGTTCATCTATATGTGATATTTTAAATAATTATTTAAAAATTATTTATTTTTAGGATTTTTTTATTTTTAAACATTTGTTGGCATGGAAAGAAATGCCACATCAAAATAAGATACATTTGTATTTGCTCCATTAACTACCTCATCACTTAACGATAGAAATGGATGAAATTTTTTACAAAAAAAAATAATTTGATCTTTGAAGTAACGTACAGAAGCTAGTTTACCCATTTGTTCAATAGAAGGAGACTCAATGCAATCTAACTTTTAGTATAGGGGCTTCTATTGTACCTTTATCGATAGAAACAATGTTTAAATTTAAAAATAGAAATGTTACTTTAATAAAATTAAAATTATTCAAATATGGCATATATTCTATTCAAGTATTGTATCTTGATATATTTATCGAATAAATTTTAATTAAATATAATTAATATATACAAATATAAGTATAAGTATAAGTATATATAATAAATATAATAATCTATATAATAATAGTATAATATAAAATATTAAAATATCAATTTAAAACTATAAACAGTGAACAACATGACACAAAAATAGTAAGCAACATATCTGCCCTTGATAATTTTTAAACTGATTTTTCAATCTACAGTAAATTTTATGTTTTATTAAATTAAATTATTGGTTGTATTATTTCATTTTTATTAATATGAAAATCTTCTAATTATAAATTTATTAAATAAATTATTTTTTCTTTTAGTAAACTTAAATATTGAAGACAAAATTGATGAGTTATACACTATAATTTTTATTTTTATTTTATAAAATTATGGAATGGTAATTCAAGAGACGACTAACAGGTCTTGCTATTATCAGCAAACTGCCACCAAATATCCATTAAAGATGGCTTAAGGACGTTTTCTTTTATTTATGGCAAATTATTAGATGTTTTTCGTACCAAAAAAGGAGGATCATTAAAGGGTGTAAATTTGGCTTTTTTTATTCTCAAGCATCAATGAAACTCAATTACAGTAAATGGTTATGGACTTTTCAATAAAAAATATGTCTAGGTTTAATTTTTGCTACATGGCATCAATGTCAACATGTTAGATTTTGAAATCCAAAAAGAGCACTAATACCCCTATTTTTGGAGGTAAGGTTTAAGAAAACTTAAAACCAAGTTTTAACACTATTTGGTACAATTGGGAATGATTTGAAAGAGGATGGTAGAAAATTTATACATTATGATGAAGTGTATTGAAGATAACTAATTGTTGGAATCTAAGAAATTGATTATTAGTTTGTTTCACAAAACCATTCATAGATCAGAGAAATATTTGATCATTTATAAAAGAATTTTTAAAGTTGCTTAAGAGATAAGTTGAAAGAGGAGAAATTAGAAGATGTTGTTATAAAATGAATTTTAGACAAATAATTATTTTATTAGTTGGTGCATAAGTTTTTCAAAGTACATGTTTTAGCGTTGGATTGGAAATGTGTGAAATCATTTCATTTAACATTAAGGGTGTAAATAGTGCACCTAAGTTAAATGCTTTTTCTTTCTTCTCTATATCTTTGCTTAATAAGAAATAAAAAAAAAAATACTAAAATTTGAGTTGGTGATGATTTTGAGATATTCTTTGATGACAGATGGTACAGGTGAGGGTTTAATATCAACTGGGCTAAAATTAAGTTTATACAATTGGTTGTTTTTAGCATTACGTGTCTACTGTAGAAAATGTTAAAATTGTGATAGTCTATGTGTATAAACAATGTGAGATTGGTGAGAAAAAACTATTAGATGAGAAATTAGACCTTAAATTTCCTGTTTAAGGGCAATGGTGATGGCTAGTTTTGTATGCTTGTGTGAAATTGATTAGTAGTAAAAATGAGATATTAAAAACTTTAAATGTTGTTTGAATAGAGGGGGGAAGAAAATATATACAGGAGGTTTTGCAATTGAACTTAATTTATTTATTTTGTGTTAATAATTGGACTTGAATTTTGAAATTTGAGAAATAGATTTATTAAATTTTTAAAAGAAAAGTATAATGACTAAATTTTAAATTTGTGAAGAATATAAAACTTAATGGCATATTTTATCCTATATATTATATAAATATGAAGATTGTGATTATTAGATGATATATAAATATATTTACGTCTTAACTTATATGGAATAGTGGTTAAAACACTTGTTAGACACAATTCAAATCATATTACTCCCATCCCCACATCTAGTATCATATAAAATATATATTTATATATACAAAATTTTATATTAAATTATTTATTTGAAAATACACTGTATACAATATTTTTTGTCATAGGTGATTGCTGATAAAGTAATACATTTGATGGTGGTATATGGCTAGTAGTAAAGAAAATAGCTTTAAAAAAGAAGAAGATAAATAATTAAAAAACAAAAAATTGAAGGTTTTAGAAATAAGAAACTGAATAAGGTATACAACTAATAATTGGGTAGTTGACCTTAGGGTGAATTTATTTTGCTGTGGTTCAACATTTTAGAAATAAATTATGAGTTCACTTTATTTTCTTTAATGCCTCCTTTGGATTCATCAGCTTTCCCAAGCACAGTTTCTTTAGCCTTTTGAGCAGTTTCTATGGCAGTGTCCCATACCTGTTTTGCTGCATCCGTTGCCTTCTCAGCCATTCCTTTTGCCTTCTCGCTCACCTTCCAATAAATTAGTAGCAAACTCATATATTTGATCACCAATAACGTTCATTAAGTTCATAGTCGCAATGAATATAATAAAATCTACAGTTAAAGTCCTTACCCCAACAGCAGAAAATTCAAGAATTTCAACATGAAATGTATATAAAGAAATAATTACTTGGCTAGCAGCTGAAGTAGTCTTATCTTTCATGTTTTTTGTGGCATCTGCTGCTTGATTAGCTCCTTGTTTTATAGTTTCTTGTGCCTTCTGGTTCACCTACCATTTTTGTTGGTTTCGAAATTAGTAGCAAACAGATACGATAATATAGTCCCTAGCGCAACACATCAACCAAGAGATATAGATAGTAATGGCAATGTGATGTTACGATCATTATTTTGTAATCTCATTTTTTTTAAGCTTTTTAATATTTATTATAATTGATCATGAGGATGAAACCATAATTTAACCCCAATCCCACCAACAAAAATTGGAGACCTTTAATTAATAAGTATAAAAATAATTGATTACTTGGGAAGCAGCAGAAATAGCACTATCTTTCATGTTTTTGGTGGCCTCCTTTGTTTCATTGACTCCTTTTATAGTTTCCTTTGCCGTATCAAATGCTTTAGACTCCTGCTTTGAACTTGCCTACGCCACATGAATATATATGTCAAACAAAAATACTTGCTTAATAGAGCCAACTGAGAACCAACACAAATACAGAATTACATGAATAAATGTTGGAATCGCAGGTGGAAGAACCCTATTCCTAACAACTCTACCACCAGAATTACTTATACAGAAAGGGCTGTTTAGTAGGTTTAACATTGCCATTTTAATTTCTATGAATTTGGCTTTGTGTTCCTCTGAACTGGCTTTTTTATTATATTATTATTATTACTATGAATTTAATGTGAACTTAAGTTAGTGAAAGGAGTAAATAGGAAGGATGATAGTGGCTTTATGATTGGTGTTGTGAGAGTAATTTTGTAGGAGGACCCAGTCTTATAGGATAGATTTGTGGTTTCTGAGTAATGATCTCTCTATTATTCATAAGCCTTTTTTATACTCTATTTTTCATAAACCTAATCAGGGTAAAGTTGGATAACATCTAAATACATGTTGTTGGTTTTAGAAAATAATGAAAAAGATTAAAGTCTATCTTAGCTCAATTGATATAGATATTATTATCAATGCAGGAAGAGGTAGATTCGAGTGTGCTAAAGCGTATTATCCTTCTATTTATAGATTGAGGAAGGACTACGAGTAATTCTAAATATTGTATCAAAAAGAATAAATATGATTAGAACCTATACTTAAAAAAAATATGATTGATTGAAAAATAAAAATAAAAATTAGGACACAAAATATATTTTCATTATACACTAAAGATGATTCTAGGATTTGAGTGTTATAGAATAATGCTCAAAATCGCTTTCATTTTATTCTTAAGAAAAGAAACAGGACATATGAATCATCATAGTCTATGAGTGAGTATTATATTTCATATATCACTGTGTATTTTATTTTTCAATAATTGTCGATTATAATAAAAATCATTCTTTTCAATATAAATGTGTACACTTAAAATAATGAGAAAAAACACCCAAATAAATAAGATATCTATTTTTAAACAAAATTATAAGCTAGAATCAAGTCTCATTCATGCTACATGATCCTTAAAACTCATTAATAACATGTTTTTCATTAAAAGATCAACAACCATTAATTCAATGCTAATATATTCAACAGTCACTTTTGTTTACTTTGACTACCATTTTTGATTTTTTAGATAAGAAAACAACAACTGCACTATCACAAAATTTTTTCAATTGCTTAGAAATAGAATCATAATAAAACTCTTTAACCATACACCATGTTAGGTTGCCTAAAAATAAAAACCGAACTCAACATCTATGGTAGAAGATTTGATTTCCACTTCTCCAATATAGCTTCGCCGGCTAACATAAAAATGTATCTAGATATTGATTTTTATGAAATAACAGACCTAACAAAATCCGAGTCTAAGTAACCAACTATCTCCAATTTACTAGTTTACTTATACATAAGCATGTAATCTTTGGTTCCTTTAAGGTATCTCATCATTATCTTTACAACTCTCCGATGGTCTAAACTTAGATTACTTTAATATCTTTCCTACATTCCAAAAAATGCAGTGCCAGGTCTAGTACAAACGTGAACATACATTAGGCTTCCAATTGCAGAAACATATAGAATGCTTTGCATTTGTTATTTTTAAAGCTCATTTTTCAAATACTGGTTTAGATTCAACCTATTGCCTTTTATAATGGCTACTACTGTAACGCCTCATACCTGATTTGATCGTCTGGTCCGGACTATAGGATATCACAACCCAACTTATGATCTAACCTATACTTTCAATCACATTTATCATTAGTAATAAAAGAATGAAAACAAGACTAAATTTGTTACTGCTACTAAGTAAGTTTAAAACTTTCAAGAATCTATGTCGAAGAATAAACTTTAATTTAATATATAACAATGTCACCAATTAATCTTTAATATTTAAAATAGTCACTTTATTCTAAAATTTGTAATCTGACCATTTAATTTCATTTACAACAAAGACCTTGAGACTCCGCCTCTGGGTTACCCCGTTGTATGCAAGTTACAACTAAGAAACAAATTTGCCGATGTGCAACTAACTCTGGCCTAGTCCCTTCTCGAACTTCCAAAATCTCGTATTTACCTACAATGCATAACAACACTAATAAGTTTTAAAGAACTGAATGAGCTTTCATATCTTACTAACACAATGCTAAAACGATTGCACTTTGTGGCTGAAACTTCTTGACGGTTTTGTCCGTGTTAAGACAATACACCTGTAACACCCCTAACCTATATCCGTCACTGAGACAGGGTTACGGAGCATTACCAGAGTTTTCAAAAAATTTACGTATAATTCGTATCATTACTATTCATTTTCCGATATTAACCATAATGTCCCTAAGATGGACCTTCGAGGCCTAAAATATACATTAGAATCGAGTCGGGACTAAATCGAGAACATAGAAAAAAATTTCGTGTAATTTAAAAATTCTCTTTTGTACAGGGGTCACATGCCGTGTGTGTAGGCCGTGTGGCTCACACGACTAGGGACACACCTGTGTATCCAGGTTGTATAACTTTCTATTTTAAAATTTTAAAGATGCAGGGAACATACGACCAGGCCACATGCCCATGTGCTAGGTCGTGTGTCACACACGGCTGAGACACACGTCCGTGTCTCTACCCGTGTGGATGAAAATAGGCTATTTTATGACAATTAATTCATACCAAAATCAAGTCTTATACATGACAATTAACCACATACAACCAATGTACCCATAGATACCTCAAATGACAATTTATTTTCGTATCAATCTTAAACTCATATTTGCCTAGATACCACTTTCACATGTATGCATATTATATCAAATATGTTAACTAACTTCAATCATCAATATGCCAATACGATTTTTATCAATCAACCATTTCAAACACATACCATGATATAGACTTTTATACATAAACACCAAAACATATTCATCACTAGTCGTTCCAATGACTAGTCATAACCAATCATTTACATGTCATCATTGGCCAAATTAACCTATACATGCCATTATAACTAGAATCAAATAATCCAAAATTACCGATAGAACCAATGAATAGTATGATATATCTTTGACAAGCTTCCAACCTAATTGAGCTTCTAATAATCCCAATACTCATGAAGCTATATTCATCAATTCACAAGGTGAATAAATCCACAACATTACTTATACATATTATCCCAAGCTTAGTAAAATTTTAAATATATTTAATTCTTCCAAGTTTCTTTATTTTCATTTGTATTTTTTTAATTTCTACACTTATTCCAATGCATGACACACAAGTCATAAACATATCATTCAACCATGGTAACAAGCTAGTGCATTTAGCCAAAGTTTTTTTCGACTTAATCACATGATAAGTCGTTTCATAAGAAATTGAATAATTTAAACCTTACCACTCTTTCATGAGCACTAACCTATTTTCACTTAAATACTTACCATTCCAATGCTTCATATAAATAAACATATCACCATTCGACCAACAGCTTGACATTTGGCTAAGTATCAAGCAACAACACTGGTTAGCATACTTGTACACATTACGTATAATTTCAACATTGATAAACTTATTTTCCCGACAGGTTACACTTGAGTTTGTTACTCATCACAACATACAAAATTTCCTCGTATCAACATAATAAAGATAATTACATAGTTACATGTCATAATACATATCATTTTTTTTTCGTTTCTTCATAAACATATATCATTCATTTCATTATATCAATATTTCATGTACCATCATTTCCATGTATTTCAGTATATACCGATAATAATTCATTTCAAACTCCTATTTTCTCATATCAGAACTTTGCCCGTGGATAATTTAAATATCAATGGGTACACTTATTTCAGATCAATATCAATAATAATCATAAGTCTTTCAATATTATTCATATGTCATTTACCAATTTTTGACAAATTGGAGAATGTCTTATGGATTTGAGTACATCGTTTTCTTTATGCCATAGTCCAACTATGGTCTTACACTTGTATTGCCATGACCCAGCCATGGTCTTACTCACGTAGTGCCATATCCCAGATATGGTCTTATCATCTTCATGATGCCATAGCCCAGCTATGGTCTTACACATGCACATATACTGCCATGGTCCAACCATGGTCTTACGTTCACGATGCCATAACCCAGTTATGGCCTTTTCACTGAAATGCTATAGCCCAGCTATGGTCTTACATTTACATACTTTCCATGGTCCAACCACGGTCTTATCCATCAATTCATCACTTATCATTTCATTTGTTACTGAATGATCGTGCTTAATCCAGCGTTCTACTCAATTTGAACATTCAAATTACTTTTCATATACTTTTAATAGTCACAATTCAATGAAAAACACATGAAATAATACATTATATCATTTCTAAGTTAACAAATAATCATAAAAGTTCAACCATATGAACTTACCTGGCTAAATTGCAAAAATACCACGATTTAGGGGCATTTTGGAAATTTCTATTTTCTTCGATTTTTCACTCAATCTTGATCTAAATTAATAATTTCATTCAATTTATTAATTTAGACAATAAAACAATTCATTTCCTTCAATTTGGTCATTTTTGACATTTTTACAAAATTACCCCTAAAGTTTTACTTTATTCAATTTGGCCCCTGAGTATAAAACATGCAAATTAGCCATTTTTAATGTAAACTCAAACTAGTTGAATATTCATATATTTTTCTCATTTTCCTCTCCATTCCACATCCTTAATGTATATATATAATTCCATTATTTACTTATTTGTTCATAGCAAGCTGTCCACTTAAGTCATAGTCACTATATTATTTATATCTTGAGCTAAAGAATAAGATCCGCTTGATATTTTAGAAACTAGACTCAAATATATTTCTACCATAAAAAATTCAAAATTTATAGTTTAGCCAATAAGTACAGTAAAATCTTCAAATTTATCCCTGTTCTGCTGTTTGATAGCTTTGACCTTTCTTCACTAAAAATTAATTATCTCTTACTAAGGGGTTTAGATGATGTTTCTGCTTGTTTCTCTTGAAAACAGACTGAATAAGGATTCAAAAATATAAATTTAAACCCCTAATTATTTTTTTACAATTTTTGATGATTTTCCAAAGTTAGAATAGAGGAACCCGAAATCATTCTGACCTTGTCTCATAAAATTTATTATAACTCATAATTTACAATTCCATTGCTTACACTGTTTCTTTTATGAGAAACTAGACTCAATAAAATTTAATTTTATATTTTATTCAACCTCTAATTCGATTTCTACAATTTTTGGGGATTTTTCAAAGTTAAACTATTGCTGCTATCCAAAACTGTTTTAGTGCAAAATGTTGATTACCAAGTTTATAACACCCTTATTTCCTTTCTCTACAATATTTCCCATCACTTTCTCTTATTTCCCTTCACTAACATATCAAGAACATAGAACTGAACTTTACATAAGAAAACTCTACTTTAACATCATTTCCATTCTTTTTCAATAATATCAAACTTAAAAATACATTGAAATCTTGATGTTCTTTACCTTGTCATATTGATTTCAATCTTTAACTTGATTTTCTTTCTCCTTTAGCTTCTATTTCTTAAATGTAACTTGATATTCTAGCTCCCATGGTCTCTTTATTATTTTTCTCTCTTGGTAACCATGAAAATTATTTTGATTTCTAGGTGAAAATGGTGAATTTTTTTTGTGGAAGGATGATGTGATGTCTCGTGATAAGTTTTATATTTATGATTGATCGTACTTGAAAACTAACTATTATCAAGATGAATGCAAGCGCACCTATCAAACAGTAGTATAATTTATAGCAAGATCGGAATGTCGAACCCATAGGAACTAAAAGTACTAGAATTAACTTTCTTTTTATTATCTAGCCTAAAAATAAGTGGATTTACTTTATCTAAACTAATTAACTAAACCAAGAATGCACAGGAAGAAAACTGGGGAAATACTTTTGGAAAAACTGATTGATTTGGACAATACCCAAGGAAAAATCCACCTAGACTTCACTTGTTACTTGACTCTGAACCAGACGATTTATTCACTTGACTTGATCCGTAAAAATCCCTAAGTTATATTATTATCTCTCTCGAGACTAACAACGTCTAACCCTAGGTTGATTAATTGAAATCTCTTTCTAATTAAAACCCCTAGTGTTGCATTAACTCGGACTATGGATTCCCTTATTAGGTTTGACCCTAATCCAACAGATTTATGTCACCCTATGTCTAGGGGTGCAATCAACTCCGCTTAATTATGCTAGATCTACTCTTAGACAGGGACTTTTGTTCCTTTGAATAAACACATCAATACTTGAATCAATATCCTGAAATATTAAAACAAGAATTAAGAACACATAATTAAGAACAAATCAAGTATTTATCATATAATTCAGAAAATAGTAACAAGATCCATCTTAGGTTTTGATCCCCCTTAGGTATTTAGGGGATTTAGCTCATAAGTGTAAAAGGAAACATCCTAGAAGAATAATAATAACAAAACATAAAGAAAACCCAAAAACCCCTGAAGGAAATTGAAGGGAGATCTTCAGTCTTGAAGGAGAATCCGGCTTCTAAGATGGATCAATAGGCTTTCTTCGAGTAATTCCTTGCCTCCTACTCCGTGTGTCTTCTCTAGGTACCTCCTGGGGTGTTTATATAGGCTTTAGAATACTTCAAAACCCTCAAGAGTGGCATTTTCCGAATAGGAATAAGCTTGGGTTCGATAGGGACACACCCGTGTGACACGCCAGTGTGAGGTGGCTTAGGCCGTGTTGCAATCTATTAAATAGACATGGGCGTGTGAACTACCCGTGTGAGGAAGTCCAGGCCATGTTGATTTCCCACGTTGACCCATTTTCTCCGTTTTTTGCCGTTTCTCGCTCTTTTTACTCTCCTATGCTGACCTAAGTATAAAACATGAAATTAAAGGATTATGAATATCGAATTCCACAAATCTACTGATAATTCATCCAAAAATATGCTAAGCATGGGATAAAAATATGTATAAATTACGACTTATCAAATACCCCCACAGTTAAGCGTCTGTTTGTCCTTAAGCAAAATCCTCAACTCACAATCAAAGTAAATTTTTCTCAACTTATAATTCTCATCAATAGTATCTCAAAATAATCCATAAGTAATCATACATTGAAAATTCAACTTGAAGAACATCAAAGTTTCAAACATTCCAAGTTGAGCATTTTATCATGAAAACATAGGTGTCTCCATTCATTTAAGTAATTACCTTTGATTCAAAATATCACAGAGTTTCACATCCTCACTAAAGATTCACTCAAACCACTCGAGGTGTTTAAGGACAAGAAATTTAGCACTCAACAACCAATATGAAAAGTTATTACCATAGGCTTGCGTGAAAATCAAATCTCCACCACTATATTATTGAGATGATACATCAATAAAAAAGTCTTTAGAGGGTTATAATGTGGCTTTGGTTAGGGGGTATGGTCACAAGCTGAAAGAAAAGGATAGAATTGAGATTGAATTGAAAATTTACCTAACTAGAAAAAATACTAAAACTGACAAATTACATTCCTAATTAGAAGATCTTAGAATTGAGCTTTTCTTCATAGAATATGGAATTAAATACTTAAGATCAAAAACAAAGAATTACTGCTAATATATATGTATGTATTATTATTATTATTATTATTATTATTATTATTATTATTATTATTATTATTATTATTATTATTATTATTATTAAGAACAAATCAAGTTAACATAGAACTTTGCTAACTATCAAAAATAAAACTTAGCTAAGCAATTTATTCAAATCAAATTTCGAAAAAAATAGGGATCAAATGAGGGGATTTCAACAATAATGGGTTATGGGTTAATATTGAGAGTAAATCAATGAATGGCTTGTTAGGCTCAAGGGGGTTCACTAATGGTTAATTATGAAGGTAGACTTTTATGGAGTGAGTGGGTTAAACCTAAGTGCTTTTATCATCTCGACATATTAAATCAATGGTGTGGTCTTGACATGCATAATCGAAGCAAGTTCTAGAATAGCAAATCAATATTGACGCACTCATAGCAATAATAAAAGTGAGCATGAAAGAAATAATATATACTCTAAAGGCTCAAGATCTCACAAAAATTATGGCTTTTTGATATTAATCTTGCGAATTTCAACTCAAGATAATACCTAAACTTGGGGAAACAACCTAAAAATTTTTAATTCTCAAAAATCAACTTATCATGCTTGATTCTCTAACTCCTTAAAGTTTAAACAATCAATGCATAAATGCCTATGTTTTAATTCAAGACATATCAATAAAAAATCATAAATTAATCAAAATCCATTCTAATAATGATATGAGAAAATTATTTGAGATAAGATAAAAATTCAGGGGTTTTCTAGTAATGGTATAAATAACCCCCCACACACTTAAGATGGACATTGTCCTCAATGTACAGAGATATATAATAGTGATATAAAGATAATATCAAAAGAGAGGGAGAGAAGTGAAACTGCCCTGAAATTGTGGATGAAATCCTTGGATTAGTGAGAGCGAGAATTGAAGATAAAACTGAAGGAAAGGCATGATTCTGAGGGATAAATGAGAAGACACCACTGTGAAAGAGAATTAAGGGAATAATTCGATAATAATCATAAGGATAAGCAGAGTTTAAAAATATAAACATGATTCTTTAAAAATAAATAGAAATAAAAGTAAAAATAAAAATAATATGAGTTTAAAAAGAGACACGATCGTGTCACACGCCCATGTGGCTTGCGTCCAGCCCATGTTTATCGTGAAATGAGAAATCATCACACGGCCTGAGGACACGTCCGTGTGTCTAAGCTGTGTGGTCACATGGTTGTATCGCACGACTGTGCACGATGTGGTTCGCTTCTCCAACGCCCATGTAAATATGCATACGCTCGTGTTCTTTTGATAGTCTTGACCACAGGTGGTGGGCACGGGCGTGTCGCACGCCCGTGCTAATTTGGTAGGATTTCCCATGGCCATGTGGCACGGCCATGGTAACGTATCAAATCTCGTGTTTTGGGAAAAAAATTTCTCTGTTTTCACACGGTCGTATAGCACGGCCATGTCGCTGCTCGTGGTAGGAGCACGGCCTATAGTACGCCCTGGGCTAGGCTGTGTTCATCCCTGTCAAATGTCAAAATTTCTTACAGTTAAACTATGAACGGTTAAAGAAAAATTAAACACTAATTAGTGAGGTTAGTGCTTGGGTTGCCTCCCAAGAAGCGCTTATTTAGAGTCTAAGGTTGACTCTACCTTGAGGGTATATTTAGGGAAGTTTATAGGGCCGTAGCTCCTCTCTATCGTCTTTAAAATTCTCACTATTGTAAAGTTTGAGATGATGTCTATTTACCTTGAAAGTGTCTTGTGATGGGTGACTTACCTTTACTGTACCATATGGAAAGATAGTTTGGACTACGAAAGGACCTGACCATCGTGATTTAAGCTTCCCAGGGAACAATTTGAGCCTCGAGTTATATAACAGGACAAGATCTCCAACTTCAAATTGCTTGCGTTGTCTTAAACGAGCGTCGTGGTGGCGCTTCGTTACTTCCTTGTATAAGCGTGAATTTTCATATACATTGGTTCGCCACTCATCTAACTCGTTCAACTACATCAACCTGTTTTCACTTGCAAGTTTTGGATCAAAGTTTAGAAATTTTATAGCCCAGAATGCCTTGTGTTCTAACTCAAATGGTAGATGACAACTTTTTCCATAAACAAGTCTGTACGGTGATGTTCCTATGGGGGTCTTGAAAGCAGTTCTATAAGCCCATAAAGCATCATCTACTTTCATTGCCTAATCTTTCCTATTTAATTTTACTGTCTTTTCTAAGATACATTTAAGCTCTCGGTTTGCCACTTCGACTTGGCCACTAGTTTGAGGGTGGTAAAGGGTAGCTGTTTTGTGGTGAACTCCGTATTTCTTAAGGGTCTTGTCAAATTGGGCATTATAAAAATGAGTATCCCTATCACTAATAAGTGCTCTAGGTGTTCCAAATCGAGAGAGAAGTTTCTTAAGGAATCGTACTACTACTCTAGCATCATTAGTAGGTAAAGCTTGAGCTTCAACCCATTTGGACATATAATCAACAGCTACTAAGATGTATTTATTCCCAAATGAACTAGGGAATGGACCCAAGAAGTCAATATCCCAAACGTCAAAAATTTCACATGGAAGCATATATGTTTGAGGCATTTCATCACGTTTGGAGATATTACCTGTCCGTTGGCATTTGTCACAAGAAGTAACATACCTGTTGGCGTCTTTGAATAGAGTGGGCCAATAAAAACCTGATTCGAGTGTTTTATGTAATGTCCTCCAGTCGGTCCTGAGTGGCAATGTTCCAAGATTTTCAATGCTTCTAACCTTGTAACGCATCTTCTAATGACTTGATCTGCACATATACGAAAAAGAAAAGGGTATTCCCAAAAGTAGTTTTTCACATCAGTAAAGAATCGTTTCTTTTGCTAATGTGTCAACCCTTTTGGGATAACGTTAGCGGCTAAAAAATTCACAATTTTTGCAAACCAATGTACCTCAGAATCAGATATAGAAAAAAGCTGTTCTTCAGGGAACGAATCATTTATTTCAACTTCATCTAGCTCTTTGGTACTTGAATTTTCAAGCCTGGAAAGATGATCAACTGCGAGATTTTCAACTCCTTTCATATCATGAATCTCCAAGTTAAATTCCTGCAACAACAGAATCCATCGAATAAGTCAAGGTTTTGCATCAGTCTTAGTTAAAAGGTAGCGAACATCAGAATGGTCAGTATAAATGACAACTCTAGAAAATATTAGATATGACCTAAGTTTATCTAATGCAAAAACCACAGCTAGCAACTCTTTCTCCGTGGTGCTGTAGTTTTCTTGTGCGGCGATCAAAGTCTTACTAGCATAATAGATAGGTTGGAAATGCTTGTTTCTTCGCTGTCCCAAAATCGCACCTACTGCAAAATCACTCACATCGCACATTAGTTCGAAAGGTAAGTTCCAATCAGGTGCAATTATAATTGGAGTATTAATCAATTTATTCTTTAGAGTATTAAACACTTCTAAACATTCCTGATTGAAATTAAAGGGCACATCTTTTTCTAGTCATTTAGTCAAAGGCTTAGCTATTTTAGAAAAGTCTTTAATAAATCTTCTATAAAACCCAGCATGTCCTAAAAAGCTTCTAATAGCCTTAACTAAACTAGGGGGAGGTAGTTTTTTAATGGTTTCAATTTTAGATTTATCAACCTCAATCCCTTTACTAAAAATTTTATGTCCTAACACAATACCCTTTTGAACCATAAAGTGACATTTTTCTCAGTTAAGTACAAGGTTCATTTCCTCGCATCTTCTTAAAACTCGTTTTAAATTTTTAAGGTAAAGATGGAAAGAGTTACTGAATACCGAGTGTAGCGACGTAAAAATTGGTTTCGGGGTCGCTAATTGTGGCGATCTAGTGAAAAAGTTTGGAAACTAAAGTTTGATTTTGAAATAAAAGGGGAGTCGCCACCGATCCTTTTTATAGATGTGATCGGACACCTTATAAATTTATTTTTGAAATGAAAAGAAATGAATTTAAGTCCACGTTAAAATCCAGAGAAAAAATAGGGTTCGGGAGTCAGTTACGCGCGAGGAAGGTATTAGCACCCTCGCGACGCCCAAAATTGGTATCTCATAAACACGTGTTGTCTTGATTTTTAAAAATACGAGTTCAATATTAAAATTTAGTCGTGATCCAATTAAAAGAAGACGAGAAATTTTAGTTTATTCCGATTTTTGAGAAGGGTATATCGCTTTAACACGAGTCAATTGACATTCACCAAACATAGCGATGAACTCGATGACTTAATGTTAAATCGGTATATTGCCTTGATTGTTGCAATTAATTAGAAGGACATGGATAAAATTCTTGAAGTAATGTAAAACAAAATTGAGATGAAATAAAAATAAATAAATGGAAAAATTAAAAATATGCGGAAGTAAATAACATATAGGGCAATAATGCAAAAATATTGAAAATATATAATATATATAACACATAGATGATATATGCATATACATTAGAAATAACAACAATGTAAAAATGGACTTACTAATATACTACATAGACATATACATTCATAGATATAAATAATAAGGATATTAGAAATACTAAGTATATAATGTTGGACTAAATACATAATATAAAAATTTGTAGAATGTAGTATTAAAATATGTGCACGATATATATACTTATTCAAAAATAATAATAAAAGCTATTGATGATATTTCACAAATATATATATATATACTAAAATATACATAACAATATATAAAGTATAATATATTAAAAAGCGTATGTAAAACATATAAAGCGAAAATACATATGTTAAATAATATTAAAATATCTACATAATGCATACATATAGGAACAAACACTAATAATACATGGATATGTGCATAGGCATATTAAATATATATACATATAATCGATATAGAAATATTAGAATAAAGCAATTAAAAAGTAATGCTATGCACCAATAGATATATACATATATAACAAAATACATACTATGGTTAATGATAATAACAATGACGATATAAAGATGTATACATACAACAACACATTCACTACATTAACAATCATAATAGTAATGGCATTAAAATACGAAGAACAACAATGTAACACAAAAATACTATATATATAAATCTATACACATAAATAAAAATATACACTATTGTAATAAAGATAATAATAATATAAAATATATAAAAGCAAACATAACATTTAAATATTAAAATAAAGTAGCTAAAATACTAAACATAAATACATATATGTATATGCATATAATAAAATATATAATAATACATAATAATAATAATAATATGAAAATACAAGAAAATTTAAATAAGAATTAAAGATAAACGAAAAAAAAGGACCAAAATTGGATTAAAATCGAAGTCTTGGGCCCAAATCTAAAATAAAAATAAGCCACGGGGTCGTATTGCAACACGTGCGAAACATGGGGGACTGAATCAGTAATATTCCCGTTCTATCAAAACGCAGCGCATCAACAGGGAGTAGATTGCAAGTCAGATTAAATTTTAGGGCCAGATTATAAACAAAAATAAACCTGATTTAAAAACACTGAAAATGCGGAAGGATCTAATGCGCAAATATACCATTGAATTAAAAACACGCGGATCTGACCTGGTGCCGGTCGGGTCTACCCGACCCGCGTTCAAAACGACGTCGTTTTATGTATTATGGGGGGGACCAAAGCGGTGCGTTTGGTCCCTATAAAATAAAAATTTTGAAAAATTCATTAGGGAATGGGAGAAAAAAAAACGAGAGGAGAAGAGAGAAAGGGAGGAGAAAGGAGAGAGGGGGATCGGGAGGGGGTCGTCGGCGGTCGTCAGACGGTCACCGGACCCCTGCTGTGTTGGCTTGCCACCACCGTACTGATGGTAGGAAATTGAAAAAGGTTAGATTTTTCCTTTTTTTTTATATTCTTTTTTTTGTATTATATTTTCGTATAGTTAGTGTTTATTTAATATGCTTGTGCAAAAAAAAAAAAACAGATCAAAAACAGTAACTAAAATGAAATAGAATCACTTAGGATCTTTACCACTTTCGATTCTCAGATCTTTGGTGTTCGTTTTTCTGTGTTGATACCTGTTTTGGATTGGTTTTCTCGCTCTATCTACTGTTTCTTTTCTTTTGAAATATATCTATGTATTGTCAAAAACTCCCCCCCTTACAAAGTATTTCCCTTTGGTTTTTATAACCATTTGTCAATATTAATCTAATATTGTTGTCTTTTCGTGTGTTTCTTGCAGGGCATGGGCGAACGGCGGTGGCAGAGGCATAGTGGATCAGGTGGCCAATGCTGGTGTCAGAAGAAAGTGGGGCATGGTAGCCAAGGGCAGAAGGGCGTGCGGTGCAAGTAGGGAGGCAAGTGGAATTAGGGTTTCCTCTCTGCTAATTTGTTTTGGGCTGCTGGGCTAGGTTAATTTAGGGTATTGGGCTAATAGTACTTGGGTTAGGCTAATTGGGCTGAAAATATTGTAAACAGGCTTGGGTTAATAAGGGTTTGAAATGTATTTGGGTTTGGCAAAATTGGGTATGTACAACTGCCCCTCTTTGCTCATTGTCGTGCAACGGTAATGGAGCAAAGACACAATGAAAGGCCAATTTTGCCCAGTCTTGCTGAGTCTTGACTTCGTTGGTGCTCTTCTCGTTCAGATAGCCTTGGTTCATTGCATCTTCTGATATATGCCTTGTAGTTTAAATCTACTCCAATGTGACGTCAAAGATATGTGATTTGTGGCTTTGATCTGCTTTCATGTAGCTTCATAAAGATAAGATCTACAGCTTCAATCTGCTCTTTTATCACTTCAGTGAGATGAGATTCGTGATCTTCTCTTCTGTAACTCTAGCGAGACAAGATTTGATATCCTCGGTCAGTTCCACTGCGACCTCAGGGATACCAGACTTGGAACTTTTGACCGGCTCCACTGCAGCTTCAGGGAGACAAGACTTGCAACTTTTGATCGGCTCCACTGCAGCTTCAGGGAGACAAGACTTGTAACTTTTGACCGGCTCCACTGCAGTTTTAGGGAGACCAAGTCTGGTGTCTTTCATCAGCTTCAATCTTTATTCTTACTCGGCATGTGATCCTGAGTTCAACTCATTTCTCGCAATATGAATTGACTCTTTAAAAACAGAAATTGAAAATAACTCAGCACGTGAGCCAAAGCTCAACTCATCTCTCACAACATGAGCTGGTCTTTTGAAACTTAATTTGAAAAGCAGATTTTGAAAATACCTCGACATATGACCCAAGGCTCAACTCACTTCTCGCAATATGGGTGGATTTTTGAAAAACAAAAAGGTACAACTCACCTCTCGCAATATGAGTTGCTTTTTGAAAAACAGAAATTAAAAGGCTCAACTCACCTCTCGCAATATGAGTTGATTTTTTGAAAAATATAAATTGAAAGGCTCAACTCACCTCTCGCAATATGAGTTGATTTTTGAAAAACAGGAATTGGAAAGTAGAAATTGAAAATACCTCAGCGTGCCCCGAGGCTCAACTCACCTCTCGCAATATGAGTTGATTTTTGAAACATAAATTGAAATTACCTCAACGTGTCTTGAGGCTCAACTCACCTCTCGCAATATGAGTTGATTTTGGAAAAGTAAAAATTAAAGACAGGATTTGAACAAGAGAATTTGAAAATACCTCGGCGTGCCCCGAGGCTCAACTCACTTCTCGCAATATGAGTTGATTTTTTTGAAGCATAAATTGAAATTACCTCAACGTGTCTTGAGGCTGAACTCACCTCTCGCAATATGAGGTGATTTTCTGAAAACATGAATTAAAAAAAGCAAAAAATGAAAATACCTCGGCATGCGAGCCAAGGCTCAACTCACCTCTCGCAATATGAGTTGATTTAAAGCGTAGTAAAAACATCAAAATACCAAAACCGCATTTGGTAGAACTCAGTGTCTTTTCCTTTGATTGATCACTATCATCACATCCTCTTGCTTTACTGGATTACCTGTATATGCCATGCATGATGTCATCATGATATGCACATGTTTGTTTTAAATGCCTTTATGCCTACATGATTATGCAGTGCTCCTTAAGCATATTGGTCGTATGTCCTTTTCTCCACGATTATTGAGGATCTGCGTTCATTGCTTTGATTCTCGACTTTCTCTTCAGGCCTCGTACCCGTCTTCGAGTAATCGACGTTTCTCAGATATCACTATTCTACCCCCGATTGAACTTTGTTCTTACTTTGAGACTCTTGCGCTTATTAAATTTTCATCCAGGTAATGCTTAACATTTCTTTTTTTTAGAGTATGTCATTTCACCATTTATCATGTAAATAATGAGATGCATGAAAAAGGTCAGATAGGGACAAAAATGATATTTCATATTCATCTATTTCAAACGTGGCAAACAAATCAAGTTGAACAATGAGAGTAAAAAATGTCAAAAAGAAAGAAAGGATCGTATTCAACGGATACAAGTGCTCTAGATATTCAACACATGAACTCTTCCTCGTTCCTCAATCAAAAATCTTTTCGAGCGCGGCTTCTTGCGTAGAAGATTTCGAGCTTTCAGAAATACTTCAAATACTGTAGCCTCACTGCTTGACCTATCGTTCGACCGCCAGGTTTGTTTCATTAGGACGCCCTCTCGGGTTTTCATCCTAATCTTTTTGTACTAATCAAGACGCCCTTTTCGAGTTTTCGCCTTGATCCCTTTTTTTTTTATTAAGATGCCCTTTCGGGTTTTCATCTTAAGCATAATATTTCTTCACAGCATCTGAGTTCACTGGATTCGACAACTCTTTCCCATCCATCTCGGTAAGGATCAAAGCTCCTCCCGAGAATGCCTTCTTTCTGACGCACGGTCCTTCCAGTTTGGTGCCCATTTCCTCGCAGATCTTTTTTGTATCGGGAGAATTTTTCTCAAGACGAGTTCTCCTTCATGAAATTCTCTTGGTCGCATGATCTTCTCATGGGCTGCTATCATTCTTTTTTGGTACATCTGCCCGTGACAAATTGCCTTGAGGCGCTTTTCTTCAATGAGGTTCAGCTGATCATATCGAGCTTGTACCCATTCTGCTTCTTCTAACTTTGATTCCATTAAGACTCGTAGAGAAGGGATCTCAACCTCGATAGGTAGCACAGCTTCCATTCCATAAACCAGAGAGAAGAGAGTTGTTCCGTAGATGTTAAATACAGATGTGCGATATGCAAACAAAGCAAATGGAAGCTTCTCGTGCCAATCTTTAAGCGTCTCGATCATTTTCCCAATGATCCTCTTAATATTTTTATTGGTCGCTTCAATGACCCGTTCATCTTTAGGCGATAGGCGAGGAGTTATGATGCTTTATTTGGAATTGCTTGCATACTTCCTTCATCATCTTGTTATTCAGATTCATGGCGTTATCTGAAATGATTCTTTCAGGCAAACCATATCGATAAATAATTTCCTTCTTCAAAAACCTGCAAAGCTGCAGTCTTGGTCACATTGGCAAGCAAGCGGCTTCTATCCATTTTGTGAAGTAATCAATGACCACAAAATGAATCGATGTCCATTAGAAGCTTTCGGGAAAATAGGCCCTATGACATCCATGCCCCACATAGAAAAATGCCACGGAGAAGTCATGACGTGAAGGGGCGAAGGGGCTACATGAATTTTATCACCGTAGATTTGACATTTGTGGCATTTTTTGGCAAAACTAATGCAGTCGCTTTCCATCGTCAACCAGTAGTAACCGAGTCTCATAATCTTTCTGGCCATATTGAAACCATTGGCATGTGTCCCACAGATTCCTTCATGGACATCTTCAAGTAGCTTTCTGGCTTCAACATCATCCACGCATCTCAAAAGTACTTGATCCTTTCCTCTTTTATACAGGATATCCCTATCAAGAACAAATCCCGCTGCCATTCTCCTGATTGTTCTTTTGTCGTTCTCATTCGCTTGTTCGGGATAGCTTTGATTCTTGATATATTCTAAGATATCATGGAACCAAGGCCGTCCGTCTACTTCTTTTTCAATGCTACAACAGTGTGCAGGGACCTCGTATATGCTCATTTTGAGGGGCATTATCTCTGTTTCTCTACTTGCTTTGAACATTGCAGCCAAAGTGGCCAGGGCATCAGCCAGTTGGTTCTCTTCTCGTGGGAAGTAATGAAAAGTTATTTCTTTGAATTCCTTGATCAATCCAACCACTAAATTGTTGTACTTAATCAATTTTGAGTCCCTCACTTCCCACTCTCCACGGGTTTGGTAAATCACTAGGGCCGAGTCCTCGTACACCTCCAAGATCTCGATGTTTCATTCGATAGCTGCACGAAGCCCCATGATACAGGCCTCATATTCTGTGATATTTCACAAATATATATATATATACTAAAATATACATAACAATATATAAAGTATAATATATTAAAAAACGTATGTAAAACATATAAAAGCGAAAATACATATGTTAAATAATATTAAAATATTTACATAACCCATACATATAGGAACAAACACTAATAATACATGGATATGTACATAGGCATATTAAATATATATACATATAATTGATATAGAAATATTAGAATAAAGCAATTAAAAAGTAATGCTATGCACCAATAGATATATACATATATAACAAAATACATACTATGGTTAATGATAATAACAATGACGATATAAAGATGTATACATACAACAACACATTCACTACATTAACAATCATAATAGTAATGGCATTAAAATACGAAGAACAACAATGTAACACAAAAATACTATATATATAAATCTATACACATAAATAAAAATATACACTATTGTAATAAAGATAATAATAATATAAAATATATAAAAGCAAACATAACATTTAAATATTAAAATAAAGTAGCTAAAATACTAAACATAAATACATATATGTATATGATAATAATAATAATAATAATAATAATAATAATAATAATAATAATAATAATAATAATAATAATAATAATAATATGAAAATACAAGAAAATTTAAATAAGAATTAAAGATAAACGAAAAAAAAAAGGACCAAAATTGGATTAAAATCGAAGTCTTGGGACCAAATCTAAAATAAAAATAAGCCACGGGGTCGTATTGTAACACGTGCGAAACATGGGGGACTGGATCAGTAATATTCCCGTTCTATCAAAACGCAGCGCATCAACAGGGAGTAGATTGCAAGTCAGATTAAATTTTAGGGCCAGATTATAAACAAAAATAAACCTGATTTAAAAACACTGAAAATGCGGAAGGATCTAATGCGCAAATATGCCATTGAATTAAAAACACGCGGATCGACACAGTGCGGTCGGGTCGACCCGACCCGCGTTAAAAACGACGTCGTTTTATGTATTATGGGGGGGGACCAAAACGGTGCGTTTTGGTCCCCTATAAAAGATAAAAAATTTTGAAAAATTCATTAGGGAAGGGGAGAAAGAAAAAAAAAGGAGAGGAAGAAAAAAAAAGGAGAGGAGAAGAGAGAAAAGGGAGAGGAGAAAGGAGAGAGGGGGGACTGCCGGCCAGGGGGTCGTCGGCCGGTCATCGAACGGTCACCGGACCCTTGCCGACGCTGGCGCCGACGGCCGTACACGGTGGCCGGAAACTGAAAAAGGTTAGATTTTTCCCTTTTTTTTATTTTTTTTTGTATTATATTTTCGTATAGTTAGTGTTTATTTAATATATTTGTGCAAAAAAAAAAAAGATCAAAAACAGTAACTAAAATGAAATAGAATCACTTAGGATCTTTACCACTTTCGATTCTCAGATCTTTGGTGTTCGTTTTTTCTGTGTTGATACCTGTGTTGGATTGGTTTTCTCGCTCTATCTACTGTTTCTTTTCTTTTGAAATATATCTATGTATTGTCAAAAACTCCCCCCCTTACAAAGTATTTCCCTTTGGTTTTTATAACCATTTGTCAATATTAATCTAATATTGTTGTCTTTTCGTGTGTTTCTTGTAGGGCATGGGCGAACGGCGGTGGCAGAGGCATGGTGGATCAGGTGGCCAGTGCTGGTGTCAGAAGAAAGTGGGGCGTGGTAGCCAAGGGCAGAAGGGCGTGCGGCGCAAGTAGGGAGGCAAGTGGAATTAGGGTTTCCTCTTTGCTAATTTGTTTTGGGCTGCTGGGCTAGGTTAATTTAGGGTATTGGGCTAGTAGTACTTGGGTTAGGCTAATTGGGCTGAAAATATTGTAAACAGGCTTGGGTTAGTAAGGGTTTGAAATGTATTTGGGTTTGGCAAAATTGGGTATGTACACCGAGAATCATCCATAAATACCTCCATGATGTCTTCTACGAGTTCGTCAAAAATGGCCATCATGTAGCATTGAAAAGTTGCAGGAGCATTACATAATCCAAAAGGCATTCTACGATAAGAAAACGTATCGTATGGACATGTAAATGTCGTCTTTTCTTGATTTTCAGGAGCTATTGGGATTTGAAAATAACCAGAGAGTCCGTCTAGAAAGCAGTAGTACATGTGCCCCGATAATCTTTCCAACATTTGGTCGATGAATGGCAGGGCGAAGTGATCTTTCCCCGTGGCATCATTCAGCTTCCTATAGTCAATGCAAACTCTCCAACCTGTGACTGTCCTTGTTGGAATTAATTTATTCTTTTCCTTGGTTACAACAGTCATGCCTCCTTTCTTAGGAACAACCTGTACTGGACTTACCCAAGAATTGTCAGAAATAGGATAAATAATTCCAGTATCTAGGAGTTTAATTACCATATTTTTAACAACTTTCTTCATGTTGGGGTTCAGTCGTCTTTGATATTGCACGCATGGCCTATATTCATCTTCCATTAAAATTTTGTGGGTGCAAAAAGAAGGGCTAATCCCTTTAATGTCAGAAATCTTCTAAGCTATGGCCCTTTTATGCTCTCTTAATACTTGGAGTAATTCCTCTTTCTCCTTAGGTTGCAAGTTAGAAGCAATAATCACTGGTAGTGTAGAATTATTTCTAAGGAATGCGTATTCCAAGTGATTTGGCAATTGGTTAAGTTCCAGTTTGAGAGGTTCTTCAATAGAGGTTTTTTGCTTAAGTTTATCGTTTATCTTAATATCCTCATATTCTGCTTGCCTTGGAGAGTGTTTATTAGAATCATCGTCTACCTCCTCTCTTTGGGCAAGATACAGTTTCAACGTGTCTTTATGTATGATTTCCTGAAAAGAATATTTAGTAGCATGATCAATAGAGTCAATAAAATAACATGAGTCATCTTGTGCCCTAGAAAATCTCATGGCATAATAAATTTTAAAAATAATCTCTTCGTCACTTACTCTAAGTACCAATTTACCATCACCCACATCAATAACAGCCCTAGTAGTGGCTAAAAATATACGCCCTAAAATTAAAGGCACTTCAACATCTTCATCCATGTCAAGTACAACGAAATCGACAAGGAATATAAATTTATCTACTTTTACAAGTACGTCCTCTATAATACCCCTAGGATATAAATTTATCGGCTAGTTGAATACTCATCCTAGTGGGTTTAGGTTCCCCAAGACCAAGTTGTTTAAACATTTTATATGGCATCAAATTAATGCTAGCGCCTAAATCAGCTAGTGTCTTATCAACATTCAAACTACTAATTAAGTAGAGAATAGTAAAACTTCCTGGATCTTTCAGTTTGGTTGGCAGTTTATTTTGGAGTATGGCCGAGCACTCATCGTTAAGTTCCATTGTAGATAAGTCTTCAAACTTCTTTTTATTTATTAGGAGCTCCTTTAAAAATTTTGCATATGTAGGCATCTGCGATATAGCTTCAACAAAAAGTAAGTTGATATGCATTTGTTCAAAAAGTTCAAGAAATTTACCGAATTGTGCATCCATGCGGTCTTTCTTTAACTTTGCTGGATATGAGATTGGCGGTTTATATTCCTTTGGCATTGGATTGTCATTGTTTTCGGGTTTTACCTCCTCTCATTCGGTTCTGTCAACTTTTTGTGGTGGCTTCTTTTCAGATTCAGCTAACACTTTCCCACTCTTAAGTGTAACTGCTTTCACATGCTCTTTTGGGTTGGGTTCAGTATTACTAGGTAGACTTCCTGGTGTTCTTTTTGAAATCATCTTAGCCAGCTGTCCAATTTGATTCTCGAGCCCTTGGATCGATGCTTACTGATTTTTAAGTGCAGTTTTAGTGTTCTGAAAATGGGTTTTTGACACCGAGATAAATTTCGTTAGCATCTCCTCAAGGTTCAGTTTCTTTTTCTGCTGGTAAGGTGGTTGTTGAAAGCCTGGGGGATGTTGTGGCCTTTGATTTCCTTGGCCACCTCACAAGAATTTGGGATGGTTCCTCCAACCTGCATTATAAGTGTTACTGTATGGGTTATTTTGAGGTCTAGAACTATTATTACCCATATATTGAACTTGTTCCTCCTCGGTGCTAGGGTTGAAAGATTGATATTCTGTGTGTACTCCTCCTCCATTTGAATCGCACCTCATCACTGGATGTACCTGATTAGAACCATACAAACCGTCAATCTTTTTATTTAACAGTTCTACCTAGTTAGATAGCATAGTAACCGCGTCGAGGTTGAAAACACCGGTTGCTTTTGTTGGCTTTGTTCTCATGACTTGCCACTGATAATTATTCAGTGACATCTCTTCAATAAATTCATAAGCCTCTTCGGGTGTTTTGTTGTTTAAAGTTCCACTGACGGCTGCGTCTATGAGTTGTCTTGTTGATGGGTTCATACCATTGTAAAAAGTCTGAACCTGTAACCATAAAGGTAACCCATGGTGAGGGCACCTTCGTAATAGGTCCTTGTATCTCTCCCATGCATCATAGAGTGTTTCTAGATCCATCTGCACAAAAGAAGAGATATCATTTCTCAACTTAGCAGTTTTAGCCAGCGGAAAAAATTTAAATAAGAATTTTTCGGTCATTTATTCCCAAGTAGTGATTGACCCTCGTGGTAACGAGTTCAACCATTATTTAGCTTTGTTCCTCAACGAAAAGGGAAAAAATTGAAGGTGAATGGCATCGTTAGAAACGCCATTGATCTTAAAAGTGTCATAAAACTCCAGAAAATTTGCCAAATGAGAATTTGGATCCTCGTCCTGCAAACCATCAAACTGAACAAACTGTTGTATCATTTGAATTGTGTTAGGTTTCAGTTCAAAATTATTTGTAGTAATAGCAGGTCTAACTATACTCGATTCGGCTCTTGTTAAAGTAGATTTAGCATAATCATACATAGTAGAAGGAGTAGGATCCTGATTTACTGGGTTCGCAACAGCCACAGGAGGTAGCGGATTATTATTATTATCAACCATCTCCTCGGTTCTGAGTTGAATATCGTCCTCTTGCCCTTCCTCTATGTATTGTAGACTTCTCCTTATCTCTCTTCGGTTTCTGCGAGCTATGCTTTCGATCTCACTATCAAAAGCAGAGGACCTAACGGGTTTCTTTTAGTCATAAAGTATAAAAACCTGCCAGAAGCAAATAAAAGAAAATTTAGTAATATAAACAAAAATTAAAAATAAAAATAAAATTGCAATAAAATAAATGGCTAAAGTAATAAAAATTAAGCGTTCCTAATATTTTAGTTCCCCGGCAACGGTGCCAAAAACTTGATGTGATGTCTCGTGATAAGTTTTATATTTATGATTGATCGTACTTGAAAACTAACTATTATCATGATGAAGGCAAGTGCACCTATCGAATAGTAGTATAGTTTATAGCAAGACCGGAATGCCGAACCCATAGGAACTAAAAGTACTAGAATTAACTTTCTTTTTATTATCTAGCCTAAAAATAAGTGGATTTACTTTATCTAAACTAAGAATGCACAGGAAGAAAATTGGGGAAATACTTTTGGGAAAACTGATTGATTTCAACAGTAGCCAAGGAAAAATCCACCTAGACTTCACTTGTTACTTGACTCTGAACCAGACGATTTATTCACTTGACTCGATCCGTAGAAATCCCTAAATTATATTATTATCTCTCTCGAGACTAACAACATCTAACCCTAGGTTGATTAATTGAAATCTCTTTCTAATTAAAACCCCTAGTATTGCATTAACTCAATCTATGGATTCCCTTATTAGGTTTGACCCTAATCCAGCAGATTTATGTCACCTTATGTCTAGGGGTGCAATCAACTCCGCTTAATTATGCTAGATCTACTCTTAGACAGGGACTTTTGTTCCTTTGAATAAGCACATCAATACTTGAATCAATATCCTAAAATATTAAAACAAAAATTAAGAACACATAATTAAGAACAAATCAAGTATTTATCATATAATTCAGAAAATAGTAACAAGATCCGTCTTAGGTTTCATCCCTCTTAGGTATTTAAGGGATTTAGTTCATAAGTGTAAAAGGAACATCTCAGAAGAATAATAATAACAAAACATAAAGAAAACCCAGAAAACCCTTAAGGAAATTGAATGGAGATCTTCAATCTTGAAAGAGAATCCAGCTTTTGAGATGGATCAATTAGCTTTCTTCGAGTAATTCCTTGCCTCCTACTCCGTGTTTCTTCTCTAGGTACCTCCTGGGGTGTTTATATAAGCTTTAGAATGCTTCAAAACCCTCAAGAGTGGCCTTTTCCGAATAGGACTAGAATTGGGTTCGACAGGGACACACCCGTGTGACACGCCAGGGTGAGGTGGCTTAGGCCTTGTTGCAATCTGTTAAATAGACACGAACGTGTGAACTACCCGTGTGAGGAAGTCCAGGCCGTGTTGATTTTTCACGTTGACCCATTTTCTCCGTTTTTGGCCCGTTTCTCGCTCTTTTTACTCTCCTATGCTCACGTAAGTATAAAACATGAAATTAAAGGATTAGGAGCATCAAATTCCACAAATCTGCTGATAATTCATCCAAAAATATACTAAGCATGAGATAAAAATATGTATAAATTACGACTTATCAAAGGACCAAATTGTAAAGAAAGTAAAACTTTCTTTCTTTCTCTCTTCATAGCCGTTGGAAGCCTTGAATGAAGATGAAGAATTTTTTTCATCTTCCTTTCTTTTTATATTAGCCTTAATTAAATAAAATATTCAAAAACATCTTATTAAAATATTAATAAAATAATATTTATCTAATTAATTAATTTAAAATATCATCAACATAATCATTACATTATAGAATTCTCTCTTACTAATTGACCATTTTGCCCTTCATGATCTTTTAAAATTCCATCATTAAGTCATCAATTAATTTGATAAAATTGTAATTTAGTCCCTCATAATTCTTCACCTATTCAATTTGGTCCTAATTCATCCATTTTTCTTAGTTTCTAGATCATTCCACCCTTAAAATATTTGCACTATTGGTCCTTCAACTTTTTCATATTTACAATTTAACCTCTCAAATTTTGAATATTTACTTTTTGGCAACAAAACTTTTCTCACTTTTACAATTTAGTGCTTTCTTGAATTAATATATCATAATATACTTCTCAATGTTGACGTAACTCAAAATTTCCCTTTTTGTCACTTTAGTTCCTTGTTTTACTATATTAAGAATAATATCTTACTTCCTTACTGTAGAAATTTTTGGGGCATTACAATGCTATCATCCTCTTCACAATAGATGACTTCTTGGCGATTTTCCCCTTACGGTTCCATTTTTAATTAATGCGTTCATGGCCCTTATGTATCTATCTCCTAAAGAGGGAAATCCTCGTTGATTCCTACATGCGCACTATAAAAGATAATTTGTAAACAATACCAATAACATGCCTACAGATATCTACAAAAGACCAATCTTGGTGAATAGTCTCTATTGCAGGCTATTAACAACATTTTGTCTTACCGAACTTATGTTGGAAAAAATAGATTTTTTTGGAAGCTTTGAGGCATATTCTTGATTAATAAAGGTGGAGATTTGAATCATGAAATTATGATTTTATATTCTACTCTATGAGACCTTTACAACAGTATATCATATGCTAAAAATAGTTGAGTGATGAATGAGAAATTAATGCTCAAAGTAAGCCACTTGTGAATTATGTTGAGGAAAATGGAAAGCTTAGTCTTATATTGGTTAGATATCAAGTGCGGAATATGTTTATATATGTGAATCAACTTGGAGGTTATTGAATGACTAGACTAATGTTTTCCCTTGCACGCAAAGGGTGCAAATCCAAACCCGTTAGAGTTAGGGGTGCACAATGCGAAATGTCCGGACCAGTCGGGCCTTCTAGGCCTGCAAATGTTTTAGCCCAATATATAATCTTATTTTCTTTCCTCAGCAGAACTTATCAATTTGGAATTAAAAAGGAGTTAATGGCTTATTTAACTCAAACATTAATTTGGGATTAATGGCTCATTAATTAACAGACATATAATGTCTGGACCAGTTGGGCCTTCTAGGCCTGCAAATATTTTAGCCCAATACATAATCTTTTTTTTTCTCAACAGAATTTATCAGTTTGGAATTAAAAAAGAGTTAATAGCTCATTTAATTCAAACATTAATTTGGGATTAATGGCTCCTTAATTCACAGACACATTATTGGCTCCATTAGTCAAAAATTTCCAAAAGTTCTTCATTTGAATTTTATTTAAAACCAAATAATCTGCATGAAAAGATATACGCTGAATTTTCCAAAATTTCAAGATATCTTTTCCCTGCATATTTTTCAAACTGTTTTCGATGATAGACGAAGGCAAGGCTATTATTCGTTGATCATTGCGGTCGTGCTACTGTTGTGCTCATCTTGTTGTTGTATCCTCGAAGATAGTCGACCAACATTTCTCTAGCACCAAAGAAGCGGTTGAATTTGTCTTTAGGAAACTATGAAAATAGACCTCAAGTACCAGTACGTTTTTCCTCCCTACCTACAAGTATAATATTTCGATCCAGTCTTTATTTCTATTCTTTTTTATTATATATGCATATTTTTGTTCTTGTTCGATCTTGTGATTTAAATAAATAATTATATAACTATTTATTTTACTAACGTGTGTGCAACAACTTGGACTTATGTTACGATCCTCCTAAATCCATAAGGGAAACACCCTTGCAGCGTAATATAGAAAGCCTAGCTCATCCCCATCAAATGGATAGATCAAACAGTACATCATCCCATCTGGGTTCCACAATCAAGTAGTCCACTCTTAATGGTTATATCTTTGAATTAGATAACTTGTAGGCAGATTCTTAACAGTAAATCCTTTATTTGCAAAATCATATGTAAAAGACAGTCGTGGCAAACTAACTTATCTTTCAAATACAATTTCTTTATTTCGGAAGTATAGGAGAATACCCTTATATAGTCCCCAAAGAAATTGGTGGACTACCATATTTATGATATAACTCCCGTACAAATTGCCAGTACAGTGGACTCGAGCTTAAAATGTGCTACTAGCACACAAACTCATTCTTGGCGAACTTGTAAAATTAAATTCGAATCCTCGAATTCTCTTGCGTCTCTCACCAAAGTGAATTCCATAACTACTATGGGTGCAAATTTGTAAGAATAGTCTGGTGGACCGTCATAATTTATATCTGCCTCACCTTATTTGGTAGTACAGGCACAATGGCCTTCTCATAATAACAGATCACCCCTTTTTCCGAACTCATACTAGCGGTCATATTGTAGAATCATATTCGCCAGATAGTATTGGCGAACTTTCCTTGCAACGATCATCCTGACGGGCTTTCCCCATATTAGATAGACCTCACAGACTTCCACAGAAGATGGTCCTAACAGACTTCCCACATTAGATGGTCCTAACTGGCTTCCCACAGTAGATAGTCCTGACGGGCTTCCCACATTAGTTAGATTGGTTGTTATTTGTATGTGATTTGGAATATTTATTTAGATTGTGTATATGAATTTGTGATGCATAAATGAGAATAAAAATTAAATTTTAAGATTATGAGATAAACTTGAGTAGTGAATATTATGTATAAATTTTAATATAAAATACCAAATTAAATTTCAAAGATTGAAATTGAATCCAATAATAATAAATTCGAAAAAAAAGTCCTAAACCTTTTGAAATTTCAGTTAAAAGATTACACGAATAGAGTAGATTTCTTGTAATAAAATATTTCAAAATCAAGCTAGCCTCGTATATTTATTTCAAATCATGAAAATATTTAAATATATTTTAAAATTGAGTTAGATGGGCCGGTCCAGTATTAAGAAATAATATTTTTATTATTTGAGTAGGAACAAATGTATGTGAGATGGAAAATTGAGTTAAAAAACCACACATTAACCCTATAATACTGGGTCAGCTTTGACTATACAAGGTATATCTTTTGATCCAATCGTTCTCAGAAATTACTCTCACGACAGCCAACATACACCACTATTTCCTTCCTTAAATACTCACTTTGCGAGGACAAGTTGACGATAAATTCTAACAAAAACAAAAAATCCAAATAAAGGGAACACAAGCCAAAGTTCATATAAACTAAAATGGCTTTGTTAAACCCAGTTAAGAAACTTATCAATGTAGGCAAATTTGGAGGTAGAGTTGCTTCAGCTGTTAGGCGAAGATATATTCAAGTAATGTTGGTCGTTTTCTTCTCATTTTAATCTTTAGCTTCATTGTTGGTTCTAATAGGCAAGTTTTTGTTGGAACTATTGATTGGGCTTATTTCATTTGGCATAGGCAAGTTCAAAGCAAGAGGCTCAAGCATGTGAGAGAGCAAAGGAAACTGTCAAACAAGGAGTTAATGAAGCAAAGGAGGTTAGTGGGAACATGAAATCTAAGACTCATGCGATTGCTAACCAATTAAGTAATATATATATATATATATATATATATATATATATTTTGTGAAGCTAGTTGTATAAGGTAATTTCGGTAAAAATATCATGGAAACTTGTATTAAGTGTCAAATTGCATTTTTCTCACCCTACTTAAAAATGGACAAAATTAGTCTATGAACATTAGATTAAAGAACAAACTGGTCTTTCTATTAAAAATTTCATTCATTTTTACTGTTAAAAACTAGCATTGCTAACAGAACAATCAAATAGTGACATGTGGTGTTCCAGGTGTACTTCATGTTAACATATGGGAACCAGTCTTTAACGGTAAAAATAGATGTAATTTTTAATCGAAAGACCAATTTACTCTTTGATGTAATATATAAAGATTAATTTATTATTGTTTGAGTAGAAAAATAAAATATAATCCAACTCATTATATAAAAACCACCATTATACTTTTACTGGTAATTATGGGATTGCATGTTTCGGATCAGACACAGATATTTAGAAAATGAAGAGTTCGGATACGTAGTTTTGAAGGTGAAAGTCTGGTGTTGTATTTGGGATTATATTATATTTAATTTTGTGGCAAAAATTTGATAGGTGAACAAGAAGGCAAATAGCAAAGCGCAAAGTGCATGGGACTCAGCAAAAGAGACTGCTCAAAAGGCTAAAGACAATATGTTTGGAAAAGCCGATGAATCGAAGGAAGTTATTAAACAAAATGCAGAAAAGATTAAGCAAAGCATGAACAAAAAGGACTGATCATTTATTACATTTTAAAATCTTAAAACATAGAACAAAATAAATAAATTTGCCCTAAGGTCAACTACCCATTTCTTATTTGGTGCACCTGATTTGGTTCCATCATTCAAAACTATTTACCTTTTATTAGTTTTTTAGGCTATTTTCATGGCTAGCTAATTGCCATTTATTATGATATGTATTACTATTTTGATTACTAATTTTTGGGAATTTAAAGAATATATCAATATTTGTTGGATTCTCATTATCTGCAATGCTATTAACTAGTTACATTATGCATAAATAAACAAAATAAATTTTCAGTAACAACCTGTATCATCATAATAATAATCACAATCATAATAATAGTCATCACTATTAAAATAGTCATTTTATTTACCTCTAGTTACATTTCAGTTATTTATGTTTGAAATATTACGTTTTAGTCACTTACGTTAACATATTGTAACATTTTAGTCATTGATTCGTTAATTATCATTAACGGTGTAATGGTAAGCTGATATGACACGTTAAATCATCATTTCAAACAAAAATTTTAGGTTAAATTATATAATTGGTCCCTATATTTTCTCGTTTTGAACAATTTAAAATTTTTTTATGTTCATTTAACTTTCTTTTTTTTTTTCATTCTCTTCTGCTTCTCCCTCTATTTTCCTCCCTTCTCCATCTCTTTTAACGTAGTTTTTCTATATTTTTCATTTGTTAAAACTTTTTTATGTTTATGAAAAAAGAGAAGGTGAAAGCTGAAACCAAAATAGAAATTACTTCGCATACTCTCACCCCAAAATTACAAACTCTCATTGTCCATTATCGCTTTAACGAACCAATTTGGATCTCTCAATGACCTAGTCCACAAGCTCACCTCACTCGAAGACCTCGTCAGTTGTAACTTATAGCAGTCCACCCTCAACAAATTTTCCCGAGTCTGTTCCCCTAACCTCCTATCCAACCTCCATGATCATCTTATCTAATTACCTACAACATTCTCGGCCCCTCGAAACTAAGTTTTTTCTTGGATTCTTCAAACAAGCTCTACACTCTCAATGACTAAAACAACAACCATATGAAACTTACCCTCAACTTTACCCAAGCCAGCTTGGTTCCATGCTCCTTTTCTCTCTTCGATTCATCCATGCTTGGCTCCCAATCAACCTTGCTTGAGAATATCCAAGAAGGTTTAGATCAATTTTATTGTTTGCTTAATTTTATTCGTTAGAAAATAAAAGAAAAAGAAAGGAATAATCTACACAATTCTATAAAAGTTTGGAAACGGAAAAAAATTATTTTGAATATAAATAATTCAATTTATGTTTAGATTTGATTAATGATGTGATTTTTTATATTGACTAGTTAGATCCAATTTTAGTTTCAAAATTAGGTTATATTCAAACGAGATTTGATTAAGAATGATTGATATTTGATTTTCAGTGAAATTCAATTTAGGAATCATGTGAAAGAGACAATTACTGAGTTTATTTGGTGGGCAAAAATTATGTTTCTTCATAAGAGAGAAAAATAAAGGGGTAGAAGAAAAGGAAAATAAATAAATAAAAAGAAAAAATTAAATTGTTCAAAAAAAATAAAAGTATAGGGACTAGTTTTAACAAATAAAAAACATAGAAAAACTATGTTAAAAGAAATGGAGAAGGCAGGAAAATAGAGGGAGAAGGAGAAGGGAATTTAAAAAAAAAAAGAAGAGGAAAATTCAAATAACATAAAAGAAAATTTTTAAATTGCTCAAAATGAAAAAAATATAGGAACCAATTGTATAATTTAACCTAAAATTTTTGTTTGAAATGATGATTTAACATGTTACATTAGCTTACGGTTACACCGTTAATGACAATTAACGCTCAGTGACTAAAATGTTACAACACGATAATGTAAGTGACTAAAATGTAACTTAAGACAAACAAAAGTGACTATTTTGATAGTTTACCCAATATTTTAATCACTAAAATTTAAAAATTAAATTATTAAAAGAGTCTTAATTGTAGCATAAATTTTCACTTAGAGTGTGGATGGATCGATAAGAATTACTCAAAAACAAATGGGAAAATAGGAATATGTTTGTGTTTTCTGATAGTCATAGTTCTGTCCAATATGTGATAGATAAACGTATCAGTGGGACGAAAAGTTATTCGCCATCCTCGATGGCTATGTACCATTCAAATTCTATGGTTTATGTTTCAAAATGGTTAGCTCCATAGAGTGGTTGGGTTAAACTTAATATGGATGGTGCAGTTTCATCTAGCGTTCACTCGGCTGCAATTGGGGGAGTCATTCGAGATGTTGATGGTATTTAGTTATGTGGTTACTCAATGACATTAGGGAAGGATGAAGTGTTTCTGATTGAAGCGAGATCGATGTTAGAGGGGCTTCGACTAGCTTGGGACAAGGGCTATTGACAAGTTGAGCTTGAATTTGATAATGCTCTATTAGTAGAATTAATGTTAGCTGGTAATTTTAGTGCTAGTCATATTGCAGAATTACGAGCTATTCATAAGATGTTGCATAGGAATTGGAAGGTTCATATCCGTCACGTTGCCAGAGCTCCTAATAAAGTTGCTGATTTTATGGCTAAATATACTGCTACAGGATTCATAAGTATACAAGTATTCTTCATACCTCCTCAAGCTGTGCTGAGTTTAATTCAAAAAGATATTTTAGGCGTTTGATTTATGATATTGTAATTGTCTAATATTGTTCTTATTTACCAAAAAAAATTTACTTTAGATATAATTTTATAACATTAAAAAGTAAAAAAAAATTTGATCGAAGAAAAGTTTGTTGAATAAATGTTCTTTATTGAATAGATAATTCAACAAGTTTACCCATTGAATATTTTGTCCATTATTTATTTTATTATCTATAATTTATATAATATTACGTGTTACAGGCCAATTTTGACCCACATTAACTACAACCAAACAATCCTAATTAAACCCTTAAACCCAACAATATCCTAAAACCCATCAGCCCACACCATTAAAATTAAAACCCTTACAAATAAACCTTAAAACCCAAGCTCATTTCCCTAACCCAAACTAAAAAACCCAAATAACTAAAAACCCTAAGCCCACTAAACCAGCCCAAGACCTTAACATACAAAACAAATCAGAAAAAAAACCCTAGTCCCCCCTAGCCGCCGCCTCTGTCCCATCGCCCATGCCCCTGCCACCACCTGCTCCACCGTCGCCAACTACCTTGCAAAGATGAAGCAAACACACAACAATAGCAAAAATAATAGAAAATAGTAGCAAATCATGTAAAAAATGGCTATAAAAAGCCAAGCAAAATGTTGTAAATGAGGGGTAATTTTTTTTCCTTACAAACACAAAGCATTCGGCAATCTTGAACAATACAAAAGCATTAGATTTTAAAGTAAAACAGTGATTCAATAGCATCAAAATAGAGAAATACAAAAGCCAAATCGGAAGAAAATAGGTGATTTTCATTTCCTTTTGTATATTTCGAATCTTTTTTTATATATTTTCTCATTTTTTACATTTATATCTATATAAACAAAAAGAAATAAATAACCAAAAAAAAAAGAGAAATTTTTACCTACAAGGTGGCCGGCGATGGCGGCCGGTGTGACGGGGACGGCGGCCCCCCCATGGCCGAATTCTGGACTCGTCCAGAGAGTTCTCTCCCTCCCTCTCCTTTTTTTTTTCTTTCAAATGTTGAAAGTGAATTTTTTTAAAAAAAATTTGGCCTTTTATAGCCTCCCAAAACGACGTCGTTTTGGGGGCTGCCCTTTAACCTCAAAACGACGTCGTTTTGAGCCGACCCGTGCGACCCGACCCGCTCCAATCTCAGGAACCGCGTGTTTTAATCTGAAGGGCTATTTGTGCATTTAGCCCCTCTGCTTTTCAGTGATTTTGCAATTAAATTTTATCCGTATTTCAATTTTACCCCAAAATTCGTTGCGCTTTTCAATTTAGCCCTCGTTGATGTGCTGCGTTTTGAGAGGAAGGAATATTTTCTGTTTTGGTCCTCCCAGATTACGCACATATTGTATTTTAGTCCTTTTCCCTTTATTTCTTTTAAAATTGGCCCCAAAACTCGTTCTTTAGTTCAATTTTAGTCCTTTTTGTTCACTTTCATTTCTTTATTATTAAATTAGTTATTTTTAATATATTATTATTTATTACTTTATTTTCCTTACGTTATTATTATATCATATTGTCTTTTTGTTTTCTATTATCATTATTATATTATTATTATTATTCATGTACATATTATTTATATTATTTTTATGATTATTATTGTATTTATTTTACTACTATTATTTTTATTATTAGTATTAGTATTATAATTACTATTATTACACTTATATATATATTTATATGTAAAATTATCAATGATTATTTTAATATTATTATCATCTTAATATTAATATGTATTTATTTTAACATATGTATGTATATATTTATGTAATATTATTAATATTTGTTTTAACATTATTATTATTTCTTAGATGTATACATCATGTTTTTTAATACTATACTTTTAATACTATATTATGTATATATTTTTACATGTATTATGGACATATTTTCAATAACTATATCATATGTATATATTTTATGTACATACTTTTAACATTATTATGTATTTATTTTAATATATATATGTATATATTCATGTAGTATTATTAATAGTCGTTTTCTTATTTCTAATATGTATATACTATGTAAATACTTTAATACTATATTATGTATACATTTCTATATATTACGTATATATATCTTTTTAATATTGTATTTTTATATATGTCATGTATATATTTCTAATATTATATTACATTTTTACATATTATCTTATGTATATATTTTTTAATAACTATATTATGTATGTATTTTTTAACGCTATATTATGTACACATTTTAATACTATGTATATACCTTTTATTCCTATTATTACGTATATATTTTAATACATATATGTATATATTCATATATCGTTATTATTAGTTTTTATATTATTATTGTTTTCAATATATATTGTATATATTTTTTAATCTAGTATTATATGTTTTATATATATATATGTTCACTACTATTTCATATTTGCATTATTACTATTATTATCACATATACATCGTTAATGTTTTATATATTATTTGCTTCGTATATTCTTAACTTTTTATTATTGTTTGCCTGTTCCGAATTTAGCTTATTAGATCACATCTTATTTCAACATCGATATTAGTTTTCTTTTTTTTTATTCATTTTTTATTTTCAATAAATAAGGCAACGCACCGATTTAACATTAAGTCGTCGATATTCATCGCTATGTTCGGTGAATAACAATCGGCTTGTGTTAAAAATGGAATGTGCTTCTCAAAAGAAATCGAAATTATAAAAATTCTCATGTGTTGATCGGATCATGATTAAATGTTACATTGAACTCGCATTTTTGAAAATTAAGACAACACATGTTTAATGAGATACCAATTTTGGGCGTCGCGGGGGTGCTAATACCTTCCTCGCGCGTAACCGACTCCCCAACCCTATTTTTTCTCTGGCTTTTAAATGTAGACCTAAACTCGGCCTTCTTTTTGTTTAAAATTTTTTTTTAAAAAAAGGATTTATTAGGTGTCCGATCACACCTAGGAAAAAGGATCGGTGGCGACTCCCCTTTTTAATAAAATCGCAAGTCAGTTTTCAAATTTTCAGATAATCACATCAACTAGCGACCAAAGCAAAATTTTTACGTCGCTACAGCTGGTGACTCCACTGGGGACCATTTTTGAGAGTCGAGTCGAATTAAACGCGTGTTGTCAAAATTTTCAAAATTCCTTGTTCAAATTAGTATTTATTCGTGATCCTGAAAGTTTTGTTTTTGAAAACCATGTATTTGCATCATGTTGTAAATATTCTTCTAACTTGTTTTATCTTGTTGATTTTTAGCTCTAAGTTTTTATGGTTTTAGTTTTTTGTAGTTTAGTTTTTAAATAAAACGTAAAGGTTGTGAGTTTCTCCCCATACACCGATCACTTACATTTTTGCATAACATGAGCTCTCTACCCGAGCTCCGTCCGCTTAAGTGGAAGTAGACGCTATGCCTTTGTGAGTTAACTTGTCCCTCCGCACAGGCTAGTGAATACTTCCGGGTTACATATGACTTATGCTTTCGTGAGTTAACTTGTCCCTCCGCATAGGCATAAGTGAATATAATCCCACGAACTGAACTTGTAAGCCTGTGATGGGCTACGACCGAGGCTTCTACTAGTCTTAGTAGACGATAGTACGAACAATTCGAGTACCTGCCTAGAACCAAAACCGCATATAGTGAACCATACGAGCCACCTAACTAGAGCCTTACCGAACCTCTGTCCGTTAATACTCACCAAAATAAGTACACGGGAGAAACGCCTCTTGCCTTTCATTTCCTTTACATTTACACTGTTTATGCAAAAGAATTGAACAGGCTAACTTAATTTGTTAGATTCTTCATAGTTTTTTTTCTCTGTTCATATTTATTGTGATTACTAACAAAGGTTGTTTATTTTCATTTTCATGTTTCATCATGCATTATAGGCATCTTGATTAGGAAGGTGTTTATTAGAGATTGGTTGCCAAAAACGGGTTTCTGATGGAGGAGTCAATTACACAAGTGACCGAGAAAAATGTCGTGATTCGAGACTGGTCTTTGAAGACTCAGAAAGTAAAAGGGGACAGTCTAATAGAAGGATGTATCTTCAATCTTCCCGAGCATGTAACTCCGAATGCCCGTTAGAATAACCTCAAAAATTTGACTCAAATTTGGAAACAGTAAGATTCAGACACTAGGAGCATCTTCACCAAAAATTACGGGGATATAGCTCACTTGATCACCATCAACGTAGACGAACAGTTGATTCAAGCCATGGTTCGATTCTGGGACCCATGTTACCAATGCTTTACTTTCAATCAGGAAAATATGACTCCGACCATAGAAGAATATGCTGCTTTGCTTCGTGTTGACAATGTACAATTCAACAAGATATATGTGAATGAGCCTAAGCCAATGACCTTCAAGAAAAAGCTAGTGAGGTTGCCCGGAATGACAGATATATGGGCTGAAAAATAGATAAAGAAAAAGAATGAAGTCAGTTGCGTTCCTTGGTTTTCTCTGCGAGACTTAGTTCAAAACCATCCAGACATTGTGAAGAGAATGGATCTGTTTGCTTAGGCCATTTACGGATTGATCGTCTTCCCAAAGGTTTTGGGGTATATAGAAGTCGCGGTAGTGGATTTCTTCGAAAGGTTGGGGCAAGGGATCAACCCCGTCCCAACTATCTTGGCCGAGACTTTTAGATCTCTGAGTAGTTGTAAGAGAAAAGGGGAATGACGTTTTATCAGATGCGCGCAGTTGCTTAATGTCTGGATTCTGAGCAATTTCTGAAAAGTAGAGTGCACACCTTTCCACATGTTCTAAAAAACATTCGCCCCATTAAAGGCTTACTTTGAGAAAGATTGGCCAAAAGATGTCACCGAGCAGCATTGGGTTTCGGTTTTTCAAAACCTTCGCGCTGAAGAGATAACCTAGAGAGCACCATGGATTCGTCATTCAGTTCTGATATATAAATGCGAAAGCCAAGATTGGGTGCCTTTACTCGGATTATAGGGAGGGGTTGGATATGCTCCATTAATGGTTCAAAGGTAATTTGCTTCATGACAGTTCATACCCACCACCGGAGGGTTGGCACAATCAGAGTTTGCCTTTACAGGTGAAGGTTACATGAAAAGAGTCCGGGATACTACAAAGGCTTGGAAAGAAATTCACCTAATGGAGTTAGCTCTCTATGCTGATACTATCACTCAAGATTATGACATATGGAGAAAACGACGAGTGAATAGTCAACAAGTCTCATCGACGAATTACACTTTCCAGAATCCTTTCTCAGGAGAAATGCCATCCGAGCTGGAAGTAACAAGATACGAATTTGAACGTGAAAAGGCTAAGTTGTTGAGGGATATCAGCTCCCTTCAAGAGGAAAACTACCAGCTAAAGATCGATGTTCAGATTGAAAAGTCCCAAACCGTGAAAATCCAAAGAGAAGCTGAGTTCGTGAGAAATGACTTAAGGGATCTTCATTTGGAAAATAAGAAATTAAGAAGCACTATAAAAAATAGTGGGTTGGGCAAATCGTCAGCAGAATGGAAAGAAGAGCTAAGCAACATCAAAGGTGGGATGGAATTCTAGAAAAGGAAGGCAAAAAAAGAAGAGGAAAAAACTGCGCGTGCTACGATAGAGTTAAGAAAGAAGAATGTTGAATACGAAACTATGTCTGCAGAACTAATGACTAGTCAGTCTAAACATTAAGAGCTAAGAGGGAAAATACGAGATTTAGAAAATACACTGCAAGCTCATCAGCAACAGTTGGATAATCTCCTAAAGGCCCTCGAAGAAAAGAATAGTCAGTACGACCGAGACACTCACACCTACGAAAGAGCTCTCCAAGACAAGGAAATGCAACTCAGCTTTTTGATCAATAAAATTCGCAAGGTGACTATGCAAGTTGTGCAATTATCAAATGAAGCCGAAACTCTCAGTTGGCAATTCCCTCCGAGCCAAAGATCAAGCATGTCAGATTTCTTAGAGCAAGTAAAGAAATAAGGCGGTGTGGCTAGGAAATTTGTGCAACTGTTGAATCAAAAAAAATGGCGAAACGTTTTGTAATAGACTCTTTTGATAAATGAAATGCCTAAGTATGGGGCTATCTTGAAATCAACACTAAAATTCTTGCATATTTATTCATGACTAACATTCTTTCGTCATTTATTCAACATTCATTTGTCATTTATTCATTCATTCATTCATTGCATGTATATATCTCCATAATCATTCACTGAGGCTAAAACCATATAATCCGCAGTTGTGACACTACAAGTCTGGAATCATGCTATTCTTATAGGACGTACCGAAAAGCTAGAATTATGGAAGCCGAGTTCAATGAGAGAATTGAAAGGATGGAAAGGACCCAAAGAGAATTGCAAGAGTAGTTGACCAAGTCACAATAGGAAGCAAGAGATCTGATGTTAAGATCTCGAGAGGAATCACTCAAGCAAAGAGATCAGATGGCCAAAATGATGGAGATGATGACAGCTTTGGTCAAAGGAGAGGGACCTATGCAGAGCCCTGACGTTATAGAGCCTCAGCCAAGAACTAATCATTATCAAGATCCACTCTATCCCCCAGGATTCACTCCACCTCATACACATGTAATGCAAAGAGAATGTACTCGAGGAGAACCTATAAGCTTGGAGCAACGACCTGTACCCCCTGCTCATATAGGGCAAGGTATATTCGTATCGAACCCCAGAGCTAATCCTGCTGATCCTAATGTTCCAGATTTAGATGATCCGGTAGAAATAATCAGGTTGAAAATGGATGATCATGATGTTCAGGATAAGTATAGGAGTTTGGAAGAAAGACTCAAAGCGATAGAAAGTACTGAAGCCTTCTCTGCATTGAGTGCCAAAGAGCTCAGTTTGGTGCCCGATCTGGTTCTGCCTCCGAACTTCAAAGTACCAGATTTCGAAAAAGTTGATGGCACGAGATGTCCAAAGGCGCATCTTGTCATGTTTTTTCGGAAGATGACTGGTTACGTGAATGAAGATAAATTGTTAATATACTGTTTCTAGGACAGCTTAGTCGGATCAGCCCTTCGATGGTATAATCAACTTAGTAAAGAAAGGATCCGATCATAGAAAGACTTGGCATCAGCATTTTGCGAACAATACAAGCATGTATCCGACATGGTGCCTGATCGACTAACTCTGCGGATGATGGAAAAGAAGCCGACGGAGACTTTTAGGCAATACGCGCAAAGATAAAAGGATATCTCGGCTTAAGTAGAACCCCCATTAACTAAAACTGAAATAATGGTCCTCTTCATCAACACTTTAAAAGCACCGTTTTATGATAAGTTGGTAGGAAGTGCCACGAAAGACTTCGCAGATATTGTAATATCCGGGGAACTTATAGAAAATGCCATCAAAAGTGGAAGGATTGAAGGTTTCGAGAGCTCGAAAAGGGCAGCACCTGTAAAGAAAAAAGAGGCAAAAGCCCATATGGTGGGAACTGAAAGCCACCACACTTCTAATCCTTACCCAGTCCAGCCACGACCTCGATATCGCCCACCTCCAAACTTTTATTATCCACCCCAAGGCCCTTACTATCAAGCACCGCCTCCTTACCTCATCTACGCCACAGATAACCAAAGACCATTTGCCATTTTCCCACCAAATACCATGTCTGCTCAAAGCCAACCCAAAAATGAACAAAGGCCGATAAGATCCAATCCTAAAAAACCCCAGTTCACCCCAATTCCCGTGTCATACGGAGAGCTATACCCAAAACTGTTGGAAAAAAAATTAATATCCCCACATTATATGGCACCCCTGAAGCCTCCATACCTAAAATGGTACATCCTAATGCCAGATGTATGTACCACACCGAAAACCAAGGGCATTCTACAGAAAATTGTCTAGCCTTTAAAAGGAGGGTTCAAGGTCTTATCGATACAGGTATTTTACAATTTGATGGTGCTGGCAATACGGCTGGAAATCCGTTCCCTAACCACACTGAAAGAAACGTGAGCGCGTTGACAAAAGAAGACAGGTGGCGTGCCAAAAGTTGTGTTTCTGAAATAAAGACACCACTGCGAAAGATTTGGGAGGTAATGGTTGAAAAGGGGCTGTTTTGCCATCCCAATAGAATTTTCAAAAAATGAGATACAAAAAGTCAATGTTTTTGTGATTTTCATGGGATCGAGGGGCATGACATCCAGTCTTGTGAAAGATTTAGAAAACTACTTCAAGACATGATGGACAACAAGGAAGTTAAGATCTTTAACAAAATGGAAGAGGCCGATGAAGGAGAAATATGCACTTCTGATAATCAATCATCAGGTTTCTCTTATAGTGCTGGTCGACCATTGGTGATTTATTAGGATGCAAAAAAGGAGCAAGTGAAACCAAATATGATAATTGAAGTACCATCTCCTTTCCCTTACAAAGATAACAAGGCAGTACCATGAAAATATGATGTCAACATTATCATACCTGAAGGTGAAAAATCCAAAGTCACGTCCGGAAATGTTGGTGAAGTAGGACATTTCACCCGCAGCGGGAGGTGTTATTCTAAAGTGGTCGAACCGATGAAGAAGACTAATGACTTGAAATAGAAAGGAAAGGCACCGATGCATGAGGTCGAGGTCGAACTTGAAACTCCATCCGAACAAGAAGTTAAAAGGTCTGTGAATGAAGAGAAAGTACATGAATTCTTGAAGTTTATCAAACATAGTGAATATAACGTCATGGAACAGTTAAGTAAACAACTGGCAAGAATCTCGATATTATCCCTACTGTTGAATTCAGAACCACATCGGAATGCTTTGCTGAAAGTGTTAAATCAAGCTTACTGGCAAGCAATATATCTGTCGAAAAGCTTGATAGGTGGGTGAATAACCTGAACGCGGATAATTTTATTTCTTTCAGTGATGACGAAATACTGCCAAATGGTAGGGGCTCCGTAAAAGCATTGCATATCACAACCCGTTACAGGGGTTATATAATACCGAATGTGCTTATTGATAACGGGTCAGCACTCAATGTCATGCCTTTGACCACACTTTCTAGAATTCCAATTGATATATCTTATCTGAGGCCTTGTCACTCTACAGAAAGAGCATTCGATGGGACAAGACGAGAAGTCATGGGAAAAATCAAAATTCCTCTAGAAATGGGCCCCTATATATATGACATCGAGTTTCAGGTCATGGACATCATGCCTTCGTATAATTACCCTTTAAGAAGGCCTTGGGCCCACTCTGCTGGGGCAGTTCCTTCATCTCTCCATCCAAAAGTGAAGTTTATCATGGATTGTCTTTTGGTCACTGTCGTGGGTGAGGAAGACATTGTTGCATCTATCTCTGCGGATACACCATACTTCGAAGTAAGCAAGGATGTACTAGAATGTTCCTTCCGTTCCTTCGAATTCATCAATGCTACGTTCGTTGCTGAAGGAAATAAGATTTTCATGCCTAAGCTGTCAAGGAATACCGAGATGAGAATTAAGCTGACTGTGGAAAAGGGAGCCCGAGCGAGGAAAGGTTTGGGAAGATATCAGTAAGGGATAGTTAGAGCTCTAAGACCAGTACCCCATAAAGCTCGATATGGTTTAGGGTTCGAACTGGATATGCGACAAAGAATAAAATAATTGCAGAAAGATCGAGAAAGGTGGATTGCAAGAGCCTTAGGCCAAGAATTAGAATGGGAGCCCATGACGTACCTTCTTTTGTCAAAAACATTTACATCTGCAGGAATGATATACCCCGGGGAAGATAATCCACGAAGCACACTGTTATTAATTGAAAGGGGTCTTCAAAATGTCAGTATAAATGTCATTGACAAAGGAGATAATGCAATTAAAGATGTTTCAATGATACGCCCTTGTCCTCCTAGATTTGTTTTGAACAATTAGACTGTTGTGGACCTTCTTGTAGTTTCGAAGTCTCTTCTAGAGTAATGCTCAATGTTAACACTCTTCTTTTTGTGTGTCACTAAGTAATAGTGGGATTCTTTTGTAAGAGCTTATGATTTGCTCTTATCATTTAAATGAACATTAATGGAGATGCATTTTATCATAGTCTTTTCATTCTCATAAATTTTCCCTCTTCTCACAGCACTGTCATTGCATATATCTCACATCATGCCATTATGCTTGTTGGTCCCAATACTTTGATGCTCCTTTATAGTTTTCTTTTCCATTCAACTTTCAAGTGCTCAGATATCAACGATATGAACAAACCCGTTATAAATCTTGAAATCAATTTCGAGAAGGCTATTTTGTTTAGGAGAATTCAAAGCTGAGGAAAATGTTGAAGACTATGTCTCGTCTCCTGACTTACTAAGAATGGTAGAACAAGAAGATAAACAGATTCTACCTCATCAAGAATTTGTTGAGATAGTAAACTTGGGAAATGAAGAAAAGAGGCAAGAAGTGAAAATGGGGACCTCCATTTCAGATAACACTAAACATGATTTGATCACTTTGCTTTATGGGTACAAAGATGTATTTGCATGGTCGTATCAGGATATGCCAGGATTGGATGAGGATGTAGTAGTCCTTAGACTCCCATTGAAACCCGAATGCAAACCCATTCAACAGAAGCTAAGGCAAATGAGACCTGAAATGCTGTTAAAAATAAAAGAAGAAGTCAAGAAACAATTCGATGCTGTCTTCCTACAAGTCTCCAAATACCCACAATGGGTAGCTAACATAGTCCCAGTACCGAAGAAAAATGGCAAGGTAAGAATGTGTGTGGATTATCGCGATCTGAATCGAGCAAGTCCTAAAGATAATTTTCCTTTGCCACACATCGATACATTGGTGGATAACACAGCCAAGCATTCATTGTTTTCATTCATGGATGGATTCTCGGGTTATAATCAGATAAAGATGGCTCCTGAGGATATGGATAAAACTACTTTTGTAACGATGTGGGGAACATTCTGTTATAAGGTGATGCCGTTCGGATTAAAGAACACTGGGACAACATATCAGAGGGTCATGATGATGTTGTTTCATGATATGATGCACAAAGAAATAGAAGTCTCTGTCAATGATATGATCGCCAAATCCAATGAGGAAAGAGAGTATGTAGGAAACATCAAGAAGTTGTTCGAAAGACTGAGAAAGTTCCAGCTGAAGCTTAATCCAGCCAAATGCACATTTGGGGCTACCTCAGGAAAATTACTAGGCTTTATAGTCATTGAAAGAGGCATTGAGGTTGATTCAGATAAGATTAAAGCCATACAAGAACTACCACCTTCGCGCACGTAAAAAGAAGTCAGAGGATTTTTAGGGAGGTTGAACTACATCGCTCGGTTCATCACTCAACTTACCAACTAGTGTAACCCAATTTTTTGACTCCTTCGAAAACATAATCCGAGAGAATGGAACAAGGAGTGCCAAGTGGCTTTTGAAAAGATAAAACAGTATTTGTCTAGTCCCCCGGTGCTAGTACCGCCAACTCCAGGAAAACCGTTAATATTGTATCTGACTGTGTTCGAAAATTCAATGGGTTGCATACTGGGGCAACACGATGAGTTAGGGAAAAGGGAAAAGGCAATTTACTATCTCAGCAAAAAGTTCACAGAGTATGAGGCAAAGTACTCGTCAATTGAAAAATTCTGTTGCGCTTTGGTTTGGGTAGCTCGAAGACTTAGGCAATATATGTTGTATCATACGACGTGGTTAATTTCAAAGCTGGATCCAATAAAGTACATGATGGAATCACCTGCACTCTCAGGAAGAATGGTATGGTGGCAGATCTTACTATCGGAGTACGACATCGTCTATGTGAGTTAAAAGTTGATAAAAAGAAGCGCAATAATTGACTTCTTAGCAACTCGTACAATGAATGAATACGAGTCATTGAGATTTAATTTCCCGGATGAAGACTTGATGTGCATTACAGAAAAAGAGTGCAAGTCATCAAAAGAGAAGTCATGGATGATGAGCTTTGATGGTGCATCAAACGCATTAGGGCATGGGATTGGAGCAGTCTTAGTATCACCAGAAGGGAACCATTATCCGTTCACTGCCAGGCTGAATTTCTTCTGTACCAATAACATAGCGGAATATGAGGCCTGTATCATGGGACTTCGTGTAGCTATTGAACGAAATGTCAAAATCTTAGAGGTGTACGGGGACTCAGCGTTGGTGATATACCAAATCTGTGGAGATTGGGAAGTGAAAGATTCGAAATTAGTCAAATACAGCGAACAGAGAAGAAAACCAATTGGATGATGCCCTGGCCACTTTGGCTTCAATGTTTAAAGCAAACAGAGAAACAGAAATAATGCCTCTGCAAATGAGCATATATGAAGTCCCTGCACATTGTTTCAGCATTGAGAAAAAGCCAGATGGACGGCCATGGTTCCATGATATCTTAGAATATGTCAAGAATCAAAAGTATCTCGAACGAGCAAATGAGAATGACAAAAGAACAATCAGAAGAATGGCAGTGAGATTTGTTCTTGATGGGGACATCCTGTACAAAAGAGGAAAAGATCAAGTGCTCTTGAGATGCGTGGATGCTGTTGAAGCCAGAAAAATACTTGAAGATGTCCATGAGGGAATTTGTGGGACACATGCCAATGGTTTCACTATGGCCAGGAAGATTATGAGACTCGGTTACTACTAGTTGACGATGGAAAGCGACTGCATTAGTTTTGCAAGAAAATGCCACAAATGTCAAATTTATGGTGATAAGATTCATGTAGCCCCTTCGCCCCTTCATGTCATGACTTCTCCGTAGCCTTTTTCTATGTGGGGCATGGATGTTATAGGGCCAATTTCCCCAAAAACTTCTAATGGACACCGATTTATTTTTGTGGTTATTGATTACTTCACAAAATGGATAGAGCTGCTTCGTTTGCCAATGTGACGAAGACTGCAGTTTGCAGGTTTTTGAAAAAGGAAATCATTTGTCGATATAGTTTGCCTGAAAGAATCATTTCAGATAACGTCTTGAATCTGAACAACAAGATGATGAAGGAAGTGTGTGAGAAATTTCAAATAAAGCATCATAACTCATCACCCTATCGCCCGAAAATGAACGAAGCTGTTGAAGCGGCCAACAAGAATATTAAGAAGATTAGTGGGAAAATGACCGAGACATATAAAGACTGGCACGAGAAGCTACCATTTGCTTTGTATGCATATCGTACATATGTGCGGACATCTACAGGAGCAACTCCTTTCTCTCTGGTCTATGGAATGGAAGCTGTGCTACCTATCGAAGTTGAGATCCCTTCTCTAGGAGTCTTAATGGAGTCGAAACTAGAGGAAGCAGAATGGGTTCAAGCTCGATATGACCAGCTAAATCTTATCGAAGAAAAACGTTTGAAGGCAATCTGTCATGGGCAGATGTACCAAAAGAGAATGATCGCGGCTCATGACAAGAAGGTACGGGAAAGAGAATTCCATGAAGGAGAACTCGTGCTGAGAAAGATTCTCCCAATACAAAAAGACTTACGAGGAAAATGGGCACCAAATTGGGAAGGACCATACATCGTAAAGAAGACTTTCTCAGGTGGAGCTTTGATTCTCACCGAGATGGATAGGAAGGAGTTACCGAATCCAGTGAACTCAGATGTTGTGAAGAAATATTATGCTTGAAAAAAGAAAATCAAGATGAAAAACCGAAAAGGGCATCTTAAAAAAAAAGGATCAAGGTGAAAACCCGAAAAGGGCGTCTTGATTAACACAAAAGATTAGGATGAAAATCCGAAAGGGCATTCTAATGAAGCAAACCCAGGCTTAAAGAGCAATGCGGTTGAACTGTGGGTCAAACAGCAATACTACAGTATTTGAAGCATTTTCAGCAGCTCGAAATCTTCTACGCAAGAAGCCATGCTCGAAAAGATTCTTGATTGAGGAACGTGGAAGAGTTCATGCGTTGAATAACTAGAGCATTTGTATCCGTTGAATGCGATCCATTTTCTCTTTATGACACTTTTTTACTATCATTGGTTAATTTTCTTTATTTGCTAGATTTGAAATAAATAAATATAAGGTACCTTTTTTGTCCCTACCTGACCATTTTTATTCATCTCATTATGTGGTTTATTTATATAATAAATAGTGAAATGGCATACTCTGGACAAAAGAAATGTTAAGCATTACTCAGATAAGAATTTGATAAGTACAAGAGTCTCAAAGTAAGGACAAAGTTCAACCAGGGGCAAAAGAGTGATATCTGAGAAACGTTGATTACTCGTGAAGCTTGAGGATGGGTGCATGTCCCTCTTAAATTTATTATACGTATATAAATCTTTTTTGTCCCTTTTTTTTAAGTTTATTCATGTATAATTGGGTTCTTAGGGATCCTATTTTGATTTTATATTTAGTTTGTTTTAAATACCTTCATTTTTTTGTATATTATTTACTTTTAATCTTTTATGCATATATTTTTTCTTATTTTTTTTATTTTTGATACAATTCAAGCTTTCATTCAAATTATTTACTTTATAATATTTATTTTAAAATTCATTTGTACATTACTATATGATATATTATTTCTTTTATTTTTTCCTTATTTATTTTTTAAATTCTTATATTTATTACTTATAAATTTTTCTTATAGTTTATATAGTTATATTTCCAAATTTTCTTTTCCTATTATTTATTTTATTTTATTTTAAAACTCGTTATATTTTATTTGGGTGTTTTATTTGAAACTTCTTTTAAAATTGGTTTCTTATTCATTGGCCCTTGGACATAAATGGTGGTATTTTTATAATATATGATGTGTTGTTATTGCATGTATTCTAAGTTGTTCCTTTGCATTTCCCTATTATTTTAGATTATTCATGAGATGTTATTGCCACGTGTTTTATTCCTTATGTTATCAAGTTTTTTTAATAAAAATACATTTCATTTATTTATTACATTTCATTTGAAATTTTAAACAAGGCAATGTTCAGTATTTAAAGAATTCAAAGGATCGTGCCCTAACGTACTGGGTTTTGCTTTCTTTGATTGTTTTGAATATTCGAATATCCTTTTAAAGCTAAAACGCACGTTTTAAAGGCAATATCACATTTGAGGGTCAAATATGTTGTGTCCTAACGTACTGGATGTAATGTTTTACCTCAAGGTGAGATGGTCTTTAATACACATTTGACTTACCTAAATGTTTTAAAAGCCAATAAAAGGAGGATCGCATTTTGAACTCTGTCCAAATTTTTAATTTTCGGCATTTAAGACATTAATTAATTGATTAAGTACCAATTTTGGGCGTGTCGATGGTGCTAATCCTTCCTCGTACGTAACCGACTCCCGAACCCGTTTTCTTAAAATTCGTGGACCAAAATGTTTTATAAGGTGGCCCAATTACACCTCAAAAAGGATTGGTGGCGATTCCCAATTTTCGTTTTCAAAAGTCGATTCCCGTTTTTCAAAAAAAATGATTTCGACAGCTTGGCGATTCCACTGAGGACTAATAAGAGAGTCGAGCTGTAAATTGATTATTTTCTGTCTTCTTGTTGAAATTTAGAAATTCAGTTTTTCTAAAAATACACGATCATCGCTTTGCATTTTCTGTGTCCTTGTTGAGTTTGTTTTTTCTGTTGAATTCCTTTATATACTCTCGCACCATATCGCATGACCGTTGTGGTCACACCTTTTAAGTGGGAGTGAGAAACTATGCTTTCGTGAGGTTTTCACCTTTGCATGGGCTAGGGGATCGCTTCCGAAATACATCTGTACTTATGTCTTCATGAGGTTTTCACCTCCGCACGGGCATAAGGAAATGTATTCCCCTAAACCGAACTTGATCTATATGAACCTATAATGGGTGAGGATCGAGGAATCTACTGGTTCAGGTACCTTTACTCTAGAACTAAACCAGATATAGTGAGCTGTAAAAACCCGCCTTAGGTAGAATTACACCTAGCCTTAGTGGTTGCCCGAATAGGCGTTTGATAATTTCTTGATTGCTTTGATTTCTATTCTTATGCATGATTCTGACTTGTGTTTTTTCTTCTTTCTTTAATAGTGATTGCATAATATTTTCATCATAAAAGGGAGGTGTCGATATACAGTTCGGTTACTAATAGAAAGTTTTGCCATGAAAAACGAATTCCTTGATAAAGTGAAAGATAATGGGTTTGTCCAAAGATAGTCAGAGAATGCACAGTTAGAGAAAGGTGACAGTTTGATAGAGGGGTACACGTCAGAGTTATGAGACTTTACCCGTATTAGTGTGGTTCAAAATGATCTTCAGGAGTTGGAAGAATTATGGAGTCACTGGGATGAGGAGATGAAGCAGCTACTCTACTGTAATTATGGTGATATTCCTTATCTCCTTGGTGTTAAGGTAGATAGGTATTTGTTCCGCGCCATGGCTCAATTTTAGAATTCCCCCTACAGTTATTTTACTTTTAAAAAGGTGGATCTAGCACCTACTGTCGAGGAATATATAGTCTTGCTTCGTTGTTCGAGGTTTCAAGTTGATAAGATTTATTCTAGAGCTGTCAATACCCCAACCTTTGTAAAGAGGTTGATGAATATCACTGGGATGAGTGAGCAGTGGGTTGCAGCTCAAGTCCAGCAGAAAGGCAATGGAAAGTGCATCCCTTGGGAGAATTTGAGAGAGCTGATCCTGACACACCCTGATATGAAGAAAAGAGTTGATGTCTTCACCTTGAGCATTTATCGTTTGGTTATTTTCCATAAGGCTTTAAGACATGTAGATGAAGTAGTCACCGATCTATTTGACCGACTGGCCTATTCCTACAATCTTGGCTGAGACTTTCAGATCTTTGAGTGCATGTCGGAGGGCAAGTGAAGGCAGATTTATTGGGTGTGCACAACTCTTGTTAGTATGGTTTCATAGTCACTTTTGGAGGGTAAAAAAAGCCTCTTACCGACCTTTTCTCGGAGATTACTCACCTTTGAAAGAGATAGTGACCATATCGAGAAGAGATGACATAACAAAGGAAAAATGGATGGCGATACTTCAAAATCTCCAAGAGGAGGATATCGAATGGAAGGCCCCTTGGATGGTTTTCGATAAGATTCTCTACCGATGTGGGAGTTATGATTGGGTCCCTTTGTTGGGGATTTGGGGAGCCGTTGGATACTCCCCTCTGCTTGTATTGAGGCAATATAGATCGATACAATTTATACCGATGACGCATGGGCTAGCTCAAAGTGGGTTCTTGTATGGGGAGAAAGACTCCAAGAAAAAGAACCGCGAGATTTATAATGCTTGGAACCAAACCTGCCGGATAAAGGGAGTTGCTATGAATCCAATGGTGACTCCTGAATATAATGAATGGTGGAGTAGAAGGGTTAACGAAAATATCCCGAGGCCAAATTTAGAAAAAGCTCGACCAATAGAGGAATATCTGCGAGTGGTCCCCTTCGAATTGGAAATCATAAAGCAAGACTTCGAAAAGAAAACTTCGGAGTTAGAAAAGAAAATAGAGCAGTTGGAGGAGGAAAAAGTATACTTAAAGCTGGATGTTGATGTTCAAAAATTCGAGGCTGAGAATTTGAGAAAAAGAAAGAGAGAGGTTGAGGAGGACCTGAATAGTCTGAAGACTGATTACAAGCAGCTGCATAAGTCAATGAGAAATGCTGGCTTGGGTAAAACGTCTGAACAGTGGAGGTAAGAAATCCAAGAGGAAAAGGCTAGGGCTGATTGGTGGGAAAGAAAGTTCCACGATTCTCAGGCTCGAGAAGTCACTTATAAAAAGAGTTTAGACGATAGTCAGAATGAAAAACAGATGTTAAGAGCTCGGGTGGCAGGGTTAGAAACGACACTACAGTAACATCGGAGTCGTAACTCAGTGATTGAATTAAGGGCTAGCCTAAGTAAGATCGAGAATTTGAAGGGGAAAGTAGAAGAACTAGAGACTACACTTCAGAACTATGAATATCAAATTGAATTGTTGGAAGCAAAAAACGAGCAACTAAGGGAGCAACTTCACCGATCTCAGGATCAGGTCCGAGTTAGGGATTACTTAATGGGCGAAGCTATAGCTCAGATACGAGAGGTGGCTGATCATTTACAGACTTTGGTAGTTCAAGTAGATGTACTAGAAGTTAAATATGAGTTAGAGTCAGATCGGGGGCGAGAGTTAGCCTGCCTTCTTAGGAAAGTAAAAGCTTTGGGTGTTAGGGCAATACCGTATATGTAATTCATTTTATGTAAAAGATTTTATTTTTCAGTGAAGTTTTCTAAATGAAATTGAATTTGAATCGACGTCTCCTTTTTGCATTCATGTCATGCATTTGCATTACATTGCATCGCATAACATCATATACACAAAAGAACCCTATTAATTAGTGGCCATTTATCTAGTTACCCTGGAACACTGGTACTACACATGAAGGAAAACAAAGGATATGGATCAGAGGTTTGAGCAACTGCAGGCTCAGATGCAAGAGCAGCTGGCTAAGATCCAGCAGGATATGAGAGACCAAATGCTGGAGTCCTAGAGAAACATGCTGGAATCACAAAACAACAAGATAAGCCAACTGACACAACTGTTTAAAGGAGGGTCTGACAAAGGAAAAGGCCCTATGGGGGGAACGAGAAATGACAATGAGGATTTCGATTGTCCTGCAAGTTTTGCGCCAGTGAACATGCAAACACAACCACCAAAGGTGTCTATTAATGTCCAACCTCTTTATCAAACTAGTACCTCGGCACCAGTAAACTTCCTAGCAGGATCGAGCACCAACTCTGGAGATAATCTGGCAAACCCCCAGGTCCCTGACTTCGACAACGCAGCAGAGGTGGAAAAGACAAAGGTTGAGGTCCCAAAACAATTTGAGGATCGATACAAATGGTTGGAGGAAAAGTTCAAAGAGTTAGAGAATGCTGATCATTACTACGAAATCGATGCAAAGGAACTGAGTTTGGTCCCAGATTTAGTACTTCCCCCGAAGTTTAAAATGCCAGAGTTTGAAAGATATAACGGAACTAGCTGCCCTGAGGCTCACATTACAATGTTTTGTCGAAAGATGACGGGGTATGTCAACAACGATCAACTGTTGATCCATTGTTTCAGGACAGTTTGAGTGGGGCTGCAGCGAAATAGTACAATCAATTGAGTAGGACCCAAGTCAAGTCATGGAAGGACCTAGCTCAGGCCTTTATGAAGCAGTATGGCCATATAACGGATATAGCACCTGACCGGATCACACTCATGAATATAGAGAAGAAGCCAAGCGAAAGCTTCCGGTAGTATGCTCAGAGATAGAGAGAGGTCACTACACAGGTCCAACCACCGTTGCTAGAAAAAGAAACAACCATGCTCTTCATCAATACATTGAAGGCACCTTTCATTACTCATATGTTAGTAATGCAACCAAGAGTTTCATGGACATAGTAATGTTTGGCGAAATGATAGAAAATACCATAAGATCGGGTAAGATAGAAGTTGGGGAGAACATGAGAAGGTCAGCCCCGAAGAAAAGAAAGAATGAAGTAGGTAATATGAGCTCAGGCTACCCAAAACCTACCACTGTTAATCAATCAAGGGCGATAGTCACAGGCTAGCAGACCTCACCAAGGTAGGAGCCTAACACGAGACAGAATACAGAGAAGTTTCAATTCACTCCCATATCAGTGACATATAGGGAGTTGTAGAAAAGTCTATTTGATGCACATGTAGTGGCTCATTTTCACTTAAAGCCGTTACAGGCCCCATACCCTAAGTGGTACAACGCAAATACTCAGTGCGAATACCACACAGGGATTACAAGGCACTCGATAGAAAACTGTACCTCGTTCAAAATGTGCGTGGAAAGGCTTATCAAAGCAGGTGTTGTAAAATTTGATGATACACCTGGTACAGGAAATCTATTGCCCAGTCATACTGATAAAGGGGTAAACGCCATAATTGAGAATATGGGGAGAAAAGTCAAGCTGAATATCGCAGAGGTGAGAACCCCATTGAAGCTAGTTTGGAAGGAAATACAGAAGAGAGGTTTAGCCCTGCAGGGGCTGGGGGATAAAATCCAGGATACATGGAACTACTGTGAGTTCCATAATGAGAAATATCACGAGATCCAGAATTGTATTGAGTTCAGGGCCCTAGTACAGGGTCTAATGGATAATAAAGAATTGGAGTTCCTCGAGTCTGTCGAAGAGGGGGATGTATGCTCTCTAGGAGGGCAGTCAAGTGAAGAAGGCTGCAGAGCCAGCCGTCTAGTGATAATTATTTCGAAGCCCAGAATTAGTGAAGTAGAAGAAAGAGTTACACCAAGAGTTATAATCCGGAAGCCAACAGCTTCCCCTTATAAAGATAGTCATAGGGTGCCTTGGAATTATAATTGTAGTATAGAAGTTTTAGAGAAGGAGGGTTCGATTAGCACGCCAAACACAGAACCCGAACCAGCAAAAGGGAAACCCGTCATGCTCAAGAAAGAAGTAGAGAGATCAGAACCACTGGTTAATGAGCCAGTAATGGAAAATGAAGCCAAGGAGTTCTTGAAGTTCCTAAGACACAACGAGTATAGTGTTGTGGAACAACAACACTAACAACCGGATTGCATATCAGTATTGGCTCTGCCGTTAAATTCAAAGGTCCACCGCAACGCATTGACGAAAGTGTTGAACGAAACCTATGTTGCGGATGACATTTCGGTTAACAAATTGGATCGTCTCATCGGCAACATAAGCGCTGACAATTTTATCTCCTTCAGCGATGATGAGATACCGCCAAGGGGTAAGGGGTCTACTAAGGCTCTGCATGTCACTACACATTGCAAGGGGTATACGCTACCCGGAGTACTAGTTGATAATGGGTTCACATTGAACGTATTGCCTTGGGCTACGTTAAACCATTTACCTATAGACAGTTCCCATATGAAGACGTGTCAGAACATAGTAAGAGCATTTGATGGCATAGAAAGGAAAGTAATGAGAAAGATAGAGGTACCTCTTCAGATTGGCCCAAACACGTACGAGGTAGATTTTCTCGTGATGGATATTAAGCCCTCCTATAACTGTCTATTAGGAAGACCTTGGGTTCACTCAGCTGGGGCAGTGCCATCCTCACTGCACCAGAAGCTAAAGATGGTTACTGAGGGACGGCTAATAACAATAAATGCGGAGGAGGACATTATTGCGTTAGTTACCAGTGATGCACCCTACGTAGAGAATGACAACGAAGCGGTTGAATGTTTATTTCGATCGTTAGAGTTTGTAAACGCAACGTTTATAGCTGAAGGAAGCAGGATTCCCGATACCTAAAATATTAGGGGCTACGAAAATGAGCCTGCAGCTGACAGTTGGGAAAAGGGCGTTACCTGGCAGAGGACTCGAGAGGCACCTCCGTGGACAAGTTAGAGTGCCAATCTTGGTTGGCAAGTGGGATCGCTTTGGTTTGGGATTCAGTCCAGATGCAAGCCAAGTGAAGAAGGAGTTTGAAAGGAAATAAGAACAGCGAAGAGCGAGATTGAGTGGGACAGAAGTCAGGTGGGAACCGATGAACTTCCCCCACATTTCCCAAACATTTGTATCTGGAGGGTTTATTCATTTCATACAGCATAAGGTGAAAGAAGGAATGGCTGAAGATGCGATGGGAATTTGGAGCATCAACGCCACATTTGAAGAGGAAGTAATAGAAAGGAATTTATCAGGGATTTGCCCGTATAAGCCTGGTAGTGTTTTGGATAACTGGACTGAGGAAGAAATTCCTGTAATCTTTAGAGCTAACATAGAGTAATATTCAAAACCCACCTGTTGTCTTCTAGCCTAGGGACAATAATAATCTTTTGTGAAATAGGCTCATATTCAAACATTATTATTTTCAATAAAAAATGCATTTTGATATATCAGTTCGAGCAATTATTCTTTCTTCCTTTTTATTTCATACACAATCATACCATACAAAGGAATTATTCATTTCGTTTTCTTTGGGTATTCTCTTATACTCATAATAGGCCCCCGGATGTCAACGTCATGAGTAATACTGATGCGAGCCCGGAATCTCCTTTTGAGCGAGACTTGTGCTTTGAGGGATTTCAGGATTTTGAAGAGGACAAGGATTGTGGTTTATCTCCCGATTTGTTAAGGATGGTGGAGCGAGAAGAGGAACAGATCCTGCCACACAAAGAGACTACTGAGATTGTGTCCTTGGAAGTGGGGAAGGAAGTTAAAATTGGCACTTGCGTTAACGAGAAAACAAGACAGAACCTCATTGAGATATTGCAAGAATTCAAGGACGTCTTTGCATGGTCAGACCAGGATATGCCTGGTCTAAGTACAGATATCGCAGTGCACCATGTCCCTACAAAAAAGGAGTACAAGCCAGTTCAGCAGAAGCTCCGAAGGATGAGACTCGATGTAGCAATGAAAATAAAGGTAGAAGTCAAGAAGCAGTTTAATACCGGATTCCTACAGGTGGTCAATTATTCAGAATGGGTGGCCAACATCGTCCCTGTCCCTAAGAAAGATGGGAAAGTGCGGATGTTTGTAGATTACAGAGATTTAAACAAGGCCAGCCCAAAGGATAACTTTCCATTGCCTCACGTAGACACTCTAGTGGATAATACGGCAGGCTACTCACTGTTCTCCTTCATGGATGGGTTCTCCAGGTACAATCAGATCAAGATGCATCCTGAGGACATGGAAAAAACCACATTCATAACTTTATAGGGAATGTTTTGCAACAAGGTGATGCCCTTCAGGTTGAAAAATGCAGGAGCCACATACCAAAAAGTCATGGTAACCTTGTTCCATGACATGATGCACAAGAAAATTGAGGTCTACGTTGACGACATGATTGCAAAATCCCGAAGTGAAGAGGAGCATGTGCGAGTGTTGAGAAAATTGTTCCTGAGGTTGAGAAAATTCCAATTAAAGCTCAATCCGTCAAAATGCACTTTCAGAGCTAGGTCCGGAAAGTTACTCGGCTTCGTAGTCAGTGAGAAGGGAATAGAAGTCGACCTTGATAAAGTCAAGGCTGTACAGGAGCTGCCTCTACCACGAACTCAGAAAGAAGTCCGAGGTTTCCTAGGGAGACTAAACTATATCGCACAGTTTATTTCGCAACTGACTGAGAAGTGTGACCCCATATTCTGTCTTCTTAAAAAGCACTATCCTGGGTTATGGGATGATGAATGCCAAAAAACCTTCGAAAAGGTTAAACAATATTTTTCCAGTCCCCCAGTGCTAAGACCACCAAGCCCTAGTAGACCATTGATACTGTACTTAACAGCATTTGATAATTCGATGGGGTGTGTCCTCGGCCAACACGATGAGACTAGGAGAAAAGAAAGAGCGATATATTACCTCAGTAAAAAATTCACTGAATGTGAAATGAGGTATCCGCCAATTGAGAAGCTATGCTGTGCTTTGGTTTGGACAACACGAAGGTTGAGGCAATACATGTTGTACCATACAACTTGGCTAATCTCAAAGCTAAACCTTCTCATATACATGATGGAGTCAACAGCTTTAAATGGAAGGATGGCCCGATGGCAGATTCTACTCTCCGAATTTGACATAGTCTATGTAAACCAAAAAGCTGTGAAAGGGAGTGCAATAGCAGATTTCCTAGCCGGTAGAGCTTTGGAGGACTATGAACCTTTGAATTTCAATTTCCCCAATGAAGATCTAATGTATATAGCAATCGTTGAAGGAGACATGCCCGAAGATCATTCTTGGAAATTAAATTTTGACGGAGTATCAAATGCCGTTGGAAATGGAGTTGGGGCAGTACTGATATCCCCAAATGGAGATCATTATCCATTCACTTGCAAGATGGATTTTGACTGCACCAATAACATGCCAGAATACGATGCATGTATCATGGGAATTCGGGGAGCTATAGACCACGAAATCAAAGTATTAGAAGTGTATGGAGATTCTGCATTGGTAATTTATCAACTTAAAGGCGAGTGGGAAACGAGAGATCCCAAATTGATCAGTTACCGAAAGTTAATCCTAGATTTAATTGAAGAGTTTGATGATATTACCTTTCATTACCTCCCGCGAGACGAGAATCAGATGGCTGACGCATTGGCCACACTAGCTTCCATGATCAAAGTAAATGAACAGGAGGATATGAAGCCAATTCAGATGAGTATTTGTGAGGTTCTAGCTCACTGCTGTAATGTCAATGAAGAGGAAGAGAGAGATGATCATCCTTGGTATCATGATATCTTACAATATGTGAAGAGTCGTGCGTACAAGATCAAGCAACCGAAAATGATTAAAGAACATTGAGGAGGTTAACCAGTGACTATGTCCTAGACGGTGAGGTCCTATATAAGAAGAGAAAGGATCAGGTATTGTTAAGATGTGTTGACGCTGTTGAGGCAAAGAAAATTCTAGAGGAAGTCCATGATGGTGTCTGTAGGACACATGCCAATGGTTTCACAATGGCTCGACAAATCATGAGATTCAGATATTACTGGTCTGCAATGGAAGGAGATTGCATCAATTACGCTAAGAAGTGCCATAAGTGTCAAATTTATGGAGACAAGATTCATGTGCCTCCTTCACCCCTCCATGTTATGACTTCCCAATGGTCATTCTCAATGTGGGGTATGGACGTCATTGGGCCAATTTCGCCAAAGGCTTCCAACGGACATCAATTCATTTTTGTGGTCATTGACTACTTTACCAAATGGGTAGAGGCTGCTTCGTACGCCAATGTCACAAAGTCGGCGGTCAGCAAGTTCTTGAAGAAGGAGATCATATGTCGTTATGGTATGCTAGAAAGAATCGTATCTCACAACGCATTGAATTTGAATAATAGTGCAATAGCAGAAGTCTGCAGTTGGTTCAACATTAAACACCACAACTCATCACCATACCGCCCGAAAATGAATGGGGCGGTTGAGGCAGCTAATAAGAATATCAAGAAGATTGTGGGGAAGATGGCAGAGACTTACAAAGATTGGCATGAAAAGCTCCCATTTGCCCTTTATGCTTATAGGACATCTGTCTGAACTTCTACCGGGGCAACACATTTCTCATTGGTTTATGGGATGGAGGCAGTTTTACCTATTGAGGTCGAAATCCCTTCTCTCTGAGTTTTATCAGAGCTAAAGTTAGACGAAGCAGAAGGGATCCAATCTCGTTACGATCAACTAAACTTGATCGAAGAGAAGAGGCTGAAGACTATTCGTCATGGTCAAATGTACCAGAGGAGAATGATGCGAGCCTACAACAAAAAAGCTCACCCTAGGGTGTTCCATGAGGGGGACTTAGTATTGAAAAAGATTCTCCCTATACAAAAAGATTTCAAGGGGAAATGGATGACAAATTGGAAAGGACTCTATGTGGTAAAAAAGGCTTTCTTTGGAGGGGCATTGATACTAGCAAAGATGGATGGCAAGAGCTTGCCTAACCCGATAAATTTGGATTCTGTCAAAAGATATTTTACTTGAAGCAGTTGAGGTGAAAACCCGTAAAGGGCGCCAAAAAAAAAGGGAGAGGCCAAGGTGAAAACCCGTAAAAGGGCGCATTGAGACCAAAGGGGTTTTAACTTGAAAACCCGCAAAGGGCAATTCAACTTTCGATCCAAACTGGGGCAAACGGCAGTCTCACTACACTTGAATCGACAAAGAGGAGATAAGCTACATCTTGGGGCATCAAAAAAAATGCTATAGATCCCTTGAACGCTTGCCAAGTTTAAAAGGGTCCTCGAGGAGTTCGTGCAGAGGAGCTCAAACTGCGAAATCTGGGGCACCTATTCTGCTCCTTTTCATCCGTTTTTGTATCTCAAACAATGTCTGCTTTCTTTGTTGATACATCTTTCGCAAATTTTACTCGAATAAATTTCAGTTCTACCTATCATTATCTTTTTCGAGTATTTTATTAAAATAATGATTAATGAACTAATAATTCTTTCAAAATAAGGTTTTGCATATTACTCTGAAAGGTTTCTAAACAATACGAAAACCTGAAACAGGACAATTTTTTAGAACTCACCGAGCTTAAAAGGGCTAGAAACGTGTGAGAAATAAGGGATTAACCGCATCTTCAAGTCCTCTTTTACCGAGCTGAACAAGAATGCATATGTCAGGGATGTTACCTTAGTAAACAACGAACGATGACAACCTAAAAATTAAAAATGGATCATTCTCATGACATTTTGCATTTTGTACATTTAACATCCATAATACATGTAGTTGGGAGCATTTGATTCATATTAATCATGGCATCTTAATCATCTAGCATAAGCATATCACTCTTCTACAGATGGATTCCCCAGTGGACAATGTAGTAGGATTACAGATATCATCAGCCTTATCTTCACTGAGCAGGAGTGGACCAGGCTAAATACTAGATCTTATCTTCACTGAGCAGGAGTGAAGCAGATCGAATTTTGGAGAATCTTATCTCCACGTACCGGCGATGGAGCAGATTCCAATCATCAGCCTTATCTTCACTAAGCAGGAGTGGGGCAGGCTAAATACTAGATCTTATCTTCGCTGAGTAAGAGTGGAGCAGATCAAATTTTGGTGAATCTTATCTCCATGTATCGGCAATGGAGCAGATTTCAACCACCAGCCTTATCTTCACTGAGCAGGAGTGGAGCAGGCTATATACTAGATCTTATCTTCGCTGAGCAGGAGCAAAGCAGATCAAATTTTGATGAATCTTATCTTCATGTATTGGTAATGGAGCAGATTCCAATCATCAGCCTTATCTTCACTGAGCAAGAGTGGAGCAGGCTAAATACCAGATCTTATCTTCACTGAGCAGGAGTGAAGCAGATCGAATTTTGGAGAATCTTATCTCCACGTACCGGCAATGGAGCAGATTCTAATCATCAACCTTATCTTCACTGTGCAGGAGTAGAGCAGGCTAAATATACCAGATCTTATCTTCATTGAGCAGGAGTGAAGCAGATCGAATTTTGGAAAATCTTATCTCTACGTACCGGTGATGGAGCAGATTCCAATCATCAGCTTTATCTTCACTGAGCAGGAGTGGAGCAGGCTAAATATACCAGGTCTTATCTTTGCTGAGCAGGAGCGGAGCAGATCAAATTTTGGTGAATCTTATCTCTATGTATCGACAATGGAGCAGGTTTCAGCCACCAACCTTATCTTCACTGAGCAGGAGTGGAGCAGACTAAATATACCAGATCTTATCTTCATTGAGCAGGAGTGAAGCAGATCGAATTTTGGAGAATCTTATCTCCATGTACCGGTGATGGAGCAGATTCCAATCATCAGCTTTATCTTTACTAAACAGTAGGGTAACAGGCTAAAATTTACAGATCCTGGCTCTCCGAGCAGTGATGGAGCAAGTCGAAGATCCGCCTTAACCCCCTAAGCAGTAGGGTAACAGGCTAAAATTTATAGATCCTGGCTCTCCGAGCAGTGGTGGAGCAGGTCGAAGACTCGCCTTAATCCCCTAAGCAATAGGGTAACAGGTTAAAATTGCAGATCTTATCTTCGTTGAGCAAGAGCGGAGCAGATAAAGTTCCAACAAATCGTATCTTCATGAAACAGCTATGAGACATTTGGAAGCAATAGGATGTAGTGGGTTGCGATAAGGTTACACCAAGAAGCCAACATTGCCTTTGTAATATTTGCTTCGTTCCCATTACATGACAACGAGAAAGAGGGGCAGCTGTTAAGCCCAATTTATGCCCAGGCCCACACATATACAAAACTAAATAAAAAACAAACCCAAACTACAAGGCCCAAGGCATAAACAAATTTCAGCAAGCAGAGGAGTTTCTGTTTGCAACCGAAGCAGTCCCCAAGTTCCGTACATCGCGTGAATCTATGCACCATGTGTCACTCCACCTCCACGTAGGAGACGTACACGCTCATGAACCTGTAAACAAGTGAAATAGGTTATGAAATCGGCTATAAAAGCCTTAGAAATGTATTGTAGAAGGGACCTTTTTTTTGTTTTTCAAAGAAGATAAGCAGAAAAATCAAAGTAAAGCAGATTTTAAAAAAAGAAATCAATGTGATTTTACTGTGGTTTTACTTTTTGTGTCATTTTGTTTTATTTCTCTACCATTTTTTTCTTCCTTTCTTTAGATTTTTTTATTTATATGAAACTAAAGTATAAAAAAAAGAGGGAGTTTACCTGACTTTCGGTGGTCACGTGGTCGTCGGAGTTTCCTCCGTCGTTGAGATCGGACCCAGGAGGGAGTCGGGATCGCCTCTGTTCTTCATTTGGGCGTGCGGCATGTGTGGTTGATATGGGGAGGTCTTGAAATTTAGGTTTTCCTAAAGCAAAACTGAAATGATTTGAAGCAGATTTTTTTAGGGCTTAAAAGGCAAAACAAAACAGCACCGTTTGGTGCTGTACCCATGCATTTTGGCCCCAAAGTAGGGTATTTGCACAATTGGTCCTCCCCCTTTGTGCTAGTGTTCAATTGAGCCGTGTTTCAGTACTCCTTAAATTTTTTTAAAATTTTCCCTAAAATTCATGCACAGTTTTAATTTAGCCCATGCTTGCGTGCTGTATTCTGGAATTTGGATCATTTGTGCTTTTGGTCCCCGCGCATTTGCGCACATTGTGATTTGGCCCTTGTGTCACCTTCTATGTTTTTTCATTATTAATTGTCTCTATAGGATTGCTTTTATTTCAATTAAGCTTTGGTTCACGTTTTGTATTCCTCTTTTAAATTTATTATTTTAATATGTATTATCTTGGATTATGCTATTGGCTTTATACTGTTCTAGTTCGTCATTCTATAATTTCATTTTTTTTGAGTTGTTTTATTCTATAGTTTATTTATTTCCAAATCTTCTTTCATATTTTCCATGTTTTAAAGATTTATATTTAGTTTAATGCTATCATGCATACATTTTTCCCTCTAAAGATGTAGTGATGTCATATTATTCTATATGAATGTTCACTTTATATTATATATATATATATATATATATATTTCCTCTTAAATTTATTATAATTATATAAATCTTTTTTCCTTTTTTAAATTTATTCATGTATAATTGGGTTCTTAGGGATTCTATTTTGTTTGTATATTTGGTTTGTTTTAAATACCTTCATTTTTTTGTATATTATTTACTTTAATCTTTTATGCATATATATATATATATATATTTTTTCTTATTTTTTTATTTTTGATACAATTCAAGCTTTCATTCAAATTATTTACTTTATAATATTTATTTTAAAATTCATTTGTACATTACCATATGATATATTATTTCTTTTATTTTTCCCTTATTTATTTTTAAATTCTTATATTTATTACTTATTTAAATTTTTCTTATAGTTTATATAGTTATATTTCTAAATTTTCTTTTCCTATTATTTATTTTATTTTATTTTAAAAACTCGTTATATTTTATTTGGGTGTTTTATTTGAAACTTCTTTTAAAATTGGTTTCTTATTCATTGGCCCTTGGACATAAATGGTGGTATTTTTATAATATATGATGTGCTGTTATTGCATGTATTCTAAGTTGTTCCTTTGCATTTCCCTATTATTTTAGATTATTCATGAGATGTTATTGCCACGTGTTTTATTCCTTATGTTATCAAATTTTTTTAATAAAAATACATTTCATTTATTTATTACATTTCATTTGAAATTTTAAACAAGGCAATGTTCAGTATTTAAAGAATTCAAAGGATCGTGCCCTAACGTACTGGGTTTCGCTATATTCGAATATCCTCTTAAAGCTAAAACGCACGTTTTAAAGGCAAGATCACATTTGAGGGTAAAAAATGTTATGTCCTAACGTACTGGATGTAATGTTTTACCTCAAGGTGAGATGGTCTTTAATACACATTTGACTTACCTAAATGTTTTAAAAGCCAATAAAAGGAGGATCGCATTTTGAACTCTATCCAAATTTTTAATTTTCGGTATTTAAGACACTAATTAATTGATTAAGTACCAATTTTGGGCGTGTCGATGGTGCTAATCCTTCCTCGTACGTAACCGACTCTCGAATCTATTTTCTTAAAATTCGTGGACCAAAATGTTTTATAAGGTGGCCCAATTACACCTCAAAAAGGATTAGTGGCGACTCCCAATTTTCGTTTTCAAAAGTCGATTTCCGTTTTTCAAAAAAATGGTTTCGACACACGCAACAATAGCAAAAATAATAGAAAATAGTAGCAAATCATGTAAAAAATAGCTATAAAAAGCCAAGCAAAATGTTGTAAAGGGGGGGTAATTTTTTTTCCTTACAAACACAAAGCATTCGGCAATCTTGAACAATACAAAAGCATTAGATTTTAAAGTAAAATAGTGATTCAATAGCATCAAAATAGAGAAATACAAAAGCCAAATCGGAAGAAAATAGGTTATTTTCATTTCCTTTTGTATATTTCGAATCTTTTTTTTATATATTTTCTCATTTTTTACATTTATATCTATATAAACAAAAAGAAATAAATAACCAAAAAAAAGAGAAATTTTACCTTCCTACCACAGGTATAAAGTGGGTTTGCATGACGACTTGGCGGCGGTGTGTGCAGACGGCAGCCCCCATGGCCAGATGTTGGACTCGTCCAGAGAGTTCTCTCCCTTCCTCTCCTTTTTTTTCTTTCAAATGTTGAAAGTGAATTTTTTTAAAAAAATTTTGGCCTTTTATAGCCTCCCAAAACGACGTCGTTTTGGGGGCTGCCTTTTAACCTCAAAACGACGTCATTTTGAGCCGACCCGTACGACCCGACCCACTCCAACCTCAGGATCCGCGTGTTTTCATCTGAGGGGCTATTTGCGCATTTAGCCCCTCTATTTTTTAGTGATTTTGCAATTAAATTTTATCCGTATTTCAATTTTGCCCCTAAATTCATCGCGCTTTTCAATTTAGTCCCCGCTGATGCGCTGCGTTTTGAGGGGAAGGAATATTTTCTGTTTTGGTCCTCCCAGATTACGCGCGTATTGTATTTTAGTCCTTTTCCCTTTATTTCTTTTAAAATTGGCCCCAAAACTCGTTCTTTAATTCAATTTTAATCCTTTTTGTTCACTTTCATTTCTTTATTATTAAATTAGTTATTTTAATATATTATTATTTATTACTTTATTTTCCTTACGTTATTATTATATCATATTGTCTTTTTGTTTTCTATTATCATTATTATATTATTATTATTTTCATGTACATATTATTTATATTATTTTTATGATTATTATTGTATTTATTTTTACTACTATTATTTTTATTATTAGTATTAGTATTATAATTACTATTATTACACTTATATATATATATTTATATGTAAAATTATCAATGGTTATATTAATATTATTATCATCTTAATATTAATATGTATTTATTTTAACATATGTATGTATATATTTATGTAATATTATTAATATTTGTTTTAACATTATTATTATTTCTTAGATGTATACATCATGTTTTTTAATACTATAGTTTTAATACTATATTATGTATATATTTTTACATGTATTATGGACATATTTTCAATAACTATATCATATGTATATATTTTATGTACATACTTTTAATATTATTATGTATTTATTTTAATATATATATGTATATATTCATGTAGTATTATTAATAGTTGTTTTCTTATTTCTAATATGTATATACTATGTAAATACTTTAATACTATATTATGTATACATTTCTATATATTACGTATATATATCTTTTAATATTGTATTTTTATATATGTCATGTATATATTTCTAATATTATATTACATTTTTATATATTATCTTATGTATATATTTTTAATAACTATATTATGTATGTATTTTTATCGCTATATTATGTACACATTTTTAATACTATGTATATACCTTTTATTCCTATTATTACGTATATATTTTAATACATATATGTATATATTCATATATCATTATTATTAGTTTTATATTATTATTGTTTTCAATATATATTGTATATATTTTTTTAATCTAGTATTATATGTTTTATATATATATGTTCACTACTATTTCATATTTGCATTATTACTATTATTATCACATATACATCGTCAATGTTTTATATATTATTTGCTTCAGATATTCTTAACTTTTTATTATTATTTGCCTGTTCCGAATTTAGCTGATTAGATCACATCTTATTTCAACATCGATATTAGTTTTTTTATTTTTATTCATTTTTTATTTTCAATAAATAAGGCAATGCACCGATTTAACATTAAGTCGTCGATATTCATCGCTATGTTCGGTGAATATCAATCGGCTTGTGTTAAAAACGGAATGTCCTTCTCAAAAGAAATCGAAATTATAAAAATTCTCATGTGTTGATCGGATCATGATTAAATATTACATTGAATTCGCATTTTTGAAAATTAAGACAACACATGTTTAATGAGATACCAATTTTGGGCGTCGCGGGGGTGCTAATACTTTCCTCGCTCGTAACCGACTCCCGAACCCTATTTTTTCTCTGGCTTTTAAACGTAGACCTAAACTCGGCCTTCTTTTTGTTTAAAAAATAATTTTTTTTAAAAAAGGATTTATTAGGTGTCCGATCACACCTAAGAAAAAAGATCAGTGGCGACTCCCCTTTTTAATAAAATCGCAAGTCGGTTTTCAAATTTTCAGATAATCGCCTCAACTAGCGACTAAAGCAAAATTTTTACATTGCTACATTACGAGTTTAGAAAAAATTTAAATTAATAAATATAATTTTGTTATTCATTATATGGTTGAATTTGTCATTTTAAAGACTTATCATGTTTACTATTAAGAGTTATAATTTTATTAAAGTAATTAGTTTAAAATTTTTACTTATATAACTATAAATAAAATTTCGATACTATTAAAAGACTTTTAATATAAAAATATTAATATAATATTTAATTAAAATAATTATTATTTTGTTAATAACATTAATTAAAATAATATTAAAATTTATTTTTGATAGATTTTAGCAAAGCAAAAATATTGTACCAAAAAAAACAAAGCAAAAATACTAATAACAATTTTTTTTGAGGAAAGCCACTAATAACATTAAAGTAAATTAAAAAAAACATTTGTCGATCGAATAAAAAGACAGTTGAGGGCTTAAGTAGAGGTGATCATGGGCGGGCCCAAATAAAATTTTAGGCTCGGGTCTGCCCGGCCCAAATATGGACCTAAAATTTTGCCCAAGCCGGCCCGAAATAAAATTACTAAGCCGAGCCTGCCCGGCCCGCCCATATTAATTTTTTTTTCTTATTTCATTAAATAAAAAATTTAAAAATATAATAAATCAAATATATTTAAAAACATAAAAATAAATATTAAAACAAATAAAAATAATACTAAAACAATTCTTAAAACAATACACAAATTAACAATATAATAAAAAATAGTTATATTAAAATTTAAAATAATTAAAAATAAAATAAAATATATATATTAATATATAATTGGGCGGGTTGGGGCGGCCCGCAAAAAAAATCTTACTCGAGGCTGGCCCGCTTTTTAAACAGGCCTCGTTTTTTGCCCAAGCCCATTTTTCGGCCTATATTTTTACCAAACCCTCCCATTTTTTAAGGGCCTTGAGGCAGGGCAGCCGCCAAACCCATGATCAGCTCTAGGCTCAAGTATAAAGATTGGCTAAACTGTTAAAATAGTTACTTTTGTTTATCTTAAGTTACATTTTAGTCACTTATGTTTGAAATGTTACGTTTTAGTCACTTACATTATCGTGTTGTAACATTTTAGTCACTGAGCCGATAATTTCCGTTAATGGTGTAACAGTAAGTTGACGTTACGCATTAAATCATCATTTCAAACAAAAAATTTAGGTTAAATTATAAAATTAGTCCCTATATTTTTTCATTTTGAGCAATTTGAATTTTTTTCTTTTTTTTAATTTTTCTTTTTTTTCTTTCTTTTTCATTATCTTCTGCTCCTCCCTCTATTTTCCTCTCTTCTCCATTTCTTTTAACATATTTTCTCTATATTTTTCATTTGTTAAAACATTTGTGCATATAGGTTAAGCTCTTTTAGTTTGACATTTTTTGTTTCTTGCTTTTGGGAATCACAAGAGGGAAGGAAGTTCAAGGGGCACAACCGGGTCCGGTTCTTGACTGGATGTAGAGGGTAAGAATTGTGGTTGATGCGGCAAGTGGATTGGAATATTTGCACAAGAAAGTTCAACCTTCAATTATCCACAGAGATATAAGATCTAGCAATGTACTTTTTTTTGAAGACTTCAAAGCGAAGATTGCACATTTTAACCTCTCAAACTAGGATCTCGACATGGCTACTCGTCTTCATTCTATTCGAATTTGGGAACCTTCGGCTATCATGCACCTGAGTATGTTATCTGAAGCTGCTTTATATCATTGTTCATTCCTTTTCCAAACCAACCAGTCATTGTCAGTTGTTGACATAAATAATTGAAGGGAGGAAAACAAAAGGAAAAGCAGAAGAAAATGAAAAAAAAAAGTTAAAATAACATAAAAAGAAAAAATTAAATTACTCAAAACGAAAAAAATATAGGGACCAATTTATAATTTAATCTAAAATTTTTGTTTGAAATGATGATCTAACGTGCCACGTTGCTGATCGTCACACCGTTAATAATAATTAATGGCTCAATGACTAAAATGTTACAACACGATACCGTAAGTGACTAAAACATAACATTTCAAATAGAAGTGACTAAAATGTAAAATGAGACAAATAAAAGTAACTATTTTAATAGTTTACCCATAAAGATTTTTATATGTTCGTCAACAAGGATATGATGTCTACTACTGGAGTCTATTAAAACATCCTCTTAAGTTGGATTGGATGACCTATCCCATTTTTGAAATTAAAATATGAGTGGATGATAAGGATAACTCAATCAATCCAGATTTGAAGTAGAAACCATTATTTTATCAGCCCATGATTCAACCGACCCAGTCCAATTCCACACGTGTGAATATAAACATCGAGTTTGTCTGAAGATGACGAATAGAAAAATTTGTCGAACACAGTGGACGGAGAAACCGCTGCAGATCTATCGCCTTCAATACCGCAAAAGGGGATCAAGAACTTAGACCAATTCTTCTTTATGTTTATATGATTTTTTTTTTTTGTAATTATACATATAATTTATAGTTATAGATCCAAGAATCTCATCTTCTTCTTTTTTATTTGTTTTTCAGAAAATATAAATTAACGAGAATGAAATTAGTAATTAAATGAATGAGAACCCCGCCTTGTTTGCTATCTCTAACTTTAGATTCTGCTGTCCATAACCTTTCCAATATCACTGATCTCTCTCCTCTTCCTGATCACATTCTCATCGAACTCTTCTTGGTAAAATTTTCTTTCTCTTTCTTTCCCTTCTTTGTCTTCTTAGAGTTTTCTTGCCATCTGGATAGATGGGTAGTTTTAATTTCTTAATTGCTTTTTGGGTTTTTCTTTTTATGTAAAGCTATGAGTTGTTCATGTGTTGATTTGCATGTATGTATGGAGAAATTGAGTCATTTGATTTTGATGGGATATGGCTGAGTCTTCAGAGCGTACTTGATAATTTTATTGTTGTGTTGTCTAGTCTGTATTCTGCAATTTCAATTTTCTTTTGATTATCTAATTCAAATATTAAAGTGCATTTCTTTTATTTTTTTCAATTCTCACCCTTAAGTTGAGTTTCTTCGATTTGATTCCTTTGTCTTTTGGATCACTTGATCTGAACATTTTGCTATTGGTGCCACTTGTTTACTAATTTTCTTTGCTATGATAATTTCTTTTTCCCTGTTTATTAAATTTAATACATTGCTGAATTAACCTCATTTGAGTTCTCTAAATTCTTTTCTGTTTTCCCTTTTGTCTTCCAAATGCTTTGAACCAGAAAATAATTGAAAAACAATTCAGCTCGTTGTTATTATTTTTCTTTCTGTCTGACTAGATTCATGGGTCAATCTTACCTCTGTAACCTTATATTATATGTAACTCTTGTGTGGTTCTAGTTGCATTCATTTAGTTAAGATAAATTCTCATGATTCTAGCAGAGAACATTGAGAGCTGGAAAGCTAACCGAGAGAGTTCTTAAGCTGTTCATAGCTACTGGCAAGGACGAGGTCTTCTCACTTATCCAGGCACTCAACATTCAAGTTACAGTTACCCCTGTCCTTCCTACCAGTAAGTTAGTTTCAGAATTTTTTTTTCTTTTTTTTTTCTCTCTCCAAATGAGTTTTTAGCTGATTTCCAAATGGATTTTTGTTCCCTCCATAGGATGCTCCAAGAAATTCTGAGATTAGTTTAATCAGTGGAATACACAGTAGCTTGGTCTAAAGAGTAACGAAGCTGATTTTAAGAGGCTTGAGTATTCTGAATTCTGTTGACGTTTGTATTTGGCAAGATGTCTCTATCAATTAAGGATGATGAGATTGATATTGTTATAGGAGCACTACGTCCTGACCTGACATCTTTCATGAGTGAGTGGAGGCCTATATTCTCTCGATTTCATCTCATAATTGTTAAAGACCCTGATTTGAAAGAGGAGCTCAAAATTCCAGAGGGCTTTAACCTTGATGTCTATAAGAAGCCTGACATAGATTGTCTTGTGGGTACTTCTACTTCAACCATTTTCTCTGGCTATTCATGCCGGTATTTTGGCTATCTGGTTTCTCGGAAGAAGTACATTATCTCCGTGGATGATGACTGTTACCCGGCCAAGGACAATAAAGGCATTTTGGTGGATGCTGTTGCCCAGCATATTACTAACCTTACAACCCCGGCCACACCATTCTTTTTTAACACTCTGTATGACCCTTTCACTGAAGGTGCAGATTTTGTTCGTGGCTACCCATTCAGTCTTCGGAGTGGGGTACAATGTGCTTTGTCATGTGGGCTATGGCTTAATTTAGCTGACTATGATGCACCTACTCAAGCCCTCAAGCCAGAAGAAAGGAATTCCAGATATGTTGATGCAGTTCTGACGGTTCCAGCTAGAACCCTGATGCCTATTAGCGGAATCAACATCGCTTTTAATCGGGAGGTGATTGGACCTGCCTTGCTTCCATCTTTGAGGTTGGGTGGGGAAGGTAAGTTTAGGTGGGAAACAATGGAAGACATATGGAGTGGGATGTGTGTTAAGGTTGCATGCGATCACCTGGGACTTGGTGTGAAAAGTGGGATGCCATATGTCTGGAGAAATGATAGAGGTGATGCTATAGCAAGCTTGAGAAAAGAATGGGAGGGTGTGAAGCTGATGGAGGAAGTCGTACCTTTCTTTCAGTCGGTGAGGTTGCCACGGGAAGCTACAACAACAGAGGACTGTGTAGCTGAGGTGGCAAATGTTGTTAAAGAGCAGCTAGGATCGAAAGATCCCATTTTTGCTCGTGCAGCTAAAGCCATGGTGGATTGGGTAATGCTCTGGAAATCAGTTGGATCTAGCACATCCTCACCAGGAGCATAGGATTAAGACATGGTTATAATTTGTGCGTTTTTCCCTTTTGGTTTGCTAGAATTATTTCTATCATTCACTCTTCCATGATGGTGATATTACGTGGAATATCTGTTTGTAATTGAGCTGCAACCTGAATTGGTTTGCTTGCTAGTGATATTACGTGGTAAAACCGAACTTGAAGACTTTAGGCAACATTTTAAGACAATCTCTAATGCTGGGTTTTGAGTTTTGTAATTCAAATTATTAAGATTTACGTTTCGCACGCTTTTACACTCAATTAGCCGCTAAATAGATTGTGTATGCGAAAAATAAAAGATTATGACGTATAATATTTGTTTTCAATTCATATTATGAGTTTAGTAATCTTTAGTATTATATATTTTATGCATATATTTAAAATATTTCAATATAAACATAATGATATTTGAAATAATTAATTGAAATATTTCACATATAAAAATATTTGAAATATCATATCTACAATGTAGATGAAAAATAATGATATTTGAAATAATTATTGATTTTATAATATTTACCATACGCACAATATATCTAAAGAAAATAAATATTTGACATATAAATATTATACATAAAGAAAAAATATATATAATATTAAATATTTGACATATAAATATTATACATAAAGAAAAATATATATATATAAAAATGAGTTGATGTTTATATCATATATAAAGGAGTTATTAATTTCAAATATTTTTAATATAATGATATTTGTAAAATATATATTTTATTATATAATTACATATTTGTTATTTGATTTTATCAATAAAAGAGTTATTAATTAAAGAGATGAATTAAAAATAAAAAAATATTTAGGTCTTAAGGATGAAATCATTATTATTCAACCATTTAGCTAAAAGAGCTAATATATTAAAAACATTAATTAAAGATATAAAAACTTAAAACAAAATAAAATAAAAATATATAAATGTGGGTGAGAGAGGAATCAAACTTGGATTTAAAGAAAAATCACTAACATTTAATCATCTAATCAAACAAACTAATTATATTTAAAAAGTCAGAAAATATAACTTAAAGGGAAAGTACGCCCAGGTGGACGTACTTTTTACTTTCTCTCCAAAAACGACCTATTTCCCTAAATTTTCAAAAAAAATCGGCATATTTAGCCAATAAACTTTTATTTTTGGCATATAGGGCTAATTTAGTCCAATTTGCCACAAAATAAAGGTATAATAACTTATTTATCTTCAACTTTAAAAATATTATTTTAACTTTTCATTTTATTTTGACGTAATGCCAAAAATAGCCCTAACATTTGACTATTTGTTCACTTTGACCCTTTATCTTTTTTTTAGGAGCACTTTAATCTCTAACGTTTATTTTTTTTTGGTCAAATTAGTCTATTTTTAATGGACATGCTGATATGGTCGTTAGTTGACTAACAATCAACATTAAGCACTGACGTGGTAGTCCAAATGAAATTAAATGCTGATGTGGCAATATTTAGTCACCAAATCGAAACTAATAAATGGCCTCAAAGTTTGGATCCCATGTCTCAAACCTGGTTCACATTTCTCTTCTTCTTCTTCATCTTCTTCTTATCACAATGATTCATTCATAGTCCATAAACCACAATGAATGAACCCTTCTTCTCAACATTAAGTAGCAACTAGGCAATCCAACGTCCATTTCTTCATAGAACTCATCATCTTCGCCTTGTGATTGGCCAGAGATAATCTGCACCGCCGGTTCCATCACCGAACTCTACCTTGATGACAAAAACATCATGAAAATGACTCAGCCATCGATATTTGACCCCAAAAACCTCACTTTCCTCAACCTTTCCTTGAATTTCATCCTTAAAGAATTCCCTATTATGCTTTACAATTGTTGAAAGCTTCAATACCTAAACATTTCTCAAAACTATTTTGTTGGTGAAATCTCTGACGATATTCAACGATTATCAATTCTTGTTTCCTTGATATTAATAATAATAATTTTTTGGGAATATTCCATCCAATATTAGGAGATTATGTAACACCCTTATCTCGTCTCTGTTGTCGGATTAAGGTTATAGAGCGTTACCGATCAAAATAGAACATTTCACTTTATTTCAGAAAAGTTAAACAATTAATTTAAACATATAACAAATAATGTCTATTCATGGTATGAATACAATAACGGGCCTTGAATTGGGCTTACGGGGCCCTAAAAATAATTTAGGAACAATCCAAAATTAAATAGAATCAAAATAGAAAATATAGGAAAAAAATTGAAAATTTGAAAAAGAGGGGTCACACGGCCATGTGGCTAGGCCATGTGACATAGCTCAGATCGTGTGTGTAACAGCCCAGTTTAGACCCTATTCGGAACGTGATTTCGGGACCACAAATCCGAGTCAGACAAATATTTTAATATTATTTTTTATATTTATAATATGTGAATTTATATGTGTGAAAATTTCATGTGAAAATTTTATTGTTTGTGTGCTCGGTTTAATTAAAAAAACTTAATCACGTAAATTGTAAAAGTGGCTAGCTAATTGTGTAAGTGCCGAATTGTTATTGTTTTTATAATGTGGGGTTCTTAAAAGGAAATTAGGCCATTAAAGGGTAGCATGGACGGTTTTGGGTTTATAATATATGGTTTAGTTATTAAATTATAAAGGTTAGTATTGTAAATTATGAAATAATATGTAATATAATAAAACATAAATTAAAAAGCCATGAATTTTGTTCATTTTGTTGGCCGAAACTTGACAAAGAAAAAGGGGTTTTAAGCTTTCAAATATTCGGTCTTGTTCAAGCTTAATTCAAGGTTAGTTTTTGTTCGGTTTTTAATAATTTTTACATTTTTAAGATCGTTGCTTCAAGTACTACCTAGTCCATGCTTGAATTTTTGAATTTGATGATGTATTCATGAATTGTCATTGTTGATAGCTTAATGATTTTTGTGTTTGATGATGAAAAATAAATATATGTTGTTAGATTGTCAAGTTTAATTAAGTGATTTTTAATAAAAATGTCTATTTAGGACTAAATTGTGAATTTTGTAAATTGAGGGATCAAAATGTGAAATAAATGAAACATATGGACTTGTATGGACTAGGGATAAATTCGGCCTAACATGGGTGTATTCAAATTTTGAATATTTTGTGTTTTATGAAATAGGGACTAAATTGCAAAAAATGTGAAATGTCAGGGGAAAAAGTGTAATTTACCCATTTATGTGTTTTTGGATGAATTTGATTGAATATTTGATTAAATAAGTTTAATTTATATTAATTTAGATCAAGAAAAGAGAAAATTGGATTTGGATCAGGGTAAATCTAAAGTTGTTGAATAGTCGACCCGGTTTATTCGTCTTCGTACGAGGTAAGTTCATAAGTGAATAAATGATGTTAAATTGAATGTATTTACTTTATACATAGCCGAATTGAATTGTATGTATGTATAACTATATTTTCGAATTGAATTTAGCATGGAATGATTTATTAAGAGCATGAATCGATCGAATTACGACGTCTGAAAGCCCTGTATGAACCTTAGGAATAGTTAGGATACATATGTCATGAAATAGGATTCCGATATGTGATTTACGTGTAAGACCATGTCTGGGACATCGACATCGTATATAAGTTCATGTAAGACCCTGTCTGGGACAGTGGCACCGATATGTGATTACATGTAAGACCACGTCTGGGACGTTGGCGTTATACGAGCTTTTCGACTATTCGAGTATCCTTATTAATTCCGAATGGTTCAACGGGAAATATTGAGTTAAGATCGAATGTGAAATCGAGCTAAAATGATTAGGTATATATTAAGTTAAATGATTGAGTAATAAGGTAAGTATATACTTTATATGAATATATGAAATGTGCATCATGAAAATGTAAGTTAAATATGCTTATGAATATATATGTATTCAGCCAAGTGGTAAAAATAATGCTAGAGTATATGTATTGATATATGAGGTTGCAAGCTTGATAATTATATATGTACTTATGATTGGTATGATTTGGTTTAATTATATTGAATTATAAATGTCATTGAAATGATTTATTTGCTTATGACTTACTAAGCTATTCAAGCTTACTCTGTGTGTGTATGTTCTTTGTTTTTATAGATTTTGGAAGCTAGTTATGAGCTCAGGGATCGTCAGAGAAATCCATCACACTATCAATCACCTTTGTGGTATTTTATAAGTTTGAACTTGAACCTATGGCATGTATAGGCTAGTTATTATTTTGATTTTGAAGTATGTATTTATTGAGAGCCATTCGAAAATGGCTTGATTAAAATGTTAAAGTTTGTGTGTATACTATGACTTAAATTTAATTTGGAAGTATATTTCATGGTGTATATATGTATGGTATTAGGTTATATGAATTGGTTTGATTAATAAGTTAGTTGATGGTTGAATATATGTGGTATTACTTATGTGCATTCGGTTATGCTTTAGACTTATTGTGGGAATTATGTTTCATGGTATACTTGTGATGTTTTAATATGTGTTTCGATTTGAGAAATGATGAAATTTGGTATGGTCATGAATATGATTTTCTAGTTAAATGTTAATGTCATGTGTGAGGAAGTGTGTGTATAATTGCTTTGGTTATTTTATGAGTTAAAATAGGTTATAATGCATGATTATATATAGCTAAATCTAGTCAAAATAAAGGTGTATGCTTAGGACATGTTTACCTATGAATTAGCTATTTAGGTTCGGTCATGAATATCAATGAGTGAATAAAATTTTAAAATTAATATTGAAATTATTTCAAATGACCGAATGTTGGCTAAATTGTTTGATAGTGAATATGTAATTGTAGGCATAGTAATAAACATGCGAAATGGGTGTAATATTGGTTGATATTTGTGCAACAAAATGGTTCATTTTGTTTTGGTTTTATGCGCATAAATTGTATAATAGAATAGATACTCTTGGTCATTTGGTGACTATGTATAGATTTAGTTTATTAATATTAGAAAATTTATACATGTAGTATAAGAAACTATGGTATGTTCGATCATGTGATAATGTTGTTATGGTACTTATGTTTTATTTGTTTTAATATGCGCATGTCGGAAGAAATGTAATAATATATGCTTGAATATATTAAGTTTGCAAGTATCATTAATGTTAAAGTCAAATGGTTCGAATATTATATTTATTAAGTACAAATAACATGACTTAATTTGTTGCATGTTAGTTGATTTAAATATGTGATTAAATAGATGATATTAATATGTTTGAACTTTGGATCATAGTTTGTATATGTAATATGATGAATATAGTATGTTTGTTTTAATTGGCTATATATTAAAAAAGTGTGAATTTGGCTTGATGTTTGCAAATTTGGTTGAGTATTTGTAAAGAAATTTATATGTCTTTGAACATAGAATGAAATTATATGAGCAAGCTGAACTGTATTTTAGTCAGGTAATACCCGTAACCCTAATTCGGTGACAGATACGGTTTAGGGGTATTATAGTGTAAGCATTTGAAATAAGGACACACGATCGTGTCCTAGCCCTTGTGTTTAACCGTGTAACTCACTAACTTAGCACACATGGCCATGTCATAAGCTGTGTGTTAGACCGTGTAACCCACTGACTTGAGACGCACGATCTTGTTTTAAACCATGTCTTAGACCGTGTAAAACCTGCACCTAATACAATAAAGCACACACGACCGTATGGTGTGACCGTAAGTGACACACGGCCATGTAACAGCCTGTCCCAGGCTGTGTACTCACCATTTAACCCCTAATTCAAGTTAATTTAATACCAAATCTTACCCAACAAAGTACACCAATATCACATACATTCTTAATACACTTTTAAACATGACAAAACAATCAACCTAAAGCATATAACCAATGTACCATTCTTTGTAACACCCCTAACCCGTATCCGCTGCCAGAACAGGGTTTCGGAGCATTACTACCATTTACAGATCACTAAAAAAAATTTAAATACTTACCGATTCAATGCATCATATAAATAAATATATTACCATTCAATCAACAGTTTGATAGTTGTATAAGCATCAAACAGCAACATTGTTAGTATACTTGCACATATCTCATATAAATTCAACACTGATATATCTATTTTCTCGACATATCGCACTTGAGTTTAATAATAGTCTCAATTACATAATTTTCCTTGTATCAACATATCAAAGATAATCATATATGTACATGTCATGAAACATATCATGCTCTTACCATTTCTTCATAAGCATATATCATTCATTTCATTATATCAATATTTCATGCTCCATCATTTCCATATATTTTATGTATATTTATTAGGTAATAGCTTATATCAAACTTAACATAAATTATATTTCATGTACTTATACTTATTTCGTTTATCTATCTTCATAATTATTTCATATAACCATTCGTCATCGATACATATTACCGAATATCAATTGTTCAATGATGTTAGGCGTCTCCCATCCACGGTCTTATTTATCTTTGACATGATGCCATAGTGTCTTTCAACTATGGTCTTACTCATTTTCTGTCATGTTGTCATGGTATCTTTCAACCATGGTCTTGTTCATTTCATATCACGTTGCCATGGTATCTTTCAACCATGGTCTTACACATTTCATATCAGGTTGCCAAACCATGGTCTTACACATTTTATATCAGGTTGCCATGGTATCTTTCAACCATGGTCTTACACATTTTATATCAGGTTGCCATGGTATCTTTCAACCATGGTCTTACACTCAGGTTGCCATGGTATCTTTCAACCATGGTCTTACACATTTCATATTAGAGAGCACACTCCCGCGAACCTCATCCTTACAGTGGGATTACCAGTCCAGGCTAAATCCCCTGTAATATAAACTCATAGAGTATTGTCGGGATTACCAGTCAAGGCTAAATCCTCGCAACGACAATTACTCTAATGAGCTTGGATCTGAATTACCATCCAGGCTAAATTCAGACCCTAATTCGGATTACCCGTCCGGCTAACTCCATTTTACACATATTCTTGAGAGGGCTATATCAGATAGGATCACCCGTCCGGCTAGATCCTTTTACCGTTAATTCCTTTTCGAGATCCATCGAATTTTCCTTTCATTCAACCGGGATTTCTTCTCCTTTTATCAAATTTATCAATATTTCATAAATTTTCATACAATGAACATTCAAATCATATTCACATCAATAACATACAATCTCAAGCATTTAAGAATATAATTCAAGTTACGAACTTACCTCATTGATTGCTCGTGTTTATTATTTCATTATTCTGATATATTTTCTTTTCCATGATCAAGTCTCGTATTTGTGTCGTTCGGATCTTTATAAATAAGTTTGATCATCATTTTCATTCATTTCATATTCTAATACATTTAATTAATGCTCTAGGCAAAATTACCATTTTGCCCTAAACTTTAATTAATGACGATTCCATCCTTAGGGGACGGAAAGTAAAATTCTTGCAATTTAATCCTTATTTCCAACTATTATTCTCATATATATTGATAACAGTCCATGAATTCTATAAAATATCAAAATTTTCCATAATTTCAACACTTTTCAATTTAATCCCTAAAACATGTTTTCCCGATCTTGAACTAAATTGATAATTTCGTTAAATTTTTGTAATTTAAATAATAAAATAATCTATTTCATGCAATTTAGTCATTTCGACATTTTTACAAAATTGCCCATAAAATTTTACTTTTATTCAATTTAGTCCCCGAGCCTAAAACATGCAAATTAGCCATGCTAGATGAATATTCATACATATTTTCCTCCTCCTCCTCTCCATTCCACATCCTTAATTTATATAACATACAACAAGTAACATTATCAATAATTTCACTATTTACTTATATGTACATTCAAAACTGTCCATTTGCGTCATAGTCACTAAATTATTTATATATTAAGCTACAGAACTCAAAATTAAGATCCGTTAATTTTTCCAGAAAATAGACTCACATGTATTCTTATCATAAAATTTTCAGAATTTTTGGTTTAGCCAATTAGTACAGTTTATTCATTAAAGTCACCCCTGTTCTGCTGTCTGACAGTTCTGACCCTTCTTCACTAAAAATTAGTTATCTCCTTTTACAGAATTCAAATGATGTTCTAGTTTGTTTCTAATAAAACTAGACTCATTCAAGATTATATAAATATAAATTTAAGCCTCTAATTATTTTTATTCATTTTTTTATTATTTTTCAAAGTCTGAACAGGGGAACCCGAATTCATTCTGACCTTGTCTCACAAAATTCATTATATATCAAAATTTACAAATTCATTGCTTACACTATTTCTTCTATGAGAAACTAGACTCATTAAGATTTAATTCCATATTTTTTTCATCTTCTAATTCAGTTTATACAATTTATGGTGATTTTTCAAAGTTAGACTACTGCTGCTGTCCATAACTGTTTTAGTGCAAGATATTAATTACCATGTTATAACACCCTTATTTTCTTTTTCTACACCATTTTTCATCACTTTCTCTTATTTTCTCTTCACTAACATATCAAGAACATAGGACCTTATGTAATAAAACTCTACTATAACATTATTTCCATGATTTATCAACAATAACAAACTTAAAAACATATTGAAATCTTGATGTACTTACCTTATTCTCTTGATACCAATCTTTAACTTGATTTTCTCTCTCCTCCAGCTTCTATTTCTTGAATCCAACTTGATATTCTAACTCCCCATGTTCTCCTTAACATTTTTCTCTCTTGGTAGCTATGGAAATTCATTTGATTTTTGGGTGAAAATGGTGAATTTTTGGTAAAAGGACCAAATTGCAAAGAAAGTCAAACTTTCTTTCTTCCTCTCTTTCTCTCACGTTAGTTTGCATGGAAAGGAAAGATGATGAAAATTCTTCATCTTTCTTTCCTTATATACTAAATAAATAATAATAAAATAATATTAAATATCTCATAAAATATTAATAAAATAATATTTATCTAATTAATTAATTTAAAATATCATTAACATAATCATTACATTCTAGAATTCTCTCTCTTACTAATTGACCATTTTGCCCTTCATGATCTTTTAGAATTCCATCCTTGAGTCATCATTTAATTTGGTAAAATTGTAATTTAGTCCCTCATAGTTCTTCACTTATTCAATTTGGTCCTAATTCATCCATTTTCCTTAGTTTCTAGATCATTCTACCCTTAAAATATTTACATTATCGGTCCTTCAACTTTTTCATATTTACACTTTAACCCTTTAAGTCTTGAGTATTTACTCTTAGGCAACAAAACTTTTCTAACTTTTACAATTTAGTCCTTTCCTAAATCAAGATATCATAATTTACTTCCCAATGTTGCCATAACTCAAAACTTCCCTTTTTATCACTTTATTTCCTTATTTTATTATATCAAGGATAATGTATTACTGTAAAGATTTTCAGGGTATTACATTCTTAGGCACCTCAATTCATAACTAAACATTCAAATAATCTAACAAGACTTTGTCTAATATCAATTTCCAATTTAAGCTCCCAAAACTAACCATATTATTATTATTATTGCATTTTGAACATGCTACAAAGTTTACCAAATAAACATCAGGATTACCATTTATACAAAAAATTTCATATTCCAACATCATGAAACATACTCAAAAGAAGCTAACAATCTTCTTAATCATCCATTACCATTAACATTAACAACTTACAAACAAAACTTATATACACATGTCACAACTCAAAAGGAGATACAAAAGCTACCAAAATGACATGAGAGAAACAAATAAGCTTAAATAGCTTAGTAAGAACATAATATAACATCTACTTGACTTAGCTTGATTAAAATAAACAATTAAAGTTATAAAATGCTCATGCTAATCTTCAAATACATGGTAAGTTTGTTTTCACAATCAACCAAATCGAAATGAACATTTTCTATGAAAATTTATCATAATAGGATTATACCTATTCCATATAACAATCCATAAATAAATCGTTCATACAAGTACATAACTAGTTCGTAGGACTCCGTAACATTTAGTCTAAATCACTAGTGCTCAATTCACATACTCAGTAATTACTCCATTTTCAAGGGCATCATAGATGCAAAACAGGGGCACAGATGTGCAATCAAGGGTATCGATGTGCAAATAGGGGTACCGATGTGAAAACAGGGGCACGATTGTGCAATCAGGGATACTAAAGTGTATACATAAATACTTACAATTCACATGGTTATATAAATAACCAATATTAGCTTCACATTTATATATAAATTAATTAACTAGAAATCAGTAATCTGAAACAAAAATAAATCACAATTCTAAAACAAAGCACTATGATCTTACCTACGATCCACTCTCGATTCAAACGCAAGGATTACTTTGCAAATTTTCCCTTTCCTCGGTTATTATCTTTATGACTTATGTCTTGATCTATATAGTAATTAAATACATTCTATTAAATTCACATACATTTCACACTCAATTTAATGAATAAAACCCTTAACTTTTCATTAATTACATATTTTCTCTAAACTTTTACATTCATCACAATTTAGTCTATACCCTCAAAATACCAAAATTAACAAAACTTTATAACATAACATGCTAGCCGAATTTTTACCCTGATATATTCAGCCCACATTTATTCTAAATTCACTAAAATTCCCTATCACTTCTAACATTTCATCAATTTAATCCTTTGCTCAAAAACTAACAAAAATAACTTTATAATTTACTCATAACCAACAACTAATAACTCTAATTCATCATCTAATCTCATAATACTAAGTATTCATCCATGGTACATTTCAAAAATCTTAACAGTTTCAAAAACGAAGCTAAAGGTTAGTTGGACCTAGTTGTAACTATCCAAAAAACATAAAAATTATAATAAATAAGCTTATATTGAACTCACATGCAAAAGGAACTTTAACCGAACCTTGCTATCACAAAAATGGTGGATTTCTTTTGTATTTTCGGTGGAAGAACCTTTTGGAAAAATGATACTCAATTTTGTTTTTAATTATTAAACTATATTAAGCTAATTACAAAAATACCCTTAAAATTAAACGCATTTTAACATATTTTCAAGCCTTAAACCGTCCATCAATAAACTTTATGGCCAAATTGCTTCATAAGTCCCCTCGACATCATTAATTAAACTATCAAGTCAATATAATTCATTAATTACTAAGTTTTACGTCTTTCACAATTTAATCTTTTTTATTCAATTAACTAATTAAACCTTAAAATTTTTTTACCAAAATTTAATATAACCCTAATACAATTTCATAAACATTAACTAAGTATTAAAACACAATCACACATATTAGAAATGTAGTCTCAAAACTACTGTCTTCGACACCATTAAAAAAGGAGATATTATACAAACGTTATATTTACACCAAAACCTTTTCAATGGAACATTTTCTAAATAAATTGGTGATTTGTCTAATCTTCAAACTCTGGGTCTAGCTTATAATGGTTTTTTCGCCATGGAAATACTTAGGAATTTAATTTTTTTGAAGAAATTGGTGTATTTATGGATGAGTGATGACGGAAACCAATTTAATCGGTAAAATCTCAGGAAGTTTCAACAATCTTTCAAGTTTAGTGCATTTGGGTTTGTTAGAAACAATTTGGAAGGTCGAATTCCAAGTAATTTGTTTACTTTCGAGAATCCAACTTATGTGCATCTCTTCAAAAATCATCTTTCAAGTGAAATACCCAAAGTCATTGATGCTTTGAATTTGGTTGAAGTTGATCTTTCCCAGAATAATTTGACCAGCGAAATTCCACAAAGGTTCTGTAAGTTACGGTATTTGAATTTGTTAAACTTATTTTCGAACCAGTTGACTAGAGAATTGCCGGAAAGTATCGGTTGACTGCCTGCTTTGAGGGATTTTATGGTTTTTGACAACAACTTGACTGGATTTTGCCGCCGGAGTTCGGGCTTCATTCAAAGTTGGAAGCATTCGAGGTGTCAAAGAATCAATTTAGTGGCAGATTTCTGCTCTCTTTTTCTTTTTTAATTTATCTGATTCAAGTGTTTTACATTTTTTGTTTTTAATTGTTTTTTAATGAATAATTTTTTTGAGTAATTTTTATTTTAATTACATTTGAAATGCAAAATACCTTTTTTTTTTCTTTCACATTTTTACCGAAAGTCAACTGACAATTACGTCATCATATAGGTTAAAATAGATCAATTTGATAAAAAAATGTTAAGAATTAAAAGTGCTTCAAAAAATAAAGGGTGAAAGTGAGTAAATGGTCAAACGTTAGGGTTATTTTTGACATTATCTTTTAATTTTTATCTTTTTAGTTTTAAAATTTGTATATTTCAACTAATAATATTATTAGTTTCAACTAATAATATTATTAGTTTCAACTAATTGCTTTTCAATTATCTTATGTTTTTAAAATTTATTTTACAAATTATTTATAATTTATATATTTATATATTTTTAACTTGGATATCCATTTAATAAAAGAAAACATTTTTTAGGTAAAGCTTTTACATAGCATTTTGTGATTGGTTATTAAATTTGTTAGCAACTGTTAAAAATATAACAGGACATATTTTAGATACTAAACTCGGAAGTGATTAATTTTTAGATATCAAATTGAAATAAAAATATTTTAATACCAAAATAAGAAAACGAGTATGCTTCCCAACCAAATAGTAAATTAAGGCTAATAAAATGCACAAAATCCCCAAATCTAGTTTCTGAATGGGAGCCCTAACCCTCACCCGAATCCCTCTGTTCGGATCCCTCGGTTTCTCCCACTTTCGGATCCTCCGTTTCTCCCTCTTTTTCGCCGGTGGCTGAACCATCCTTACGCTACCCTTTAATTTAAGTTTTATTGCTTTTCATTTCAATTTTTTTGTTTTCTTTTATAGATTTAGATGGGAAATCCGTTAATTTTACGGAGGATACAGAAATAGGGGTAAAGATAGAGAGGGAAAGAGAGTTTAGAGAGAAAGAGATGGAGAATGGGGCAGGATTAGATGGAGGGGGAGGCGGGTTGATCGTGTGGGTACGCAGGAGGAACGGATCGTGGTGGCCGGGGAAGATACTGGGGCCTGCAGAGTTACCGGCCTCACACCTTGCGTCTCCGAGGACTGGAACTCCAGTCAAACTTCTTGGCAGAGAGGATGCCAGCGTGTAAGTCTTATTTATTTATTTTTTAACATGTGAGTTTTGTTGGCTTAATTTTTCCAAAAGAAATACTAGAGGCATTTTTACATTTATAAGTTTTAACTTGATGTTTATATACCTAGGTACTAGGTATTAAGGATAGAATTGAACTACTGGAAGAATAGAGAATAGTGTGACTTAATGTCAAGTTACGAGAGTTTAGAAGAAATGAAGCTGTGATATTTACTCTTATGAACTTAACCTGTGGACAGTTAAGGCTTTTCTGAGCAAAACGAATGGTGAGAATGACTCTACAAATGTAAGATGTTAAGGACGTATAAAGTATTTTGATGATGCACTATAATATGGAACTCAGTTCTGCTTTACTTAGGAACTTGTGAATGAGTAATGGTTTACTGTGGAGGAAAGTTGTGACTGAGTGATGTTTTACTCTGAAGGAAAGTCGTTAATGATTGATGGTTTACTCCAGGGTCTAGGTCCTTTTTACTCTGCAAAAAGGTGTCGGGTAGTTCTAAAATATAGGTAGTTGTATTTCCATCCTGCATGGTTTCTAGGGTTTGAACGATTCATATCTGGATTTCCTTTTGATTTCCAATTAAAGAGAGGGAGAATAAGAGGGAGGAAGACTAATATGAATATCCATTCAGATTTTTTTTTAATCTATTGTTTGGATGTTGTACTTGTACCTATAAAGAATAAGGAAAACTATTGGTTAAACCCTAACAGCATAACTACCACACACACACAAATTCACATTGTTTTTCTTGACAGAACATCATATTGTCATCCTGCTCAATGAAAGCTAATGTAATGCTCTGGCATAATTAATTTAATCTTACAATAATGTTTAGTCTGTTATTTGTGACTTGTGAGAAGCTAAAGAGGCGATAAATTTATCCCTTCTATAATTCTTGTTGAATTTTGCTTGCTTTGGCTATGGCCCTTTTTACCTTATTCTGAACAGTGGAGCCTAAAAATATGTGTTAATTTTATTTTATTGCTTCTTTTCTATCCATGTTAGAGTGAGAGATACTACATTGATGTATTCAACATTTCCATTAAAGATGCATGTCAACCTTTATTTTTTCGATGTTAGGAGAAAGATTATCTGTATAGTTATTTGAAGCCTTTGTTCGGAATAATAAGTTTAGTTGATGCTTTTCTCAAGTTTTTATGCCAACAAAATATCTTTACTTTCCACTAGCCTGTCTGAAGTTAATACGAAAGGAGTAGCATATATCTTGGGCCTCTAGTTATACAATTTTGATTGTCAGATTACTGAGAATTAGTTAATATTATCATTGCTTTGCATATTTTCTTGCAATTGTAGACAATTTCTGATCTTAGAATGAATGCCACTAGGTTTAACAAATCAATTCACATCACTTTTTGTAGACAGTTCTTCTGTTATATGGAAACACTGTCACCTTCCCTTCCCTTCCCTTCTACATTTCATATCCAAGCTGTTATCCTTGCCACTCAAGTCTCCTCATTGGTCTGGAATTTTTCTCAAGTTGTCTCATTCTGTAAATTTATTTGGAAAATGTGCAAATAACTTGAAGGCATATAATATTTAGAGATTGCACTTTCCATCATTTTGCAAATATTTTTCTGTGGTCATTTGTTTGGAGAGAATTCATGGGATTAAGATTTTGTTTTTCTATACACCACTGATGGAATTTTTAAATTCCACAAGTCGTGTTAGAATGTTTCTACATGTCACATTACCTTTTATATTATTATTTTTAAAATTTTTATTTCTGTAAATACCCTGAAGGACTATGGTGACCTTACTAACCTCACTGGTGAATTCTAAAAACTCCGCCTTTGTGGATGGATGATTTTCTATTTTTTTCTAAGTTATGGTTCAAAAGATCTTTTTTTTTTGTTCATATTATGGAATATGTTGTTCCATTTTCACTTGATTTCTACTTGTAAGATATATTTCTTTTTCTGTCTTCTTAGCGATTGGTACAATTTAGAAAAGTCTAAGCGTGTGAAGGCATTTCGATGTGGGGAGTTCGATGATTGCATTGAAAGGGCAGAATCCTCACTAGGTGTGCCACCCAAGAAAAGAGAGAAATATGCTCGACGGGAAGACGCTATCCTTCATGCGCTTGAACTTGAGAAGGAATTATTGAGAAAACAAGGAAAATTGGATAGACTTTCTAATGAAAGAAGTAAATCAACTGGTTCTGCTAAGAAGGATTCTTGTGGTTCAGATATTAGTAATGGAAAACCTGGGAACACAAAATCAATTCAATCCAGGAATCAAGATACTTCCATCAAGGGTGAGACAGTGAGTAGCCCTGTACTCTTGCAAAAAGATCAAGCTGGAAATCTGCCAAGTTTAGAAAATGATCATGCTGAAATCATACCTCGGACGAGAGAAATGCAGGATATGGGGCTCAAGATTGCATGTGCAAAGCAAAAGCTTACATCTTTCAGTGCTTTGGATGATGATACTCTATCTCCTTCAACAAGGGTTCCCAGCATGGGAAGACCTGCGCACATTAACGGTAAAATCTTCTTTAGATTAAGGGAAATGGTTACATGAGGGATTTACTGAGGAATTTTTGGTCAAGAGATATGACTGGAGGTGCCCTTTTGTTCAAGTCTTGCAGAGTAGTGTAAAATTAGAAGTACTGCATTTTCTACAACCTGACTTTAGTGCTATTTCTGCTTCTATTTCAGGAGAGCAGCGAATGGAAGGTGTTCTCCGAGCAAAGAGGAGCAAATGCATGTACTTCTCACCCGAGTCTTTTGATGTGTTGGATTATAAAGAGATTCTTAGAAATCAAATTGAGATGTCACCTTCCCATTTTCTGGAATGTGATTCTTATCCTTTTCATAGGCTCTTGATCGAAGATGATTCTAGTGAGTTCTTGGAAGATATTGAATCTGGTTCTTCTGAATCAACTTCCTCTGAATCTGAGTCAGAGTCTGATTCTTCTGAGACCGAACCAGATATGGATGAGGATATCACTTCACACTCAGGTTGATTTTTCTTAGTCTTAATTCTATTCTCATGCATTATGTTTGCAATATCATCTTACATCCTGGATAAATGTTCTACGTTTAGGATTGTGCATATTCTTCAGTAATGTAATCCTGCTTCCACTGTTACTTGATTTATCTTGAAAACTGTATGTTTCACATACTGTTCCCTATACGTCATTTGTGGTGAAATTAAACATTCCTGTCAAGACAGAGATTTCCTTCTCAAATTATTGATTCTGGAACAATTTTGGATGTTTTTGCAGTACAGCCAGTTGTGTTCTTTGAGTCCTCAGATTGGTTAGGACGGGAACTTATTGTTGTTAAAAAACAACCTGGATTAAAGATGCACTGTTGTTCTGTTTTCTGGTCTATTACTTTAGGGTGTATAAGTTCATGTTTCCATATGACATAGGGGACAGTGATTTATCTGTTGTCAATCAACAGCATGAATTAAAGATGCACTGTGATTCTCTTTTGTGGTCTATTATTTTAAGGTGTATATGATTTCATGTGTCCTTATGACGTTTGTTTTTTCTGCTGAAATAACTCTGTTACATTGGCTGAAATTCTTTACATATATATTTTGCACATGATGCTATTGTATTTGTAGTTTAAATTATAAGGATTATGAAGTGGTCAAATTTCGTATTCAGAAACTAATTTTGACTTGCTAGATATGGAATTAGAATTTCTCCTTCTTGATCCTTAAATACCCTATTGCGATGGCAGAGCAGTTGCATTAATTTGGGATGCCAATATAAAAATATGCACCAAAATAATGTAAATCACATAATTTTAATGTAAGATTAACAAATTTGGGCGGCCAGTATAGATATATGAACTTGACCTAACTTATGATGACATAGTGTAGGAATTTGTAAACTTTTGGGAGCTTATGACCCCCTATGATTCTAACCACATGCCAGTGCTACCATTTTATTGTATATTCAGGAAAGCATCATGGCCTGTCTAATTGTTGGTGGTAATCCATTTATTATTGTTTCTTATTATTTTCTTATTCTCTATTCAGGTGCTACTATATGTATGGATACTCGATTGGGTGCCTTTCAAAGACTCGACACACTAGGAGCTGGAAGCATGGGCCAGGGGGAGTCTGATGAGTCATCTCTTTCTGGTGAGATGTCTCACTTTTATCCTCATGGTCCTCATTCTGTGAATGAAGCGGTGTCTAAATGGCAGCTTAAAGGGAAAAGGAACTTACGGAATCTGGGAAAAAGATCCATGGATGCATCAGAGATAAGAGGTTATAATGGATATGCTCCTCGGTTACATTCTGAAGAACGAGGAATGTTCAGAAAAAGGCTGGTAGGTCAGACTTATTGTAGAAATCATGACTTCGACAATGATGTTGATGTGGCTGGTTTGAGTGCAAAAGATTTTGGAGTCCAAATGTTTGGTTTTGATGGTACAGGATCTTTATATATGCCAAGGGATTCATCCAGAAGTAGAGATAGTTTTGATCATAACATCCATGATTGGGAAGGCATGCGATGGGAAAACCATGCTGCTGAGAGAAACGAGTGGGAGAATGAAGTGTGGCATTTTGATCCAGAATTTTCTACCCATCGAAATTTTGGTGGGAAAAGAAGATCTATATTGATAGATGTTGATTTGAATGTCCAAGCAAGCTATCAGAAAGAGCCTGTACCTATAGTTTCATTGATGAGCAAGTTGGATGGGAAGGCAATAATAGGGCATCCTATTCAAATTGAAGCTCTAGACGACAATTCAATTGAGACTCTTCTCTCCGCTAATGGTTATTTCAGTAATGGGCTAATGAACTATGGATACACTTCTCTTCCACCAGCATGGAGGACTGCCAAGAGGACAAATTTTAGGGTCCCACGTCCTCACCGATCATTTGCATTGGGTAGTTATGAAGGTGGTGAATATCATTCCTTGAATCATGAACGAAAACCACCTTTTAAGAAGTACAATGTAGTAAGTCCCAATCACAGTGCAGCCCTGGTTAAAAAGAGCATCTCTTATGTTCCAGTCTCTCCTACAGACAGGCAGTTACAAAGAAAGTTACCAAAGAAAGTAAGCTTATTTTCTAGCCCTAAAACAAGAACATTGTCATCGATTGGTATAGAACATACTCTCATATCTAGGCCCATACATGATAGCCGTAATTGTCAAATGGAGGGATCAATCAAACCAGAGTCATCTGGACTCACAACAGTGGCCTGCATACCTGTCAAACTAGTATTCAGTAGGTTACTTGAAAAGATCAATAGGCCACCATCAAAAACAGCTAATAAAGTGATTCTCTCCACTAGTGATGCAGTGAGAGATCCGTCCTAGATCACATTGTACATTGATAGAAGAAAAATTAAATACTAGAGCAAAATAAGCATTGCTAATTTCCTCTTTTTGACGAAAAGCATTCCCGCCAACATTTCATTGTCAGCTTCGTCAAGGTGAGGTGCTTGTTTTGATTCCAATAATTAGATGGACCAGGTAATGGGCATAGAAACTAAGCTCTATGTTATGATTATATTGATTGCTTGTAGTGATTTTAGGCTTTCAATATCTGCTTATAAGGGATTAATAGAGGAAAAGTGTTGTCAGCTAGCTAACAGGTAATTTGAAATTATCAAGATGGTCTTTCGGAGTTTGCCTAGATTCTTTTCTTTTTTTGTCTAAAAATGCCACTGTAACATTGTGGATTTTCTGTTCTTGTTAAAGCAGTCAGGAAGTGGATGTTTAGTTTTACCTATGTTACTTGGAGGGTAAGGGTCGGAACTTGGTTTGTGTGAATACGTGTTTGATACAAGTGTACCAACACCAGAGGAAAATTGAAAAGTTGGGGTAACATAGGTTTTATCGGTGGAAGTAAGAGGAGAGAAGCTGGAGATTGTTATTTACCTGTATTTCTTCTCATTTTACGTTTCGTTTTTGTGATTTGTACACCTATTATATTGCAACATACTGTGAGGGAGTATACTTACACTTTGCTCTTTTTTTTTTTTTTTTTTTGTAAATGATCTGAGATAATTTGGCAATGCTATTTATTAAGCAGATATTACCCCAAAAGTCTTGATGATTGTTTTGATCCTGCCATATATATTCTTTTTTTTTTTCAGTTAAGCATAAAAAAGCCTTCGAACTAAAAATAAATAATCGTATAAGTTTCTACCAATTTGTTGCAGTCAATTGAGCTTTCAAATGTTTGTTTCATTCATCTGATTCTTGAAATGCTTTGGTTGACTGTTCCTTCTTAAAGATTGCTAGCAACCAAAAAACATTCCCATAAACAATTCCCTCCAGAAAAATTAAAAAGAAAAATTCCCTATCGATGACATATGTGATAATGTTATGAAGGATGTTTGATTTACAAAATTCTACTTATTTTAAAAAACAAGTTTCTTTCCCATCCAATCGATTTTATAATCATTTTAATTGTCTTTGGTTTTGTTTTTGTGTTTTTACAAAATAAAATAGTAATCTTGCGTTAAAATAATCTTGGGATTTTGAGTTTGCTCAATGTTTTATTGATTTATCACTAATAAAAGAACGATATTTTTTTAAAATTTAATGAATTGATAATTTTTCTTTTTAGTTTTTATAAAAAAATTCAAATGAAATAAAAATTTATGTTATTTTCTTGAATTTTAATAATTTTGTTAATATGTTTATTTTTAAATTTTTTTATCATTAACTAGTTATAATTTTTGGGTGAAAATTTGCCTTTAATTCATTTAAAATCAATTTTGAGAAATAAAAGTTAATAAAAAATTATAACTTAGTGGCAAAATGAAATCGAAATTTCGTATTTTAATCGTAAAACTTTTCTTTTGGTACATAAATTTAGTTGTAAAGCTCAGTCTAAGTAAAGGTGGACTGTTTAATTTTCCTCTAATATAAAAATATAATGAAAATGTAAATAAAAGGCATAGTGTAAAATATAAACAAATTATATATAAAGGTAAAATACAAGAATATTCACTTAACTATTTGGTTCATTCTATTTTGGTCGCTAAATTATTTATTTTTTCGTTTTAGTTAATTTTTAAAATTAAATATTTTAGTCACTCTTCTATTAGTTATCTAATGGAAGCCTAACGTGGGCTTTGTTTTATTAGCTTAATAATAAATTTAGCCCTTCAATATTCATACATTCTATTAGTTTGATCTTTATATCTAAAAAATTCAACAAGCTTAGCTCTCAATGCTTACATGGTTTGTTATTTTAGTCGTAATTATTAAAATTATAAAAACCTTAAAACTTTTGAGAAGTAAATATAAATTATAAAAAAGTAAATATAATTTTAAGATTTTTGTACCTAAAATGACTTTCAACAGTATCTTGATAACAATATTTTGATAACAGTAATCTTAAAATACTGTTGTCATAAACTTTAAAAAGTTTCAGACTCAAAGAGTTGTCATAAACGCATTTCGCCATTCGATCAGCAGTTATATTTTGAGCTTTAGGAATATGCCGAATTCTTATATTCCAATCTGGAATAAGATATCCATTGATTAACCAAAGTTCCACAATATTACTATTGGCAACACTACAAAAAATGAAGGATTCAACAAAAAGTGAATTATCGCATTCAATTTTCAACTGTTTGTAACCTTTTCCCATGCTATATGGAGGATTAATTTATTGACACATGACATATTTATTGTAATATTTAATTTCATTTTTTGTTATTTTAAAATAGAATATAAATTTGAAATTATGATATATTATTTGAATAATATCAATAATTTATAAATTTAAATATTTAAATATTTAAAATAATTTAATTACAAACTCGCCATACCGATTTTATAAAATTGATAAAACTTTGACAATTAATAAAAGTCATATTAAAGGATCAAAATTTAATTTTATAAAACTATTAAATATTTGAAAATTTTAAATAATATTATTTCAAAGATATATATTATTTATAAATTTAAAATAATTAATTTTATTATTAATTAAAATTATGTAGGTGAAAATATTAATAACAAGAATTGTTATTCAAGTATAAAATTAAAACAAAAATTTAAATAATAATGAAACACCCCAGTACCCAACCTAGGAGTTTAGACCGAATTTCGGAGGTCACATTGATCACCGAAGTGGTCGTAGGAAATTTAGTTTAACACATCGAAAAACATTACAACATTTAAGTTACGTAAAATTCTTAGTTATAAAATCTTGATATTTCAAAAGAAAGTACAGTCCCAATGACACTTACGTGCATAAAACACAAAATTTCGTACCACATTTTTCTAAACAATACTTACAATTCAAAGTGTTTAATTATAAAATCAGAAATTATTAAAAATACTATTAAAGTATTTTTTTAACTGTGACTGTCCGAGACCTCCGTATACCGAGTCCAACATTAGAATTCGAAAATGTACCTGAAAGGGGAAACACTAAGGGGGTGAGCTACACGAGCTCAGTGTGAGTTCGACACGTGACTAATAGCAGAATTACAGAAACCATTTCGAAAGCGAAACATACTTAAGTGAACTTGGAACTAGTGTCCCAACAGAATGTAACAATTCAACCACACCATGTCACACACAGTCACTCAGTCACAAGTGTTATTCAGTCAGACAAAATACAGCCAAATAATCTTACACCCAGAATACTCAAACAGATGCGTTTGAAGGCAGTCAAGTAAAAAACCCACCCACCCAGCCAACACACCTTTCCGTCCCCTAATCACACCCCAAAAGAGCTTTATAAGCTCATCTAACCAAACACACCACATAGGGCCTCGAAAGGCCTATCCAACCCTACACACCATGTATGTGGACAAAGTTACTCAGATAATAATATGCAGCAAAGTTGGAGTATCTGTAGTACAGTGCATTGCGGTAAGTATAGCCACGTTGCAGTTAAACTGCCAGATCAGATAATAGTACGTAGCAAAGTTGATGTACATACGGTACAGTACGGTAAACCGCTGTACTGATAAGTTGCAATTAAACTGCCAGATCAGATCAGAATCAATCTTCCTTCTCTTCACAACCAACCCAAAAATTACTTTATGCAAGTGCATGTATGCTTACAACCTCACAAAAACAATGAACACATCGACAGACAGTTAAACAGAAACAGACATGCAAACACCCAGCTAACTAGGTTCAGAATCAGACTTCTCACACAACAGTCACAAATAACACATAAGCCAAAGCCCAGATCAGAGTCTTAACTACCCTCACTAAAGCCTAACCAAGGGTTGGAACACACAAACACAATTTCAAGTAAAAAAAAGCATACACAGAACTAAAATTGGTGACTAAAGACCATATGGTCGTGTGCTCTGGTTATGTGAAAATGCCTAGGCTGTGTGGGGGGTCAACACTGATAAACCTCAGAAGTAACATATTTTAATTACATGCTTGGCATATTTTTGAATGATTTATCATAAGATTTAGTGGATTTGATGCTCCTAATCCTTTAATTTCATGTTTTATATCCAGATGAGTATAGGAAAGCGAAAAGTGCAAGAAAAATGCCAAAAACGGACAAAATGGGTTTATTTCAGTGTTTCACACGGCCTTGGCACTTTCACACGGGTAATCTACACAAGCCCATGTGTCATAGCCGTGTCGAAATTAAACCACATCAGAATTACACACGTCCTGAGCACCTTCACACGAGAGTGGCACACAGCCGTGTCCCTGTCGAGCCCAAGTCTAATTTTATTCGGAAAAGGCTAATTTTGGGCATTCCAAAGTCTATATAAATATCCTAGAAGAGGATCAAAGGGTGGACACGGAGTAGAAGGAAAAAAATACTTGAAGACAAGCATTGGAATCAGCTCAGAAGTAGGATTTACTTCAAGATTGAAGATTTCTACTCAATTTCTACCAAAGTTTTTGGGTTTCTTTATGTTTTTTTGTTTTCCCAATTTTGAGATGTTTTCCTCCATCATTATGAGCTAAATTCCCTAAATACCTAGGGAAGATGAAACCTAAGATGAATCTTATTATCTTTTGAATTATATGATAAATAATTGTTCTTATTCTTAATTATGAGTTTTAATCCTTGCGATAATATTTCAGGATATTAATTCAGGTTTTGATGTACTTATTCAGTGGAGCAAAAGTCTCTGTTTAAGAGTAGATCTTCCATAACTAAGCGAAGTTGTATGCAATCCTAGAGATAGGACAACATATATCTGCCGGATTAGAGTCAAATCTAATAAGGGAATCCATAGATCGAGTTAATGCGACAATAGGGGTTTTAATTAGAAAGAGATTTCAATTAATCAACCTAGAGTCAGTTGTTTTTAGTCTCGAGAGAGATATTAACATAAACTAGGGATTTCTATGAATTAAGTCAAGTGAATAGATCGTCTAGTTCAGAAGTAGTAAGTGAAGTCTAAGTGGATTTTTCCTTGGGTATTGTCTTCTCTATCAGTTTTCCAAAAGTATTTTCCAACTTTTATTTCTATCGTGTTCTTAGTTAATTAGATAGTTAATCTTAGTTTAAAACATCCCTTTAATTCTTAGGCTAGATAATAAAAAGATAGTAATTACTAGTACTTTTAGTCCTTGTGGATACGATATTTCGGGTCTCACCATAACTATACTACTGTTCGATAGGTGCACTTGCCTTAGTCGAATTTTTAGTTAGTTTAGCGACCATCAAGTTTTTGGCGCCGTTGTCAGAGACTAAGATATTAGGAATGCTTGAATTTCATTACTTTAGCCATTTTTTATTTTTATTTCAAATTACTTTTTGTTTTAATTTAATTTTTAATTCTCTTCTAATCTCCCTATTATTTGCTTTTGGCAAGAATCTCTAGTTTATGACTAGAAGGAACCCGTCGGACCTTTGCTATTTGAAGTGAGATAGAAAGCACAGCTCGCAGAAATTGAAGAGAAATAAGGCGAAACCTACAATATGTAGAAGAAAAGCAAGAGGACGAGACTGATATTACCGAAGAGATGGTGAATAATCAGAATAACCCACTACCTCCTGTAGTTGCTGCAAATCCAGTAAATTAGAATCCTACTACTCGTACTATGTATGATTATGCTAAACCTACTTTAACAAGAACTGAATCGAGTATAGTTAGACCTGTTGTTGATAAACCGTAATTTATACATATTTTTATCCCATACTTAGCACATTTATGGATGGTTTCTCCTTAGAATTGGTGAATTCGATGCTCCTAATCTTTTAATTTCACGTTTTATACTTAGGTGAGCACATGAGAGTCAAAATAGCGAGAAACGGGCCGAAAATGGAGAAAATGGACCCACATGAGAAATCAACATGGCCTGGACTTCCTCACACGGGCGTGTTACACGGCCGTGTCCCTTTGGCAGGATTGAAGCACGACTTACACGTGTATACTACACGCTCGTGCCTATTCAACAGCCTTGACCACGGGCTGGAGTAATCGCACACGGGCGTGTCCCTGCCGAGCCCAAGTATTACCCTATTCGGAAAAGGCCAATTTTGGGGGCTCTTAGGCATTCTAAAGCTTATTTAAACACCTGAGAAGGCACTTAGAAGGGGGACGCAGAGTAGGAAGCAAAGAATTACTCGAGGAAAGCTGATTGATTCATCTCAGAAGCCAGATTCATCATCAAGACTGAAGATGTCCTTTCAAGTTCCTTCAGGAGTTTTGGGTTTTCTTATGTTTTGTTATCTTTATGCTTTTGAGATGTTTTCTTTTATAAGTATGAACTAAACCCCCTAAATACCTAAGGGGATTAATTCAAGTTAAGCTCTTATTCAGAGGAGGAATAGACCCTGTCTAAGATAAATTTGTCATAATTAAGCGGAATTGATTGCACGCCTAGAGATAAGATGATAAGATTTTGCCAGATTAGGGTGAAACCTAATAAGAGAATATATAGATCGAGTTAATGCAATTCTAGGGTGTTAATTAGAAAGAGATTTCAATTATTCAACCTAGGGTTAGACGTTATTAGTCTTGAGAGAGATAATAATATAACTTAAGGATTTCTACAGATCAAGTCAAATGAATAAATCGTCTGATTCAGAGTCAAATAACAAGTGAAGTCTAGGTGGATTTTTCCTTAGGTATTGTCTTAATCAATCGAATTTTTCGAAAATCATTTTCCTAAATTTTCTTTCTGTGCATTCTTAGTTTGTAATTAGTATAGATAACCAAACCTCTTAATTTTTAGGCTAGATAATAAAAAAGAAGTAAATACTAGTACTCGTAGTTCCTTTGGGTTTGACAATCCGGTCTTGCTGAACTATACTACTGTTCGATAGGTACACTTGCCTTAATCGTGATAATAAGTTAGTCTCAAGAACGATTCTTTTATAAATTTTTAAAACCTATTACGAATATCACGCATCAAGTTTTTGGCACCATTTCCGGAGAACTAGGATATTAGGAAAACTCGATTTTTATTACTTTGGCCATTTACTTTATTTGTAATTTAAGTTTTTATTTCCTTTTCTTTTCTAATTTTTCTCTTATTTTCTTCTGACAGGTCCCGTCAGACCACTACTTTTTGACGGTGAAATTGATCGCACAGTTTGGAAAAATCGAAGAGAAATAAGGTAAAGCTTACGACACACAGAAGAGCAAGAGGACGATACTTCAACCACAACCGAGGAGATACTGAAAACCAAGAAAATCTGCTTCCTCCTGCGATTGCTGTTAATCAGAATCCTGCTCCGCGCACTATGTATGATTATGCTAAACCTTCTTTAACAGGAACTGAATTGAGCATAGTTAGACTTGCTGTAGCTGCAAATACTTTTGAACTGAAACCTAACACAATTCAAATGATACAGTAATTTGTTCAGTTTGATAGTTTGTAGGACGAAGATCCTAACGCTTACTTGGAAAATTTTTTGGAACTATGTGATACATTTAAAATTAATGGTGTTTCTGATGACGCCATTCGCCTTCGGTTATTCTGATAAACCATAAATTATACATATTTTTACCCCATGTTTAATGCATTTTATAGATGATTTCTCATTAGAATTAGTGAATTCGATTCTCCTAATAATTTAATTTCATGTTTTATACTTAGGAGAGCTTAGGAGAACAAAAGGAACGAGAAACAGGCCAAAAACGGAGAAAATGGGCCAAAGTACGAAATCAACACGGCCTGGACCTCCTTATATGGGCAGACCACACGACCGTGTCAATTTGGCAGGCTCAAACACGGCTTGAAGTAATCGAAACGGGCGTGTGCCACGAGCGTGTCCCTGCCGAGCCCAAGTTGAGTCCAATTTGGAAAAGGCTAATTTTGAGGGCTTTAAGGCATTCCAAAGCCTATAAATACACTCTACGATGTATGGGAGAGATACAATGACCTTCTGAGGAGGTGCCCTCACTATGGGTTACCGCTTTGGCTCCAAGTACAAACATTTCAGAATGGTCTGAATCCTTTGACTTGGCAAATGGTTGACGCAGCGGCGGGCGGAACCATCAACAATAAAACACCAGAAGATGCCTATGAGTTTATAGAGGAAATGTCACTGAATAACTATCAGTGGCAAGTCATGAGGACAAAGCCAACAAAAACAGCCGGCGTTTATAACGTCGATTCGGTCACCATGCTCTCTAATCAAGTAGAACTCTTGAATAAAAAGATTGATGGTTTTTTTAATTCTTCACAGGTTCACCCAGTAATGCAGTGTGAAGCAAGTAGCGGTGGAACAAACCATTCAGAATACCAACCTTATGGACACAGCATGGATAACAAACAATTAAACTACATGGGTAATAATCCTTGACCTCAAAACAATCCATATAGAAACACTTATAATGCAGGTTGGAGGAACCACCCCAATTTCTCGTGGAGGCGATCAAGGAAATCAAAAACCACAACATCTTCTGGGCTACCAACAACCACCCTATCAACAAGAAAAGAAGCCAAACCTTGAAGAGATACTCTCAAAGTTTATATCAGTGTCAGAAACCCGTTTTCAGAATACTGAGACAGCACTTAAAAATCAACAAGCATTGATCCAAAGCCTCGAAACTCAGATAGGCTAGCTTTCCAAACTAATCTCCGAATGACCACAATGTAGTTTGCCAAGTAATACCGAACATAACCCAAAGGAACAACTCAACGCAATTAATATTCAACAAGAAAAGACCGCTTAGATGAACAATTTGGTAAATTCCTTAAACTCTTAAAAAAATTACATATTAACTTACCGTTTATTGAAGTTCTATCGCATATGCCAAATGCAATGAAATTTTTAAAGAAGCTTTTAGAAAATAAGCAGAAGTTGGACGAGGCGTCACATGTGGAGCTGAACGCAGTTTACTCGGCCATTCTCCAAAATAAACTACCCAACAAACTAAAAGATCCAAAGAGCTTTACTATTCCTTTCTTAATTGGTAGTTTAGATGTTAATCATGCTTTAGCTGATCTAGGGGCTAGTATCAACGACATGCCTTAAAAAATGTTTAAGTAACTAGGTCTTGGAAACCCAAACAGACTAGGATGAGCATTCAATTAGCAGATAAAACTATAAGATTCCCTAGAGGTATTATTGAAGATGTGCTAGTTAAAAACGATAAATTTATATTTCCCGTTGACTTTATTATTCTAGACATAGAAGAGGATAGCAACACTCTCTTAATTCTAGGAAGGCCCTTTTTAGCAACTGCTAAAACCATCATTAATGTTGGCACAGGTGAACTCACACTCCGGGTGGGAGACCAAACAATCACCTTTCAAGCTCGAAATTCTAGCAACATATCAGGAATTGAAGGTGATCATTTAAACCATTCTACTAAAACTAACAATATGGTGTAACCTATTTTGCAGAAAATGAGTCTGAAGGAAGCACACGAGTCGTTCTCAAGCACCAGTAGAGGACCTATTCATGAAGATCGAAGTAAACAAATTGAGGAACTCGATGAATGGTGGATGCACAAACCAAGAACACTTGACAAACTGAAACTACGCCAAAATGAGCCTGATACATCTCCAAATCAACTTAAGGCTGGTGATAAGGTTTTATTAGATGCCGCAGATCCCCACATTGTCACTACCATACCGAATGAGGAAATCCCTCTTACAGTACTCAGTATTTTTGCATTCGGTACGGTGGAGGTGAGTCATCCTAAGTTCGGCACTTTTAAGGTAAACAACACCAGATTAAAACCTTATTTTGATGAGATTAATAGCAGGAATGAGGAGGATAAACTCCTCAAACCACCATGACCATTCACTGGAGAGGTAAGTCGAGCTTAGACTATAAATAAGCGTTTCTCGAGAGGTAACCCGAGCACTAACAATGTTGATTTCTTTAAATTTTGGTATTTAACTCCTAACTTATTAATAGAAATCTTGAATACAGGTGTTTCCATAGAGACAGGCCAAGCACACGGGCGTGCTTAAGGCCGTGTAAAAACAGGGCAAAAGATTTCCCCAACACGGGCTACGATTAAACACCATGGCCATGCGATATAGCAGTAGTCGAGCCTGCCAAAACAATACGGGCGTGCGAAACGCCCGTGTGGAAGAACCGTGGGTGAACCTATTAAAACAACACGGGCATTCGACACGCCCGTGCAAAACACCTGTGGTCAAACCTGTTAAATTAACAGGGGCGTGAGGCTTGCATACACGGGTGTGGGAGAAGCGAACAAAGCTAGACACGACCGTGCGACACGGCCATGTGAACCCACATGCCCAAGGAACACGGGCGTGTACTAAATGTCAGACGTGTCCAAATTTGAAATTCGCGAATCACACGGGCTGAAATTAGGGAACACGGACGTGTGCCCTGCCCGTGTGGCCCAAAATCTATAAATACCCTGCACTATTCACTTTATTCCCCATTCAAAAACCCTAACCCTAGCCGCTACAACTCCACACGGCTTCCCTGGCACGCCCGTGCACCGCTTTCCACTTTATTTTTGACGCTCAATCTCTTTCCCTTAGCGTTTGTTTACTCCTTTCACTTCTATTTTACTTATTTCTAATAATTATTATCAACATAAACTTCATATCTTTTGAACTATTTTTCATTTTTCTATCATTTAATTTGCATTCCTAGGTTAGTTATCATACATTCTGTGTTAAATTGAGATTAGGAAAACCTCATACCCATTACGTTTCTATTCTCGTTCTCATTGTTATTGTGTTGAGTTTGCTTCATATTAATAGTATTGGCTGAAATAATTAGTTTCAAATTCATGCGTTTTATTTTTTCGAATTCGTTTACCTATTATTATTATTCTTTATATTACAGGTTCACAATTTCGTCTTCAAGAGGAAAGAAAACCACCGTACCTGCTTCAAAGAAGAGGAAGGGAGTGTTCTCTTCCGTGGCTCTCACCGTGAAAATTCGTCACCCTCTCCTACAGTTCCCCCAAGGGCCCCAGAAAGTACTGTTCCAAATACTTCGGGCTCGACCTTTAATTGCGAGTCGCTGCATCGACTGGGCTACTGTAGAACAGGTTCAGTTGGTGATTCGATCCTAACCCTCCTAACCATCGACCTTTAAGAGCAATTCTTTGGATTATCGAGCCAACATACCTTGAGCTCACGATGGAACTATGCTCAACATTCAATCTTCAGACCGTAATGACGAACTACGATGATCTCGGCACGGTTCAATTTCGCCTAGGTGGATTAATCTGCCAGCTAAGTGTCCCAGAGTTTAGTGCTGCACTAGGCTTATATACGGAGGAGTTCAAAGAGGAGAATGAACTACATGCTCTCAGTCGCCACATATATTTCTCTCCCTCGAAGTGCTGGCACACTTTGGCCCCTAGCACGGCCTCCTACAATCCTAGCCGCTCCAAGGCATCAGTTCTCCCACCATCCCTGAGTACTTACACACTATTTTAGCTCACACGATTACAGGGAGGTGAGAGAGCACTGGCGTCGTCAACACCCACGACTTCTACTTCTTATGGTGTATGTCGCAAGGACACGTCATCGACCTTGCTTATTTCATCGCCGTTGCGATTCAACACCAAATAGAGCGGTATCGGAAGGGGGTCATCTCTATTGGCCCCTACGTGACTTGGCTAGCGAGACACTTCGGGATCCTCAAGACCGCGGCCCAAGAATCATCCTTCACCCTCATCGGTTAGATGTCTCTACAAGGCATCTTGAGCATGCTTAGCATGAGGATGATCGAAAGGCGCCGAGGAACCTACCCTCCCCAGTATCGTCTCGCCCAATCTACCGAGGAGGAAGCCTACAAGGAAATTCCTGATGATGTCCCCCCACAGCACGAAGGCCCACCGACTCAGCCACCATCACCCTCTCGTCTAGTTCATGCGGCGGCTTCATATGTTGATATCTCTGAGCGCCTCACCCGATTCGAGCAGCAGTGTTTTCAACAATTTGACAACATTGATGCTACTTTACAGCAGATTTGTCAGCACCTCCACATCTCATCGCCAGTTCCACCTCGAGAACCATCCAGCGATGAAGATATTTAAAAATATTTATTTATTATTTTATGTTTTTAATTTTTATTGAACTACTTTTTATTTTTATTAGATTTTAGAAATTTTATTTTTAATTGCTAATTTCGGTTAATTATTCTTCCTAATATCCCCTAAAAAGTTCCTGATCTTATCACAGTTCTATAGAGCTCTTAAGCTCATCATCACATAGGAACTAAACCTCCAGCGGGAAAGGTTCTCCATGACTGCCATGTCCTGCTTGCCCACGGCCATAGCTACCACTAGAGATAATATCCTTTTGGCGCAAGACTTATGGCCTAATGAACCTCTACGATCGCCAGAGTATCCTCCTCCTCTCTCGAACAGATTCCTCTCCAGAACTCCAGTTCGAGTAATTCATCATACAGGAAGTTTCACTTCTCCCCCTATCTTATTTTTATACTCTAAATCTATCTTTGTACATTGAGGGCAATGTACATCTTAAGTGTGGGGGGTATTTATTTCATTATCAGAAAAATGCCTGAATGATTGCCTTGTTCTTTTGAAAAGTTTTCATATCATATTTAGGATAAATTTTAGTTGATTTATGATTTTGATTGATATATCTTGAATTCAAACATATGCCTTTGTTTAAACTTTAAGACATTAGAGAATCAAGCATGATGAGTTGATTTTTAAGAATTTAAAATTATAGGTTGTTTCCCTAAGTCTAGGTATTACTTTGAATTGGAGTTCACGAGTCTAAACATCAAAAAGCCATAATTTTTGTGAGATTTTTGAGCCTTTTGAGCATCTATTAATCCTTTCATGCTCATTTTATTATTGCTTGAGTCGTCGAGATCGAAATGTTATTCTAGAACTTGCTTGATTATGCATGTCGAGACCACACCATTTGATTTGATATATCAAAATGATTAAGGCACTTAGGATTAACCCATTCATGCCGTGAAAAGCTTACCTCCACGATTAACCCCTTGTAAACCCCCTTGAACCAACAAGCCATTCCTTGTATTAACCTCAATATTAACCCTTAACCCATTATTATTGAAATCCCTTAAATTAATCCCTATTTTTGTCAAGATTTGAGTTGAATGGATTGCTTAGCTATATTTTGTTCTTAATAGTTAGTCTATATTATTTAAACTTGTTCTTAAAAAAAAAACATGTATACACATTAGTAGTTATCTTCTGTTTGTAAGTTTCAAAAGTTAAATTCTATTGTCTAAGAAGAAGCTCTGTTGTATGCAAGTAATGATTAACTTTTTTTTTGGTTAGGTAATTTTTCAATTCAATCTCGATTCTAACCCTTTCTTTCAGCTTGTGACCACACACCCTAACCAAGCCTTTTTACAATCCTCTAAAGACCTTTTGATTGATGTATCATCTTAAATTATAGTGATGGAGATTTGATTTTCATACAAGCCTATGGTAATGACTTTTCATTATTGACTATTGAGTGCTTCATTTATTATCCTTAAACACCTCGAGTGATTTGAGTGAATCTTTAGTGAGGATGTGAAACTCTGTGATGTTCTGAATCAAAGTTAATTACTTAGATGCGAAGAGACACCTATGTTTGCATGATTAAATACTCAACTTGGAATGTTTGAAACTTTTATGTTCTTTTAGTTGAATTCTCAATATATGATTACTTATGGATTAATGTGAGATATTATTGATAGAAATTATAAGTTGAGAAGAATTTATTTTGATTATGAATTGAGAATTTTGCTTGAGGACAAGCAAATGTTTAAGTGTGGGGGTATTTGATAAACCATAAATTATACATATTTTTACCCCATGTTTAATGCATTTTATGGATGATTTCTCATTAGAATTAGTGAATTAGATGCTCCTAATGCTTTAATTTCATGTTTTATACTTAGGAGAGCTTAGGAGAGTAAAAGGAACGAGAAACGGGCTAAAAATGGAGAAAATGAGCCAAAGCACGAAATCAACATGGTCTGGACCTCCTCACACGGGCAAACCACATGGCCGTGTCAATTTGGCAGACTTGAACACATCCTGAAGTAATCAAACACGGGCGTGTGCCACGAGCGTGTCCCTGTCAAACCCAAGTTGGGTCCAATTTGGAAAAGGCTAATTTTGAGGGCATCTAGGCATTCCAAAGCCTATAAATACACCCTAGAGAAGGAAGAAAAGGGAGACGGAGAAGAGGGAGTAAGGAATTACTCCAAGGGAGCTGATTGATCCATCTCAGAAGCAGGATTCATCATCAAGACTGAAGATCTCTCCTCAATTTCCCTTCAAAAGTTTTGGGGTTTCTTTATGTTTTCTATTCTTTATTCTTCTGAGATGTTTTCTTATTTAGTTATGAACTAAAACCCCTAAATACCTAAGGGGAATGAAACCTAAGACGAATATTGTCATTATTTTCTGAATCGTATGATAAATATTTAACTTGTTCTTAATTATGTGTTCTTAATTTTTGTTTTAATATCCCAGGATACTGATTCAAGAAAAACTCTTATTCAGAGGAGGAATAGACCCTGTCTAAGAGTACATTTTTCATAATTAAGTGGAGTTGATTGTGCGCCTAGACATAGGGTGACAAGATTTTGTCGGATTAAGGTGAAACCTAATAAGGGGATCCATAGATCGAGTTAATGCAACCCTAGAGTGTTAATTAGAGAAAAGTCTCGGTTATTCAATCTAGGGATTAGACGTTATTAGTCTTGAATAGGGATAATAATATAACTTAGGGATCTCTACGGAACAAGTTGAATGAATAAATCGTCTGATTCAGAGCCAGAATAACAAGTAAAGTCTAGGTGGATTTTTCCTTAGGTATTGTCTTAAGTCAATCGATTTTTCCCAAAAGCAATTCCCCAATTCTTTTCTCTGTGCGTTCTTAGTTTAGATAATTAGTTAATTAAAACAAAACCTCTTTATTCTTAGGCTAGATAATAAAAAGACAGTCATTACTAGTACTTTTAGTTCCTTTGGGTTCGACAATCCGTTCTTGCTAAAACTATACTACTGTTCGATAGGTAGACTTGCCTATGTCACAATAATAGTTAGTTTAAGAACAAGTAGTTATAAATATTTAAAACCTATCATGAAATAACGCGATCATTGAGAAACAAAGCTAAAAAATGGTTGAACTCGTTACCACGAGGGTCAATCACTACTTGGGAACAAATGACCAAAAAGTTTTTATTAAAATATTTTCCGCTGGCTAAAATGGCTAAATTATGTAATGATATCTCTTCTTTTGTGCAGATGGATTTAGAAACACTCTACAATGCATGGGAGAGATACAAGGATCTTTTCTGAAGATGCCCTTACCATGGGTTACCACTCTGGCTACAGGTTCAAACCTTTCATAATGGCCTAAACCCTTCGACTCAACAAATGGTTGATGCAGTTGCTGGAGGAACCATCAATAATAAGTCACCTGAAGATGCCTATGAATTTGTAGAGAAGATGTCACTGAATAACTATCAGTGGCAAGTCATGAGGATAAAGCCAACGAAAACAGCCGGCGTTTATAACGTCGATTCAGTCACCATGCTCTCTAATCAGGTAGAACTCTTGAATAAGAAAATTGATGGTTTTCTTAGTTCTTCACAGGTTCACCCAATAATGTAGTGTGAAACAAGTGGAGGTGGATCAAGCAATTCAGAATACCCATATTATGGCCACAACATGGAGAACGAGCAGTTAAATTACATGGGTAACAATCTTCGATCTCAAAATAATCCTTATAGCAATACTTACAATGCAGGTTGGAGGAACCACCCAAATTTTTCATGGGGAAGCCAAGGAAATCAAAAACCACCACCCCCTCTAGGTTTTCAGCAACCACTATACCAGCAGGAGAAAAAGCCGAACCTTGAAGAGATGCTAACCAAATTCATCTCGATGTCAGAAACTCATTTTCAAAATATCGAGACGGCACTTAAAAATCAACAAGCATCAATCTAGGGGCTCGAAACTCAAATTGGATAGCTCGCCAAGTTAATTTCTGAACAATTACAAGGTAGCCTGCCAAGCAACACTAAATCTAACCCAAGGGAGCAACTCAACGAGATTGCCATTCAATATGAGGAAGGGTTAGTTGCAAAACCAATGCCAGAAATAGTGGCAAGCAAAGGTAAGAATAAGGTAGGCCAAAATGACCCAAAGTCGGTGAGTATAGAATATAAACCTCGTATGCCATACCCTAATGCGACAAGGAAAGACCGATCAGACGAACAATTTGGTAAATTTCTTAAACTTTAAAAAAAACTACATATTAACTTATCGTTTATTGAAGCCCTTTCGCAAATGCCAAACGACGCAGTCAAGTTTTTAAAGGAGTTTTTAACAAATAAATGAAAGTTGCATGAGGCGTAGCATTTGGAGTTGAATGCAGTTTGCTCAGTCATATTATAGAATAAACTACCCAACAAATTGAAGGATTCAGGGAGTTTTACGATTCCTTGTTTAATTAGTAGTTTAGATGTCCATAATGCATTAGCTGACTTAGGGGCAAGCATTAATGTTGTGCCTTATAAAATGTTTAGACAGCTAGGTGTTGGGAAACCCAAACAAACTAGGCTGAGCATTCAATTAACAGATAAAACTATTAGTTTTCCTAGGGGTTTTATTGAAGATGTACTCGTTAAAATTGACAAATTTATATTCCCAGTTGGTTTTGTTGTTATAGACATAGAAGAGGATAGTAACGCCCCCCTAATTTTAGGAAGGTTCTTTTTAGCAACCGCTAGAACGATCATCGACGTTGGCACAGGTGAACTCACACTTCGCGTGGGGGACGAAACAATCACCCTTCAAGCTCGTAATTTGAATAACACATAGAAAATTGAAGGTGATTTTCCAAATCATTCTGCTAAAACTAACTGTATAGTGCAACCTTCTTTGCAGGAAATAAGTTCGAAGAACCTACATGAGTCATGTTCAAGCAACAATAAATGACCTATCTATGAAGAACGAAGGCTACAAATCGAGGAAATAGATGGATGGCGAATACAAAAACTGAGAACACCCTATAAACCAAAATCGAGTTAGGACGAGCTCAATACATCACCAAATCAACTTAAGGTTGGAGACAAAGTACTACTAGATGCAATAGATCCTCGCATTACCATTTCTGAACCTAATGAAGAAATTCCTCTCACAGTACTCAATATTTTCCCATATGATACAGTCAAGGTAATTCACCCCAAATTCGGAACCTTTAAGGTAAACAATACTCGTCTTAAACCTTATATTGATAAAGTTGATAGCAGGGATGAGGAGTGTAAGCTCCTCGAGCCACCATGATCACACACCAAAGAGATAAGTCGAGCTTAGACTATAAATAAGCGCTTTTCAAGAGGCAACTCGAGCACTAGTAGTATTAATTTCTTTAAATTTTAGCTTTTAACATCTAGCATACTAACTGAATCATGGAACACAGGCTTTCTAAAGACCACACGGCCAGACACACGGGCGTGCATTAGGCCGTGTGAAAACAGGGCAACATTTCTTCCCCAACACGTCGACACTGTCAAAACCAACACAGGCATGGAACTATGTACACGGGTGTAGGAGAAGCGAACGAAGCAAGACACGACCGTGCAACATGGCCATGTGCACCCATACGCCCAAAGAACACGGGCGTGGGCCGAATGTCAGACGCGCCCAAATTCAAAATTCGTGAAACACACGGGAAAAAATTAGGCCACACGGGCATGTCCCATGGTCGTGTTCCCCAAAATCTATATAAACCCCTCACTATTCATCATCTTCCTCCCCAAAAATCCCTAACCCTAGCCGCTGCAACTTCACACGCCCTACTGCCCACACCCGTGTGCCACCTACAACACCGATTCTGACCCCCCAAGCTCATTCCTTTTGCATTTGTTTACTCTTTTCTCTCTATTTTCTTTAATTATGTTGCTTATTTCATGATTTCTTTGCTCTATTGAACTATTTTGAATGAATTTTCATAGTTACAATATTAAAATACTCATGCTTGTTTATAAAAATTTTGTCATTTTAGTTACTACATTATGCCATACTCTTTCATTTTTATTTGTTCCATGAAATTTATGCTTACCTACATGCATTCATTCATATTCCTGTTACATTATTCTCATAATCCAATAACTTGATATATTTAGTAGTTTTGTTTACTTTATCCATCATGTAAGTCTCATGAAATATTTTTATTTAGTTTTGTGCTTCCGTGCTATTTTTGGGACGTATTAGTTGAACTTCGATTTTTTAGCGTAGGTACAATGTCATCCTCAAGTGGTAACAAGACCGCTGTTCCCTCCTCAAAGAAGAGGAAAGGAGCAGCGTCATCCTCGGGTCCTACCACGGAGATTAGGCACCCGTTCCTCCAGTTTCTCTTGAGACCCCAAGAGGAGTTATATCAGATATTACGGGCCCGACTCTAGGTGTGGGCCGCTGTATTGACTGGGCCGTACTTGAACAGATTCAATTGGCTGACGCAGTCCGAACTCTCCTGACAATTGACTCGTGGGGGCTCTTCTTTGAGATCGTCGAGCCGACGTATCTCGAGTTCACATTGGAACTCTGCTCGACATTCCATCTTCAGACCGTCATGACAAACTTCGACGATCCTGGAATGGTCCAGTTCCGCCTTGATGGTCTAGTACGCCAGTTGAGCCTACCCGAGTTTAGGATTTCAATAGGGCTATACACGTAGGAATTTATGGACGATAATGAACTCAACACCCTCTACCACCACATCCTCTACTCCCCCTCAAAATGCTGAAGGGTCTTCGTCTCTGCCTCGGCCACCTACGATCCTAGCCGCTCCAAGGCATCGGTTCTCTCTCCATCCTTGAGGTATCTACATGCCATCTTGGCTCACACTCTGACAGGGAGATGAGAGAGCACCAGTGTCGTCACCACCCACAACGCTTATTTCTTATGGAGTATGGTAAATGGGCATATTATCGACCTCGCCTACTTTATTTCCCTCGCCATTCACCACTAGACGGAGCGGCATTGGAGAGGGGTCATCTCTATTGGGCCTTATGTGACTCGACTGGCTCCTGAACACAGCAGCCCAATCATCTTCCCTCACTCTCATCGGCCAGATGTCTCCATAAGGTATCTCGAGCATGCTAAGTATGAGGATGATCGAGAAACGACGTTGCATCTTCCCTTCTCAGTACCGCCTCGTCCAGTTAACCGAAGAGGAGGATCCAGAGGACATTACTGATGATCTCCCTCCACGTCATGAGGACCCACCGTCTTAGTCAACACCCCCATCTCGTCTAGTTCATGCGGCGACTTCATATGCTGGCATCTCTGAGCGTCTTACTCGATTCGAGCAGCAGTGTTTTCAGCGCTTCGATAACATTGATGCTACTTTACAGCATATTTGTCAGCACTTCCACATCTCATCGCCACCCCACCTCGCGAACCATCTAGCGATGAAGATGTTTAAAAACTTTTATTTATTATTTTATGTTGTTATTTTTATTCTATTTTAAGACTACTTTTTATTTTTCTTTAAGCTTATTTTTATTAGGTTTTATAATTATTATTTTACAATTTTTAATTTCGGCTATTTCATTACGAGTAATTATTCTTCTTTATATATTTCCTAAAAAAGTTCCTAATTCTATCACAATTATAAAGAGCTCCACAGCTCACTATTACTTAGCAACTTGAAACTCCACTGGGAAAGGTTCTCCACGACTACCATGCCCTGCTCGACCATGACCATAGCCAACATGAGATATAATATTCTTTTGGCGCAACATTTGTGGAACCCAACCTCTACCACCACCGGAGTATCCTCCTCCACCCTCATCATTACTTTGGCCGTTTATTCTCCATGACTACAATTCAAGGAGTTCATTCATCATTCAGGAAGTTTCATTTCTTTCCCTATCTTATGATTATAAATTTATCTTTGTCAATACATCTTTCTTTGTACATTGAGGGCAATGTACATCTTAAGTGTGGGGGGTCTTTTATATCATCATTAGAAATCCTTGAATTTTGTCTTATTCTCACGTGAATCACTCATATCACTATTAGAATGAATTTATGATTTTTATTGATATGTATTGAATTAAAACATAGGTATTTATGCATTAATTGTTTAAACTTTAATACATTAGGGAATCAAGTATGATAAATTGATTTTTGAAGAATTAAAAACTTTTAGGTTGTTTTCCTAAGTTTAGGTATTATCTTGAGTTAAAATTCACAAGTTTGAACATCAAAAAGCCATAATTTTTGTGAGATCTTGAGCCTTTAGAGCATATTTTATTCCTTTCATGCTCACTTTCATTATGAGTGCGTCAGTTTTGATTTGTTATTCTAGAACTTGCTTGATTATGCATGACAAGACCACACCATTTGATTTGATATGTCAAGATGATAAAGGCACTTAGGTTTATCCCACTCACTCCACAAAAGCCTACCTCCATAATTAACCCTTAGTGAACCCCTTTTGAGCCTAACAAGCTATTAATTGATTTACCCTCAATATTAACCCATAACCCATTATTGCTGAAATCCCCTAATTTGATCCCAATTTTTGTCGAGATTTGATTTGATTTAATTGCTTAGCTATGTTTTGTGCTTCTAAATATTTGACTTGTTCTTAAAAAAAAAAAAAAATACTTACATACATATTAGTAGTAATTCGTCATTTTTGAGCTTGAGTGTTAATTCCATATTCTGAGAAGAAGCTCACTTGTATTCAACTGATGACTAGTTATTTTTCTAGCTAGGTAATTTTTCAATTCAATCTCGATTCTAACATTTTCTTTCAGCTTGTGACCGCACCCCCTAACAAAAGCCACGTTACAACCCTCTAAAAAGACCTTTTTGATTGATGTATCAGCTCAATATATAGTGGTGGAGATTTGATTTTTAAGCAAGTCTATGGTAATAACTTTTCATATTGACTAATGAGTGCTTTTATTGATGTCTTTAAGCATCTTAAGTGATTTGAGTGAATCTTTAGTAAGGATGTTAAACTCTATGATATTTTGATTAAAGGTAATCACTTAGATGAGGGGAGACACCTATGTTTTCGTGATAAAATGCTCAACTTGGAATGTTTGAAACTTTGATGTACTTTTAGTTGAATTTTCAATATATGAGTACCTATGAATTATTTTGAGATATTATTGATAGGGATTATAAATTGAGAAGAATTTATTTTGATTCTGAGTTGAGGATTTTAGCTTGAGGACAAGCAAATGCTTAAGTGTGGGGGTATTTGATAAACCGTAATTTATACATATTTTTATCCCATGCTTAGCACATTTATGGATGGTTTCTCCTTAGAATTGGTGAATTCGATGCTCTTAATCCTTTAATTTCATGTTTTGTACTTAGGTGAGCATAAGAGAGTAAAAAGAGCGAGAAACGAGCCAAAAATGGAGAAAATAGACCTACATGTGAAATTAACACGGCCTGGCTTTCCTCACACGAGCGTGTCACACGGCCGTGTCCCTTTGGCAGGATTGAAGCATGACTTACACGGGTATACTACATTCCCGTGCCTATTCAACAGCCTTGACCACGGGCTGGAGTAATCGCACATGGGCGTGTCACACGGGTGTGTCACAGGCGTGTCCCTGCTGAGCCCAAGTATAACTCTATTCGGAAAAGGCCAATTTTGAAGGCTCTTAGGCATTCTAAAGCCTATTTAAACACCTGAAGAGGCACTTAGAAGGAGGATGCAGAGTAAGAAGCAAGGAATTACTTGAGGAAAGCCGATTGATCCATCTCAGAAGCCAGATTCATCATCAAGACTGAAGATCTCCCTTCAAGTTCCTTCAGGAATTTTGGGTTTTCTTATATTTTGTTATCTTTATGCTTTTGAGATGTTTTCTTTCATAAGTATGAACTAAACCCACTAAATACCTAAGGGGAATGAAACCTAAGACGGATCTTATTATTATTATCTGAATTGTATGATAAATATTTGACTTATTCTTAATTATGTGTTCTTAATTCTTGTTTTGATATTCTAGGGTATTGATTCAAGTTAAGCTTTTATTCAGATGAGGAATAGACCCTGTCTAAGAGTAAATTTGTCATAATTAAGCGGAGTTGATTGCACGCTTAGAGATAGGGTGATAAAATTTTGCTAGATTAGGATGAAACATAATAAGGGAATCTATAGATCGAGTTAATGCAATTCTAGGGTTTTAATTAGAAAGAGATTTCAATTATTCAACCTAGGGTTAGACGTTATTAATCTCGAGAGAGATAATAATATAACTTAGGGATTTTTACAGATCAAGTCAAATGAATAAATCGTCTGACTCAGAGTCAAATAACAAGTGAAGTCTAGGTGGATTTTTCCTTAGGTATTGTCTTAATCGATCGAATTTTCCCAAAAGTATTTTCCCAAATTTTCTTTCTGTGCATTCTTAGTTAGTAATTAGCTTAGATAGCCAAACCTCTTAATTTTTAGGCTAGATAATAAAAAGGAAGTAAATACTAGTACTCGTAGTTCCTTTGGGTTTGACAATCTGGTCTTGCTGAACTATACTACTGTTCGATAGGTACACTTGCCTTAATCGTGATAATAAGTTAGTCTCAAGAACGATTCATTTATAAATTTTTAAAACCTGTTACGAATATCAAGCATCAGCTATTACTGCAAATAATTTTAAACTGAAACCTAACACAATTCAAATGATACAACAGTTTGTTCAGTTTGATGGATTGCAGGACGAGGATTCAAACAATCATTTAGTAAATTTTCTGGATTTTGCGACACCTTTAAGATCAATAACGTTTCTGACGATGCTATTCACCTTCGGTTATTTCCCTTTTCATTACAGAATAAGGCTAGACAATGGTTGAACTCGTTACCACAAGGGTCAATCACTACTTGGGAACAAATGAATGAAAAATTTTGCTTAAATATTTTTCACCGGCTAAAATGGAAAAGTTGAGGAATGATATCTCTTTTTTTGTGCAGATGGACTTTATGATGGATGGGAAAGATATAAGGATTTATTGAGAAGGTGCCCTTACCATGGGTTACCTCTTTGGCTATAGGTTCAACCTTTCCATAACGGTTTGAATCCCTCAACTAGACAAATGATCGACGCAGCTGCTGGTGGAACTATCAATAATAAGACACTTGAAGAGGCTTATAAGTTCATAGAAGAGATGCCACTGAACAATTATCAGTGGCAAGTCATGAGGACAAAGCCGACAAAAGCAGCCGACGTTTTTAACATTGACTCAGTTACTATGCTTTCAAATCAGGTAGAACTTTTGAATAGAAAGATTGATGGTTTATTTGGTTCTACGCAGTTACATCCAGTAATGCAGTGCGATGCAAGTGGAGGTGGAACGAGCAATTCAGAATACCCACTTTATGGTCCTAACATGGAGAATGAGAAAATGAACTATATAGGTAATAATCCTCGACCTCAGAATAATCTTTACAGTAATACATACAATGCAAGTTGGAGGAATCACCCAAATTTTTCATAGGGAGGACAAGGAAATCAAAGACCACCACCACTGCTATGCTTTTAGCCACCTTACCAGTAAGACAAAAAGCTGAACCTTGAAGAGATGCTTACAAAGTTCATCTTAGTGTCAGAAACACACTTTTAAAACATTGAAACCATGCTTAAGAATCAACAAGTGTCGATTCAAAGGCTCAAAACTCAAATAGGATAGCTTGCCAAGTTGATCTCTAAACGACCACAAGGTAGCTTGCCAAGTAACACTGAAACTAACCCAATGGAGCAACTCCATGCTATCACTGTACGCGACGAAGAACGGTTAGTTGAAAATAAACCAGAACCGATGCAAGAAAATGTGGTAGGTAAGGGTAAGGTTTTTTTGAGCTACACTGAACCAAAACCGGTAAGTAAAGAGTATACACCTCGTGGGCCATATCCCAGTGCGACAAGGAAAGACCACACAGACGAACAATTCGGTAAATTCCTTAAACTACTTAAAAAATTACATATTAACTTACCGTTTATTGAAGCTCTTTCACAGATGCCAAATGCAGTTAAATTTTTAAAGGAGCTCTTAGCAAACAAATGGAAGTTAGATGAGTCATCTCATGTGGAGTTAAATGTAGTTTGCTCGGCAATCTTGCAGAATAGACTACCCAACAAATTAAAAGATCCAGGGAGTTTTACTATTCCTTGCTTTATTGGTAGTTTAGACGTTAAAAATGCCTTGGCTGATTTAGGGGCTAGTATTAATATCATGCCTTATAAAGTGTTAAACAACAAGGCCTTGGGAAACCCAAACAAACTATGATGAGTATTCAACTGGCTGATAAAACTATTAGATTTCCTGGGGGTATTGTTGAAGATGTGCTTGTTAAAATTGACAAATTTATATTCCAGTCAATTTTGTTGTCTTAGACATGGATGACGACAGTGACGTACCCTTAACTCTAGGTAGACCCTTTTTAGCAACTGCTAGAACTATTGTTGATGTTGGTACAGGAGAACTAACGCTTCGTGTAGGTGATGACACGATTAAACTTCAAGCTCGTGATTTCGTTAGACTATCTAGTGATCGAGATGATATTACGAGTTCTTTCCATGAGAATAACATTTTGGCTCAAACTTCGGTGCAAGAAATCCCTAGGGATAAAGTGATGGAGCCAAAAACAAATCTTGAGGAACAAAAATTACAAATCGAGGAGCTAGATTAATGGCGAACAAAAGTTAAGGAGAAACCGAGAATACACGATGAACCAAAGCAGTGTCATGATAAACTTAAAGGTGAATCGAATCAACTTAAAGTTGGAGACAAAGTACTGTTAGATGAAGAAGACCCTCGTGTTGTGACTTCTAAACTTAATGAAGCAATCCCTTTTGCGGTACTCAACGTTTTCCCATACGGTACAGTCGAGGTAACTCATTCCAAATTCAACACTTTTAAGGTAAATAGTACTAATCTAAAACCTTATTTTGATAAGATTGATAGCAGGAATGAGGAGTTTCAACTCCTCAAACCACCATGACCATGCAAATATGAGGTAAGTCAAGCTTAGACTTTAAATAAGCTGTTCTCAGGAGGTAACCCGAGCACTAACACCACTAACCCGTTTATTTTATTTACTTTTCTTGTTTTTTTATGCAGGGACAATGACCCACATGGCCTGACACACGGGCGTGTCCTTGGCTGTATGGAAACAGGGCTGAAATTTCCTAAAAATCGACATGCACACGGCTGCGCGTTAAATCCATTACCCGCCGCATGGCAGTGGAAATCTGAGGCTTGGACAAACGGGCGTGTCCTAGGCCGTGTGAAACTCGGAGCTTAATTTTTCAATAATATTATTTCATTCATTTGTTTTAGTAGATAACATTTCTCATCTCTTTCTTGCTAGTTCTTCTTCCCCATTTTTATTCGTGATTACTATTAGTTCTAGTTACTCTTACTTGATTTCTGTTTGGTAGATCGCATCTTAATTATTATTTTAATTTTGTTCAAAGTGTTGAGCTGAACTAGGTTGCTTAATATGAACTTGCTTATTGTGTGATTCGTTAAATTGATTTATTGATACATTCTTTTACTTCTGCAGATATATTAAGATAAATACACGAGGCAAGAAGATCGTCGTCCCCACTTCAAAAAAGTAGAAGGACTCCCGGTGGGACCTCCTCATCGAGTGCATCTGTCAAGGTTCGTCATCCTTACCTCCGATTTTCTGCAGACCCACTTAAGGGCTTATTCCGGCTCCTACGCATGCGACCACTAGGTTTGGGTTGATGCATTGACTGGGCCGCATTGGAGTAGGTCGGACTAGCTGATGAGGTCCGCGCTTTCATTACTACGGCACCATGGGACTATTTTTTTGATATCATCGAGCCCACATATATGGAGCTTACTTTGGAGTTTTGCTCGACGTTTTACCTTCAGTGAGTAATGTCATCGCATGACGAGCACAGTACAATTACATTCCGACTTGGTGGCTTGGTGCGACATATACGTGTCCCTGAGTTTGGCGTAGCTTTGGGCATGTACACCGAAAAGATTATGGGTGCTGATAACTTTCTTCACCTCTACCGTCACATCCATTACTCACTTTCATACTATTGGACCGATCTCACAGCCAGTCAGATCCATTATGACACAAGTCGCTCGAAGGCGACATCTCTTTATCTGGCTCTATGATACATCCACGCCTTATTAGCTCACACTTTGACTGGCAGAAGAGAGAGCACAGGAGTTGTAAGCACTACTGACGCATACTATCTTTGGAGCATGGCAACCGGTCACATATTTGACTTAGCTTATTTTATTGCTCTCACCTTTCGCCATAAGAAAAATCGCCACAGGAAGGGTCCCATTTGTCTAGGCCCTTACGTGACTTGCCTCGCTCGGCACTTCGGGTTACTCGACACACCGGAGTAGTCCTCGACCCTTACCTTAGTAGTTTAGATGTCCCCTCAAGGTATCTCGAGCATGATCCATATGAGGATGATCGAGCGGCGACGTGGAGTGGACCCTAGTACAGACTAGTCCGGTCTGACATTCAGCATGACCCAGAGGACTTCACTGATGATGTTCCTCCCAATCACGAGGACGTACCACAGCCTTCACCTTCGAGTCATCGACATGCTCCCTCTATTGCTAGTTCTCTGGGAGTATCTTCCGAGGAGTTTGCTAGTTTCTGTCAGTACTGTACTCAAAGGTTCGATAGTATTGATGCGACTTTACAACAGATCTGCTAGTACCTTCACATCACTCCTCTAGCACCACCGACTCGTGACACTAATCAGTCTGATATGAGGACCATTGAGTCCGATTATTTTTATGTTTATGTTTATCTTTTATTTTTATTTTTATTCTTCTTGTTATGTCTATTTTGTTTTCCTCTTTTGAACTTTGTATTCATTATTATGGTTGTTTTTTAACGAGTAACCCTTTAATCTTCTTCAGCATTGTGTTTATTTTCTTATCAGTTGCTCAGAATTCTGCACTACCCCTACATTTCTTTACAATTCCGCTTTTCACTATTCTGGGAAATTCATCCACCATTCAGGGCAGTTTCAATTATCTCTCTATCTTATGATATTTTGTTTCTATTATAATTTATTTTTGTTCAGACATTGAGGACAGTGTACATCTTAAGTGTGGGGAGGTTATTTATATGATTATCAGAAAATTTTTGAGTTATGTCTTGTCATCAAATAATTTTCTTATATTATTAATAGAATGAATTTTGATTGATTTATGATTTTTATTGATATGCTTTGGATTAAATCATAGGTAATTGTGCATTGATTGTTTAAACTTTAAGACATTAGAGAATCAAGCATGATAAGTGACTTTTGAGAATTAAAATTGCTAGGTTGTTTCCTTGAATTGAGGTATTATCTTGAAGTTTTGAATTTACAGGATTGACATCAATACCCATAATTTTTGTAAGATTTTGAGCCTTTTAGAGCATATATCTTTCTTGGTCACTTATTTTATTGGTTATGAGTGTGTCAACATTGATTTGTTATTCTAGAACTTGCTTCGATTATGTATGTCAAGACCTCATCTTTGATTTGATATACTGAGACGATAAAAGGCACTTAGGTTTTAACCCACTTACCTCATAAAAAGCCTACCCACATAATTAACCCTTAGTGAACCCTTTGAGCCTTAACCATTGTTTCTTGAATTTCCCCTTAATGTTAACCCACAACTTAACCCTTTTTGATTCGTTAAGAATTTCTCCCTTTTTATTAACTTCCTTTTTATCGAGATTTGATTTGATTAGTTAACTAACTATGTTCGTTCATTTCAGTTGCTGAATTGTTTCTTATTATGTACTTTCCATTATTGTACCTGTTCTTATTAAAAAAATATATATTTATTTATTCATGTAATTACATATTGGTTTTTTTCATAATGAGCTTGGATAAGTTAAAGTTACTATTTTGAGAAAAAAACTCACTTCATTAGTTTGGATAGTTTTAATTTTGGCATTTGTTTGTAATTCAGTAATTAGCTTTATTTTTCTAAGTTTGGTAATTTATTAAATTGATCTCGATTCTAATCCAGCCCTGTTACAACCCATTAAAGACCTTTTGATTTGTGTAACATCTCATTTATAGTGGTAAAGATTTGATTTTCATGCAAGCCTATGGTAATAACTTTTCATGTTTGAGTAATGAGTGCTTCATTGTTTAACCTTAAACACTTTGAGTGATTTGAGTGAATCTTTAATGAGGATGTCAACTCTTGTCAATTTGGAATTAAAGGTAATTATTTAGATAAAGGGAAATACCTATGATTTTATGATTAAAACACTCAACTTGGATTATTTGAAACTTTGATGTTCTTTTAGTTGAATTCTCAATGTATAATTATTTGTGAATTATTTCGAAACATTATTGATAAGAATTCTAAGTTAAGAAGAATGAATTTTAGTTGTGAGTGAGGACTTTGCTTGAGGACAAGCAAATGCTTAAGTGTGGGGATATTTAATAAACATCAGAAGTAACATATTTTAATCCCATGCTTGGCATATTTCTGGATGATTTATCATAAGATTTAGTGGATTTGATGCTCCTAGTCCTTTAATTTCATGTTTTATATCCATATGAGCATAGGAAAGCGAAAAGTGCAAGAAAAATGCCAAAAACGAACAAAATGAGTTTATTTCAGTGCTTCACACGGCCTTGACACTTCCATATGGGTAATCTACATGCCCATATGAGACACACGGGTAGGCCACATGCCCATGTATTATGGCCGTGTCGACATTAAACCACGTAAGAATTGTAGACGGCCTGAGCACCTTCACACGGGCGTGGCACACGGTCGTGTCCCTGTCGAGCCCAAGTCTAATTCTATTCTGAAAAGGCTAATTTTGGGATATTTTGGGCATTCCAAAGTCTACATAAACAACCTAGAAGAGGATCAAAGGGGGGACACGGAGTAGAAGGAAGAAAATACTCGAAGACAGCCATTGGAATCAGCTCGGAAGTAGGATTTACTTTAAGATTGAAGATCTTCATTCAATTTCTACCGAAGTTTTTGGGTTTTTTTATGTTTTGCTGTTTTCCTAATTTTGAGATGTTTTCCTCCATCATTATGAACTAAATTCCCTAAATACCTAGGGAAGATGAAACCTAAGACGAATCTTATTATCTTTTGAATTATATGATAAAAACTTATTCTTATTCTTAATTATGAGTTTTAATCCTTGCGATAATATTTCAGGATATTAATTTAGGTTTTGATGTGCTTATTCAGTGGAGCAAAAGTCCCTGTTTAAGAGTAGATCTTCCATAACTAAGCGGAGTTGCATGCAATCCTAGAGATAGGACGACATAAATCTGCCGGATTAGAGTTAAATCTAATAAGGGAATCCATAGATCGAGTTAATGCGACAATAGGGGTTTTAATTAGAAAGTGATTTCAATTAATCAACCTAGAGTCAGTTGTTTTTAGTCTCGAGAGAGATATTAGCATAAACTAGGGATTTTTACGGATTAAGTCAAGTGAATAAATCATCTAGTTCAGAAGTAGTAAGTGAAGTCTAGGTGGATTCTTTCTTGGGTATTGTCTTCTCTATTGGTTTTCCAAAAGTATTTTCCAACTTTTATTTCTATCGTGTTCTTAGTTAATTAGATAGTTAATCTTAGTTTAAAACATCCCTTTAATTCTTAGGCTAGATAATAAAAAGATAGTAATTACTAGTACTTTTAGTCCTTGTGGATACGATATTTCCGGTCTCACCATAACTATACTACTATTCGATAGGTGCACTTGCCTTAGTCGAATTTTAAAGCGACCATCAAACACACTCGTGTGAGGGGTCAACACGTCCATGTGGGAGGAGGCACATGCCTGTGTGAGTCAAGGACATGGCTGTGTAAACAGGCCGTGTAACTCTCTATCCATTTGTACTAAAATAAAGTATAGAGCAAACATGACCGTGTGAGGGTCTCACACGTCTGTGTGCCCACCAGACATGGCCGTGTGTCTAAAACACACACCCATGTAAGATCTTTAAATCCCCAAATTAGCCACACAGCCATGTGGAACCAAATCACTAAATCCTTAATTCTCAAACACACACATCCGTGTGCCCAGGGGACACAGCCGTGTGAAAATCGACTAATTTTCCCAAATTAGCCACACGGCTGTATGGCACCTTAATAAGCCCGAAACCCTAAATCCCAACTGTATATGATCGTGTTAACCACCCACGTGGGAGCACACGCCCGTGTGGTCACAAAACCACGCCAAAATTCACTGAAAGTCTCATTTTCTTAGCACTAAAATGACCCATAATCAAAGTATTTTTGAGGCATACCAATTAAACCTAATTCATACTATTTAAAGCCAAAAACCTCAATTGATCAACTACCAAATCACACGAAAAGGGTTGTCGAATTTCAAGCAATTCGATATCGAGTTATACAATTCAGAACACACTCATAATGTCGAATTACCTAGAATCAATTCGGTATTTCAATAATGGAAAAGAAGAGTTCAAAACCCACACCTGATTCGCAATCAACACGCCTCGAACTCAAGCGACACTTGTCGATGACTTAACCCAAAGCTTTTGTCGACGAAAGAAAAAGATGCAAAATGAACAGATGCAACAAAAACAATCCAAGAAGAAAATGAAAGAAAATTGTTTGTGTGAAAAAAAATTAAGAGAAAAAGAAGAAGAGCAAAGGAAAAACGTTTGACAGAGGAAAAAGAGAACGTGAAAAAAGAAAAAGAAATTGTTTCTTCCCTTTTTAAGAATAATAAAAATACAATTAAAAAAAGTAATTATCTTTAATTTAAAACAAATTGAAGTCGCAGAAAAATAATTCTTCAAACCCATAACCTCAAGGTACACTAACACTCATCCAACTACTAAACCATCAGACCTATTCTAATATTAAAATGCAAAAACCAACCCAACTGTCTGATCTAGCCATTGACCCTACTTATAAATCTCAAAACTCCTAACCCCAAAATCTGGGTGTTACAAATAATCATAATCAAATCTTAATTTTAATTAATAAATTATGTAGGGTTGATTTTAAATAATAATATTTTAAATAATTATTATGAAAAAATTAAATTAATAAAATAAAATAAAATATTGTTGTTTATTATTTTAATTTTAATCAGTGATGGAAGAATTGAGGATAAATAACTCTTATGTTTTGGGATATTTGTAGATTTAATATTTTCCAATTTAATCCTACATGTTATTTACAAAAGCAAACTTTTATAAATTATTTATGTTTGTCTTTGATTTGAGTCCATTAGTAATATTTCCTAATTATTTACATATAGAAATTTATATTATTATTACTACTATGTTTTATTTTATTAAATGAGTTTTATAATTTAAATGTCTGCTTTCCTCCTTACATCATATTGATTACGTATTGATTTTTGCCATAAAATAATTCACCATTTATTATGTAAATAAAGTTAAAGTTTGTAGCAAGAAATTGTTATACCTATCATTTTTATTTTATGATGCTACGAACCAATGCTTTTTATTTGTTCAATTCAGCCATGGGATGCAATTATGAGTTTATCCATCTCCTTAAGTTTGCTCCTTCATACATTTACCAACACATTTAATCATATAAATAATGTTCAAAAGTTTTATAACAAAAATTTCCTGAAGTCACATTTTAAGTCACTTTTTAATTTTTATATTAAAAATAAATTAATTTTAAAAACTATGAAATACTATTACAATTTAAAACTACTTCTTTCCAAATCTAACTTTGGTATATTTTTGAAACATATCTATATATTTTAGCTTGCACAGTTTAATTTAAGAAAAAAAAACAAATTGTATTTAAATATTTATTACAATATAAATTAATTATCAAACATAATTAAATTTAAAAAAATCAAGAAATTAATTTTTTTTTGTTAAATGGTTTTTAGATAATGTTTTATAGTTCTTAAATTTATAGTTTTAATAATATTTTTGAATAATTAGTTTGTATTTTTCCCATACCAATCATAAAAATTGTGAAAAAAATTAAAAATTAGTTAATACCATACACAGTCAATCCAGTAAAAAATCTAATATAAAGCTATAGTATTATTTGAATCTTACAATTCTGCATAATCTATAATATTTTATATATAAAACTATGAAATCAAAAGTTGTAAAAAGTGAACTACATTTATAGGTTTTGATAATTTTTAAAATCCATCATTCAATTATTAACATTTTAAATTTCATCAAATAAAAATATCAATTAAATTATGGTTTTCCATATTTCATTGAAACTATATTAAAATAAATCAAGTGAAGGAGCTAAGGCCCTTTTACCAGACGAGTGGCATCTTAAGTTTCTTTCGTGCCATAAGCTACCAATAGCAATATAGGAAACAGCTTTAAAGCTCGTGCCTCTTTCAACATGTTGTGGCAGCCAATCAAGACCATCCTGCCACCAGGATTGACCTTTGCTAATCAATGATTTCTGAAAATGGGGGCCATTAGAAAACACACTATTTCGCCTCCTTGTTGGAACATTTGCCCAACATATTTCAGCAAATATTTAAAATATTTTTAAAATACTAAAATATATATTTTTAAAAAACCAATAGTTTTTCGTTACAAAAAATATAAAATTTATTTTTAAAATTATTAAGAATTATAAGAAAATATTAAAATTATAATAAATATTTAAATTACAAATTAATCATCATCGAGTTAGAATTTATTTAAGTATTTAATAATTATTGTGATGAATTACTATAAATATAAAAAAATTGGAACGACAACTAACTAGAAAAATATGTGAAATTTAATGGAAGTTTTATTTTAAGTAGTTGTTTGATGTGCATCTTCTCCACTGCTAAGTGTACCAATTTGAAAAAATATGATATAAGTTTAGATCAAAAATACAAAAAGGCAATATGATTAAAGTAAATGACATGAAATAAAAATACTGTTCAGTGAAAAAAAAAGTATGGTTTCTATTATTTTGCATTTATGATTTGGTGATGGTTACTTATTTTAAATTAAGATTAAATTTTAAATATTTTATTAATTTTATATTTTTATAGTTCTTAATAATTTTAAATAATTATTAAATTTAGACAAACAATTGTCCACTACGTGATTTTTATTTTATGCTTAAAATATTTTTATTTTTGGTGAATCCGTTACCTATTTAAATTGTTATTAAATTCAATAATTGTGAACATGCTTAAAATTGAGCAAGAAAAAGAATTTATTGATCTAACCTAAATAAATTGGATCAGTTTCAAATCAATTAGAAAAATAATCACAATTATAGCTGAATTGATGATGTAATTGAACTAATGAGTGACATTCACCTTATCTAAGGCTATAATTGGTTTTTTTTTTCGAGCATTAAAGATATAATATCTTTGAATCTATGTATTCAATTTTACATTAGTTTTGGATAAATCTATAATATTTTATATATAAAACCATGAATTCAAAAGTTGTAAAAAGTGAATTACATTTATAGCGATCATTCAATTATTAACATATTAATTTTTATCAAATAAAATGTGAATTAATTTTATTGTTTTTCATACTCCATTAAAATTATATTAAAATAAGTCAAGTGAAGGAGCTGAGCCGAGGGCCTTCTATATCAGACGAGGAGCATCTTAAGTTTCTTTCCTACCATATACTGGCAATATAGTACAGGCCATTTTCATAAGAAACAGCTTTAAAACCTGTGCCTCTTTTAACATGTTGTAGCAGCCAATCAAGACCATCCTACCACCAGGATCAACCTTTGCTGAAAAAAGGGGACATTAAAAAACAAAAGTAGTACAACAAACTATTTCACCTCTTTGTTAGACCATTGGCGCCAACACTCGTTTGCAGAAATAGAAATCAAGTGTTCATCTTTTTATTGAGGATCATTAGACCATGTTGGAAAAACTGGTATAGAAATCGAGTTTGTTGTACAATGAAAAATTATCTTTTTTTTTTTTAAAATTAAGTAATTGTGTTATTTATAGGAATAAATCCTTCATTGAATTCGTACATGTGTTTTGGAATAAGTAAAATTGGTCATTTTCCAGTTTTCAACTAATACGAACTTCTTTACTATTCTCGAACCCTTGACTTACTTAAAGTATGGGTTCTATTCATGAACCAATAAACATAATGAAAACTTTATTGATATTCCGGTAAGGAAGATCAATTTCTCTATATGAGCTAGAAATTAAAGATGAACTCCCTTGAAAAATTGAATTTATAGAAGAATAAATCCAACTATAAAACGAAAAACTAAAAACGCCTACTGTGGTATATTTTGGTTTTGGTTTGGGTTCATTGGTCGACTCCCCAACCTGGTTGTTTCATTCTTAATACTGATGGTGTAGTTCGTACCGAAAAGCCTCTGCTGGTGGCCTTGATATGTAATGAGAGGGGAGCTTGGATACACGGTTTTATGTTGATGATTGGGAGAACAATGGGGCATTCGTAAGGGGTTACACTTAACTAAAAGTCAGGGTATCCATCCGCTTATTGTGGAAATGGACTCGTTGACGGCTGTCAATTTTTTAAACAAATGATTTCCATTCCTCTAGTACCCTGCTTAAGGATTGCTCAGATTTGATTAGAGAATGTTGGGTTCATCTAGTATCCTAAGAGGTTAATCTATCATCCCTGCCGTCGAGCCTTCTGCCCCTGATGCTTGTAGAGTTGGAAAGCTTAAATTAATTTAAACTTTCTTTGGATAAACGGTATGTTTATCTCTAATGAGATTAAAATGGTGGTAACAGTAAAATTAATTACTATAACAGTGAGATTAAAATTTTTATTGATATGTATTCACTTATCTTTTTTATTGAATTAATAATTAATCAAGAAACTATCTCATAGGCTATTAACTTTTAACAGAAAATTCATGTATTGTTATACTAAAAATTATTTAGATATTGTGAATTAAAATTTCAACAAGCTTCTATATTTATATTCTATATTTATAGTTTTTATGTTTGTATAAATCAACTTTTGAAAATAGGATTTGAATAATAATGTAGCTAGTCCAGAAATAAAAAAGGTGGGAACTCTTAATCATTACAATTAATTTTTTTTGGAAAATACGTAAAAGGGAAACGTTTTCAACGGAAATTGATTCACAACTTGAAACTTTTTATGCTGAAAATCCTATTCTTTAATAATACCAATGGAGTTGCTTCCTTTTCCCTCCTTGCTAATCTTGTTCTCTTCCTTCCTCTTCTTGTCAGTCGTGGTTAAAATAGTAAAGAAAATGAAATTCATAGACTCCAAAAAGAAGCTGCCACCATGGCCATGGAAATTACCTTTTATATGCAACCTACATCAGGTAGTTGGCTCACTACCTCATCGAATTCTCAGAGATTTGGCCGATCAAATGGACCGTGAATGCGCACCTATAGCTTGGTGAAATTTCCACCATTGTTGTTTCATCACCAGAAATTGCAAAAGAGTTCTTGATAACACATGGCCTTATCTTCGCTAATAAACCTTATATGATTGTTGTAGATGTGATTACTTATGGTTACAGGGATATTGTCATGGCACCATATGGTAACTATTGGAGACAAGTACGAAAAATTTGCACAGTGGAGCCTTTAACAGCAAAAAGAGCGCAATCCTTTGAATCGATTAGACAAGAGGAAGTCTCAGATCTCGTGAAATATATATCTTCAAACCAAGGGTCGCCAATCAATCTTACCAAGAAGATATTTTCCATGACATATGGGATCACATCAAGAGCAGCGTTCAGTAACATATGCAAGGGCCGAGACTCTTACTCAATTGTTGTGGATGAAATAATGAAGTGAGATTGTTTGTGACTACTGGGGATTAAACTTAGTGTAGTTTTCTAATACGATAAAAGTTATTCTTTTACACTATTGACAAGAAATATGGTAATCTCTTAAATTTTATTGATAGACCTCAGTGGTATATTTATATCTATACAGTAGTAGTTACATAGGAATTAAATTGCTAAAAGATAATATCTCATAATAATATTGTAACACCCTATATCTAGTCCGATCACCCGACTCGAGCTGTAATATATTACTACTATAAAACATTAACATTCACTATCCTGTTGTAAAAAACCAAATAATTCATTTCATAATTCAACTACAATCATTTCATTGTTAATTAATCATATTCAGCTTAAATCAAACATGTGAAGCATTTAAAACAAACTGGGAACAATTCTTTACTAAACAGAAACTTTTACAAAACTTTAAATAAAAAGTGAAAATAGGGGTCACAACCGTGTGGCCAAGCAATATAACTGAGCTCAGCTTGTGTGGCTTTAGAACATGACCGTGTGGCCAAACTGTGTAACTCAATATCACACGGTCGTGTAACTCACTTTAGTCATGTGAACTAAAAACCACTTTGAACTTGTAGCATGCACAGTTATGTCAACCACCCGTGTGTGACACACGGTCATGTGGTATCCAGTGTGTAGCATAAATGACCTATTTAAGTAAGCTTTCATACCATTTCTTGAAGTGACCTATAATGTCATTTCATGCTATTCAAACCAACACAAAAACATCCATATTTCAAAGCCAAAATACCAATTCACCTAATCATTTTAGCATACAACCAATATGCCCTCATTGGCAGCACGAACAATTCATCAATTCAAATCGACAACCAAATATGTTTGAACCATTTCAATTCACAAAGCATGCATTTATTATCATCAAACATCAAAACACACATAGATTCATCAATGATAAAACCCTAAACCTTTAACAGTTTTATAAATTAGTCCCTAGGCTAGTTAGACTAAGCTGCAACGATCTCAAAAACATAGAAATCATTAAAAAAGGAACAAAAACGAACTTACAATTAAGCTAGCAAGTGACCGAAGCTTCAAACCCTAAAATATGGCTTTTCTTCTCTTCAATTTCTGCAATGAAGAAGATGAAAGCACTAAAAAATTTGTTTGTTTTATTTAAGTAATCTCAATAACCAAATTACAAATTTAACCTTAATAATAAACCATTAAATCACCTAATTAATGACCATACTTGTCCACTCATAATAAAAATGGGGTAATTACCACATAAAGACCTCCATTATTTAATTTCATAGCTATTTAATACTTTTAGCTAATAGAACATCACTTTTTCATTTTACGCGATTTAGTCATTTTTATCAAATTAAGTACTCAAACGATAAAATTTCTTAACGAAATTTTCACACAATTATTTTATCATGCTATAAACATTAAAATAATAATAAAATGATTATTTTGACTTCAGATTGTGGTCCCGAAACCATTGTTTTGATTTGACTAAAAGCGGATTGTTACATATCTATACAATAGTAGTTACGTAGGAATTAAATTGCTAAAAGATAATATCCCATAATAATATCCTATAATCTCATTAGGAATCAAATTACTAAATAATATCCCATAATAATATCCTATCATATCCCATAAAAATATCATATAATATCCCATTAGGAATAAAATTGCTAAAATATAATATCTCATAATAATATCTTTAACACCTATTCACACAACAGTTGAAGAAACTACAACCAGCAACCAGCTTGACAACTATTGTCACCACCAACAAAGCAAATATCGACCATTTGAATTATAATGTAGCTAATCTAGAAATTAAAAATGTAGGGACCCTCAAGCCTTACAACTAGTTTATTCAGAAAATAGGTAAGATGGAGATGTTTTCAGTAGCAACTACAATATTTTTTTTTACTAAAGTATAAGAATAGTCACCTGTAATGCCCTGAATAAATTATTTCTATTTCTGTAAATCCTAACATAAATATCTATCTGTTTCAGTGGTTAAGTGTTTTGGGTGTGTGTATAAGGTCTTGGGTCCAAGTCCCACATTTGAAAATTATGTTATTTTTTATCCTAGCCTTATCCTTGGTGGGTTGGGTTATATTTTATCTTTAGTAAACTCATACTAGAATGAGCTTGCTGGTTCGAGTGGTAAGGAGTTAGTGTGTTGGAGGTTCTATGTTTGAATCCTTGCGTAAGCTTGGGTGATAAATTTTTGCTTTGAGTGTTTGTTAGAGGTTGGGTGGAGCTAAAATTCTGAGATAGTTTAGAGTTAGTGGGTTAGTGGAAAGGGATTTAGGGGATATGTTGTTATATTATTTTTATTATTTTTTTTTCTCTCTCCTCTAAATTTCCCACAAAATTTTTTGACGTTCTTTTCTTGCTAACTAGCAAAATCCTCTGTTCTCGTGTTTTTGAAATTCTGTCTTAATCTTGTTATTCAATCTTGGTATTTCAGTTCTTCGGTGTTCTTGTGTGTTCTGGTAAGTGGTGATAGAATGCTTTTGCTCGAGTTAGGGAGAATTTCCTTTAAATCCGTTTACAACGATTTTGTTTTTCTGTTGGTATTGAGTTTGTGTTCTTGGTAGCAGAGAATTGGGAGGTGCGGAGTTCTTCTCTTGTGGAATCGTAGTCGGAGTCACTTGAGAAATTGGGTAAGCATTGAATACTTGAATTTCACCGTTGTCAGTTTTGTTAATTCAATTTAATTGAGAGTTTAGCTTGATTTTCGCATTAAAATCGTACTAGGTGTGTACTCCTAACACCAAAAACTGAGCTTCGACGAAAGCCAAAAATGGAGTCTGTCGACGCCGAACGGGCGTGTGCCTGGCCTTGTGGTTGGCCGTGTGTGAGATACGATCGTGTGGTTGATGAAAATGTGGCCTTGCGCAAGACATGACCGTGTGATGGTGTAAGTGTGGCCGTGTGGGCCACACGAGCTAGGCCAAGTTGGGCGTGTGGGCCACACGAGCTTGCCACATAGGCATGTGGGTTTTGGGCCAGGTCGTGTGGGCAACACGGGCAAGGCCAATTTGGGCGTATGGGACCATAATTCTGAAATTTTCCCTAGGGTCGTACGGTCCGTTTCAAACGACTGTGAGCCTACAGTAGGGTCGGTAAGGGCAAACCAAACCCTATTTCATGTGATTTGACGTTCTAATAGGCTAATTTGAGTAGGATACTGATACGTATGACTGTTTGTGCTGTTTAAGTATGTATCTATCTACAAACGAGCATGTTAAGCATGTTTAATTTGATATATCTGCTTCTGTATTCGGTATCTGTGCTTGGGGTCAGAATTGTATATGTGGAGGAAGTGATCTGTATAGTGACTATTTGCCTATTTTCTAACAGCTTGACTATATATTATCTGTTATGTGTCGTATTGACACTATATGGTGTGTAGGGATGGGTGGACGTTTTTTACCCTATATGGTGTGATGGGATGGTCAGAGTTGGTGTGTAGAGGATGGGGTAGGACTCTCTATATCTGTTCTGTTTATCTGGTTTTGATATCTATTGTAACAAGCCTAATTTGCCCGGGCCCAACAAACAGTACATTTTATAAACAAAATCCAAAACAAACCAAATCCAAACAAACCAAACCTAAACCATCAACCCAATTAAACCAAACAAGCCTAAACCTAACCCAATACCCAAAACTATTATCAGAAACAAAATCCTAAGTGTCGCCGCCTAACCCTAAGCCTCTTGGCCTAGTCTGTCGCTGCCATTGTTCCGCCGCCCATGTCAGCACCGCCTTTGTCACGTCTCCACCGCCCTCAAGTGGCTGGCAACAGAGATTAAAATGATTAAAAACATTTGTAAAATTGCTATAATAGCCACCAAAATCAGATGTAATTTTTTTTGGACACAGATTGAATACAACGAAAGAGATTCAAACATATAAACAAAGAAAAACAACAAGTATTTGAAGAAGAGAAAAACAAATCCAAACGTGCCAAGGTCCTTTTATTTTTCATTTATTTTACTTCTATTTTATTTTCCTTTTTCGGAACTGTTATTTACCTATTTCTTTTCATTTTCCTACTCTACAAAACTATTTACATATGTATACATTTATTAAAAAGGAGTAAAAATGGGGGGGAGGGGGAACTTAACTTTCTGATTTTGCAGGAAAAATATGACTTTTGGCCTTCTCACCTCCGCAGACGGCGGCGTCGGCTCCGGTAACCGGCGGCTGAAACGATGACAATCAACCAGAATTCGACCGGACCCTCAAGCTCTCAAAGAGAACAAAAGGGGGGGATTTTGTTTTTTTTTTTTGAGAAATGAGAGAAAATGAATTTTTTAAAAAAGATTTTGGCTTATATAGGGCCTTTCAAACGACGTCGTTTAAGGCCCAAAATGACGATTCTTTCATTGCATTTCATCTATCTTTGTTGCGATCTTCATTATTTTGGTTTATATTGCTTTACTGGATATATTTCTACACATTGCATCACATAATCGGTCAATTTTACCATTTTAAGTGGGAGTGAGAAGCTATTCTTTCGTGAGGTCTTCACCTCCGTATAGGATAGCAGATCGCTTTTGGGATACATTCGTACCTATGTCTTCATGAGATTTTCATCTTCGTATAGCCATAGGGAAATGTATTCCCCTGAACCGAACTCGGTCCATATGAGCCTATAATGGTTGAGGATCGAGGAATCTGCCTGTTTGAGTACCTTTTTTTTGGAACCGAACCGCATATAGTGAGCCCTAAGAGCCCACCCTAAGTAGAACCATACCAAATCCTAGTGGTTACCCGAGTAGGTGCTTTATTTACTATTCTTTGCTTGCTTTAAACTGTGTATGAAATACTGGCTTGTTTTTACTTTTATTATAACTGAATGACATTTTCATCACGAAAAAAGTGTTGATTCACATTCGGTTGCTAAATAGATAACTTTTCATGGAAAAGGGGTTTCTTGATAAAGTGGAGGATAATGCAGCCGTCAGGATATGGGCTGAGACAACGCAGTAAGAGAGGGGTGACAGTTTTACAGGGGTTATATATCAGAGTTGTGGGATTTTACTTGTGTCAACGTAACCCAAAATAATCTTCAAGAGATGAAAAAAATATAGGATCAATGGGATGACGAGATCAAGCAACTATTCTATTACAATTATGGTGATCTGCCCTATCTACTCGATATCAAAGTGGACAAGCACTTATTCCAAGATCTCGCCCAGTATTGGAACCCTGCTTATAGTTGTTTTACTTTTGGAAAGGAGGATTTGGTACCTACTGTGGAAGAGTACACGACCTTGCTTCGTTGCTCGAAGATTCAAATTGACAAGGCTCATTCCAGAGCTGCCAATGTCCCAATATTCTTAAAAAAGGTGATGAACATCATGGGAATGAGCAAACAGTGGGTTGCAGATCGAATCAAGCAGAAAGGTGATAGTAAGTACATTCCTTAGAGAAATTTGAGAGATTTGATCCTAGCACATCCTGATGTGAAGAAAAGGGTTGATGTCTTCACGTTAAGCATTTACAGATTATCTTCCCTAAGGTTTTAGGGCATATAGACGAGGCAGTCTCCGATTTATTTGACCGTCTTGATAAAAGGGTCACACCTGTTCCCATAATTTTGGCCAAAACTTTTAGATCCTTGAACATATGCCAAAGAGTGGGCGAAGGGAGATTCATCGGATGTGCACAACTCTTACTAACGTGGTTCCACATTTATTTTTGGAAAGTGGAAAAGGTCTCATATCGAATCTTCTCCAAAAAATATTCTCCGCTGAAAGATTTAATGGCTACGTCGAGACAGGATTATATCATGGAGGAGAAATGGATGATGATTCTCCAGAATCTGCAAGACGAAGACATCGAGTGGAGAGCCTTTTGGATGGTCCCTGATGAGATTTTATACCAGTGTGGAGATTTTGATTAGGTTCCCCTACTTGGAGTATAGGGGGTTATTAGATATGCTCCTCTGTTCGTATTAAGATAATACAGATCAACGCAGTTTACGCCAGCAACACAAGAGTTAGCTCAGTGTGAGTTTGTATACAATGAAGATAACTACAAAAAGAAAGTTCATGAAATATTGAATGCCTAGAACTAAACTCGCAAAATGAAAAGGTTTGCTACCAACCTAATGACTACCACTGAGTACGACCGGTGGTGGGGTCAGAGAATCAACAACAACATCCCTACGTCAGACCAAGAAAACAGCCGATCAATAGAAGATTGCAGGTGATCCCATCTGAGCTAGATATCATCAAACAGGATTTTGAGAGAAAGAGTTTGTAGCTAGAAAAAATGACAGAGCAATTGAAGGTGGAGAAAATGTAGCTGAGACTGAATGTCGACATCCAGAAACTAGAATCTGAGAAGCTGAGAAAGGGAAAGAGTAAGGCTGAAAATGATCTGGACAGTTTGAAAATAGACTACAAGAAGCTGTGGTGGTTAATGAGAATCACTGGTCTGAGAAAAACGTCAGAACAATGGCGGCAACAAATTAAAGAGGAAAATAGTAGAGCCAGTCAATAGGAAAGGAAATTCTGAGATACTCAAACGCGAGAAGACATTCTGCAAGGGAGTTTGGTAGAAAGTCAAAATGAGAAGGAGGGGTCAAGAACTCGGGTGTTAGAGTTAGAAAGATCCTTACATTAGTATCGTAGTATTAACTCTATAATCGAGTTGAAGGCTACTCGGAGCAAAATTGAAGAGCTAAAAGGAAATATAGAAGAACTTGAACCGTGCTACAAAATTGTAAACTTCGAGTTGAACTCTTGGAAGCAAAGAATGAGCAGTGGCAAGAGGAGCTTCATCGATCTCAGGATCAGGTCAGGGATTGAGAGTATGTCATGGGTGCAGCTTTGGCTCAAGTACGAGAGGGGGTTGATCATTTTTGAAATATGAGTCAGAATCAGATTGAGGCTAAGAGTTAGCTTGGCTTCTTAGGAAGGTCAAGGCCTTAGGTATTAGGGCAAGGCGTTATATGTAATTTGTTTTATGTAAAGAAATTTATTTTCTAGAAAAGTTACTCTAATGAAATTGAATCAGAATTAGTGCCTTTTTTTCATGCATTTCATGCGTTAGCATTATATTGCATCATATGCATTAAATTTCACAAAGAGACTCTAAAATCATGGCAATTATCCTGGAATATTGTTACGGTACATGAGGAAAAACTAAAGTAATGGACCAAAGGTTGGAAAAATTAGAGAAAATGCAAAAAAAAATGTAAGATCAACTGAAAATATAGATACAAGAACAATTGGCCAAAATTCAACAAGATATGAGGGATCAGATGCTAGAATCCCAAAAGAATGTGATGAGCCAATTAACCTAGTTACTGACTAGAGGGTTAGAAAAAGGAAAGAGCCTTATGGTCAATTTTGGGGACGGTAACGAGGCCCCTGCTTATCCTCCAAGCTTTACCCCAACAAACACCCAAGCACAACCAAATGCATATCCACAAAGGGTGTCCATCAACATTAGGCCCTAATATTAGACAGTTACCTCGGCATCTACAAGCTTCCCGATAGGTTTAGGCTCTAACCTAGAAGACTATCCAACGAGTCCCATTGTCCCTGATCTTGATGATATAAAAGAAATAGAAAAGGCAAGAGTGGAGCTCCCAAAGCAATTGGAAGATCGATGCAGATGGCTAGAAGAGAAATTCAAGACATTAGAAAACACTGATTACCATTTTGGAATTGATGCTAAAGACTTAATCCTAGTTCTAGATCTAGTGCTCCCGCCCAAGTTTAAGACCTCGAAATTTGAGAAATATAATGGGATTAGTTGCCTCAAATCCCACATTACGATGTTCTGTTGGAAGATGACATGATAAGTTAATAATGATCAGTTGTTAATTCACTGTTTTCAAGACAACCTGACTGGGGCTGTGTCTAAATGGTATAATCAATTAAGCCTTGCCCAAATCATTTCATGGAAGGACCTAGCACATGCCTTCATGAAACAATATGGCTACGTAACAGATATGACACCCGACAGAGTCACATTATAAAACATGGAGAAAAAGCCAAGCGGGAGCTTCGGGAATATGCTCAAAGGTGAAGAGAAGTTACCACGCAAGTCCAACCACTTCTTCTAGAAAAGGAAATAACAATGCTTTTCATTAATACCCTGAAGGCTCCATTTATTAATCACATGCTGGGAAGCACAATTAGGAGTTTCTCGGACATAATAATGTCCAGTGAGATGGTAGAAAATGCAATAAGGTGTGGAAAAATAAAAGCTAGGAAAAATGATAGGAGAATGGCCTTAAGAAAAAAGGAAAAATGAGGTAAATAATGGGAGTACGTTTGAAAAGGGCTATTAAAAATCGATTACTGTAAGTCAGCCAAGGGCAGTGGATACTAGAGATCAATGCCCCCCAAGGCAAGAATCCAACACAAGGCAAAATACAGAGAAACTCCAATTTACGCCCATCCCAATGATATATAGGGAGTTGTACCAAAATTTGATTGATGCACATGTAGTATCCCCTTTCTACCTAAAACCTATGCGACCTCCATTCCCTAAATGGTACGACACGAATGCCCAATACGAATACCATGTGAGAATACGAGACACTCGATTGAGATCTGCACTGCTTTCAAAAAGTTAATCGAAAGACTCATCAAAATGGGCATTGTGAGATTTGATGATCCATCTGGTGTAGAGAATTCGTTACGCAACTATTCTGACAAAGGGGTAAATGCAATAATCGAGAATGTGAGGAAGAAAACCAAGATAAATATAATAGAAGTGAAAACCCTATTGAGAAGGGTTTGGAAGAAAATGGTAGAAAGTGGATTAATCACACAGGATTTAAGGGAGAAATCCTGAAAAGTAAGGAACTACCGCGAGTTCCATGATGGAGAAGGTCATTAGATTCAAAGATGTAGTGAATTCAGGGCCCTAGTACAAGGTCTGATGGATAATAAGGAGCTAGAATTCTTTGAGTATAGTGAAAGCCAAGAAGGAGAAGATGTATGCGCCTCAGAAGAGGGGTCAACAGAGAAGATCTATAAAGTCAACCACCCAGTGGTTATCATTTTACGACCAAGAAACAATGAAACCAGAGTACAAATTGCACCAAGAGTCATAATCCAGAAACCTGTAGCCTTTCCCTACAAGGACAGCAAGAGGGTTCCCTAGAATTATAACTGTAACATGACGATCCCGGGAGAAGATAACCTAATTAACGCTTCAGAAGAAGGTCAAGATGTGGATTTCTACATGTACAGTGGGAGGCGCTACGACCCATCAAATGCAAAGGTTGAGCCTGCAAAAGGAAAAGCCTATACGGTTGAACAAAAAAAAAGAAAAAGCGGCTAGACTTGAATCGCCTATTAATGAGACGAAAACTAAAGAGGAGGCTAAAGAGTTTCTGAAATTCTTAAAGCATAGTGAGTACAGACTTGTAGAGCAACTGCATAAAAAACCAGCTCGTATATCAGTGCTAGCTTTACTCTTAAGCTCGAAGGTACATCGTAGCACGTTGATGAAAGTATTAAATGAAACTTATGTCGCTAATTATATCTCCGTCAACAAGGTAGATCGTTTGGTCAGTAACATAAGTGCTGATAATTTCATCTCTTTTAATGTTGATGAAATACCACTAGGGGCATGGATCGACGAAGGCTTTGCACATCACTACCCGCTGCAAGGGGTATACATTGCTAAGGTTGTTAATTGATAATGGATCCGCACTAAATGTCTTGCCATTATCCATACTAAACAAATTACCAGTGGATGACTCTCATATGAAGACGTGTCAGAACATAGTGAGAGCATTCGATGGTATCGAAAGGAAGGTGATAGGAAGAATTGAGATACCTCTTTTGATTGGTCCAAACAAGTTGAAGTAGACTTCCTGGTGATGGATATCAAGACTTCTTATAATTGCTTGCTGGGGAGGCCTTGGATTCACTTGATTGGGGCAGTACCGTCGTCAATGCACCAAAAGCTAAAGTTGATAACTGAGGGTCGACTGGTAATGATAAACGTAGAAGAAGACATTATTACATCTGTAACCAGTGACGCGCCATAAATAGGGGCAGACGATGAAACGATAGAATGTTCTTTTCGATTACTAGAATTTGTAAATGTAACCTTCATTGTAGAAGGGAACAAGATCTCTATGCCTTGAATATCTAAAACTACGAAGATAGCCCTACAGCTGACGATCGAAAAATGAGCCATGTCAGGAAAAAGACTCGAAAAATACCTCAAAGGGAGATTCGAAGTACCAATTCTGATGGATAAATAAGATTGCTTTGGCTTGGGGTATAAGCCAGATGCAAAGTAAAGGAATAAGGAGTTAAAGAAGAAGCAAGAGAGGAGAAGAGCACGATTAAGTGGGGTAGAAGACAAATGGAAACCAATGACCTTTCCCCATATATCTAGAACATTTGTGTTAGAAGGAATTATTTACCTTGAGCAGAAGATAACAAGAAAAGAAATTGCTGAAGAAATGATGGGAAATTTGAACAACAACGCCATATTCGAAGAAGAAATTGGGGAGAAAAGTTTTTTAGGCATTCGCCCCTATATACCTGGAAGTACTCTTAACAACTAGACTGCGGAAGAGATTCCTGTAGTTTTTAGAGCTAATTCAGAGTAATTTTCAGAACACACGCTTATTGCTCTAAGCCTAGGAGCAATAAGAGTCTTTTGTGAAATAGGCCTTTGTCCAATATCTTTATTTCAATAAAATGCATCTTTCTGTCTTATTCTGAGTAAATATTCTTCTATTCTTTCATTTCATTCGTACTCATACCCCATAAATAATTATTCATAGATTCAATTGTTCTGTGGGTCTTCCTTCATTTCTGTAACAGGTCTTCAGATATCAATGGTATGAGCGACACTGCTACTAACTCAGAATCTCCATTTGAATGAGATATGTGTTTAGAGGAACATCATGACTTTGAAGATGACAAAGACTGTAACCTATCTCCTGATTTGTTAATGATGGTAGAACAAGAGGAGAAATAGATTCCACCTCACAAAGAGTCAATAGAGATTGTGGTCTTGGAAGAAGGAAAGAAGTGAAAATTGGAGCTTGCATTGCCGTAGAGATAAAGCGAGACCTCATTGAGTTACTCCAATAATTCAAAGATGTTTTTGCATGGTCATATCAAGATATGCCTGGACTAAGTACTGATATCGTGGTACACCGGCTCCCCATAAAGGAAGAGTACAAGTCAGTTCAATAGAAGCTTCGAAGGATGAGGCCCGATGTTTTTCTAAAAATAAAAGAGGAGGTCAAGAAACAATTCGATACTGGTTTTTTAAAAGTGGTTAAATACTTAGAATGGGTAGCCAATATCATTCCCGTCCCTAAAAAAGATGAGAAAGTACGGATGTGCATAGACTTATAGGGATTTGAATAAAGCTAGCACGAAGGACAATTTCCCATTGTCCCATATCGACACCTTAATGGATAACACGGCAGGTCAGTTATTATTCTCCTTCATAGATGGCTTCTCAGGATACAACCAGATAAAGATACATCCTGAAGACATGTATAATACCACATTTGTAACCATGGGGAAACATTTTGCTATAAGGTGATGCCATTTGGACTGAAAAATGCGAGAGCGACATATCAGAAAGCCATGGTAACCCTATTCCATGATATGATGCACAAAGAAATTGAAGTTTATGTCGACGATATGATTGCCAAATCTCAAACAGAAGAGGAACATGTGCAAGTCTTAAGGAAATTATTCTTGAGGTTGAGGAAATTTCAGCTAAAGTTCAATCCAGCAAAATGTACTTTCAGGGGCCAGGTAAGGAAAACTGCTAGGATTCGTAGTCAGCAAAAAGGGGATTGAGATTAACCCGGATAAAGCCAAGGCTATACGGGAGTTTCCTCCACCGCGCACTCAAAAAAAAGTTTGAGAATTCCTAAGAATGCTAAATTACATCGCTTGGTTCATTTCACAACTAACTGGGAAATGCGACCCCATATTCTGTCTCCTTAAGAAACACAATCCAGGTGCTTGGGATGAGGAGTGCCAAAAGACTTTTGACAAGGTCAAACAATACCTGTCTAATGCCCCAGTGCTAACACCACTTAGTCCAGATAAGCCACTAATATTGTGTTTGGCAATATTTGAGAATTCTATGGGATGTGTGCTTGGCCAACACGATGAGTCGGGAAGGAAAGAAAGGGTCATTTACTACCTCAGTAAGAAATTCACTGATTGTGAGACAAGGTATTCACCAATCGATAAGTTGTGTTGTGCCTTGATCTGGACAACCCGAAGACTGAGACAGTATATGTTGTACCACACAACTTAACTCATCCTAAAACTCGAACCTTTAAAGTACATGATAGAGTCGACTGCTTTGAATGGAAGGATGGCCTAATGGAAAATTCTGCTTTCCGAATTTAATATAGTCTATGTGAACTAGAAATCTATAAAAGGGAGTGTGATAGCAGATTGTCTGGCCAGTAGAGCTCTAGAAGACTATGAGCCTCTGAACTTTAATTTCCCGAATGAAGATCTAATGTACGTGGCAACCACTAAAGAAGACTTTCAAGAAGGTAATCATTGGAAGCTAAACTTCGACGGAGCCTCAAACACTGTGGGTAACGTAATCGAGGCAATTTTGGTATCCCCAAACGGAGATCATTATCCCTTCACTAGTAAATTGGATTTTGATTGCACAAACAATATGGCCGAATACGAAGCATGTATCATGGGAATTCGTGCAGCCATAGAATGCATTATCAAAGTGTTGGAAGTCTATGGAGATTCTACACTAGTGATCTATCAACTCAAAGGAGAATGGGGGACGAGAGATCCTAAGCTGATTGAGTATAGAAGAATGGTCATAGAGTTAATTGAGGAGTTTGATGACATTACTTTCTGTTACCTCCCACGAAATAAAAAACAAAATGGCTAATGCCCTGGCTAATTTGGCTTCCATGGTCAAAGTGAACAAACAAAAATATGTAAAACCTATCTAGACGAGTATTTATGAGACTCCAGCTCATTACTATGACATCGAAGAAAAAGAAGAAAAGGATGATCACGCTTGGTACCATGATATACTACGATATGTGAAGAACCGTGAATGCCTTGACTAAGTAACTGAGAATGAAAAAATGACGCTAAGAAAATTAGTCGGTGACTATGTCTTAGATAAGGAGATCCTATACAAAAGAAGAAAGGATCAGGTGCTACTGAGATGTGTAGACGCTGTCGAGGCTAAGAAAATCTTGGAAGAAGTACACAAGGGTATCTGTAGAACACATGCCAATGGTTTTACAATGGCCAGACAAATTATGAGATTTGGGTATTATTGGTCCACCATTGAAAGAGACTGTATCAGTTATGCCAAGAAATGCCATAAGTTCAAATTTATGAAGATAAAATTCATGTACCTCCCTCACCTCTTCATGTTATGACTTCTCCGTGGCCTTTCTCTATGTGGGGCATAGGTGTCATTAGGCCAATCTCACCCAAAGCATCTAACGGGCATCAGTTCATCTTCGTGGTCATCAATTACTTCACCAAATGGGTAAAAGACACTTCATATGCCAATGTCACAAAGTCGACAGTTAGCAAATTCTTGAAGAAAGAAATCAGATGTCGATATAGAATGCTAGAAAGGATTATATTTGACAATGCATTGAACTTGAACAACGGTACAATAGCAAAAGTCTGCAGTTAGTTCAAGATCAGACACCACAACTCGTCACCATATCGCCCAAAAATGAATGGTGCAATCGAGGCAACCAATAAAAACATTAAGAATATCGTGGGGAAAATGACTAAGACTTATAAAGATTGGCATGAGAAGTTACCATTTGCCCTTTATGCTTATCGAACGTCTGTCAAGACCTCCACCGGGGCAACGCCTTTCTCATTAGTTTATAGACTGAAGATAGTTTTTCCCATTGAAGTCGAGATTCCTTCTCTCTAGGTTTTTTCAGAATTAAAGTTGGATGAAGTAGAATGGATCCAATCTCAATATGATCAGCTAGACTTGATTGAAGAGAAAATGTTGAAAGCCATCTGTCATGGTCAGAAGTACCAAAAAGGAATGATGCAAGTATACAACAAAAATATTCGCTCCAGAGAATTCAATGAGGGGGACCTAGTATTGAAAAAGATCCTACCCATACAAAAGGATTTCAGAGGGAAATGGATGCCAAATTGGGAAGGACCTTATGTGGTAAAGAAGGTCTTTTTTGGAGGAGCGTTGATTTTGACTGAGATACATTGGAAAAGCTTGCCCAGTCCCGTGAATTCAGATTCAGTCAAGAAGTATTTCACCTAAAAAAAAAAAAGAGGAGAGGCCAAGGTTAAAACTTGCAAAGGGCGCATTGAGGCCAAAGGGGTTTTGAGTTGAAAACCAGGAAAAATGGTAGCTCAAATTATGATTAAACTTGTGATGGTAAGGTCTCTTCAGAAAGAAGAACATTATATTTTGGGGCATCGACAAAGTACTCTAGATCCTCTAAACACATAATTGAGCTCAAAATGGTCATCAGGAAGTTTGTGCAGAGAAGCTCATGCTGCAATGTCTAGGGCACTGACTTTCATCTTACTGCTTTATACTTTAGCAAAATTTGCTAATTTGATTAATTCCATTCATTTCGAGCTTTACTTTTGATAAATTTTAGTCTTTTCCATTGTTACAATATTTTTCAAGCATTTTTATTGAAATAACAATTAATGGACTCATAACATTCACGTAAAAGGATTTTTGCATATTGCTCTGAAAAGCTTTTAAATAGTACATGGACCTGAAATAGGACCACTAGTTAAAACTAACCAAACCTAAAAATTGGAGACATTTGAGAAAGAATGGTTTAAATTGTGACTATTTTTTCAGATTTTCTGTCAAAGATATCAGCTAAACAAAAAGGCATGGTAACACATCAGTGATAGAACCTCGATGAGCAAAAAAAGATGACACCCTAATCATTAAAAGGTGATCATTCTCGAAAAAAAACATTCTGCATTCATGCTAATATCATTCATACACATCTAGCTAGGAGCATTGATAGGCCCATAAAATGGATTCTACAGGTCATGTTCCCTAGAGAATGGTGTAACAGATCAATGAAGTTACAAACCCCATACCCCTGAAGTTGCAGTGGGATGAATTGAAGTTATTATGGCGAATCTTATCTCTTTGAAGTTGTAGTGGAGCAGATTAAATCCATAAACCTTATCTCCCTGAAGTTATAGTGGAGTAGGTTGAAGTTATAAGTCTTATCTCCCTGAAGTTGTAGTGGAGCAGACTAAAGATAGCGAATCTTATTTCCTTAAAGTTGTAGTGGAACAGATTAAAGCTACAAATTACAAATCTTATCTCCCTGAAGTTGCAGTAGAGCAGATTGAAATTATAGATCTTATCTCTCTAAAATTACAGTAGAGTAGATCGAAGATAGCGAATCTTATTTCCCTGAAGTTGCAGTGGAGCAGATTGAAGTTATAGATCTTATCTCCCTGAAGTTACAGTGGAGAAGATTGAAGATAGCAAATCTTATCTCTCTGAAGTTACAGTAGAGCAGATTAAAGCTATAAACGTTATCTCCCTGAAGTTACAATGGAGTGGATCGAAGCAACAATTCCTATACCCTTGAAGATACGGTGGGGCTACCTGAAGAAGAGAAGTACCAAAAGAAATCGAGAATTAGTGAGGCCGGGCAAAATTGGTTTCTCTTAAAAGTCTTTGTTCTGTTATCGTTCCATGACAATGAGCAAAGAGGGGCAGCTGTAATAAGCCCAATTTGCTCGGGCCTAACAAACAGTACATTTTACAAACCAAATCCAAACAAACCAAACCTAAACTATCAACCTAATTAAACCAAAAAATCCCAAATTTAGCCTAATACCCAAAACTGTTATCAAAATCAAAAACCCTAAGTGCCGCCGCCTAACCCTAAGCCTGTAGGCCTAGTCTGCCACCGCCACTGTTCTGCCGCCCATGTCAGCACTGCCTTTGTCACGTCTCCACCGCCCTCAAGTGGCTTGCAATAGAGATTAAAATATTAAAAACATTTGTAAATGGCTATAAAAGCCACCAAAATCAGATGTAATTTTTTTTGGACACACATTGAATACAACCAAAGAGATTCAAACATACAAACAAAGAAAAACAACAAGTATTTGAAGAAGAGAAAAACAAATCCAAACGTGCCAAGGTCATTTTATTTTTCATTTTTTTCTCTTTTATTTTCCTTTTTCGAAACTATTATTTACCTATTTCTTTTCATTTTCCTACTTTACAAAACTATTTACATATGTATAAATATATTAAAATGGAGTAAAAAGGGGGGAGATAACTTAACTTTCTGATTTCTCTAGAAAAATACGACTTTTGGCCTTCTCACATCGCAGGCGGCGGCGCCGGCGTTGGTAACTGACTACTGGTGCGATGACGATCTGTTGAAATTCGTTCGGACCCTCAAGCTTTCAGAGAGAACAGAAGGGGGGATTTTGCTTTTTTTTGTTTTTTGAAAAATGAGAGAAAATGATTTTTTTTTTAAAAAAAAATTGGCTTATATAGGGCCCTTCAAACAACGTCGTTTAAGGGCTGATTCTAATGACCCACAACGGCGTCGTTTCTCCCTCTGACCCGATTACCCGACCCACTCCAAGCTAGGATCTGCGCATTTTAAACGAAAGAGTTAATTGTACATTCAACCCTTTCGCTTTTCAAGTGTTTTGCAATCAAGTTTTTATATTTTTAATTTTTGCCCCATAACTTATTACGATTTCAGTTACGTCCCTATTTGAACGACGTCATTTTGGAGGTAGGGATTATTTCCCATTTTTGTCCCTCCTTGTTATTCGCGCGTTCAACTTGGTCTTTTTCCTTTTTTATTTATTTCTGATTCGCCCCAATCTCTGTTTTAAAATTCAAATTAGTCCCCTTTTGTTATTTTTACTATTTTATTAATTAATTTAATGTTATTATTACTATAATTATATTTTATTTTTATGCTTATTATTATTATATTATTATATCATTAATTTTATATTACTATTATCATTATTCTTGTGTTTCCTTTTGTATTCATTTACCAACTATTTTTAAATACATTTAGTTTATTTTATCATTTTATTACTTATTTATTTATATCCTTCTATATAGATTTAAAACTTTAGATTTTTATTATATTATTGTCAATATCATCATCATTATTATTAATATTATGATTTTTAATTTATGTTACACTATATTTATTTATTTTTGTTTAGTATTAGTTCTTTAGGTTCCAAATTTTTATTTTTTATTTTTCTTCTATTTTGGCTCTTTTATTTTATTTTCGTACTTTATATTGTCATTTACATTAACATACTTATTATTCTGTTATGCATGCAAACACCGCAACCCATTTTATATTTTACCAAAACTGTGTTACATTTTACGCGATGCATTAAAATTTTTGTTTTTAAAATAAGCAATGCTCTGTGTTTTTAAAATTCGAAAGGTCGTTCCCTAACTTACGGGGTTTCAATTTTCTCGATAAATCTGAACAAACAAACGTTTTTTTTTATAATCTCGGTAATTATGAAAAGATTGTGCTCTAACTTACGAAATATGATTTCTTTCTAAAGCCGAGATAATCGAATACCTTTCAAAATAAGTAAATTTTTCAGCTTTTATTCTCGTATTGAGAATTTAAGACATTGTGTCCTAATTTACGGGATGTAATTCTCTTTCTAGATTAACGTGAAATATGCCCCTTTCTCAAAAAAATTTCAATATTTTAACAAAGGATCATATTTTAAATCTCTTCAAGATTTTCATTTCTCGGCCCTAAAAAAGACGAAGTAATCAACTAGGTACCAATTTTGGGTGTTACGAGGTGCTATGTAATGCCCCAATTTTCGGGAATTCTGTGAATGTTGGCAAAATTTCATGCTTTGATTTTGTCATTTGTGAGTGAAATTATGAAATAGGACCTATGTGAAAATGTTTGAAAATGCTATAGGCTAAATTGAAATGGCCAAATAAATAGGAGTGCAAAATAGGAGGATTTGCATGACAAACCTCCCATTTTACATGAAGTGGCTAGCCATCATGTTCTTGTAGACAATATGAGCACTTGATATCCATAATTCATGGTACAAATTGATAATGGGTTAGGTAAATGTTCCATGATAATAGATTAGGTAAATATTCCATGATAATGGGTTAGGTAAATGTTCCATGATAATGGATTAGGTAAATATTCTATGATAATGGGTTAGGTAAATGTTCCATGATAATGGTTTAGGTAAATGTTCCATGATGGGCATTTCATATCTTTTGTATTAAAGAATTAAATGGATGAAATATGAAATTTTATTAAAAGAAAAAGGGGTGAAAAGAACAAAGTTTTGTCCATCTTTGTTCATCATAGCCTAAAGTTAGAGAAGAGAAAGGAGAGGAGAAAGCTCTTGAATGTTCGGTCACTTGGGGAAGAAAATTGAAGGTAAGTTCATGGTAGTTTGCTTCTATCTTGATGTTCATGAGTTCTTCTTGATTCTACCTTAACTCTTGAAGCATATTTTGGTTTTAGTTGTGTTGTGAGCATTTAGTCATGAATTAAAATGAAGGAAATGGTTGTTGTTTCATGTTCTTTTGATGAAAAATGGAAGATAAGTGAAGTTGAGCCAAACAAATGAGCATGCATGTGCCTTAGATGTTAAAGGGAAAAATCAGCTAACATGTTGTGCTTTAAAATGATGAAATGGAGATTATACTTAAGTAAAATCATAGATATGTAATGATTGATTGGTGATATACATGTTTAAATAACAAGCATGCAAGTTAGGTGTGAAAGAGTGATTTGGTAATAAATCTGCTTGGGACAGCAGCAGTAACGTGACTTTGGAAAATCACCATAAATTGTGGGAGATGAGTTAGAAGCTGCATAAATTATGTAATTAAATCTTAATGAGTCTAGTTTCAAATGGAATAAACTAGAACATATTTTGAATTCTGTAAAATGAGAAATTTTATTCGTAATGAAGAGTGGTCAGATTAGTCAAACAGTCAAACATGGGAAACTTTGAGAAAAATCTGGTATTGATTGGCTAAACCAACAGTTCTGAAAATTTTATGGATAGAAGATATATGAGTCTATTTTCAAGGAAAATTAACGGAACTTGATTTGGAGTTTCGTAGCTCCATTTATAAATGATTTAGTGACTGTTGCTCAGGAAGACAGCTTGCAGTGAAATTATGATTATGTGGTAAACATTGACAAAAAATTGTTAATGAGTTGCTTATTGTTTTCTTATAAGCTTACTATGATCTGTAGGTGTGGTTGGCCGAATATTGTAAGGGGTTAATACGTAGTTTGTATTTGAATAGTTGATTAACGTGTTAGTAATCCAATTGTAGGCGGTTCGTGTGTGGATTTAAATCAAGATATCGTCATAAGCAGTGTGTAACTAACACCCTCTTTCTTAGTCCGGATCGGCAAAAGTCGAAAAGCGAAATACCGAAAATCGGTATTTTGTAGATTCTGAGTGTGCGAATGCTCGTGAGGTAAATCGATTAATGTTTTTGGTAAGCTGCAAAATTTGGATTGCAAAGTGTATGATTTTTGTGCCTCGATATTTTTGGGCTTAATGGGCCAAAATTGGAATGATGGGCCAACTGCCCAATTCAAGAAGAACCCTCGATGCGTGATTACGTTAGTACGTGAAAGGTAGGAATATGCATGAAAAACCCTAAAATAGATAAATTACTGAAATACCTTTAAAAGTGGAAAATTTATAGTTTTACCCTAGGAGATAAATTACCAAATACCCTTAGGGTTAAATTGACCTAAATGCATGTTTGATTGTTGTTATTTCTTGCATGCCATGTTGTTATTATCGATGCACGGATGGGATATTGACGGAGGAAGTACTGAAAGTGGCTTGTCCACGTCTTGGAGGCTTTGCCTCAATTTATGATAATGAGCAAAGCAAGGTGCAGAATGTGGAGTGTTGAAATTTGGGTGGGTTGAGCTATTCCCACATGGAGTGTAGGGCTGGTATGGGTGGAGTGTAGTGGTTGGTGGGTTGAGTAGTTTCCCCAAATGGGCTTGCATATGTTTCTTGATGTTGCATGTATTTTGAAATGGGCCTATGGGCCATACATTATCTGAATAAGGGCTAAGGCCCGGTTTATTGTAATCTGAAAAGGGCTCGCCCAGTACCATCTATTACTGAATGGGCTTAGGCCCAATAGGCTTGAGTGACTTGGGCTTTGAATGGGTTTTCTTACACACCGAGTTTCCCCAAACTCACCCTTTTATTTTCATCCACGCAGAAATCCCCAACCATAGTGGGCTTGGAGTCGTGAGGGAATTCGGAGTGACCACTGCTCGAAAGTTTGATTTTCTTCGGTGAACTGGACATCCTTTTATTACGTTTGAAGTTTTGGGTTTTAAATGTAATAAGGCCGCTTAATTATTTTGATGGTTTTAATATGTATTACTAAGATAATTATTACTTATTTTAACTTTTGAAATTGGATACCTTTAGGCGCGTTTTCAAAAACAACAATTGATTTCAAAATAACACGACAACAAGTAAAGCTTACGCAATGAAAGTATTTTCAAAATTAATCACTTTTCCTAAAATGACTTAATCAAATCGGTTTCCTAGAAATATCCATTACGTTAAGGTGTGGCAATGGCGGTATGCATGTCTAGGATTGGATCCGAAGGAGCTTGGTATAGCGATCCGATGGACTCACCACCTCTTTTCCGGTTTCTTACCGGTGCATGACTTCTATTCACTTTAACCTATAATGAAATTATCTTTTAAAACACTAAGTAAGTTTTTCTGGATCAACAATATAAAATGTTTTGAATGCTTCGATGTGGCATGTCGGATCCGGTCATAACGTCTAGGCCGGGTTTGGGGTGCTACATGCTAATCCTTTCTCGTGTATAACCGACTCCTGAACTTGTCTTTCTGAATTTAGTGGACCAAAATTGTTGTTTTAATAAATCAAACCGTTTATTAAAAACAACCACTTTTCGAGGTGACCTGATCCCACCTCATCAAAAAGGATTGGTGGTGACTCCCATGTTTGTTTTCGTTTTCAAAATCAAAGTCGACCCCCTTTTCAAAAAAATGGTTTCGACATCTATATCTGTTATGGACTTAGGTTCGAATCTGTGTCTGACTGATAATGAAATTCTGTGTATGTTGCATGACTACTTCTGTTAGGTTACACACTGAGTTTACGAAAACTCATATCTGTTTGTCTGTTTTGTTTAGGTAATCCACAAAGTTAGGTGGGTCGGTGCGGCGGAGGCTCAACGGTGACCACTCTATTGAGATCCGTTCTTACTTAGTAATAATGGTTTAATTTTTAAATCTGGTTTTTTATGAGAGTTTGTAATTTTTGGGACTCTCTGGACTGTATGGTTTAACTTTTAGATTTGGATTTTGTTTTGCATTCTTTTGATGAAAACTCTATGCAAAAAAATGGTTTAAACAAAAGGTTTTTGGAAAACAAGCTTGGTTTGGTTTTAAACAATTATCAACCTTCCGCTACGAAAAAATTTGTTAACTTGAAAGGACAACATGTAACGGTTTCGGTAAACTATATAAATATGTTTTGTTAAAACTTGGACGGTTTTTCTTAAGTAACTGAACATGGTTTTATCGAAGTATCATCGGTTTCAAAAACCTTCTTTGTAACCCTCCTGGATCCCGCCATTATGTCTAGGCTGGATTTGGGGTGTTACATCACCTAACAATTTAGTTCGTTTTATTTTGGTCACTCAATTATTAATTTTTTCATTCTAGTCACGCAACTTTTTGAAGTTAAATATTTTAGTCACTATTTTGTTTGTTGCCTAATGAAAGTCTAACGTGAGTTTTGTTTTATTAGCCTAATAATAAATTTAGCCCTCCTATATTTACACATTCTATCAATTTCATCCTAAATCTAGAAAAATCAACAAATTTAAACCCTCAATATTTTTAAAATTTGTTATTTTAGTTCTAATTTTAAAATTATAAAATATATTTACAAAAACCTTTAAAATATTTTCAAATTTTTATAATTTATATTTACTTTTCCCATCAACCATGCTCATTTCTCATCAACCAAACATATGAAAAATTTATAAATTAAATATTTTTGTTCAATCTCTTTTTATTTTCATCCGTTTTTCTTTTGCTACATTGTTCGTCTTAAATGCCTAATTAAAACTTAAAAAGAAGTTCAAAATTAACAAATTTATAAACTGAAAAAATTGGTTGGGTTGATAACACCAACTCCCACAACCTCACTCTTTGCTACAAAAATAGTACCAATTTCAGGTACTAGTGCTCACATGCCTTCATAATTTCTAGCTCAAGCATTGGAGAGAGATTGTAGGCCAATACCCTGAGATTGATATTTCTAGTTTCTTTAATTGAATGAAAAAAAGAACAAAGTGAAAGATATTGTTAAAAGTCATTTTGGGTAAAAAAATCTTTAAAATATTTTTATATTTACTTTTAAAAATTTAAAATTTACATTCACAATTTAAATTTTTAGCTTTTTAAATAGTTTTATAGTTTTTATAATTATGACTAAAATGAAAAATCTTGTAAACATTTAGGGCTAAATTTGTTAAATTTTTAGATTTGGATCAAATTGATAGAATGTGTAAACATAAAAGGTTAAATTTGTTATTAGACTTCCGTTAAGCAACTAACAAAAGAATGAATAAAATATTAATTTTGAAAAGTTAAGTGACTAAAACGTAAATAATAATAGTTGGGGAACCAAAATACAACATATTAACTATTGTTGTACTTCACCCGCATTTTTTTATTATACATATACACCCTTCAAAAACGGGAATGGATTATGAGCTTGAAACTTTTTTACCTGAAAATTCCTATCCTTGAATACCAATGGATCTTTCTTTTCCCTCCTTGCTAATCTTGCTTTCTTCCTTTCTCTTCTTGTCAATCGTTGTTAAAATAGTAAAGAAAATTGAAACCATAAATTCAAACGATAAGCTGCCACCAGGGCCATGGAAATTACCCTTTATAGGCAACCTACATCAGCTAGTTGGCTCACTACCTCATCGAGTTCTGAGAGATTTAGCCAATCACCATGGACCCTTAATGCACCTACAGCTTGGTGAAAGTTCCACCATCATTGTTTCATCACCAGAAATTGCCAAAGAGGTGATGATAACACATGGTATCATCTTTGCTGATAGACCTTATGTGGCTGCTTTGGATGTGCTGACTTATAATTCCATGGACATTGCCATGACACGGTATGGAAATTATTGGAGACAGATGCGGAGAATTTGTACAGTGGAACTTTTAACGGCAAAAAGAGTGCAGTCGTTTGAATCAATCAGACAAGAGCAAGTCTCAGGTCTTGTGAAATATATATCTTCAAACCATGGCTCCCCAATCAATCTTACCAAGAAGATTTTTTCCCTGACATATAGGATCACATCAAGAGCAGCATTCGGTAACGTATGCAAGGAACATGATGTATACTCATCAGTTGTGGATGATACAATAAAGCTGGGTTCTGGATTTAGATTTGCAGACATGTTCCCGTCCGTTAGAGTGCTTGAACGAATTAGTGGACTGAGACAGAAAGCTGAGGCTCTGTTTCAGAAGAGTGATAAGATACTTCAAGGCATCATTAATGAACACAGAGCCAGTCTGGAGAGAGGACTAATAGGTGAAGAAGTCAAGGAAGACTTAGTCACTGTTCTTTTAAAGATTCAACAACTTGGTGGTCTTGAATTTCCCTTGACTGACAAGGAAATCAAAGCAATCATTTGGGTTAGTATGTTCCTTTTTCCTTTTTTTGAGTTTATACATAGATTGGTTCCTCAAATATGCATCTTTTAGAGCATGAAGTAATGTTGGCTCATAATCTCGCAGGATATGTTCAGCGGAGGAGGCGAGACATCATCAACAAGCGTAGACTGGGCAATGTCAGAAATGGTAAGAAATCCAAGGGTGCTAAAAAAGGCACAAAATGAGGTTAGACAGGTGTGTCATGGAAAGGGAGATGTGGATGAAGCAAGTATTAAAGAATTAAAATACTTAGCATTAGTCATCAAAGAAACCTTGAGGTTACACCCTCCACTTCCTCTGTTACTTCCAAGAGAAAGTCGAGAGAATTACGAAATCAATGGTTACCAAATTCCTTCCAAGACTAAAATCATAATCAATGCATGGGCTATTGGAAGAGATCCCAAGTACTGGAGTAAAGCTGAGACATTTTATCCTGAAAGATTCCTCGATAGTTCCATTGATTTCAATGGAACAAATTTGGAGTACATCCCATTTGGTGCTGGAAGAAGGATGTGCCCAGGCATATCATTTGCTCTTCCTAACATTGAGCTGCCTTTGGCAAAGTTGCTTTACCATTTTGATTGGGAGCTTCCTAGTGGAATGTGGCATGAAGATTTAGATATGACTGAAGACTTCGGTGTGGCTACAAGAAGGAAAGATGATCTAATCCTAATTCCAACCTCTCATGCCAATTAATCTCCTGAATACCAATTTTCTTCCCACCATTTACTGTTAATCTAAATAAAGATGTTTTTATTGTTAGAATAATTTGTGCTTTCGGCACTAACAACATGAGAATAATATTCCAAATCAATTACTTGAAGGTATTTATTTTTTAAATGCATATAATTAAATCAATATTATAATTTTATGTGTATATATAAATCAATAATCAAAATTTCAGTATATATAATTATAGTAAATTAAAATTTATATATTAAATTGCACAATAAAGTAAAACTTGATCTAAAATATTTAGCATGCTAACTCATTTGAGAATTTATCACACAATAAAAATTTGATATTTCATGAAATACTATTAATCTATCTATCTCATTACTTACTAAATTGGAACATTCAGGGACGGCAGCGTTGGCAGGGATCGCACCATAAAATGGGAAATTTAAATTTTAGCCATTTAATTAATTAGCACATTATAAATGTATACTTTGATATCCAAAATAATAAAACTTTAATTTAATATAAAATTTAAAATATATAAATTATTAAAATAATAAAATTATATTTTAACTCATATAAAATTATATAAATTAATTTCGACTGTTTTGACTACATTACATTTTTTTTTTCCAGTAGAGGGCTCGGAAGCCACTACCTTAATTAACAAGAATTAGAGATAATACTATTGTGGATATCGCTTGGATACTCCCAACTCAAAAAACAAATTAAAATTCTTAGCCAAGGCTAATCTACTAAAATGATTTGCGGCCTTCTTTTTAGACCGCCGAATCCATTTAACATTGGTTTCAGCGAAGGAGTCAAGTAGGCCAACAATCTCCTTAACCTGATGATCGATAATGGTAATATCCTTCTGATTCTTCCAAACATGTTTGACAATGCTAGCACAATCGGTTTCAAAAATGACTTTCTCAAAGTAATTCGTGTGAGTCATATTAATTCCCGCACTCAGCGCACAACGCTCAGCCCACTCCACACTCCTGTGCTCTTCTCTACAAGCCGTGATGCCCCCAACAACAAAACCATCACTACCTCGCACAACAACCCCAATCCCAATCATATCGTCGGCCACAGTAGCATCCACGTTAATCTTTATAAACCCGATTGAAGGTTTCTCCCATTTTTGTGAGCTATGTGACATAGGAATGATTGCCTTGTTAGTTAAATTGTGGATCCAAAAATTAACCGCAAGAGTCTTGGCCCAATCCCAAGTCACATTAGCCTCCTCTTCTTTGCCCCAAGAAAGGGAATTGTTACTGTCGAAATCATTTTTTTGAAAAACGGGGATCGGCTTTGGTTTTGAAAATGGAAACGAAAATTGGGAGTCGCCACCAATCTTTTTTTTGTTTAAGTGTGATCGGATCACCTAGTAATTTGGTCATTTTAATAAAACATTTTGATTTACTAAAATAACTATTTTGGTCTACGAAATTTGAGAAAACGGGTTTGGGAGTCGGTTACGTACGAGGAAGGATTAGCACCCTCGTAACGCCCAAAATTAGTACATAATTGATTAATTAATGTCTTAATATTGAAATTAGCCACTAACTTTTATTTACGTTCAATTTAGTCCCTTTTATCCCTTTTAATCTATTTATAACCTATTTATTCTAAACTTTATACATATATTATTATATTTTAATATGAATATATGTATTATATATTTTATAACTATTCATATTGTTATTATCTATTATATATTTTTCATATATATTATTATTTTCATATTGAATTGATAGTAAATATTTTATTAATTATTTCTTTTATATTTTTAAAATCTATGTATTTTATCCAAAACCATTAAACTAGTTTTTATATATCATTATGTTATTCATCATCAATTACTATGTTTTCATATATTACTAAATATGCTTATTATCTTATATTTTACATAGTACCATGTTATAGTATTTATATTTTTTTAATTCCAAAACTAAAGTTGTTATTTATATTACATTGCCAAAAATTTGATTTTAATTCACACATTTCTAAAATTACTCACTTTATTTATATTTTAATATATATACATAACCCTTTTATAAATTAAGTCAATTTATTAAAGGTTGGTCTCGTAATTAAATGTTGAGTGTTTGGCATATTATTCTTTATATATATATGTGTCAAATTGTATATCATGCATCATTTTCTATTAATATGTTTAAATATATGTTGAATTACATGTTTATGTTTTTTGTCTTAAATATATATGGTATTTTATGTATATTTTACTTATTTAAGATTTGTCATGCTTTATTTCTTATATAAATGTTGGTTAATGTATGATATTTACGCTATTGTGCTTTTATCTACTTATTATTATGACATGTTACATCGTATGTTATGTTAATATGATTCCTCATGCATTAATAAAAAAACAAGATTCCAAAGTTTTCAAAAATAAAAAGGCAATGCTTGGTGTTTGGAAGCTTCGAGAAAAGTAGTGCCCTAACTTATTGGGTTGCAATTTTTCTCTTTGAGTTCGAATAGTCAAGTACCCTTCTAAGTTTTTTTTTTTAAATTTTCAAAATAGAACAACTGCTTTGGAATTTCAAAGCGTTGTGTCCTGACTTACTGGATGCGGCGTTTTGTCGTTTCGAGATAGGAATTTCCAAAAAGGCTAACTTAGTGTCAAATATCTTAAAAATATTGTGCCCTAACTTATTGGATCTAATATTTTGATATAAGTAAACCCTAATTTTCAAAAATCAAAAATATTAAAAGAGGATTGCATCTTGAAATTTTTAATCTCCGACCTTAAAGACATTTGATAATTAATTAGGTACCAATTTTTGGGCGTTACGAGGGTGCTAATCCTTCCTCGTACGTATCCGACTCCCGAACCCGTTCTTCTTATTTCGTAGACCAAAACTAATGATTTTAAAACAAAATGTTTTAAAGGTGATCCAATCACACCTAAAAAGATTGGTGGCAACTCCTGTTTTCATTTTTTAAAGTTGATTCCCATTTTCCAAAACTCGGTTTAAAAATAGTTTTGACAGCTTGGCGACTCCACTAGGGAATAATAAGAGAGTCAAGCCGTGTAATTGATTATCTCTTGTCTTAATGTCAGAAATTAAAAATTTTAAAATTTAATCCTCTTTGCATTACATGTGTTTGTATTATTGCATATGTTATATATTCTGATACGCATTGCATTTGCATGACTGTTGTGGTCACACCCTTAAGTGGGAGTGAGAAACTATGCCTTCGTGAGGTTTTCGTCTCCGTGCAGGATAGTGGATCACTTTCAAGATATATCCGTACCTATGGTTTCATGAGATTTTCGTCTCCGTGTAGCCATAGGGAAATGTATTCCCCTGAATTGAACTCGATTCAAATGAGCCTATAATGGGTGAGAATCGAGGAATCTGCTGGTTCGGGTACCTTAAACTTTAGAACCAACCTCATATCGAAAAACCGTAAGAGCCCACCTTAGTTAGAGTTGAACTTTAGATATTACCCTTATAAAATATCGGAGATTTATTGATATCATGTGATACTAACTATTTCTTTTCTTTTGTTTTGTGCATGTCATTTTGCATTTAAAAGGTATCGATTCACGGTCAGTTTCTAAGTTAGGAAGTTTTATTATGGAGAACGGACTTCTTGATAGAGTGGAGGGCAACGCCAACGTTCATAGATGGTCTGAGCAAACTCAACTAGAAAAGGGAGATAGTATAGCTGTGGGATACGTGTCGGAGCTTCAGATTACACTCGTATTAGTGTCACGCAGAATAATCTCCAAGAGCTTAAGGAAATCTGGGATCAGTGGGGTAAAAAGACCAAGCAGTTATTCTACAATAATTACGGAGACTTACCTTACTTGCTCGATGTTCAGGTAGACAAGCACTTATTCTGAGCCCTTGCTCAGTTTTGGAACCCGGCGTACAGTTGTTTCACTTTTGGGGAAGTAGACTTGGTTCCTACTGTGGAGGAGTACACTGCCTTACTTTGTTGTCCCAGGTTTCAGAATGATAGGATCTATTCTCGAGCTACTTGTGTCCCTACCTTTTGGAAGAAATTGATGACTATTACGGGGATGAGCGAGCAGTGGATCACAGCTAGAATTAAAGAGAAGGGTGAGTGCAAGTGCATTTCGTGGGACGCTTTGAAAAATTTGATTTTGACACACCCTGATGAGACGAAGAAGGTAGATGTTTTTGCTTTAAGTTTGTATGGACTGATGGTTTTTCCTAGGGCTTTGGGATATGTGGATGAGGCAACCACGGATCTTTTTCATCGACTCAGTAAAAGGGTCACTTCCGTCCCTACGATTTTGGCTGAGACATTCAGGTCCTTAGGCGCATGTAAGAGGGCTAGTGCAGGCAGGTTTGTTGGTTTTGCTCAGTTACTTCTAGCTTGGTTCTACGGTCATTTCTGATTGATAGATAGGGTGGTTTCTCGAGTCTTTTTCAAGGATTATTCACCGTTGAAGGACATAGTAGCTTCAACTAGGAGAGTTGATGTTCTAGAAGAGAATTGGATATCACTACTTCAGAACCTTCAGTCGAAAGATGTTGAGTGGAGGGCTCCGTGGATGATTCCTGGTGAGATTCTTTATCGATGCGGCAGTTTTGATTGGGTCCCTCTGTTGGGAATTTGGGGTGCCATTGGTTATGCCCCTTTGCTCGTGCTAAGGCAGCATGGGTTGAGACAGTTCGTACCAGTGACTCATGGGTTGGCTCAAAGTGAATTTGCATACAGAGGAGCCGATTACAAGAGGAAGGTTAGCGAAGTTTCTAGTGCCTGGAACAAGACTTGTCGGTTGAAAGAAGTAGATATTAGCCCTGCTACGACTCCGGAGTATGTCGAATGGAGAGGCAGAAGGATTAATGATAACATCCCTAAGCCAAGCGTGGAAGGAGCTCGACCAATAGAGGAATATTTACAAGTGATGCCCTCGGAGTTAGAAATTATGAAGCAAGAGTTTGAGAGAAAGAACTTGGAGCTCGAAAAGAGGATAGCAAAGCTTGAAGAAGAAAAGATGTACTTGAGCTTAGACGTCGACGTTCAAAGGATGGAGGTCGAGAAAGAGAGAAAAGAAAAGAGGAAGATTAAGGAAGATCGAGATGATCTAAAGGAGCATTACAAAAAGGCACAAGTATCCTTAAGGAGAGCGAGAGTAGGAGGGTCTTCAGATCAATTGTAGAAAGAGGTCCAAGAGGAAAAAGCTAGAGCCGAGTATTGGGAGAGGAAGTTCCAAGAGATGCGGTCGCAGAATTTGGCATTAGAGGAAGAGAATAAAGGGTTGAAGACCAAGGTAACTGAGCTTGGAAGATCCCTTCGTTGGCATCGAAACCGTGATCCTACGATCGAGTTAAAAGAGCTAAGAAGTAAGGTTGAAGATTTGGAAGTGGCATTGCATGATGGTGAACTTCGGATTGAGCAGCTTGAGGCACGGGAAGATTATCTAAAGGGAGAGCTTCAGCAATCTAGAGGACAGGTTAGAGAAAGGGATCACGTCATTGGTGAAGCCTTAGCCCAGATTCGAGAGGTTGCTGAATATGTTCGAGACTTAGCAGTACGAGCTGATATTTTGAGTATGATGTATGAGTCAGCGTCTGATAAAGGTCGAGAGTTAGCCCTTTTGTTAGAAAAAGTTAGAACTTTGGGCATTAGGGCAAAGGCGTATGTGTAATCCATTTATATGTAAAGATATTCTTTTTCTAAATAAAGTTTTCTAAATGAGATTGAATCGAGATCGATGCCTTTTTGCATTCATGCATTTGCATTACATCATATCATATGCATTCAAAGTTATGAAAGACCCTAATTAGTTAAAGTTTACTTCTAGAGAGGTAGAAAAGAAAATCTGGAAATCACACATCCTTACGGCACTCGCATTAAAACTAAGAGTATGGATCAAAGGTTCGAACAATTGCAAAAGGATATGCAAGACCAATTGCAAGAATAGTTGGCCAAAATACAGAATGACATGAGGGAGCAAATGCTAGAGGCTCAAAGGAATATGATGGCTGAAATGGCTCAATTGTTAAGGGCCATTGACAAAGGAAAAGCTCCCATGGCAATCACTGAAGAGGAGAATGAGGGTCCTCCTCTGGGTTTTACTCCGCCTCATGTGCCATTGCAAACCGAGGCACCTCCTAGAAGGTCATCTGTCACTGTGAGACCTCAACATGGGCCGGTTGATGCTGGAATCCCTGTGAATTTCCCATCTGGGTCAGGAAATAATTTAGGCGATAGCCCGATCAACCCTATCACTCCTGATCTAGATCTAATGGAGAAGGAAAGAATGGCAATCGAATCCTCAAAATAGTTGGAGGATCATTGCAAGTGGTTGGAGGAGAAGTTTAGGGTTTTGAAAGGCGCTGGAAATCATTATGGGATTGATGCCAAAGACTTAAGTTTGGTTCCAGACTTGGTACTTCCTCACAAATTCAAGATGCCGGAGTTCGAAAAGTACAACGGGACTACTTGCCCAGAGGCACACATAACAATGTTTTGTAGGAAAATGACTGGGTATGTGAACAATGATCAATTATTGATCCATTATTTTCAAGATAGCTTAATAGGAGCAGCGGCTAGGGGGTACAATTAGTTGAGCCGTGCAAGAATAGGTTCATGGAGAGATCTTGCACAAGCCTTCATGCAACAGTACAATCATGTGACTGATATGACGCCAGACAGGATCGCGCTTCAAAGCATAGAGAAAAAGCCTAATGAAAGTTTTAGGAAATACGTACAACGATGGAGGGAGGTGGCAATGCAAGTACAACCACCATTGTTAGAAATGGAGACCACTATGTTATTTATCAACACTTTAAAGGCGCCGTTCATCACTCACATGATTGGAAGCACCACGAAAAGTTTCGCGGATATAGTTATGGCAGGAGAGATGATTGAGAACGCCACAAGGGGAACTGCTAAAAGATCGGCCCCAAGTAGAAAGGACAATGAGGTGAACAACATGAATAGCCTTAACTCGAGGACAATCACAGTTGTTCAACCCAAAACAGCTGAGGTCGAGCAACAAAGTACTCGAAGACAGGAATCGGGCACAAGACAGATTTCGGAAAGGATACAATTTACGTCTATCCCTGTGACGTATCGTGAGCTTTATCAAAACTTATACGATGCACATGCAATTGCTTCATTTCACTTAAAACCACTACAGCCACCATACCCCAAATGGTATGATGCGAATGCTAAATGCGAATATCATGCGGGAATACCGGGGCATTTGATTGAAAACTACACCGGATTCAAGAAGGTCGTAGAGAGGCTTATCAAGTGGGGGTTGTGAAATTCGACAGTACCCCTAATATTGAAAATCCGTTACCAGGTTATAGCAATAAAGGAGTGAATCCCATCGATGAAAAAAAGGAAGGAAGAATCAATGAAGATATTGCTGAGGTGAAGACACTCATGAAAGTAATATGGGAGGAGATGGTGAAGAGAGGTATATTGACCTCTGGAAAAGGTAGAAGAGGAATAGAGAATTATTGTGAATTCCATGGAGATGTGGGTCATATGATCCAAAATTGTGAGGAGTTCAAGGCCATGGTGCAATGCCTTATGTTTAACAAAGAGCTACAGATTTTTGAGGGTAGTTCTTACAAAAGACAAATATGTGTGCTGGAAAATGAACGACAAGGAACCAGCCGGCCAAGAATTTTTATTTCCTTACCGAGGAATAATGAAGTGGGGGCGCAAACCGGGCCCAGGGTTGTCATCCATAAACCCAATCCTTTCCCTTACAAGGATGGCAAAAGGGTGCCATGGAGTTATGATTACAGTGTAACAGTACCTGAAGGGGAGAGTATAGCCAGTGCGTCTAGGGGCGTGCAAAATGAAGGTTCCCATACGCGGAGTGGGAAACGTTATGATACAAGAGGCGTCAGAGTAGAACCCACAAAGACAAAAGGTGTCGAGGTTGAGAAGGAGAAAGAGATCGAAGTACTCATCAATGAGTCGGTGAATGAGGAAGAGGCTAAGGAGTTCCTAAAGTTCCTTAAGCATAGCGAGTATAGTGTGGTCGAGCAGTTGCGTAAGCAGCCAGCTCGTATATCAGTATTAGCCCTACTTCTGAGTTCTGAGGTATATCAGGATGCATTATTGAAGGTGCTTAACGAAACATATGTCACCCACGACATATCCATTAACAAGATAGACCGGTTGGTAAATAACATCAGTGCTGACAATTTCATCTACTTCAATGATGATGAAATTCCACCTGGGGGCATAGGGTCAACCAAAGCCTTGCACATCACTACTCGATGCAAAGGATACACGCTGCCAAGTGTTCTCGTTGATAATGGGTCTACTTTGAACGTCCTTCCATTATCCACATTGAACAAATTACCCATTGACAGTTCGCATATGAAAACATGTCACAACGTGGTAAGAGCTTTTGATGGAACTGAAAGGAAAGTGATGGGACGAATCGACATCCCTTTGGAAATTGGGCCAAATAGATATAAAGTTGATTTCTTGGTAATGGATATCAAGCCCTCCTATAATTGTTTATTGGGGAGACCATGGATACACTCGGCAGGAGCGGTGCCCTCCTTATTGTATCAAAAATTAAAGTTAGTGACAGATGGACGGTTAATAACCATCAATACAGAGGAAGACATTATAGCAGCAGTCACTAGCAAGACCCCTTATGTCGAGGCAAATGAAGAGGCTATTGAGTGTTCTTTTCGCTCTTTAGAAATCATCAATACAACCTTCATTTTGGAAGAAAGTGAGGTGTCGGTACCCAAAATGTCTAGAGCCATAAGGATGGCCCTGCAAATGATGATGGAGAAGGGAGCATTACCAGGAAAAGGATTAGGAAGACGGTTGTAAGGAGGGATTCAAATCCCAAAACTGATTGAGAAGAAGGATCGCTTTGGTTTGGGCTTCAAGCCAGACCATAAACACAAGAGGCAAGAAATTGAGAGGCGCCAAGCGAGAAGAAAGGCGCGTTTGAACGGAGGAGAAGTGGAGTGGGAACCGATGACATTCCCACCTATATCCAAATCCTTTAAGTCAGGAGGATTACTGGTAGAAGAAAGTCATAAAATTAATGTTGTACACGATGAAGGATTGGAGAAAGGAAGCCTCGAGGGCATTCGCCCTTACACGATGAAGGATTGGAGAAAGGAAGCCTCGAGGGCATTCGCCCTTATGAACTAGAGAGCTTTCTGAACAATTGGACTGCGGAGGACCTTCCTGTAATCTTTAGGAATTTTTCAGAGTAATTCTCGAAACATGTCAGTTACTCTAGGGCCTAGGAGTAGTAAGATTACGTTTGTGAAAATAGGCTTATATTCATCTATTATTATTTAAATAAAACATAACTTTTATCAATTTAAACGAGTATTGTATCATTTTTATCAACCAATATTCCTTTAAAATTTGGCAATTCTTATTCTTTTATTCATAGCACATGAATAATCATTCTTAGATTCATTCATTCTTTGTATATTCTTTCATACCCCCATAGGTCCCTGGATATCAATGATATGAGCACTGATACTGCAGCTCCTGATTTCTCTTGCGAGCAAGACATGTGTTTAGAGGAACCTCAGGATTTTGAAGATGTTCAAGATTGTGACGTATCTCTTGATCCGTTAAGAATGGTAAAGCAGGAGGAGAAACAAATCATGCCACGTGAGAAAGAGGCAATAGAGAATATAGCCCTAGAGGAAGGGAAGGAGTTGAAAATTGGAACACTGATTATCGAGGACACAAGGCATGGTCTGGTTGAGTTGCTTCGAGAGTTCAAGGATATCTTCGCATGGTCATATCAGGATATGCCCAGATTGAATACCGACATTGTAATACATCGTATTCCGATAAGACAGGATTACAAACTAGTCCAACAGAAGTTGCAGAGAATGTGGCCAGACATTGTTCTAAAAATAAAAGATGAGGTTAAGAAGTAGTTCGATGCAGGATTTTTACAAGAGGTCAAGTACTCCGAATGGGTAGCTAATATTGTGGCGGTCCCTAAGAAGGATGGGAAGGAACGGATGTGCGTTGATTACAGAAATCTGAATAAAGCTAGCCCAAAAGACAACTTTCTTTTGCCGCACATCAACACTTTGGTAGACAACATGGCGGGACATTTGTTGTTTTCTTTTATGGATGGTTTCTCGGGGTGCAATCAGATAAAGATGCATCCAGAGGACATGGATAAAACCACATTCATAACCTTGTGGGGTACTTTTTGCTATAAAGTAATGCCATTTGGACTAAAGAACGCAGGGGCAACCTACCAGTGGGCCATGGTGAACTTGTTCCACGACATGATGCATAGGGACATTGAAGTATATGTTGATGACATGATTGCTAAGTCCCGAATAGAGAAGGAGCATACTGAAGTTTTAAGAAGACTATTCTTGAGGTTGAGGAAGTTTCAATTAAAGTTCAATCCGACAAAGTGCACCTTCGGAACTAGATCGGGAAAGCTATTGGGTTCATAGTCAGTGAAAATGGAATAAAAGTTGATTCAGATAAAGTCAGAGCAATACGAGAATTGCCTCCTCCACAAACTCAAAAAGAAGTTCGAGGATTCCTAGGAAGGTTGAATTACATCACTCGGTTCATTTCACAACTAATTGAGAAATGTGATCCTATCTTTCGCCTCCTCAGAAAACACAATCAAGGTACTTGGGATGAGGAATGCCAGAATGCTTTTGAAAAGGTCAAGAAGTACTTGTTGAATGCTCCTTTATTATCTCCACCTAGCCCAGATAAACCGTTAATATTGTACTTGTCAGTGTTCAGTAATTCTATGGGATGTGTGCTTGGTCAGCATGACGAATCAGGGAAAAAGGAGAAGGCAATTTATTATCTCAGTAAGAAATTCACTGACTGTGAGATAAGATATCCACCGATTGAAAAGCTGTGTTGTGCACTAATTTGGACAACTCAGAGATTAAGACAGTATATGCTATACCATACCACTTGGCTTATCTCAAAGCTTGATCCATTAAAATACATGATGAAATCAACGGCTCTAAATGGGAGAATGGCGAGATGGCAAATTTTGCTTTCAGAGTTTGATATAGTCTATATAAGTTAGAAGGCTATAAAAGGAAGTGCGGTAGCAGACTTATTGGCCAGTAAGGCTCTAGAGGATTATGAGCCATTGAATTTTGATTTTCCAAATGAGGAGTTAATGTGTATAGCAACGACCAAAGATTCTCCTTAGAAGCTAAATTTTTATGGGGCTTCTAATGCAGTCGGAAATGGAATTGGGGTAGTTTTGGTATCCCCGAATGGCGATCATTACCCGTTCACATGCAAGTTGGATTTTGATTGCACGAACAATATGGCTGAGTATGAAGCATGCATCATGGGACTTCAAGCAGCTATAGAGCGAGGTATAAAAACCCTAGAAGTATATGGAGATTCTGCGTTGGTAATTTATCAGCTTAGAGGTGAATGGGAGACAAGGGACCCTAAATTGATTAATTATCGAAAGGTAGTTTTGGGGTTACTTGAGGAGTTCGATGATATCACCTTCAATTATCTCCCACGAGACGAGAATCAGATGGCAGATGCTTTAGCTACCTTGGCCTCAATGATTAAGGCGAATAAAGAGGAAGAGATGGGACCAATTCGAATGAGTGTCTATGAGGCTCCAACTCATTGTTGCAACATTGAGAAGGAAGAAAAGGATGATAACCTTTGGTATCAGGATATATTACGATATGTGAGGGATCGTAAATACCCTGAACAGGCCAATGAAAATGACAAACAAACTTTGAGAAGGTTGGCTTGCGACTATGTCTTGGACGGGGATATCCTGTACAAGAGAAAGAAAGACCAAGTACTTTTGAGATGTGTCGATGCTGTGGAAGCTAAGATAATTTTAGAAGAAGTTCATGAAGGTGTATGTGGGATGCATGCAAATGGGTTCACGATGGTAAGGCAAATCATGAGGTTTGGCTATTATTGGGCTACTATGGAAGGGGACTGTATCAACTATACCAGGAAATGCCATAAGTGTCAGATTTATGGAGACAAGATACATGTACCACATTCACCTTTGTACGTTATGACTTCTCCATGGCCCTTCTCCATGTGGGGCATGGATGTTATTGGACCAATATCACCGAAAGCTTCGAATGGACATCGATTTATCTTCATGGTAATTGACTACTTTACAAAATGGGTAGAGGCCGTTTCTTATGCGAATGTTACTAAGTCAGCAGTGAGTCGATTCTTGAAGAAGGAGATTATTTGTCGCTATGGAATGCCTGAGAGGATCATATCTGACAATGCATTGAACTTGAACAACAAAACGATAGCAGAGGTTTGCGACCAGTTCAAGATCAAGCACTATAATTCTTCTCCCTATCGTCCAAAAATGAATGGCGCAGTGGAGGCCGCCAACAAGAACATTAAGAAAATAGTGGGGAAGATGACTGAGACTTATAGAGATTGGCATGAGAAATTTCCGTTTGCACTCCTGGCCTATCGAACATCGGTCAAAACCTCTATTGGGGCAACCCCATTCTCGATAGTTTATGGGATGGAAGCAGTGCTACCTATTGAAGTAGAAATACCTTCTCTTTAAATTTTGACGGAGATAAGGTTAGATGAAGCTGAATGGGTTCAATCGCGATATGATCAATTGAACTTGATTGAGGAAAAGCCATTCGACATGGTCAGAAGTATCAAAAGCGAATGATGCGAGCTTATGATAAGAAAGTTCGACCAAGAGAATTCCACGAGGGAGACCTTGTACTAAAAAAGATCCGTCCTATTCAAAAAGACTTTAGGGGGAAATGGATGCCGAATTGGGAAGGCCGTACGTCGTGAAAAAAAGCTTTTTCTAGCGGTGTATTGATCTTAACGGAAATGGATGGGAAGAGTTTACCCAATCCAGTGAATTCAGACTCAGTTAAAAAATACTTTGTCTAAAGGAAAAGAGAATCCAAGGTGAAAACCCGCAACGGGCGCCTTGAGATTTCAAAAAAAAAAATAGAGAGGCCAAGGTGAAAACCCACAAAGGGCACCTTGTGACCAAAGGGGTTTTGAGTTGAAAACCCGAAAGGGCAGCTCAAATTTTGAAAAGTACACAGTGATCTTGCTATATTTGATCCAATAAAGAGCGAAGCACGTTGCATATTGGGGCATTAACAAAGTACTTTGAATCTTTTAAACACATGTTGAACTCAAGAAAGATTTCATGGAGCTGGTGTATAGACACTCAAGCGACGATATCTTGGGCATCTAACTTTTATCCTGTTTGCTATCTTTAGATTCTATTTCTTCTTAATGATAGGCTCTCAGATTAATTTCCTTTGTATCATTTCGATAATTCATTCAAATCCAATTATTCTTATTCATCTTCCATAATTCTTTAAGTATGTTGCATTGAAATAATGATAGATGAACTAAATATGTTCACAAACGAAGTTTTACGCATTACTCTGGAATTTCTAGATAATATAAGAAACTAAAACATGACAATTGTTCAAGAAATTCACGTAAGTAAGGAATGAAGGAACTCGAGGAATTTCTTTTTTCCAGTTTAAAAGGAAAATGGACAAAACCAACAATTCAATTCCAAGGAAAGATTATCTTACAGACATCCTCAGTGGATTGTAGCATTGGAGGAAGGGTACAGGCCTATAGGCTAAGCAAGGAAAATACTTTGAGAAAAGAAAAGACAAATGAAGGAATGAGTGATGACATCTAGGAGAGGGGTCATGTTCACAATGTTTTGCATCATAGCATTAGGAACATTCGACTCACTTCGATCATAACATCCTAATTATCAGGCATAATCATTCTATAGGTTATCAAAGATGACGCGCCTTAATCCCCTAAGCAATAGGGTAATAGGCCACAGCATAGCAGATCCAACCTTCAGATGTTTCTGCTGAAGTAGATCTAAGATGGTTTGGCATCCTTGTGCTTACAAGGAGCAAATCGAAAACATAGCTGATTTGGCTTTCACGTGCTTACGTTGAAGCAAGTCTAAGATGATTTGGCATCTTTGTATTGTCAGAGAACAATTTGAAGTTTGGCGTCTCCATATTCGACGGAGGGCAGACACATAGCAGATCCAACCTTCATATGTTTATACTGAAGCAGATCCAAGATGGTTTGGCATCCTTGTGCTTACAAGGAGAAAATCGAAGACATAGCTGATTTGGTTTTTGCATGCTTACGCTGAAGCAAATGTAAGATGATTTGGCATCTCTGTATTGTCAGAGAACAAATCAAAGAAGCAGATTTGGCTTCTCTGTGTTTGGCGGAGAGCAGATCGAAGATATCAACATGACAATCTTGAGTTTACATTAAGTAGATTGACAACCATGATTTGATAAGACCGGTCAAATTTGGTCTTTTTATGAGTCTTTGCTCGATTCCCGTTACACAACAATGAGCAAAGAGGGGCAGCTGTAATAGCCCAAATTTGACCGGGCTTAAATAAAGCAAAAGAAAATAGATAAATAAATAAATATTTATTTATTAAACAGTCCATTAAAAGTCCAGGTTACAAAGCCCAAACAGTTGGTGCCCAATGTCTAAGCATAATGGACTAACCCGTGTAACCTAAATACAACCGAAGCTCAACACATACACCAAACCCAATATCCCTATCAGCCCTTAAAACCCCTAGCCCGATCACAAAACTAAAGTGGCCCAACTAGCCCAAACCATTACACCAAGGCAGGAAACCCTAGGGTTTCTGCCTTCTTTCTCCTCGAGCCGTCACCACTTCTGGAAAGTTCGGGAAGCGTCTGTCCAGCACCCGAATTGAGGCCACCATTCAAGGCACTTTCTCAGGGTCTGTCAAAGTCCAATCAGCACCCCACTGTCTCCACGAATCCTCACCACCGGACTTCATGCCTCCATCAACGCCAGCAGCCCTTGAATCATCGAGATTCTCGTGGTCACATGCAAGAAATGGAAAGAAATCAGAACAAAAATCAGCAGATAGACCTAAACAGATATGGAAAGAAATTTAAGATTTCTTTCCAAAACAGAGCAGTTTTTAGGCTATAAAACCTTCTTCGAACATGTAAAGAAGGGGCTTTTTTTTTACGGACATACAGAGAGAATAATACTAGAAATACACCACAAAGCTATTGTACACCAAAGATTTTTAGTAATATACCAGAAAGATTTCACAAAGACGAAGGTGACTTATTATTCTCTTTCTGCTTTCATTTTATTTTTTGTCGCAAGCAATCCGTATACAATATATTAATAGACAGAAGAAGAAAATACCTTGAGATTGGCCCTGAAAAACGAAGCTTTTCAGGTCCAGATCGTCGTGTGCGGCGGAGTTGATGACCGCGCGTGGAGCTGAGCGCGGAGGTTCGATGAACAGAGCAGACCGGCCTAGGGCTGGAGCTCAGAGGGCTGGGGGACTTTTCAGAGGATTTCTCTCTTTTTTTTTTCTGAACCAGGGGCTAAATGATTTTTTTTTAGGTTAAAGTTTGGCTTATATAGCCTTAACAGAACGACGCCGTTTTAGCTTAGTCTGATAAGCTTAAAACGACGACGTTTTAAGGCCCTAGGATCCGCGCGTTGACCCGATTACCCGGGGAGGATCCGCATGTTTTTGAGGATTGGGTTAATTACCCTATTAGTCCTTCCACTTTTTTTATGTTTACAATTTTATTTTATTTTATTTATGATCGAGCCCTAATATTTTGTTTCCGTTTTAATTTAGTCCTTACAATAACTGTTTTAAGTCCTAGATTAAAACGATGCCGTTTAGGGACAAGGGAAAATTTCTCGATGAGTCCCTAAGGTTTTAATGGCCGTTTCAATTAGGTCTGATCTCAGTTATGTTCTTATTAAATTAGCCACTGACTTTTATTTACGTTCAATTTAGTCCCTTTTATCCCTTTTAATCTATTTATAACCTATTTATTCTAAAATTTATACATATATTATTATATTTTAATATGAATATACGTATTATATATTTTATAATTATTCATATTGTTATTATCTATTATATATTTTTCATGTATATTATTATTTATATTATTATTTTCATATTGAATTGATAGTAAATATTTTATTAATTATTTCTTTTATATTTTTAAAATCTATGTATTTTATCCAAAACCATTAAACTAGTGTTTTATATATCATTATATTATTCATCATCAATTACTATGTTTTCATATATTACTAAATATGCTTATTATCTTATATTTTACATAGTACCATGTTATAGTATTTATATTTTTTAATTCCAAAACTAAAGTTGTTATTTATATTACATTGCCAAAAATTTGATTTTAATTCACACATTTTTAAAATTACTCACTTTATTTATATTTTAATATATATACATAACCCTTTTTATAAATTAAGTCAATTTATTAAAGGTTGGTCTCAGTAATTAAATGTTGAGTGTTTGGCATATTATTCTTTTTATATATGTGTCAAATTGTATATCATGCATCATTTTCTATTAATATGTTTAAATATATGTTGAATTACATGTTTATGTTTTTTGTCTTAAATATATATGGTGTTTTATGTATATTTTACTTATTTAAGATTTTCCATGCTTTATTTCTTATATAAATGTTGGTTAATGTATGATATCTACGCTATTATGCTTTTATCTACTTATTATTGTGACATGTTACATCGTATGTTATGTTAATATGATTCCTCATGCATTAATAAAAAAACAAGATTCTAAAGTTTTCAAAAATAAAAAGGCAATGCTTGGTGTTTGGAAGCTTCGAGAAAAGTAGTGCCCTAACTTATTGGGTTGCAATTTTTCTCGTTGAGTTCGAATAGTCAAGTACCCTTCTAAGTTTTTTTTTAAATTTTCAAAATACGAACAACTGCTTTGGAATTTCAAAGTGTTGTGTCCTAACTTACTGGATGCGGTGTTTTGTCGTTTCGAGATAGGGATTTCCAAAATGGCTAACTTAGTGTCAAATATCTTAAAAATATTGTGCCCTAACTTATTGGATGTAATATTTTGATATAAGTAAACCCTAATTTTCAAAAATCAAAAATATTAAAACAGGATTGCATCTTGAAATTTTTAATCTCTGACCTTAAAGACATTTGATAATTAATTAGGTACCAATTTTTGGGGATTACGAGGGTGCTAATCCTTCCTCGTACGTAATCGACTCTCGAACCCGTTCTTCTTATTTCGTAGACCAAAACTAATGATTTTAAAACAAAATGTTTTAAAGGTGATCCAATCACACCTAAAAAGATTGGTGGCGACTCCTGTTTTCGTTTTTTAAAGTCGATTCCCATTTTTCAAAACCCGGTTTAAAAATGGTTTCGACACTCATACTCACACCAAAGGCTTGAGTCATATTTAAATCTCCATGCCTCATTCCATTAGGATGCTCCCAATCAAAATGGTAAAGCAATTTTGTTAGAGGCAACTCAATGCTAGGAAGTCCAAATAATATTGATAAGGAGGTAGAGAACCAAGATCATATTTAAGTTGTTCGATTCGATAAAAAAAGATTCAGAACTAACTTGAAAAGAAGAAACCAAACTGATTTAGGGAAACAAAAAAAATAAATTATACAATAAACTTAAGAATAAAGAATAAATATTTAAAATAATAAATAAATAAATAAATAAATAAATAATAGAATAAAAAGTGGAAGATGGATCGAATAAGAAGATAGATATGATGGATAGATGGATAAGTATCTAATTCAACCTTTTGAGATATAAACCCCTACAAACTCAATTAATGACTCTAATCAACCCTCCAATAAATAATCCTTAGCAAATTGAAGGAAGAGGAATGAATTCTCCCGACTCCTTTAATTAGGGGTGAGCGTTCGATAGAATCAAATCGAATGAAAAAATTTCTAGTTAATTGACGATCATATTTTATCATCCTAATTTGATTTAAAGTTTTCTCGAATCAAGTCAAGTGAGATGAAATTCGAATCGAATTGAATTGAATTTATTTGTTTGAGTTAAATTTTTAAAAATAATTTGGGTCCTTGTAACTACTGTCACCCACAGTAATAAAATTTGTCCACCATAATCAAATTTTTTATTAACTTTATCACCTCATAATTTATTTATTAATCTTTTTCTATACGGTTAGCTTCTTCGCTTGCTTAGTTGTTTAAATTATCTTCAGATTCTTGTCATTAAGTATTTTGAAATTAAAAATATATTAAATGTAAAATGTGATTTTTAATAAAAGTTATTTTAAACATAAATGTGAAATTGATACCAATGCAAAATTTTAACACAAATATTTTATGGCATCATTAATAATTCAATTTTAATATAAATATTCAATATGACTAAAAATTCAATAATATAAATAGTATAAAATGTGAAATTTAATTTAATAATATAAATAATCGATATAAATAAAATTATTACTATTTATATTTAAGGATTTTTTGGATAATTTTGATTTTTATTTGGGTGTAAAGGGTGAGAAGTAAAAGTTTAGGGGGGCAATAAAAAATTTTGGAGAGTAAAAATTTGAGGGAAAGTAAATAGGGGGGAGTAGAATTTTGGAGGGAAAATATTAAAAAAAATTAGGGAGGGGGATGGGTTTGGGGTAGATGGGGGATAGGATGGGGAGTAAAAGTTTTAGGGGGAAAGTTGGAGGGAGTAAACTTTTGGGGGGAAAACAAAAAGTTTTGAGGGTATTTGGGAGAAAAATTTTGAGGAAAAGTAAAGGCGAGAGTAAAATTTTGGTGGGAAATGGATTTTGGGTAGATGGGGGGCTAGGATGGGAGGGGAATAAAAGTTTTGGGGGGAAAGTGGGAAGGAGTAAAAGTTTTGAGGGAAAAATAAAAAGGTTTGGGAGTTTGGGGTAAAAATATAAAATAGTATAGTTTGATATTCGAGTTATTTGAATTTGAAAACTCAACTCAATTAGAACTTGAAATTCGAAAAAAATTCGAGTTGAGTTGAATAACTCGATTCGTTTAACTCAAAATTCAAAATTTTTTTCGATTTTTTGGAGTTGAATTGAGTTTTGCTCACCTCTACCTTGAACAAAATCGAGAAGAAAACTGTTTTTAAAAATAAAAAGAAAACAATCTTGCACAAAGAAAGTAATTTCAAGATTTGAAAATTTTATTAATGAAGAGGCCTATATAGGCTAGCTAAGTATATCTAAATAAAACTCTAAAGCATATTAAAACTCTAAATAATCTAATTAAGAAGTAGTTTTAAACTAAACTTTATTATTGACTAACACACTTAAAACTCTTAAATAACTTAAATAACTTAAAACATATCCAAAACTCAAGTATAAATAAATAATAAAACCTAATAAATATAAATTTGACTCGTGCACGATAAAAATTAACCCTAAAAGTCAAACTAATATGATTTAAACTTGAATTAAAAGTTCGAAAGTATTTGTTTATCTATATCTTGTTTATACAAGTTTATATAATTTAAGTGTCATGATCACATCTAAGTTATTGAAAAATTATAAAATAATTATGTTTAGATTAGACCATTCTTTTTTCATTTAAATTAAATGATTCTACTCTTATGTAAAAATTGGGAGAGAAGATTAGAGAAAATAAGTGTTGTAAGTGTTTTTAGTAAAATTAGCGAGATTGAAATGAAGAGTAATGTTTTTGTATAACCATGAATTGAAAGATAGATAATTGAGTTGGAACTCGGAACAAAAAAACAACTTTGGCAACCTAAAACATGTTCCTCTTGGAATTTGATCCTCACGTTCTTGGTGCTGAAAGCACAAATTATTGTGTCAATAAAACATCCTTATTTGGATAATAGTAGATAGTCAAAAGAAAAATGTTATTCAGTAGATTCATTGATACGATTGGTTGGAATTAAGATTAGATCATCTTTCCTACTCATAATCAAGCCGAAGGCTTCAGTCATATCTAACTCTTCAGTCCAAATATTCACGCGTCTGGCGGTGGTCAAGTTGTTGGCATTATTGTTGGGGAGAATTCGATATTAAACTGAAATTTTATTTTCTTCATTTTAATAGGATAAATAGGAATATTTATAATTAAATATACGAATTTTATTTTTAGTTATTTTATTTTTTCGATTACTAATTTTAGTTCAATTTCTCTTTGATTTCAATGTATGACCCGAAGTGGAACATTCCAATCGAGCCTAACCAGAGAGAATTTTGAGACGAGCCCATCAACAAATGCAAAACAATCCATTTGTGGTAGCTGACTTACCTCGGGAAAATCCTTTGTTTGACGAACCACCAAAACCACCAGCACAGTTTCGAAAAGGGCCATTGATGGCTTGACAAGAGTGAACCTTGCACTACCCACCTTAGATGCAGTCGGAGGAAGTTTCGAGAGGCTGACGATCAATTGCAATAATTTTGAGACTAAGATGGCCACCATACTAATGATGCACAATAATTTGCAATTTCTGGGCAATATGATAGAAGACTTGAATGGTTGTAGGGTCGTCATCGAGTCAAGTGACATTAAGATATCTTGTACAATTCTCATTTTGATAAGAGGTAAGAAAACTGATAGTCTATATATTCTGCAGGGTTTAATAGCAACTAGTGTATCATCAATTTCCTTGTCTATTATGGAGGGGGATACAAACAAGTCTCAACATTGTAATGAGAGATAGCGTGACGTCACGACGAATTCCATCTATTATGGAGTTGGAGTCAACTCGGTTGTGGCATATACAAGTTGGTCATATGAGTGAGAAAGGTATGACCATTTTGTGTAAGAGATGTCTTCTCCTAGGTGCAAAAATTGAAAAGTTAGATTTTTGCGAGCATTGCATTTATGAGAAGCAAGCATATGTCAACTTTGATTCTGCAGTGCACAAGAAAAAAAGCACCCTTGATTACATTCATTCTAATTTATGGGGTCCAGCTTAAGTCACCACAAAAAGAGGTGGAAGATATCTCCTGATATTTATTAATGATCACTCTAGGAAGGTTTGGGTCTATTTTTTGAAACACAAGAATGAAGTTTTCAGGATCTTTAAATAGTGGAAGACCTTACTGTAGAAGCAGAGCAGGAAGCCAGGAAAGCGATTGAGGACAGATAATGAACTTAAGTTTTATGCATCTGAGTTTAATAACTATTGCAAACATGAATAAATTGAATGACATCGCACAGTTGTTGATACCCCACAACAAAATGACATTTCAGAAAGGATTAATAGAACTCTACTTGAGAGAGCTTGGTACATAATTTTCAATGTAGGCTTAGATAAGGAGTTTTGGGCAGAAACCGTAAACCTGACAAGCTATTTGGTGAACTGGTTAACATATTGATCATTGGATAGAAAGGTTCTCGAAGAGATATGGTCAAGTAACCCTCTAAATTACTCTAACCTTAGAGTATTCAATTGTCCTGCTTACGCACACGCTAATGAATGAAAGCTTGAACCTAGAGCATTTTTTAAGTCAATTAGATAATTCGTATTTTTCGACTTTCATCTCTATCATATTTTTTAAGTCAATTAGATAATTCGTCTTAGTTTAAAAACATCCCTTTACTTCTTAGGCTAGATAATAAAAAAATAGTAATTACTAGTACTTTTAGTCCTTGTGGATATTGATATTTCCAGTCTTACCATAACTATACTACTATTCGATAGGTGCGCTTGCCTTAGTCGAGTTTTTAGTTAGTTTAGCGACCATCAAGTTTTTGGCGCCGTTGTCGGGGACTAAGATATTAAGAACGCTTAATTTTTATTACTTTAGCCATTTTTATTTTTATTACAATTTAATTTTGTTTTATTTTAATTACTAATTTTTCTTTTATTTGCTTTTGACAGGTTTTTATAGTTTATGACTAGAAGAAATCCGTCAGGACCTCTACTTTTTTATAGCGAAATTAAAAGTGCAGCTCGTAGAAATCGTAGAGAAATATGGCGAAGCTTATGGTATATAGAGGAAGAGCATGAGGATGAGACCAATAATATCGAGGAGATGGCTGAAAATCAAAACAACCCGCTGCCTCCTGTGGTGGCCGCAAATCCAGTGAATCAGAATCCTACTCATCGTATTATGTACAACTATGCTAAGCCCAATTTAACATGAACTGAATCAAGTATAGTTAGACCTGCTGTTGCTACAAATAATTTTGAACTGAAACCTAACACAATTCAAATGATATAACAATTTGTTCAGTTTGATGGTTTGCAGGACGAGGATCCAAGCACTCATTTAGCAACTTTTCTGTAATTCTGCGACATCTTTAAGATTAATGGCGTTTCTGACGATGCCATTCGCCTTCGGTTATTTCCCTTTAATTAAGGAATAAGGCTAAACAGTGGTTGAACTCGTTACCATGAGGGTCAATCACTACTTGGGAACAAATGACTGAAAAATTTTTACTTAAATATTTCCTGCTGGCTAAAACGGCTAAATTGAGGAATGATATCTCTTTTTTTGTGCAGATCGATTTAGAAGCTCTTTATGATACATGTGAGAGATACAATGACTTATTGAGAAGGTGCCCTCACCATGGGTTACCTCTATGGCCATAGGTTCAGACTTTTTACAATGGAGTGAACCCCTTGATGGTCGTGAAACTAACTAAAAAATTTGACTAAGGCAAGCGCACCTATCGAACAGTGGTATAGTTATGGTGAGACAGGGAATATCGTATCCATGAGGACTAAAAGTAGTAATAATTACTATCTTTTTATTATCTAGCCTAACAATTAAAGGAATATTTTAACTAAGACTAATTATCTAATTCACTAAGATTACGATAGAGGTAAAAGTTTGAAAAATACTGTTTAGAAAACCGATGGAGAAGACAATACCCAAGGAAGAATCCACCTAGACTTCACTTATCACTTCTGAATTAGACAATTTATTCACTTGACTTAATCCGTAGAAATCCCTGATTTATGTTAATATCTCTCTCGAGACTAAGAACAACTGACTCTAGGCTGAGTAATTGAAATCTCTTTCTAACTAAAACCCCTATTGTCGCATTAACTCGGTCTATGGATTCCCTTATTAGATTTGACTCTAATCCAGCAGATTTGTGTCGTCCTATCTCTACAATTCCGCTTAATTATGAATGATCTACTCTTAACTAGGGACTTTTCCTCCACTGAATAAGCACATCAAAACCTGAATTAATATCCTGAAATATTAAAACAAGAATTAAAACTCACAATTAAGAATAAGAACAATTATTTATCATATAATTCAAATAGTAATAAGATCTGTCTTAGGTTTTATCTCCCTTAGGTATTTGGGGAGTTTAGTTCATAATAATGGAAAACATCTCAAAATTGGGAAAACAACAAAACATAAAGAAACCCAAAGAACTTCTAAGGAAATTGAATGGAGATCTTCAGTCTTGAAGTAGGTCCTGCTTCTAAGCTGATTCCGATGGCTATCCTTGAGTATTTTCTGCCTTCTACTCTCCCCCCCTTTAATCCTCTTATAGGGTGTTTATATAGACTTTGAAATGCTTCAAAATCCTCAAAATTAGCCTTTTCTAATTAAAATTAGACTTGGGCTCGATAGGGACACGGTCGTGTGGCACGCCCGTATGAAGGTCCTCAGGCTGTGTGCAATTCTGACTTGGTTTAATGTCGACACAGCTATGACACATGGGCATGTGGTATGCCCTTGTGTGACATACGGGCATGTGAATTACTTGTGTAGAAGTGCTTAGGTCGTGTGAAATACTGAATTAGGCCTAATTTGTCCGTTTTTTGCCCGTTTCTTGCTCTTTTTGCTATCTAAGCAATATGTATATATTATGGTTTATCAAATATCCCCACACTTAAGCATTTGCTTGTCCTCATGTAAAATCCTCAACTCATAATTAAAATGCATTCTTCTCAACTTATAATTCTTATCAGTAATGTTCTGAAATAATTCAAATATAATCATACATTGAGAATTCAACTAAAAGAACATTAAATTTTCAAGCAATCCGAGTTGAGCATTTTAATCATAAAATCCTAGGTATTTCCCTTTATCTAAGTTTTTATTTTTAGTTCAAAATCGCACAGAGTTGACATCCTCACTAAAGATTCACTCAAGTCACTCAAAGTGTCTAAGGTTCAATAATTAAGCACTCAATAGTCAAACATGAAAAGTTATTACTATAGGCTTGCATGAAAATCAAATCTCCACCACTATAATTGAGATGATACACAAATCAAAAGGTCTTTAACAGGGTTGTAATGGGGCTTTGGGTTAAAGGTGTGGATAAAGGATAAAAAAGAGGGTTAAAACCGAGATTAATTTAGTAAACTACCTAACTTAGAAAAATAAAACTAATTACCAAATTACAAAAAAGTGCCAGAATTAAAACTATCCAAAACTAATGAAATGAGCTTCTTTTTTTTAAGAACAAGTACAATAATGGAAAGTACATAATAAGAAATAATTCAGCAACTGAAATGAACAAACATTAGTTAGGTAGCTAATCAAATCAAATCTCAATAAAAAGGAGTCAATGAAAAGGGATAAATTCTTAATGAATCAAAAAGGGTTAAGTTGTGGGTTAACATTAAGGGGAAAATCTAGAAACAATGGTTAAGGCTCAGAGAGGTTCACTAAGGGTTAATTATGTGGGTAGGCTTTTTATAGGGTAAGTGGGTTAAAACCTAAATGCCTTTGTCATCTTGGTATATCAAATCAATGGTGTGGTCTCGACATGTATAATCGAAGCAAGTTTTAGAATAATAAATCAGTATTGACACACTCATAAGCAACAATAAAAGTGAGCAAGAAAGGATATATGCTCTGAAGGCTCAAGATCTCACAAAAATTATGGCTTTTGATGTCAATCCTGTAAATTCAGAACTTCAAGATAATACCTCAATTAAGGGAAACAACCTAGCAATTTTAATTCTCAAAAGTCAACTTATCATGCTTGATTCTCTAATGTTTTAAAGTTAAACAATCAATGCACAATTACCTATGTTTTAATCCAAAACATATTAATAAAAATCATAAATCAATCAAAATTCATTCTAATAGTAATATGAGAAAATTTTTTGAGAACAAGATATAATTCGGAGATTTTCTGATAATCATATAAATAACCTCCCCACACTTAAGATGTACATTGTCCTCAATGTAGAAAGATTGATAATAACAATATAAACATAATATCAGAAGAGAGGGAGAGAAGCGAAACTGCCCTGAATTTTTTGGATGAAATTCTTGGAATAGCGAAAGCTAGAATTGTAGATAAGGCTAATGAAAGGCATGATTCTGAGTTACTAGTAAGAAAATAAACACAATTGTGGAAGAGAATTAAGGGGTTACTAGATAATAACCATAAAGATAAATATAGTTCAAAATATAAAACATAAGTCTTCAAAAGTAATTAAAAGAAAATTAAAAACAAAAATAAAATAAAATAAAATAAATAGACTCAGAGGTCCTCATCATCAGATGCGTCAGCTTCACGAGATGGTGGTGGTGGAGGCGAGATGTGGAAGTGCTGGCAGATCTGTTGCAGAGTTACCTCGATGTTGTCAAACCTTGCAAAACATCGTTTCTTGAAGCGAGTAAGTCGCTCAGATATATCAGTCACGGTGGCAATAGGAGGTCAGTGACTCGGTGGAGGCTGTGGGTGTGGGTCCTCGTGAGGGGGAGGGGCATCATCAGTAATGTCCTCTGGCTCATCCTAGTCATCAGAGTGAATGAGTCTGTTCTGAGGGGGGTCGAATCCATGACGTCGCTCTATCATCCTCATGTGGATCATACTAGAAATTCCCTGAGGAGCTATCTGGCCTACTAGTGTGAGTGCCGATGACATCTCTGGAGTGTCAAAGAGGCTGAAATAACGAGCGAGACGAGTCACGTAGGGACCAAGATAGATGGGACCCTTCCTATGGCGGTCTGTCTGATGGAAAAAAGCAAGCGCTATAAAGTATGCCAAATTAAAGATGTGACCAGTCACCATGCTCCAAAGATAGTATGTGTCAGTAGTGCTTACAACTCCTGCGCTCTCTCTCCTACCAGTCAACGTGTGAGCTAATAAGGCATGGATGTATTGTAAAGCCGAAGAAAGAGATGTCGCCTTTGAGCGACGTGTCATAACGGATCTGACTAGCTGTGAGATTGGTCCAACAGCACCAAGGTGAGTGATGGATGTGACGGTGGAGGCGAAAAAAGTTATCGGCACCTATAAACTCATCAATGTAGATGCCCAAAGCTGCGCCAAACTCAAGGATGCTCATATGCCGCCACCAAGTTGGAAATTGATAGTACCAGCCTTGTCATGGGTATTCATCACATGTAGTAGATGGAAAGTAGTGCAAAACTCCAAGGTAAGCTCTGAATAGGTGGGCTCGATAATCACAAAGAACCGATCTCACGGGGAAGTGGTAATGAAAGCACGGACCTCATCAGCTAGTTTGACCTGCTCCAATGCGGTCTAGTCAATACAAGGACCCACTCCTAATGGTCGTACTCGAAGAATCTGAAACAAATCGTCCTGTAGTATGACAAAAATTGAAGTAAAGGATGACGAGCTTCGGTCGAGGTGCTTGAAGAAGTTGCGCCAGGACCCTTCCGCTTTTTTAAAGTGGGGACAACAGTTTTCTTACCTCGTGTGTTCGTCATAGTGTGCCTACAAAAATAAATCAATAAATACAATTTGACGCATGAATGTAATAGGCTATAAAATAAAGAATAAATAAATAAGTTCTACCCAACAATTAAATAAAATAGAAAATGGAATGAAAAGCAGAATGTGAATGAAATCAAAAAGGCAAGGACCCTAAAAATTTATGCCAAATATTTCCAATCTCCAAACTAATTCAAGCATAGACAAAATTAGCACAAAGAACTAAACTAAACAAGAGTCAACACATCAAGAAAGTAGTAATAAGAATAATAAGTTAATAAACAACTAAAAATAAAGCAAGAATAAAGAAATAGAAAAATAATAATGATCAATAACAAATAAGAAAAAGAACGATGATAAAAATAAACATGATAATAATATTAATGAAATAAAAAACTAAAAATGAGAAAAATAAAAGAAAGGAAAAACCGACGATGGGTAGTGGTCAGAGTAGTGTGGGTCAGTCGACGGTTGGTTGGGGTGGTGTGGGCCGAACAAAGGTTGGCGTTTTGTGCAAGAGGGGAGGGGGTTGACGGGGTGGTGGGTGGTCGATTGAAGAGGAAGAAGGGGGAAATGGGAAAAGAAAGGGGAAGAAAGAAAAAAGAAGGGAGAAAAAAGGTAGGGGTAGGGAGGAAACGAAGAAAAAGAAAAGGGAAGGGGAATGTGGTGGCTGGCGGTTGGTCAAAGAATAAGGGGTAGGGACTTGCGGCGGTGGCTACTTGGGAAAATTTGGAGAAGAAGACAAAAAATAAATTTTAGGGTTGTCGGGGGTTAAATGGGACACGGTAGTGTGAGGCCCGTGTTGGGCCACACGACCGTGTGCCCGTGTGCATCGCAAGAATTTAATGACCATTCGTCACATGGCCATAGACACGTCCGTGTGTCCAGGCCGTGTGGTTCACACTGCCATGTGCTACGTTGTTCACTTCTCCCACGCTCGTGTGGTCTCCCGCACGCCCGTGTGTCCATAATTATTTAAACTAAAAGAAATAAAACAGTAGAGATGAAATCTATCAAGCAAAATCATAATTAACTCAGTAGATAAAAATCATGCATGTGGGTCAAACAGTGAGCAAGTCGTGGTCAAATTCTTGGGCATGAAAAGAGGCAAAATATGCTTAAAAATATATATATGGGCAGCAACAACCAAATTAACAGCAACAACAAAAATTTAGCATCTAAAATGACAGAAATAATGAGGAATGCCTCCCCTCTACTTAAAACACATAGTCCTCGATGTAGATTAAAATAGGAGAAAAATGTGTAGAGGAACTCCCCGTCTAATTACTGTCATTCATGTATGATGGCAATGAGATCCGCTAGTTGCTGGCCAAAAGTGTCGAGTAGGGGCTGTTTGGCTGCAGATTTGTTGTTCCTCCTTTATTCCTATCTTCGTTTCCATTTACCTAGAAGAAGAGAATTTTATTAATATCTGAAAATAATAAATAATAAAATAATAAAATAAAATAAAAAAAATAAAAAAATAAAAAAAAATTAAAAATAAAAAAATAAAAATTGGGTTTCCTCCCAACAAGCGTTTGTTTAACGTCGTTAGCTTGACGCCTCAACTAGTATTGGGGCTGTTCCAGCTGAATTCTTTTGTTCGTATGGGCTTGGAAATTCTCATTTTTTATCACGTCCACCATATTTGGGTTTAATCATCCTTGCGCCTCTTTCTTTAGTTTCATATTTTCCTCCAAGGGGTTGATCCCTTTTAAGTCAGCAATGGTCTCATCATTCTCTAAAAATGTGAATGTGAAATGCTCGGGAAGTGGTTTTAATTTCGGATCTGGTGCCTGCACAACAGAAGGTAGAAGTTTAGTATCCATAGGAGCCAATAATTTATTAACAGATTCAAAATCATCAAACATTATTTTAGATTTATCTCTACAAGATGACTCAAAAGTTTTTTCTACTGATGAGTCAATTATGTCGACACGGTTTACATCCAAGATTTCACTTGGGTGACTAATAGTGCCATAAAAGTTAAACTTCACGATCTCTCCGTCAAACTCCATCGTGAGGGTTCCACTTCGTACGTCAATCTTAGTATTCGTAGTACTAAGGAAAGGTCGCCCCAACAAGATGTCTGAAGACCCATGAGCGTTATCCTCCTCTATTTTTATCACATAAAAATCTGTAGGGAAGATAAGCCCATTAACTTTGAGTAATACGTCCTCGAGGACTCCTTCGGGATGCACAATTGACCTGTCTGCCAACTGAATGATAACACTTGTCTTTGTCAAAAAACCCACGTTAAGTGATTCATAAATAGAATAAATCATAACATTTATGGAGGCCCCTAAATCACACATGGCCTTTTTTATCCCCAAATGGCCTATTTTGCATGGTATATCGAACATACCCCTATCTTTGCATTTTGCCGGCATTTTTTGCTGTAGCACTGTGGATGCATTCTCACCAACACTTACCTTTTCATTACCTGATAGTTTTCATTTGTTGGTGCAAAGCTCTTTAAGAAACTTGGCATACCGCGAAATTTGTCTGATGGCATCCAACAGTGGTAGATTAATCTCGACATTTCTGAATGTTTCGAGGATCCCTTTGTCTTCCTTACTTTTTTGACACTGGCTTAATCGTCCTGGGAATGGAGGTTGGATTTTCGGCAGTGGGGGTTTCGCTCGGACTTGTTCGTCGTTTTTGAGTTTTTCCTTGGCGATTTCTTGGCCAAGATTTCTACCAGGAATTGGCTCCAGTACCTTTCCAATTCACAACGTCACTGCATTTGAGTGTTGTCTTGGATTAGGTTCTGTTTGTAATGGCAGCTTCCCTTGTGAGTTCAATCTCTCGATTGATATGGTCAACTCCCTTGTGGATGCCTCGATTTTCTGTTGGAAATCCTTCGTCTCTCTTTGGAAATTAACAGTTTGTTGTTGAAAATCAAAGACATTAGCTGCTAATTTATTGACCATGGTTTCTAGAGAATTACCTGAATCTCGAGGCTGTTGTGGAAACCGATATTGGTTTGACTGGTTAAGTCGTGGGTTGGCCCCATAACTTAATTAGGGTGATCCCTCCATCCTAGGTTGTAGGTATTAGCGTAAGGGTCGTATCGCCTTTGTGGTGGCCCATGGAAATTTCCCGTAGCATCTAAATGCCATAGTATCATCATACAAACTGGGACATGCATCAGTTGTATGTTTAGGTGTAGCACATATTCCGCATACTTGGGCTGGTCTGGCTTTTTCTGCAACAAGAGAATTCAGAATATTAGCAATTCTATCAACCTTATCTTCTAATGTCAAATTACTTAGCTGGTTAACCCTTCTAGGGGGTTCAGGATTGGCTCGGAATTGCTGAGTGTTTGCAGCCATTGTGGAGATTAAGTCTCTTGCTTGTTGTGGAGTCATGTTAACCAACGCTCCTCCACTAGCAGCGTCTACCATATTCATTTCCATGGGTTTTAAACCTTCATAAAAGTACTGGAGCAAAAACTGTTCCGTTATACCGTGTTGTGGGCAACTTGCACACAATTTTTTAAATCGCTCCCAATAGTCATATAGAGACTCTGTGTCTTTTTGCCTTATTCCCACGATTTCTCTTCTTAACTCGGCTACACGCGACGCTGGGAAAAACCTGTTAAGAAACAAACGAGATATGTCAGCCCAAGTTGTTACAGATCCAGGAGGTAAATAAAATAACCATTCCCTAGCAGAATCAACTAAGGAAAAAGGGAAAGTATGCAGTTTAATTTGATCCTCAGTTACCCCCTCAGGTTTCATACTAAGGCAAACCATATGGAATTCTTTTAAATGCCAAGTTGTTATAGATCCAGGAGGTAAATAAAATAACCATTCCCTAGCAGAATCTACTAAGGAAAAAGGGAAAGCATGCAGTTTAATTTGATCCTCAATTACCCCCTCAGGTTTCATATTAAGGCAAACCATATGGAATTCTTTTAAATGCTTGTAGGGATTTTCATTCTGTAACCCCCGAAAAGTTGGCAATAGCTGGATCAAGCCTAAATTTAATTCAAAATCAGTATCCATAGTAGGATACGCGATCCATAGTGGCGATTGTTCTGTCGGCACTTCGGCCAGTTGCCGAATTGTTTGAGCCATAGGTTGAGGTGTTAAATTAGGGTTTTCGTCAACCCTAGCGTTAAGCACTTCTTCTGGGGAATCGACTTCTACTTTTTCGCCTTTAAAAGTTTGAGTAGGGTTTTCGTTAACCCTAGACTATGCTTCATCGTGGATTCTGATTTCTGGGGTTGATTACTATGAGTTCCAACCACCGCTGACTACTTTTTTCTTAGCTTTGTTTCCTTGCGATTAGCTTTCATAGTCTTTTCAATTTCCGAATCAAACGCAAGAGTTCCTGGAGCAGATCTGGTCATAAGAAACAAAAAACAAGATTAGTATGTCACCGATCCCCAACAGCGGCGCCAAAATTTGATACGTCATTGAGAGCACCAAAAATATCCTATTCCCTGTAAAATAGTAAACATAATAGTAAAAATAATAGTAAAGGGGAAGTAGGGTCGAATCCTCAGGGATCGGATTGTACAAATGCTCGTTTCTTGAAATCCTAGACAATTTCTTGGCCAAGAAAACATGCGTTCCTGAAAATTAAAAAAAATGGAATTAAGAATCTGGAAAAATAAAAACAGAATTTAAAGTGAATTGAAATTGCAAAATTAAATAAATTGCAGAAATTAAAATGAGGAATATAAAAATAAATAGAGTTGGGAAAAGAGAAAGTTTCTTATGTGGCAAGATTCCAGCCTCCGGTTGTCTTGTTTCGCCTTGGGTTCAATCCTTGGCTTTTAAGTAACCCTTCTCGAGCAGGATAAGTCAGTTATAGTGGAAGAGGACGCCTACGACCACCAGCTCCAAGGATTTAGACTTAAAATTTGGCGGAGCCTGGCTCTAGCCAATAATCACTTTTGTGGGACTATCTTTTGCTAGATCACCACTTCCCAACGGTGAATACCACACCGTTTTGTCTCTTGGATTCGCTAACCTCTGACTCAGAAAGCCAACGAACCGACTGTGTAATCTTCTCAAAACATACAAAGCGGTCGTTCCTTGCACAAGTTGAAAAGATCACCTATTAAGGGACATGGACGGAAGCGTCAGCCTCGTAATGTGGAGAAGCGATGAATACCCTGTTGAGAAGGCTAAGCGCGGATTCTAAGCCTCATGAACTTTTTTGGGGAATTTTTTACAACCTTCGGCTAGATTGGTTTAGTGGCTCATGATTTTTGGGGAAGAAATAAATAAAATAGATATGAGATTTTTATTGAAGGAAATATGGAGAGAACAAAAAGACAGAGTTTTGAGGAGAGGGAGTGTTTACAGAAAAAAGAAATGTCAAATATGTGCCACTCCATCCCCTATTTATAGTACTAGAAAACCTAGTCTATTTCTAATGAAATTTTAAAAGATAAATACAAATAAATAATGATAATTAAATATAAATAAAGATAAATGAAAATAAATCCTAGAATTAAATCTAAATAAAACTCCTTCATAATTATCCTAATATAATTGAAATTAAAATAGAGTCTTATGCTATAAAATCTCTTCTTTTGCAGTTTAGTCCTTGGGTCTTCCATGTTTGCATTTTTGGCACCACTTCTCTCTTTCTTTGCATGTTGGCCCATTATATCTTCAACTTCGCACTTTTTGCCTTTAAATTTCCTCTTGCCTCCAATTTAGTCCCTAAAAGATAAAAGATCATAAAATAACCCAAATTAGTAGGATCATACTCAAAATAAACATGCAATTAGCACATAAAATATGTCGTTCTAGAGTATTATCAATAAGCGCCGCTAATAGTGATCTTTTGCGGCATTTTTTTAACAAGTGCCACTATAACTCTGATCTTTAGCGGCGTTTTCATTCAAGTGCCACTAATGTATAAATTTTGCGGCGTTTTTTATCCAACCGCCGCTAAAAACTCTGCAGTTTATTTTCTCGTAGTGTTTGGAGCTTTCTATGGTAACTTAAACTCGTCATCATCTTTCTTTGGAAAATCCATAACAAAGTCCTTCCTTGCAAATCTAAGATAAAAAGAGAGTTAATTCTATTGATTTCGGGTGTGCTCTCTGCCAAGGTAACGAAGAGGACATAAATAATCTGTTTTGGGAATGTGAACTTGCTAGAGTAGTTTGATCTAGAGAAATAAGCACAAATTCAAATTCAGTAAGAGATTGGATCATCCTGAAGATGAAATTGGCACTAGCAGATGAAAATACCATGAAAGATGAGATTATAGGATTGGCCATATTATCCTCTAGAAAATTTGGGGACACAAAATAAAATAATATTTAAAGGAATCAACCCTAATCCGATTGCAGTAATCAATGAAGTTGAGGAATACATTAAGATGACTAGGAAAGTTCAATTGGAATGAAGCTCCGTCAAACCGGAAAATTATGTATATATGTTTCGATATAAGAATTATAACTCATTATAATTATAATTAATTTAATATTTCTTTTACAAAATTGTCTATTTTATCTTATTTATTATGAAATTATATATTTTTACAATTCAGTAATTTCTGCACATTATTATTTATAATTAATTATTTTGATTAGTTAATAAATTATGAATGAAACTTATATATCATAAACACCAAATAATTATTATATTTACGTATATCATTATTATATATCATGAATTTAAATAAAATTTTAGTCAATGACTTATTTGAATATATAATAATTTTATAACCTTTTGCATTTGGAAATAAAGATACAATTATCTTAAAATGAAGTGGGCCATAAATTTATAATTTATTTCATTTTATTAAATATAGCCAATATCAGTTGCTATTTTTAAATATTTACATTGTTGGACTGATTGTTTAAAATATGTACACATGAGTTGAAACTAGTTCTACTAAAAATATTTAAATATTGTATATCACAAGCTTTTTGATTTATAGTTTTGAAATAGTTAAATATCCACCATTTGAATTGTAAGTTAGCTAATCTTAGAAATAGACATATCTTGGCAGCCTCAATCATTACAACTAGTTTGTTCAGAAAATACGTAAGAGGTAGAAGTTTGCATTAGCAGCTACAATCTTTATCTTCTTATTCAAATTCCTCAAAACCAGGAATTGATTCTCAACTTGAATCTTCTTATGCTTTCTTCGATAATACCAATGGAGCTGTTTCCTTTTCCCTCCTTGCTAATCTTGCTTTCCTCCTTCCTCTTCTTCTCAGTCGTAGTTAAAATAGTAAGGAAAATGAAAATCATAGACTCAAACAAGAAGCTGCCACCAGGGCCATGGAAATTACCCTTTATAGGCAACCTACATCAGCTAGTTGGCTCACTACCTCATCGAATTCTCAGAGATTTGGCCAATCAACATGGACCCTTAATGCACCTACAGCTTGGTGAAATTTCCACCATCATTGTTTCATCACCAGAAATTGCCAAAGACGTCTTGATAACACATGGCCGTATCTTCGCTGATAGACCTTATTCGATTGCTGCAAATGTGATTTCTTATGATTCCAGGGACATTCTCATGGCACCATATGGCAACTACTGGAGACAAGTACGAAAAATCTGCACTGTGGAGCTTTTAACAGCAAAAAGAGTGCAATCCTTTGAATCAATCAGACAAGAGGAAGTTTCAGGTCTTGTGAAATATATATTTTCAAACCAAGGGTCACCAGTCAATCTTACCAAGAAGATATTTTCCTTGACATATGGGATCACATCAAGAGCAGCTTTCGGTAAAATATGCAAGGACAAAGACTCTTACTCAATAGTTGTGGAAGAAATAATAAAGTTGGCTTCTGGATTCAGTCTAGCAGATTTGTACCCATCGTTTAGAGTACTTGAGTTAATTAGTGGATTGAGACAGAAAGCCGAGGCTCAGCTTCAGAAGAGTGATGAGATACTTCAGGGCATCATTAATGAGCACAGAGCCAATCTGGAGAGTGGAAGAATAGGTGAAGGAGAAGCCGAGGATGACCTGGTTACTGTTCTTTTAAAGACTCAGCAACTTGCTGATCTTGAATTTCCCCTTACTGACAAGGAAATCAAAGCAATCATTTGGGTTAGTTACGAATTTTTTTTTTTTTTGTGCAATGGGAGAGTAGATTTACTTATTAACTCTATATTTTTATCAGAACCTTCATATTACAATCTATATAACCTTTGACAAATTCGTAGCTTATACCTTCTGTTTTAATCATTCAGAATATCTTCGGCGCGGGGGGCGAAACATCATCAACAAGCGTAGATTGGGCAATGTCAGAAATGGTGAGAAATCCAAAGGTGCTACAAAAGGCACAAAAAGAAGTACGCCAGGTCTGTCATGGAAAAAGAGACGTAGATGAAGCAAGTCTCAAGGAATTAAAATACTTAGCATTAGTTATCAAAGAAACCATGAGGTTACACCCTCCTTTTCCTCTGTTACTTCCAAGAGAAAGTCGAGAGAACTGTGAAATCAATGGCTACCAAGTTCCTTCTAGGACTAAACTCATAATCAATGCATGGGCTATGGGAAGAGATCCCAGGTACTGGAGTGAAGCCGAGACATTTTATCCTGAAAGGTTCCTCAATAGTTCTATTGATTTCAGAGGAACAGATTTGGAGTATATCCCATTTGGTGCAGGAAGAAGAATATGCCCAGGCATATCATTTGCACTTCCTAACATTGAGTTGCCTCTTGCAAAATTGCTTTTCCATTTTGATTGGGAGCTTCCTAGTGGACTAAGCCATGAAGATTTGGATATGACTGAAACATTTGGTGTGACTGCGAGAAGGAAAGATGATTTAATTTTAATTCCAACCACTCATGCTAATTTTAATTCCAACCACTCATGCTAATTTTTCCGTTAAATGACTTTTTTCTTCCTACTTTGTACTATTATACAAATAATTTGTGCATTTAAGTTTTGGTCTTGAAAGCACAAACAAGTGAATCAAATTTCCTCTAAAAGTTTATGCTGTACTTTTATCTATCACTTTATATTTTATTATTTTATTATATCAAACGAGAAAATGTTATATAGAATAGAGTTTTTAAGTAAAAAAATAATTTTTATTTCTGAGTCATTTCAAAGCATGTCGTATATCTTCAATTAAGGCTTCGTTTGTTTGTCAGTAAAATGATTTCTGGAAAATGATTTCTGAAAAATAATTTATGGAAAATGATTTTTTTTTCTGGTGTTTGAATGAATCTGTGTAAAATATTTTCATTGTTTGGCAGATTTCAAAATATTTTCCGAAAAAATTGTTTTAAATTAAAAAATATATATTTAAGAATTTATTATCTTTTCATTGTTTAATTGAGTTTATTATATATATATATATTAATAAATTTGTATTTTAAATTATTTTTACATATATTGCAATGATTTATTTATAAATAAATAAATCAAATTAAATAAATAATAATACTCAATTATTAAGCTAGAATATCAACTTTCATAAATTGAAAACAACCAAAGTAATAAAATCGAGCTAATATGTTAATTATACAATAGTAATGATCAGTAGTATAGGTTAATTCATATATTTCCACATCGAGCTAATAAGTCAATTACACAAGTACAATGATCAGCAGTATGGATTAATCCTTGTATGTCTTTATTGAGTGGAAATATTGTAGGCCTTTATCAACCCATCCAGCATTGGCACAAGCAAAAAGAACCCAACAATAACAAAGTGCCTATAGCAATATCAACCAACACCAAAATATTGCCTTTACCAAAAACAAAACAATGGCTATACCAGCACAAACTCTGTACTAATACCAACCAAATCCAATATCCAATATCAAACTAACAAAATACCAAAGCTCTTTGCTTGCTTCTAATTTGCAACTGATTCTTGTGTGATTATAGGATCTCCACCAGTTTGGCGTTTCTTATTTGGTGATTTCAACTTCACTGAAGAGCCTGCAGTTGATGTCCGACCTGACTATGTTGTATTTGATCTCAATCCAAACTGAAAATTGTAAAATTATAGCGAGGTAAGTAGTTATAAATTAGCAGAAATTGAAATATTGCTAAACTAAAACTTACATAGAATGTCAGCTCTCCAGTTTTCATATTTGTGTAGAGGCCTAACCCATTGACAGACCACCTTCAAGTTTTCATACTTGTGGAATGCTTAGTTGTGGAAGCTGACCTAAATTGTTTTGGTTGATTCTTCCTCTCCAATAAGCTAATATTACATTGAATAAAGGTATACATAAATTAAAATCAAAGCATGAAATAGAAGACTAATAAAATTGGAAGTGGAATGATTTAGAAAATTAAAGGCCTTTCTTATTCAGATCAAGACACTAATATGACATCTAAGTTAAACAAAAGGCTAAAAACTGGTTTTCTAGAAACAAAAAATTGCCTCATATTTGATGTTCTATACCACAACTATTACAAGCTATGAATGTCTCTTGGTTACCACTGCCATGCTAAGAAATCTGATACAAAATCACTAGACACTAAGCTTGGAGGATAAATGACTCATGTCTATAATCACATCACATGGAAGCCGTCACACAATCACATAATAATGTTATCTCAGGGCCTCCAATGTACATCCTAAAAGACCCCAGTTCAACAATAATAAATTTGGCAAAGAGAATTTTAAAGTGAAACTCTTTAACTTGTAAGTTATTCTTCTGTTGGCTAAGAGAATGACACCAATAAATAAATCAAAGATAAGAGGGAAATGGGGAATCAAATAGAAAAGGGGGATTGATAAGAATGAGAGATGATAAAAATTATCATAGTTCAACCCAAATTACAACCTTCAAGCATTAAGCATATCCAGATATATTGAAATCACAAGCCAAAAATATGGGAAAGATCATTCTCACAATAGAACTTCCCAACCCAAATCCTTTTTCTAGACAGAACATTTTGGTACTAGGATAATCTAGAAATCATTAAAAGTAAACATGGAAAATTCTTAATGGGGGAAAGACTATATAAGAACACGTTGTATCAAATAATTTATAAGCAACTTGATTAAAGCAACCAAAAACTACTTACTTCTGGTGGTGTTGCACAAAGCATGTAGAAACAGTGATAATTTCTCTCAGGATTAGACACTTGACAAACACGTGATCTTTCTAATAAATAAGTCCTGATGGCAGCTCCTGAAATCCTTCCCCTCCAGTCAAATTGAATCTCCACAAACTTAACAAAACGATTACATCATTCAAAACATGCATGTAAAGGTAAAAAAAATGATTATAACATAAAATCTACTACATGCAGGGTGTAAAACTTGTTAAAACAAAATACACTCATCTTGAGTTATTGTTCCTAACAGTCTTAGCATTACCAAATGCTTCTAAAACAGGGTTGGACTACAGATTAGCAGAAAACAAAAATAAATGTTGTTATATGTGGCGCAAATTGGCCATTGTTAAATCAACCTATGGTGAGAAATTTATGCTCTAAGTATCATTTTTAAGCATATCCCTTTCCACTTCCAAATAATGCATCATTTTGAAATAATTTGCCTCTTCATGTATCTAAATTTACCCTCATCTTGAGTTAAAAATAATTATCATTTTCATTATCATTTTCATCATTTAGACTATCATTTTCATATTTTAATCCCAAACCCAGAAAAAAATTAAAAATAAAGAAACAAAGAAAGGCATAAAACCCAAACCAACGCTGCTTAATTAAGAAAAATTAAGCTAAGAACCTGCGAAGAGAATTGGAAACGAAACAGCAGCGTCTGTAAAACCTGCAATAGATGCCAGAAAAAGCTTTGGTTTTAGTGGGAAGTAGACAAACAAATTAAATACAAAAGCCAACAAAGACTATGTACGCAACAATGAAGATAATGAAACCAAGCTAAGAGTGACTAATACCGGCACAAAAAAGATATTTTTGTAAATTATGAATTCAAATCCAGCTAATTTGAAACAAAAAATTTTCAACTTCAAACAATTAATAAAATTTAAAAGCTTTATATACATAATCCTGGATAATTTTCAAATTCCAATAATGAATTAAACTAGAAGTTCATAGTTTTGTTCAATTAGTAATTCCATCTTCATACGAAGAGAAAACCAAGCAAAATGATTTGATATTGTTTAATAAAAATATTAGACAGAAAAAATGGGAAATATTTGATCTTTTTCCCACTAATTATCTCAGTAATGACAAGAGCTCTGCACCGTTTTGATTTCTACCAGAAAACCCATGGATTCAATTTTTTTCAAGAAAAAGAAAAGGAGAAAATTTATTGTGAAATTGAAGGTTTACCTCGAATATAACGTCTATAATATGGGACAGACTAAGGAAAAAGAGAAGAAATAATAAGAAGATGAAGAATGGAAAAAGGATTAGCAATTTTACCTAGATAAAGAAGGAGATGGAAAATGTCTTACAGGAAAAAAAATCCGTAAGACATTTTCCCTAAAACAAATGAGATTTTACCCGTGTCTTGGAAAATATTTTCCACTCTTGCAACCGAACACCGTAAAAGAAGAAAAATGTTTTCTGGAAAACCAAATCCTTGCAAACAAACGGAGCCTAAGAATTGATACATAAACAATAAATTTATTTAAGTAAAAGTTTTATAAATATTTTGAAATAAATCAATATGTAATCAAATCATTAAACATAATTAAATTTTTATTTTACTTTATTTTGGTAGAAAATTGTATTGTATTTTAATTTATAAGCATGAAATTTGAAAGAATTAATAAGAGATGACACTCAAAATACATAAAGAATAAAAATAAAACGTGAATTTAATGACAAAATGAACCAGTATGCGAAATAGGAAAGAAGTGGTGCCAAAAATACAAAGTGTGGAAGACTTGGGGGCAAAACTTCAAAGAAGAGATTTATAAACATAAGACTCTATTTAAATTTGAATTTTATTAGGATTATTGTTAAGATTGTTAGTTAGATTTAATTTCAGCTTTTATCTTTATTTATCTTTTAGAGTTTAAATAGGAACAAACTAAGTTTTCCATGTACTATAAATAGGGGATGGAGTGACACAATGACACTCATCTTTTCTGTGAAAACTCCATCTCCCTACAACTTTTGATTTTTGTTCCTTTTGTTATTTAATAAAATTTTATTTTATTAAACTTATTTCTTTTTTCGGGAAAAGCATAAGCCACTAAACCTATCTAGTCAAAGGTTGTTGAGATTCCCCAAAAAAGATTCATGAGGCTTAGAATCCGCACTTAGCCTTCTCAACAAGTATTCATTGTTTCTCTGAATTACGGGACTGACGCTTCCATCCATGTCCTTCCAAAAGTGATCTTTTCATCTTGTGTAAAGGCAACCATTTTGTATAATTTGGGAAAGTTGCACAGTCGGTTTGTTAGCTTACTGTGTCAATGGTTGTCGAGCCCAAGAGATAAAATGGCGTGGCATTCGCCATTGAGAAGTGATGATCTAGTGTAAGACGGTCCCACAAAAGTGAAGGTTGGCTAGAGTCAGGTTCCTCTAAATTGAAAGTAAAAAATCTAAGTGGAGCTGATGGTCGTAGGCATCCTCTTCCACAATAATTGGCTTATTCTGTCATGAGAAGATCATCTAAAGCCTAAGATTGAACCCAAGGAGGATCGAGATAACTGGATACTGGAACCCCTCAAATCGAAGAATCCCTTCTCTCAATTTTGTTTACTTTTACAATTTTAATTTTAATTTATACAATCTCAATTCGCCCATATTTTTAATTTTCTCTTTTTTTTTCAGGTACACTATTTTTTTGGGCACGATTGTGCCCGGGATCTTGAGAAATAAGAAGTTGTGCAAATCCAGTCCCTGAGGATTTGGCCCTACTTCCTTTATACTATTTGTCGAGACCATTTTTTTAAAATCTAGTTTTGGAAAATGGGAATCGACTTTAAGAAAAACGAAAACAGGAGTCGCCACCAATCTTTTTAGGTGTGATTGGATCACCTTATAAAAAGTTTTGTTTTAAAACATTAATTTCGGTCTACGAAAGTCGAGAAAACGGATTCGGGAGTCGGTTACGTACGAGGAAGGTTTAGCACCCTCGTAACGCTTAAAAATTGGTACCTAATTGATTATCAAATGTCTTTAATGTCGAAAATTTGAAAGTTTTAAGATGCAATTCCCTTTAGAATATTTTGATTAGAGTTCACTTGTATCAAATGAATCAAAATATCACATCCAGTAAGTTAGGATGCAATATTTTTAAGACATTCGAAACTAAGCTAGCCTTTTTTTGAAAATTCCTATCTCAAAACAATAAAACACCATATCCAGTAAGTTAGGACACAACGCTTTGAAATTTCAAGACAGTTGCTCGTATTTTGAAAACCTTAAAAACTTAGAAGGGTGCTTGACTATTCAAACTCAACGAGAAAATTTGCAACCCAGTAAGTTAGGGCACTACCTTTCTCGAAGCTTCCAAATACCAAGCATTGCCTTTTTTATTTGAAAACTTTGGAATCTCCTTTTTATTGATATGTAAAGAATCACATACATTATAACATATAAGATAGAATATTGCAATAATAAAACATGCATTTAAACAATACAATGGCAATAATGTAAAGATCATACACTAGATATATACATGTTTAAAATTACATAACATCATACACACAAAGATACACATAGCTTATATTGAAAATGAATAAGCAAAACATATACACATGCAAAATAATTAACTTAAAGATGCATGATATACAATTTGACATAAATTACACAATATACATTACCACTTTGGGCATATCATCATAAATAACCTAAATGTTCATGTATATTTGTTACATGCAAAAATACAACATAGAGTATAATGAATTTAATAATATAAATTACATAACACCTATATATAACAACATTTCATGCAAATGTACCTTAAATTAATATAAATAATTAACTTCCATGCAAATATGTAACAACAATAACAAATAATTTACTAAATAATAACGAAATATGAAAAAATAAGCAAAGTATGAACGTATGAAATATAAATCAAATAAAAATATTCATAAATTTTAGATTAATATGAAAATAATAAAAGCAAACCAAAAAAAATGATTAATATATATAAACCATATTATAGGGTATAATACCTTAACAAAATAATGTACTAAATATTAATATCTCATACATTTTTTAAAAACTTTTAAGAATGCATATAATTAGTAAGTAATAAAATAATATATACTTTATAATAAAGTAATGTAAGGAAATATGGTAAAATAAAGTGTATAATATAATTTACAAATAAAATATATAGTAATATAAATCATATAATAAATAATATAAAAAATATATATATATATATATAATAAAATCTATATAATATAATATATATAAGAAAGATATATTATAAGGAATAATAGATAATAAAATATAGTATGTGGTAAAAATACATAAATAAAATATAATGAAATATGATATAAGAAAAATATATAAAATAATAATAATAATAATAATATAATAAGTACTTTTTATATAAAAATATAGTAATATATATAATAAAAATATATACCACATAGTAAAATATATATATATAATGAATAGATATAATAATAAAAAATAAAAATATAATAATATAATAGATAATAAAAATAATATGTACTATTTATATAACTAATATTTAAAAATATATATAAAGTATTAATAGAGGATTAAAATTGAATTTAATTAAGGAATTTAGGGGTTAATTGCAAAATAAACGAAAACTCTAGGCCTGATTGAAATGTGCGTTAAATTCAGAGGACTCCTTGGGAAATTAACCCTAATCCTAAAATGACACCGTTTCCACTAACTCAGTTTTAAAGCCACTGTGAGGATCAAATTGAAATAAAATTAAATATTAGGGCTGAATTAAAAATAAGTAAAACGAAATTATAAAGTTTAAAAAGGCGAGAAGACCAATTGGGAAATTAACCCACTTTACGAAAACACGCGGATCCTCCCTGGGTAATCGGGTCAACACGCGGATCCTGGGCCTCAGAACGACGTTGTTTTATGCTTATTGAATTAAACTAAAAACGACACCATTTTATTTGGGCTATATATGCCAAATTCTGAGTTTTAAAATCATTTTTAAACCGGTTTTAAAAAAAAAGTAAAAAAAAACTCTGAGGGAGGGGAGAGGGAAGGTCCTTCGGGCTCTGGCCTTTGTCAGGCCAAGCTCCGGTCACCGGACACACACGCACCCACGTGCTTACGCGCCACCTTCAACACTGCCCTGTGCGACCCTCGGAGGTTAGAAACCTCGATTTTGATGCAAAAGCAAAAGGTAAAACCTATTTTCGCGTTTTAAAACTATTTATCAAACTGTTTGTATATGTATATATGCTTTGAACACGAAAAAATAAAATAAAATAGGAGATTCACCTCTTAAAAAACTGTTTGTTTTTGCTTCCTTTTATTTCTGTTCTTGTATGTGTATCGTTTATAGGTTACAAAGGGGCTTTTTATAGCCACTGTTTCTATTACATTTTTGGGAAAAAAATTGAAGATTTCTTTCCATATTTGTTTCGTTTCTGCTGCTTTTCTTTCTCTTTTTGCAGGTGTTCAAGGAAAATCCAGCGATGATCACGTTGGTGACGTAGATCGACCGATGGCATTGATCACGGCGTGAATCAAAACCTGGAACCGTGGCCTTGATGGTGGGCAGCTGGAACAACGAGAACTGAAGGGACGTGACGTTTAGTTTAGCTTTTGGATCTTTCCATTTGCAGCGCCTAGGGTTCCAGAAACCCTAGGTCTTCCCTCATCTGTTAACAAGTTGGGCCATTTGGGCCGTACCTGTTTGTGGGCGTAAACGGGCTAATGGGTAGTTTAGCTAGGTTATGGGTAGGACTTTTGGTAGTTGGGTCAAGACATTTGGGCTTACCAGGCCTTGAGGCCTGTTTATTGTAGACGGATTGTTTGAATAAACATTTATATATTCTTTATTATTTTTAGTTTTAGTTTTATCATGGGCCCTAGCAAATTTAGGCTGCTACAGCTACCCCTCTTTGCTCATTGCTGTGTAATGGGAATCGAGCAAAGACTTATAGAAAGACCAAATTTGCTCGGCCTTATCGGATCATGGTCTTCAATGCTCGTTGCAAGCTCAAGACTGTCATGTTGATATTTTTGATTTGCTCTCCGTCAAACACAGAGACGCCCAAATCTGTTTCTTCGATTTATTTTCTGAAAAATACAGAAATGCCAAATCATCTTAGATCTGCTTCAGCGTAAACACGTGAAAGCCAAATCTGTTGTGTCTTCGATTTGCTCCTTGTGAACACAAGGATGCCAAATCATCTCGGATCTGCTTCAGTAAAATCATCTGAAGGTTAGATCTGCTATGTATCTGCTCTCCGTCGAAATGGAGATGCCAGATCTGTTATCTTAGATCTGCTTTGGTGTGAGAACATCTGAAAGTCAAATCTGCTATGTCTTCTATTTGTTCCTTGTAAACACAAGAATGCCAAATCATCTTGGATCTGCTTCAGTATAAATATCTAAAGGTTAGATCTACTATGTATCTGCTCTCCGTCGAAATAGAGATGCCAGATCTATTATCTTAGATCTGCTTTGGTGTGAGAACATCTGAAAGTCAAATCTGCTATGTCTTTGATTTGTTCCTTGTAAACACAAGAATGCCAAATCATCTTCGATCTACTTCAGTGAAATCAACTGAAGGTTAGATCTGCTATGTATTTGCTCTCCATCGAAATGGAGATCCCAGATCTGTTATCTTGGATCTGCTTTGATGTGAAAACATCTGAAAGTCAGATCTGCTATGTTTTCGATTTGTTCCTTGTAAACACAAGAATGCCAAATTATCTTTAATCTACATAACCTGTAGAATGCATATGTGCTCATGCCTAATGATTAGGATGCTATAATCTAAGTGAGTCAAATGCTCCTAATTAGACATGTTATGATGCAAAATGTTATGAATATGACTCCTATTCCAGACGTCACTACTCATTCCTTCGTTTATCTTTACTTCTCTCAAAGTATTATTCCTGCTCAGCCTGTAAGCTTGTATCATTCTTCAAATGCTACGACCCACTGAGAATGTCTATAAGATGATCTTTTCTTAGAATCGAATCGTTTGATTTGTCCAATCATCATTTCGGACTAGAAGAAAGAAATTCCTCAAGTTCTTTCAATCCTCACTTACGTGAATTTCTTGAACAATTATTCTATTTTAGTTTCTTGTATCATCTAGAAATTTCTAGACTAATGTGCAAAACTTCATTTGTGAAAATTATTTAATTCATCTATCACTATTTCAATGCAACATACTTTAAGAATAATGGGAGATGAATTAATCTTGAGAATAATTAGATTTGAATGAATTTGTCAAAAATACAAAGGAAATTAATCTGAAAGCCTATCTTTGAGAAGAAATAGAATCTAAATATAGCAAACAGGACAAAAGTTAGATGCCCTAGATATCACTGCTTGAACGTCTATACACTAGCTCCATGAAGTCTTTCTTGAATTCAACATGTGTTTAAAGGATCCAAAGCACTTTGTTGATGCCCCAATATGTAACATACTTCACTCTTCGTTGAATCAGATATAGCAAGATTACCGTGTGTTCTTTAAAATTTGAGCTGCCCTTTCAGGTTTTCAACTCAAAACCCCTTTGGTCACAAGGCGCCCTTTGCGGGTTTTCACCTTGGCCTCTCCATTTTTTTTTCAAAAACTCAAGGCGCCCTTTGCGGGTTTTCACCTTGAATTCTTCTCCTTTAGACAAAGTACTTTTTGACTGAGTCTGAATTCACTGGATTGGGCAAACTCTTCCCATCCATTTCTGCTAAGATCAATGCACCCCTAGAGAAAGCCTTTTTCACAACATACGGCCCTTCCCAATTCGACATCTATTTTCCTCTAAAGTTCTTCTGAATGGGAAGGATCTTTTTCAAAACAAGATCCCCCTCATGGAATTCTCTTGGTCGCACTTTCTTGTCATAAGCCTACATCATTCGCTTCTGATACATCTGACCATGACAAATGACCCTTAGCCTCTTTTCTTCAATCAAGTTTAACTGATCATATCGCGATTGTATCCATTCAGCCTCATCCAACTTTATTTCTGACAAGACTCAGAGAGACGGTATCTCTACTTCAATGGGTAACACTGCTTCCATCCCATAAACCAATGAGAAGGGAGTTACCCCTGTAGAAGTTCTAATGGCAAATGGTAATTTATTATGCCAATCTCTATAAGTCTCAGTCATCTTCCCCACTATCCTCTTAATGTTCTTGTTGATTGCTTCTACTGCCCCATTCATTTTTGGACGATACGGAGAAGAGTTATGATGCTTAACTTTGAACTGACTACAAACTTCTGCTATCGTTCTGTTGTTCAAGTTCAATGCATTGTCTGATATGACTCTCTCAGGCATCCCATATCGACAAATGATCTCTTTCTTCAAGAATCGACTCACAGCCGACTTAGTAACATTTGCATAAGAAGCGGCCTCTACCCATTTTGTGAAGTAGTCAATGACCGCGAAGATGAACCAATGTCCATTCGAAGCTTTCGGTGATATTGGCCCAATGACATCCATGCCCCACATGGAAAAGGGCCATGGAGAAGCCATAACATGTAGAGGTGAAGGTGGTACATGTATCCTATCTCCATAAATCTAACATTTATGGCATTTCTTGGCGTAGTTGATACAATCCCCTTCCATGGTAGACCAATAATATCCAAACCTAATGATTTGTCTAGCCATCGTGAAACCATTAGCGTGTGTCCCACAAACACTCTTGTGAACTTCTTCCAAGATTAATTTAGCTTCCACGGTGTCAACACATCTCAATAGTACTTGGTCCTTTCTTCTTTTGTACAAGATGTCCCCATCCAAAACATAATCGCAAGCTAATCTCCTTAAAGTTCGTTTATCATTTTCAGTTGCTTGTTTTGGGTATTTACGATCTCTCACATATTGCAATATATCTTGATACCAAGGGTTATCATCCTTTTCTTCTTCCTCAATATTACAACAGTGAGCTGGAGTTTCAAAGATACTCATCTAAATGGGTCTCATTTCTTCCTCTTTATTCACTTTAATCATTGAAGCTAAAGTTGCTAGAGCATCTGCCATTTGGTTTTCGTCTCGTGGGATATAGTTGAAAGTGATGTCATCGAACTCCTCAAGTAACCCTAGAACTACCTTTCGATAATTAATCAATTTAGGATCCTTTGTCTCCCATTCTCCTCTAAGCTGGTAAATCACCAATGCAGAGTCTCCATATACTTCCATGGTTCTTATTCCTCGCTCTATAGCCGCTCAGAGTCCCATGATGCATGCTTCATACTCGGCCATATTGTTTGTGCAATCAAAATCTAGCTCGCATGTGAATGGATAACAATCGCCATTCGAGGATTCCAAGACTGCCCCAATTCTATTTCCCACTGCATTGGATGCCCATCCTTTGGAGCTGCTACACACATCAAATCCTTATTTGGGAAATCAAAATTCAATGGCTCATAGTCGTCTAGAGCTCTACTAGCCAAAAATTCCGCTATCGCACTTCCTTTTATAGTCTTCTGACTTACATAGACTATGTCAAACTCTGAAAGCAGAATTTGCCATCTCGCTATTCTCCCATTCAACGCTGTTGACTCCATCATATACTTCAAAGGGTCAAGTTTTGAAATAAGCCACGTAGTATGATATAGCATGTACTATCTTAACCTTCGAGTCGTCTAGATTAAAGCACAACATAATTTCTCAATTGGCAAATATTTCATCTCACACTCTGTAAATTTCTTACTGAGGTAGTATATCGCCTTCTCCTTTCTTCCCGACTCATCATGTTGACCAAGCACACATTCCATGGAATTGCTGAATACTGATAAGTACAGTATTAGTGGTCTATCTGGACTGGGTGGAGAAAACACCGGAGCATTCAACAAGTACTGTTTGACCTTTTCAAAAGCATTCTGGCATTCCGCATCCCAAGTACCTTGATTGTGCTTTCTAAGGAGGCGAAAGATGGGATCACACTTCTCAGTTAGTTGTGAAATAAATCGAGCAATGTAATTCAGTCTTCCTAGAAATTCTCGAACTTCCTTTTGAGTTTGTGGTGGAGGTAACTCTCGTATGGCTCTGACCTTGTCTGAGTCAACTTCAATTCCCTTTTCACTGACTACGAAGCCTAATAACTTTCCCAATCTAGCTCCAAAGGTATACTTTGCTGGATTGAGCTTCAACTGAAACTTTCTCAATCTCAAAAACAATCTTCTCAAGACCTCAATGTGCTCTTTTTCTATTCGCGACTTGGCAATCATATCATCAATATACACCTCAATATCCTTATGCATCATGTCATGGAACAAGTTCACCATGGCCCGCTGGAATGTTGCCCCTGCATTCTTCAACCCAAACGGCATCACTTTGTATCAAAAGGTACCCCACAAGGTTATGAAGGTAGTTTTATCCACGTCCTCTAGATGCATCTTTATCTGATTGTACCCCGAGAAACCATCCATGAAAGAGAACAACGAATATCCTGCCCTGTTGTCTACTAAAGTATTGATGTGTGGGAAAGGAAAATTGTCCTTTGGGCTAGCTTTATTTAGATCTCTGTAATCAACACACATTCATACCTTCTCATCCTTCTTAGGAACAGGCACAATGTTAGCTACCCATTCCGAGTACTTTACCTCTTGTAAGAAACCCGCATCAAATTGCTTCTTAACTTCGTCCTTTATTTTCAGAACAATATCTGCCTCATTCTCCGCAACTTCTGTTGAACTGGCTTACAATCTTGTTTTATTGGAAGATGATGCACTACAATATCGGTATTTAACCCTGGCATATCCTGATAGGACCATGTGAAGATATCCTTGAATTCACGTAGCAACTCAATCAGTCTTTGCCTTGTGTCCTTGGTAATAAGTGTCCCAATTTTCACCTATTTTCCTTCCTCAAGGGCTACATTCTCTATTGCCTCTTTCTCATGGGGCATAATTTATTTCTCCTCCTGTTTTACCATTCTCAACAGATCTGGAGACACATCACAATCCTGGACATCTTCAAAATCCTGAGATTCCTCTAAACACATGTCTTACTCGCGAGAGAAATCAGGATTTGTAATATCAATGCTCATGTCATTGATATCAGGGACCTGTGAGGTATAAAGAATATACAACGAATGAATGAATTGAAGAATGATTATTTATGTACTATGAATGAAAGAATAAGAATTAAAATTTTAACGGAATATTGGTTGATAAAAATGAAACAATACTCGTTGAAATTGATAAAAGTTATGTTTTATTTAAATAATAATAGATGAACATAAGCCTATTTTCACAAATGTAATCCTATTAGTCCTAGGCTCTAGAGTAACAAGAATGTTTCGAGAATTACTCTGAAGAATTCTTAAAGACTACAGGAAGTTCCTCCACAGTCCAATTGTTCAGAAAGCTTCCCGATTTGTAAGGGCGAATGCCCTCAAGGTTCCTTTGCTCCGAAACTTTGTCGTGTGTAGCATTAATCTGATGACTCTTTTCTACAAGTAATCCTCTTGATATGAAGGTTTTGGATATAGGAGGGAATGTCATCGATTCCCACCCCACTTCTCTTCCATCTAAACGCGCCCTTCTCCTTTCTTGGCGTTTCTCGATGCCTTTCCTCCTTTGCTTATAGTCTGGCTTGAAGCCCAAACCAAATCGGTCTTTTTTCTCAATCAACTTTGGGATCTGAGTCCTTCCTTGCAGATACTTTCCTAAACCTCTTCCTAGTAAGGCTCCCTTTCCTGCCATCATTTGTAGAGCTATCCTCGTAGCTCTTGCCATCCTTGGCACCGGTAGCTCACTCCCTTTCGAAATGAAAGTCGCATTTATGAATTCTACAGAGCAAAAAGAACACTCAATAGATTCTTCATTTGTCTCGACATAAGGGGCCTTACTAGTGACTGCGGCTATAATGTCCTCCTCTGCATTGATGGTTATTAACCGTCCATCGGTCACTAATTTCAATTTCTAGTGCAACGAAGAGGGCACCGCTCCTTCTGAGTGTATCCATGGCCTGCCTAATAAGCAATTGTAGGAAGGCTTGATATCTGTTACCAAGAAATCTACTTCATACATGTTCGGCCCAATTTCCAAGGGAATGTCAATTCTTCCCATCACCTTCCTTTCTGTACCGTCGAAGGCTCTTACCATATTCTAACATGTCTTCATGTGAGAATCATCAATGGGTAATCTGTTTAATGTAGACAATGGTAGAACATTCAAAGCTGATCCATTATCAACGAGCACGCTTGGGAGTGTGTACCCCTTGCATCGAGTAGTAATATGCAAGGCCTTAGTTGACCCTCTGCCCCCCAGTGGGGTTTCATCATCATTAAAGTATATGAAATTATCCACACTAATGTTGTTCACCAATCAGTCCAGCTTATTAACGGATATGTCATGGGTGACATATGTTTCGTTAAGCACATTCATCAATGCTTCTCTATGCGCCTCAAAACTTAAAAGTAGAGCCAATACTGATATGCGAGCTGGTTGCTTACGCAACTACTCGACCACGCTATACTCGCTATGTTTAAGGAACTTTAGAAATTCCTTAGCCTCCTCCTCCTTTACTGGCTCATTGATAGGTACTTCGGTCTCTTTCTCTTTCTCAACCTCGACACCTTTTGTTTTTGTGGGCTCCACTCTAATGCCACCGTATCCTAACGCTTCCCACTCCGCGTGTGGGAACCTTCCACTTGCACGTCTTTAGATGCGCTGGCTATATTTTCTTCCCCTGGCACTGTCACATTACAGCCATAATTCCATGGTACTCTCTTGCTATCCCTGTAAGGGAAAGGAGTAGGTTTATGGATAATGACCTTGGGCACTGCTGGTGTCCCTACTTCGTTATACCCTGGCAGGGAGATAATGATCCTTGGCTGGCTGGTTCCTTTTTGTTCACCTTCCAGCACACTTATTTCTCTTTTATAAGAGCTACCTTCAAAATTTTGTAACTATTTATTATCTATAAAGCCTTGCACCAAGGCTCTGAATTCTTCACAATTTTGGGTCTCATGACTCTCTTCTCCATGGAACTCACAGTAGTTCCCCTTTTTTTCTCTTTCTTTCCCAGAGGTTATCATCCCTCTTTTCATCATCTCTTTCTAAATCACCTTCATAGGCATCCTCACCTCAGTAACATTTTCCTTCATCCTTCTTTCACTAGCTTCGCCAATGTCATTCACTCCTTGATTGTCATGATTTGGCAAATGGTTTTCAATATTTGGGGTACAATCAAATTTCACAACCCCCATCTTGATCAACCTCTCTACGACCTTCTTGAATTCGATACAATTTTCAATTGAGTGCCTCGATATTCCGGCGTGGTACTCGCATCTGGCGTTTGCATCATACCATTTAAGATATGGAGGCTATAATGGTTTCAAGTGGAAAGGAGCAATAGCATGTGCATCGTATAAGCTTTGATAAAGCTCACGATACGTCACAGGGATAGGTGAGAATTGCTTCCTCTCGTGCCTTGTGCCCGATTTCTGCCTTTGAGAACCCTGTTGCCCAACCGCAGCTACTTTGGGTTGACCAACTGTGATTGCCTTCGAGTTGAAGCTACTTGTGTTGTTCACCTCATTGGCTTTTCTCCTTGGTGCCGATCTTTTGGCCTCTTCCCCCTCAATTTTGCCACTTCTTATGGCGTTCTCAATCACCTCTTCCGCCATAACTATGTCCGCAAAACTTTTCATAGTGCTTCCAATCATGTGAGTAATGAATGGGGCCTTCAGAGTGTTGATGAACAACATGGTGATCTCCTTCTCCAACAATGGTGGTTGAACTTGCATAGCAACCTCTCTCCATCTTTGAGCATATTGCCTAAGATTCTCATTAGGCTTTTTCTCCATATTTTGCAGCATGATCCTATCCGGCGTCATGTCAGTCACATGATTGTACTGTTACATGAAGGCTTGTGCAAGATCCCTCCATAAATTTACTCTGGCCCGGCTCAACTGATTGTACCACCTAGCTGCTACTCCTACTAAGCTATCTTGGAAGCAATGAATCAATAGTTGATCATTGTTCACATATCCGGTCATCCTCCTACAGAACATCGTAATGTGGGCCTCTGGGCAAGTAGTCCCGTTGTACTTTTCAAACTCCGGCATTTTGAATTTATGGGGAAGCACCAAGTCTGGGACCAAACTCAAATCCTTGGCATCAACTTCATGATGCCCATCAGCATTCTCTAGAGCCTTAAATTTCTCCTCCAACCATCAACAACATTCCTCCAACTGTTTTGCAGCTTCGGCTCTCAAATCTTCCTTTTCAGCCACGTCCAAGTCAGGAATGAGGGGATTGGTAGGGTTGTCACCCAAATTGAATCCCGAACCAGTTAAGTTATTCATGTGGATCCCAGCATCAACCGGTCCATGTTGAGGCCTTATAGTGACAGACGACCTCCTAGGAAGTGCCTCGGTTTGTGTAGGCCTGTGGGGTGGAGTAAAGCCTGGAGGATGATCCTCTTCCTCCTCACCAGTGATTGCCATAGGGGCTTTTCCCTTATTAGTGGCCCTTAGCAACTTAGCCATCCCAGTCATCATATTCCTCTGAGCCTCTAGCATTTACTCCCTCATGTCATTTTGCATCTTGGCCAATTGCTCTTGCAATTGGTCCTGCATGTCCTTTTGTAGCTATTCAAACCTTTGATCCATATTCCTAGATTTTGCACGAGTTCCGTACTGATGCGTGGTTTCCAGATTTTCTTTTCTACTTCTGTGGTAATTTAACTAATTAGGGTCTTTCTATAACTTTGAATGCAAATGATGCGATGAAATGCTATGAGATGCAAATGCATGAATGCAAAAAGGACATCGATTCTGATTCAATCTCATTTAAAAAACTTTATTTAGAAAAAGAATATCTTTACATAAAAGAGGGTTACAAATACGCTTTCGCCCTAATGCCTAAAGTTTTAACTCTATCTAATAAAAGGGCTAACTCTCGTCCTTTATCCGACGATGATTCATACATCAAACTCAATACATCAGCTCGTATCGCCAAGTCTTGCACGTGTTCAGCAACCTCTCGAATCTAGGCTACGGCCTCTTTAATGACATGATCCCTTTCTCTGACCTGTCCTCTAGACTGATGAAGCTCTCCCTTCAAATGATCTTCTCGTACCCCAAGTTGCTCGATTAGGAGCTTACTATCCTGCAATGCTGATTCCAACTCCTCAACTTTGCCTTTTAATTTCTTTACCTCAACCGTAGAATCATGACTTCGATACAAATGAAGGGATTGCTCGAGCTCAGTTACTTTAGTCTTTAAACCTTGATTTTCTTTTTCTAAGGTTAAATTCCGCGATTGCATCTCTTGGAACTTCTTCTCCCAATATTCGGCTTTAACTTTTTCCTCTTGGACCTCCTTCTGCCCCTGATCTGAAAACCTTCCTAGTCCTGCTCTTTTCAAAGCTACTTGTTCCCTTTTGTAGTGCTCCTTTAAATCGTCTCGGTCCTCCTCAATCTTCCTTTTTCCTTTCATCTCTTTCTCAACCTCCATCTTTTGAACATCGACGTCTAGGCTCAAGTACATCTTTTCTTCCTCGAGCCTTGCTATCTTCTTTTCAAGCTCTAAGTTCTTTCTCTCGAACTCTTACTTCATGATCTCTAACTTTGAGGGCATCACTTGCAAGTATTCCTTCATCGGTCGAACTCCCTCCATGCTTGGCCTAGGGATATTATTATTAATCCTTCTACTCTTCCACTTAATGTACTCAAGAGTTGTAGCAGGGTTAATGGCTACTCCTTTCAATCTACAAGTCTGGTTCCAAGCACTAAAGATCTCACTAACCTTTTTCTTGTAATCAGCTCCTCTATACAAGAACTCACTTTGAGCCAGTCCATGAGTTGCTGGTACGAACTGCCTCAATCCATGCTACCTCAACACCAGCAAAGGGGAATAACCGATGGCACCCCAAATTCCTAACAGAGGGACCCAATCAAAACTACCGCATCGGTAAAGAATCTCACCAGGAATCATCCACGGAGCCCTCCACTCAACATCCTTCGATGGAAAGTTCTGAAGTAGCACTATCCAGTTCTTTTCTGGAACATCAACTCTCCTAGTTGAAGCTGCTATGTCTTTCAACGGGAGTAATCCTCGAAGAAGACCCAACAAACCACCTTATCTATCAATTGGAAGTGACTATAGAACCAAGCTAAAAGTAACTGAGCACAACCAACAAACCTGCCCGCACTGGCCCTCCTACATGCATTCAAGGACCTGAATGTCTCCGCCAAAATTGCAGGCACAGAAGTGACCTGTTTACTAAGTCGATGGAAGAGATTCGTGGTTGCCTCATCCACATATCCCAAGGCCTTTGAGAAAACCATCAATCCGTATAAGCTTAAGGCAAAATGTCTACCCTCTTTGCCTCGTCTAGATGTGTCTAGGTCAGATCTTTCAAAGCTCCCCATGGAATGCACTTACTCTCACCCTTTTCCTTAATTCTAGCCATGATCCACTGCTCGCTCATCCCCGTAATAGTCATCAACTTCTTACCAAAGGTTGGGACACAAACAGCTCGAGAATAAATCCTATCACACTAAAATCTAGGACACCGAAGTAAAGTTGTGTACTCCTCCATAGTAGGCACTAAATCTACCTCCCCAAAGGTAAAACAACTGTATGCTGGGTTCCAAAATTGAGCGAGAGCTCAAAACAAGTTCTCATCAACCTGAATATCAAAGAAATAGGGCAAATCTCCGTATTTACCGTAAAATGATTGCTTGGTCTCATTGCCTCACTGATCCCAAATCGCCTTAAGCTCCTGCAGATTATTCTTTGTGGCACTGATGCGAGTGTAGTCTGATAGCTCCGACACATATCCCGCAGTTATGCTATCCCCTTTTCCTAGCTGAGTTTGCTCTGACCATTTATGGACGTTAGCGTTGCCCTCCACTCTATCAAGAATTCCGTTCTCCATAATAAAACTTTCTAAGTTAGAAACTGACCGTAAATCAATACCTTTTAAATACGAAATGACATGCAATGAAAAAGAAAGAAAACAGTCAGCATCATATGATATTAATAAACACAAAGATAACCTAAGTATAATTCTATCTATATTGAGCTCTTACAGTTTTTCTATATGTGGTTTGTTTCTAAAGTTTGAGGTACCCGAACCAACTGATTCCTCGATCCTCACCCATTATAGGCTCATTTGAATCGAGTTCATTCAGGGAATACATTTCCTATGGCTACGGAGATGAAAATCGACAAAACCATAGGTACGGATGTATCCCGAAAGTGATCCACTATCCTACACAGAGGCGAAAACCTCACGAAGGCGTAGCTTCTCACTCCCACTTAAGGGTGTGACCACAACGGTCTTGCAAATGCAATGCGTATCAAAATATAGCAACACATGCAATAATACAAACACATGTAATACAAAGAGGATTAAATTTTAAAATTTTTAATTTCTGACATTAAGACAAGAGATAATCAATTACATGGCTTGACTCTCTTATACATCCCCAGTGGAGTCGCCAAGCTGTCGAGACCATTTTTTTTAAATCAAGTTTTGGAAAATAGGAATCGACTTTAAGAAAAACGAAAATGGGAGTCGCCACCAATCTTTTTAGGTGTGATTGGATCACCTTATAAAATGTTTTGTTTTAAAACATTAATTTCGGACTACGAAAGTCGAGAAAATAGATTCGGGAGTCGGTTACGTACGAGGAAGGGTTAGCACCCTCGTAACGCCCAAAAATTGGTACCTAATTGATTATCAAGTGTCTTTAATGTCAGAAATTTGAAAGTTTTAAGATGCAATTCCCTTTAGAATATTTTGATTAGAGTTCACTTGTATCAAATGAATCAAAATATCACATCCAGTAAGTTAGGATGCAATATTTTTAAGACATTCGAAGCTAAGCTAGCCTTTTTTTGAAAATTCCTATCTCGAAACAATAAAATGCCATATCCAGTAAGTTAGGACAAAGCGCTTTGAAATTCCAAGGCAGTTGCTCGTATTTTGAAAACCTTAAAAACTCAAAAGGGTACTTGACTATTCGAACTCAACGAGAAAAGTTGCAACCCAGTAAGTTAGGGCACTACCTTTCTCGAAGCTTCCAAATACCAAGCATTGCCTTTTTTATTTGAAAACTTTGGAATCTCCTTTTTATTGATATGTAAAGAATCACATACATTATAACATATAAGATAGAACATTGCAATAATAAAACATGCATTTAAACAATACAATGGCAATAATGTAAAGATCATACACTAGATATATACATGTTTAAAATTACATAACATCATACACACAAAGATACACATAGCTTATATTGAAAATGAATAAGCAAAACATATACACATGCAAAATAATTAACTTAAAAGTGATGCATGATATACAATTTGACGTAAATTACACAATATACATTACCACTTTGGGCATATCATCATAAATAACCTATATGTTCATGTATATTTGTTACATGCAAAATAAAACATAGAGTATAATGAATTTAATAATATAAATTACATAACACCTATATATAACAACATTTCATGCAAATGTACCTTAAATTAATATAAATAATTAACTTCCATGCAAATATGCAACAACAATAACAAATAATTTACTAAACAATAACGAAATATGAAAAAGTAAGCAAATTATGAACATATGAAATATAAATCAAATAAAGATATTCATAAATTTTAGATTAATATGAAAATAATAAAAGCAAACCCAAAAAAATGATTAATATATATAAACCATATTATAGGGTATAATACCTTAACAAAATAATGTACTAAATATTAATATCTCATACATTTTTAAAAAACTTTTAAGAATGTATATAATTAGTAAGTAATAAAATAATATATACTTTATAATAAAGTAATGTAAGGAAATATGGTAAAATAAAGTGTATAATATAATTTACAAATAAAATATATAGTAATATAAATCATATAATAAATAATATAAAATATATATAATAAAATCTATATAATATAATATATATAAGAAAGATATATTATAAGGAATAATAGATAATAAAATATAGTATGTGGTAAAAATACATAAATAAATATAATGAAATATGATATAAGAAAAATATATAAAATAATAATAATAATATAATAAGTACTTTTTATATAAAAATATAGTAATATATATAATAAAAATATATACCACATAGTAAAATATATATATAATGAATAGATATAATAATAAAAATAAAAATATAATAATATAATAGATAATAAAAATAATATGTACTATTTATATAACTAATATTTAAAATATATATAAAGTATTAAAGAGGATTAAAATTGAATTTAATTAAGGAATTTAGGGTTAATTGCAAAATAAACGAAAACTCTGGGCCTGATTGAAATGTGCGTTAAATTCAGAGGACTCCTTGGGAAATTAACCCTAATCCTAAAACGACACCGCTTCCACTAACTCAGTTTTAAAGCCAATATTAGGGCTGAATTAAAAATAAGTAAAACGAAATTATAAAGTTTAAAAAGGCAAGAGGACCAATTGGGAAATTAACCCACTTTACGAAAACACGCGGATCATCCCCGGGTAATCGGGTCAACACGCAAATCCTGGGCCTCAGAACGATGCCGTTTTATGCTTATTGAATTAAACTAAAAATGGCACCATTTTATTTGGGCTATATATGCCAAATTCTGAGTTTTAAAATCATTTTTAAACCGGTTTTAAAAAAAAACTAAAAAAAAACTCTAAGGGAGGGGAGAGGGAAGGTGCTCCGGGCTCTGGCCTTTGTCAGGCCAAGCTCCGGTCACCAGACACACACACACCCACGCGCTTACGCGCCACCTTCAACGCTGCCCTACGCGACCCTCGGAGGTTAGAAACCTCGATTTTTGATGCAAAAGCAAAAGGTAAAACCCTTTTTTCGCATTTTAAAACTATTTATCAAACTGTTTGTATATGTATATATGCTTTGGACATGAAAAAATAAAATAAAATAGGAGATTCACCTCTTAAAAAACTGTTTGTTTTTGCTTCCTTTTATTTCTGTTCTTGTATGCGTATCGTTTATAGGTTACAAAGGGGCTTCTTTATAGCCACTGTTTCTATTACATTTTTGGGAAAGAATTTGAAGATTTCTTTCCATATTTGTTTCGTGTCTGCTACTTTTCTTTCTATTTTTGCAGGTGTTCAAGGAAAATCAAGCGATGATCATGCTGGTGACGTAGATCGACCTGTGGCATTGATCACGGCGTGAATCGGAACCTGGAATCGTGGCCTTGATGATGGGCAGCTAGAACAACGAGAACTAAAGGGACGTGACGTTTAGTTTAGCTTCTGGATCTTTCCATTTGCGGCGCCTAGGGTTCCAAAAACCCTAGGTCTTCCCTCATCTGTTAACAAGTTGGGCCATTTGGGTCGTACCTGTTTGTGGGTAACGGGTAGTTTAGCTGGGTTATGGGTAGGACTTTTGGTAGTTGGGTCAAGATATTTGGGCTTACCTGGCCTTGAGGCCTGTTTATTGTAGACGGACTGTTTGAATAAACATTTATATATTCTTTATTATTTTTATTTTTAGTTTTATCATGGGCCCGGGCAAATTTGGGTTGCTACACTATTATTTTCATTATTTTATAGGGATAGTTTATTTTTGGTGCTTCCAACGACACACCAAATTTTGGCACTGTTGCCGAGGATCAGTAACGTACTAATCTTATTTCTTTTGTTTCTTATGACCAGCTCTGCTCCATGTATTCTTGCATTTGATTCAGAAATAGAGAAGACTGCGAGAGCTAATCGTAAGGAAGCAAAGTTACGAAAAAAACAGTCAGAGGGGTAGATTCTCAGAGTAACCCACTACCGGAAATAGAAACAGGCGACGAAGTTGAGTCTAGGGTTAATGACAACCCTACTCAAACACTAGAAAACGAAAGAATATGAGTCGATCCACTAGAAGAAGTGTTTAACGCTACAATTAACAAAAACCAGAATCTAGCACATCAACCTATGTCTCAAACAATTCAAAAAATGGCCGAAGCTCCTGTAGAACAACCATCGTTGTGCATTGTGTATCCTACTATGGATACTGATTTTGAATTGAAGTCAGCATTAATCCAGGCTTTTAAATTGAACTCAGTTTGGGAGAGATATTAAACAATTTCAAAGTGACTGAGTAGAGAGTTTCGTGCATTTGCCGTCGTTTTGGCGACTCATGGGATATTTCATAGGTTGTCCTGTCCACTTATGTCCAAGCAGAATGGGGTGGCTAAACGCAAGCACAGACATATTGTTGACATGGGTCTCACACTTTTGGCCCAAGAAAATCTCTCTATAGACTATTGGGGTTATGTGTTTTGTTGTGTTGTTCACCTCATTAATCAACTTCCTACCTCAATTCTGAAAGGTTAGTATCCTTATAAGGTTCCTCATGGACAGGACCCCATATATGATCATTTACGAGTATTTGGGTGTTGCTATTTTCTATATTTGCGTCTGTTTTTACGTCATAAGTTGGATTTTCGTTCTTAGCCATGTATAATTTTTAGGGTATAGTTCACAACATAAAGGTTATCAATGTCTCACATTGGATGGTAAGATAGTTATTTCTTTCCATGTTGTGCTTGATGAATAATGATTTCTGTTCCCTACGTCTGCTGAGGGTTCATCCCAAGCATCTTAGCCCTGTTAATGTGTCTCCACATATGTTCCTATTGTTCAGCCTCTCTTTTGTCGTTTCACTGAGTTTTCGCTTGCTCGACCCACTGAGTCTTCATCTCTTGCTCCTGGATAGTGTCCCACGCTGTTTGCTTCAAGTGTTCCACAAGTTGATTTGGGATTTGATCGTGAACCACACCAATCTCTTCCACATCCACAAGATTCAGTTTCCCCGGTCCAACCACAGTTACTTCAAATATTCAGTCTGCTCCTCTGCATATAGGAAATACTCATAACATGGTTACTTAGTCTAAGGTCGGTATTTTTAAACCCAAGGTTATGTCTGTTGAAGCTGTTGATTCTGAACCACACACAATTGATGAGGCTTTTTCTACTACGGACTGGCGAGTGGCAATACAAGTTGAGTATGATGCACTGATGAATAATTCCACTTAGGAACTTGTTCCATTACCGCATGGTTGGAAGGTGATCAGGTGTAAATGGCTTTTCAAAGTAAAAAAAAAAATTCCTAATGCGACTGTCGTTCGCCATAAGGCTCAGTTGGTGGCAAAAGGTTGTTCTAAGGTACCTGGGTGTGATTTCAAAGAAACATTTAGTCCAGTGGTTAAACCTGCTACTATTCAAACCATATTGTCTATTGCAGTTTCCAATGGTTGGTAGCTCTGTCAGGTCAATGTGAATAATGTCTTTTTAAATGGTGGCCTTGCTGACGAAGTGCTTATGCAACAACCTCTTGGATATGTTCAGTATGGTCCGAATGGAGAATCTTTGGTGTGCCTTCTGAAAAAGGCTTTATATGGGCTACGTCAAGCCCACGTGCCTAGTTTGATAAATTTAAATGTTTTCTCATTTCTGTCAGTTTTCTCTTATATCAAGATCTGATGCATCTCTGTTTGTTCGGGTTATAACTGACTTCACTCTTTATGTTCTCATTTATGTGGATGATATTATCATCACTGGAAGTATGCCTGACCGTATAAGCGACTTTTTTCAACAATTGCATAGTGAGTTTTACCTTAAAGACATGGGCGATCTTCACTACTTCTTAGGCATTGAAGTTACTCGATCGTCCACCGGGTGTCTCCATCTCCGCCAACAGAAGTACATCTGCGATTCGCTTGACAGGAGTTCTATGACTAATGCAAAGAGTGTTCACACTCCGATGATCAGCTCTTTTGTCTTGTCTAAAGATGATAGGGATCGTCTTAGTGATCTTACTGAATATAGGAGGCTAGTTGGTGCATTACAGTATGTGGTCATGACTCAGCCTGGTATTGCATACGTGGTAAATTGTATTTGTCATTTTATGCATATGCCTACTATTGTACATTTGGTTGCATTAAAATGATTTTTGCGGTATTTATGTGGCACTTTTGATTATGGGATAGTTTTTCATCCATTTGACAGACTATCTTTGGTTGGTTATGCCGATGACAATTAGGGATTGGATTTTGATGATCACCGATCAACACGGGCTACTGTATGTATTTTGGACACACACCCATCTCTTAGTGTTCTAAGAAACAACAAGTTGTTTCTCACTCTATAGCTGAGGCAGAATATTGGAGTCTAGCTGCGGCTACCAGTGATGTTACTTGGTTAGTCTCTTTGAGAAAAGGTTGCTGATGGTTCTGTTATTGTTAGTGAGGTGCCGGCTTATGATCAGATCGCTGGCATCCTCACTAAACCACTGTTTATATCAACCTTTGCTCGGTTTTGTAGTCTTATTCAAGTTTTGCCTGTCGAGAAGATGGGTGAATGTTAAAGTATAGAAAATGACTCTGTTAGTTTGTTATTGTTAGTTTGTTATACAGGCTGTTATGATGTTAAGTGAAATTGTTAGCAACAGTTACTCATACACATTTGTATAAATACTATTGTTATATTGATTGAATTTAGGATATAATACTAGTTCATTCTCTGCATATTCTATTTCCTTGTTCAACTTACTATAGATATTAACAACCTTATCATTCATATATATATGACAAGATTATTTTTCAGTAGAAAACGAACAACATTTAGCGAAAACAATAAACTTAGACATTGATATTTAGAAAATGATTATCTAAATATAGAATCTCATTGACTAAACTTGGAGAGACTTCAAAAAGCTTCAGACTCAAAGAGTTGTCATAAACGCATTTCGCCATTTGATCAGCGATCATATTTTGAGCTCTAGGAATATGCCAAATTCTTATCTTCCAATCTCGAATAAGATATCCATTGATTAACCGAAGTTCCACAATATTACTATTGGCAGCACTACCGAAAATGAAGGATTCAACAAGAAGTGAATTATCGTATTCGACTTTCAACTGTTTGTAACCTTTTCCCTATGCTATATGGAGGATTAATTTATTGACACATGACATATTTATTGTGATATTTACTTTCATTTTTTGTTAAAATAGAATATAATTTTGAAATCATAATATATTATTTGAATAATATCAATAATTTATAAATTTAAATATTTAAAATAATTTAATTACAAACTTGGCTATGCATGATTTTATAAAATTGATAAAACTTTAACAATTAAAAAAAAGTCATATTAAAGGATCAAAATTTAATTCTATAAAACTGTTAAATATTTGAAAACTTTTAAATAATATTATTTTAAAGATATATTATTTATAAATTTAAAATAATTAATTTTATTATTAATTAAATTTATGTAGGTGAAAATATTAATAACAAAAAATTTTGTTCAAGTATAAAATATTAATCAAATCTTAATTTTAATTTTAATTAATAAATTATGTGGGTTGATTTTAAATAATAATATTTTAAATAATTATGATGAAAACAAATTAAATTAATTAAATAAAATTAAAAATTAATTAAAAAAATTATGAAAAAGTCAGACACTAATGATGAAGAAGAAGTGCCTATTAACTAGCTAAAACGAAAACGCTACAAGAGAGCTGTTGGAAAATCCATTCAAGTTGATGCTGGTGAAGTAGAAAGGCAGCAGCGACACAAACGTGCTGCCAAGAAATCCACCCAACCCAAATAGAGCAGCGTCCATTCTTTCCAAGCTTTTGTGTTTCTTTCTTTCATTTTATACTATATGTTTCATGTACTCATAGTTAGTTGTCATTGCATTGTATTTTGCCATATTTCATTGTTCATGCATTGAGGACAATGCATCCCTTAGACTTTGGGGTGTGTTGTGTTGTACATATAGTATATCGTAGATAGATGCTTTAATATTCAAGCATTTTGTCATTCAGTTTGCCATTATTTACAAATGCCAAATAACTGTTAAACTATGATGAGTATATTGATATTGATGATGTTCAATGAGGATAATAACTTTTCAACTAATTTAGAAAATTGTGGAAGTTGATCAAGCATGTTTAGCTTAGGATAGTAGTTTGTAAATTGATTCCTAAAAGTAGAACAACTTAAGTATCAATGCAATTAAGTCTGTAGTAGGATTCTTTTAATTCATTTAGAATTTCTTGATCCTAAATTCAATAATTTGGTTATAAATGATAATGAATACCTTAGCAATAGTTTTACACTCCAATGTTTGGAACTGTCAAGTAGGTCAGTAATGCTTTGTTTGCTCCATCGTATTATTGATCAGAAAAATGAGTTCAAATAAGAGTGATTAAAAAATTATTAATAATTTAGGGACACTCTACTATAGTAATAGGCTGTTTAGTTAATGAGGTAGTTGTTTTCCCCATCCATCTCTTTAGTTAAGAGCCTTAGCTTTATGAGTGAAATATATTCAAATTGTGGCATGATGTACTACCTAGTAATTTAGTGTATGCTCCATTGAGATTTTCAAGTAAAGAAACCATGTGACAAGATGAATTCACTATAGAAAATAATATTTGTGTTTAAAATTTTGAACTGACTGAATAAGTGAGAATAGTGAAATTGAGTTTATAGGAAAGACATTTTAAATATATTAGGAAAGGTCTACTATAGTCAGAATTGCATAATTATTTAGGAACTTTTATCTTTAGGAAACATTTTCTACACTTCATTTGCTAAACAAGCCTATAAAAATCAAACCAATTTTTTATTTAAAAGACTGTTGAGAATGGAGTTATTAAATATACTTCTTATGGTTCAACAGTGCAAATTGTAACTGTTTGTTTTGGCAAATATTCATGCATTTATGCATACTTATATTCGTTTTGCTTGATGACAAGCAATAATTCAGGTTTCGGGTGTGATAGCTCTTGAAAAGAGTTATAGTTCAAGCCTCTAGATTGAATTAATTGTTTGTAATTAAGTAAATATATTTGCATTTGTAGATATTTTTAGAACATTACATAACAAAGCTTGGATTGTGTTATACAAGTTATTATTTGTTACTTCTATTATTGGGGAAGAAAGGTGTTGTTTGTGGTTGGTAACAGGTGTAGGATGAAGAAGAGAAGAGAAAAAGGATAGGAAAATGAAGGAAGTGAAATCTTACCATGACAAAATGTTGGTTAGATTGCCAACACGAATGCCATGACAATTCACTTAGTCCTAGACAACAATGCCAAAAACTTGATGTAGTCTTAAATCAACTAAAAATTTGACAAAGGCAAATGCACCTATCAATTAACAGTATAGCTATGGTGAGCACATATATCGTTCCCATGAAGACTAAAAGTACTAGTAATTACTGTCTTTCTATTATTTAACCGACAAATTGGAGTGATTGATTAAAACTAAAATTAACTAAATTAATTAACTAAAGAACACGACAAAGAATAAATCAGGAAAACAAACAATTAACAAACAAGAAGCGAAACAATACCTAGGAAATAATTCACCTAGATTTCATCTAACATTATCAATATGAATTAAACAATTTCTTCACTTAGTATCTTGATATATAGAAATCCCTAAATTATGATAATATCTCTTTCCAAACTAATAGCAATTGACTCTAGGTTGATTAATTGAAATTTCTTTCTAATTAAAGTTCCTATTATCGCATTAACTCGATATATGGATCCCCCTATTAGATTTGACTCTAATCTAGTAGATTTATATCCTCTTATTTCTAGGATTGCATGCAACTCCACTCAATTATGCTAGATCTACTCTTAAACAGAGACTTTTCCTCCTCTATTCAAGCACATCAAACATGGATTAATAGTCCGAAAATATTAAATCCAAGTATTTATTGCGTAAAACAGAAATTAAAAGACAAAATTCATCATAGGGTTCATCTCTCCTAGGTATTTAGAAAATTAGTTCATAATCACAAATAAAAACATCTCAAAGATAGTATAACCACAAGAAACAAGAAAACCCATAATAAACTTCAAACAAATCAAAAGAAGATCTTCAATCTTGATGGAAATCTGCTTTAGAATTGGCTTCAATGGTGTTTCCCAAGTTGTTTTCTTGAGTATTCTATGACAGCTTACTCCCCACTTGTTATATTTGGTATATATAGGTCTTAGAATGCTCGAAAAACCAAAAAAAATTACAATTTTTTCACGTTTCCGATATGTAGTTTATGAAATCCACACGGTCTGGCACATGGCTGTATGGTAGTCAGTGTGGCTCACACGGCCGTGTGCCCAGCCCGGTGGAAGGGTCAAACCTGTGTGGCTCCTGAAACTTGCTCCGATTTTTTGATTTTCACTCGTTTTTTGCTCATTTTGCTCCCAAATTCTCTCCTAAGTATAGAAAAATGAATTTAAATGATTAGGATCATAAAATTCACCATTTGACATCGAATAATTATCCAAAAATGCATTAAGAATGAGGCTAAAATATGTTACTTTTAGCATTTATCACTTTCAACAAGGTTACTTTTCCCAGTCAAACTTTGATTGTTCTAGGGATATTCCAGTCATTTAAGAATTCTAATCTCAGCCTATTTAAAAAGCCATTATAACCCTAATAGGTGTGACCAAAAAGTATAAAAAGAGAGAATGTTGTTGTTACATCCCAAACCCTGTCCAAACGTTATGGCCAAATCTGACGTGTTACATTGAAGTGTTTTAGCAAAAACCGTGTTTTCATTGAAAACCATTCTTAAACAAAAGAAACCTTAATTAACTTAACAATAAACACACCTTTCAGTTTCGAAAGCCTTGTTTAAAACATTTGATTTATGAAAATTTATCATTTAAAATTAAGTTGCGAAAACGTAGAAAACATACTATAATTTAGGAATCCATGTTCAACTTCTCGTAATTACAATGGAAATAATAATTCTAGTATTAATAACATAATGAAAACCTTATTACAATCTTATCTGGACACACTTAAAAAGAAATAAAAACTTAAATGTTTAAAAAAAAATCAAGTCCGAATTATCTTCCTAGTCGGCCACCCAGAGTCCCTCCAAACATCGAACCTTCTACTGAGCATCACCTGAAAATAAAATAAAAGAGGGGTAAGTTTTCACAAACTCAGTGTGTACAACCCTCAATGAAAAACAAGCATTCAAAGAGAAATCATCAAACATGCAATGCAATCCCATCCAAATTATCCATCCGCTACACACCAACTCCGTCCCCCGTCACACCATGTGGGGATATAAATATCGACCCACCTAGCCCACACACCAATGGTAGCCCGGTTGCGGAACTACCTTCATTTACATATTGGGCTTTAAAAGCAGTAGGTGGATCCACGATTGTCAAGCAACCATGCGATCCTCATATACTTCCTTCGTTCCATAATTCCCAACCCATATGCAACCTAAGCAGAATATCATATGTATGCATGTCACATCCATAAAACTTACATTTAACACCTAGGGGTATTTTGGTCATTTCTGCCCTTAGGGGCATTTCAGTAATTTTCCCTCTATTATGATTTTCACTTTCCTCGGCCCGCTAACAAATCCCATAAGCTAAGATGAATGAATACTATGCACCAGGTAGGATTCTAGAAAAGAGGAGGTGAGTTATTAAGACCGCTTAAGTACCAAGCTCTCCCTAGATCCAATCCTAGACATGTATATACCCGTTGCCACACCTTAACCCTATGACTTGTCCACGGTCGCAATATATTAATAAAGTTTTATGTAGTTATCATATACTAGGCCCAAAACCCCTACATACATGCATATGGCCCACTTGGCCCATCTCATTCATATGGCCCATCAGGCCCAATTCACATTCATATGGCCCATCAGGCCCAATTCATATTCATATGGCCTATTAGGCCCAAATCACCTTTATATGGCCCGTTAGGCCCAAATCACCTTATATTCATCCTCACACGCAAATTTTCTATCATATAGCATTTTGCCTATTATGGGCCCAACAACTCATCGGGCACATTAAGTCTATTCTGGCCCGATTGGCCAGATCACAGCCCAAGTCTATGGAATTGCCTATGGGCCTTAGACAACCTCGGTTTCCTCCTCACGAGTGTTCGTGCACTCGCAAGACTACCGCAGCCAAACTTTCAGCTTTTCGGCATTTCGACTTTTCGGCTTTTGCTGATCTACTTGTGTGTGCAGTGTATGTACACACCTGGTAAGCAAGCATGTTGCGATTCCCTTAGTCACCAACCTACAAACGATATCATTTTACTAAAACTGAAACCTCACCTTTCACCTTACCTTGCGCGACAAGTATAACAACCCCTCCTTTAATCACTAACCACGATCAACTCCTAGGTCTGCATCAATCTTAACTATTAAAACCAGAATAATAGGTGACTCATATCCAACACAAGTCCCCTTACCTTAACTATGACCATTCAGCCAACTAAGATTAAGAGTACTTACCAATGTCTCTCACCTGAAAAGCAAATCGGCAGGGATCCAAAAGCTGAAATTCGATACCTATTCCTACCCAAAAATCGATTAGAAGAAGTGAGAAACAATAATTGATACCTTAGTAAAAATCGACTGGAAGAGCAACACTTACACTAGATTCGGTCAAAGAGTATTCGGCCCTTGGAAGATTCGGCTTCCAAACTTAGTATAGTGAATAAGGTATATTTGGCACAGATTAAAGAAGAAGAGTAGAAGAAGAAATCAGCAGAAAGAAAGAAAAACAAAAGGGTTTTTGGCTTTTTGGATCTTGAAGCGAAAAGGGTTTCTGGTAGCAAGGTGAAAAAGATTTCGACATTAGCTTGACACCCTTGCATTCGACACCTATTTATAACCTTTATGGCCGAATTCCTCAAGCCCAAGTTCCCATTTCGGCTCCACTTGCTCCTCACTTCTCATCTCCTCATTTTTCTCCCTGATAACCCCTTGATCCTTTCCTCAAATTTCTCTTTTGATCACTCCCCTTGGAGTCCATCTTCACGCCACTTCCATCCTGCTAGAAGGCCAAAATTAAACTTCCAAAAATACTAAACTAGGTTTTGAACCTTGGATCTCCTTGCTAGCCACTAACGCCATCTCCCTACACTCTAAGTGGCGTCATTTAGCCACTCTTCCACAAGGCTTTTTGATGCCATTTTCCCCTAACTTTATGTAAAATCCTAACTACTTGCCAACAAGGTCCTTTTAATAATTAAATTATAATTTCATTTACCCCTAGGTTTGAACTCAAACCTTAATTGAGACCTACTATAATTATCACATGGCTAGGAACAAAAACACAATTTTTATCAAAACTGAAAACAAATAAAGTTCAGGATTTCGGGATTTTTGGGTTTCGTGATTTTTAGGGCGTTACAATTGTTTTGAGAAAGGGATTTTTTCTGGGATTTGGGGTTTGTACGACTAGGGTAATTTTTCTCCATATTTTATTCTCGTTTTTTTTCTTAAAAGTGAAAAGCTAATAGAATAAAAAGTGGAAGATGGATTGAATAAACAAATGAATATGATGGATAGATGAATAAGAGTCTAATTGAACCCTATGAGATATAAACCCCAACAAACTCAATTAGTGTCTCTAATCAACCCTCAAAGAAATAATCCTTGGCAAATTGAATGATGAAAAATGAATTCTCATGACTCCTTGAAAAAAATCGAGAAGAAAACTGCTTCTAAAAATAACAAGAATGCAATCTTACAAAAAGAAATTAACTCCGAGACTTGAGAATTTCATTAATGAAGAAACAATTGTGTATCTAATGAACAATGAAGAGACCTATATAGGATGGCTAAGTACATCCAAAATAAAACTCTCAAATATACTGAAGCTCTCTAAATAATCTAAACAATAAGTCTTTTTAAACTACACTTTCTTGTTGACAAAGAAACATAAAACTCCTAAATAACACAAAAGACTTAAATAATATCCAAAATTTAGAATAAATAAATAGTAAAACCTAATAAATTGAATTTGACTCATACATTAAAAATTAAACCTAAAATCGCACCCAATATGATTTAAACTTGAATTAAAAGTTTGAAATTGTTTGTTTGTCTATATCTTGTTTATATAATTTTATATAATTTTAAGTGTCATAATCACACCAAAATTACTAAAAATTATGTTTATAATTCATGATCTTTGTTTCATGACTAGATTAGACCATTCTTTTATTCATCTATATTAAATTATTTTACATTTGGGAGAGAAAATTAGAGAAAATAACTGTTGTATGTGTTTTTAGTAAGATTAGCAAGATTGAAATGAAGGGTAATGTTTTTCTTATAACCATGAATTGAATAATTGAGGTGGAACTTGGAACAGAAAAACTTTTGCAACCTAAAACATGTTCCTCTCGGAATTTGATCCTCACGTTCTTAGTGCTGAATGTACAAATTATTGTGACACTAAAAACATCCTTATTTCAATAACAGTAAATAGTTAAAAGAAAAATGTTATTCAGTAGATTCATTGGTATGATTGGTTGGAATTAAAATTAGATCATCTTTCCTACTCACAGTCACGCTGAAGGCTTCAGTCATATCTAAATCTTCATGTCTCACTCCATTAGGAAGCTCCCAATCAAAATGGTAAAGCAATTTTGCTAGAGGCAGCTCAATGTTAGAAAGTGCAAATAATATGCCTGGACAAATCCTTCTTCCTGCACCAAATGGGATATATTCCAAACCTGTTCCTTTGAAATCACTAGAACTATAGAGGAACCTTTCAGGATAAAACGTTTCAGCTTCACTCCAGTGCTTAGGATCTCTTCCTATAGCCCATGCATTGATTATGACTTTAGTCTTGGAAGGAATTTGTAGCCATTGATTTCGCAATTCTCTCGACTTTCTTTTGGAAGTAGCAAAGGAAATGGAGGGTATAACCTCAAGGTTACTTTGATAACTAATGCTAAATATTTTAATTCTTTAATACTTGCTTCGTCCACATCTCCCTTTCCATGGCAGACTTGTCTTACCTCATTTTGTGCCTTTTTTAACAGCCTTAGATTTCTCACCATTTCTGTCATTGCCCAGTCTACGCTTGTTGATGATGTTTCGCTCCCTCCACTAAAGATATCCTGAGAGATTATGAGCAAATGTTACTTTAAGCAAGAGAAGCATATTTGAGGAACCAGTCTATATATTAGCTCAAAAAAGGGAAAAGGACATACTAACCCAAATGATTGCTTTGATTTCCTTTTCAGTCAAGGGAAATTCAAGACCACCAAGTTGTTGAATCTTTAAAAGAACAGTAACCAAGTCTTCCTTGGCTTCTTCACCTATTATTTCACTCTCCAGACTGGCTCTATGTTCATTAATGATACCTTGAAGTATCTTATCAGTCTTCTGAAGCCGGGCCTCAGCTTTCTGTCTCAGTCCACTAATTTATTCAAGCACTCTAAAAGACGGATACATGTCTGCCAGTCTAAATCCAGAACCCAGCTTTACTAATTCATCCACAACTGATGAGTATAATTCATGGTCATTGCATACGTTACCAAATGCTGCTCTTGATGTAATCCTATATGTCAAGGAAAATATTTTCTTGCTGAGATTGACTGGCGATCCTTGGTTTGAAGATATAGATTTCACAAGAGCTGAGACTTCCTCTTGTCTGAATGATTCGAACGATTGCACTCTTTTCGCTGTTAAAAGCTCCACGGTACAAATTTTTCATATTTGTCTCCAGTAATTGCCATAATGTGCTATGGCAATGTCCCTAGAACCATAAGTCAGAATATCCAAAACGGCCACATAAGGTCTATCAGCAAAGATAATACCATGTGTTATCATCACCTCTTTGGCAATTTCTGCTGATAAAACAACGATGGTGGAAATTTCACCAAGTTGTAGGTGCATTAAGGGTCCATGTTGATTGGCCAAATGTTGAAGTTAGTTCCCATGCAACACATGCAGCAACAAAAGTGGACATGCAGCTCATGCAAATTCATGCACGCAAGAATTTATGCACATAAGTTTTTCAGATGAAATACATGCAACAGGAGATGTTAATGTTACTGTTTCATCTCAGTTTCATTTTGTTACTTTTAACAATGTTTTTGTAATTTAGTTCATTTTGAATTATGTTTGGATGACAATTGATGTAACTTGATGGTAAAAGAACTGGTTACCAACTTTGTTCAAATGTACAAGTTAACATCACCTAGTTCCAATTTATTAAGTGGAGTTAGGTAGTGTTTAGGTGATGAATTTGTTGTTTTTTGACCAGCCAATGTCAGGTATATGTAATGGCTTTGAGCCAAAGTTTCTTTTTGAATGAAATCATCAGATATTCCTTTCATATGCTCCATATTTTCTTTGCTTGCTAAATTTTGTTTCTATTCCTACTTGAAGCTAAAAGTTTGAATTTCAAGTATTTTTCCTTTATTCTTCATCCGGGTACATTACATTGCTGTTAAAGTCCAGATTGAAGTTCTTATTTCATCCGGATAAAGTGTGTCTAACACCAACAATTGGTATTTAGAGCAGTAATCTTAGTGGACCTGTCCTTACATACTTTCAAAACAATGGCTTCATCAGGCTTCTCACCAACTGCACCTCCAGTCTTCAGTGGAGAAGGATACCACATTTGGGTGGTTAAGATGAGGACCTATCTCCAAGAATTTGATCTATGGGAGGTGGTCAACTCAGATATTGAACCAGCACCATTGAGAGTAAATCCAACAGTTGCACAGATCAGGCAACATGCTGATGAAAAGACTAAGAGGCACAAAGCTATGTCCTATATTCAGAACTGTGTCTCAGATGTGATCTTTACAAGGATTATGGCCTGTGAGACATCAAAGCAAGCCTGGGAAAAATTGAAGGAGGAGTTCCAAGGTACTGAAAGAACAAGGCAACAACAGCTTCTAAACTTGAGAAGGGACTTTGAGAACTTGAAGATGAAGGAAGAAGAAACTGTCAAGAAGTATTCTGACAGAATCATAGCTGTAGTTAACAGCATAAGGCTCCTTGGTGAGCAATTTGATGAGGCAAGAATTGTGGAGAAAGTGCTCTCTACCTTACCAGAAAAGTATGAAGCAAAAATATCCTCCTTAGAGGATTCAAGAGACCTAGCAAACATCTCCTTAACTGAGCTCATTAATGCCCTGTATACTCAGGAGCAAAGGAGAGCTAGCAGGATGGAGCAGCACCAAGAGGGTGCTTTCCAAGCTAAGACTAAGCCTGCTTCAAGTTCCTCAGCCTACAAAGGCATGAAGACCTCAAAAAAACAGGCCTAAGCCTGATGCTGTAAGAGGAAGAGATCAACTCTGCAGATTTTGTAAAAGGACTGGTCATGTAGAGGCCAAATGCTAGTTCAGACCAAATGTTGTATGTTAACATTGCAAAATGAAGAGGCATGTTGAAAGGGTCTGCAAACAAAAGGGCAGACCTGGCCAGAATCAAGCACAATACAAAAATGTTGAAGCTCACGTGGCTGAAGACATAGTGACCATGAAGAGCAGGTCTTTGCTGTTTCATGCTCAGCTGGCCAGAAGAAAGGTTCAAAAGGCTGGTTGTTGGACAGTGGCTGCACTAACCATATGTCACCTGATGCAACCATCTTTAAGACTTTGGATAGAAGCTGCAAGACCAAAGTCAAAGTTAGTACTGGACAGTTCATAAAAGCTGAAAGGGGATGTGCTGATATGCACTCCTACAGGCAATAAAGCCATTCCAAAATGTGCTGCTAGTGCCTGAGATTGGCAGAAACCTTCTCAGCATTGCTCAATTGCTTGAGAAAGGTTATTCTGTTGTGCTCAAAGGTGAAGAATGCCAGATAAGTGATCCAATTGGATCCAAGTTCATGTCAGTCACTATGACTGATAAATGCTTTGAAGTCAGCTGGCCAAGTGACTTACACTCAACCTGCATTGCCTCTACAGAGGATTCCAAGCTTTGGCACCAAAGGCTAGGGCATGCCAACTTCAGATCAATGACTCAGATGATCAGTGAAGAATTGGTTTGAAACTTCACCAACTTTGTTGAGGAAGAAGAGGTGTGTGAGGTCTGTCAATTGGGAAAACAAACAAGATTGCCATTTTCTACAAATCAAGCATGGAGAGCCTCTGAGAAACTATAGCTTGTACACACAGATGTGTATGGCTCCATGAAGATTGAATCATTGAATGGAAGCAGATACTTCATTTTATTTATTGATGATTACTCCAGGTATTGTTCAACATAATTTCACCGGAATAAGTATGAAGTACTTTCAATATTCCAAAAATTTAAAGCTGCAGCAGAAACTGAAACAGGCTGTAAACTCAAGACCCTTAGGTCTGATAATGGAACAGAGTATACTTTATCCGAATTTAATACCTTTTGTGATGAAGCAGACATTAGACACCAGCTCACCAACACTTATACACCTCAACAAAATGGTGTAAGTGAAAGGAAGAACAGGAGCTTGATGGATATGGCCAGATGTTTACTGTTTGGGAAGAATTTTCCCAAGACTATGTGGGCTGAAGCAGTCAATACTGTTGCCTATATTCAGAATAGGCTTCCAACTAAAGCACTTGCTCATAAGACACCTTTTGAGGCCTGGTTCGGGTTCAAGTCATCATTGGCTCATATGAAAGTCTTTGGTTGCCTATGTTACAGCCAAATACAAGCTGTAAAGAGGGATAAGTTGTCCAAAAGAGCTCTTCCTGGTATTTTAGTCGGATATAGTATGGTCAAGAAGGGCTACAGGATCTTGGACCCTTTAACAAACAAAATTCAAGTAAGTAAAGATGTGATCTTTGATGAAAAAGAATGCTAGAATTGGGAGAAGAATGAGCTAGAGGCTGTTTCTGAAGAGCTAATGGCTGATCATGCTGAACCTAATCAAGTTAGTCCTGAAATGGACATTGATGACATGCCAGTCAGAGGCACTAGACCTTTGGCTGAAATTTATGAAAGAGCACAAGTTGCCATATTGGAGCCATGCAGTTTTGAAGAAGCTGAAGCTGATGAAGGATGGAAACAGGCCATGGTTGAAGAAATCAAGATGATTCAAAAGAATCAAACCTTGGAGCTAGTTGAAAAGCCTACCAACAGAAAGACCATTGGTGTTAAATGGGTCTATCGAGCCAAACAAAATGCTGATGGCAGTTTAAACAAGCTGAAAGCCAGACTTGTTGTCAAAGGCTTCAGTCAAAGAAATGGCCTTGACTACTTGGAGACTTTTGCACCAGTAGCCAGACTTGACACCATCAGATTGCTAGTTGCTTTAGCAGCACAAAAGCAATGGGCCATTCATCAGTTAGATGTCAAGTCTGCATTCCTAAATGGCTTCCTTGAAGAAGAGATATACATTGGTCAGCCTCAAGGCTTCGTTGAGTCTGGAAAAGAACAAATGGTGTACAGGCTTAAGAAGGCATTGTGTAGCCTGAAACAGGCTCTTAGAGCCTAATATGCTCGAATTGACAGTTACTTGGTCAGTTTGGGATTTAACAGAAGTGTTAGTAAACCTACACTATATGTCAAGAAGAATGAAGCTGAAATACAGCTTATTGTATCCCTCTATGTCGATGACCTTTTGGTGATGGAGGAGATCAAGACATGTTGGCTGAATTCAAAGCCAAAATGAAGGACTTGTTTGAAATGCCTGACTTGGGGCTAATGACATACTTTTTGGGAATAGAGGTGCGCCAAGCAGAAGGAAAAATCTTCTTGGGACAGAGAACATTTGCCTTGAAGGTTTTGTCCAAGTTCTCAATGGAGAATTGTAAACCAACAACCACTCCTATTATTGTTGGAATGAAGCTGTCAAGCCAAGGAGATTATGAACCAGTCAATGAGTCTATCTACAGGAGCCTAGTTGGTTGCTTGTTATATTTGATAGCAACTAAGCCAGATATCTTGTTTGCTGTGAATATGTTATCAAGGTTTATGCATTGCTGTAATGTCCAGCACTTTCAAGCAGCAAAGAGAGTGCTAAGGTACATCAAAGGCACTCTTGACTATGGTGTGTTATTCAACAAAGCTAAAAGTTTGAAGTTGAGAGGCTATACTGATAATGACTGGGCTGGTTCAAGTGATGATATGAAAAGCACCTCTGGATATGCTTTTACCCTTGGCTCAACCATGTTTTGTTGGAGCTCAAGGAAACAACCGATGGTGGCTCAATCAACAGCAGAAGCTGAATATGTTGCAGCTACAAATGCTGTAAATCAAGCCATTTGGGTGAGAAAAATTCTAGCTGATCTTAACCTACATCAAAGGGAGGCAACAGAGATCTTTTGTGATAACAACTCTGCTGTTGCAATTGCAAAGAATACTGTCTTCCATGGTAGAACGAAGCACTTTAGCATCAAGTTACATGTGATAAGGGAGATGGAACAAGCTCGAGAGGTGGAGCTGATTCATTGCAATTCAGAGGAACATGTTGCTGATATCTTCACAAAGGCCCTTGGTGTGTCAAGGTTTATAAAACTGAGAAAGCAGTTAGGTATTACAAGTATGGAAACTAAGGAGAAATGTTGAAGTTAGTTCCCATGCAACACATGCAGCAACAAAGATGGACATGCAGCTCATGCAAATTCATGCACGCAAGAATTTATACACATAAATTTTCCAGATGAAATACATGCAACAGGAGATGTTAATGCTACTGTTTCATCTCGGTTTCATTTTGTTACTTTTAACAATGTTTTTTTAATTAGTTCATTTTGAATTATGTTTGGATGACAATTGACGTAACTTGTTGGTAAAAGAACTGGTTACCAACTTTGTTCAAATGTACAAGTTAACATCACCTAGTTCCAATGTATTAAGTGGAGTTAGGTAGTGTTTAGGTGATGAATTTGTTGTTTTTTAACCAGCCAATGTCAGGTATATGTAATGGCTTTGAGCCAAAGTTTCTTTTTGAATGAAATCATCAGATTTTCCTTCCATATGCTCCATATTTTCTTTGCTTGCTAAATTCTGTTTCTATTCCTGCTTGAAGCTAAAAGCTTGAATTTCAAGTATTTTTCCTTCATTCTTCATCCGGGTACATTACATTACTGTTAAAGTCCAGATTGAAGTTCTTATTTCATCTGGATAAAGTGTGTCTAACACCAACACCAAATCTTTAAGAATTCGATGAGGTAGTGAGCCAACTAGCTAATGTAGGTTGCCTATAAAGGGTAATTTCCATGGCCCTGGTGGCAGCTTCTTGGTTGAATCAATGGTTTTCATTTTCTTTACTATTTTAACTACGACTGACAATAAGAGAAAGGAGGAAAACACGACTAGCAAGGAGGGAAAAGGAAGCTCCATTGGTTTTGAAGGACAAGATTTTTAAGGCAAAACGTTTCAAGCTGATAATCCATTCCCATTTTTTGGGGGTTTATATAAAAAGATGAAAATTGGATCTGCGATTGGAAACTTTTCCCTCTAACCTTTTTTCTGATTAAACTAGTTGTAATGATTAGCTACATTATTATTCAGATGGCCTCTATTGGACCATTTTAAAAGCTGATTTAAATAAATACAAAACTATAAATATATAAGCTTTTACATATTTAATTTTCTTTTAAAATTTAATAACATGTGTAATAAATAAGAGACGTTTATAATTGAGTTAAAGCTGTACTGCAACTCGAAAAAATTTTAAATTTTATTATGTCTATTCAAGTTTATAATTAAGTTAAAGTTGTACTGCAACTCGAAAAAATTTTAAATTTTTATTATGTTTATTCAAGTGTTTCTCCTCTCGGATTTATGATCCATAAGATTTGAATGGAAAGTAAAATATTAGAGTTATTAAGATTAATCAATTTATGTATTAAGTATTTCTTTTTTGATTGATAAAATTAGTTGACCATCTCATTTTAAAATAGCCGACCATTTTATTCAATTAAGAAAAATAAATATGTTATAATTATTTTGATTAATCTTAATAATTTAATCTCTTATTTTTCATTCTAATTTTTCTCAAACAGAAAATTAAAGCTGGAAGTAAAGATTACCCAAAAAAATTTCACCTTAAGACTTCAATTACACGTGAAAGAAAAAAGAAATGAAAAATTAGGTGTTAGTGATTTTATTTTAATAAGATAAAATAAATATAAAATCTAAAGTTTAGAACCATTTACTTTAATGCAATAATTAAAATCATTTTAATTCTCATTTTAAAAGTTCTAGCTATAATTGTCGCTGTAAATTTAATATATAAAATATTATATAAGGTAACATATATTTAAATATAAATAAATATATGGTAATATATTTTGATATCGTCGTTATATATATGGAAAATATTAATTTTAAAATACACATCATAGGAAAACCATATCAAATATAATGTAACAAATTACAGTGAACCATAAAAAATGGTTAATTCTAGGATCCGAACAAAAATCATTTAGAAGATGTCAGGAACTCACTCAATAAGTTGAGTCATATGATAATTCAGACAAAGAATCTTCCAATACAATTTGTATTAAAAAGTTTAATCTTAGAAATAATTTTTAAAATTCCTTTAGAATGAATGTGTTTATGGGTTTTTCTTATAAATTTTATTTAATGCATAACTAATTGCAATTAAACTTTTTACATAAACCAAATATATAATTTTAAAAATAAACATTGTAATAAATAATACACGAATAATTCACGCTATTATTATATTTTATCAATTATCATATTGATCACTGCTACTATCAATCAATAATTAATATTAGAGTAATTCTTTTGCTCAAACCGTATAATGAATATGAAAAAATTTGTATGAAGCACAAAGTTAAGTACCCACTTAGATTGACAAATGTGGTAAGCGAAATTCAAGCTATCGATATCAAGCATGATCTAATAATACACTTCTTTTCTTAAATAATGCTTTAAAAAGGCACACACATTTCAATATTTAATGCAATGATCTTAATATGTCGGTTGACATTTTATTATCAGTATAAAACGCTTATATTATTTTGTTTTCACTTTCTCAATTGTAATATTTTTATAATTTTATAATAAATTTACATAATATATATATTTTTTTTTGGTAAATGAAACAAAGAAATACAAAGATTAATTCCTAGACATATTATCGAGAGTACAGTCTTCCTTCATTATCTCTTTAATCTCCAAAGGGGGATCCTCCAACATGTGTAATGTTTCGCTCCTTGTTAAAGCCATTTTTGCTAAAGCATCTGCTACTAGATTGGATTCTCTTGGAACATAATTCAAAAACCACTTCTTTTCAAAGGCTAAAATTTGTTGAATCCTCCTTATTAGAGAGCTTTTTGGGCCATTAGGCTTGCTTCCACAAATAGAGATAACATTTTTAAGGTTATCAGATTGAATAATGACCTCAACAAAGCCTTGTTTCTGAATGAGAATTAACCCATCCAATATTCCCCATAGCTCAGCAACCGCTGCTGTACATTTCCCCAAAGGTCGATTGTACCCTAAGATCCACTATCCTCTACCATCACGTATAACTCCTCCTGTAGCAGAAAAACTAGACACAGAGTGAACGGAACAGTCTGTATTAAGGTAGAAACACGTACCTGAATTCTAATGAATAGCAAACTAATTTGGCTGGCAATCCATTGCTGTAGCCTGAGTAAAGGAAAAATGATTCGCCCAACTATAAGAGGTATTGATGATGTCCTTAGTACTCATAGAATTCCCTTGAAAAATGATCAATTTTTGGTTCTTCCAAATGCGCCAAAGAAGAATCCCAAAAAGGCAAGTCCAATTAGAGATATTTGCACCAACAGAAGGTTGAAAATGCAAATTCGAGAGCAGCCACTCAAAAATATTACCAACGAAGAAACTATCAAAATGGTTGGAAGGGATGACTTGTTTCCAAATTTCCTTTGCATGAGAACAATCCCGAAGGGTATGAAGAATATCCTCCGTTAAATGACCATAGAGATGACACGAAGTGTCTTGCCTAATACCTCTTCTAACCCTTTCAGGATTAGTTAAAAGACGCTGCTTAAGAACCAACTAGATAAACTGTTTTACTTGTTGGGGCCCTAGAATTTTCCAAACAGTATTCTAGTTCACATCCTTCAGATTCCAAGACTCCTCCTTAAGCAAAAAGTAAGCACTTTTCATAGAAAAACACCATTCATAGTCCTAAACCAAGAAATAATATCAGGCTCGGCTGAGTATAAAGGAGGAGGAATGCTGATGATTTTACTGACCACTTCTTCTGGCAACCACAATCTGAAGAGATCAAGATTCCAATCACCATTATCGATTACCATCTCATTAACTTTACTTTGAGGAGCAATGTTGACTTGGTCTGGTACATACTGATTGAGGGGTCCAACATTTAGAACCTAGTTATCCTCCCAATAACGGATTGTCCTCCCATTACCGATAGACCAGATCATATTACTATGTAACAAAGGCCAAACTTTAGCAACTGGTTTCCACATATAAGAACACCTATTCCACCTAATGGAATCTAACGTTCCTTCTTGGAGACCATACTTAGCTCTAAAAACTTGAACCCTAAAGCTTCAGTCTTAATGATAAGACTATACCCAATTTTCATCATGAAAGCTTTATTCTGATCCTCCAAACGTCGAAAACAAAGACCTCCATGTAACTTAGGCTGACAAATGTTATTCCACCCTACCAAAGCCAATTTCCTTTTTCCCTCCGTAGCCCCCCAAATGAACTGCCTAGCTAATTCTTTGATGGAGTCACAAACCCCTTTAGGGACTAAAGTTGACTACATAAGATAACTCGGGATAGCCAGAAGCACAAAATGTGCTAAGGTAACCCTACCAACAAAAGAAAGCCGTTTCGCATCCCAACTAGAAAGCCGACTTCGAATTCTTTCCATCAGAAAATTAAGAATACCATTGGTGACCCTTTTATGAAAAAGTGGAACCCTGAGATAGTGACCCAAATTATTAACTTCTTGAAAGCTAAGCATGCCATTGATCTCACTCCTTAAGGACTCGTTAACACTCGTGAAGAAGAAAACATTAGTTTTCCTGACATTGACCTTAGGCCCTGATACCTCACAAAAATTCCTCAGAAAATTCTTGAGGATTCCACTATGAGTCAAATCTGCTCAACTGAAAATCACCAAATCATCTATAAAAAAAAATGTGAGAGGTTCAGCCCTGTACGAGATAATCGAATGGGACTCCACTCCCCTGAGGAAATACCCGCATGAAAACTATAACCCAACCATTCCATACAAGAGCAAAGAGAGATGGTGACAAAGGACATCCTTACCGAATACCCCTAACCGACCTAAACTTTTAAGTTGGAACACCATTCCATAAAACCTGCATAAAGGAATAGGAAATAGCATTCATAATTACTTTAACCAAGTAAGAAGGGATACCTGCTACATTGAGAGAAGCTTCCACGAAATCCTATCTAACTCTATCATAAGCCTTCTCCAAATCAATTTTGATAGCCATCCACTGAATTTTCTTCTTGGATCTCATTAAATGCAACACTTCCTGAGCGATGATGATGTTATCGATAAGGCTTCTCCCTGCAATGAAGCCTGCTTGTTCTTAGCCAATGATCTTCGGGAAGATACTATTGAATCTATAAATAGGCCAATTTGCTCGGGCCCGAAGAAGAAACCAAAATACAAAAAAAATACAATAAATAAAACAATCCATTAATTAAAAAGTCCTTTTTACAGTCCAAAACCTCAAATTAATACATGACCCTAGACCCAATAACTAAAACCCCACGGCCCAAAGGCTGACCCAATACTCGAATTGAGCCCAAACGGCCCAAATGCTAAACAAATTCGCCAAACCCTAGCCCTATCAGTAGATGCACCGCAACCATTCGACCTCCACCGCCCCGGTACGCTCCAGCATTTTAGCAGTCACTCGCACGCTTGTACGCCAACTCCCGTACCTGAACGCCAGCACGTCTCGTACCTGCAAAAGGGACGAACACAGCAGCAAATACAAACACACAGCAAAACAGACAAAAAACAACGGAAAATTTTGTATTTTTGCTTTATTTTCTACCATTTTACCCCTTCAGCTATAAAGCCAAGGGATTTCATCAGTTGTAAGGTTACGAACGAAGATACACATATTGAATACAAAGAATAGGCTACCTACATTCGAAGGTGATTTTTCGGTTTAGATTTGCGGGGCATTCCCTTTTTTTTCGATTGTTCTTTGTTTTGTATCCTTTTTTACTCGAAAGTAAATAAAGTGAAGAGGAAGAGACTTACCTTCGCGTACGAGCCATCGGAGACCTCATCCTTTTCGCTGAAATCGAAATCGGGGATGGGATTTTGGGGCCTAAATCGACAAATACCACGCTAGAGTAAATGGACGAGCAAAAATGGGTCACCGAAGGTCATCATCCATCGTCACAGTGATGAAATGATGGCCGAACGGCGCAGAACCCTTGGGTTCCCCTCTCGCCATTGTTTTGACTAAAATATCTAGGGTTTTCAGGGGCTTTGTCCTCTTTTATTCGGCGATGTGAAACGGTGCCGTTTAAGGCATGGTGTGTAGCTTGAAACGACACTGTTTAGATAGCCTGACCTGATCTGTTCCCTGGTGCCCCGATGACCCGCGCGTTTTGGCTGTGAAGGTTTATTTACAATGTCGGTCCCTCCCCTTTCGCGCTGTGTTCAAATTAGTCGATATTTGCGTTCTTTTTCTTTGAAATTAGTTCGTCAATTTATGCGCATTTGCATTTAAGTCTGCGCTTGTGTGCTGAGTTTCAGGGGCCTGGAATATTTCCAGTTTAGGTCCTTCGACATTTGTGCGCATCACGTATTGCCCTTTATTATTATTTATGCCTTCAAGTTATCCCTTTTGTTTTTGTTTGATTCTAATTTAATCCTTTTAGTTCCCAGTTTTTTTTTATTTGTTACTTATTTATATTTTTTAACTGCCTTGATGATTGCTTTTTTATTGTAATTTTTATATATATAATATCATCGTCACATTTTACGTATTTTGTACAATTTTTTACACATTGTCATATATTATGTATACATATATATACACTTTATAATGAGTTAACATTATCCCATGTACGTGCATCTATGTGTAATTATACATATATATATCTATTTATTTTCTTTTAAATTTGTTTGTTTAAAACGCTCTTTTATATAGATATACATATATATTATAATAAAGTTAACGTATTTGCATGCATATAATGATTTTAACTTTATCCATGTATTTTGGTATATATATTTTTGTTATTCTAACGTGTTTTGTATGTACGTTTTGCATAAAGTTTAAATTATTTTTATACTTACTTATATTAGTACACATATTTTATATATATTTCTAAATCTATATATTTTTATACCTATAGTTTTCTTGCATATATATAAGTATGTTCTTAAGTATATTATATAATTTATAATAAAATTAATTTAGCCCTATGCACATTATCATTTCTAGACAAATTTGCATGTACTCTCTTTTAAATTTATATGTATACATATCTATACACGTATTACTTTAATAGTTTTTTTAATTTTAAAATACTTTTTGCTTTATAATTTATTAAATATTCTCTATATATATATGTGAAATTATTTTTAGGAACTCCACCTTTGTAATTATAAAATTATTATTTTTGAGTAGATCTATATATTGCTTAGGTGTTTGTGTAGTCTATTATTTTAAACGTCTTGATATAAAGATATGTATAATTTTAGACTTTTAAAATTTATATATATCTTATTATCAATCTCATGTTTTTTTCTTACAATAAACTTACATGTACATATTTTTATAAATCTGTTTTGTGTGTTATGTCTTGTCATATATCTTCATTATTATTCTTTTATATTATATATATTGTTTAAATCATCATGTAGTTTGTCAACTTTTAAATGTACTTGTGTTTAAAATATTTCACATGCAATTTGATTCAAACTTTCATTCTGTAATGTCTATTTCAAAAAAACTATATATCTAGCCCTAGTTTTTTATATACAAATTTGTCAACCTACATTTTATGTGCCCATTCATTCGTCGTTACTTTAAAATAGTTTTATACCATACTATTTCTTCGATTTGCATTTTGTTTGTGTATCTAATAGTAATCATTTTATTATGTCATGTATGTTATCGTTGCATATTATTTATTCATTGTTTCATATTGTCATGTTAATTATTCTCCATGCATGGTTGAAATTGAGTTATATTTCCAAACTAGTTATGCTTAATCATTTAAGCTCTTGTAGTTGATTAAATAAATTGTATTATCTTCATTTTTCCATTGTCGTATTTTTATGCGTACACATATTACCCCATTCATCGCTTTCCATTTGATTTTCGAAATGTGGTTTTATAAAATCCAAATTTTATGATTAATTTCGTCTTATTTCAAATCAAATTAATGTGTTTTAAACTAGTTTCACAACTATTAAGAATCCTTTAAAACGAAGGCGATATTCGATATTTGGTAATTCGTGGAATCGTGCCCTAACGTGTTGAGTTGTAATTTCTCGTTTGCTCAAAGTAATCGAAGGTCCCTTTAAAATTTTATCCATGTCTTTTAAAAATCCCTTAAAAGAAGGTGATGTGCGATTATTGGCAATTGGCAGAAACGTGCCCTAACGTGCTGGGTTGCGACTTCTTGTTTGTTTAAAATAATCAAATTTCCCTTCAAAATTTCACTCATGTCTTCTAAAAATCCCTTAAAACGAAGGCAATACTCGGTGTTTGACAATTCGGGAATCATGCCCTATCGTGCTGGGTTATGATTTCTCATTTGCTCAAAACAATCGAATATTCCTTTAGGTTTTCACTCGTGTTTTAAGAAAACCCTTTAAAACAAAGGCGATGTTCGATGTTTGGAAATTCGAGGGCCGTGCCCTACTGTGCTGGGTTTCGGTTTTTCGTTGGACCAAATAGTTGGGCATCCTTTGTAATTTTCAAATTATAAACTTTTGGACGTCGAAACAAGAAGATTTTGGCAACCGACTCGGGTTACTCAAATGTTATTAAAATAGAACCACATTTCAAAAACATTTTTTTATTTAGACATAAGGACAGTATCTAATCGATTTGATACCAATTTTGGGCGTAGTGAGGGTGCTAATCCTTCCTCATACAATAATCACATTCGAATCCTTGAATCGAGCCGCCTTTGTGATGGAATCCTCAGGAAGAGAGTCACCATCCTCAAAACTGCTTGCTTTAGAAATCGAAGAAGGCGAGAGCATTTTTTTTTTTTTTATGACTATGACAGCCCAAATTAATTTGATATTTACATAATATATTTTAATAGATATATATATATATATATATATATATATTCAAATTCAAGAATCGCATAGATATACAAATTAATCTATTATTATTATTGTATAATTTAAAAATTAGATGTCATGTTTCAATTTAAGATATATTATCTTCATAATTTATCATGATTTGTCGGTTTTTATTCAAAGTACTAAAATTAATATTAATGTACTTTGTGTCGTAACTTTATTGTATTTATAATAAAAGACAAATATAATCACAAAATTATTTTGTATTGTAAATATTGTGTGTATAGAAAAGACAGAGATGAGACATTATTATAACGCAGAAGAGCAAGTAATTCAATTTTGGTAGATTTCCTACATTAGTGACTAAATTTCTAAAACTTACATTGTTTGGGGAATAGAATACTATTTTCCTTATTCATTGAATGGTAGATTATTTATTTATTTGGTTGAATATTTATTTAATGAAATTATCATTATTTCCTATTATTTGTCTTTCTGGAATAGCCATTCTTTAGTAAAAAAATTTTTCTAATTTAATGCTTTAAAATTTGAACTTAAAAACATAAAAATAAAATATTTGAAATATTTTAATATAATTTAATATAATTTAATATGAAATATTTAATTTCAAAATATAATTTAAAATAAAATATTTTAATATAATTATATTAAAACTATTATTAAAATATGATTAAATTATTTTTATTTTTATTAAAGTATTTTTAATAATAATCCTATTAAAAGTTTAATAACAACAACAATAATAATAATATTAGTAATCTACTTAAAAAATTCATTAAGAGTATTCGGTCATTTAAGTTTTTTCTTATGTTATTATGACATCATTTTATTCAACCAAACACAATAATACTATTATAGTTTTATTCCATTCTATTCAACTAAACAGTTGAATTATCGATTATAACTCTATTACATTATAATTTTATTTCATTATAGCAAATCAAACGTAATGTTATTGTTTTAGATGAAACTTTTACTCAAAGAAATTAAAACCTACTAGGAGTAAAAAAATACTAAGCATGTCTTGCCGCTTAGTGGGGGCAAAACTCGGTTCTTCTCAAAAAATTAATTTTTTTTTAATTTTGATTTGTTTGAGTTATTAAGCTTTTTTAAATTAATTTAAATAAGTAATTTGGTTTTTTGAATTGAATCAAGTTGAAATTTACAGTTCGAATAATATATTAGTATAAATATCCCTTTAGTCCCTATCAATTTTGAAAATGAATAATTTGATCTTTCTCAACAAAAATATAAAAGAAAAATAAAAATTCAAAATTTTAAAAATATTTAAATAAAATTTCCAAATTTTCATTTTTTAATCTATAAAATTAAAAATTCTAAAGAATATAAAAATTTTAAATTTGTTTTAAAATTCCAAAATAATCATTTTGAAGACTTAAACAAATAAATTACAAATTTCAGTTTATCATATTAAAGTATTTTTTTCTTATTTTACTTTGACTTGATATAAAAGATTTCAAATTGAGTTAGAATAATAAGTAAAACTCATCAATTTAATTAACTCAAAATTTTTAATTCCATCTAATGAAATAATCACACTTATTGCCACTTACAGTCGATAAATGGCTAATGCCCAAAGTACTGCATAGTGAATTATTAACATTACTATTTTAATACAAGAAAAATAAATAAGATCACTTTTGTTAAGTAATTGAATCAAATGACGTAAGATTTTTAGTCCAAATTTTGTAAGTCCAAACAAATCTAAGATAATATGGTGTTTTACTTTAGTATTTGATGGATGTACCGGATTAAAGATTGATCATTATAAATTTATTCTCCTTCTATTTATTAAGGTTACTCAAACACACATAAAAAAAATTATACCCTCCATTGTTTAGAGTTTATGTAATAAAGGAAAAAGGTCAAGAGGGAAATGTCATTTTACCAGGGTATTCTTCTTCATCAAACCCAATAGCCAACTCCAATTCCGTAGTAGATAATCTTTAAACTTGTGAAAATCCTATCATTCTAAAGATCTTACTATCTTTGTTTGTGCAATATTAGAGTTTGGTTTGCATAATATTAATATCATAAAGATTTTGCATGTGGTATCATGAGCTTAAGTAAAGAATATATGATTTTCCATTACAATTATTCTTTATGATAATGTTTACGTGGTTTCAAGAAACTTACGACCATGAAGTATATTAGAATATACCCCATTCCTTGCCCATACCTTGGAAAGGTCAAAGTTATGGGTACCAAATATTTATTTAGTGTTGGGCATGGGATAATAGCAATTTTTGGTCCCAAATTGTATAGGGACTTTGCAAGGTGGCCCTTGAACCTCAACTATAAATAGGCCTAACCTTTGCTCATTCTAATCATCCCACATTTGCCATTCTCTACTTAAGGCATTGTTCTCTCTCCCTATTTGTAAAGTTTCACTTGTATTTTGGAGTGAAATATATTTGGTAGTGCTCGAGGACGTAGGCAAGATTTGCCGAACCTCGTTAAATTCTGGTGTTCTTTACTATTTATTTTTCATATTTTGTGAATGTGATTGTAGTGATTTATTGTGCTATTAAATTACAATAGAGGGATATTCTGGCTAGAAAAGACTTGGTACTTAAGTGATCCTCGTGATTCACCTCTCTTTCCTGGGAATTGAACTTAGTGTGATTTTTTAGTACAATAATTTTACTCTTTCACACGCTTCCGCGCAACAATTGGTGTCAGAGTCAGATTCGTACTTGGGGAATACGACCATTTACGACACTATTCACGTATACAACACTATTCATGTATACGGTACTGTTTACGTATACAGTAGTTGGGATTGAGGAGAAAAATGGCAGCAGCATCGTCATCAGCAAGGACTACTGTGACAAATACAAAATTTGAAGTAGAGAAATTAGACGGTACCAATAATTTTGGTATGTGGCAATGTGAGATCCTGGATGTCTTATGTCAGCAAGAGCTAGATATAACCCTTGAAGAAAAACCTGACAAGATGGATGACAAGGAGTGGGCCAAGATCAATAGACAAGCGTGTGGTACAATCCGCATATATTTGGCCAAAGAGCAGAAGTACTCTGTCATGAGGGAGACATCAGTGAAGAAGTTATGGGACACATTGGAAGAAAAGTTTCTAACGAAAAGTCTTGAGAATAGGCTTTATATGAAAAAGAAACTTTATCGATTCACGTATGCACCCGGTATGTCGATGAATGACCATGTGAACTCATTCAATAAAATTTTAACAGACTTGCTAAATTTGGATGAGAAATTTGAAGATGAAGACAAGGCATTATTGTTGTTGAATTCCCTTCCTGATGAATATGATCATCTTACCACCACATTGCTTCATGGGAAGGACACGATCACATTTCATGCAGTCTGTAGTGCGTTGTATAGATCTGAGACTTGAAAGAAAGATAAAAGAGATCACAGAGATACAACTGTAGAAGTCTTAATAGTAAGAGGTCGTTCACACAGTAGCAAATCTGGTAGAAGGGGAAAGTCCAAAGGGAGACCCGCTAAAGATGAATGTGCCTTTTGTCATGAAAAAGGGCATTGGAAAAAGAATTGTCCTAAGCTACAAAAGGGCAAAGCTATTTCTAATGCATGTGTAGCGGAGCATGATGAGGAGTCAGACTTTAGCTTGGTTGGCATGGCAATGGTATGTCAAACGGATGAGTGGATTTTGGATTCAGGATGTACTTACCATATGTGTCCTAATAAGGACTGGTTTTCTAGTCTTAAAGAGCTAGAAGGTGGAATTGTTCTTATGGGCAATGATAGTGCTTGTAAGACAATGGGAGTGGGTACAGTCCAATTGAAGAATCACGATGGCTCAATCCAAGTCTTGACAGATGTTCGCTACGTACCTAGCCTGAAGAAAAATCTTATCTCATTAGGGGCCCTAGAATCTAAAGGGCTCACAATCACTTTGAGAAATGGATTACTAAAGGTAGTAGCTGGGAAAATGACGGTGATAAAAGGCACAAGAAGAAATAACTTGTACTTTTTAAATGGAAGTACAGTTATTGGATCAACATCAACAGTTTCTACAAAAGATGTAGATTCAAAGGCTACCAGATTATGGCATATGCGATTGGGACATGCTGCTGAAAAAGCTTTGCAGATATTGGCGAAGCAAGGCTTGTTGAAAGGTGCAAATTCTAGCAAAATGGAATTCTGTGAACATTGTGTTCTGGGCAAGCAGAAGAGGGTAAAATTTGGTCCAAAGAATTCACAATCGAAAGGAATTCGGACTACATTCACAAGTGATGTGGGGACCTACCAAAGTGGCTTCTTTGGGAGGTATGCACTATTTTGTTATTTTGTTGATGATTATTCAAGAAAAGTATAGGTGTATCTAATGAAAAGAAAAAGTGAAGTTTTGGATGCATTTCTGAAATGGAAGAAGATGGTGGAGACTCAGACTGGTCGAAAGGTCAAACGACTTCGATCAGATAATGGTACTGAGTACAAAAACGATTCATTTCTACAAGTATTCCAAGATGAGGGCATTGTGCGACACTTCACTGTTCGAGATACACCACAGCAGAATGGGGTGGCAGAACGCATGAATCGAACTATACTGGAGAAAGTTCGATGTATGTTGTCCAATGCTGGATTGGGCAAGGAATTTTGGGCTAAGGCAGTTATATATGCGTGCCATCTAATTAATCGTTTGCCATCAGCTGTAATAAATGGAAAAACTCCTATGGAGATGTGGACTGGTAAATCTGCTACTGATTATGATTATTTACATGTATTTGGTTCCACTACATATTATCATGTAAAAGAATCTAAGTTAGACCCAAGAGCAAAGAAAGCATTATTCTTGGGTATAACTGATGGAGTAAAAGGATATCGTCTCTGGTGTCCTGATACAAGGAAGATTGTTTTCAGTAGAGATGTGACTTTTGATGAATCAACCATGTTAAAGAATAAGGATTCACAAAAGGATGACAAAACCAGTAGTACTTTGCAGCAGGTGGAGCTTGAAAAGGTTAACGATGATCCAGCTAATATCGGAGGGACAAATGATGAAGAGGTTCCTACCCAAAACCTCTACAGCAACAAGATTCAATTGCATATAGGAGGCCAAGAAAAGAGATTCGTAAGCCTGCTCGCTTTGATGATATAGTGGCCTATGCACTTCCAATTTCAGATGATGATGTTCCTTCTACTTACACAAAAGCAATAAGTAACCCTGATGGTGTAAAGTGGAAGCAAGCAATGAATGAAGAAATGCAGTCTCTTCATAAAAATAGGACCTGGGAGTTGGTGATACTGCCCAAGGGAAAGAAGGAAATTGGATGCAAATGGGTAGATGCAAAGAAGGAAGGATTTCCTGGTAAAAATGAAATTCGATACAAGGCTAGATTGGTAGCAAAGGGTTACGCTCGAAAGAAGGAATAGACTACAATGAAGTGTTTTCTCGGTTGTGAAGCATTCGTCTATTTGGATTTTGCTAGCCTTGGTTGCTAATATGATCTTGAACTAGTTCACTTGATGTAAAGACCGCGTTTTACACGGTGATTTGGAAGAGGAAATCTATATGACTCGCGGATGGATTCAAGGTTCTTTGGAAAAGAAAATTGGGTTTGCAAACCGACAAAGTCGCTTTATGGATTGAAGCAATCTTCGAGGCAGTGGTACAAGCGATTTGATCAGTTCATGAAAGGGCAAAGGTACACAAGAAGTAAATTTGATCATTGCGTGTATTTTCAGAAGCTACAAGAAGGAACTTTCATATACTTGATCTTATATGTTGATGATATGCTAATAGCATCTAAGAGTAAAGTTGAGATTGAAATATTGAAGACTCAACTCAATCTCGAGTTTGAGATGAAAGATCTAGGAGAAGCTAAAAGGATTCTCGGCATGAAAATATGGAGAGATAGAACTCATGATAGAGTTAGCTTGACTCAGAAGCAGCATTTGAAAAAGGTACTACAGCAGTTTGGCATGAACGAGCAGACAAAACCTGTAAGTACCCCGTTGGCTTCTCATTTCAAACTTTCTGCACAACTATCTCCTTCGACGAATACGGAACGAGAATACATGTTACAAGTTCCGTATTCTAATGCAGTAGGTAGCTTGATGTATGCAATGGTGTGTACAAGACCCGACATTTCACAGGCAGTTAGTATAGTGAGCAGGTATATGCATAATCCTGAAAAAGGGCATTGGCAAGCTGTGAAATGGATTCTACGGTATATTCAGAAGACCGTGGATGTTGGATTACTGTTCAAGTAGGATAATACACTTGGTAAAGGTGTTATTGAGTACGTTGATTCTGACTATGCCGGTGATTTGGACAAGGGAAGATCAACCACCAGTTATGTGTTTACACTTGCTGGAGGACCAATAAGTTGGAAGTCTACATTACAGTCTACAGTTGCATTGTCAACCACAGAAGCCGAGTACATGGCTGTAACAGAGGCTGTAAATGAGGCTATTTGGTTACAAGGTATGGCTAAAACCTTGGGGTTGGTTTAGGAGCATATTAACGTGTATTGTGATAGTCAAAGTGCTATTCATTTAGCAAAGAATCAAGTCTATCATGTACGTACAAAGCATATCGACTTACGATTCCATTTTGTGCAGAAAATTATTGAAGAAGGGAAAATTTGTCTTCAGAAGATCAAGACTGCAGATAATCCTGCAGATATGATGACCAAGGTAGTAACAGCAACCAAGTTCGAACATTGTTTGAACTTGATCAATATCCTGCAAGTTTAACAGTTGAAGAAGGCACTATCAAGTATTGTTGTCAAAGACAGAAAGAATTTTGTGAAGATAAGATTATCCTAATCAAATCTTCAAGGTGGAGATTATTAAAATATACCCCATTCCTTGCCCATACCTTGGAAAGGTCAAAGTTATGGGCACCAAATATTTATTTTGTGTTGGGCATGGGATAATAGCAATTTTTAGTCCCAAATTGTATAGGGACTTTGCAAGGTGGCCCTTAAACCTCAACTATAAATAGGCCTAACCTTTGCTCATTCTAATCATCCCACATTTGCCATTCTCTACTTAAGGCATTGTTCTCTCTCCCTATTTGTAAAGTTTCACTTGTATTTTGGAGTGAAATATATTTGTTAGTGCTCGAGGACGTAGGCAAGATTTGCCGACCCTCGTTAAATTCTGGTGTTCTTTACTATTTATTTTTCATATTTTGTGAATGTGATTGTAGTGATTTATTGTGCTATTAAATTACGATAGAGGGATATTCTGGCTAGGAAAGACTTGGTACTTAAGTGATCCTCGTGATTCACCTCTCTTTCCTGGGAATTGAACTTAGTGTGATTTTTTAGTACAATAATTTTACTCTTTCACACGCTTCTGCGCAACAAAGTATGATAGGGTGAAGGGAATGGAAAAACATATCATCGAGATAACTAATATTGTAACAAGACTAAAGACCTTAGGGATGATGGTAGATAACTCCTCCTTAGTGCAGTTCATATTAAATTTACTACCTTCGAATTATGAATCATTTCAAATTAACTACAAAACTATTAAAAATAAATGAAATGTTAATAAATTGACTATTAAGCTCGTTGAAGAAGAAACAATATTAAAGATTCAAAGAGCTTAAGGTGAAAATCAACAAGTTCAAAGAAAAGCAAATTACGCCAATCAATATCTACAGTGAACGGAAAAAGAAAAGAACAAAGGAAATATAAGTGTCACTTCTATAAAAACGTAAGATTTTCATTGTCAAAAATGTCAACTTCACCTATAACATGAAAACATAATGACAAATATAATCGCGAAATTTTTTGTAGTGTGGATATTGTGTGTATAGAAAAAGACAGATGAGACAACATTAACGAGCAAGTAATTCAATTTTGGTAGACTACGTACATTCGCAACTAAATATCTAAAAGTTATTGTTTTAGATCATTGGAAGTTTTTATTCAAAGCAATTAAAACCTACTAGAAGCAGTAAAAAAAAAACTGAGCATGTCTTGCCGCTTAGTGTGGGCAAAATTCAGTTGAACTTAAAAAAATTAATTTTTAATTTAAGTTATTAAGTTTTTTCGTGTTAATTCGAATAAGTAATTTTATTTTTTGAATTTGAGTTAAGTTGAATTTTACAATTCGAATAACATATTAGTGTAAATATTTCTTTTGTCTTTATCAATTTTGAAAATGAGTAAATTGGTCTCTACCAACCAAAATTACAAAAGAAAAATTAAAATAATTTTCAAAATTTTAAAATATTTAAAAACAATTCCATATTTTCATTTTTTAATTATAAAATTAAAAATTCTAAAGAATATAAAAAATTTTATTTTTTTAAATTCCTAAATAATCATTTTGATGACATAAACAAGTAAATTACCAATTCAATATCATATTAAAGTATTTTTTCTCTTATTTTTCTTTTGTTGAAACCATTTTTTGAAAAAGTGTCAACTTTTTATTTTGAAAATGGAAACGGAGTCGTCACCAATTCTTTTTATTTAGATATGATCGGATCACCTAATAATTCAATTATTTTACAAATATTTAAATTTATTAAAATGATGATTTTTGGTTTTTATTTAGATATGATCGGATCACCTAATAATTCAATTATTTTACAAATATTTAAATTTATTAAAATGATGATTTTTGGTCTACAAAATCCAGTAAACGGGTTCGGGAGTCAGTTACTCACGAGGAAGGGTTAGCACCCTCGATACACACAAAATTGGTACCTAATTGATTGATTAATGTCTTAGTGTCGAAAATTGAGAACTTTGAAGAGATTTAAAATACGATCCTTTGTTAAAAAATTTATTTAACTGAAAATTTTTTGAGAAAAATGGCATATTTCACGTTAATCGAGGAAAAGAATTATGTCCCGTAAGTTAGGACACAATGTCTTAAACCCTCGAAATGAGAATAAACCTCGAAAATTTTTTTGTATTTTGAAAGAAATTTGACTATCTCGGTTTTAGAAAGAAATCATATTCCGTAAGTTAGAATACGATCTTTTCTTAATTCCCGAGAACATTAAAATTTTTAAAAACGCTTACTTAGTTTGGATTTATCGAGAAAATCAAAGCCCCATAAGTTAGAGTACGACCTCCCGAATCTTAAAACACGAATTATTAAAAAACAATATTTTTTTTAAAATGTATCGGGTAAAAATGTAATACGAATTGATAGTAAAATGTAAAAATAAATTGTTATGTCAAACTGTAAAAATAAATTGCTATGTCAATATGAGTGATGAATAACAATAGATGCATTAATATGAATGACAATAATAAAACAAAAATAGAGTAAAATAAACAAAACCAATAAGCTAGTAAAAAGAAAAATAATAAATAAAACTAAAAGAGTAAATAAATAAGCCAATAAAATTTTAATATATAAAAATAAACAAGAAATAATAATAATAATAATAATAATAATAATAATAATAATAATAATAATAATAATTATAATAATAATAATAATAGTAAATACAATAATAACAATAGTAATAATAATAATAGAAAATAATAGTAATAGTAAAATAATAATAATAGTAATAATAAATTAATTAATTTTAATAATAAAATAGTAAAATAAAAAACGCTAAATTGATTTAAAACAAAAATTTGATGCAAATCCGAAATAAATATAAAAGGGAAGGGTTAAATTGTAACGCGCGCATACAAGGAGGGATCAAATGGGCAATATTATCTGCGTTGTGAAACGTGCAAATCTGATGTGGACCAAAATGAAATAAACGTGAAAGTTATGGGGCAAAATTACAAAACCAAAAGAAATTAATAGTATTTAATTGAAAAAGGGTGGAAAAGCCAAGGGACTCGTCACATAAATAACCCAAAATTGCAAAAACACGTGGATCCCCTTGGTGCGGGTCGGGTCGGCTCGAGTAGGCCCTAAACGGCGTCGTTTTGGCGTTTGGGTCCCTAGCACAAAACGACGTCGTTTTGCTTCTATATTTAAATAAAAAAAAGTTTTAAAATTCATTTTCACTCTTCCTTCTCAAAAAAAAAAAAAAGCATAAAACTCTCTCAACTCCCTCACCTCTTTTCAGAATCTAGCCGAACTCTGGCCGCCGTCCACGGTGGCCGAAGAGAAAAAAAAAAGTATTTTTTTTTCTATTTAATCCCCAACCCCAAAAATACTATCTTTCATTGGAGATAGCGGCTTCTTTTTCCCCCATGATGGCGTAAAAGCAAAAAGGTAATATTCGGCCCCTTTTTTTTAAACTTTTTTGTGTTTATTTTTAAAAATAAAAAAATAGAATGGTCAAGATAAAAAAAGAAAAGAGAAAACGTATCAAATAACCACCTTTAAAATTTTTCTTCTGTTTTGATTACTCTCTGTATATTCGTAAAAAAAAATATACATTGTGTTCATGGTTTTTTTATAGCCAAAAAAGAAAAAATACAAAGTTTTTCTTTTTTCTTTGTTTGCTATCATGTTCTTTTTTGCTTGGTTTGTAGGTACGGAGGGGGTTGGACGTGCTACAGAGGCACGTGGGTGCGATGGAGGCATGAGCCGCGGCAACAACTGCTAGAGTATTTTTTTTGCTGAAAATTGGCTTAATTTTGGGCTGTTTGGGCTCTAGGTTTAGGTTTAGGTTTATTTTGGGCCTGTTTGGATTTAGTTGTTTTAGGCCTGGTGTAATGGACATTTAGACTGTTAATTTGGGTTTTTTTTTTTTTTTATTTTGGTTTTGGTGTGGGCCTGGGCAAATTGGGTCTGTTACAGCTAGCCTTCTTTTCTTATTGTCATGTAACAGGAATGTAACAAAGACTATAAAAGGGCCAATTTTGCCTAGACCTACTGAGTCTCGGTGCTTCTTTTCTTCTTCTTCAAGTAACCTCGTTCCAATCCACTGCATCTTCAGAGGTATAAGAATTGGTGCTTCGATACGCTCTAATGTAATTTTAGAGAAAAGAGTTTTGTAGCTTCGATCTACTCCGCTGAAACTTCAAGGAGATAAGAATTGGTAATTTCAACTTGCCCCATTGTTGAGGGAAATAAGGTTTGTGTATTTTTATCCTGCTCTACTGCAACTTCAGAGAGATAAGGATTGTGGCTTCGATCTGCTCCAATGTAATTTCAGGGAGAAGAGATATGTAGCTTCGATCTACTCCGCTGGAACTTCAAAGAGGTAAGAATTGGTAATTTCAACCTGCTCCACTGCAACTTCAAGGAGATAAGGTTTGTGTATTTTTATCCTGCTCTACTGTAACTTCAGAGAGATAAGAATTGTGGCTTCTATCTACTCCAATGTAATTTCAGGGAGAAGAGATTTGTAGCTTCGATCTACTCCGCTAGAACTTCAAGGAGGTAAGAACTGGTAATTTCAACTTGCTCCACTACAACTTCAGGGAGATAAGGTTTGCGGCTTGTAGCTTCCATATGTTCCGCTGCAACTTTAGGAAAATAAGATTCGTTGTCTTTAGTCTGCTCTGCTGCAACTTTAGGGAGATAAGGATGGTGGCTTAAATCTGCTCTATTGCAACTTCAGAAAGATAAGATTTACCATAATTTGTAGCTTTAATCTATTCCACAGCAATGTCAGGAAAGCAAGATTCACTGTCTTCAGTCTGCTCCGTTGCAACTTCAGGAAGATAAGACCGATGGCTTTGATATGCTCCACTATAAGTTCAGGAAGATAATATCTGCCATTTTCGATCTACTCCATTGCAACTTTAAGGAGATAAGATCTACGACTTCAATCTGTTCCACTGCTACTTCAGGTATATGAGATTTGTGGATTCACCGAACTTGTTACACCATCCTCTAGGGGGGAAGGTCAGTAGAATCGATTTTATAGGCCTATAGTTATGCCCAATGATTAGGATGCTATGATTAGAATGAATCAAATGCTCCTAACTAGATGTACAGAATGATATTTGCAAAATGTCATGAGAATGATCCATTTTTAATATTTGGGTTGTCATTGCTCGTTGTTCATTAAGGTTATATCACTGATGTGTTATCCTGCCTTCTTTGCTCAGCTGGTATCTTTGACAGAAAATTCAAAGAAATAATCACCATTTGCTCAGTTGGTTTGCTCCACTGCAACTTCAGAGAGATAAAATTTGTGGTTTCTTTCATCCACCCTACTGCAACTCAAGGCTATAGGATTTGTATCACCTTCAATCCATCCCACTGCAACTCAGGGATATGGGATTTGTATCATCTTCAATTCATCCCACTGCAACTCAGGGGTACAGGATTTGTATCTTCTTCAATCCATTGATCTGGGTAACATGACCAAATGTGTATACAGGAATGTAAAATGTCACTTTTTTAGAATGATCCCATTTTAATACTTGGGTTGCTTGTTATTCGTTGAGGTTGTATCACCGACACAATATCTTGTCTCTTCGTTCAACTGATATTTTTGATAGAAAATTCGAAGAGATAGTAACAATTTAGACTCCTCTTTCTCAAACATTTCCAACCCTTAGGTTTGGTGAGTTCTAAACAATAATCCTATTTCAGGTTCTTGTACTATTTAGAAGCCTCTAAAGTAATATGCATAACTTCTTTTGTGAAAGTTTTATTAGTCCATTAATCATTATTTCAATGCAAAATACTTGAAAAAGATCATAATAATGGACAAAAAGGAAATTGATTAGGAGCATAGCTCAAAATGAATAGATTAATCAAAGATAGCAAATGCAATAAGAAGGAAATTAACTCGAAATGAATAAGTTAATCAAAAATAGCAAATATAATAAGAAGGAAATTGATTGGGAGCGTAGCTCAAAACGAATACAGTAATCAAGGATAGCAAATTCAATATGGGTAAGATGAAAACTAGGTGCCCCAGATATCACAGCCTGGGCTTCTCTGTACAAACTTCTTGAGGATCATTTTGAGCTTGACATATGTTTAGGAGAAGGTTCTTGCCATCCATCTCGGTTAAAATCAATGTTTTTTCAGAGAAGGCCCTCTTTACCACATAAGGTCCTTCCTAATTCAGCATCCACTTTCCTCTGAAGTTCTTTTGTATATGAAAGATCTTTTTCAAAACTAAGTTCTTCTCATGGAATTCTCTGGGGCAAGCCTTCTAGCCATAAACTCGCATCATTCGTTTTTGATACATTTGACCATGATGGATACTTTCAAACTCTTTTCTTCAATCAGGTTCACTTGATTATATTGAAACTGGACACATTCTGCTTCATCCAATTCTTGACTCATCGAAGCTTGGAGAGAAGGAATCTCGACTTCAATGGGCAAAAACCGCTTCCATTCCATAAACTAATGAGAAAGGTATTGCCCCAGTAAAGATCTTGGCTGACGTTCGATAAGCATAGAGGGTAAATGGTGACTTCTTATGCCAATATTTACAAGTCTCGTCATTTTCCCCACAATCTTTTTTTTTGTTTTTTATATATTTTTTTTGTTTTTTTTTTTGCTACCTCTGCTGCACCATTCATTTTGGGGTGATATGGTGTCTGATCTTGAACAGACTGCAAACTTTTGATATCGTGCTGTTGTGCATTGTTAGATATGATCCTTTCTAGCGGTCCTTGTAGGCATATGATCTCCCTCTTTTTTTTTTTAGAATTTGATGACTGTTGACTTTGTAACATTGGCATATGAAGTGACTTTCACCCATTTAGTGAAGTAATCGACGACCACAAAGATAACAGTGTCTACTAAAAGCTTTTGACGAGATCGGGCCCACAACATCCATGTCCCACATAGAGAAAGTCTATGAAGAAATGAATGAGGCACATGAATCTTGTCTATATAAATTTGGCATCTACGACATAACTGATGCGATCCTTTTCCATGGTAGACCAGCAGTACCCGAACTTTATAATTTGTCTGGCTATTGTAAAACCATTAGCATGTGTTCCTCAGACACCCTTATGGACCTCTTCTAAGATTTTCTTAGCCTTAACAGCATCCATACATTTTAGTAGCCCAGGCGTATCTTGATACGATCGTGTGAAAACATCTTTGAATTCTTAAAATAACTCAATGACGTCTTATTTTGTCTTTGTAGTGATATAGGCTCCGATCTTCACCTCTTTCTCTTCTCCTAGGCTCGCAATATCCATTAACCCTTTGTAAGTTAAAATCTGTTTCTCATCTTGTTCTACCATCCTTAGCAAATCAAGAGATAGGCTACAATCTCTATCATTTTCAAAATCCTGAGATCCCTCTAAGCACATATCTTGTTCAAAAGGAGATTCTGGGTCAGTAGCAGCGTCGCTCATGTCGTTCATATCTGGAGACCTATCGTAAGTACGAAGGAATATTTCAAAGAATAAATGAATCTAAGAATAATTGTTTGTATGGTATGATCATGAATGAAGAATAAAAGAATATTTGAAAGAAAGTCCAAAGAACAAAAGTATCTAAGAATAATTGTTTGTAAAGAATAAAAGAATATTTGCTCAAAATGATAGTAAAGATGCATTTTATTAAAATAAAGATATTGGATACAAGTCTATTTCACAACAGGATTCTTATTGCTTTCGGGCTTAAAGCAACAAACGTGTTTTGAATATTACTCTAAATTGGCTCTAAGAAATATAGGGATCTCTTCCACAGTCCCATTGTTCAAAACACTCCCAAGTACGTAAAGGAAAATGCTTGGAAAATTCTATTCCCCAGTTCCTTCTTCGGGTACAGCGTTAATGTTCAGATTTTCCAACATTCCTTTAAGGTTTTTGACCTCTTCAAAGAATTCCAACTCTTTGTTATCCATTAGACTTTGCAACAAAGCTTTGAATTCGACACACTCTTAGATTTCATGACCTTCTTCCGTGTGGAACTCACAGTAGCTCCTCATCCCTTTGGGTATCTTCTTCGAGTCCTAAATGATTAATCTCATGTCTATCATTTACTTCAAAACCCATTTTAGTGAATTTTTTACTTCTGCAACATTGGTTTTGGTTCTCTTTCCTCCATTCTTAATTATCGCATTTACCCCTTGATCTGAATGAATGGGTAACGGATTTCCTGCTACATGAGGTCCCGATGGATCATCGAATTTCATGATGCTCATCTTAATGAACCTATCGATTAAGTTTTTAAACATGGTGCAGTTCTCAATTGAGTGTCTTATTATTCCCGCATGGTATTCGCATTGAACATTCGCATCATACCATTTCGGGAATGGAGGTTGCAAGGGTTCCAAGTAAAACGGAGATACCACATGTGCGTCAAACAAATTCTGATACAGTTCTCTATATGTTATAAGGATGGGTGTGAACTGGAGCCTTACTCTATTTGGCCTCGAATTGGATTCTTGCATTGGATGGCCTTGGTAGCTAGTGGTTATAGTCTTTGGCTGGCCAACAGTAACCGATTTGGAATACCCTTTATTATATATGCTCAAGTTATTCACTTTATTTTCTTTATTCTTTGGGGTTAATCTTTTGACGCTTTCTCCCGCATCTATCTTCTCACTTCTTATTGTGTTTTTAATCATCTCGCCAAACATTACTATATTTGAGAAGCTCTTCGTAGCATTTCCTAACATATGGTTAATGAATGGAGCCTTCAGAGTGTTAATGAAAAGCATCGTAGTTTCTTTCTCCAGAAGAGGTGGCTGGACTTGCGTTGCCACCTCTCTTCATCTTTGGGCATATTGTCTGAAGCTCTCATTTTACTTCTTCTTCATGTTCTACAATGTGATTCTGTCAGGTGTCATGTCTACTACATGACTATATTGCTTCATAAAAGCTTGTGCTAAGTCTTTCCCTGAATTGATTTTAACATGACTCAGTTGGTTATACCATCTGGCAGCTGACCCGATCAGACTGTCTTGGAAGCAGTAGATTAACAATTGATCATTATTGACGTATCCTATCATCCTTCGACAGAAAATAGTGATGTGAGCTTCTAGACAACTAGTCTCATTATACTTTTCAAATTCTGGAGTCTTGAATTTTGGCGAGAATACTAAATCTGAGACCAAACTCAGATCCTTGGCGTCAACCCCGCAATGGTAATCAGCATTCTCCATTGCTTTAAGTTTTTCTTCCAACCACACCTATACCTATCTTTAAGTTGTTTTGGCAGTTCCACCCTTAATTTTTCTATTTCTGCTATTTCGTCTAGATCAGGAACTATAGGATTGGTTGGATTGTCCCATGGATTGGAACTTGAGCCTGTTGAGTAGTTTATTGGTGCTGAGGTACCGGTCTGATATTGTTGGGGTCTGATAGTAACGAGTGCCCTTTTTAGATGCACGTCTGGTTGGGCTTGGGTGCTTGTCGGGATAAAGCCTGGAGGATAGGCAGGGTTTTCATTATCGTTCATCAAGTTAACTGCAGTGCTCTTCCCTTTTTCGCGTTCTCTAGCCAGCAATTGTGCCAACTGGCTTATCATACTATTTTGGGATTCTTGCATTTGTTCCTTCATGTCTTGTTGGATTCTAGCTAATTGCTCTTACATCTGTGCTTGTAATTGATCTTGTATATCTCTTTGCATTTGTTCTAATCTTTCCAATCTTTGATCCATTGCATTGGTTTTGCGGCGGTTACTGTAGCGATATTTAGTTGGTAAACTCTCGTTGGTTTCCAGATTACTGAAATGATTTTTTTTTAATTAAGGTCTTTTTGTGAAAATCTAATACATGTGATGAAATGTAATACAGACGCATATGATGAATGAAAAAAGAAAGAGAGGCGTTAATTCTGAACTCAATTCTATTAGAATAACTTTTCTAGAAAACAAATCTCTTTACATAAAGCGGAAACATATACGGCATTACCCTTATACTCTAGGCAAAAACATCGATCCCTTTCTTCATATCCAGATGTTAAGATCAAATCTCGCGAACTTTTCAATGGATGCCTCTACTAGCTCCTTTTTGCTTGATCAGGGCTACGACCCATTGCTCACTCGTCCCCAGGAGGCTTATTGGCTTCTTTAAGAAAATCGAGACGTTAACGGCTTTCGAATAGTCTTTGTCAACTTGAATCCTCAAGCAATAAAGAAAAGTCGTGTATTCCTCCGTCAGACTATCACCCTTCTCTCGTTGCGTTTTCTCGAACCATATTTGGATAGCCGTATTGTATTCCACTTTATTAAGAAATCAATTTTTCATGACAAGCTCTCTATTTAGTAACTAAACGTGAATCAACACCTCCTTTCTATGATGATGCAATACAATGCAACCATAAACAAAGCACGTCAGTACAGAATAAATAAACAACAAATAGAGCACCTATTCGGGTAACTATTAGGGTTTGATATGGCTCTACCAAGGGCGGGCTCTTATAGATCACTACATGTGGTTCAGTTCTAAAGAAAAGGTACCTGAACCAGCAGATCCCTCGATCTTCACCTATTATAGGTTTATACAGATCGAGTTCAGTTCAGGGGAATACATTTCCCTATGGCTATACGAAGATGAAAATCTCACGAAGACATAGGTACGGATGTATCTCAGAAGCGATCCACTATCCTATACGGAGGTGAAAACCTCACGAAGGACTAGCTTCTCACTCCCAGTTAAAAGGGTGATCGAACGATCATGCAATGCAATATGCAAAAACATCTAAAGACTCGAACCAATAAAGCAAATATATTAAGATCAAGATCAAAAAAAGACGGATGAAATGCGATGATAGGATTGTATTTTAAGTCAATATATCAATTTTTGACCAATAAGACAAGAATTAATCAAATCGCAGCATGACTCTCTTATTTGTCCCCAGCAGAGTCGCCAAGCTGTGAAACCATTTTTTTGAAAAAGGGTCGACTTTTTATTTTGAAAATGGAAACGGGAGTCGCCACCAATCTTTTTTATTTAGGTGTGATCGGATCACCTAGTAATTCAATCATTTTAACAAAAATTTAAATTTATTACAACAATGATTTTTGGTCTACAAAATCCATAAAACGGGTTCGGGAGCCAGTTACACACGAGGAAGGGTTAGCACCCTCGATACGCCCAAAATTGGTACCTAATTGATTAATTAATGTCTTAGTGTCGAAAATTGAGAACTTTGAAGAGATTTAAAATACGATCCCTTGTTAAAAAATTATTTAACTGAAAATTTTCTAAGCAAAAGGGCGTATTTCACGTTAATCGAGGAAAAGAATAATGTCCCGTAAATTAGGACACAATGTCTTAAACCCTCGAAATGAGAATAAACCCCGAAAATTTTGTTTATTTTGAAAGAAATTTGACTGTCTCGATTTTAGAAAGAAATCATATTCCGTAAGTTAGAATAAGGTCTTTTCTTAATTCCCGAGAACATTAAAAATTTTAAAAACGCTTACTTGATTTGGATTTATCGAGAAAACCGAAGCCCCGTAAGTTAGGGTACGACCTCTCGAATCTTAAAACACGAATTATTTAAAAAATTTAAATGTATAAGGTAAAAATGTAATACTAATTGGTAATAAAATGTAAAAATAATTTGTGATGTCAATATGCGTGATGAATAACAATAGATGCATTAATATGAATGATAATAATAAAACAAAAATAGAGTAAAATAAACAAAACCAATAAGTTGGTCAAAAGAAAATAATAAATAAAACTAAAAGAGTAAATAAATAAGCCAATAAAATTTTAATATATAAAAAATAAACAAGAAATAATAATAGTAAAAAATAATAATAATAATAATGATAGTAATAATAATAGTAATAATAGAAAATAATAGTAATAGTAAAAATAACAATAATAGTAATAATAAATTAATAAATTTAAATAATAAAATAGCAAAATAAATAAATAAAAATGGCTAAATTGAATTTAAAACATAAATTCGGGGCAAATTCGAAATAAATATAAAAGGGAAGGGTTAAATTGTAACGCGCGCATACAAGGAGGGATCAAATGGGCAATATTCCTTGCCTTGGAAAACGTGCAAATCTAATGTGGACCAAAATGAAATAAACGCGAAAGTTATAGAGCAAAATTACAAAACCAAAAGAAATGAATAGTATTTAATTGAAAAAAGGTATCAGCCAATTTCATTCTTTTAACTAACTGAGGAAGAATTTGCAAATTGATAAAACCCGGCGGGCGAATTTTCCATTTCCAAGGAAACCGGCTTTGATCCTTTATTAGAAAAATTCCTAATTCTCCCTTTGGGGCTTCCATTCTTGAATAAAGTTCTTGTCTCGGTAATTCAAATGTGGGAGAAGGTTTTTTACTAATGAATCGATATTCAAAATCATTCCATTATGGATTCCTTTCTCGATCAAAGCATCAGATTTCTAAATTCTCGTGCATAAATGACCCAAAAATTGCAAAAACACGCGGATCCCCTCGGTGCGGGTCGGGTCGGCTCTGGTAGGCCCTAAATGGCGTCGTTTTGGCGCTTGGGTCCTTAGCTCAAAACGGCGTTGTTTTGCTTCTATATTTAAATTTTAAAAAAAAGTTTTAAAATTCATTTTCACTCTTCCTTCTAAAAAAAAAAGCATAAAACTCTCTCAACTCCCTCACCCCTTTTTAGAATCCGGCTGAACTCTAGTCGCCAGACCACCATGGCGGCCATCATTCACCGGCAATGGCGCAGCCGTCCATGGTGGCTGGAGAGAAAAAAAGTTTTTTTTGGCTTTTTAATCCCCAACCCCGAAAATACTATCTTTGATCTGAGGTAGCAGCCTTCTTTTCCCCCACGACGGCGTAAACGCAAAAAGGTAATATTCGGCCCCTTTTTTTAATTTTTTTGTGTTTATTTTTAAAAAGAAAAAAAATAGAATAGTCAAGATAAAAAAAAAGAAAAGAGAAAACGTATCAAATAACCACCTTTAAAATTTTTCTTCTGTTTTGATTGCTCTCTGTATATTCGTAAAAAAAAAAATGCATTGTGTTCATGGCTTTTTTATAGCCGAAAAAGAAAAAAAATACAAAATTTTTCTTTTTTCTTTGTTTGCTGTCGTGTTTTTTTTTTTTTTGCTTGGTTTGCAGGGACGAAGGAGGTTGGACATGCTACGGAGGTACGTGGGTGCGGTGGAGGCACGAGCGGCGGTAGCAACTGCTAGGGTTTATTTTTTGCTAAAAATTGGCTTAATTTTGAGCTGTTTGGGCTCTAGGGTTAGGTTTATTTTGGGCCTGTTTGGATTTAGTTCTTTTAGGCCTGGTGTAATAGACATTTGGACTGTTAATTTGGGTTTGATTTTATTATTTTGTTTTTTATTTTGGTTTTGGTATGGCACCGGGAAAATTGGGCCTGTTACAGCTTTGAAAGAGTTTTCAAATACATATAGTTTCAAATTTATGTGCTCTAACATGAAATTAATTATATTGTAACAAGATTGTAATTTGACATGTTTAATTTTTTAAATATTTAACTTGAACAATTTCACTCAATTCAACTCGAAATTCATTTTACTCAACTTGATTCAAAAAAAAGTTCAAATTGAGTTAGGATGATAAATTAGAACCCTCAACTCAATTAACTCAATTTTTTTTCACTCGATCCGGTTGAATGCTCACCCCTATTGCCACTTATAGTCGACTAATGGCTAATGCCCAAAGTACTGCATAGTCAATTTTTAACATTATTATTTTAATACAAAAAAATGAACAAGATCACTTTTGTAATTGAATCAAATGATGTAAGGTTTTTAGTCCAAATTTTGTGAATCCAAACAAGTTTAAAATAATGTGGCTCAATTTAAAGGGATTAAGTGTTTTACTTTAGTAGAAGTTAATCTTATTTGTTTATTCAGTTACTTGATGAATGTACCGGATTAAAGATTGATCATTATAAATTGATCATCCTTCTACCTATTAAGGTTACACAAACACACATAAAAGAATTATACCCTCCATCGCTTAGGGTTTGTGTAATAAGGGAAAAAGGTCAAGAGGGAAAAATCATTTTATCAAGGTATTCTTTTTCATCAAACCCAATAGCCAACTCCAATTTCGTAGTAGGTAATCCTTAAACTTGTGAAAATCCTATCATTCTAAAGATCCTACTATCATTGTTTGTGCAATATTAGAGTTTTGGTTTGCATAATATTAATATCATAAAAATTTTACATGTGGTATCATGAGCTTGGCTAAAGAATATATGATTTTCCATTACAATTATTCTTTATGATAATGTTTATGTGGTTCTAAGAAACTTACGACCATGAAATATGATAGGTCGAGGGGAATGCAAGAACATATCATCGAGAAAACTAATATTGCATCAAGGCTAAAGACCCTAGGGATGATGGTGGATGACTCCTTCTTAGTGCAGTTCATATTGAACTCACTACCTCCGAATTATGGATCATTTCAAATTAACTATAATACTATTAAAAATAAGTGGGATGTTAATGAATTGGCAATTAAGTTCATTCAAGAGGAAATAATATTAAAGATTCAAAGAAGTGTTTCCATCAACCTTGTGGGTCAAAGAGTTGGCAAAGGACTTAAGGTGCAAACCAACAAGTTCAAGGGAAAGCAAATCACGTCAATCAATATCTACAATGGCAAGAAAAAAAAAGACCAAATGGAATAGAAGTGTCACTTCTGTAAGAATGTAAGACATTGTCAAAAAAGATTGCCAAAAATGTAAAGTTTGGTTCGAAAAAGAAAGGTAGACTTTATGCTTGTCACATCTCTGGGAAATCCAAGAATTAGGCATGTAGTGGTGAAATAATCTATTTGAGGAAATGTAATCCGCCCAATTATTTCTTTTGACGTATATCAGTGAGCGTATAGTAGCCTCCGTGTTAATACGTGAAGATTCTATTTTAGGTTATTTTGCTATTTTAATAGAAAGATTTTGTTAAGTGACAAGGTAATTATGGTACGAGTTACCACCAAATGTATAGTATTCCTTGTTTGTCTAAAGTACTGTGCTAGTTGGATTGTAAAGAGACTTGGTTAGGAACCAATTAGATTTATTGGTCTAAAACCCATTATGAAGGATTTTCATTTATGTTTCTCTCTGATATTGTAGACCAATAAGAAGGACAGATTCTGAAATTCATGACACTTGTTAATTTCCACTAAGCTGGAATAGGTTATATATATCCGAGAAGGGTTCTGGAAAGGAGGTTCATCTTTCTTACTCTCTAATTATTTTTCTTAAGTCTAATTGTATCCCTTCCTCCTTAAGCTTGAAGTTAAGGTTCTTAGTTTAACCAGTGGTCATTCCATCTCCGGGTAAGTATTATAGTTCTACGTGTTAAGTTTTGAAAGAGTAAGTCTATAAGAGGTATATGAATAACAAGTCACAAGTACAAAGCTTTGCATGGGGGTTATCTACGATTGTGATGTTAAGTCATTTATTTGTATAAGGATGGTAATAATGAATCTATGTTCTGTAAGTAGTTGTTGTTGTTGGTTCAAGAAAGATGTTTGAGTCTCAAGCTTCAAACTACAGTAAGTGAGTAACAGGTGAGTTTTTATTCTGAATCTTGCATGTGAACTGTTTAAGCAGAAATATATATATAATTTATGATATTTCTAATAATTGATAAGTGTTGGAGCATAGATTATATATGTATGCAAGTAAAGTCTGATACGAAAAGTATGAATCAATTAGGAATGCGAACAAATTTGGATAAGCAAATGTTGAGTAAATGTCCCTCTATGATGCCTCTAGTAGTGCAATTATATTGCTAACCAGACTGGTAGATCATGATATGAAAACAAGAGTAATACTATGAAGTTGAGACCCATGGCATCGTTTAATATGAAAACATTTATGGTGTAGCCTCCGGTAAAATGAAGATTGGACTGGCGGATCACGATACAAGAAAGTGTGTAAGTCTATATGGCTGAACACCAATGGCATAATATGATATGATGATGTGAATATTCATGGTGTTGCCTTCAATAATGTATAAATCGAATTGACAAATCATGATACATGAAATTTATGTATAAGTCCATAGGGAGAAAACCATGGCACCTTCTATGAAAGCCCATCGGGATAGTAAACATCTAATTTTGTACGTTGCCCTTGTGGCGTACTCTATTAAGTTTGTATGGTAGAATGTGATTATCCGCCTTTATGGTAAGTTTTGGATAAATTCTAAGTGTTTTATGATAGATATTGCTATGATAAGGTTATAATACGTCCGAAGTTAATTTGGTTGAATTAGATTTTTGATATAATCGAATAAGTTTTAAGAGAAGTTTTTGAAAAGAAGTGCGAATCTGTATATTCAAAAAATGGTATTCGCCATGGCAATCTGTCAATTTTGTATATGGGCGTGTTTGTAGTTATGAAAGATATAAGAAACTGTCAATATGAGTTCATTTGTGTTATATAGTACCGAAATATGAGTATCTGGTATCCATCACATCTAAATAGTATTATGTCTTACTCTAGAATCTTATAGAATCTGAATTGTTTGTCATCTTGGGTAGATTTGTATTTTGTAACAAAAAAATGGGTAATTATTTTGAATTATTTGGATAATTCATTATTTTGAATTAGACAAAGAAACTGCCAGCAAACAATATTTGTAAATAGTTGTTCTGAAATAAGTGTATGTGTAAAGAGATGGCCTATATGAAATGGGATCTGAAGATATATTCTTTTGAAAAATAATTTTATGGTTTTAAGAGAATGAAAGATTAATGAAATATCTGAGAGGATATTGAGTCAGTTGGTAGTTAAGAAAGAACTGGTACACTAAGAATATGGTAGTTGGCTTGTAAGTGTAAGCATGAAATTGTGAATGCATTCACCGAAAAAGAAGTAAAATGTTAAGAATGGTAGCTAGCGTACAAATATTCATTTGATATTATAAAAGTATCTATCAATGTATTTGGTATTAACTCTCACTAAGTTCTCTTAAACTTATAAGTGTTATGTCTATGTTTCAGGTTATTGCATGATTGAGTTCATTGGGAGGGATAAGCTAGGAGCGTGTCAAGGTAGCAGCAAAGTGGGTTATTATGGATATAGTGGACCACTTGTAAATGAGGCGTATTGTAGAATTACGCTCAGGGAGCCTATCTTAACACACTTTTGTGTTGATTAATGTGTTGTAATAAATTTGATGTAATATTTTATTTCTAAATAATTTATTTTCCTTCTTCGATATTGAGTCTTTGATTAAAAAGGATAAGAATAATGTTTTAAGTAAGGAGTATTCAGCAATTGTTTCGAAATTTAGCTAAGTGAATTGTGTGGTAACATCCGAAATTAGGACCTGATAATTCAAGTCGGGTTGAGGGTGTTACAATGCTTTTGTATGTTTTGAATCAAACTTAATTGAGGTTTCAAATAATACTTGGTTGTTTAATTTTGGTGCTATTACTAATGTATCTGACATGATGCAAGTGTTTCTTTTAGATCCAAAACACAAACCCAACTGAAGATTTCCTACGCATTGGGAAACATATAAAGGCTCTAATTTAAGCATAAGGACTTATTGTTTGGTCTTAGATACAAGTTATCACTTAGAGTTAGGATCTAGTTCCCTACTAGTTGTCATTTTGGTACTTCTAATTTTCAAATAGATTAGTTTAAATAAAATTTCATGACTCATTAATATCATTTGTATTTGTCCTCAAAGGTTTTACATGCAAAACAAAATGAAAGTAAATATTAGCTCATTGGTTATCTAATGTTTATCTAATATTAAGTTACATTATGTGGTCAGGTCATAATGCAAGAAGACAACTTATATTAGTATATAATCTAAATATTCCGTAGTCTAATCAAAATTGAACAAATCGATTGAAAGACTGTAATTCATCTATCAAATCCAATGGGGAGATACCTTGCCTTGAGTATCGAAGCGGATGACCCCTAGGAGATAGACATAGAGATCTAATTGTCTAGATTGACAATACATCGAACATGATTAAAGTTGAATTTATCCTAGATTCATTTATGATTTATTCACTTGTGACGTTCATAGTGTGACATACCGTAATCCTAAGTGGATGGTAGACTATGTATGCTTGACTTGTATACTTTGATGTATTAAAAGCTTGAGTTCAAATAGATAATAAACCAAAAGCTAGTACATTGACTATACAACTTCTGCATGATGTAGCATCATTCCATAACAATGGAATCATAACCCTATAAGGGTAAATGATATCTTCTCATTGACATTACATGGTGTTGAAAAAGTAATATGGTCACGAGTCATTTTTTACAAGACAAATGATTTAATTACTATGTATTAGTAATTGACTTTTTCATATCAGAAGATGTAATGAATACCAGGAGATAAAATAGGATTATATCATGAGAACGAATTTTATCCCAATGGGATTAAAGATATCCTATAAGTGTAACCACTTATGACAAGGTAATTGGACAAACACTTGTTGAGTAGCTTTCATAATGATATATAATAAGGGAGAGTTCAATCATGGTACTATAGTAGAATGACTCCAAGATAAAATAATGTTACAATTAATATGCAAAGAGATAGAACTTAATTACAAATTATTTGAGTCTCAATTATATATGTCCAATCGGTCTCTCCACTAGCTCGAGATAATCGAAAATGAATTGCATGTAGAACCAATAACTATGGTATGAATGGAAACGATGAGTAAGAGAAATGGATCGCATGTATCACTTTATCCGCAACAAATGAGTTTTTTTCGCTAAGTACAAAATATGACTTAGAAATTAAGTTAACTTCTTCAAATTATTATTTAATTGATTGAAATTAAATAATTTAAGTTTGAAGGGAGAATTAAATTAATTAGTCATCGTATATTTATTGAATGAGACAATCAAACTGATTTCCTTATAGATTCTAATAGATAAAGTTGTTGTAATAGGCCATTTTTGCCCGAGCGCAACAAAAAAAAACCAATAATAAAAATAAAATAATAATAAATGAGTCCAAAGTCCAAATTACAGTACCAACCCAAATTGCAAATTTAAAACCTAAATTACAAACCCACTACCCAGGGCCCGACTGGCCCAAAACCTTTACTTTCAGTAAAGCAAAATAGCATGTTTTCGCATCGCAACCTCACCACATCGGCAGACGTACCGTCTGACACCCCTCTGCCACCACTGTTGACTTCACTCTCTACCACTGTCGCTTGCAAAGAAGAACAAACACGCAATGAAAGTAAGAACAGTAGAAAAATAGATAAAAATAATAGTGTAATCTAGCTATAAAAAAGGCTTGAAAATCAATAGTAAAGGAGGTTCCTTTTAAAAAAAAAACAGAGAAATATATACACAAAAACAAAGCTTTTGAAATCGATTCAATATTGAAAGGTGTTGCATCTTCATCTTTTTTTTTCTTCTCAAAATAAATAAATAAATAATAAAAATATAAAAAATGGAACTTTTCCACCTGTTGTTTCATCGTTGGAGCCACCATCAGTTTGCGAGGCCGTCGGATCCCTTGGGAGTTGGCCAAAGCCCGCAACGGAGGACGCGAGAGTCGAGGGGTTTTTGTCGTTTTTTATTTTGGCTTTTATTTTTTGGTGATTTTAAGTCCAAAAAGGGGATCTACACAAAAATATACAAAAATGGGGGTTCAGGTGATTTTTCGGCCATCGTGGACGGCGGCATCATCACTAGTGACTGGTGACCGACGCGGCAGCGACTGGCTAGGCCGATGATCGGACCTGGGGCCTTTGAGAGAGAAGAGGAGAGCTTTTTTTTTTTTTGAAATGGGATAAAATGAATTTTTTAGGGAAAATTTTGGCTTTTATAAGCAAGTGAAACGACGTCGTTTTGGAGGAGTTCGGAAGGCCCCAAAACGATGTTGTTTTGAGGCCAAACCGAACCGACCTGACCCATCCGCATAGGATCTGCGTGTTTTGCTTAAGGGGGTCTAATTCCACTTTTGGTCTTTCCGCTTTTTACATATCTTGCAATAGAGTCCTATTCCCTTTTTTTTGTTTTTTTTAATTTATCCCATTTAATTTTTATTTTTTTATTTTGATCCTTTAAAACGGTGTGCATAAGGAGGGTAGAGATATTTTCCTTTTCAGCCACTATTCTTTTTTTAGCGCGTTACAGTTTAGTCCTTTATTTTACTTTTACCCGACTTCTCCCCTAAAATTTTATTTCAAATTCAATTTAGCCCCTCTTATATTCATGAACATATTTTATTATGATTTAGACTCTTAATTTCATTTTAATGTCAATTAAGTCCTTTATTTAATTTCAACCTTTTCATGGATTTTTAGATCTTATAATTAATTGTTTATTTATCTATTTATTAATATTGCCTTGCTTTTTTATTTGTTTATTTCTAAAACTCATGTTGTTTATATTTGTACATATTATTATATTGTCATCTCATTTTATTTTATTTTATTTCTTTTATGTGTTATTTTATTATTCCTTTTATTATTTTTGGTATTTTTAAGTCGTGTCTTTTCAATCATGCATTTTTATTTTGTTTTACGTTACTTTATCTATTTATTTAGATTATGATATTATTATTAAAGTATACCCTTATTTATTTATATTTTATCATTTCAATATTCTATCTATATAGTCATTTTATATTGATTCATCATCACTACATCATGCATTATGTTTAGATATAATTAGTTGTTTTTATACTATACCCCAAATAAGATAAATATCCATCATTTTAAATATTACACTTGTTATTTTTCAAAAAAGAAAAATTTTAAAAATAGGCAATGTTTCAGTATTTAGAGATTCAAGGAGTCGTGTCCTAACTTACGGAGTTTCGATTTTCTTGCTGAACCTAAAGGACCAAATATCCTTTTAAAATTAAAATATATGAGATTTAATTAAATAATAAAAAATCAAGCTTATTTTTTGAGTTTTCAACTTTCGACACTAAGACATTAATTAATCAATTAGGTACAAATTTTGGGCGTTACGAGGGTGCTAATCCTTCCTCGTACATAACAGACTCCCGAACCCCTTTCCTGAATTTTGTAGACCAATAATCATTATTTTAAGTAAGTTTAAATTTTAATTAAAATGATTAAATTATAAGGTGATCCGATCACACCTAATAAAAAGGATCGGTGGCGACTCCCATTTTTTTTTTTAAAATAAAAGTCGTTTTAAAAAATGGTTTCGATAGTTTTCATGACTTTAATAGAATTAAAATTGGGTTGAAAAAATAATTTACTTGTAGTAGAATACTATATTTTGTATTAAAATATTATTATTTAATCACCCTTATTCAAGTACACAATACACAAGTCATTGAGAGTTGTTATTCTGTCGAAAAATAATGGCAATTTATTTTTAGAATAAATTTTAGTTTTCTAAAAAAGTTTATAGTTTTTGGTTCATGGAGAGAATTAATTTTTTCAGTGAAAGTTAATAAACGTTTTTATTTTGTGTACTTGGTTCGTTTTGCGTGAACCTACGCTCAAAGTAATTCAGGATTCGAGAATAGCAAGGAAGACCATTCAGTAGAAAGCCAAGAAATGACTTAGACTGCCTCACACAAAACATAAGTAATAATTCAATTAAAGGTTTATTATTATAAAAATCATAATAGTTGGTTTTATGAAAAAAATGTAAACTTTCGCTATGCCTAAAAACATTGTTTTCTAAACTGAATTTTTCAACACTTAGACTTATTTCAAACTTTTATGCAATTTAGACATAGTTGTTTTAATTTATTTAAGAATAATATTGCTTTAGGCTCTACAAACCTTATTAATAATTTATATAAATTTAGAGTTGATAATTTTTTTTTTTTTTTTTGAAATCCCTACTTGTTGATTATAGCAATGTTGTAATAAAAGTAGTATGTTGAATAAAAAAATTGCTTACTTGTGACATAGCTGTATCTAAAGAAAGACTAGAAAGATTAGTAAAGAATAAGATTTTATCAAATCTAGATTTTACTGATCTTAGTGTATGTGTGGGTTGTACAACAGGAAAGCAAACCAAACATATTAAAAAAGGTGCCACAACAAGTACTCAGCTTGTCGAGATAATACACACTGATATAGCTGAACCTTTCGATGTTCCATCCTTTAATGGAGAAAAACATTTTATCACCTTTATTATTTATTATTCATAGTATTGTTATATCTATTTTCTTGATGAAATCTCAAACAATAAATGTCTTTAAGGTATACATTAATGAGGTTGGAAGGAAATTAGATAGAAAAGTAAAAATAATAAGATATGATGAGGGTGATGAATTTTATAAATAATTTATTGAATTAATATCACATCAAGGCTCATTTGCAAAATTCTTAGAAAGTTGTGGCATATGTGCATGGTAGTATATTACATCGGGCACACCTCAACGAAATAGCGTGACAATAAAAGCGTGATCGGACTTTGTTGGATCTAAAATGTCATAGTGGTTACTGAAGCATCCCACTTGATCAATTGTTCAATAGTTGCATATAATAAATATATCATTGAGCATGCAATTACGTTTATAAATTTTAACTATCTACCGAAACATAAATTTTAAGTGTATTAGGAAAATTAATTTTTTAAAAAATTATATTTTATAAATCATTATAATTTAATAAACCAAAAGAAAGAAATCAATAGCTTTTATTGAATATAAGCCAATGTGGCCAATAAGTTTACACAAACCAACTAAATCAAATAAATATCTAGAATTATAAATGGTCTAGTGTACAAGCTTTAATAAAATAAATTTAAAAATTAAAATTATTACCAAAATAAAGAGTGCGAAAACTTTAAACGATTTGCTGCCAATGAGTCTCTTCTTGAATTATCTTTAAATTGCGTAAGGGAAACTGTTCTAGAACGCTAAGTGAAATCGCTCAGCGGTGATTCAATGCATTCTAAAAGTTTACTAAGTGTAAATATTCAAATTATAAATTTTATAAATTATAAAATAAAATGAAAAGAATAGCATTGCAATAATACCAAGTCATTCTCAAAACATTCATTAGATAGAAATGATAATCGATAATAAGTTCATTTAATCAATTTGCTCAAGTAATATAAAATGGAAAAATATTCGGACACGTGAATTTCCAACTAAATACCACATGATTAATGGAAAGGGCACAAGCGTCAACAATGACATTACTTCATTACCCAACAAACACCACTTACAGCAATGACAATTTCTCGAAAACTGAATGCAGTCTACACACAGAGGTTGACATGAGTCCCGGTCCCTCTTAAAATGTAAAATTTTTATTTAGGCCTTTAAAATTTTTTAAAAAATTTAAATTAATAAAAGTAAAATTATACTTTGGCTCCATTAAAATTATAAAAATTCGATTTAATTATTTATAAATTATAAAGATATAAACTATAAAACATTAAAATTTCATCCGGCCCCTAAAAAATTGTTCTGGCTTCGCCCTTGTCTGCACAATAAGCTATAAGCAACGATGGACACCCTATACTCTATGGCATTTCGCTATATCCGAAGAATTTCCGATGAATTTTACCAAACATGTTTATCATTTATTAAAGTACTAATTAACAATAATTTTTTCAAAAATAGTCGGTTAATAAAATTAAGAATTTAACGAAAAAAATATCATTAAAAAATAATTTAATAATATATTGTGCGAAATAAATCCCGAATACGAGGAATCAAAAAATCGAAATTTCCTAAGTGCAGCCCCTCTTCCAGTGTTATCCCCTTGTCCTTCGCTTTGGATGACTCGGCGACTCTAATAGCTTCAACATGGAAATTACACAATGTTATTAATCAATCCCGAGTACAAGGAAATCGACTTGAGGTTAATAAGGTCTTATCTTTGAGGCGATTGACTTCCTCAATCTTTATATGGCTAATCAATTCTTCTAGAGGAATGTCCAGCTTCTTATGCTTCAGAAGATTACGATAGTGAAACCAAGATTTCACTAGTTCTTCAATCAGTACGTTTGTTTGGAGAATTTCACACATTTTCATCCCTTCAACTAGGATGTCGAAGACTAACTTTTTATAGATGTGTAATTGATCCATAATTGGCTTATCATCGGTCATTTGAAATTTGAGGTTCAAGCTTGGAGAAACCATGAATGTATTTGTTGATCGGGGCAAACATGTTTAATAGTAATAATAATTCGTTTCTAAATTGTTGGAAAAATTACAAAACAAACTTGTTAGCACAGACTAAAAAGTAAACCAAGATTAAATGAATAAAATATTACTGTGCCATGGATGAACTATTGTCTTAGAATCGAATTTACCCTAATTGATGTAATCATATAGTGTATGTTGTTCCCCAAGATTAACACAGTTTTTTCATATTTTTACACTCGAATAAGGAATGTGAAACTCAATTGGTACTGCTCTTCTGAACTAATCTAAAAATAGAATTAATCGAAAAAATCACACTAGGATCAATTCATAAGAAAGTTTAAAGGAATCACAGACAGTCCTGCTTAAAATCTAAATTCTTAAACAGAATTTTCTCTAATGCAATTTAAGAAAAATTCTGAAGTTTTAGAAAGAATGAGAGAGTAGAAGAAGCTTTGTCAAATGAAGGGAAAATGTCTTCTACTTATAGGGTTTTGATAGGGGTAAAAACATGATTTAGTAGGGAAAAATGGTAATATTTCTATCTAATGGTTAGAAAAAAAAAAGGTTTGTAATTGTTGAAAATAATATTTTGCAACTGCTTACCTAAATTTGTAATACTAACCTTTGCAATTTCAAACATCCCAACATGTAGAGCTTTCCTCCTCTTTACCTGAACCAAAGAAGAAAAAACGCATACGTATATTGTATAAGTCAAGGAAAGGAAACTAAAGAAGAATTGGATCGATTCTTCCGTAACTCGAAGCTACCATGAACAATTAACTAGCCATATCACTCATTTTGAAGGAACAAGTAATCCCACATTGTTTAAGCATTGGGAGCATTTTAGCAAGGGCAATTCCATTTGTAGTAATAGCCAATGTCTTAAGCCCTTTCAAACTCGATAAACTGAAGCAAATATCATGAATATCTTGCCTTACAGTGGGATCACCGCCGGTGGGACGGATCATGGTAATGGCAAGCCTAGTCTTAATCGTTGTTTCACATCACAACATGAATGAAAGAAAAAGAATGTACTTAGGCTTACTAGACCAATTTCAAAGGGGATATACAACCTCAGCAAGTCTAAAGAGCAAAAGCATTCCTTTTAGTTTCCGAGCAGTTAAACACCTCCATTTGTCATCGTCATCTCCAAAAATTTATAACTTTCTAGAGATTATCATTTTATAGTCAATCTCCAAAAACGATTAGATTAGTGATTATGAGACGAAATCTTAGAACATCTGTACATTATATGATATTAGGGACATTTGATATTTTCGTCTCTCCTAAAAGTCCTTAATTTTGTAGTGTTACTGGCACCATGTTATGTTTTGCTTTGATATTCTGCAAAAGTGAAGGTTGGAACTGTGTTAGTGGCTGGGATAAAATTAAAAAAATGTTTTTTTTAAGGGCTAAAATTAAAATTTTCTATTGAAATGACTCAGATTCAATTTTTAACTTTTGAGAATGACCAAAATACAGTTTTTTTTAAAAAAAAATTTAACAAAAAAAGCTAAAATGGATTAAATTAAATTATTAATATTTGAAAAGGACTAAGTTGCAATTGTACCACTTAACAAGGGGAGGCAAGGCCTAGCTTGCACCCTGGCTATACCTCAGATACTTCAGGACTTTGGTACTAGTGTTTCACTTGCACTCTTGTTTTCGATCGGTTTTGCCTCACTTTGGTCACACATTCATTCTTTATATGTTTTGCTTAATGTTCCTTTTATGTTGGTATCATTTGTTCCCCTTTCTCTGCTTAACTTTGAATTTTGATTTTAGAATTTTATTTTTGAAATTTATGATTCTTAATTTGCATTTAACTTTAAATAAAAATTGTGTTTTATTTGTAAGATTTTAAATTCAACATTCAATAATAAAAATAAATATAATATAAATAGTCAAACGCATTAAAATTTACATAAAACAAATTATAAAATAAATAGATAATTATTTTATAAAAAAATTAATTTCACAATTGAGATTGAGATTTACTACGTGTTTTTAAGTTGTATTTAAAAATTAAATAATTAAAATATATGATAAAATCTTGTGTTATATCAAATAATTATGACAAAATTATGGGAGTGATAGCCATACATTGACACTTTCGACCTAACATACAACAAAAGATAATAAATTAACGTATTTAAATATTGTACAAGTATATAACATGTAGAACTTGATTTATTAAATTGAGAAATAACTTTCATAAATTACTAAATATAGATGATAATTTTTTCTTTTATCTAAATGAGTAAAATAACTATTCAGTTTATCATCTTCAACAAGCCATTGAGGAAATAAAAGAACATCCCAGCGTGATCATACAGCTCAATTCTTCTTGCGTTTGACAAAGGCTTCCATGATGGTAAACTAATTTTGAAAAAAGGGATACAAGAGAAATTTGGTCATTCATTCATGCTCTCTACAATTTTCTGCATTTACATTGAATGTGGAAATCAATTGCTTTGCAGTGCAGCATACTTCTGCCCCACTAAGCCCATATATTTACCAATGGCAATGAAATCTGGTTTACCCTGTCATATATACATGTTTCTTTACGATCTTACTTCTACAACATCGCCATCTTTGAGCTCTGTGCTAGGCAATACCAGTTGACCATTAACTAGAACTAGCTTTCCCTCAAGCCCTGCTCTTCTTGCAGCATCTGCAGCAGTGCTGCCAGTTCTCAGTCTCATTATGTCACCATGAGGCCAACATATAATAACTACTTCCCCAAGAACAACCGAATCTGCGTGGTTTCTTGATTTTGCGCCACCATCTTGTCTTCCAAAACTTGATTCCGACCGTAGTTTCTCTTCCCATTGAAGCATGGTCCTTAACAATCGTACCTGTATAATTAAAGTCAGAACTCAGTACATTTCATTCTAATTAGAGGTGAACCGTTCAGGAAAAAAAATACTACCCCATTGCCACATGATTGCGTTTAGAGAAAAATAGTTTGTATTGTATAAGTGTAAGAAAGGGGAAGCAATACATAATAAGAGGATCTTAGAATCACTCAAGTGGTAAAAGAAATTAAAATGTATGCATGATTTGAGTAGTTAAATAGTTGAATACAGGTCCATATTGACGGTCTTAGGTTCAAGTCCCAAACAAATGGAGTTCTAGGTCCCATAGCTAACAAATCAAATTAAAATAAAAAAGCTTATTAGTACGTCTTGCTAGAACTAGGAAAATTCGATCAATTGATAGTAGAAATCACAAACACCAATTCTATATTAGCAATGCTGTAAAGGATAAGGTTAACGAGAAAAGGAAAATAAATATACGATCAGGGAAAAAGAAATTAAATAATTCTGAATGCAAATTCATGGATATAAACATTTATTCAACTGAAATTACATGCTTTGAAACTGGAAGTCATACTTCAACAACTGAAAAATGTCTTTATAAATGTTATTGCAACCTAACCTTGCGGTTGATGCTAGCTTCAATTGAATTGGAAGCAACATAATCTAGGTTGCGCCTTGATTCAATAGATTCAACTGGTTTGCCCTCAAATACAGCAGACATAACAGTCCAATATTCAGATTCTTCTTGATCAGTCAAATCAATCACTTGAATAAAGGTCGGCAAAAGACGTTCGAATTGGTCTTGCTGCATAGAAATAATTTTAATGAGGTAAGCAAATCTTCTCACAGTAGACCAATATACTGATCAGTTAAAGTTGAATTGCCAATACAGGAGAGCTGGAAGAAGCAAAAGCTCACTGATGTGCAAAGTTCTTAATGGTTTATTAAATATGTTTGCTGTTGAAATTTTTGAGGTGCTCACAAGACAAGGGACGTGCCATTGATACAAACATTCAAAAATGGAAACGAAGAGAAGCAGGTGAGAAGAAGAAAAGAGAAATAAAATCAGGTAATAAAAACTTGTTCACTTTCTTCAATAATGTCTCAAATGACTACCCAAAAATAGATTTTAAAGTTCTTGGATTCTAGATTGCGCCATTTCCTTATTCCAGAGTCTATGGAATTTTCAAATACCTCATCCAAATTGCAAAAACACACTAAGCATTATAAAAAATTGAAGACATTTATTTTCCTCAATAAGTGCTTGCAAGATGTACCTTATGGTATATTCCGTCCCTACAAAGTGTATATTTCTCAAGGCAAGTACACCAATCCCCATGTCCTGGTTCACACCACCACTCATCCGAAACCTGGTAAGCCAAAGTTGATATCAGCAAAGCAAGTTAGTAGTTTTAAAAGTTAACAAGTCATCCCACTTTCGATTATTCGACTATCAGAACATGAAAGCCTATCAAAGCTCAAGGCATTCTGAAGATTTAGATTTTAGAGGCCTAAAGTTACTGTGTTGTTCATATACTCTAAAATCTTAGTCATCATTCAATACCACATCATTTTGCACATAACACCAGCTTTTCAGCTCCACTAAGAACTAAAAAATTCTAGCAGAATACAACTTGCGAGGTTCTCCTCTCAAGTCATTTCAAAGATGGATTTTCAACAGCCTGGTTTTCTTTTAAATAAAAGCAGCAAAATCAAGCCCAACTTTGTATCAATAGATGAAGAAACCTTATTTATCTCCCAGCCATCTCTCATTGGAAACAGCAGAGTGATACATGGGACCCATTCTGTGACATATGTCTGATGATTGAGTTTACCTCTGGGAAGTGATTATAGCATTATCCATTGCAATGTACTTGACTGAAAACAAAGATAAGCAGCGAAGCAAAGCACCTTTTTGTATAACCTAGCGTAAGCTTCCCATCGCTTTATTTGGAAAGAAGACCTTCTGTCAGCTACTGCTTCAGAAGCAGCCAATCCGAAGCTCACAGCAACAAGCAACTCTCTACCCTCCTTATCTACCCTGTGGATGCAATTTCAAGCACCAATTTATTAAATGTGAAGATTAGCAGGTACAAACAATAAAACATTAGGTATAGAGTTATAACATACTTGATAATAACTGCAGCAAGTAGGTTACTTCCTTCCACTCTGAGGACTGGATGTCCCACTTTCAGGGAGCTATACCTCTGAAACGACTCATAGTCCATGGAATTTTGATCATCCAGATCTTCAGGGAGATAGGATGATTCTTCTATTTCAGATTCATCCAAGACGCTTATGGAAGGTAAATCATTTCCAGTTTCTTTATAAAGCCAGTGGGCAGCAAGTCCATGTTCAGCATATTCATGCATTCTCTGAGAAATTTTAGCACTACTATTAGATAATTGAATCTCAATCTCACTCAAGTGTGACATCAAATAAACCTGGAATAAGTTCTGAACCTGTGTACGGATCTGAACTTCCAAAGGTGAGGCATCAGGACCTTGTACTGCAGTGTGCAAAGACTGCATTTGGCAATGGAAAATTTGTCAGAAATGAGACCCAAAATATAGGCAGGAAATATATTTTGCTTTATACTCCAAGCATGTGAAGAGCTCTTCTTGCAATTTCACTTTGATTGATTTAAAAACAAAAAACTACAATCTAGTCATTGTTGTTTCATAATTACACATCAGGCATTGCATTATGTTGATTAAGTCAATTAATTATGCTTGAGTAGAAAATTTGTTTCTTGCAAGATAAAGACTTTTAAATCGAATGATTGGTAGATAAACTGTTTGCTTTATACTCCAAGCATGTGAAGAGCTCTTCTTGCAATTTCACTTTGATTGATTTAAAAACAAAAAACTACAATCTAGTCATTGTTGTTTCATAATTACACATCAGGCATTGTATTATGTTGATTAAGTCAATTAATTATGCTTGAGTAGAAAATTTGTTTCTTGCAAGATAAAGACTTTTAAATCGAATGATTGGTAGATAAACTGTTTCCATGCTCCTATTTTAACTTTGAGAAAATAAGAAGGATTTACAGCTTAATCAACTCTAAGAATCTAAGTTAAAATTTTACACTGCTTCTTGGTGCAAAATTGATGTTAACGAACCATCCAAAGCACAATTCATCTTTGAAACGTTCTTCAACTCACTTTAAGAGACTAAATAAGACTGTATTAGTTCTCACAGCAACTTTACAGCTACCACCTAGAATGGAGTATCAAAAGGCAGAAACTTGATACATACATTAATTGTCATAAGATGTGAAGCTTGTTAAATACATGTTTGGCCTTATATCTGTGGAGGACTATGTTGATATATTCATTTCTTCAAACTATGAACATTTGCAAATTATTACCTGATAGCCACTGGGTTTTGGATTAACAATGTAATCATCAAATTCACCATCAATTGGAGTCCAAAGTCTGCAGATAAAGGATAGTTCGACTCTTATTTCTTTAAGAAAACGACATCATCATTGAGAAATATGGTTTCTGAATATGTTAAAACTGAGAACTTCTACATTTGTATAAATACTGCTACAATAAGCCAAAGAAATTATCCACAAACATAAACTATATAATATGTTTTTTCTACTATATATATCTTTCGATAAAACCATGACATAAAAACTAAAAGTAGTCTATGTTTGTTAAAGATATGTGACCCAAATTCTTGTTAAATAAAAATACAAGTGGCAAGATAGGGGGATCTCCGGCCCCCACATCCCAATACGATACAGGCTGCACAAGTGAAATTCATATAGAAGTATGCTTTCTCTATTTGATGTTAATTAGAATAAGGTGTTTTAAACTTACTGCATTACTCCTATTTGACTTTGATTAGAATAAGTTTTACAAATATAAATAGACCTAGTCGAATCTGTGTGTTCTATTTTTTCCCTCTTTTCTTGCAATTATTGACATTCTTTTTTTTACAATGCTAATTATTGAAAAAATTTCTATTAAATAAAATAGAACCAAATAAACACATTGAAATACCTATGTACAATGTTGAGAAGACTGTAGCAACATTGAACTGCCGGACCATGTAGGGTTCCATTCTTGTCTCCAACAACTACCCTCAGTGCACGTGCATCATATATTTTATTGATGCCGACATCTTTCCTTTTCATCTACAGGAAGACGAAAAAACAAACTAAACATGGGCAGCTATTATAAAGGGATTTCTGAACCAGAATTCAGCTCAGACTGCTTGCTGATTTTTACTAAAAGATTTTAGAATCACATTTTAAACTAAGCTTTGACTACATATGATTCTAACAATACCCTTAAGCACTGTTATATCATTTTACAATTAAGAAACAAAGAATCCAAAAGTCAATACAAATACCTTAATTGTTACTCATACCTTGCTGTAGATACTATACAAACTTTTTAATCGGCTGGACAAAGTAACCTCCATCCCTGGGACATAACTGCAACGCAAAAGAGCAGTATGAGAAAGCATGTAGAAGAAATGACCAAACTAATAATAGTTGCTCCTAGATACACAGGAATTAAAACTAATAAATAAACCAAAATAGTTTTGTTAGAAAAAAGTAGGAACAGATTATAAGACAAGCAAAACATACGAAATTGATATGAATAACTCCCTTTCAAGTGCCTCCTCACAAACAACAAGAGATGCTAGAGCAATTCCAGCATCCTGCACAACCTTTGGTTTTGGTTCCATCTCTGAACTTTTCGCGAGATTATTAAGAAAGTTAACCCGCTTTCTACGATCCAATAAGATGTCAAAAGGAACCACTGCTTCCAAAAGATCCTGCATGCATAAAACAACTGGAACTAATTACTTATAATTAAGGTCCCAATTTTACATTACATCACTTGCTTCTCTTCCTACTGACTCAACCCCCTCCAACGGTCCAACACTTTTTCTTCAGCATTGAAGCTTCCAGACGAGCTCACATGCTGTGAGAATAATTATTACAAACATTAAAAAAAAAAAACTGAATTTGGAGCCAGCCAATGCATCTCAGTTGTAGGAAATAAAGACTGTCTGGTACTTTTTGAAAGGAAAATTCCTCAAAATTAATATATTGCAATGATATAACGAGTATGAAACATTAGAAGTTCAGATCCTCAAGTACGACCTTTTAATTTCGGGTTTCTCAAATTCATCTCCTATTTGTTTCTCAAATTTTATTTTGTATTAAACAAAAGGTTTCCAATATAGTCAAGGAAGAGTATGAATCTTGTGCAGATTATCTGGTAAAGCACAGACAAAAAATCTGACAAAAAATTAAACTATAAAATGCAACACTCACAAGAATTTGACAAGCCTAGTTTGGCCAGAAATTCTTGACAACAGCTAATAAACCACCACATGTTCTTTGCTAAAGAATCGAAGCAAACTATGATGTTCACTAATCAATATAGATGTAAACTGAGATATCTTTTGAAGATTACATGCTGAAGGTGGCCAGCGGCAGCACATATTAAATATTTTCACACTGTCAAAGGTTCACTGAGAATAACACTAGTATTTAGTATATAAAATGAAGGCTAAAATGACCATGTTTTTCTTTCTTTTTCCATTTTCTGGCAGGAAGGAAAACAACATTATACATTAAAAACCGTCTATCAATGGGTAATTATTAAGATTGGCACAATAATATATCGAAGCAAGCTTTTAGCCAACAACAGAGAGTTTAGAGAGCATGCTGACACAGCACATGGTTACCTTTATGCTAGTTATATCTTCATCATGCATAGGAGCTTCATCCTCATGCACTGAATCATTTCCCTGCATGGAGGACCAACTTCCTTTCGCAGATATTCGTCTAGGACATGTTCCTTTATTGCTGGGACTCCACATTGAAGCCAGATCAGCTCGTAGCTTTCTAAATATTTGAGGCTGCACCATATTGATTAAAAAATTTATTGAAATACATAATCCAAAAGACTTCCCATTTTTAGAAGAATTGAACTTAAATAGAGAAAAGGGTCCTAATTCTAATTGGGAAAATAGCTCCCTTATTCTAATAAACTACTAAAATATAAAAAAAATAGTTTCCTTATTCTAATAAACTACTAAAAGATAAAATAAAAATATTCTTAGAATATGAATAAAACTTATCTACCTAAATAAGATTTATCTACCTAAATAAATTTAAAATATATACATATTTCAACACCCTCCCTCAAGTTGGTGCATATATATCAATCATGCTCAACTTGCTTACAAGAAAATCAAAGTTTATCTTAGAGAGTCCTTTGGTGAGTATGTCAGCAATCTGTTGTTTTGAAGGAACAAACGGCATGCACACTTGGCCTTCTTCAATCTTCTCCTTGATAAAGTGTCTATCAATCTCAACATGTTTAGTTCTGTCATGTTGGACTGGGTTGTGAGCAATATTAATGGCAGCTTTGCTATCACAGTACAACTTCATTGGTGAAGTTATTGGTTTCCTCAGCTCTTCCATAATTCTTTTTAACCACATCATTTCACAAATTCCTTGAGCCATTGATCTAAACTCAGCCTCTGCACTACTTCTTGCTACAACACTTTGTTTTTTACTTCGCCAAGTCACAAGGTTTCCCCAAAGAAATGTACAGTATCCTGATGTAGATCTTCTATCTGTTATTGAGCCTGCCCAATTTGCATCTGTATAAGCTTCAATTCCTCTTTGTTCGGATTTCTTGAAGAATAAGCTATTTCCCGGTGAACTCTTCAAGTATCTTAGAATTCGAAACACTGCTTCTTCATGTTCCTCCATTGGGGAGTGCATAAATTGACTCACTAAGGTCACTGCAAAAGCTATGTCTGACCTTGTATGTGATAAGTAAATTAACTTACCAACTAATCTTTGGTACTGCCGTTTATCAACTAATCGACCTTCTTTATTTCCGAATTTTACATTTGGATCAATTGGTGTGTCAGCTGGGCGGCAACCACTCATCCCAGCCTCTTTTAAAAGATCAATCACATATTTTTTTTGAGAGACCACAAGACCCTTCTTTGATCGAGCAACTTCCATTCCAAGAAAGTATTTCAATGGACCCAAGTCTTTAATCTCAAACTGCAATGCTAGATGCTCCTTGAAACGCCTTATTTCATCCATATCATCTCCTGTAAGAATGATATCATCGACATAAACTATAATAACTGCTATTCTACCTTCTTGTGAATGTCGATAGAACATTGTGTGATCAACTTGCCCTTGTGAGTAACCTTGTTTTTTAAAAACTTGACTGAATCATTCAAACCAAGCTCGAGGAGACTGCTTCAGACCATACAAAGATTTCTTGAGTTTACATACTCGAGTTCCAAATTTTTCTTCAAAACCTAGAGGAGGATCCATGTAAACTTCTTCTTCAAGTTTTCCATTTAGGAAAGCATTCTTCACATCTAACTGCTGTAAAGACCAATCAAGATTAACAGCAATTGATAAAAGAACTCTAACGGAATTTAATTTGGCCACTAGAGCAAACGTTTCAAGATAATCTATCCCGTATGTTTGAGTGTACCCTTTAGCCACCAACCGGGCTTTGTATCTATCTAAAGATCCATCTGGTTTGAATTTGGTTGTGAACACCCATTTATAGCCCACTGTTTTTTTTCCTACAGGTAATTCATTGTTTCCCATGTACCTGTTTTTTCAAGAGCGCGCATCTCCTCTAAAATAGCCTCCTTCCACTCAGGAACCTGTAAAGCATTTTTCACTTTGTTGGGTATTTGTATAGTATCGAGATACGAAACAAAGGTTGAGAATGTCGAAGACAAGGCTTTATAGGATACAAAGTTAGACATGGGATATTTGACAATATTTCTAACACCTTTTCTTTTGGCAATTGGAATATATAAATCAGAAAATTCATTGACTGGATTATGAGTTTTACCTGGACTTTTGACAGGATCTTGCGGGTCAGATTCTTGGTGATGAATCTGGTGGATTTCACTTTCTTGATTTCGATTTCTTCTTGAATAAACAATTAACTCCTTTGTTTGTTTTTTATTCTCATGATTAGACTCTACACCTTCATCCTCCTTTTCATTAACATTAACATCATTAATTTCTGTGTTAATTATAAATTCGCCTTCCCCATTATCAGAATCCCTATGTTGTATATTCCTAATTTTTTCTTGATCAATTATAGAATCTTCCTTAGTATAATTCCCTCCCTGAAGATTAGAATCAAAATAAGATTGTGTTTCAACAAATGTGACATCCATGGTAATAATAATCTTCCTATCAATTGGATCATAACATTTGTAACCCTTTTTAGTACAAGCATAACCAACAAAGACACATTTTTTTGCTCTAGGATCTAGTTTACCTTGGTTGTGAAGATGAACAAAAACACTACACCCAAAAACTCGGAGGAATAAATCTGTGATCAATTTAGAGTTAGGAAAATTATCTTTAAAGAGACTAAAAGGAGTTCTATAGTTTAGAGTTTTCTTGGGCATTCTATTAATAAGATATGTAGTCATAACAAGGCTTCGCCCCAAAGATAACGTGGTACGACTAGTGAACATCAAGGCTCTAGTTACTTCCAAAAGATGTCGGTTTTTTCTTTCTGCAATCCCATTTTGTTGTGGTGTATTTGTACAAGAACTTTGGTGGACTATTCCATGTTTGGTTAAGAAAACACCTAATTGGTCGCTAAAAAATTCCCCACCATTGTCAGTCCGAAATATTTCTATTTTCACGCCAAATTGTGTTTTCACCATAGCATAAAAAGACTGAAACACATTTTTAACTTCAGACTTATCTTTTAATAAAAACACCCAACAAAGTCGAGTATGATCATCAATAAAAGTGACAAACCAACGTTTTCCTGAAAAGGTCGAGACTCTTGAAGGTCCCCAAACATCACTATGAATTAACGAAAAAGGTTTGGAGGCTTTATATTTTTGAGGTGGAAAGAATGACCAATGATGTTTAGCCAATTCACAAAATTCACAATGATATGAAGAAGGACTTTTATTTTTAAAAAGATTAGGTAACAAATATCTTAAATAGTAAAAATTAGGATGTCCAAGCCTATAATGCCAAATCATAACCTTATCGTAAATGAATTTAAACATAAAGTAGTTGTTGGTTGACTTAGATGGTCGTCTTCAAGAAAGTAAATTCCACCAAATTCTTTAGCATTGCCAATCATCCTCCCCGAGACCATGTCCTGAAACTTACACATAGAGGAGTCAAATATAACATGACAATTTGAGGACTAGGATAATTTACTGACCGATATGAGATTACAAGCTAGATTTGGCACATGTAAAACATCATGTAAAACCAAGGAAGATGAAATTCTAACAGTGCCTTTCCCGGCTATTGCCGAGAAGGACCCATCTGCTACTTTGATCTTTTTGTTTCCTGCGCAAGGTGTGTAAGTTGAAAAAAGAAAATGAGTACTAGTCATGTGATCACTAGCTCCAGAATCAACGATCCATGTGTTTGTTTTACAAGGCTTGGCACTGAAAAAAACAAAAAAATCAGTACCTGATTGGGCAAAAGAGGAAGAAGGATTATTGGATGAGTTAGGAATTGAAGAATTCATCCGAAATTGTGGTGATTGAAAAAACTTGTGTAGATGCTCTAATTGTTCCTTAGTGAATGGAGACCCTTCCAGAGAACTTTGGCCCTTATAATTTCCATTAGTTGTTTGGAAAGCTCTGCTATCCCCTAATTGTGAACCACGACCATTGCAACTCTTTTTCCTTCCATTTGTCGATTTCCCATGGAGCTTTCAACACGTTTCTCGAGTGTGCCAATATTTTTTGCAGTGATCACACCAAAGTTTTTTCTTATCTCTAGTGAAGGCTGTTTTAACCATGATGTTACTAGAGATTTTAACCTAGCTCAGATGCCATGAAAGTTTTCAAGAGAGCTTTTAATAAAACTGTTCTATATTATTAATTGAAGAATTGAACTTAAATAGAGAAAAGGGTCCTAATCCTAATTGGTAAAATAGTTCCCTTATTCTAATAAACTACTCAAATATAAAAGAAAATAGTTCCCTTATTCTAATAAACTACTAAAAGATAAAATAAAAATATTCTTAGAATATGAATAAAACTTATCTACCTAAATAAGATTTATCTACCTAAATAAGATTTATCTACCTAAATAAATTTAAAATATATACATATTTCAACATCTTTATCCTTGACAATCTTAATCACACTATATGCAATATGGTTAATGGCGCGTTCATCCTAAGTGTGTTGATAACATGGACCTAAAAGTCAATGCAAACTATTGCTGTTACTGCATGGATCTAAAAAGGCAATAAGAAGGCTATCTAACACAACTGTCGAGTACAATGTACTGCAGTTCCATATAGCAATGCCTGATCATGAAAGTAGAATCCATTAACTCATGCTATAATTGATCTTAAACTGTTTTAAGTGTTAGGACCCAAATTTTAAGTATTCAATAAATACGTTCTTTTCTATTTTTTGACTATAATCGGGAAAAGAGAAATACATTTCTCTTAGAGAAAAAAAATCAAGTGAAAGTTTCATGATTGAAATGTGCCAATTTAAAAATTCATGCATGATATATGCATCCCACTTTCACATAAATTAGTTTAGATTTACTATAGTACTTCAACAAAAACAAGAGAGAAAAAGAAAAGAGAAAGAAGGCTCTAATGTTTAGGAGATCATAAATATAATACCACAAAATTGAGAAAAAAAAAAAAGAAGAAGAAGAAGAGAGAAAGAAGGTTGTAATATCACGTTAAACATTCAACCTAAACCCAGTTGGAAATAAGTAGACAGACCAACTTGAAAGGCCAAACTAAACCCAAAACTTGAACATAATATCACTTAAAACTAACATTACAAAATACATCAAGCATGCCTGAATGAAATATAAGTGCCAGTCTAACAGAATAAATCATGCTCAACCTACATGACGAATGGAGTACAAGATTAAGGACTAAATCTGCAACGTAATATCATGAAGTGCAATGAACATTTTAATAATATTAAGACTGAGCTCCCACTTCTACCAGGAACTGAAATGGCAGCTCTATACCTGAAGAACTGCAAAACATAGATCTTCCAGCTCCGCCTTCAATGCCCACAGACCCAATCTGGAAGCTAGGGAACACCAAACAAGTAAGGTTTCTTGTGCAACAGCTTGAGCCTTAGCTAGTGGCAGGGCATAACTGTAAAGAATGATCACATCTTTGAGTGCACTTCATACAACGATACCATGAAGATTAACCTTAAAAACATTCAAGAATTATAGCACCAAAGATTTTGTTATAAATATCCCAGAAGTTCATATACTGTGGAACAATCTCCTTGTATTTGTTCATAGGATGGATAAATAGTGTCCAAGCTGCAAGATTTGTAAAGGGCTTTACAATTTTAAATCCAAAAGATTCGAAAAACAGTTCTTTTTCTTAATTTCTATGAATTAGTTTTCTTGATACATGGGACGGCAGATTTAAAACTTCCTTGACCCTCCTTGGGAGGGTTAATGACAACTAGACCAATTTTAGTTGCTTTTTCCAAATGAACTAGATAATTTTAAAAATAGAAATCTGTTCTCATCTTATGATAAATCAGATAGGTAAATTTAAGAGACATTACATTGTTCTCATATTGTGAAGACGGTCCGCCAGTTTGATAAGCACCACCCTTGGATCATCAACCATTCCCAAGAGCATGACACGTAGATTATTAGCCTTAGACCCAAAAGAAAACAATACAAAAATCAGAAAACAACAGCCTCTAATGCTTGTTAAGTACAACTTAATTTTTTCATTTTTCTATGGCCATATATTATAGTTTCCTACCCAGGTAGTTCTTTAAGCGCATACCATCCCCATCCATAAACACAGATAATTCTTGAAGATGACCACAAGAGCAAGCAGAGCGCTTTGAACCATAACAGAAATTGACACTTCCTTAGAGGACTCCACACAATTGCTCCCAAGACCCTTATGAGATATCACAGTTACGTGTAAGTATTATCACTTAGATCCTTGCAATATGCGTTTGTACATTTTCCTACTTTTGTTTCAATTTCCCTTATCTATTAATATTTACGTTTTGACCACTTCTTTTAAGTGTAAAACTATGGTTTTTAAGTTCAGCGCATGTCAGAGAAAGCACTCAAAACCATTTCAACTGACCTCCCAACAAAAACAACTAACTTATACATTGAATATACAATTTAGTCATATCAAAATACTCAGCTGATGTTTTACCTTATTGTAATGTGCAGCCATATAAATCATGAAGTTTCACCTAAGGTTTAGATTATAAATTAGTTTGTAAAACATTACATTTATCTGTTATAGTGTAGATTCTCCAACCACATACCTCTTCATGACTAAGGGTACTCTGGTTAACATTTATCCTTCGATGTCTCCGTAGAAGCTGCAAACGATATATTAATCGCATGACTGTCTATATAGTGGAAGGCATTAAATATTACAATCTGAGGATCCAAAAAACAAGAGCACGATCATGATATTGCACCACACAGGCGTCAGGCAATTGTAGCAACACGGGAAAAAAAAGCAAAGATGGCAAATGTTAACTAAGGTAGCTGGAAAAACAATAAGAAGAAAGGACAAGAATTCATATTTTCAAACTTTCTAAAACTGACAGCAAGATCGTTATGGTTTCCCATCATTGCTATCAATTGATGAGGCATATCTTTCATGTACATAACATATCAGGTATCAGAAGTAAAATCCCTTCTGCATTTTGTAGTAAGGCAAAGGAAATAAATAAGAATTACTTTGAAAGAAGAAGTTGTTTCCCGATAGTTTATCCGATTTCCAATTGAAAAAAAAAAAAAAGATCTAATGGAAGAAAAACATGCCTAAGAAATGCTTTTGTTTTATGGAGTTTATAATATAGTCAAAGGTTGATCAACACATCCTAGGAATTTCTGGTGAATACCATCTCAATTCCAGAAATCGTTATTTTCCAACAATTCATTTTTCAATTAAAAATGAGTTATAAGTGAACTGATTAGTTGCTGGATCTTATACATGTCAACATAAGCATACTTTATGATAAATATTTAACACAACCATCACTAAGGTACTTCTTTTCTTCTCGTATTCTTGTCTTTCTACTTTAATTTTTCCTTTCCAGTTTAAAACATGCTGTTAATTATAAAATTGTAAGTTAATACAATGGAAAAATTCTATTATGACCCCTCCAAAAAATTGTCTCATATTAATACTGACTCATGGATTATTGATTCTGGTGCGAATAGATACATGATAGGTTTCTCTAAAAGTTTTTTAAACTACTTCCAAAGTCAAACAAAAGAAAGTGTTAGGATAGCTGATAGGGCTTTTACTCCTGTAACTGGATCAGGTTCTGTCAACTGTACACCCAATATTAAACTATCCTCTGTACTACATGTTCCTCATTTTCCGGTTAACATTTTATTTGTTAGTGCCATCACAAATACCTTAAACTGCAAAATTTAGTTTTTTTTCTGATAATTGTGTATTCCAGGACCTTCAAACAGGGAAGAAGATTGACAATGGTAGATTGCATGATGGCTTATATATGTTGGAGAGCAGTAGTGAATCTGCTCAAGCCTTTTTGTAAGTAATAAGATTATCAACCAATAAATAATGAAGTGGCATAAGCAGTTAGGACACCCATCATTTTTTTGTTATGGAAAAGTTATATTCCAAATTATTTTCAAAGACTCGGTTTGATTCATTATTTTGTGAAGCTTGTGAGTTTGTTAAACACACTAAAAAATTCTCTTATCATTTGAGAAATAATAGAAGTAATACTCCTTTTATGACTATTAATTCTGATGTATGGGGACCAACTCGACATATGCCATTATTTGGTAATCGGTGGCTTGTTACTTTTATTGATTGTTGCACTAGGATGACTTGGGTGTATTTGCTAAAATTGAAAAATAATGTGTCTACATGCTTCCAACCTTTTCATAAAATGGTGTGTACTCAATTTGATGCGGCTAAGATACAATTTTTTAGAACTGACAATGGTACAGAGTATAATTTTGATACCTATTTGGAGTTTTATGGGATAATCCGTCAAACAACTTGTTTCGATACTAGTTCACAGAATGGGGTTGCTGAAAGGAAAAACAAGCGTTTGCTAGAAGTTGCCAGAATTCTTATGTTTTCCATGAACCTTCCAAAATCATTATTTGGGGGCACAATTCTTGTAGCCGCCTACCTTTATTAATAGAATGTCACTCAGAACCCTTAATGTCAACAGTCCCTTGGAAATTTTATAAGGTAAAAATAACTATACTATTTCTCCCAGGATATTTGGATGTGTCTATTATGTCCATGATCGAAAAACAGGAAATTAGATCCACGAGCCCTTAAATGCGTGTTCATTGGGTATTCTCTAACACAGAAAGGTTACAAGTGTTATCATCCTCCTTCACGAAGAACTTTCCTTAGTATGGATGTTACATTCAGAGAAACTGAGCCCTATTATGGTACAACTCAATCACCTCTTCAGGTGGAGAACAATGAGAGAGAATAAGTGATACTTGACTCAGTAATTATTGAAAACCTTATTCTAGAAAACACCATTGTACAAGAGGAAGCTATTGTTCAGGGGGAGACTATTGTTCCAGAAAACATCATTATTCAAGGGGAATTGATCAGGGGGAGACTACTATTCAAAAGGAGATTGCTGGACGTTTGGACATACCAGATTTAAAGAAGTATTCAAGAAGGCTTAGAACAAAAGAAGCCATCATGCAACCTACTATGTGCCACGAATCTTCCTCTTCTTGTGAGTTACCCCCTAATGATTTAGATAAATCAACTGCCCAAAGAAAAGGTGTTAGATCCTGTACTAGACACCCTATATCTAACTTTATCTCTTATGACTCATTGTCCCTTCCCTATAAAGCCTTTGTCTTGTCTTTGTCCTCTGTGTCTATTTCACAGGATTGACATGAAGCATTTGAATATCTCAAGTGGAAAGAAGTCATGGTTGAAGAAATGAAGGCACTAAAAAAGAATGAGACTTGGAAGCTAGTAACTCCTCCAGTAGACAAGAATTTGGTGGGATGCAAACGGGTATAATGTGAAACACAAGTTTGATGGTTCGATAGAAAGGTACAAAGCCAGATTGGTTGCTAAAGGCTTCACTCAAACTTATGGAGTAGACTATCAAGAGACGTTTGCCCCTGTTGCCAAAATGAACACCATCAGAATTTTGTTATCTTGTGCAACCATCCTTGATTGGAACCTACAACAATTTGATGTGAAGAATGCATTCCTACATGGAGACATAGAAGAGAAAGTATATATGGAGATTCCTCTTGGATTTGATAATGCAAAAACGCAAGGGAAAGTAAATAGATTGAAGAAAGTCTTGTATGGATTAAAACAATCTCCTAGAACATGGTTTGAAAGATTCTGCAAAGTTATGATCACTTTTGGTTAGCAACAAAGCAATTTTGATCATACCCTTTTTATGAAACATCACAAGGGTAAGATTACTCCTCTTATTGTATATGTTGATGACAAAGTGATGACATGAGACGATGATGAAGAAATTATTCGACTGAAACAATGTTTGGCTCAAGAATTTAAAATAAAAAATCTAGGGAAGTTACAATATTTCTTGGGAATTGAAGTTGACAAATCAAAGAAATGAATCTTCATATCTCAAAGAAAATACATCTTAGACCTCTTGACTGAGACAGGAATGATGGGTTGCAAACTAGCAGAATCATCTACAGAAAGCAATCATAAGTTGCAAGCTGGAATAGGAGTCAGTGGATAAAAAATGATATCAAAGATTGGTTGGTAGACTAATTTATCTCTCACACACTAGACCTGACGTAGCATATGCAGTTAGTTTGGTAAGTCAATTTATGCATGATCCTTGAGAGTCTCATATGCAGTCTGTCTTTCGCATTCTACGTTACCTAAAGTCTGTCCCAAGAAAAGGTCTCCTCTTTTCAAAACATGGTCATCTCCAGATAGAAGCTATTACAGATGCAGATTGAGATGGATCTCTGGATGATAGGAGGTCTACATCTGGATATTGCACACTTGTGGGAGGAAACTTAGTCACTTGAAGAAGCAAGAAGCAAAGTGTGGTTGCTCAGTCAAGTGCTGAGATAGAATACAGAGCCATAGCTCAAGGCGTTTGCGAGCTACTGTGGTTACTAAAAGTTATGGAGGAATTAAAGTTGTCAAATAAAGGAAAATTATCCTTATATTGTGACAACAAGGCTGCCTAGCCCAGTACAACATGATCGAACAAAGCACATAGAAATTTATCGACATTTCATCAAAGAAAAGTTAACTGCCCGCATCTTAGGCTTAAGTCATGTAGCCACTGCATCAAAGAAAAGTTAACTGCCGACATCTTGGGCTTAAGTCATGTAGCCTCTGACAAGCAAATAGTTGATGTGTTCATCAAAGGACTTAACAACAGAAGCTATCATAATTTGGTTTGCAAATTGGGCATGTGTGACACCTATGCACCAACTTCAGGGGGACTGTTGACGGCTTATCTCAGCTAATCTCATTACTGATTTTTAGGGATTAGATTAGCTTAAAATTAGGATTATTGATTTAATGTATTGATTATGTTTCCTTAGTTAGGCCTACTCTTTTAGTATAAATAGCCATGTAAATTTTTCTGTTGAAAATACAAGAGGAAATGATTCATACTATCAACATAATCCTACAGACAGAACAAACTAAAATGAACTTTACCTGATTTATATAACTTAATCTAGAAACACCCGCTACCAACCTTGCTACATCATCACCAAATTCTGCTTCTATACTGAACAAACGTTCACATGTATCATCAACCACATCATGTAATATCCCAGCCACAACTGTGTCAACAGCCTGCAGCAAACTTTCCAGCCTTAGTTAAGGAACTAACTGAAAGTGAAGCAAGTTTCTTAAGCAACCCCGAAACTCTTAAGTGTTACTTTTAGTAATCTTAAGTGCTACTTTTAGTAATAATAAGAAAGAATGCATTTTAGTAAGCATAATGGCTGAAGATAAATACTGATTAAAACATCACAATGGCTATTGCTTTTACTGTAAGATGTTTTCCTAGCCAACAACACTAAGTAATACTTGTAATGGTTCCCTAACTTCTCTGGAAGAGAGTAATGATCATATTATACTGGTCTACGGCTACAAGTATAAAGATGGATCAATGAAAGAAAACACTAGGCTGATGTGCTGAAGAATGAGATAAATGCAACATGCATGCAGGGATGGAACCCGGATAAAACATTTGGGGGTCAACAAATATAAATTGAAATCACGGTTTGTCGTAGCCTTTTTGGCTCTGAATACAAAATACTTGCAAGCCTAGAGTTTATTTTGACTTGAGAAAGTTCTTTTTTTTTTTTTTAAGTTAATTGGGAAGGGTTTGAAACTTTTTTTTTTTAACATGAAGCTTAAGCCATCTGTTCTTTTTTTTTTTTTAACAAGAATTCTTAAGTTGTTTAAATCTTGCAACTGGGCTTGGCTCTAATTGGGTCTAAGAAGTGGGTTGTGCTCGCCCCCACCATATGTGTAGTGCTATCTCTGCATACATGCAATTTTTGTGAGTGCAAATAGCAGGCATATGGTAAGCTGATGGAAGATTATCAGAAGAAAAGCATAATAAAGACACGCATAATATAATAAACTTAATAGTAGTTGCTTATACAGTTTCATACTCGTAAGCCAGTTGATGGAACCAACATAGCTAAGATTCTTCCTGTGTGAATGCAATGCGATAAGTACGGGTCTCCTGTTTTCCTAAACTGCCCATTGTGAGCTCTTTTTGCAAATGCAATAGCTTTTTGCACCTGCCTTCACAAATTCAGTGTTTTAGTGGAAGAAGAGGACTATATGCAAGTCATACTCATAAGGCAACGAGACATGGCAAACCTTTGCCTCACTGAATATAGGATAGCCAGTCACATCAATTCCTTCCACTGTAAAAGAACCTGCACCACATTGATTGGCGTTGTTAACATGAAAATTGATAGCAGAAAATATGAAGAAAATGATCCAGTAAGAAGACAGTGAATGGTTTGACATCTAACAAGAAAAAGAAAGCAGGAGATTGTGATTGTAAACTGTAAAGAGGATAAATCATAGTCATGGTCTTGCTAATAAGCTACAATCAAGAATCAATAATTGGTGTAATAAGAAGGAACACAAGGTATCTAACGAAAACTATATCCTTTTCAATATGCTCAACTATGATTTCATAATTTTGAGAGGAATCAAAGGCAGAATCCTCTAGGCTCAAAATATGTAATACAAGACCTCAGGAAGAAGCTTAGAAATATGTAAAACATTTGTGACATGTAGGTGCTAAAGAAAACAGATTTTAATGGTTTACATCCAAATAAGGTTCAATCAGACAAAAGCAATAATAGAAGGATAGAAACTTATTTGGAAAATTCAAGAAAGTACTTAGTATATGCACAATTGTAAGAACTAGAGAAGAAAAGGTATACACACAGACACACCCCAACAGGAGGCTTGAAAACACCGTTAAAATTAAGAAGACAAAAAGTAACATAGTCTGAGATAATGAGGAGGTTCTTAATAAGCCAATCGTGAAGAAAGTACACACTTAGTACTCCCTAATCTGGAACTGAAAAAAACCAACTTCTAGAGGATTGCCTAAAATTGAATGTAACAAAACTATTTCTAATATATAGAAGCACAAAATCAAGTAATATTGTAATATCCAGAACTGCATAAAATTCCAAAGCAAAAAGAAATGAAACAGAAGGGTACCTTGTTGCTCCTCCACTTTGGGCCACAAGAAGTCAACCTTAGTGGAAAGACAAGCCCCGGAGGCTATAGCAAAGGCAGTAACAGCTACTTGGGTAATCGCAGAAGAGACGGCCCCATGGATGGTGGCACCAGAGCCAGAGGCAGCGGCAGCGGCAGCAGCTATGGTGTTAAGGGAAGCAGAAACAGTGAATTTCTTGGGAATACATCTAAACTTAGTAGCAGTTTGGGGATAGAACTTGTGGAGAAAAATAGGGGAAGTTTTGTGGACAAGAAACATTGTCTTGGAATGGATTTGAGATTGGCATGAAGATGAAGATGAAGATGTAACAAAGGGCATGTTCAGGTAAAAAAAAAAAAATCATATGTCTGACATGATTCTTCTGTTTGTTGGCCTAGAGGGAGTTTGTTAGTTTTTATTTGTGTGGCTGGGATTCTTGGACTAGGCAAAAACGGTTGTTACCAAAGAAAAAAAAAATTCCTGGAAAATCGATAGCAATCCTAAAAACTTGGGGTAAACCCAATTTGCTCTCGTTGAGAGTCGAACTCAAGACCTCCCGCTTACTAAACGGGTGCTCTAACCAACTGAGCTACGAGAGCTTCTTAGTTTTTCTTTTTTAGAAATGGCTTTGGATTTAAAATTTTGAACCTTATTGTTATTACAAATTGATCTTTAAAACATATTCTAATTATATCTCTAAATTATCGAGGTATATTAATAATGTCACTCCATTATTAAAATCGTTAATTACCCGTTTATTGACATGTAAAATCTTATTTGACATGGTTTAAAATGAAAATTTTAAAGAAAAATAAATATTGTGAAAAAATATGTAAAAATCTTGAGTTTGAGGTTTTGAAGCTTTTAAAAAAATTATCATTCACTCTTTTTTTCAATTTTACTTTATTCTTCATTTTAACTTTTAAAAGTTATGTGGTAACTTTTACTATTCTTTAAATTTTAATTTTAAATTATACCCCATACGATTTAATATGTTATTTAATGGTTAAATTAACGATTTTAATAATAGAAGTACCGATTGATATAACCTTAATAGTTTAGGATGTAATTAAGACATTTTGAAATTTGAGGACCAATTTAGAATGAAGATCATAGTTTGGATATATGTAGTACAATTAACTCTAATTATTGGTAATTTCACATTTTGTAGGACAATGAAAACAAAAGGGTCAAATTATTGAAAAAGATTGATTTTGGGGGAAAAAAAAGAAAATAAGATGATTATTCGATTAATTAGAGAAATATATTATTTTTGCTTAATCGAATTCTATTGTGGCAAAAGCATGTCCCATAGGATGCACAGCAAAAATGTATTCTACGAGGCATGTTTTTGCCATGACAACATCCAACTCAATAAATATAACTACTGAATCTCCAATAATAATAAAAAATGATAAAAATATTATTATTGCCCTTGTATATACCCAACCTTTATTTTTTTACAAATCATTTATCTCATCATCAAACCAATCTTCTAAATTAATTCTCCCACTTTCATTCTTTTACAAAATATTTATCCTTCAATTATCAATTTCATTTTCTAAATAAATATCAAAGTTTGTTTTCTTCTCTCAATTAATAATATATTGTCTTGGTTTGATTTCCACCATCAAAATTTTATCAAGTAATTTAAGGTAAGTTATGTTATTTCAAGTGTTATGTATTTTAATATTAGATTAATTTAATTTTAGGTTGCTTATCTATTATTTTGTTATAATGAATTAAATGATATGTTAGAAAATTCTAAATTTTGTTATAATCTATATTGATATTTTAATAAATTATTAATTTATTACTTTGTCAAATATTTGTATAGTAATACATTTTATTTTAAAAATATAGATTTTGTATAAAAATATAAATTTAAAAATGACAACATCATTGATACAGCCGGATCACAAGCACATTTCTAGCAATCAACTACAAATGGAAAGAAAATGTTGTTAAATTTTTATTTTGTGAATATCATTATTAAATCAATGAATTTCATTAATATAATTATATAGTAATTTGAGTGTGCTATGTATTGATATTAATACGTCGAAGATTGTATTATTCAAACGGATATATTCAAACGGATATAAAGCCAGGGGATTTCATCAGGTGTAAGGTTACGCGCACAATCAATACATTTTGAAATACAAAACGCAAAAGAAATTGAAAGGTGAGATTCAGATCTGGGTCCTTTTTGATTCGTTTCCCCCTATTTTCTTGTTTCTTCGGATTTACATATTGCGTATTTCGAACAAAAAAATCAAAGAGAAAGGAAAGAGAAGCTTTACCTTTGTAAGTGCGCCTTGGAGATCTCCATCCCCTTCGTCGATATCGAAGGTGGAGAGAGGACTCCGTGGCTAGAATCATCAAACCTTGGAGTTGAGTAGAAAGGAGGCTCCACCGCAGGCTATTATCCATCAATCTTCGTAGTGGAATAAGGGTCGAATGGCGGCTGAATAAGGGCAAGCATCTAGGGTTTCGGTTTCCCCTGTCTGCTTTGCCAAAACACTCTAATTTTAGGCTGATTTTCCCTTTTAATTGAGGGCGTGAAGTGACGCCATTTCAGGCTAGGTTCAATAGCCTTTGAAACGACGCCGTGTGGACCTATCTGGCGTGACCCGTGCGCTTGTGACCCGACCCGGGGAGGATCCGCGTGCTTCCCATTAATGGGAAATTTGTGCTCTAGGTCCCTCCCCTTTTGCGCCACACTTTAATCAACCCATATATGTATTTCATGGTTTTTTAAAATTTTCCCCACAATTTACGCTCGTTTGCATTGTGGTCCGAGCTCCAACGCCGCGTTTTGGGAGCCTGGAATATTTCCAGATTGAGCCTCTGTGCATTTGCGCGCATCGTGCAGTGGTCCTTTCTTCTATTGTTTTGTTTTCAAATTTTCCCTTTTATTTTGGATTGATTCTAATTAAATCCTCTTATTCTAATTAAATCCTCTTAGTTCATAGCCCTTTGTGTTCTTAATCAATTATTTTTAATTTTTAAACAACTTTGAGTAATTGTTATTCCATTATTGTAAATTGTTTTTTAGCAATGTTAATATCACATTTTGTACATTTTAAATGTTTATTTCCTTTGTATTATTATACATATATGTATATATTGTTAATATATTTTATTCACATAATGGCTTTCGACTCTATCCTTACATTTTAATATATATTCTTTTTTGTTATTCAAATATATTTTGTACATATGTTTTACATAAGATTTAAGTTATTTTATATCCATTTATATTAGTACATGTATTTGATTCACATACATTACTAAACCTATACATATTATCATTTCTATAAATTTACATGTATTTACTTTTAGACTCATATATTTATATATTAATACGTTTATGACTCTAATAGATTTTTCTATTTTAAAACACTTTTTGCTTTATGATTTGTCAAGTATTTTCCTTTATGTATATATGAAACAATTTTAGAACTTTCATTTTGTAATTATAAAATTATTATTTTTGAATGTTTCTTTATATTCCATTGCTTTTGTGTTTTATATAGCCTATTATTTAAATGTTTTGATATAAGGATATGTATGGTTTTAGACAAACTTAAAATTATATATATTTTATTATTAATCCCATTCTTTTATAAATTTATATGTACATTTTTATAAATTTATTTTGGGCATTATGTTTTGTCATGCATTTTATTACTCTTTGGTAGAGGTGATCATGGGCGGGTCGGTCGGGCCCATACAAATTTTAGGCCCGTCTACTAGGCGGGCCCGGCCGACCAAATATGGGCTTAAAATTTTGCCCAAGCCCGACCAAATAAAATTACTAAGCTTCGAGCCCGCCCGCCCATTTATATTAAAATTTTTTATTTCATTAAATAAAAAATTTAAAAATATAATAAATCAAATATATTTAAAAACATAAAACAAATATTAAAACAAATAAAAAACAATTCTTAAAACAATACACAAATTAATAATATAATAAAAATGGTTATATTAAAATTTAAAATAATTAAAATAAAATAAAATATATATTAATATATAATTGGTAAATTGGGCAGGGCCAGCCAAAAACTCTTACTTGAGGTCTGCCCGTTTTCTAAACGGCCTCGCTTTTTTGCCCAAGCCTATTTTTCGGCCTATATTTTTACCCAAACCTCCCATTTTTCAAAGGACCTTGGTAGGCCAGCCTCCCACCCATGATCACTCTAGACTCTTTGGTATCATATATTTTTTATTATAATGTATTTTGTAAACCTTTAAATGAATTTGTTTTTAAAAATTTACATTTACATACAATTGGATTCAAACTTTGATTCTATAATATTCCTTTCAATAATTATATATATTCTTAGTTTCTACATAAATTTATCAATTTATATATTACGTATTTTAAAATATTCATTCTACAATATATATTTTAATGATTGCGTGTGTTTATTAAGCTTGTCTTTACAAATGTTTTATTTATCAATTCATCAATTCATATGATATGTCTCATATACTTATCATTGTTTTAAAATAATTTTATACCATATTGCTTCTTCGATTTGCATTTTCTTTTGTGCATCTAGTAGTAATCATTTTATGTTATGTCATGCATGTTGTTGTAGCATATTATTTGTTCATTGTCTTATGTTGTCATGTTAATTATTCCCCATTCATAATTGAAGTTGAGTTATATTTTCAAGTTAGTTATACTTAGTTGCTTAAGTGTTTGTTAGTTGATTAAATAAATTGTATTGCCTCCACTCTTCCATTGTCGTGTTTTATGCGTACATATATTACTCCATACCATCGCTTTCTACTCGATTTTTGAAATGTGGTCTTATAAAATCTAAATTTTATGATTAATTTCGTCTTATTTCAAAGTGGATTAATGCGTTTTAAGCTAGTTTCACAATTTTTAAGAATCCTTTAAAACGAAGGTGATATTCGATACATGGTAAGTCGAGGAATAGTGCCCTAACGTGTTGGGTTGCAATTTCTCGTTCGCTCAAAGTAATCGAAGGTCCCTTTAGAATTTCACCCATGTCTTTTAAAAATCCCTTAAACGAAGGCGATGTGCGATTATTGGCAATTCGCGGAATCGTGCCCTAACGTGCTGGGTTGCAACTTCTCGTTTGCTTAAAATAATCAAATATCCCTTCAAAATCTCACTCATGTCTTCTAAAAATCCTTTAAAACGAAGGCAATACTCGGTATTTGACAATTCGGGAATCATGCCCTATCGTGCTGGGTTGTGACTTCTCGTTTGTTCAAAACAATCGAATATTCCTTTAGGTTTTCACTCATGTTTTTTTAAGGAAACCCTTTAAAACAAAGGCGACGTTCGATGTTTGGCAATTCGAGAATCGTGCCCTATCGTGCTGGGTTGCGCTTTTTCACTTGTTCAGAACGATCGAAGATCCCTTCGGGATTTTACTCACGTTTTCTAAAAAAAAAAACTCTTTAAAACGAAAGAAATGTTCGATGTTTGGAAACTCGAGGAATCGTGCCCTACTGTGCTGGGTTTTGATTTTTCGTTGGACTAAATAGTTGAGCGGATTTCGTGATTTTCAAATTATAAATTTTCAGACGTCGAAACAAGAAGATTTTTGGCAACCAACTCGGGTTATTCAAATGTTATTAAAAAAGAATCACATTTCAAAAACATTTTTAATTTTAAACATAAGGACAATATTTAATCGATTCGATACCAATTTTGGGCGTAGTGAGGATGCTAATCCTTCCTCATGCGTAACCGACTCCCGAACCCGTTTTCTCACAAGTTCGTAGACCAAAATCGTTGTTTTAGTAAACCAAAAATGTTTTATTAAAATAACCAAATTCTTAGGTGACCCGATCACACCAAAACAAAAAGATCGGTGGCGACTCCATATTTTCGTTTTTCAAAAAGTCGATTCCCCGTTTTTTTTTTTTAATTTAAAATTTTAAAATGAAAAGCTGGTTTCGACAGGTGGAAACAGAGAGTGTGCTTTCCCTTTATATAATCCTTAAAAGGTTGGAAATAAAGAATGAGTTTTCACTTAGCTAATTGAGGTTTTTTTTTTTTTAAATTGATTCAAAATTATTTATTAATTATGAAAATGATCCATTTGTAAAATCATGTAAAAAAAAATAACTTGTTTGTTACAGTAACTTTAGTGCCACTATTGCTATTGGTGGCACTAGTAAAAATACACGTACATGTCATGTTAAAATACTTGTATTTCGAGAAAAAAGAAAAAAAATATATTTTAATAGGTACCGCCGTTGTCATTGGCGGCATCGACATTTTTATTAAAAAAATTTTGGGTCAGATTTTTTTTAGTGTTGCCGTTGGCAGCACCGGTGTCAATGGGTGGGTTAGAAATTTGATTTTTTTTTGCCGGCCTTGACATTAGTGGTGCATAGAGGTGTGCATGGGCCGGGCCCACAAAAAATTTTAGGCCCATTTTCTAGGCCCGGGCCCCACCCGAAATATGGGCCTAAAAAATTACCCAAGCCCGGCCCGGCCCATATTAAATTTTTTTAACTTATTTTATTAAATAAAAATTTTAAAATATATTAAATAATCAAATACATTTAAAACAAATATTAAAACAAGAAACAAATAAAAATATATTAAAACAATTCTTAAAACAATACACAAATTGAAAATATATAATAAAATTAATTATATTAAAACTAAAATTAAAATATAAATATAATTAAAATAAAAATATATATTTATTATATAATTTAAAATTTGGGCGGGCCCTGCTAAAAATTTTACCCAAGCTCGGCTCATTTTCTAAACGGGCCTCATTTTTGTGCCCAAACCCATATTTCGGGCCTATATTTTTACCCAAACCCTCCCATTTTTCGGGCGGGCTTTTGGGCCGGGCCGGATAGCACGGCCCATGCACACCTCTAGTGGTGCAGCAAAACGAAGAAGAAGAAGAAAATAAAACTTGTACCTTCATAGTCAAGTGAAGAAGCATGAAGATAAAGAAAAGAGAAAAGAGACTCAATTAGCTAAGTGAAAACTCATTCTCTGTTTCCACCCTTTTAAGGTTTAATCCCACTTTCTTTCTTTGGTTGAATATTATATATATATATATATATATTAAATTAATCATTGAATTAATTTAGTAATATAATTAGACTTATAAGCAGTAGTTAAATCTTTGTTGGAATTCAAAAAACCAAGATTAAATCTAGTTATTGTAATATTTTTTAAAAAAATGATATTTATACGACTATATCGATGAAGAATATCTTTCTTTTAATATTTTGGATTATTAAACTTTTCTATATTAAATAAATAGTTTTTTAATTGACTCAAAATTTAATATATACAACCTAAATAAAAAGAGAGATGCGATATTGGAATCACGACGAAGTCGAAATTTTTAGGAGTCGAAAGTAGATTATATATTTTACGACAATAAAAATGTAATTTCATCATTTTAATAGTTTATATCTTTATAAATTTTAAGAGATTAAATCAAATTTGTATCATTTTAAGGGCCAAAGTATAATTTTATCATTACTAATTTAAAATTTTATAAATTGTAAAAGAATCAAAATAAAAAAAATTATTTTAGGGGATCGGGTCCCTCCCTCCTGGCTCCGCCCTGTTTGAAATAAATAAATATATATCATATAAAACTTACAAAACCTTGTAAAACTTTAATCAATTTTACAATAATACAAATATATAACAAATATATGTATATATACATACGAGTTTTTATATTCTGTGGCGGACTTCTAACCTCAGCCAACCATTTTAGACTTGAACTTTCTTAAGGTGGTGCAAATATTTCATATTTCTTTTAGGCTTTTCGCCAAACAAGGTTGGTGCACGGTAACAGCGTGCAGCGTACTTGGGTTGGTGAGCCTGCCTTGCACACGCATTCAAATTAAGACTAAGGCACTAAAGTCAATGTCAACCTTGAAAATTTTCTATATAAATAGGCACTCCACTGAAACCAAGACGCACTGTTGCCTTCTCTTGTATCACTCTTATCCTCTTCCACAACCAGTACCTCGCTCTCTTTTAACTCCAAATTTACACAAACCAATGGCTCCAACACTTGCCGGTCCATTCAATGATTCTTCTGCTCTCGTTGACTTTGTTATTAACCAAGGGAATGGAGTGAAGGGTTTGTCTGAACTGGGTCTTAAAGCCCTTCCTAAACAATATATCCAACCTTTTGAAGAGAGGATGTGCATGACCAATATCGTACCCCAAGGATCAATTCCCATAATTGATATGTCAAACTGGGAAGATCCCAAAGTAGCGAAATCAATTTGTGATGCTGCTTCGGAATGGGGCTTCTTCCAAATTGTTAATCATGATGTGCCTGTTGAAGTGTTGGAGAATATTAAAGATGCTACTTATAACTTCTTTAGATTACCAGCTGAAGTTAAAAATAAGTATTCCAAGGAGCATTCATCTTCAAACAATGTGAGGTTTGGCACAAGTTTTACTCCTCAAGCAGAAAAGGCTCTCGAGTGGAAAGATTATCTCAGCTTGTTTTATGTCTCTGAAGAAGAAGCTTCTGCACTATGGCCTTCTGTCTGCAGGTAGAAAAAATGTTCATTGTTAGATTTTCTTGAATCCTTAAACATCATGCCATGCATCTTTTTGTTGACAAATATATTAATAAACCTTTTTGGTATTCTTTTGTAGGGAGCAAGTGTTAGATTACATGAAGAAGTCCGAAGTTGTCATTAAACAGCTATTACAGGTGCTAATGAAGGGTCTAAACGTCAATGAGGTTGATGAGGCAAAAGAATCATTATTGATGGGTTCAATGAGGACTAACCTTAACTACTATCCTAAATGTCCAAACCCTGAACTCACTGTCGGAGTAGGTCGTCACTCTGATGTCTCAACTCTTACAATTCTTCTTCAAGATGAAATTGGGGGACTTTTCGTAAGAGGAAATGAGGGAGACGATTGGATCCATGTTCCTCCAATTAAAGGTTCTCTTGTGATCAATGTTGGAGATGCACTACAGATAATGAGCAATGGAAGGTATAGGAGTGTTGAACATCGGGTGGTCGCTAATGGAAGTAAGAACAGAATTTCAGTCCCTATTTTTGTGAATCCAATACCTGTTGATATGATAGAACCATTGCCTGAACTGGTCGCAAATGGTGAGAAACCAATTTACAAACAAGTTCTTTATTCAGATTACGTCAAACATTTCTTTCGTAAAGCACACGACGGAAAGAAAACAATTGAATTTGCTGAATTATAGACATACACTATACATTCTGTTTCCTTATCCAATATAGTGAAGCTCTTGATTTTATAATGAAAAATGGCTAAGATAAATAATATGTATGAAACTAGCGGTTCTCTATGAAAATGTGTATCTTGTATAAGATAAAAAAATCATTCATTTATTTTTAAATAATAAAAAATGTCTTAGTCTTTCTTTTCTTTTTCTTTTTAATTTCTATCCAAAGGGTGTGCCAGGATAAGAAAGTTTATGATTTCGAGATTTGTATATTAAAATTCATCATTTAAAAATGCTAGTATTTGTAACTATTTTGTTTGGATAAATTTTACCATGGTAACAATATATATTTTATAATTTTTAAAATATTAAATAAAAATTATATTTTTAAAGGTTAAATTATAATTTTACCACATATTTACTTAATAAAAACCTTAAAATTTCCATTTTAAGAGTACAAACAAACCTTCGCCTCTGCTCTTAGAGTACAACTTCTTCCAATGCCTTCATAGTTCATTTTTCTTTTGCAAACATCTAGCTCCACTAGGTCTAATCAATCCAACCTAAAAATTTAAATGAATTATTTTTGTTTTGTGGAAAATTAAATTTGAAAATGATAATTCAGTGTTTTAAGAATGGCTTCATCGTAAAAAAAATAGAAAATATCATTTTAAAAAATTAAATCAAATTTCTAAAAAGTGCCATATGAAATACAAAATACTAATATGTTAGGAGGTAAAGTAACAAAGAAAAAAAATCCAAGAAAAAAAAATTAAAAGGACGGCAAATAGTAGTGTCGAAACCATTTTTTGAAAGGTTGACTTTTATTTTAAAAATGAAAATGAGAGTCGTCACCAATCCTTTTTATATGAGGTGTGATCGGATCACCTCAAAACTTGATATTTTTAATAAAATGTTTAATTTATTAAAACAATGTTTTTCGGTTTACAAAATCCAAAAAAAAAAAGGGAAGTCGGTTACGTACGAGGAAGGGTTAGCACCCTCATATTGCCCAAAATTGGTACCTAATTGATTTATTCATGTCTTAGTGTCGAAAGTTGAACATTTGAAAATAGTTTAAAATACGATCCCTCTTTGTACTAATGTTAATTTACTTAAAAAAAATTACTTGAATAAATCGAAACAAACGTTAAAGACCCTCTTGTCTCAAAATAACGAAATGTCACATCTCGTAAGTTAGGATACGACACCTTGAACCTTTGAGAATAAGCTTGCCTTTATTTTTTATTTGAAATCTTATATATTTTAATTTTAAAAGAATATTCGGTTATTTAGACCCAATGAGAAAAATAAAAACCCATAAGTTAGGGCACGACTTTCTCGAATTTCTAAATACAGAACATTGTCTTATTTTGAAAACTTTCTTTTTTGAATAATATCGAACATAATATTTAAAACGATGTATTTATCTTATTCGGGGTATAATATAAAATAGCCTATTATGACAAAAATACATTTAAACACGATTTATTTTATGTAATTTTAACGAAATAAGATAAAATGGTGATGTAGAAAATGGAACGATGATATATGAATGAAATGTCGCGCAAATGACAATAATGAATATACTAATAAGAACGATTTACTGAGAATCGCATAATGTATACTATTTTAACAATAATATGAACAATCAAAGATAAATTAAATGAATAGTAACACTGATAATAATAACAAAGTATGCACATAAAAGGACAATACCAACTTAAAAAATAAAGACAGAGAAATAAATAAAATAAATACATAAATAAATGTAAGAGAAAACAATTTATAAAAATATTGAAAATAAAAACCAAATTAAAATGTAAATGAAATTAAAGGTACAATTTGTAATAAAATATATAAATAATAATAATAATAATAGATAAAATAATAATAGGAATAGTAATAGTAATAATAAGAACAATATATGTACAAGTAAAAACATAAATAATCTAATTTTTAAAGTATAAAAAGGGTAATAGACAAATAGATGAATAGATAATAATAAAATAATAATAGATAATAAAATAATAATAATAATAATGGCATAAATAAAATAAATAATCAGAAAATAAAAGTTAAGAAATGAAAGAATAATAGGCGAATACAAGGATAAAATAAATAAATAAATGAATGAACAATATATAAATAGGAAAGTAATTGAATAAGCAAATGAATAAAATAAAAGAATGATGAATAAATAAACAAATAAATAAATAAATGAATTAAAATAAAAAGCGGCTTAATTGTAACTTAAATTAAATTAAAGGGACAAATTGAAGAAAATAAATACATAAAGTCTAAAATGTAATGCGCGTAAACAAGCGAGGACTAATTAAGAAATTAACCCAATCTTCTGGACACGGGTCCCTTCTCTAGGGACTAAATTGAAATGCGTGAAAAATTCAATGGCCAAATCTATAAAAATTAAAAGAAATGGATTTGGGCCCCATTGTAAACCATTCGAAAAGCGGAAGGATTGAAAGGGTAACTATACCCTTTGTTGAAAACACACGGATCCTCTGGAATGGGTCGGATCGGCGCGCGGGTCAAGAGTGAAACGACATCGTTTTGGAGATATTGAAGCCAGCCCTAAAACGACGTCGTTTTAAGGGCCTATTTAAGCTAAATTTTTTACAAAAAAATAATTTCCTGCCTAGGTTAAAAAAAACTTCAAAAAAAAAACTCTCCCCTCTCTCTCAATCTCCCCACGTCAGGCCTAAGAGTCGTCGTTGACCACCGTGGCAGCCACCGATCACCGATGACAGCGCCGCCATCTACAGTGGTGGAGAATTAGACAAAGCCATTCTTTTTGTTTTTCGAGCCTCCAAACCCAAAAGATGTCATTTTTCATCGAAAACGACAAACCTTTGCCACCTAAGGCGGCGGAACGCGAAAGGTTAGGTAAGGTCGACCCCTTTTTTTATATTTTTTGTTTATTTCTTTCTTTAAAAGATTAAAAATAATAGTAAAATAAATAAAAAGATCACCTTTTTTAATTTTTGTATCTGATTTTCTCTTCTTTTTTTTTTTGTAATTGATGCTGTGTAAAAACATTACATTGAGGGATCTGACTTTTTATAGCCTTTTACAACATTGTTTACTATTTTATGTTGCTATTTCTATTACTGTTCTGTGTCTGTTGCTCATGCATGACCTCAGTCCTTTTTCATTCTTTTGCAAGTATCCTTGGAGAGTCAACAACAGGGAGCAGGTGATTTCTTTGCTCTTTTGGTGAAACGACGGCAGAGGATGTCAGATTTTGGGACGAGGAGCCTCGGGACAAGGCGCTGACATGGTGTGGAGGCAGCGGCGCCAGAACCCCTAGGGTTTCTGGCTTCTGCCGAAACTGTTTAGGTTGTGAGCCTATTTAGGTTGGGCTTAGGTTTTTTACTATTGGGCTGTTATAACCTTATTATTTTTATTTAAATTTGTGATTTGGGCCTGGGACTTTGGATTGTTGTCATTATTTTTGTTTTTTTATTGTTTTTTGGTTTTGCGCCCGGGCAAATTGGGTTATTACAAGTAAGAAATGAGTTTATTTTTTGGGGTTCTTTCATTTTTTTGTACTTTGGATGATGATGCTTTATTTGATCCCTTTATGTTTTGGGGAATGGACTTGAAGATTTGTCCTTCTCATGTTTATGCTATGACATTTTGGTTATCGATGCTTTTGTTACCTTACATTCATAATTAATTCTATGATTTTAATTCTTCGTTAAATAGTTGGATTAAAAGGAAGTATCGAAATTATATTGATTAAATTACTTTACTTGATGTGTTGTTATGTTTTTGTTCAAAAATGTTAATAAGATAGATCGTTAATACTAGCTACAAAGGTTAGATGCAAAGCCATTGCAACTCAACAAACATATGGCAAGTCATTATAACTTGCCTTATTTCGTTAGCATATTTTGAGCACAAAATTGTTAGAGCTTTGAAATGCAAATCTTTAAAAACTATTAGTAACTCATTACCAAAGACTAGTTGTGCAAGAATCTATTCAAGCAAAGACTTTTAAAAGACTCAATATGATCAAAAGTTTCATTATATAAAAGATTTGATCTACAAGGGAGTTGATATCGATAAAACTTTCACCAATATACTCTTTATTCAAGACATATTCGAAAACTACTTTTCAGAAATAAGGTATTTGCATTGATTGTGTACGGGCCCAAATTTGTCCAGCCCGTCAGGAAACTCAAACACATAAATAAATAAAAAGTCCCAAATTTTTTTTAAAAAAAGTCCAAATTACAATTAAAACCCACACTGGTCCAAATTATTAAGGCCCAATCAAATAACTTAAACCCTAGCCCACTAGCTATCAACATTTTCAACAAGCAAAAGAACCCTAGTCGCCTCTGACATCAAACACTGCTCCACCCTATGTGCGCGCGTCAGACGCCACTGACATCGCCTGCAAAGAAGAAAAAACAAAAAGAAGCAGAAAACAAAACGAAAAAAAAACAAAGAACGAATCTTATTTTTGGCTATAAAGGGCGCAATCTCAACCTTGTATTTTTTTTACGCACATTAAGAAATAAAAAAGCAAAAACGAAGGCTAAAAGAGGTTGATTTTGGATTCTTTTTTTTTTTTTGTTTTTTTCTTCGATTTCCTTTTTTTTTATTTTCTGTTTCAAGTTTATTTTAAATAAAAATATAAAAAAGGGAAAGGAGGAGTAAAAGTTTACCTAAGTCATCCCGCGATTTCGTCGTCGGAAGTCCTTATCCGGCGCCGAAATTGAACCAATAAAGGGTGGGGGTCCTTTGTTTCTTTCTTTTTTTTTTTGATTTTTCAGACTAGGAGGATTTGGCCTCCTCAAAATATGAAGAAACGAGGGTTTTAAAAAAACCCATTATGTGCGACGGCGGCCACTGGCCACAGTGGTAGCACGGCGGACAGATGAGAAAGCGAGGGTTGACCAAAAGGGGGGATTTGAGAGAAAATTTTTAAAGAGTTAAGTTTTTTTTTTAGAAGGTAACAGAATGATTTTTTAGAAAAAAAAAGTTGCTTTTATACATAATCAAAACGGTGCCGTTTTGCACCCAAGACCCCAGCGCCAAAACGGCGCCGTATAGGGCCTTTGTCCGCGTAACTTGACCCGTGCCCGCAAGGGATCCGCGCATTTTTGACCTAATGGTCTATTTGCACATTGGATGCCTCTGCTTTTGTAGCGTGCTTCAAGGGGGTCCCATGTTACCTTTTTATTTTGATTTCTGCCCCAGGATTTTACCTCTGTTTTAGTTTGGTCCTAGGACTATTTGAAGAGGCAGACGTGTGAAACACAACGTATAAGGGCTGGGAATATTTTCCCAATCGGTCCCTCTATTTTTAAGCGCGTCTCATCTCGATCCTTGATGGCTTATTTTTTTATTTGCAATTTGTACCTTAAATTTCAACTCAATTTCAGCCTAGTCCTCTGTTTAATTAATTAATTAATTAATTTATTCTGTCTTTTTTAAAACTGCTAATATTATTCATTTTAAGTTTTTTATATATTATTTATTTTAAATCATTTTATTATTACTTATTCTAATCCTTTTCTATTTTAAAATATTATCTATTTTAAATATGTTACATATATTATTTATTTTAAACTATTATACATATTACTTATTTTAAATTTTTTATCTTTTATTTTAAAATATTTTATATATAATAGGTATTTTAAAATTTCTTATATGTTATTTAGTTATACTAGTTTATAGGTTAATTATTTTAAATTTCTTTTATTGTTATTTATTTTGAACTTTCCATATATCACTTATTTTAAAATATTTTTATATACTCCTTATTTTAAACTTTTATATATGTATATGTTACCTTGGGTTATATATATATATATATATTATTTAAACTTTTTTGTATATTATTTATTTTAATTTTCTCTTTTACATATTATTTATTTTAAGCTCTTTTATTTGTTTCCTTTTAGAGGGTTCTTTTTATTATTTTATGTATTATTTATTTTAATTTATTTTACATATTAATTTATTTCAAATTGTTATATATTTTATTTATGTCAAATCTTTTTCATATATTGTTATTTTGAACCATTCTTTTGTATTATGTGTTTTAAGTTTTAATTATTTCGTTTGTTATCGATTTTAAACTTTTTATCTTGTTTACTTTAATTTTTTTCGTATATCATTTCACTTCATTTGTCTTTGATTATTGATTGGTATTAAAAATAATATATATCGTGTGAATATTGCCATTACATGTTCTAGAAATTATTATTTACATCTTCATATTGTCGACATTCATCAACATTGTATCTAATTTGTGTTTTATTATTCCATGCTCTATGTTATAATTTTGTTTTATCTAGTTTAAATCACATTGTGTGTTAAAGCTTAAATACATTTATTCAATATAGACTGTTTTACTTTATTTCAAACAAAATAAACACACGTTGCTAATTGTTGCACTCATTATTATTCAAAAAAAAAAAGAAAAAATTTCAAAATAAGGCAATATTTTGCATTTCGGGAATTCAAGAAATCGTACCCTAACTTACGGGGTTTCGATTTTCTTGTTTAACCTAAATGGCTAAATATCCTTTTAGATTTCAAAATACACAAAGTTTTGATAAAATAAAAGCAAACTTGTTCTCGAGGGATCAAACGTCGCATCCTAACTTACGGGATGTGGCATTTTGTTATCTTAGGACGAGTGAAATTTTCATGCTCGTTTCCATTTAATTCAAGCATTTTCTAAAATGAATTTTAATAAAAAGGACTGTATTTTTCAAAACCTTTTCAAAATTTCAACTCTCGACATTAAGGCATTAATTAATCAATTAGGTACCAGTTTTGGGCATGACGAGGGTGCTAATCCTTCCTCGCACGTAACCGACTCCCGAACCTATTTTCTTGAATTTCGTAGACCAAAATCTTTGTTTTAGTAAATCGACCGTTTATTTAAAACAATCAAATTACGAGGTGATCCGATCATACCTTATAAAAAGGATTGGTGGCTACTCCATTTTCATTTTTAAAATAAATCGATGTCCTTCTTCAAAAAAAAAATAGTTTCGACAGATTGCATTTTAATAAGCTACATTATATTTGTTTAAGAGGAAGCTTGTTTTAGGTTTAAATAGAGTGATAGAGAGCAGTTGTTTATTGAAGTACTTATTTTCAATGCTTATTTCTTTTATTCAATAAAATAACATAATCTTAATACATTATTATATAATAAATATTTTTATAATTTATTTTAATAAATATAAACATTTTAAATTTTATTTATAATCTAGGATAAATATAATTTGTATTTATATATATTTTTGGCCAGATATATTAATAAGCAGTAGTTAAATATTTATTGGCATTCCAAAAAACCAAGATTAACCTTATTATTGTCATCTTTTTTCAATCAATTTTATATTTATATGACTATATCGATTAAGAGTATCTTTCTTTTAATATCTTGGCTTATTAAACTTCTTTATATTGAATAAACAATTCATTTTTTTAATTGACTCGAAATTTAATATGTACAGAGAGATGAAACATTTGGAATAAATAAATATATATCATATAAAACTTACAAAACCTTGTAAAACTTTAATCTATTTTACAATAATAAATATATGTATATATGCATACGAGTTTTTACATTCTGTGGAGGACTTCCAACCTCAGCCAGCCATTTTAGACTTGAACTTTCTTAAGGTAGTGCAAATATATCATATTTCTTTTAGGCTTTTCGCCAAACAAGGTTGGTGCACGGTAACAGCGTGCAGTGTACTTGGGTTGGTGAGCCTGCCTTGCACACGCATTCAAATTAAGACTAAGGCACTAAAGCCAATGTCAACCTCGAAAATTTTCTATATAAATGGGCACTCCTCTGAAACCAAGCTGCACCATTGCCTTCACTTGTATCACTCTTATCCTCTTCCACAAACACCTCCTCGCTATCTTTTAACTCAAATTTACACAAACCAATGGCTCCAACACTTGCTGATCCATTCAATGATTCTTCTGCTCTCATTAACTTTGTTATTAACCAAGGGAATGGAGTGAAGGGTTTGTCCGAACTGGGTCTTAAAGCCCTCCCTAAGCAGTATATCCAACCTTTGGAAGAGAGGATGTGCATGACTAGTTTCGTACCCCAAGGGTCAATTCCTATCATTGATATGTCAAACTGGGAAGATCCCAACGTAGCGAAATCTATTTGTGATGCTGCTTCGGAATGGGGCTTCTTTCAGATTGTTAATCATGATGTGCCTGTTGAAGTGTTGGAGAATGTTAAAGATGCTACTTATAACTTCTTTAGATTGCCAGCTGAGGTTAAAAATAAGTATTCGAAGGAACATTCATCTTCAAACAACGTGAGGTTTGGTACAAGTTTTACCCCTCAAGCAGAAAAGGCTCTCGAGTGGAAAGATTATCTCAGCTTGTTTTATGTCTCTGAAGAAGAAGCTTCTGCACTATGGCCTCCAGTTTGCAGGTACGAAAAAAGTTAATCGTTAGATTTTCTTTAATCCTTAAACATCGTGGCTTGCACTCCTTTCGCTGACAAATATATTAATATATCTTTTCGGTTTTTTTAGGCAGCAAGTGTTAGATTACATGAAGAAGTCCGAAGTTGTCATTAAACAACTATTACAGGTGCTAATGAAGGGTCTAAATGTCAATGAGATTGATGCGGCAAAAGAATCATTATTGATGGGTTCAATGAGGACTAACCTTAACTACTATCCTAAATGTCCAAACCCTGAACTCACTGTCGGAGTAGGTCGTCACTCTGATGTCTCAACTCTTACAATTCTTCTTCAAGATGAGATTGGGGGACTTTTCGTAAGAGGAAACAAGGGAGATGATTGGATTCATGTTCCTCCAATTAAAGGTTCTCTTGTGATCAATGTTGGAGATGCACTACAGATAATGAGCAATGGAAGGTATAGGAGTGTTGAACATCGTGTGGTTGCTAATGGAAGTAAGAACAGAATTTCAGTCCCTATTTTTGTGAATCCAAGACCTGCTGATATGATAGGACCATTGCCTGAACTGGCCGCAAATGGTGAGAAACCAATTTACAAACAAGTTCTTTATTCAGATTACGTCAAACATTTCTTTCGTAAAGCACATGACGGGAAGAAAACAGTTGAATTTGCTGAATTATAAACATCTCTGTTTCTTTATCTAATCTAGTGAATCGATTTGTAATGAAAAATGGCTAAGATAAATAATATATATGGAACTAGCCATTCTCTATGTATAAGATTAAAAAAAAAAAAAATCTTTCATTTATTTTGAAATAATTAAAATTGTGTCTTAAATTTTTAATTAAAAATTTATTATTTTTTATATAATGTTTAGAACTACTTATACCCCTCCACAACCCTTAAATAGGAGAATAAGCGCACTCGAACTCATGTCCTCTTACACTGGGTAAATTTTAGAGACTTTTAAAAGACTTGTATTTTAAAACTTATCATTTCAAACTGCTAGTATTTGTAATTATTTTGTTAATTTGGATAATTTTTTAGAATAGTTTAAGTTACTAATATTTCAAAGTTAAAAAAATTATAAAAGAAGAATAATGATATTAATATGAATAATATAAAAATATGCAATATAAAAATAACATTAGATTTTTAAAATATATAAATATATTTAATAATATAAAATATAAAAATTAGGAACGAAGCATAAATTTTTGTTTAGGGCAAGATAAAATCATAATCTTTTTTGAGAAAATAAATTAAAGAATTGTGTCGTAACCATCCATGAAAAACGCGAATCGACTTTTATTTTGGAAATGAAAACGAAAAAGACGGAGTCGCCACCAATCCTTTTTGATGAGGTGTGATCGGGTCACCTTCAATTAATCATTTTAATAAAAGTTAAGATTTACTAAAACGATAATTTTTGGTCTACGAAAATCAAAAAATGAGTTCGGGAGTCGATTCACATACGAGGAAGGATTAGCACCTCGATACGCCCAAAATTGGGACCTAGTTGATTAATTAGTGTCTTAGTGTCGAAAATTTGAAAACTTGAAAGAATTTAAAATACGATCCCTCTTTGTATTAATGCTGATTTAAAAATCATCGAATAAATTAAAACGGATGTTAAGGACCCTCTCATCTCGAAGTAATAAAATGTCACGCCCAGCAAGTTAGGACACGACATCTCGAACTTTGAGAATGAGCTTGCTCTTATTTAAAATTCATGTATTTTAACCCCTTTTAAAAGGATATTCGGTTAGTTAGAGTGAACGAAGAAAATCGAAACCCAGTAAGTTAGGGCACGTTTCCTCGAATTTTTGAACACCGAATATTGCCTTTATTTGCGAAAAATCTTATTTCGAAGTAACAAAATGTCGTACCCGGTAAGTTAGGGCACCACACCTTGCATCTCTGAAAATAAGTATTTTCTTTTTTAAACTCGTATTGTGATTAAAAAGAATATTCCGTTATTTAGGTAAAATGAGAAGAAATCGAAACCCAGTAAGTTAGGGCACGATTATCTCGAATTACCTAATACGGGATATTACTTTTATGAAAGAATTGTTTTAATATATTGAGTAGAAAATAACGTGATTTATAGTAAAACGTAAAAGCAAATTATGGTATTAATATATATAATAATACGATAATAGGTGTGATGATGTCAAAAACAATAATATGAACAATTATAAAAGATGAAATAATAGCAAAGCTTAGTAACATGTAAATGTAAACAAATGCATGAGAAGAATGAAATAATCGAATACATAAGTAAATAAATAAATAAATAAAAATAAATAAAACATGACAAAATAAAGAAAATGATAATGATAACGAAAACGATAATAATAATAATAATAATATAAATAATAATAATGGTAACAATGTAAAAAAACAATTATTAACAATATTTCATAAATATGTACATATATATTAAAATAAATATATGATAATATTAAAAGTATACACGTAATATATACACAATATATATAAAATATACATAATATATTAAAATATAGACATAATATACATGAAGAAATATATATATATATAATGTTTAAGAAGAACAAATACACGTAATATTATATTAATATATATGCGTAATATGGAGTATAATGTATATATATTAAAAGAATACATATGTGACATGCGAATACATTAATAAGAACGATAATACTAAAACTAATAATAATACTATATAACATATATATGTATAAGTATTAAATAAGAATGATAATGATAGAATGCTAATAAATAAAAATACAAGCATAATAACAATAATAAAATATAATATTATGAATAATATTAAAATTAAAATAGAATAATGAGAAAAAAGTGGAAAAGGGACGAAATTGGATAGAAAATGAATTTTTTGAGGCGAATTTAAAATAAATAAAAGAAAAGGGGACTGATTTGAACACGCAAAAAACCAGGAAGGTCTAAAAGAGGAAATATCCCGACCCCCTAAAACGGCGTCGTTCGCATAGGTACCAAATTGAAAACGAAATAAATTTCAGGGTAAGATTAAAATTAAAAAAAAACTTAATTGCGAAGTCATGTGAAAGCGGAGGGGCCAAAAGTGCAAATAACCCTTCCGGTTCAAAAACACGAGGATCCCATGCCTGACGGGTCGGGTTGGCCCGCTCCACCCCAAAACGGCATCGTTTTATGCCTTGGGGGGGAGGACCGAAACGCTGCCGTTTCGGTCAGCCTATAAAACCCAATTTTTTTTTAAATCCTTCATTTCCTTGATGTTTCAGAAAAAAAAAAAGAGAGAGAGTTCTCCCTTTCTCTCTGGAAAAATCCCAGATCCCGGCCAGGAGGGGTCGTCGGACCGCCGCAGGGTCATCGCCGGCCGCCGTCGCGCGATGGCCGAAATTTCGAAAGGTATATTCTTTTCTTTTTAAATTTTCTATTATTTTTTGTGTTTATAGTATATATATATGCGAAATAAAAGGTTCTAAAAATAGAAAAGAAAAAAAGAAAAAAAAATAGAATCACCTTTGTTTTTTTTTTTTTTATTCTATGTATTTCGGTTTCTTCAGGTTTGGTTTTTTTCTTGATTTGCTGTTGTGTGGTTTTTACTCTCTGATTTGTATTTTAAAATCAAATATGGTTTCTATTGCTCACAGAAATGCCCAATCCCTACAATGGTTTTGGATTTGGCCTTTTATAGCCATTTTACATGATTTCTATACTATTTACTGTCTTTTCCTTGGTCTTTCAGGTGAACGGCGGTGGCAGTGGACAGGTGTGCCACTTGCACTGGTGATGTGACCATGGCGGTGGGTGGTTGGCGCTGACGGCAGAGGATAGGTTAGGGTTTCAGATTTTCTGAAACCCTAATTTGACTAATGGGTCTGGGGTTTGGGTTTGATTTAGGTTGGGCTTTAGTTTTTTTTTATTTGTTTTAGGTATTGGGCTAGGGTTGTAATGGGTTTTGGGTAGGTAGATTTGGGTTAATTTGGGTTGGGCTTGGTTCTGGTTTTTTTTTTTTTTGTTTAAGGCCCGGGCGAAATTTGGCTTGTACAAATTGTATCCTGTTGAGGAAGAAAATAGTTATTTTATTAAGTTTCTTTGTTGATCTTATTTGGATGGCCTTATTAGAATAAATTTTTTATTATATTAATTTCTACTCTACCTTCCCCGAGTTCATTCTCGACAGAACCCATTCATTTAAAATATTTTGTTAGATTCTTTTTGATCTTCTTTTTTTTTTTTAATTTCGTTGGAAATCAATAAAGACAATTCCTATTTGAAATAGATATTTCTACAAGTATTTTATAATTCAGAAACAATTGTTTCTTGCACAGATTGTCTATTAATCTACTATAATTATTGGATACCCTCACTTAGCGAATTACTGCATTTATTCGAGTGATCCTGAAACGATGAAAATCTCTTTTTTCCCTATCTCTATCCCGATGAGCTAAAACCAAAGCTTTTATTCTTTGTTGAGTAAAAATGATTAAATTGAATCATTAATTTTTTAAAAGAGTTAATATTATCTCTCTCTTTTTCATTTAGTCAAATATTAGAAAAGCCTAAATTGACTCTTTTAATTTGGAGAGAGGCTAAAGAGCAATTTTCTCATTTAGCCAAGAAGGGTTGGATAAAAATAATATTGGAATTAAATAAAATTACATTTTGAGGTTTATTTTTTTTAATTTTCTAGTACCATGTGAATTTTGAAAAATCTTTTTTTTAAAGTTGAAATTGAGTTACTCCAAATCGCTTTTGAAAATTTTAAAATAAAAAAAAATCAAGTTAAATGTAAAAGCATTTATAGGACGAAATTATATATGTTGCTAAATAATGATATTACATGTAATAATTATGGCTACAAAAAGGTGAAATGTTGCTTAAATAAGAAAAGGTAATCTACAAAAATAGTCACTTTTGTTTGCCTTAGGTTACATTTTAGTCACTTATGTTTGAGATGTTATGTTTGAGTCACTTATATTATTATTTTGTTACGAAGTGATCACTCTACCGTTAAGTTCCGTTATCTCTCTAACGGTAATCCTACGTGGCAGTCCAACTAGATTTTAAGTGCAAACTTGGATTTCTAAACGGGATGAAAATAGATTTTTAATTAAAAAATTTAATTAATTAAAATTTTTAAACCTAAACCTTAACTAAAAAAACTTTTCATATCCTCTTTTTAATTTTTCTTCCATCTCTTCTTTTTACCAATGGGTTTTTTTTTTCATTTGACTGGAAATACTATTATTAAGATCAAAATAGTTGAAATCAAGAATAAGAAAGAATAATTAAAAATTTTAATTAATTAAATTTTTTAATTAAAAATCTATTTTCATCCCATTTAGAAATTCAAGTTGGCACTTAAAATCTAGTTGGACTGCCACGTAGGATTACCGTTAGAGAGATAACGGAACTTAACGGTAGAGTGATCACTTCGTAACAAAATAATAACATAAGTGACTAAAACGTAATATTTTAAACATAAGTGACTAAAATGTAACCTGAGGCAAACAAAAGTGACTATTTTTGTAGATTACCCATAAGAAAATTTATGCAACAATAATTCATGTGTTATAGAAAATTAATAAAACAATAAAAAAGTGGATGAAAATACGAGATAATTTTTCATTGTCGTATTTTCACTTACAAGGTGCTATTTATAAGCTCCTTTACATTTAATTACATTTAATGAAGTAAGTTTTCTTAATTACTCCATTTAATGATCTCTTTGTTATAAATGAAATAAAGAGTTTTATTACTTAAATATGCTTAGGGGGTTATAGACATCCATTTAATTTACAACACTCCCCCTTGGATGTCTTTTTAAATAAAAATATGCCTTATTAAAACCTTTATTAAGAAAAACCCCGTGGGATAAAAACCTGATGAAGGAAAAAGAGTACACAATCTCCTATTACAAGTTGCCTCGTTAAAAACCTTTACCAGGAAAACCCAGTGGGACAAAACATTGGTTAAAGGAAAAGAATACAACATGTTTTAGACTCCCCCTAATGGCGACATCACATTATACCTTTGAGTCGACGCATTCCAATCTTGTTTCGTAGTCTTTCAAATGTTGAAGTTGACAATGCCTTGGTAAAAAGATTTGCTAAATTATCACTAGAACAAATTTGTTGAACTTCTATGTCACCTTTCTTCTCAAGATCATGAGTGAATAATAATTTTGGTGAAATATGTTTTGTTCTGTCACCTTTGATATAACCACCCTTTAATTGAGCTATACATGCTGCATTATCTTCGTATAAGATAGTTGGCATATTTTCCTGTAAAGGCAAATTACATATCTTCTGGATATGTTAGGTTAATAATCTTAGCCAAACACACTCTCGGCTTGCCTCATGCATTGCAATTATTTCAGCATGATTTGAAGAGGCAGCAGCTAATGTTTGCTTTGTTGAACGCCATGATATGGCAATACCTCCACATGTAAATAAATATCCCATTTGAGATCGACCTTTATATGGATCCGATAAATATCCAGCATCAGCATAACCAACTAATAGGGATTTTGAATCATTTGAATAAAATAACTCCATATCAATGGCTCCTTTGAGATATCTAAATACATGTTTAATTCCATTCCAATGTCTACGTGTTGGAGAAAAACTAAATCTTGCTAACAAGTTTACAGCAAAAGCTATATCAGGTCTTGTGTTATTTGCAAGATACATCAATGCTCCTATGGCACTTAGATATGGTACTTCAGGACCAAGAAACTCTTCATCATTCTCACAAGGACGAAATTGGTCTTTATTCACATCTAACGATCGTACAACCATCGGGGTACTCAATGGATGTGTTTTATCATCTTTTTCGTATAACTTGACTGATGGACATGAATTCCATCTTTTAAATGCTCGATCTGCAGGCCAAGACAAAATTTTGTTTTTCCATGATCTTTCATCTCAAATTCGTTCTGTAAATAATTTATTGCATTTTGAAGCTCTTTAGGAGTTCCAAGAATATTTAGATCATCAACATAAATAGAAATTATCACAAAGTTTGATTCAGACTTTTTTTATAAAAACACATGGGCAGATTGGATTATTTTTATAACCTTCTTTTAACAAATATTCACTAAGACGATTGTACCACATACGTCCAGATTGTTTTAATCCATATAAACTTTTCTTTAATCTGATTGAGCAATTTTCCCGGGAAACTCTATATCTTTCAGGGATTTTAAATCCTTCTGGAATTTTCATATAAATTTCACTATCAAGTGTACCATACAAATAGTTGTAACAACATCCATTAGACGCATGTCAAGTTTTTCACGTACTACCAGACTAATAAGGTATCTAAATGTGATTGCATCCACCACAGGAGAATATGTCTCTTCATAATCAAAGCCGGGTCTTTGCGAAAATCCTTGTGCTACAAGTTGTGATTTATATGTTACGACTTCATTTTTCTCATTTCATTTTAGCACAAATATCCATTTATATCCTATCGGCTTTACATATTTAGGTGTTTGGACTATAGGTCAAAAAAGCTCAGTTAAGAAAGTGAATTTAATTCTGCTTGAATTGCGTCTTTCCATTTTGGCCAATCTTTTCTATTTCTACATTCCTCAATAGATTTAGGCTCAGGATCCTCATTTTCTTTTGTTATTTCAATAGCAACATTATAAGCTAAATTGTTGTTGGCAACTATATTTTTTCGATTCTATCTTTTTCCTGAAGTAACATAATTTATTGAGATTTCTTTGATATCACCATTTTCAGGTACCTGAACCTTTTCTGGGGTTTTTTGATTAGTTATATCTTTGGCTTCTTCTAGGGCACTTGCCTCCACAATATTACCATCTTAAATAATTGCTCCTTTCCTTTTACGAGGATTTTTATCTTTGGAACCGATTGGCCTTCCACGCTTCAGGCGTGGATTACTTTCTTTTGCACTAACAATTTGCCTTATTGGGATATCAATTCGTATTGGAGCATTTTCAGCTAGTATGTGAGATTTTGTAATTCTCTTTAGGTCAGTAAATGAATCTGGCAGTTGATTGGCAATGTTCTGCAAATGTATAATCCTTTGAAATTCTTGTTCACATTGACTTGTACGAGGATCTAATTGAGAAATGATGATCCATTCCATGTAATTTCTTTGACCAATTGTATTTTCTCTCCCCCTAATATTGGGAATGTTGTTTCATCAAAATGACAATCAATAAATCGTGCAGTAAATAAATCTCCAGTTAATGGGTCAACATATTTAATTATAGAAGGAGATTCATAACCAACATATATTCCCAACCTCCTTTGAGGACCCACTTTGTGCGTTGTAGTGGAGCAATTGGAATATATACTGCACATCTAAAAATTCTAAGATGGGAAATATTTGACTCCTGACCAAAAGCCAATTGTAATGAAGAGTACTTATTATAACTTTTTGGCCTTAAGCGCACAAGTGCTGCTGCATGCAAAATAGCATATCCCCAAGATGTAACAGGGAGTTTTGTTCTCATGAATAATGGCCGAGCTATTAGTTGGAGGCGTTTGATAAACGATTCAGCTAAACCGTTTTGTGTATGAACATGAGCTATAGGATGTTCAACTTTTATCCCAATTGACATACAATAATCATTAAAAACTTGGGATGTAAACTCACCAACATTATCAAGATGAATAGTTTTGATTGCATAATCTGGAAATTGTGTTCTTAATCGAATTATTTGAGCAAGTAGTTGATAATAAGCACACATGTGACCACCTACTAGAAGCATCTATTAATACCATAAAATATCTAAATGGTCCACATGGTGGATGAATGGGCCACATATATCACCTTGAATACGTTCCAAAAATGCTGGAGATTCAATCCCAACTTTAGCTGGTAATGGTCTAATAATCAATTTTCCTTGAGAACAAGCGACACAAGATAAATCCTTGAATTCAAGATTCTTTTGGTTCTTTAATGGGTGTCCAATTGAATTCTCGATGATTCTTCGCATCATAATAGATCCGGGATAGCCTAATCGGTCATGCCAAATATTAAAAATATGTGGCTCTACAAACTTCTGGTTTGTAGTAACATGTGACTCAATTGCACTAATATGTGTATAATATAAACCTGATGAAAAAGCAGGTAGCCTTTCCAAAATATATTTCTTTCCACATTCAACATTTGTGATATATAGATATTCAACATTTTTCTCATTCATAGTCTCAATATGATATCCATTAAGACGAATATCTTTAAACCTTAATAAATTTCTTTGAGACTTGGTGGAATATAAAGCATCATCAATGATAAATTTTGTACCCTTAGGTAATAATATAATAGCTCTCTCAGAGCCTTCAATAAGTTTTGAACTGCCCGATATTGTATTAACATGGGCATTACTCATTGTCAAATGAGAAAAATATTTTTTTATCTTTGAGAATCGTATGTGTTGTAGCACTATCTGCAAGACACATGTTTTCATTGATTTTGGGTCCATCGAAATTTTGTTGAATATTCACATTCTTCATAAAAACAAACAAAATATAATATGAGAAATATTACAAATATTTATTAAATATATAAATTATTCATTATGCAAGAAAATAAAATATACTTAAAACAACAGAAAAATGTCAAAATAAATCAATTTTTCTAATGATTCTCAAAGAAATCTGCCACATCTAGGTGAGTTGTTATCCTTTTTCTCAATCTCAACATGAATGATTTAATTCTTAACTATCTTTTCGATAAAATTTCCGGGCTAAATACCGATACGAAAAAACTAAGCCTACTGGAAATGGCACTGAGACAGGCTTTATCACAGGATTGAATCTGCCCGGACTTGATTTGATGATCCGCCCTTTCCATGGGGCACAGGCCTTAGGGACGTAGGAACTTGCTGGCTATTGAAACTATCCTTACTTTATTAACGGGAACTGACTTGACTCGCTAGGGGTAGGGCTGAGGATCCAGCATCCCAACCTGAATTAGAGGGGCGCTCCAATTCGAAGCGTGGGCTACTAAGGAAGGCCCCTTTCCATATCGGGTAGAGTCTTCAATAGTGTTTTGGAATTCATCGATATGGGAGTACAAATTTTTCAGGTACTCTAACAGATAGAGCTTTTTCTGCGGCATATTGAGAGCCATATAGTCTCCCGCCAATCAAAAATCTGCCACATCTAGGTGAGTTATTATTATAGTGAATATCTTCATCTTTTGCCTCCATTTCATCATTTTGGGATATAAAATTTGTCTCTATATGCTTTCCCTTCCTTTTAATGGATGCTTGATAAAGTTCCACTAAATGCTCAAACGTACGATAGGTACGTGATCAATGCCCCTTCATACCACATCTGTAGCATATATTCTCAACAATCTTTGAAGGATTATTTTGACCACTTCTTTCTTGTCTTTCATTGTTATTCTTTTTCTGGTAGTTAGAAGTGTCATTGTTATGACCACCATGATAACGATTACTAATACGTCCTCGACCACGTCCCCCACTATGTCCACGACCACGGCCGCGACTTTTATATTTTCTATTTTCATAATTATTATGTACTGCTACATTCACTAGGGAATGGTGCAAGACCAGTGGGACGAATTCCATGTTTCATCAATAGCTCATTATTTTGTTCAGCCACCAAAAGGCATGAAATCAATTCAGAATACCATTTAAAACCTTTTTCACGGTATTGTTGCTGTAAGAGCACATTAGTAGCGTGAAAGGTTGAAAATGTTTTCTCTAACAAGTCCTCATCAGTTATGGTTTCTCCACATAATTTTAGTTGAGAACTAATTTTGAAAAGTTTTGAATTGTATTCACTTACAGTCTTAAAATCTTGCAACCGTAAGTGCATCCAATCATAACGAGCTTTAGGGAGTATCAGAGTTTTCTGATGGTCAAATCGTTCTTTCAAATTTTTCCACAACTCAAGAGGGTCTTTCACAGTGAGATATTCCACTTTTAATCCTTCATGCAGATGATGACGGATGAAAATCATTGCTTTTGCCTTGTCTTGATTAGATGCTTCTTTATCTGCTAATATAGTATTCCCTAGACCTTTAACATCTAGGTGAATTTTAGCATCTAACACCCATGACAAATAATTCTTGCCTGAGATGTCTAAGGCCGCAAATTCAAGTTTGACAAGATTTGACATTATAATCACTTGAATCAAAATACGTATACCGTATATAGTTTAACGAGAGTTATACAGGCAAATTATATAAAGTCGAAATGACGTGAACTTCACTATGAACTCGTAGAAGCTCGTGCTGATAACGTGTTATAGAAAAATTAATAAAACAATAAATAAAAGTGGATGAAAATACGAGATAATTTTTCATTGTCGTATTTTCACTTACAAGGTGCTATTTATAAGCTCCTTTACATTCAATTATATTTAATGAACTAAGTTTTCTTAATTACTCCATTTAATGATCTCCTTATTATAAATGAAGTAAAGAATTTTATTATTTTAATATGCTTAAGAGGTTATAAACATCCATTTAATTTTCAACATCATGTTGTTATTTTAGACTTTCAAAATATGCAATGGTCTTTTATTTACCAATACAAGTTTAAGCAATTATATAATGGAATGTGTGCTACTATTAAGCATGGTATGTTGCTTAATACATTAAAAGCAACATTTAAGAATTGTTGCATAATGTTTAATATAATGCAATAATTTTTATATTTATTACAACTTGTTTTTTAATCAAAGATTATTAATATTTTAAGTTCACTCGAGCTAATCTAATCTCTTCAAAATACGAAATGTTTATGAGTTTAAGTAGTGTCAAACACAAATAAATATGTGCAAAATTGCCTTAACTATAAATTATTTCACACCTACTAGTGGGTGAAAGAAAACATTTGATGTAAAAACATATTTTTTTTAAAAAATTATTCAATAATGGTAAAGAACTTGTTTATAAATCTATTAAATATATGTTTGATCCTTGGATATGTTAATTTTAGTTCTTTTATTTAAAGATTATATAAAAGTATGAAAAGACAAAAGTGTAATCATAATAATATTAATAATCATTTAATAAAAATATATTAATTTTACCTAATTAATTCGTGACATTAATTTAATTAAATATATTATAATATTGTGTGTGGTTAAAACTCTTATTAGGCATCTGAGTTCAAATTTTGTCACCTTATTTTCACCCCAATATTGTATAAGAAAATTAATTTAAAAAATAATTTCTAATGTATGTTATCATGCACAACAACTACTTTAAATATATTTTAAAAAATTAATTTTAAATTTTTTATGAAATAAAATATCAATCTTTCTGAAATTCAATATTTAAAAAGAAAATAATGATTAAAAATATAATTATATGAAGAATTAAAAACTACAAAAGAAGAATTAACATGTCTCAAACAAAGGAATGGAGGTTGGAAAGATCTAAAAGAAAGCTTAGGAATATTCTTTTTAATGTAGTATAGATGGAGAATGAATAAATATTAATAAATTTTAGTTGAAAGATAATTGGCCAAATTAAGATGAACAATTATTAATTGTGTGGTTCCTCTCATGCTGCCTGAGCTTGGCTGCTTTCTTCCTATTTTTCTACCACTCTTCATTTCATTTCAACATAAATCCACATTTTATTACTAACTAATAATGAAAAAGAAAATTCATTTACAGAGCCACCACCAAACACGTTAGCATGGCTTGGGCTGTATCTAGAACTTTTTATTTTCTCATCTAATTTTATAAAAATAATTATTCTAGTTTTTATTAAGTTGAAAGATTTTTTAATGAATTTATATAAAAATATTAAATTTTATATTTAATTATTTTAGATTTAAATTAATTACTTTTCTTTAAAAAATAATATATTATTGCATAAAAATATTAGAATAAATTTTATCTTTATTATTAAGTTTTAAATATTACAAAATAAAAGACGAATTTACACTCTATACCATATTAAATTATATTTTATTATGATTTAAAATTATATAGTTTCGAGTTACACTTTAAATTAATTTTACACTGATCTATATAAATATTGCTAATATATATTATGACATTAATATATCAATGGTGGAGTTCTTTCTAACCTCAGCCAACCATTTTAGATTTCAAACTTTCTTGAGGTAGCGCAAATGCTTCATACTTCTTTTAGGCTTTGCGCCAAACAAGGTTGGTGCACGGTAATAGCGTGCAGCATGCAGTGTACTTGGGTTGGTTAGCCTGCCATGCACACGCATTCAAATTAAGACTAGGGCACTGAAGTCAATGTCAACCTTGAAAATTTTCTATATAAATAGGCACTCCATTGAAACCAAGCTGCACCGTTGCCTTCTCTTGTAACACTCTTATCCTCTTCCACAACCAGCACCTTGCTCTCTTTTAACTCCAAATTTGCACAAACCAATGGCTCCAACACTTGCCAATCCATTCAATGATTCTTCTGCTCTCATTGACTTTGTTATTAACCAAGGGAATGGAGTGAAGGGCTTGTCCGAACTGGGTCTTAAAGCCCTCCCTAAGCAATATATCCAACCTTTGGAAGAGAGGATGTGCATGACCAATATTGTACCCCAAGGATCAATTCCCATCATTGATATGTCAAAATGGGAAGATCCCAAAGTAGCTAAATCAATTTGTGATGCTGCTTCGGAATGGGGCTTCTTCCAAATTGTTAATCATGATGTGCCTATTGAAGTGTTAGAGAATGTTAAAGATGCTACTTATAACTTCTTTAAGATGCCAGCTGAGGTTAAAAATAAGTATTCCAAGGAACATTCATCTTCAAACAATGTGAGGTTTGGCACAAGTTTTACCCCTCAAGCAGAAAAGGCTCTCGAGTGGAAAGATTATCTAAGCTTGTTTTACGTTTCTGAAGAAGAAGCTTCTGCACTATGGCCTTCTATCTGCAGGTAGAAAAAATGTTACTTGTTAGATTTTCTTGAATCCTTAAACATCATACCATGCATCCCTTTTGTTGACAAATATATTAATAAACCTTTTTGGTATTGTTTTGTAGGGAGCAAGTGTTAGATTACATGAAGAAGTCCGAAGTTGTCATTAAACAACTATTACAGGTGCTAATGAAGGGTCTAAATGTCAATGAGATTGATGAGGCAAAAGAATCATTATTGATGGGTTCAATGAGGACTAACCTTAACTACTATCCTAAATGTCCAAACCCTGAACTCACTGTTGGAGTAGGTCGTCACTCTGATGTCTCAACTCTTACAATTCTTCTTCAAGATGAAATTGGGGGACTTTTCGTAAGAGGAAACGAGGGAGATGATTGGATTCATGTTCCTCCAATTAAAGGTTCTCTTGTGATCAATGTTGGAGATGCACTACAGATAATGAGCAATGGAAGGTATAGGAGTGTTGAACATCGTGTGGTCGCTAATGGAAGTAAGAACAGAATTTCAGTCCCTATTTTTGTGAATCCAAGACCTGCTGATATGATAGGACCATTGCCTGAACTGGTCGCAAATGGTGAGAAACCAATTTACAAACAAGTCCTTTATTCAGATTACGTCAAACATTTCTTTCATAAAGCACACGATGGGAAGACAACAGTTGAATTTGCTGAATTATAGACGTAAACTATACCTTCTGTTTCTTTATCCAATATAGTGAAGCTCTTGATTTTGTAACAAAAAATGGCTAAGAAAAATAATATGTATGAAACTAGCCTTTCTCTATGAAAAGGTGTATCTAGTATAAGATAAAAAAGATATCATTTATTTGTTTTGAAGTAATTACATTATTAGTCCTAAACTTTCGTTTTATTTAATTTCAATCCTTAACATTTGAAATTTATTATTTGTTCTTTATAAGTTCCAAAAATTTCATATTGGAGACATATGAGCCGAACTTATATATATATATATATATATTTATATGTGTTCCAAGTTCATGTACTCTTTATACATTTGAAATTTAGTCTCTTTACTTTAATTTTCAAAAATTAGTGCTTCTACCTTTCATATTTCAAAATTCATGTCAATTGTTAAAACTATTAAAATCTTCTATTAAATTTTTGGTATAATATTTTAAAATAAAAACTCGGTTGTTAGTCATGTAATAAAAAATATTGTAATAAACTTTAATTTAACATAATAATTTTAACGATTTGATGAGGACCAAAGAAAGCGGTGGAGTACAAGGATTGAATCCACAACTTTCGCAAAATATAGGGATTAATAACAGCATTTAACCTAATTTTAACACAATTCGACCTGAAAATTTTAAAAGCAAAAGACTAAATTCCTATAAATAAAAATATAAAATTAAAATTTACAAAGAATATAACAACTTATATCATTTAAGTTTTATATCCATTTATCTAAGATATTAAACAAAATATTATTCACTACTTACTGCATCATTTTTAATTTTATTTTTAAATTATGTATTTAAATATTAAATGAGCTTTGTTTTTAGTTTTAGCGCAAGTATATATTTTGGGTTAATATTTGATATATTGACAGTATATTTTTTCACAAGTAATCTTAAAAATATTATCGTCTTTTTTTAAAATATTTATTTTTTTAAATATTTTACTATTTCCTTACAAGACACTTATTAATTTTTGACCTTGCTTGTAGAGTCTACAAATTTTACAAGTATTGTACCAAATATTATTTAATATATTTTATCTTTAATATTTGTATTCATTTTTATTAAAATTTTATATTCTTCTAATATTTAGTATTAATATATTATACTTAATTTTATTTATATAGTGACGTATTCGTGTATCCTACGAATCTAAACCTAGGAATGATTTATAGTTGCAACCAACGGAACATTTATACTTTACGAAGCTTAAAATATACTTTGATTCTCTATACCTATAATATATTTAAATTTTAGTTATTTTACTTTAAATCACAACTTCAATTATTATTATCATTTTCTCGTCATCGTGTCTTACCCGACTTTGGGTGCCTCTCCTGTGCTTTCTTGTTCTAACTTTTGCAGCACTAATTAAATCATTTCGTTGGAGAAATACACATTTTATTAAAATTAATTAAGGGTACAAATAGAAATGGACACTAAAATATTTCCCGCATTTTATTTTGGTCACTAAATTATGTGAAATTAAATTTTTGGTTACAGAATATTAACAGCAGTTTGAAATTTGATGGAAGTGTTAATATAGACATTTTATTGGTCTAATAACAAATTTAGTCCTCTAATATTTATATATTCTATCAATTTTATTTTAAATATAAAAAAATAAATTTAGCTCTCAATATTTACAAAATTTTTCATTTTAGTTTAAATTCCAAAAAAATAAAAAATAGCCCTCTTCATTTATAATTATAAATGAGAAATTTTGTAAAATCTATTTATATAAGGAACTTGGGTAAGGAATGGTGATTTGGAGAGAGAAGAAAGAAAAGGCAAGATGGGCATGGTTTTGGATTGAAGGTTGCCATTCCATATTTCCATTGGTTACAAACAAGTTCAAAATTTGCCCATTAAGGGTGTTTTTCTTCACTCCCCATCTTTCTCCATTTGCATTTTGGCTGTTTTTATTACCCACCGCACTTTGCAATTTGTAGAAAAAGTTAGTGATATAGTATATTTAGGATTAAATAGATAGTATATGTAAATATTAGAAGGTTAAATTTATTATTAGACTAATAAAAAGTCGACACTTTCATCGAATTTCAAACAGCTATTAATTTTAGTGACAAAAATTAATTTTGAATAGTTTAGTAACTAAAATAGAAAAATAATAGGAACAATACTTTAGTGACAATATTTTACTTTACCCATTAATTAAAGTAATGAAAAAATAAAATAAAAAGACGACGACCAAACACATAGCATGGATTGGGCAGTTATTTACTTCATTAATTTATATAAAAGATCCATATTAAAAACGTTTTGTCAGATGTCAATTAGTTGTAATATTTTACTTGGTTCTTTTCTTCTTACAAATGGAATCCATGTCACCCTTACATTGCATTTGGGAGCATTTTGGGTATATTTATTTTCATTCCTGTTTTAGTTTTATATATAAATGTAAATTCAACACAACTAATTAAATTTATCAAAAAAGAAGCATTAGTTTAGAAAATGATATATGTATTTATTACATTATTTTAATGTTGATTAGGTATATCTAAAGAAGCATTAGTCTTTGCTGATTATGATATAATAATTATAAGTGGATAGTAAAATTTTGAAAAATATAATCTCTAAATCGTAAAATAGACACGAAGATATTTGATTTTTAAAAAAGGCTTAATAATAATTTATGTAATCTGTCAACTTTACAAAAAAATTATTTTAACCTTTATTTAATTTTTTATTTTTTAAGTCTTTAAACTTTTATTGTCGATCGAAAATAGACAAAAAAATCAATATTAATTATCTTTCTGAATGTGACATCCACGTAGATGTCACATCAATAATGAATTAATTTTTATTTTTAAAATTTTAAAATTATTAAATAAGTTATTAACATTACTAACAAGTATAGAATATAAAAAAATGTTTTTAAAATTTTATTTAATTATTAATATGGCATATACATAGATGTCTTGTCAATAGTGTTAAGTGATATTAATTTTTCCATCTATCTTAAAGTGATTTGACAAAAATAAATTAAGGGTCAAAATTATTTTTAAATATAAAATTAGCAGACTAAGTTTATTATGAAAAAAATCAATCAGGTTTGACCAAAGCAAACAAATTATTATCTGATTCCTTCCTCAGCCAAATTATTCTTTTCTCATACATTTATAGAAATGAATTATTCTCGACATTACGTGAACTTGTTATGACTATATAAAAACAAATTGACATTTTAATTTACTCAAAATTTAAAATATAAGGTCTACATGAGATGATAGAGTCAAAAACAAATATAAAATAATTTTACACAAATTGTAAATAAATATTTACTATGAGTTTTGATATTGTAATATACCTAGGGTGGAGTTCTTCTGAACTCGGCCAACCATTTTGGACTTGAAACAATTGAAAGTAATGCGAATATTTTATGTTTCCATTAGGCTTTGCGCCAACCAAGGTTGGTAGTAACTGCGGCAAAGTACTTGGGTTGGTGAGCCTGCCTTGCACACCCATTCAAAGTAAGACTAAAGCACCAAAGTCATCGCCAGCCTTGAAAATTTTCTATATAAATAGTCACTCCACTGAAACCAAGCTGCACCATTGCCTTCTCTTGTATCACTCTTATCCCTTTCACAAACACTAGCTAGCTATCATTTAACTCAAATTTTACTCAAACCAATGGCTCCAACACTTGCTGATCCATTCAATGATTCTTCTGCTCTCATTGACTTTGTTATTAACCAAGGGAATGGAGTGAAGGGTTTGTCTGAACTGGGTCTTAAAGCCCTAGACAATATATCCAACCTCTGGACGAGAAGATGTGCATGACCAATAATATACCTCAAGGATCAATTCCCATAATTGATATGTCAAATTGGGAAGATCCTAAAGTAGCAAAATCTATTTGTGATGCTGCTTCAGAATGGGGCTTCTTCCAGATTGTTAACCATGATGTACCTGTTGAAGTGCTGAAGAATGTTAAAGATGCTACTTATAACTTCTTTAGATTGCCAGCTGAGGTTAAAAATAAGTATTCCAAGGAACATTCATCTTCAAACAATGTGAGGTTTGGCACAAGTTTTACCCCTCAAGCAGAAAAGGCTCTTGAGTGGAAAGATTATCTAAGCTTGTTTTACGTCTCTGAAGAAGAAGCTTTTGCATTATGGCCTTCTGTCTGCAGGTAGAAAAATTGTTAATTGTTAGATTTTCTTGAATCCTCAAACATCATGCCATACATTCCTTTTGTTGACAAATATATTAATAAACCATTCTGGTAATCTTTTTTAGGGAGCAAGTGTTAGATTACATGAAGAAGTCTGAAGTTGTAATTAAACAACTATTACAGGTGCTAATGAAGGGCCTAAATGTCGATGAAATTGATGAGGCAAAAGAATCATTACTAATGGGTTCAATGAGGACTAACCTTAACTACTATCCTAAATGTCCAAACCCTAAACTATCTGTCGGAGTAGGTCGTCACTCTGATGTCTCAACTCTTACAATTCTTCTGCAAGATGAGATTGGGGGACTTTTTGTAAGAGGAAACGAGGGAGATGATTGGATTCATGTTCCTCCAATTAAAGGTTCTCTTGTGATCAATGTTGGAGATGCACTACAAATAATGAGCAATGGAAGGTATAGGAGTGTTGAACATCGTGTGGTCGCTAATGGAAGTAATAACAGAATTTCAGTCCCCATTTTTGTGAATCCAAGACCTACTGATATGATAGGACCATTACCTGAATTGGTCGCAAATGGTGAGAAACCAATTTACAAACAAGTTCTTTATTCAGATTACGTCAAACATTTCTTTCGTAAAGCACACGATGGGAAGAAAACAGTTGAATTTGCTGAATTATAAACTTAATATATTTTTCTTCCTTCATCAAATGTAATAAGGTTAATAACAAATAGTTGATAAATACAATGTGTATTCATAACCAGACTTTGTCTTCAAACACATGTATTGTGAGATCCAAAAAGATATTTTTCATTTATTTTGAAATAAATACATTTTTAACTGTTGAATGCATTTGCAATGTTTCTCTATTATAGGACTAGATTTGTAACACCCCTAAAATCACTATGCCATGAAAAGTGGTATTAAGTTGTGATCACAAATAGTGGAATTCTTGGTAAAATAAATAAGTTACATAATTGATAAAAGAGAAGGATGATGGATGCCAAAGGAAGTTGAATTAAGAAGTATGTTACGATATATTAATTTAAGGTAGGGATTAAATCATAAAGATGTGAAAAGTTTTGGGATAAGTATAATTATTCAAAATTTGAAGAGTTAAAATATAAATATGGGAAATTTGAAGGATCAAAAGTGAGCATAACTCAAAATTCCTTATGACACGAAATTGATAAGCAATGACTGAATTGAATAATTGGAGAAATATGAAGGACTAAATTGTAATTTTCCAAAAGTCAATAGTGATTCAAGGATGGAATTGTAGAGAACTATGAAGGGTAAAATGGTGATTTCATAATTTGGATAAATATTAAGTGTAATAATTGAGGATGAATGGTGAAGAAAAATTGTTAGTTAAAATATTTTATTATTTTACTATTATTTTATTTTAAGATATTTTTATATTGATTAATGATATTCTTTTCATCTTTCTTTCAAGTTCATCCCAGCACCATCCATGGAGAAAATAAATTTTGATTTCTTCGCAATTTGGTCATTTCCTTGAAATTAAGAGAGAAATCCTTAGAACTTCTAGTAAAATCAAGCCTTCAACAATCTATTGAACTTAGATTTCAAGAAGGAAGATTGTATGTTCATGTTGGTGGAGAGTGAAAATCAAGATAAGGCTTGAAATTAAGAGAACAGTAAGAATATCAAAGTTATCATGTTTTCAAGTTGAATCTTGCTAAAAAGGTATAGAAATGATGTTAAAGAAAAGATTTTTGATGAAAATTTTTATGTTCTTAACGAAGAAAGAAATTGAGAAATTGAACCAAGTGATAAAAAGAATAGAAAAACAAGTGATTTGAAGTGGAAGATAGGTAGTACCCTTGAATTCTTTTGTTACTTAAAGACTAAAATGTAAACTTTATGAATTTTGTAGTAAACGAGTAAAATAAAAGTGTAAAGTAATTTGATATGCGAAATAAAATGTTATTATAGAAGGTTTCACTGAAGTGTAATATGGAAGTGAATTAAACATAAAGGGATATTAAAGTGAAATTATAGTAAATATTGAATTTTCATGATGCTAATGACTGAATTGTGAACTTTGTGAAATTTTTAGTTGAAATAAGAGAAGTGAAGTGCATTTGTAACACCCCACACCCGTGCCCTATGCCGGGATGGAATACGAGGCGTTACTAAACTTGAACACATGCATACAATCATTTTGATGTCATCAAGACTTGGTCAAATTTAAAACTTTTTCGAACTTTTTCTAAACTCCTTAACATGGGCCTACGAGGCCCCAAACATCCATTGGAAACCATTCGAGACCAACTCGGGTCATTTAACCAACTTTAGAAAAATAGCCCTTGAAACAGGGCACACGCCGGTGTGGAGGGGCAACACGCCCGTGTGGAACTTGTACATGGCCGTGCTGATGGCCTGTGTGGCTTACACGGCTTAAGCATCTAGGGACATGCTCGTGTCCCATGCCCGTGTAGATTTATTTTTCAATTCGAAGCTACAGGGGTTTTCACACGGCTTGACACACACCTGTGTCCCTCACACGACCATGACACGCCCGTGTCTAAAAACCTCGACATTCTATTTCTGACGTCAACATCTAATTAGGGGCACAAGGCCAAGGTACACGCCCGTGGCCAGAGGCCGTGTCCTCCACACGGCTGAGACACATGACCGTGTCTCTGCCCATATGTTTACTACCATGCATACTGACTTGTAAAAATTAACATGCAGGGGACACACGGTAAAATAACACGCCCGTGGGGCTGACCGTATGTTACACACGACCTAGGCACACACCCATGTGTTTACCTGTGTGGACGATATAAGGCTATCTACCAAGCCTTTTGCCACCCTGAAACACGATTTAACTCCATCCAACATACCAAAATCTTACATAACATGATTTCTAAATCAAGCAACCATACCAACAACTTCACATTCATGAAAGACCTTTTTGTATTAATATAAAAACATTCAATGTTAGCCATTATTCATGGCCTTATACAAAATGAGTCAAATACTAAAGTAAGCCAACATACTTGGCAGATTTAAAAAGACATAAAACTCAAAAGTCAAGATCCTATACATCCTATAATCAAAATAAAAGAACTAACTATACCAAGTGCTTCAGATGATAGTGTGTCTGGCTTCTTCGACGTAGGCGATGATCCTCGAGCTACTTTGGTGGCACTATAAGAAAATGGAAAGGAAAATAGGGTAAGCATAAAGCTTAGTAAGTTGCATGAAAATAAACGTCAACTAATTATCATGAAACAATATGCTCATAACCTTTCATAGCTTATTCGTGAATACCATAAATGGACGTAAATACAACTTACTCATCACTATCCAATACAACTCATATTGCATATATTGAGCCCACATCTCATACATTTCAAATAGGTACCTGTACCACTCATCACAGGATCATACCTTTTCTCATTTCGATATAAATCATAAATCTTTTGTTGAACCATTTGGAATACTACCGGATACTCAATAGCCCTAACATGGGATAAGATGCTGACGCTATGTCCCAGACATGGTCTTACACTGGCTTTCATATAGCGAGTTTGATGCCATGTCCCAGACAGGTCTTACATTGGCTCTCATCTATCGGTGTCGATGTCATGTCCAGACAGGTCTTACATTGGCTCTCATCTATCGGTGTCGATGTCATGTCCAGACAGGTCTTACACTGACACATAACAAGCTGACGCCATGTCTCAGATAGGTCTTACACTAGCTTGTATATTGCGAGGCTGATGCATGTCCCAGACATGTCTTACACTAGCTTTCGTCTCAATACTGATGCATGTAACAGACATGTCTTACACTGGCGTAAATATCTCGAGGCTGATGCATGTCCCAGACATGTCTTACACTGGCTCTCATACTGTGGCTGATGCATGTCCCAGACATGTCTTACACTAGCACAAAAATGACCCAAATGTCATGGCATGAATATCTGATGATTCCTAAGGCTCAACCAAGAGTCCTACTACTTCAATTCTCATCATGCTTAGTCATTTCCACAATCAAATAATTTATGCTATAAAAATTCATTCATACATGAAAACAACAATGTAGTTGCATTATTTACACACAACTTACCTCGGTATTCAAAATGTAGACGACTAGTTCGGCTTAGTCCATTAGCTTTGCTTTTCCACGGTCTAAAGATTTTGTAATTCTTGATCTATAATGATAAAAATTCACAAATTTAATCATTTTATTGATCTAGGCACTCAACAATCTATAACTGGGAAAAATGACCATTTTGCCCCTAGACTTTCACAAAATGACCATTTTACCCTAGCCCCAAAAATCAAATTTTCTCGCATTTTCTCATTAATCAAGCCTATCCGACTACTTTTTATACTAGGAGCAGCTCACAATTCTTATTATTTCACACATTTATCACCTATTTTACAACTTATTCAAAATAGTCCTTAGTTAGGGTTTCCATGAAAACTACTTCACAAAAGTTGTTTATTTCACAACCATGATTCATTTTCTTCCATAAAATTTTAGAAAACAATATGAACACTCTCATGGTAAAACCCTATACTTTCAATCATTTTGCAAAATAATCTCCTGATTTGAAAGCTCATGCTACAAAGGTTCTAAAAGTACAAAAATCATCAAGAAAGACCATCAAAATCACTTACTTGAGAGGGTTACAAGTTGCTGAAATTTTGAAGCTCAAAAACCCCTACAATGGCTGAATTTTCGGTGGAGAAGGAGATAGGAAAAAGATGATATCTTTTTCTCTTTATTTTATTTCTATTTTAGTCAAATAAATTACCTAATTGTCACTAACTTTGACATTTGACCAATCTTGTCTCCCCTATGGCCGGTCATGCTAAGTTTTAATGGTTTATTTGCTCTTTAAAGACCCCCAATTTATTATTCATAGCAAATTAACACCCTTAGCTATCGAATCAAGACTTCTGCACTTTATGCGATTTAGTCCTTTTTCGCAATTAAGCTCACAAACACTAAAATTAATTCACAAAAATTTTCATGCACCTACATAATCATGCCATCACAAATAAAATAATATGAAAAATAATTTCTCCGGCTTCAGGATAGTGGTTCTGAAACCACTGTTCCGACTAGCCCCAAAATCGGGCTATCACATAAAAATAGATATGTGAAATATTATATTATGGTGAATTAATTGATTAATGTGATATGTGATAGCGAATTTGAATGAAAGGTGAAATTAAAATGATATTATAATAATTATTGAATTTTATATTGTTAAGGATTAAATTGTAATATGTTCAAAAATGACTATAAGTATTAAATTTTTTAAAAGAGTTATTCAAATAAAATGTTACATGGAAGAGAACTTATTTAAAGTGTCTAAGTATTAGATATTGAATTTCGTGGCAAAAGGGATTAAATTGAAAAGTATGTGAAAGTTCTATGTGTTATTATTTGATAAGTGAAAACGATGTAGAGAGTACGAAACAAATGATTTATTATGGACCAGGAATTTAGTGAATAAAATTTCATGATTATTGTAATTGAAATTTGCAATTTTTCTTTAAATTATGAAAATGAGGACTAAATTGAATAAGTGCAAAAATATAGTGAAATTGTGAAAATCGTGAAATATTACATTTGTGTATAACTAATGTAAGTCTAGTGGTATTCAAGCGGCCATGCAGACTAGTGTTGAACTTCGTGGATATAGTTGGCATGTCATAGGAACCCGAATGTTCCCGTGTTAATCGTGATATTACACTTCAGTGCCATTCTGTTCTGGTAATCCACTTCGATACCTGTGTTTCCAACACTTATGTGCTCCATATTTCGTGATTATGTTTTGTATATTCATCTCACTCAAATGTGTCTAACATGGGCTAAAAGTCGTGAAAACTGATTTTTGATAATAATCCATGTTAAGTAGTAAAGTGATAAAATAATGAATCAAAGTACTACTGAATTTTGTAAATACTGAATAACCTCTAGATTATTATGATGTAGTCGTTAGATTATAATAGTAATATTTTTAATATTGAATAAATTATAGAAATGATAATATTTGAATTCATGGGTACTTACTAAGCTACAATGTAGCTTAACGCGTTGCTAGTAACATGTAGGTGAAAGATCAGATTGAAGCTCTTGACTAAAGTAGTGACCTTAACACATATCATTACATCCCAAGGACTTGGAGAAGAGTACAACATCTCGATTAATTTTTACTTAAGAAAATAACATGTACATAAATGTAACAATGAAATTAGTAAGTCAATGTCTAGTTGTTTCAATACTCATGTTAATTGTGTTTTGAATGAAATATATAAGGTATTACATAATTTATGAGTTTTTGGTGATGTTTGGATTGATTATGAAAAAAATTGGTATGGTTGGGAAATGTTTGAAAATAGAATTTTCAGGTCTCTATCCTAAGTCTCGAGACATGAGGGCTTATGTCTCGAGACAAACAAACTTCGAAGCTAAAATGCTACAATCCCAGGATTATGTCTCGAGACATATTGAGTTTTATCTCAAGACATATGTTGCTTTGTCTCAGGAAATAGTTCATTGTCTTAAGACTATGTATTGAGACAAGGCAACATTGAATCAAAATTCTATATTTCTAGGGTAATGTCTCGAGATACATAGGCTTGCACCTAGAAATTTTCTTGTTTTTCTCTGAAAGGCCCTAAAATGACTCCCAATCAAAGACAAAATGTATGGAAAATTTAGAAATGGTTTAAAAAGTCTTAAATGACCTTAAAAATTGGTCTAAAACTTGAATGTATAATTTAGAACTCAAATTAAAGTGATCAGTTTGTTAATGTAACATTCCTTACTTAAGGGATGTTATAGGATTAAATTAGTCCACTACTATTAAACGAATCAATTTAATTATTCTACTATTAAAATAATAAAACAAAACCAAATTAGAATAGAGTTAACATTTATTGTTTAAAAATTACATGGAAGTTATTTTTTTCCTTTACAGTTCAATGCAAACAAAAAATTCCATTTGTAGAATCATAACAAATATTAACTCTATTAAAGAGTAAATTATATTTTATATAGTAAATGTTATCTTTGTTGAAATTTGGACTTATTTGATTATTTTAACAGTATAGGAACTAAATTAATCCATTTAATAATAAATGGACTAATTTGATCCATCTCTATATTAGAAGGACATGCTAGGTATATGTATCTATTTTTATTCTTACACTATCTTTTTTATTTAATTTTAATTTATTATTTGATTGCATTAGTCCCAAATTGTAACACCTTCACTCAATTCGTTCGTCGAGTTCGAGTATGGGTGTCACAACTGAACCAGATTATTGTTCATACTAAGATCTCACTAAGCTGGAAACATATTGTATTACCTAGTTATAAAATTTACAATAGTGGCAATATAAAGTTCACTGTCTGAACTTCAGACTCTAAGGGATTTGAATTTTACAACACATATATATTTGTCCCCATAGGGAAGTTCCTAAATGTACCCTCTTCCTATGTGCATGACACTTTCCTTTGATGCCTCTGGACTTATCTCGATCTGGCTCAGTCCTTCCCTAAATTCCTTGTCCATCAAGTCTTGCAATCACAAGTCAACCATTGTAAGTTCAAATGAACATAGTGAGTTTCTTCACTACACAAAATATTCCCCACCTTGTTGGGGTCTAAATAAATAATAATAGATACAACAAACTCCTTGCTCATTTGGAACATTTTTTTTAAACTGTCATAGCGGGCGTTATCCTATTCTCGATCCTATCCATTGGCTGATAGATCATTAAGCAATTTCCTTTTGATTATTCTACCAGCATTCGATCGGCCTTGACATTTCCTTCGAATGTCTCGCCATCTCTGTGGACTCTATCCTTCCTTTTTATTAAATTCTTTCTTCCACTTATCCCCAATATGGATTTTTTCTTCCCATCATTATCCCTATTAATGCGGCCTTTTAGCTTACCTTGCTAAAGGCCCTTGGTGAGTATTCTCAATCTCTTTAGTCCATGATAGACTCTTTCCTTATCTTAATCTCGTATCACTTACTCACCTTCCACCCGTTGGCATGACTGGTAAGGTCCCATACCATCCTGGCAGACTAAATTCTGCTTAGCTGAAATAGTGGTTCGATTACTTCTTTGTAATCCGCTTTAGTCACATGACCTTACCTTTAAGCGTAGCACGCCTTTCAACTAAGGCCTAGTATGACCTTCAACGCTCAGCCGAATACCACGTATGGTCTTTTGAGTTCATGATTTCTCTGTCATACTGCATCCCCTCATGGCTCGCCATTTGGTTGATACTTCCTTAATGATTTCCCCTTAAAGAAGAATAGTTTTAACAGACTTATCTGTCATCCCATGTATTCTTTTTTGTCAATGGGTTCTATCTAGCCCTTCTTTTCCTTAAGGTCTAGCCTGATTCACAAGACCACCCACTAGGATATAGGGTTACTCTGAGTGTCCCCCAGCAGCTCTTATTGATGGATCCTTATCTAGAATCAAGCATCGTTAGTGCCTCCAATTCCGTGATTATTCCTTCTAGGTTACCTCCCACATGCTTTACTGGCTTTCAAATGCTATCCTAGCAGTCTTTTCCCACTTTATATTTCCCTTTTTATTGGCGGATTCCTTCGTCCCTCTAGCTATCTAATGTATGCCTATACTTCCAATTTTCATCCAACCCCTTTTACTTGTTTACGGGTTGTCCCATGATTTCTATTCTGATTTTCCACCCGTGTTTATTATCTCGGTGGATCTTTTATATTGCCACAGCTAACCTATGATCTTACTCGTCAGGTTCCATGTTTAATATCCTGACGGGCTCCATTGGTTGCCATAGTCGAACTCTATTGGTTGCTATAGCCGAACTATGGTCTTACTAATTAGGTTCCATGTTTAATGTCCTGATGGATTCCATTGGTTATCATAGTCGAACTATGGTCTTACCCCCATAATCCTTGTGTTTATTATCCTAATGGACCATCCCGCGTTTAATGTCCTATCAGATTATCTATGATACCGTAACGTCTTTCATCTAGGGTCTTACACACTATAACCCTGTGTTTACTATCCTAACGAACTATCAAAGGATGTCATAACATTTTTCATCCATGGTCTTAGTCCTATTTAGCCGCCGGCGAGTTTTCACATAGTGCTATAATGTCTTTCAGCTATGGTCGTACTCATTTCTATCATGATGTCATAACATCTTTCAGCTATGATCTTACTCGTTTTTATCATGATGCCATAGCGTCTTTCAGGTTTGGTCTTACTCATTTTAGGCATTTAGCCTTCAACGAGTCACTTGGCCTAGCCATGTTCTATAGATTTACTTATCTGTTTCATTCTATCCATTCCTCCATTTCACTATTCTTAATCTTGATGCTCGAACACCGTAATGTCCCCTTTGCAAGGCCTGGAGTTTTGCACATCACGAGTGCATATAGCAACACCGTGTGATGGTATCTAATAGAAAGTCTCGTTTCCTTTATCCTAACTTCATCTAAACCCATCAATGTTTCCTCTTTCATGTTCCACAAACCATAAATGCATCTCATAAATAAAATTCCATGGTATCATAATCAATTCATGTATTTTGAACCAATGTGGCGGATACTTACATTCCTATACAATTTTAACATACCTAGCATCTAGGGATGAAGTGCATAAGCTCAGTTGATGCTTCTTTGCCTCATCCGTTTAGCTTTTTTAGAACGTTGAATCTTCTCTTCTTCTAGCAGCTAAACAAGACAACCAATTCATGGGTTAAAGTTAGTAATCCCAGTTTAAGCTTAGTTTTCCAAAAACATGCAGAATCCTTAAAATGGTTTTTGGAAGTCCTTAACTTTGGTTTTTAAATCTTATATACACAGAAGGATTCATGATCTTACCAACTTACTGGATTCTCTACTTTTCCTACTCAAATCTCAACATCATTGCCCCATGCAGAGTTTTCTTGTAACCGTCTCTTTTAGGAGCTACTAAAGAAGAAGATGAATGGAAGATGAAAATGAAATAGAATGGAGTTGAATCCTCCTCGGGAAGTAATTTCCCAACTATTTATAACCTTTCATGTGCGATCTTTCACCGTATAACAACCATTCATCCATAATCATTTTGTCTCCCACTAAAGAATTGCTAATAATGATCCGATCGAATCAGAATTGAATTTCAACCATGTTCAATTCTATTTTTACCTTTTCTTGATTTTCCAATAAAGACCACCAACTTGCGGTCTTATTCAATTAGATCCCCTGATGGTTCCAAATTTTCAGGTTTAAAGGAAACTTAATGTGATACAAACAAATTCATATTAGATATCTAAGTCAAACTTTAATATAATAATAACTAGATTATGACACATCTACGATGTGGGTGAAAAATTTTATGTAACAAATCTATTAAAAAAATTATACTAAAATTAGTTGTGGCTTTATTGAAATGGTAAAATTTAGAGAAGAAAGATTTTGAGGTCTTGAGTTTAAATCTCATTATGTAGGTAATTTTCCAAATTGTATGTAAAATACAAAAACATTCTCAAAAATACTTTTATTGTTTTCTAAAACTATTGGGTTTGTAGTAATTTCACAATTGAGTTGAGACCAATTGATGATGATGATGATGATGATGATGATGATGATGATGATGATGATGATGATGATGATAATAATAATAATAATAATAATAATAATAAGTCATGAATTTTCAAGAAAATAAAATTATTTGTATCACTAATTTATAATATATTTATATAAGCACGAGTTTGGAAAAACTTTTGAATTGGTAAGAATACATTTATTGTTAATTGTAATACTTAATTCACATTTTAAAATAATTATAATATTTAACTTAGAAAGAAAATAGAAGTTTCAAAATAATTATAATTTAATAAGAATTGTGGTAATTACATATTTAAAAATAATTATAATTTAAATTACAATTATTGATTAAAAGAATTGGACTGATTATAAAACAGAATTACTTAAATAAAGATTTAAGTATAAAATATAGGAAAAAGTGGTGTGGTAATTGTAATTTGCTATTATGAGTTAAAAAATTTCACCCCTAAATAGAAATCAGCCCGTTCAAGTTTCTATTGAATAATAAAAAATAAATAAAGGTTTGCTTGAGATGTTGTGTAGCGGTTGCTTATATCATTTCTTACAATGAAATGAGAATTCAATCCCAACCCTATTTATTTTTTTAGAGAGCATTCACCACGGAGAAGAGAAATTAGCTATTGTTACAGCAATGAATACCCTAATTTCAATAAAAAAAGTGTTTGCTGCTACAGAGGTTGAGTGTTATCATAATGTAATAATTATTATGTTTTCTTTCAAATCCACTTTTAGTATTGTAATGTCTCATTTATACCATTTGCCAATATTTCTCTCTAAATATATGCAATTCTGCATTCTTTCTATTGAAGCTACTTTCCTATGTTACTTGGTAGGTTTCTGACAAGGATTGAAGGATCTTTTTAAATTATATCTTCATATCCACGTGGGCATCGAGCATTGAGTATTTCAATAAACATGAAGCGTCAAAGCAACATAAGTTTAAACACATTGATTGTGTTCCTTGGAAGGTTTTGTTAATTTCATCATCCCTTGGATGCATCACTATGATAATGAAATTTCATGGAGATAATATAGTTTCATAAATTCTGTTATAATCACAATGTTAACTACCGTGAGTGTGTCGGTTTCCAATTATAGCATTAAGTCTAAAAGTACATTTTTCTATTATATGCGTGTAATTATTTAGTTTATCCGGTAAAAACATTAGATTATTTGGTCTTGTTGGTCTTACCCTGTTGACATTTTTTTATGTGTTATTTCTTGCAGGTACAGAGGAAGTTCAGGGATGTGCTGTGAGCCTGTACTCCATTCATTTTTCTTGAGATTGGGCCATTTGCATTTTATAAATATATTTCTCGGGTATTCATAGCAATGCATACAAGTGACCATGAACTAACTCCAGTTATACGAGTAGGTGACTCATGTTGAGTACATTCTATTTTTTCTAAATTGTTTCATGTATTTGGAGATATGTCCGAATATGTGTAAAGAAAATTACAATGGAGATATGAGGTTGCTATATCGTCTCAGGTGCTAAGTTGCTTCCTTTCATTAGCCCTTCGCCTGATATCTTGGATTAACCGTGTAATGTTGAGATGAGAAGATCCCCCTATTTCAACAGCCTTATTTGCCATTTCTCCAAGTCTCTTAGCTCTCTTTCTTCTCTCTTCTCCTTCCTCTCCTTCATCCATCAGCTTTTCAATAGCCTCTTTAACATCTTCTTTCTTCACTAATACTCCAATTTTCTCCTCTTCGCCCCACCTCATTGGCTCCTCTACTCCCACCCTCATTCCGATTTCAAGTATTTGTACAGCCAGTTTCTCATTGGCAAACTGATCTGCAAAAAGCGGCCAAGTTATCAATGGAACACCGGCAGAGATGCCTTCGATCGTCGAGTTCCAACCACAATGAGTTAAGAACCCTCCAATAGCTGGATGCGACAGTATTAACACTTGCGGCGCCCAACCCCGGATCACAAGCCCTCTTCCTTTCGTTCTTTCCTCGAAACCATCCTCTGATATCCACTTGTCTACTTCATTTGATGCATCACTTCCTCTTATAACCCAAATAAATGGCCTATTGGATGCCTCTAGGCCTAAACCGAGTTGAATTGTTTGTGGGGGTGTCACATTCGATATGCTTCCCAGACAGGCATAGATTACGGTACCTGGTTTTTGAGAGTCAAGCCATCCCAAGAACTGTTGTTCATCAACCGGGGCCTTGTTGCCTCTCTGAGCTTTATCCATTGCCTCCTTGTTACATAGAGAAACCGGACCAATGCACCATACTTTGTCCTCCCTTGTCTTCTTGTATTCCTTAACATATTCAGGTTCCATCTCTTCAAAAGAGTTTACGATGACACCGTAAGACTCGAGATCTGCCTTCTTCCGTCCCTCAGAAATTTGCTTGAGGTTTTCATACATAACTTGTGGGATTTGGCATTTAGTGAACTCAACTTCGTGGGGCATGTTAGGCATAACGAAGTACTCTGTCTCGGTGGTTACTTCGTCAAGTACGTTGGAGATACGTAAATTATGAAGACAAACAGGAAGAAAGCAACAAACTCCCTGGAACACGATACGCGGAATCTGAAACTGGTTGGCAATGTCGAGCGTGTAGGACAACAACACATCAGAAAGGATACAGGTGGGGCGTGGCGTTAGCTCAGGGAACAGTTTTCTGACTGGTTTTTCGAGCATGTTGGCTGCTTGGAAGAAATTCAAGGCTAAGCTAAAGGAAGGCAGCATGTCAAAGCTCTCGCACCCTTCCGTTAATCCAAATTCGGCAAAAGGAAACCGAAACTCGAGTAGACGGATGGAGAGCCCCGATTCCATTGAACGATCGAGGGTTGCCTTGAATCTTGCTGCGTTTCGAGGCGTTATAATGATGGTTATAATCACGCCTCGCTGTGCCAGCAATCTAGCAATGTCAATCATAGGGGTCATATGGCCTTGAGCCATGAAGGGAAACACCACAAAGTGAAGCTGCTGCTCCTCTTGAGTAGGAGTAGCCATGGAAACTGTTGAAACTAAATCATAAGCTTAGTATATTAGTCTGCGTTCATATATTTATATAAAATTTGATATTTTTATTATGTGTGTAATATTTTAGATATTTTAATATATTGTATGTAAAACAAAAAGAAAAAGAACTGGTTGAGTATGATTGGTTTTGCAGGTGAGATAAGTGCATACATAAGCATTTTTGTCTATTTAAGTAGAAGTGAGTGAGGTGTTTCTCATTTGTCAAATTAAATTGCAATTAAAGTGCTGGGCGGCTATTATTGATTTGTAAGTAGTCATAAAATGTCGTATACGGAATCAACTTTGACTGGTGGAGACTTACAAGCCAAACGTATTAACAACAATCTTGTGACAAACAACCAAACATTAAATATGAAAACCATGATTTGAACTAAAATATGCTGGTTGAAAGTCCATCGTTTGACTTTCCTACTTAGCTTTGGATCTTCGGATGTGAAATAGGAGATTTCGGTTTGGAAGAGATAAGAGAGCTTTGACCCACATTGATCAATCAGACTATTGAAATTCCTTGGCATGAGTAAACCTGTTAGGTTTTTGAATAATTTATCAGGATGAAGTATGAAGCTTAGTCTAAACTTGAGCAACAACGTAATAAATCCGGATGAAGAATGACATAAACTTTGAAATTCAAGTCTGGAAGTTTTTAAGCAAACGAACAGAATCTGGTTTTGAACTATGAAAGCAAAAATTGAAAGAGTAATTTTCTTGAATGATTTCTATTGAAATTCATTGATTAAAAGATGGCATACTGCCAGTATATATACCAGTCATAAGCTGGTCAGCTTTGACAGGTTTCACTTACTATTTTTAGGATTCATTGCAACTTGCACAACTTGCAAATTAAAACTTGTAAAATTAGATAAACTGATATATCAATCTTATCAACACCGAATGCATTAAATACACTACCTACTTAGTTCTAATTTAACTAAGTTACAAAATATTACTTAAAGTAACAAAATGAAACTGAAATTGAACAGTAGCATCAACTTCAGTAGCTGTATGTACTTCATCCAGAAATACTACAGCAGCTTGATCTGCTTCCTCATACTTCATCCGCATAACTTATGTTGCATGGTCTGTTCCTTGGTTGCTTTATCTGCTGCATGCATGCCAACTTCAACACTCCTCCTTGGCTTGCATGTTGTAAATTCCCATTTTGGCTCTTAAATCTTCAAATCTTGACACACTGAAGGGCTTTGTTAAGATATCAGCAAGTTGTTCTTCAGAACTGCAATGAATCAGCTTCACTTCTTGAGCTTGCTCCATCTCTCTAACAAAGTGAAATTTGATCTTGAAGTGTTTCGTTCTCCCATGGAACACTGGATTTTTTTGCAATTGCAACAGCAGATTGGTTGTCATAATTGATCTCTATTGCTTCCTTTTGGTGTTGGTTTAAATCAGCCATTATTTTTCTTAGCCAAATGGCTTGGTTGACAGCTCCTGCAGCTGCCACATACTCTGCTTTAGCAGTTGATTGAGCAACAATAGTTTGCTTCTTTGAACTCCAGCAAAAAATGGCTGAACCAAGGGTGAACAGATACCTTGAGGTACTCTTCATATCATCTATTGATCCAGCCCAATCACTATCAGCATAGCCAATTAATTTTATGCTTTCAGCCTTAGTGAACATCATTCCATAGCTCAGTGTACCTTTAATGTACCTGAGCACTCTTTTGGCAGTTTGGAAGTGTTTTTCATTGCAGCAATGCATGAATCTTGAAAGCAAACTTACAGAAAATATAATGTTTGGTCTAGTGGCAGTTAAATAGAGGAAACATCCAACTAGACTTCTATAGGTTGATTCACTAACCTTCTCAAAATCGCCTTGGCTTGATAGTTTCTCTCTAATGGCAACTGATTTACTTGTTGTTTTGCAATTCTGCATGGAGAATTTGTTTAGAATTTTTAAGGCAAAAGCCTTCTGACTTAGGAAGATCCCTTGCTAAGTTTGGGATACTTCCATGCCAATGAAGTAAAATATTTGTCCCAAATCAGACATCTCAAACACTTGTTGCATTTTGAACTTGAAGTTTGTCAGCATTGCTTTGTCTCCTCCTGTTACTAACAAATTTCAACATATAGAGACACTATCAGTTGAGTTTCACTACCTTGCTTTTTCACATACAAAGTAGGTTCACTGATGCTTTTCTCAAATCCAAGGCTAGCTAGATAGCCATCGATCCTGCTATACCAGGCTCTTGTTTTCAAGCCATACAAGGCTTTCTTCATTTTGTACACCTTGTCTTCTTGACCAAAAATTTTGAAGCCTTCAGGCTGCTCAACATATATCTCTTCTTCAAGGAATCCATTGAGAAAGGCTATCGAGCTGATGGATTTTCTATTGCATTTATGCTGCTAAGGCAACTAGTAACCTTATGCTGTCAAGCCTAGCTACTGGTGCAAAGGTTTCAAAGTAGTCAATGCTATACTTTTGGCTGAACCCTTTTACAACCATCATTGCTTTGAGTTTGTTCAAGCTTCCATCAGCATTGTGCTTGGCTCTAAACACCCACTTCACTCCAATGAATTTTCTGTTGAGTGGTCTTTCAACTAGCTGTCAGGTCTGATTCTTTTCAATCATACCAATTTCATCAACTATTGCCTGTTTCCAGCCTTGATGAGGTTCAGCTTCTTCAAATCAGCTTGGTTTAATAGCAACCACATGAGCTCTTTCATAAATCTCAACCAATGGTCTAATGCCTCTGACTGGTTCCTTATCAATGTCTATTTCAGGACCAACTTGATCAGCTTCAGTCTGATCTGTTGCAAGATCTTCAGAGACTGCCTCTGGTTCATTTTTATCCCAGTTCCAGCTTGCCTTCTCATCGAATACAACATCTCTACTCACAGAGACTTTGTTTGTTAAAGGATCAAGTATTTTATAACCCTTCTTGATACTGCTGTAGCCCACCAAAATACCAGGTTGAGCTTTCTTAGCAAGCTTGTCTCTTTTTGCTGCTGGAACATGAGCATAACAAACACATCCAAAGACTTTTAGGTGAGCCAGTGATGGTTTGAACCCGAACCAAGCCTTGAATGGAGTTTTCTGAGCCAAAGCTTTGGTTGGGAGCCTGTTTTGGAGGTAAACTGCAGTGTTAACTGCTTCTACCCAAATGTCTTAGGCAAATTTCTTTCAAACATCAGGCACCTGGCCATATCCATCAAGCTTCTGTTTTTTCTTTCACTTACACCATTTTGTTGAGGTATATAAGTGTTGGTGAGCTGGTGTTTGATGTTTACTTCATCACAAAACGTATGTAACTCGGATGAAGTATACTCAGTCCCATTATCAGACCTCAATGTCTTCAACTTGCAACCTGTTTCAGTCTCTGTTGCAGTTTTAAACTTCAAAAATACTTAAGCCACTTCTGATTTCTGTTTCAAAAAATAAATCCAGCAATATCTCGAGTAATCATCAATGAATAAGATAAAATACCCGCTGTCATTCAGAGATTGAGTCTTCATTAGACCACCCACATCAGTGTGTACAAGTTACAGTTTTTCAGAAGCTCTCCAGGCTTTGTTTGTAGGAAATGGTAGTCTAGCTTGTTTTCCTAGCTGACATACTTCACAAACTTCTTGCTTTTCAACTGAGTTAGTAAAATTTTCAACCAAATTTTCTTTGGTTAGTTGAGTCATTGAGAAGTAGATGACATGGCCAAGTCTTTTGTGCCACAGCTTGGATTCATCCTGAACAGCTGTGTAGGCATTGTCTGCGCCCTTATTCCAATCCACAACAAAACTCTTGTCAACCATGGTCACTATCATGAGCTTGGGTCCATTTGAATCACTGATCAGACATTATTTGCCTTTGAACACCACAAAATAACCCTTTTCTAGCAACTGAGCTATACTGAGTAGGTTTCTATCTATTTCAGGCACCAAAAGTACATTTGAAACTAGTTTGGCACCTGTAGGAGTGTCAATCAGCATATCTCTTTTGCCTTCAGCTTTGATGAAGTGTCCATTTCCAACCTTCACCCTTGTTTTGAAGCTTCTGTCTATTGACTTGAAGATAGCAGCATCCGGAGTCATGTGGTTAATACATCCACTGTCAATCAGCCATCCTTTTGTGGCTTTTCTTTTGGTAGCTGTGCAAGAAACTGCAAAGACTTGCTCTTCTTGGTCACTGCCTTCTTCTACTACTCGAGCTTCAGCTCTTGGATGTTGAGGTTGATTTGGCCTCTGTTTGCCTTTGTTTTTGCAAACTTTGTCTGCATGGCCCATCTTTTTTACAGATTTTACACTGCACATCAGGCCTAAACCAAAATACTTCACCCGGATGACTTAGCCTTTTGCAGTGTGGGCAAGGTGGATATTTTCTTGGACCACCTGTCTTTGGTTTGTCTGACCAGGTTTTCTTCCCCTTGTATCTAGAGGAGTTTGAGGCTGATCTGGTTTTGGCTTGGAAGGCACCTTCTTGATGCTCTTCCAGTCTACTTGCTCTCCTTGTCTCTTGAGCGTAAAGAGCATTGATCAGATCTGTCAAGGATATGCTGGTCAAGTCCCTTGAGTCTTCAGGAGATGAGATCTTTGCCTCATACCTTTCAGGTAATGTTGAAATCACCTTCTCTACAATTCTTACTTCACTAAATTGTTCTCCAAGTAGCCTTATGTTGTTTATTACAGACATGATTCTGTCTGAGTACTGCTTGACAGTTTCTTCCTCTTTCATCTTCAAGTTTTCAAAGTCCCTTCTTAAATTCAGTAGTTGTTGCTGCATTGTTCTTTCATTCCCTTAGAAATCCTCCTTCAACTTATCCCAAGCCTGCTTCGGTGACTCACAAGCCATGATTCTTGTGAAAATCACATCAGATACACTGTTCTAGATATATGACATAGCTTTATACCTCTTTGTTCTTTCATCAACATGCTGCCTGATCTGAGCCATTGTTGGATTGGCTCTTAGTGGTTCTGGTTCAACATCAGAGTTGACCACTTCCCACAAATCGAATGCCTGTAGGTAGGTTTTTATTTTCACTACCCAAATGTGGTAGCCCTCTCTATTGAAAATTAGTGGTGCAGCTGGTGAGAAGCCTGATGAAGCCATGGTTCTAAGGATTGAAAATGACAGGTCCACTAAGAATAAGGCTCTAGATGCCAATTGTTAGGTTCTTGAATAATTTATCCGGATGAAGTATGAAGCTTAGTCTAAACTTGAGCAACAACGTAATAAATCCGGATGAAGAATGACATAAACTTTGAAATTCAAGTCTGGAAGTTTTTAAGCAAACGAACAGAATCTGGTTTTGAACTATGAAAGCAAAAATTGATAGAGTAATTTTCTTGAATGATTTCTATTGAAATTCATTGATTAAAAGATGGCATACTTCTAGTACATATACCAGTCATAAGCTGGTCAGCTTTGACAGGTTTCACTTACTATTTTTAGGCTTCATTGTAACTTGCACAACTTGCAAATTACAACTTGTAAAATTAGATAAACTGATATATCAATCTTATCAGCACCGAATGCATTAAATATACTACCTACTTAGTTCTAATTTAACTAAGTTACAAAATATTACTTAAAGTAACAAAATGAAACTAAAATTGAATAGTAGCATCAACTTCAGTAGCTGTATGTACTTCATCCGAAAATACTACAGCAGTTTGATCTGCTTCCTCATACTTCATCCGCATAACTTATGTTGCATGGTCTGCTCCTTGGTTGCTTTATCTGCTGCATGCATGCCAACTTCAACAAAACCCTCCCTGATGATATGCAGAATAAGGTGCAGTGGTACCAAGTTAGATATTGACCTGGTCTATTTACTAATAGATAAGCAACATCGTACATTTTTGGAAAAGCAACATTAGCTAACTTGAATGGAGTAGGAGTAGCAGGTGAGCTGTTGGACAAGGACAAACTATAAGTATGCTGATCGCGTGATTCGTAACAAGTAATAAATATTTATAATGAAGATCAAACCTAGATTAACTATTATCATGACGAAAAGGCAAGCGCACCTATCGAACAATAGTATAGTAATGGCAAGACCGAGATATCGTACCCAAGGGAATCAAAAGTACTAGTAATAACTATCTTTTTATTATTTAACCTAGAAATAAAGATGGGTTGTTTATTAAACTAATTAACTAACTAAACTAAAGCAAAGAGAAAATTTGAAAAAAGACTTGAAGAAAAGTAATTGATAAAGATGACACCCAAGGAGGAATCTACCTAGATTTCACTTGTTATCTGACTCTGAACCAGACGATTTATTCACTTGACTTGATCCGTGAGACTCCCTAACCTATATTATTATCTCTTTCGAGACTAATAACACTTAACCCTCAGTTAAATTAATCAAAATTTCTTTTTTAATTAAAACCACTAGGGAAGTAGTAAATCGATTTATGGACTCCCATATTAGGTTTCACCCTAATCTGACAAAATCTCTAACCCTATTTCTAGGCGTTCGATCAACTCCACTTAATTATACTAAATCTACTCTTAAACAGGGACTTTTGCTCCTCTACATAAGAATATCAAATCATGAATTAATACCCGGAATATTAACTCAAGCATTAAGAACACATAATTAAGAACAAATCAAGTATTTATCATACAGTGCAGATAATAATAACAAGATCCATCATAGGTTTCAACCCCTTTAGGTATCTAAGGGGTTTAGTTCATAATAAAATAAGAGTACATCTCAAAAGTATGAAAATAACAAAACATAAAAAAAACTTTAAAACCCTTGAAGGAATTCTGAGAGAGATCTTCAGTCTTGGAGTAGCTCCGGCTTTTGGGATGGATCGTCTGGCTTCCTTCAAGTAATTTCCGGCGTGTGGTTCTGTACTCCCGAAAAGTTCTAGAGGAGAGCCCCCTTTCTAAGTTATACTTAAGGTGTTTATATAGGCTTTGGGTTGGCTTTCTTCTTCCCTAAGTATCTTTTTCCGTGTAAAATACAACTATTTGAAAAAGGGACACGCCCGTGTGACGTGTTTGCCAGGCCGTGTTCGATCTGTTAAATTGCACACAACTGTGTGGGTCAATGGCCAAGCCGTGTGAATCGTGAAAGCCTTGGTCGACACCCTCGAAAGACACGGGTGTGTGAGCTGTCCGTGTGGCAAGGCTTAGGCCGTGTCATCTTCTCGATTTGGTCTGTTTTGTCCCTTTTTGGCTCGTTTTTGTCTCTTCTTGACTCTTGGTGCTCTCCTGAGTAAAAACATGAAATAACCGGATTAAGAGCACCAAAATCCATAAATCTTGTAATAAACATCCATAAATATTCTAAGTATTTAGGGTAAAAACATGTATAATTTGACGTTTATCAAATACCTCCACACTTAAGCATATGCTTGTCCTCAAGAAAAACTCTCATTTACTACTAGAATTCATTCCTTTCAATCACATAATCATTACTGATAATGTTACAAACTATTCCATGGAAAATCATACAGTGAGAATTCAACTATAGGGGCATTAAAAGCCTCAAACATTCTAAATCGAATATTTTGATAATAAAATTATAGGTAATCTCCTTCCTTTAAGTAATTAACGTTAGTCCTAAATATACAAGAGATGCCATCCTCACTAAGGATTCACTCAAATCACTCAAAGTGTTTAAGGTTCAAGATTAAGCACTCGATTGTCTAACATGAGAAGTTATTACTATAGGCTTGCATGAAAATCAAATCTCCACCACTTGTAAATGATATGATACACAAATCAAAAGGTCTTTACATGGTTGTAATGGTGTTTAGGTTATGGGTATGGATACAAGCTGAAGAGACAAAGGTTAGAATCGAGATAATTTCAATATATTACCCCACTATCAAAAACTTAATTACTGAATCACAAACAAATATCTAGAACTATATTTCATGAGCTCATGACAACTTTAGCTTGCTGAGGATTACAATAATAATATAAAGTTTTTTTTTTAAGAACAAATCAAGTCAATACAAAAATCATACTTTATGATTCAGTAACAAAAAATGGTGAACATAGTGAGGTAACAATATTAAATTTAATCTCGATAAAAAAAGTAAATTAATTAAGAGGATTTCAATAATAATGGGTTAATGGGTTAATGATGAAGGTTAATCAATAAAAAATGTTAGTAGGCTCAAAGGGGATTCACTAAGGGTTTAATTATGTGGGAAGGCTTTTTATGGAGTAAGTGGGTCAAATCCTAAGTGCCTTTATCATATCAGTATATCAAATCATACGCGTGATCTCGACATATATAATCGAAGCAAGTTCTAGAATAACAGTTCAATGTTGACACACTCAAACCACAAAAAAAGTGAGCAAGAAGGAAAGCTATATGTTCAAAAGGCTCAAAAATCTCACCAAATTTGGGTTTTTGATGTCATTCCTGTATACTTAAGATTTCAAGATAATACCTCAATTTAGGAAAATAATCTAAAAATTTTAGTTCTCAAAATATCAACTTATCATGCTCGGTTCTCTAATGTCATATAATCAAATAATCATGCATAATTCCCATGGCCTAATTTATGACATATCAACAATAATTATAGATTACTCAGAATTCATTCGATCAATATTATGAGAAAATCACTTAAGCACAAGACCAAATTCAGGGATTTGAGAATAATGCAAAAAGTTAGGTTTCATGTTCATGTTCACCCCCACACTTAAGATGTACATTGCCCCAAATGTACAAAGATAGACTATTCAAAATAAAGAAAATCATAATAGGGAAGGAGGTAAAACTCCCTGTTAGATGGATGCGGAGCTTGATTCTAAAGCTGGAGTGTTTGGGGAAAGTAGTAGCTGCCACTGTTCTTGGCTAGATGAAGAAATTGGGTCGTTGAACATGGCACTCGTTGGGTATTGTTCCCTACTTGTTTTCTCATTCCGTAAAAGATTCCTAGCAGCTTTGCTTGGAAGTCTGTAGAATCATGAAAAGCTTATTAAGAGTTGGTATGGAAGAGAGTGTAGTGAGATTACCTGTTAGAAATACCAGAAAAATGAAGAAACTAAAATTTACTAATATAGATATGTCTTTCAAAAGAAAAATAAAATTGAAATGAAAATAAAAATAAAAATAAAAATATAGGAGGATTCAATGATCCTCGTCAGTAGGGCCCTCAGGTGGTGGCACTGGAATGGCAATATGGAAGTGCTGGCAAAGCTGCTGCATCATGGCTTGCATGTCGTTCATCTGTCTGTCACGTCGTTGATCTCGCTCGTGAATCATCTCGAACTGTGTAGTGCAATACTTCTTGAAGTGAGCGAGTTGATCAGAAAGGTGTGCCAATGAAGCAACCGCATGAACTGGTCGTTCCTTAGGTGGCGTGATAGAAGGCTCCTCGTGCTATGGGGGGACATCATCGGGAATGTCCTCAAGATCCTCCTCGTCAATGGCTTGAGTGAGACGGTACTGAGGAGGATTGGTCCCATGTTGGCGTTTAATCATCCTTATGTGTAACATAGTCGTGATGCCCTATGGGGACATCTGACCTATCAGTGTAAGCGTTGATGACTGGGCCACGGTGTTGAGGAGGCTGAAGTGTCTGGCAAGGCGTGTCACATAGGGGCCAATAGAGATTACTCCCTTCCGATGCCGCTCAGTCTGATGGCGAATGGCGAAAGGCGAAAGCGATGAAATATGCCAAGTCTGTCACATGTGCATTCGCCATACACCATAAATAGTAGGCGTCGTGGGTGTTGACGACACCGGTGCTCTCTCTCCTTCCGGTCAAGATGTGTGCTAATATGGCATGGAGATATCGTAGAGAAGGGGCGAGAGCTGAGGCCTTCGAGCGGCTAGAGTCGTAGGTGGAAGAGAGTGGTGCCAAAGCCTTCCAACTCAAGGAGGGAGAAATGTGGATATTGTGTGGTAGTGCATTCATGTCCTCCTCCTCCATAAACTTATCGGTGTAAAGTCCTAGAGCGACTCCAAACTCTGGGACACTCATTGGCGAACTAGACCGCTTAATCTGAAGTGAATGGTGCCTGGATCGTCATTGTTGGTCATCACCACCTGTAAATGAAAAGTAGAGCATAATTCTAAAGTTAGCTCTAAATAAATGGGCTCGGTAATAGTGAAAAACCGTTCCCATGGGTCTGTGGACAGGAGGGCGCAGATGGTATCAGCTAGCTGGACTTACTCTACGGCAGCCCAGTCAATGCAGCGACCTGTAGTGAGGGGTCGTGCGCGTAGTATCTGAAATAGCTCCTCCTGCGAAGCTTGCGGAAACTCAAGGAATGGATGCTGAACTTCGGCTCTAGCATGTACTAAGGAAGAACCCAGTCCCCTACGTCTCTTTGAGGATGAGACCGCGGCCTTCTTGCCTCTTGATGATGACATAATGTACCTGAAAATGTATGAGCATTGATATAGTAATTTCAAGATGTGTTAACATTTACCGATATCAAGCGAGAGGTGGAAAATTTATATGATTATTCAGAAACATGTACCAAAATAAAAAATGCATCATTGGTTAAGCAAGAATCCTAGAACTAGTATATGTTATTTAGTAGTTTAAACAATTCAAATATAGAAAATACTAAAGCAAATTCCTAACTTAATTAGAACAAATTGGTAATATTAACAATATCTTTGTGAAACATATAGAATACTAATGTAGCAACACAAATTGGAAAAACAAGGTTGAGAAAGTGAACCAAAAACTGTTGTAGGGTGGCGCACGGGCGCGATGATGGCGAGCACGGGTGTGAGGCGTGAGTGTACAGCTGTGTAGAGGAAAAATAGAGGGAAAAGAGAGAGGAAAGTGAGGATTGATGTAGGGGAGTGGATTTGAGGGTGGTTTGAGGGTTGGGGAAGTGAGAATCTGAGGAATGGTTACCGGAATAGGGATTAGGGAGTGGAGAAGGGGAGATTTCGGCTAGGTTTTTGAAAGCAAGAAGAAAATGAACAGTGATTTACTTATATAGGGGAGGTGCACATAGCCTAGGGCCACGCCCGTGTACTCCAAAGGAGAGCCCGTGTTTTTTAAATTTTGTAATTTAGGTCGTGCTCGGCTACTATCCCACGCCCGTGTGTCTTGAGTGTGTGTGGCACACGACCATGTCGCACGATCGTGCCTAGCTTTGTTCGCTTCTCCCATGCCCCTGTGTTAGGGTACCACGCCCATGTATTGTTGTCCACAGTTTAACGGCACGGGCATGTCTCACGCCTGTGTCGAAGAAACAGAATCGAGTCTTGCCCCTGGCACGCCCGTGTTGTTCTATTCCCACGCCCGTGTTAATCCTATCAAGTTCACCCACGGCCATGTTGCACGGCCATGGGGATGTATCACATCCCGTGTTTTGGGGAAATCATGTCCTGCTTCCACACGACCGTATCACACGGCCGTGCCTCTTCCCCTGTTTGGCCATGGCTTTAGGCACGCCCATGTGCCTGGCTGTGTGGGCTGAAAATCTTTGCAATTTAAAGATAAAGTTAATGATTTAAAGTGTTAGAAATTAAAAATAAAGAAATCAGAATATGTTAGTGCTCGGGTTGCCTCCCGAGAAACGCTTATTTATAATCTAAGCTCGACTTACCTCTCTAGTGAATGGTCAGGGTGGTTCAATGAGTTTATACTCCTCATTCCTGCTATCAACCTCATCAAAATATGGTTTTAATCGGGTTTGTTTACCTTAAAAATGCTGAACCTTGGGTGACTCACCTCCACCGTACCGAATGGAAAAATACTGAGTACCATAAGAGGGATTTCCTCATTCGGCGTACTAGTGACAATGTGGGGATCTGCAGCATCTAGTAAGACTTTATCGCCAACCTTAAGTTGATTAGGAGAGGTATCGGGCTTGTTTTGGAGTAGTTTCATTTTATCATGTGTTCTCAATTTGTGTACTCGCCATTCGTCTAGCTCCTCTATCCGTAGCCTTCGTTCTTCATGAATGTGTCCTCTATCATCCTTGGAACATGGCTCGTGAACTTCTTTAAAGCTTAATTTCTGCAAAGTCATATTGTCAGTTTTAGTAGATTGATGTTGACTATTACCTTCAATGTTCGATGTGATGCCAGAATTATGAGCTTGAATGGTGATCGTTTCGTCTCCCACACGAAGTGTAAGCTCACCTGTGCCAACATCAATAATTGTTTTAGCAGTTGCTAAAAAGGGCCTCCCTAAAATCAAAGGGGTGTTATTATCCTCCTCTATGTCTAGAACAACGAAATCAACGGGAAATATGAACTTATCTACTTTCACGAGTACATCTTCAATAATACCCCTAGGGAATCTTATAGTTTTATCTGCCAATTGAATGCTCATCCTAGTTTGTTTAGGTTTCCCAAGGCCTAGTTTCTTAAACATTTTGTAAGGCATAATGTTAATACTAGCCCCTAAATCAGGTAATGCATGACTTATATGTAAACTACCAATTAAACAAGGAATTGTAAAACTCCTGGATCTTTCAATTTGTGGGGTAGCTTATTCTGTAGAATAGCTGAGCAGACTGCATTTAGCTCCACATGCAATACTTCGTCCAACTTCCGGTTATTTACTAAAAGCTCTTTTAAAAATTTCATTGCATTTGGCATCTGTGACAAAGCTTCAATAAGTGGTAAGTTAATATGCAGTTTTTTCAAAAGTTTAAGGAATTTACCGAATTTTTCATCTGAGCGGTCTTTCCTTGTCGCATTTTTATATTCGACAGTCACTGATTTGTTTGTATTTTGATCTACCTCATCTCTCCCTTTGTTTACCACTGTTTCTTGCCTTGGTTCTGGTTCAGGCTCAACGACTCCTTCGTCATCTTGAGTACTAATTGCATTGAGGTGTTCCCTTAGGTTAGGTTCAGTTTTACTTGGTAAGCTACCTTGTGGTTGTTAGGAGATTAGTTTGGATAGCTGGCCTATCTAAGTTTCGAGCCCTTGGATCGATGCTTGTTGATTCTTAAGTGCTATCTCGGTAGGAAATGGGTTTCTAATACCAAGATAAGTATAGAGAGCATCTCTTCAAGGTTCGGTTTCTTCTCTTGTTGATAAGGTGGCTGTTGAAAACCCTGAGGATTTGGTGGCTTTTGATTTTCTTGACCACCCCAGGAGAAATTTGGGTGGTTCCTCCAACCTGCATTATAAGTATTACTGTATGGGTTATTTCGAGATCTAAAGTTATTATTACCCATATAGTTGACTTGTTCCTCTTCGGTTGGAGTGTTGAAGGATTGATATTCTGTATGCACACCTCCACCACTTGAGTTACACCTCATTACTGAATGTACCTGCGTAGAACCAAGTAAACCATTAATTTTTTTATTGAGAAGTTCTACCTGATTAGAGAGCATGGTGACTGAGTCGATGTTATAAACACTGGCTGTTTTCATTGGCTTTGTCCTCATAACTTGCCACTGATAGTTATTCAGTGACATCTCCTCTATAAACTCATAGGCATCTTTCGGTGTTTTATTATTGATGGTTCCGCCAACAGCTGCGTCAACCATTTGCATAGTCGAGAGATTTAGACCATTATGAAATGTTTGTACTTGCAACCAAAGCGGTAACCCATGGTGAGGGCACCTTCTCAGTAAGTCCTTGTATCTCTCCCATGCATCGTAAAGTGTTTCTAAATCCATGTCTACAAAAGAAGAGATATTATTAAGTAATTTAGCCGTTTTAGTCGGCGGAAAATATTTTAGTAAAAATTTCTCGGTCATTTGTTCCCAAGTAGTAATTGACCCTCGTGGTAATAAGTTCAACCACTGTTTAGCTTTGTCCCTCAATGAAAAAGGAAATAACCGAAGATGAATGGCATCATCAGAGACGCCATTGATTTTGAATGTATCGCAAAATTTCAGGAAATTTGCTAAGTGAACGTTAGGATCTTCATCCTGCAAACCATCAAACTGAACAAACTGTTGTATCATCTGAATAGTGTTAGGTTTTAATTCAAAAGTATTTGCAACTACAGCAGGTCTAACTATGCTAGATTCAGTTCCTGTTAGAGAAGGTTTAGTATAATCATACATAGTACGTGGAGTAGGATTTTGATTAGCCGCAATTGCAGGAGATAGCTGATTGTCTTGGTTTTCAGCCATCGCGTCGGTTGGGAGTTGAGTATCGTCTCCTTGCTCATTCTCTGTGTATCGTAAGCTGCGCCTTATTTCTCTTTGATTTCTACGAACTATACAATCGATTTCTTCGTCAAAAAGTAATGGTCTCGACTGGTTTCTTCTAGTCATAAACTATAAAAACCTACCACGAGAAAGAAAAAGTAAATTAATAAATAATAGTTAATAAAATTAAATTACAAGAAAAATAAATGGCTAAAGTAATAAAAATTTAGCGTTCCTAATATTTTAGTTCCCCGGCAGCAGTGCCAAAAACTTGATCGTGTGATTCATAACAAGTAATAAATATTTATAATGAAGATCAAACCTAGACTAACTATTATCACAATGAAAAGGCAAGCGCACTTATCGAATAATAGTATAGTAATGGCAAGGCTGGGATATCGTACCCAAGGGAACCAAAAGTACTAGTAATAACTATCTTTTTATTATTTAACCTAGAAATAAAGAGGGTTGTTTATTAAACTAATTAACTAACTAAACTAAAGCAAAGAGAAAATTTGGAAAAAGAGTTGAAGAAAAGTAATTGATAAAAACGACACCCAAGGAGGAATCCACCTAGATTTCACTTGTTATCTGACTCTGAACCAGACGATTTATTCACTTGACTTGATCTATGAGACTCTCTAACCTATATTATTATCTCTTTCGAGACTAATAACACTTAACCCTTAGTTGAATTAATCAAAATTTCTTTCTTAATTAAAACCACTAGGGAAGCAGTAAATTGATCTATGGACTCCCATATTAGGATTCATTCTAATCCGACAAAATCTCATAACCCTATTTCTAGGCTTTCGATCAACTCCGCTTAATTATGCCAAATCTACTCTTAGACAGGGACTTTTGCTCCTCTGCATAAGCACATCAAATCATGAATTAATACCCGAAATATTAACTCAAGCATTAAGAACACATAATTAAGAACAAATCAAGTATTTATCATACAGTTCAGATAATAATAACGAGATCCATCATAGGTTTCAACCCCTTTAGGTATCTAAGGGCTTTAGTTCATAATAAAATAAGAGTACATCTCAAAAGTATGAAAATAACAAAACATAAAGAAAACTTTAAAACCCCTGAAGGAATTCTGAGAGAGATCTTCAGTCTTGGAGTAGCTCCAGCGTTTGGGATGGATCGTCTGGCTTCCTTCAAGTAATTCCCGGTATGTGGTTCTGTACTCCCGAAAAGTTCTGGAGGAGAGCCCCCTTTCTAAGTTATACTTAGGGTGTTTATATAGGCTTTGGATTGGCTTTCTTCTTCCCTAAGTATCCTTTTCCGTGTAAAATACAACTCTTTAAAAAAGGGACACGCCGTGTGCCACGGCCGTGTGACGTGTTTGCCAATTCGTGTTCGATCCGTTAAATTGCACACGGCCGTGTGGGTCAATGGCCAGGCCGTGTGAATCTTGAAAGCCTTGGTCGACACCCTCAAAAGACACGGGGGTGTGAGCAGCCCATGTGGCAAGGCTTAGGTCATGTCATCTTTTCGATTTGGTTCTTTTTGTCCCTTTTTGGCTCGTTTTGACTCTTGGTGCTCTTCTGAGTACAAAACATGAAATAACCGGATTAAGAGCACCAAAATCCATAAATCTAGTAATAAACATCCATAAATATGCTAAGTATTTGGGGTAAAAACATGTATAATTTGGCGTTTATCATATGCTGCTGGAAACTAGAGAACCATTGTAAAGCGATCTGTCTGGCATACTAAATGATGTTCAAATGGTTTTGCTTCCAGGCCTTGGAAGATAACTTCATATCTATGGAAAAAAATGCACCCAATATTTGGAATCTGTCAAGACATACGTTGAGGTAATTCCTATCAGATAGCAACCAAACTTTTATGAAGTCACTTATCGATGTTTTCTGAGAAGATGAGTACGTATGCCTAGATTACAACGAAATCAAATGGACTTGCCAAAAGTACAATGGAGAAACAGATGGCCAACAGACTCAGCTTCAAAGAGATAAAAAAACACACATTTGTTATCAAAGCTCACCATTCTTTTAGTTATTTAAGCCTTGCAAGGAAGGCTATTGTTAAAATGGTCACTGAAATCAATGAATTACAAAGAAGAAGCTCAAACAGAATTGGAAATAGAGAATGATTCAATTCATTTATCCAAATAAGGTTACAAGTTTTCTTTATATAGTATTACTTTTAACTGACAAACTGTTGTGAAGTTGCCATTCATATAGTGGCGAACTCATTTGAGAGCTCATCTGAAGCTACAAGCTCATCTACACCTACGAGCTCACTTAAAGCTATGAGCTCAACCTAAATTGCGAACACATCAAGTGTGAGCTATTAAAGTTTTTGGCGAACCCCCAGTTGAACTGCAAGCAGGGCTCACATATGCTGGCATCGATATTTTGTTTAATCTGCTGATTGAGATTACTTGTTAAAGCAAGCAGAGTTAGCATTGATTGGATGTTTTTAGGTACTGATTTAGCTGATTCATTTGTGTACAAGTTTTATTTTTACTTTTCCTAAAAAAATTGATAGGATTAGTTGATTACTTGTAATCACCCCACTTATATATTGTAATTACCTGGATGAAAATAATAATAAAAAAAGCAGCTAGAAATTCTGTTAAGTTTTTTTTTTTGTTATGTTATTTTAACTCTAAAAACACCAACAATTGGTATCAAGAACCTAAGTCTTTGAGGGCTTTTTGTGTGTGTTCATTGTTGTAAAAGAAGAAGTTGATTGCATCTTGTTAGTGTCACCATGTCATCTGGAAGCTTCGCTCCACTTGTACCTCTTATTTTTGTTAGTGAAAACTACCACATTTGGGTAGTGAAGATGAAGATGTATCTTCAAGCATATGACTTATGGGAAGTGGTTGAGACAAACAGAAAGCCAGCACCATTGCGAGCTAATCTAACTATAGCTCAAATAAGACAACATAATGATGAGTCTGCTAAGAAATACAAGGAATTATCGTGCCTTCAGAATGGTGTGTTAGATGTTATCTTCACAAGGATCATGGCTTGTGAGACACCAAAACAAGCTTGGGGCAAACTCAAAGAGAGGTTCCAAGGAACTAATAACACAAGGCAACAACAACTTTTGAACTTGAAGAGAGATTTTGAGAACCTGAAGATGAAAGAGACTGAAATGATCAAGTATTATGCAAATAAGATTAGGTCCACTGTCAACAACATAAGGCTGCTTGGTGATTAGTTAAATGACAGGAGAATTGTTGAGAAAGTTATCACATCATTGACAAAGAAGTATGAGTCCAAAATCTCATCCTTGGAGGACTCGAGAGACTTAACAACAATCTCTTTATCAGAGCTCATAAATGCTCTATATGCACTGGCACAAAAAAGAGCAAGCAGAGAAGATAGGCACACTGAAGGTGCTTTCCAAGCAAGAAATAAAGAGAGTCTATGTACTTCGAGCAATAAAGACAAGAAGAAATGGAATGAAAAAAATAAAGAAAAAAGAGATGGTGAGAAAAAAAAGTATCCACCATGCAGTCATTGCAAAAAGTCAGGTTTCTCAGAAATATTTTGCTGGTTTAGACCTGGTGTGCAGTGTAAAAACTGTAAACAATTTGGTCATGTTGAGAAAGTTTGTAAAAACAAAGTGCAACAACAACAGCAGCACACTAATCAGGCTCTAGCTGCTAATGAAAATCAAGCTTAAGAGGAGCTCGCATTCATTGCCTTATGCTTTACAGTCAACAACCATGTGAAGAAATTTTGGTTGATTGACAGTGGTTGTACGAACCACATGGTTTCAGATAAAAGCATGTTCAAAAGAATGGAAAAGTCCTTCAGTTCAAAAATCAGAGTTGGAAATGGCCAGATTATTGATGCAAATGGAAAGGGAGATGTTCAGGTTAGCACTCCAAAAGGTATAAAATTTGTTACTAATGTTCTCTTTGTACCTGATATTGATCAGAACTTGCTCAGTGTTGGTCAGCTTGTTGAGAAAAACTATTTTGTTATTTTTGATAGTAGAAAGTGTGGTATATCTTATTCAAATGGTCATGAGCTTATGTAAATAAAAATAAGTGATATGAGCTTTATTCTAAATTGGAACTTAGTAACCTTGAAAGCTTACTCTAGTTTTACTGATGATTTTGACTTGTGGCACAAAAGACTGGGTCAAGTCACTTGATCTTTTGTGTAAGCATTGTTTGGTTGAGAACATGTCTAAAGTTGTTGAGTGAACTGTAGTGTGTGAAGTATGTCAATTTAGGAAGCAAGTAAGACTTCCATTTCCTGTTAACTAGGCATGGCGAGCGACTGAGAAGCTACACCTAGTTCACACTGATGTATGTGGATCGATGAAGACTGCTTCACTTAGCAATAGTAGGTACTTGAATTTTTTTATTGATGACTACACTAGATATTATTGGGTGGATTTTTTGAAGGCCAAGTCTAAATTTGTTGAAGTCTTTTGGAAGTTTGAAGCTGCTGTTGAGAATCAAGCTTGTTGAAAGCTAGGAATACTTAGGTCCGACAATGGGATTGAGTACACTTCTAAAAAGTTTCAAAAGTTTTTGTGAAGATGTTGGGATTGAGCATCAGTTGATAAACAAATACACTCCTCAGCAAAATGGTATATATGGAAGAAAGAATAGAACAGTTATGAATATGTCGAGATGTTTGTTGTTCAAGAAGTAGCACCCCAAACCCGGCCCAGACGTTATGACCAGACCCGACATGCCACATCGAAGCGTTCAAAACATTTTATGTTGTTGATCCAGAAAAACTTACTTAGTGTTTTAAAAGATAATTTCATTATAGGTTAAAGTGAATGGAAGCTGTGCACCAGGTAGGAAACTGGAAAGGAGGTGGTGAGTCCATCGGACTGCTTAAGTACTAAGCTCCCTTCGGATCCAATCCTAGACATGCATACCGCCATTGCCTCACCTTAACGTCATGGATATTTCTAGCAAACCGATTTGATTAAGTCATTTTTAGGAAAAGTGATTAATTTTGGAAAATACTTTCATTGCGGAAGCTTTGCTTGTTGTCGTGTTATTTTGAAATCAATTGTTGTTTTTGAAAATGCGTCCTAAAGCTATCCAATTTCAACAGTTAAAATAAGTAATACCTATCTTAGTAAGACATATTAAAACCATCAAAAATAATTAAGCGGCCTTATTACATTTAAAAACCCAAAACTTCAAACGTAAATAAAAGGATGTCCAGTTCACGGAAGAAAATCAAACTTTCGTAAGCGGGTGGCCACTCAATTCTCTCACGACTCCAAGCCCACTATGGTTGGGGATTACCTGCATGGATGAAAATAAAAGGGGTGAGTTTGGGGAAACTCAGTGTGTAAATTAACCCAACCATAGCCTATATCAGCTCAAACCACAGAAATAGAATAAGTTGGCCTTAACCCAGAACAGAATTCAGAATAAAGCCCATAGGCCCATAACAGAATAGAACAGATATTACATGTTTATGCAGAAACCCAACCCAGATTCATCAATAACACCGCCGTACCAGCCTTACACCATGTGGGGAGACTACTCGACCCACCCAACTGCTACACACCACAGAAATTGCAGCGAGGCTGCCAGATATTGTGACGAAGTCACCAGATCTGAATATTGTGGCGAGCCACCGTATCAGATATATGTGGCAGAGCCACCAGATCAGATAATTGTGGCATAGCCACCAGGACAGATATATGTGGTAGAGCCACTAGATCAGATAATTATGGCATAGCCACCAGGACGCTTCCTCCATAGTATAACCCAAGTCCCCACGCAACAGATATATAATCATGGCATACATCATACAGAATCAAATCGTCATGCTTTTCAGTCAAAAGTAACCCTAGGGGTATAATGGTAATTTTGCATACATAGGGGTATTCAAGTAATTTAACTATTCTTAAGGTTTTCATACATAACATAGCCATTTACGTACGATCAGAAACACTTACCGCGTTTTCTTACCAATTTGGGCCTGTTGGCCCATTATCCCGTTTTTGGCCCATTAAGCCCAAAAATATCGAAATGCACAGAATCGCGCACTCTGTAGTCTTATCACTTTAATTTACCATATACATCAAACTATTAATCTCATGAGCATTCACACACTCGCAAGATCTCAAAATACCGGCTTTTCGGCATTTCGCTTTTCGCTTGTGCCGATCTAGTCTATAAGAGGGTGTTAGTTACACAATTGCTTTTGCGACGATATCTTTTGAGATCCACACACGAACCGCTTACAATTGGATTACTAACATGTTAATCTAACTATTCAAATAGGAACTACGTATTAACCCCTTACAATATTCGGCCAACCACACCTACAGATCAGAGTAAGCTTATAAGAAATCAATAAGCAACTCATTAATAAATTTTTGTCAGTGTTTACCACATAATCATAATTTCACTGCAAGCTGTCTTCCTGAGCAACAGTCACTAAATCATTTATAAATGGAGCTACGAAACTCCAAATCAAGTGCTGTTAATTTTCCCTGAAAATAGACTCATATATCTTCTATCCATAAAATTTTCAGAATTTTTGGTTTGGCCAATCAATACCAGATTTTGCTTAAAGTTTCCCATGTTTCACTGTTTGACTAATCTGACCACTCTTCATTACGAATCAAATTTCTCATTGTAAAGAATTCAAAATATTTTCTTGTTTATTTCATTTGAAACTAGACTCAATAAGCTTTAATTACATAATTTATTCAGCTTCTAATTCATCTCCCACAATTTATGGTGATGTTCCAAAGTCACGTTACTGCTGCTGTCCCAAGCAGATTTATTACCAAATCAACTCTTTCACACATACCTTGCATGCATGTTATTTAAACATGTATATCACCAATCAATCATCACATATCTATGATTTTACTTAAGTATAATCTCCATTTCATCATTTTAAAGCACAACATGTTAGCCGATTTTTCCCTTTAGCATCTAAGGCACATGCATGCTCATTTGTTTCGCTCAACTTCACCTATCTTCCATTTTTCATCAAAAGAACATGAAACAACAACCATTTCCTTCATTTTAATTCATGACTAAATGCTCACAACACAACTAGCAACCAAAATATGCTTCAAGAGTTAAGGTAGAATCAAGAAGAACCCATCAACATCAAGATAGAAGCAAACTACCATGAACTTACCTTCAATTTTCTTCCCCAAGTGACTGAACATTCAAGAGCTTTCTCCTCTCCTTTCTCTTCTCTAACTTTAGGCTATGATGAACAAAGATGGACAAAACTTTGTTCTTTTCACCCCTTTTTCTTTTAATAAAATTTCATATTTCATCCATTTAATTCTTTAATACAAAAGACATGAAATGCCCATCATGGAACATTTACCTAAACCATTATCATGGAACATTTACCTAACCCATTATCATGAAACATTTACCTAACCCATTATCATGGAACATTTACCTAACCCATTATCAATTTGTATCAATTTGTACCATAAATTATGGATATCAAGTGCACATTTTGTCTACAACAACATGATGACCAGCCACTACATGTAAAATGGGAGGTTTGACATGCAAATCCTCCTATTTTGCACTCCTATTTATTTGGCCACTACAAATTAGCCTATAGCATTTTCAAACATTTTTACATAGGTCCTATTTCATAATTTCACTCCCTTTTTCTTATGGAACAAAAATTAACTAAAATTACCAGGTTCTATCTTAAGCTTGGGCCTTCTAGAGGCCCACTAACATAAGTAAACCTATGCCAACATTCACAGAATTCCCGAAAATTGGGGCGTTACAGAAGCTACCAAACAAGTTGTGGGCTGAAGCTACAAACACCTCTGTTTATCTGCTCAATAGATTGCCAACAAGAGCTGTGAAAGATAAGGCACCATTTGAAGGATGGTTTAGGTTCAAGCCATTAGTGTCACACCTGAAGATCTTTGGCTACTTATGTTATGCACTCATTCCCGTTGTTAAGAGGAATAAGTTGGAAATAAGAGCACAGCCAGGTATCTTTGTTGGTTATAATAGTTGCAAGGAAGGGTATAGGATTTTCGATCATTTCATTAGAAAAGTGTTTGAAAGTAGAGATATTAAGCTCAGTGAGGAAGCTTTATAGAATTGGGAAGCTACAGAAGCTGAGTTGGTTGAACAAAGTCAGATTGCGTTCAATGTGGGAATTGATGAAGTTCAACACCAAGATGGTGATAGTGTTATTGATCTGCCAGTCAGAGGCACCAGGCCTATCTATGATATTTATGAAAGATGTGATGTTGTTGTGCTAGAGCCCGCGAGCTATGAAGAGACATCAAATGAAAATGGCTGGAAAGAAGCTATGGAAGCTGAACTAGCCATGATTAAAAAAAAGAAAAAAGAGTAAGACTTTGGAGCTAGTTAACAAACCAGTTCACAAGAAGTTTATTGGAGTAAAATGGGTTTATAGGACCAACTTAAATGTTGACGGTTCAGTAAACAGACTTAAAGTCAGGCTTGTCACAAAGGGTTATAGTCAACAATATAGGGTAAACTATACTGAAACCTTCGCACCGGTAGCTAGATTGGATACCATGAAGCTGCTATTAACTATGGTAGCTCAGAAAGGGTGGAAGATACATCAGCTTGATGTAAATTTTGCATTCCTCAATGGTATTTTGAAGGAAGAAGTTTATGTTGAACAGCCATAGGATTGATGACGTCACGAACTAACTAAAATACGACAAAGGCTATCGAATGGTAGTATAGCTATAGTGTGTAATACCCTGAAAATTTTTACAGTAAGATATTATCCTTGATATAGTAAAATATGGAAATAAAGTGACAAAAAGGGGAAATTTTGAGTTATGTCAATATTGAGAAGTATTTTATGATATATTAATTCAAGAAAGGACTAAATTGTAAAAGTGAGAAAAGTTTTGTTGCACATGAGTAAATATTCAAAATTTGAGGGGTTAAAGTGTAAATATGAAAAAGTTGAAGGACCAATAGTGTAAATAATTTAAGAGTGGAATGATCTAGAAACTAAGGAAAATGGATGAATTAGGACCAAATTGAATAGATGAAGAACTATGAGGGACTAAATTGCAATTTTACCAAATTAAATGATGACTCAAGGATGGAATTTTAAAAGATAATGAAGGGCAAAATGGTCAATTGGAAGAGAGAGAAATCTAGAAAGTAATAATGATGCTAGAGATATTTTGATATTTTATAATTATTTAATTAGATAAATATTATTTTATTAATATTTTAATAAGATATTTTATTATTATTTTATTAGTATATAAAGAAAGAAAGATGAGAAATTCTCATCCATATTTTCCCATGCACTAACGTGAGAGAAAGAGAGGAAGCAAGAAAGTTTTGCTTTCTTTACAATTTGGTCCTTTTACCAAAAATTCACCATTTTCACCCAAAAATCAAATGAATTTCCATAGCTACCAAGAGACAAAAATGTTAAGGAGAGCATGGGGAGTTAGAATATCAAGTTGGATTCAAGAAATAGAAGTTGGAGGAGAGAGAAAACCAAGTTAAAGATTAGTATCAATAGAACAAGGTAAGTATATCAAGATTTCAATATGTTTTTAAGTTTGTTATTATTGACAAAGTATGGAAATAATGTTATATAGAGTTTTCTTACATAAGGCCCTATGTTTTTTATATGTTAGTGAAGAGAAAATAAGAAAAAGTGATGAGAAATGGTGTAGAAAAAGAAAATAAGGGTGTTATAACATGGTAATTAATAGCTTGCACAAAAAGCAGTTTGGACAGAAGAGAGACTAACTTTGAAAAATCACCATAAATTGTAAAATTCGAATTAGAAGATGAAAAAATATGGAATTAAATCTTATTGAGTCTAGTTTCTCATAGAATAAATAGTGTAGAAATGGATTTGTAAATTTTGAGATATAATTAATTTTGTGAGACAAGGTCAGAATGAATTCGGATTCCCCTGTTTTGATTTTGAAAAATCATAAAAAATTGAATAAAAATAATTATGGGCTTAAATTTATATATCTGAAATTATGAATGAGTCTATTTTTAATAGAAACAAACAAGAGCATCATTGAATCCTGTATAAGGAGATAATTAATTTTTCATGAAGAAGGGTCAAAACTGTCAGACAGCAGAATAGGGGTAACTTTAAAGAATAAACTGTACTTATTAGCTAGACAAAAAATTATGAAATTTTTATGGTAAGAATATATATGAGTCTAGATTCAGGGAAAATCTTATTGAGTCTAGTTTCTCATAGAATAAATAGTGTAGAAATGGATTTGTAAATTTTGAGATATAATTAATTTTGTGAGACAAGGTCAGAATGAATTCGGATTCCCCTGTTCTGATTTTGAAAAATCATAAAAAATTGAATAAAAATAATTATGGGCTTAAATTTATATGTCTGAAATTATGAATGAGTCTATTTTTAAGAGAAACAAACAAGAGCATCATTGAATCCTGTATAAGGAGATAATTAATTTTTCGTGAAGAAGGGTCGAATCATCGAGACAATGAGAATAGGGTAACTTTAAAGAATAAACTGTACTTATTAGCTAGACAAAAAATTATGAAATTTTTATGGTAAGAATATATATGAGTCTAGATTCAGGGAAAATTATTAGATATTAATTTGGAGTTCTATAGATCCAGATGTAAATAATTTAGTGACTATGATGCAGATAGACAGCTTGAATATTCATAAAAGTAAATAATAAAAATTATGGATAATGTTACTTACAAGTGTGTTATCTACATTAAGGGTGTGGAATGGAAGGAGGAGGAGGAACAATATGTATGAATATTCATCTAGCATGGCTAATTTGCATATTTTAGGCTCAGGGACTAAATTGAATAAAAGTAAAACTTATGGGAAATTTTGTAAACATATCAAAAATGACCAAATTGCATGAAATGGATTATTTTATTATTTAAATTACAAAATTGAATGAAATTATTAATTTAGTTCAAGATCGGGGGAAAACATGTTTTAGGGATTAAATTGAAAAGTGTTGAAATTATGAAAAATTCTTATATTTTATAGAATTCATGGATTGTTATCAATATATATGAGAATAATAGCTGGAAATAAGGATTAAATTGCAAGAATTTTATTTTCCGACCCTAAGGATGAAATCGTCATTAATTAAAAGTTTAGGGGCAAAATGGTAATTTTGCTTAAAGCATTAATTAAATGCATTAGAATATGAAATGAATGAAAATGACAATCAAATTTATTTATAAAGATCCGGACGACTCAAATATGAGACTTGATCGTGGAAAAGAAAAGATATCAGATTAATGAAATTATAAACACAAACAAGCAATGAGGTAAGTTCGTGTAACTTGAATTATATTCTTAAATGCTTGAGATTGTATGTTATTGATGTGAATATGATTTGAATGTTCATTGTATGAAAATTAATGAAATATTGATATATTTGATAAAATGGGAAAATCTTGGTTGAATGAAAGGAAAATTCGATGGATCTTTAAAAAGGAATTGGCGGTAAAAGGATCTAGCCGGACGGGTGATCCTATCTGATATAGCCCTCCAAGAATATGTGGAAAATGGATTTAGCCCGGACGGTAATCCCAATTAGGGTCTGAATTTAGCTGGATGGTAATTCAGATCCAAACTCATTAGAGTAATTGTCGTTGCAGGATTTAGCTCGGTGGTAATCCCGACAATACTCTATGAGTTTATATTCTGAGGATTTAGCTTTGGTGGTAATCCCACTGTAAGGATGAGGTTCAAGGAGTGTGCTCTCGATATGAAATGTGTAAGACCATGGTTGAAAGATACCATGGCAACTGTGTGTAAGACCATGGTTGAAAGATACCATGGCAACTGATATGAAATGTGTAAGACCATGGTTGAAAGATACCATGGCAACTCGATATGAGATGTGTAAGACCATGGTTGAAAGATACCATGGCAACGTGACATGAAAAGAATAAGACCATGGTTGAAAGATACCATGGCAACATGATGAGAAAATGAGTAAGACCATAGTTGAAAGACACTATGGCATCACGTCAAAGATAAATAAGACCGTGGATGGGAGACGCTATAACGTCATTGAACAATTGATATTCGTGTAAAATGTATCGATGACGAATGGTTATATGAAATGGTTGTGTGAAATGTTTACAAGAACTGGTCATATGGAAATATATGTACAAAAGCGTTGTATGAAATAATTATGAAAATGGATAAACGAAATAAGTATAAGTACATGAAATATAATTTATGTTAAGTTTGATATAAGCTATTACCGAATAAATATACATAAAATATATGGAAATGATGGAGCATAAAATATTGATATAATGAAATGAATGATATATGCTTGTGAAGAAACGGTAAGAGCATGATATGTTTCATGACATGTACATATATGATTATCTTTGATATGTTGATACAAGGAAATTATGTAAGTTGAGACTATTATTAAACTCAAGTGCGACATGTCGATAAAAATAGATATATCAATGTTGAATTTATATGAGATATGTGCAAGTATAGTAACAATGTTGTTGTTTGATGCTTATACAAGTGCCAAACTATTGATTGAATGGTAATATATTTATTTTATATGATGCATTGAATCGGTAAGTATTTTAATTTTTTTAAGTGATCTGCAAATAGTAGTAATGCTCTGAAACCCTGTTCTGGCAGCGGATACGTGTTAGGGGTGTTACATAGTGAGTCAGGAATATCGTATCCACGAGGACTAAAAGTACTAGTAGTTATTATCTTTTTATTATCTAGCCGATAAATTTAAGGAATTTATTTTTAACCTAATTTTATCTAAACTAATTAGTAAGATGAACAAAGAATAAAGTAGGAAAATATTCGAATAAACCAATGAGAGAGACAATACCCAGGAAAGAATCCACCTAGACTTCATTTATTATTCTAAATTTGAATTAAACAATTTATTCACTTGCCTTGATCCATAGAAATCCCTAGTTTATGTTAATATCTCTTTCGAGAATAATAACAACTGACTTTAGGTTGATTAATTGAAATCTCTTTCTAATTAAAACCCCTATTGCCACATTAACTCGATCTATGGATTCCCCTATTAGATTTGACTCTAATCCGGTATATTTATGTCGTCCTATTTCTAGGATTGCATGCAACTTCACTCAATTATGCCAAATCTACTCTTAAACAGTGACTTTTGCTCCACTGAATTAAGCACATCAATCATTAATTAATATCCTGAAAACATTAAAACATGGAACAAGTACACATAATTGAGATCAAGAACAAATATTTATCATGTAATTCAGAAAATCAAATAATAAGATCTATCTTAAATTTTATCTTCCCTAGGTATCTAGGGAATTTAGTTCATAATCAGAAAGGAAAACATCTCAGAATTGGGGAAATAAAAAAACATAAAGAAACCCAAAAACTTCTAAAGAAATTCAATGGAAATCTTCATTCTTGAAGGAGATCCTTCTTCTGAGTTGAATCCGTTGGCGTTCTTCGAGTGTTTTCTGCGTTCTTCTCTGCGTGTCCCATTAGATCCTCTTCTAGTGTGTATTATAAACTTTAAAATGCTCAAAAACCCTAAAAATTTGCTCTTTTTTTGCATGTTTGGGAAACAGGGTTCAAAATCGACAAAGGCAAGACACATGGGCGTGTGGCCAACTCGTGTGTCTCACACGGGTGTGTGCTCAACCCGTGTGACAATGCACAGGCTGTGTGGATCCTTAAAATAACTCGTTTTGTTTGATTTTGGCCCGTTCCACTTCTTTTGTTCCTTTATGCTCACCTAAGTATAGAAACATGAAATTAAAGCATTAGGAGCATCAAATTCACTAAATTAAATAAAAAATCATCCAAAAACGCATCAAGAATGGGAATAAAACATGTTACTTTTATGGCTTATCATATATCCCCACACTTAAGCTTTTGGTTTCAAGCAAAATCCTTAACTTACAATCAAAATTAATCTTTCTCAACTTATAATTCTCATCAATGATGTTTCGTCATAATTCACAAATAATCATACATTGATAATTCAACTAAAAGAGCAATAAAGATCCAAACAATCTAAATCGAAACTTTTAAAGCATGAAAACATAGGTGTTTCCCCTTATCTAAGTAACTACCTTTAATTCAAAATCGACAAGAATTGACATCTTCACTAAAGATTCACTCAAATCACTCAAAGTGTTTAAGGTTCAAAATAAGCACTCAATTGTCAAATATGAAAAGTCATTACCATAGGCTTGCATGAAAACCAAATCTCCACCACTAAAAAATGAGATGATACATGTAACAGCCCAAATTTGCCCGGGCCTTAAAACCAAAAACAAAAAAAAAAAACAAAACAAAACAAAAAAAAATGAATAAATGTTTATTTATTTTAAACATTCCATTTACAAGTCCTGATTACATTTAGCCCAATTACAGTTTATTGACCCAAATACAAAAGCCCTATGCCTGGTTACACCCAAGACCCGATTAGCCTAAACCCTTGGCCCAAAATCTATTAACCCAATACACCCTTAAACCAAAACATACAGGGCCCAAATGGCCCAAATTGTTAACAGAACACAGAAAGGCCTAGGGTTTCTGAAACCCTAGGCACCGTAGGAACACCAAACGTCACGACTTTTCAATTTGGCACCGTCCCAGTGACTTTTCATCAACGACGTGATTCCAGCCTTGTACCATGCTGTAATCGGTGCCTGAATCAGCGATAGTGCAATCATCATCGTGATGTTCTCACTGGTATCTGCAAAATGGAAAGAACGACAGCAGAAAATAGGAGCAAAATATGGAAAGAAATCAAAGATTTCTTTCCCAAATTGTAATGATTTACAAAGGGCTATAAAAGCCTTTCTTTTTAATCTGTAAAGGAAAGGGTTTTTTTTTTGTTTTCACAGAGATTCAATAAAAACAGAACGCATTTCACACTAAAAGAAATCAACAGTCGACCGGAGAATACATAGATGATTACTATATTTCTTTTTTCTCTCCAAATACATATTAAAAGCACAAAAAATAGAACAAAAGGGATGTACCGTTTTTCGATTTGCGGTGAAAAAAGGAAACTTTTCAGTTTCCGACTGCCGTAAGTGGCGCGTACGAGCCTCAGACGGAGCCTCGATAGAACTCTGAAGACATTTCCCCCAACCCTCTCAAAAGATTTTTCTTTCTTTTTTTTTTTTTGAAAACATGGTTTCAAAATGATTTCAGGCTTGATATTTGGCTTTTATAGCCTCATATAAACGGCGTCGTTTTGCTGAAAACAATAAGCTTTAAAACGGCGTCGTTCCAAGGCTAGGATCCGCACGTTAACCTGAGATCCAGGGAGGATCCGCATGTTTTGGAAAATGGGCTAATTGCCCAATTGGTCCTTCCACATTTTTAAGCTTTATAATTTCATTTTATTTTTATTTTAATTCGGCCCCAATCTTTTATATTTGTTTCAATTTAATCCTAAAGGCCATTAAAATCCATTCTGAAGAACGACATCGTTTTGGGATTAGGACAAATTGCCTAGTGAATCCCTTGTAGTTTTGAACGCGTTCCAATTAGGCCCAGATTTTTTTTAGTTATTTGCAATTAACCCCAGATTCTTTAATTAAATTCAATTTTAATCATTTTTGATATTTGATTCATTTTTATATTTATTATTTTTTAATAAATGTTAGTTATATGCAAAATAATATATGATATTATATATATATTTTATAAATTTTTATTATATGTTATGTTTTTATTATATACATTATTTATTCTATTATGTTCAAATTTTATTATATGTTATACATTTTTACTATATATTATTTATTTTATTATATTTTACTTATTTTATTATTTTTATTATTTTTATATATTATTTATCATATAGTTTATATCATTATATATTTTGATTATAAATTTTATTATATGTTATATATTTGACTATATATTATTTCCTTACATTATTATCATTTTATTATGAAAAATATATTATTTTATTACTCTTTAATTATATGTTTTTGAATTTCATTACTAAATACATATGAGTAATATCAATATTTAGCATATTTTAAAAAAACATATTTAAGTTATTATATCCTACAATATAATATAAAAAGATTCTACTTATCATTCTTATATTATTTCTAAATTTTTTAAATATCTTTATTTTTATTTTAGTTGATTTATATTCAGAATTTGCATATCTATTTTTGGTTTTTTAGTATTGTTTTAGTAAGTTAAATTTTGTAGATTTATTTATTATTTTGTGTTATTTTTTTACATATTTGCATGAAAACTAATTATTTAAGTTACATTTGCATGAAATGTTAGCATATATATGTATATAGCAATTTATATTGTTGAACTCTTTATGCTCTATACTGTATTTTGTATGTAACGATAATGCATGTACGCTTTTATTATTTATGATCACATATGCATAAAATGATGACGTATATTGTGTAATCTATGCCATTACTCATCATCTTTATTATATTCGCATGAAATGTTAAAATAAATATCATGTAGGTTAATATTAATCCTTTGAAATATGTTAAATGCATCATTACTTTAAAGAATTTTTATATTTCATTTGATCCAAAAAGATTTTTTTTAAAAAAGGGATAAGGTAGTGTTTTTTGGTAGTTAGGAATTTGGGAAGTAGTGCCCTAACATGCTGGGTTGCAATTTCTCGTTTGTCTAAATGCTTAAATTACCCTTCTAAATGATTTTATAAATTACGAGGTGACTTCAGTTACAAGATTTTAGAATATTGTGTCCTATCATGCTGGATGTGATATTCGTATTCTTTTGGAACGAAGAAATCTCGGTTTTCAACTTGAATTATTTTAAATTTAAAAGAGATCATATTTTTAAATACCTTCAAAATTCTAGCATTAAAGACAGAAAGTTATTCAATTTGGTACCAATTTTTTGGGCGTTACGAAGGTGCTAACCCTCCTTCGTACGTAACCGACTCTCGAACCCATTTTCTTGATTTTATAGACCAAAACAAATGATTTCAAACAAAAAGTGGTTTGAAGGTGGTTCAATCACACTTAAACTGATTGGTGGCGACTCCTGTTTTTATTTTTTAAAGTCGAACCCCGTTTTTCAAACCCCATTAAAAATTGGTTTCGATAGCTTGGCGACTTCACTGGGGACAATAAGAGAGTCAAGCCAAAAATTGATAACTTTCTATCTTAATTTTGAAAGGATTTAAAGATAAAGATCCCTTTTTATGTATTTGCTGCATATGTTTGTTATATTATTTGTACATATTGCATTTGCATGACCGTTGGTCACACCTTTAAGTGGGAGTAAGAAACTAAGCTTTCGTGAGGTTTTCACCTCTGTATGAGCTAGTGGATTGCTTTTGGGATACTGTACCTATGTCTTCATGAGATTTTCATCTCCGCATGGCCATAGGGAAATGTGTCCCCCTGAACTGAACTTGGTTTATATGAGCCTATAATGGGTGAGGACCGAGGAATCTGCTGGTTCAGGTACCCTCGCTTTAGAACTTAAACTCATATAGTGAACTTTAAGTGCTTACCCTAGGGATTATGGTGATAACTTTTAGTGAACTGCTCTTATAAGTGTTATACTTTTATACGATACTAATTTATTTTGTTTTGCTATCATTGCATGTCATTGCATTCAAAGGTATCGATTCGCGGTTCAGTTTCTGGGTTAGAAAGTTTTGTAATGGGGAACGAATATCTTGATAAAATGGAGGACAATGCCTCTGTCTGTACCTGGTCAGAGAAAATCCAATTAGAGAAAGGAGATAGTGTCATTGAGGGGCATACATCAGAGTTATGGGACTTTACCCGTATTAATTTGAAGCAGAATGAGTTTCAGGAGTTGAGAGACATTTGGGCCCAATGGGATGACGAGGCTAAGCAGCTTTTCTATCAGAATTATGGAGACCTTCCTTATTTGTTAGACGTCAAAGTAGATAGGCACTTGTTTCAAGCTATGGTACAGTTCTGGAACCCTGCTTATAGTTGTTTTACATTTGGTGATGTTGATCTTGTGCCTACTTTGGATGAGTATACGACTTTGCTGCGTTGCCCGAGGATTCAGGGTCACAAGGCTTATGTTAGGCCTACTAGCCTTCCAACTTTTGTGAAGAAGTTGGTGATGATTACCGGGATGAGTGAGTAGTGGGTTTAGCTCGTGTGCAGCAAAAGGGCGATAGTAAGTGCGTTCCATGGGTCATTTTGAGGGATTTGATATCGACACATCCAGATGTAAAGAAAAGGGTCGATGTCCTAGCTTTGAGTATTTACGGTATGGTGATTTTCCCGAAGGAGTTGGGCCACATAGATGAGGCAGTCGTGGATTTGTTCGATCACGTTGGTAAGTAGAATACACCGATACCAGCAATCTTAGTTGAGACATTTCGATCTTTGAGTGCATCTTGAAGGGCCGGTGAGGGAAGATTTATTGGATGTGTGCAATTGTTGCTAGTCTGGTTCCATAGCCACTTCTGGAAGCTTGATAAGGTTCCTTGTCGAGTATTCTTTGAGGGTTATTCTCCCTTAAAGGAAGCAGTAGACATGCCTAGAAGAGATAACATTTCAGAGGAGAGGTGGATAGATATTCTTCAGAATTTTCGAGAGCAAGATGTTATGTGGAAGGCTCCTTGGTTGGTTCCTAGTGAAGTCCTTTACCGCTGTGGCGGTTTTGATTGGGTTCCTTTGCCAGGAATTTGGGGAGTAGTTGGATATGCACCATTGCTTGTTCTAAGGCAATATCAACCGAGGCAGTTCATACCGGCTACACAGGGTTTAGCTCAGAATGATTTCTCTTATAAAGAAGATCACTATAAGAAGAGGATGCGAGAGATTTCTGAGGCGTGGAGGAAGCCTTTCTGTATGAAGATCTTAATCGAAGGCTCGACGTCAACCCTTGAGTATAAAGGATGGTTTAGTAGGAGAGTTAACGATAATGTCCCTAGGCCGATTTTGGGGGTGGCTCGATCATTAGAGGAGAGCTTGCGAGTGATTCCATCAGAGTTGGAGGTTATGAAGCAAGAGTTCGAGAGAAAGAATTCGAAGCTTGAAAAGAGGATTGAGAAGCTCGAAGAGGAAAAAATGTGCTTGAGTCTCAACGTCGATGTCTAAAAGATAGAAGTCGAGAAGGTGAAGAAGGAAAAGAGAAAGATTGAGGAAGACTGAGATGATTTGAAGACATGGTATAAGAAGACACAGCTATCATTGAAGAGAGCTGGATTGAGAAAGTCTTCAGAGCAATAGCAACAAGAGCTTCAAGAAGAAAGAGCCAAAGCCGAGTATTGGGAGAAGAAGTTCCAAGAGGTGCAGTCGCGTAATCAGGCCCTAGAGAAGGAAAATCAAGGATTAAAAACTAAGGTGGCTGAGCTTGGACGATCTCTTCATCATCACCGAAGTCGTAACTCTGCGGTCGAGTTAAAGGCAAGCTTGGATAAGATCGAGGAAATGAAGTATAATATTGGAAGTTTAGAAGCAGCACTATAGGACTGTGAGCTATGGACTGAGTAGCTCGAGGCAAGAGAAGAACAGTGGAAAGAAGAACTTCACCATCTTCAGGATCAAGTTGGAAATAAGGATTATCTCATGGGAGAGGCCTTAGTTCAGATTCGAGAGGTTGCTGAACACTTGCAGGATTTGGCGGTACAAGCTAGAATGCTGAGTATAATGTATGAGTCATCGTCAAACAGAGGACGAGAATTAGCATTATTATTAGATAGGGTTAAGACTCTAGGCCTACGGGCGAAAGCATATTTGTAATCCGTTTTATGAAAAGATTTTTGTTCCTTAAATAACGTTTTCTAAAATGAAATTGAATCAGAATCGACATCTTTTTACATTCACGAATTTGCATTTCATAGCATCTCATTGCATCATATATATTCGAGTTTATAGAAAGACCCTAATTAAGTTAAAATTATTAGGAAGAAAGAGAGTAAGAGAAAGAAAATCTGGAAGCAACACATCCCTACGATACACGCGCTAAGTCAAAGAATATGGACCATAGATTTGAACAGCTACAGAAGGATATGCAGGACCAATTGCAAGAGCAATTGGCAAAAAAGCAAAACGACATGAGGGAGCAAATGTTGGAGGCTCAAAGGAACATGATGGCTGAGATGGCTCAACTACTGAGGGCCACTGATAAGGGAAAGGCTCCCATGACAATTACTGGCGAGGATGGTGAGGATCATCCTCTAGGTTTCACCCCACCCCATGTGCCTACACCAACCGAGGCACTTCCTAGGAGGCCGTCTGTCACTATAAGGCCTCAACAAGGGTCTGTCGATGCTGGGATCCCCATAAATTTCCCAACTGGTTCAGGTTTTAATTTGGGCGACAATCCCGCAAATCCTGTCATTCCTGACTTAGACATGGTTGAAAAAGAGGATTTTAGAACTGAGGCTGCAAGACAGTTAGAAGAACGCTGCAAATGGTTGGAGGAAAAATTCAAGGCTTTAGAGAATGCTGATGGGCATCATAGAGTTGATGCCAAAGATCTAAGCTTGGTCCCAGACTTGGTGCTTCCTTACAAATTCAAGATGCCAGAATTTGAGAAGTACAATGGGACTACTTGCCCAGAAGCCCACATTACGATGTTCTGTAGGAGGATGACTGGGTATGTGAATAATCATCAACTGTTGATCCACTGTTTCTAAGACAGTTTAATTAGAGCAGTAGCCAAGTGGTATAATCAACTGAGCCGGGCCAGAATAAGTTCATGGAGGGATCTTGCATAGGCCTTCATGCAGCAGTACAATCATGTGACTGACATGACTCCAGATAGGATCACGCTGCAAAACATGGAGAAAAAGCCTAATGAAAATTTTAGGCAATATGCACAGAGATGGAGAGAGGTGGCAATACAAGTTCAAACATTGTTGTTGGAAAAGGAGACTACCATGTTGTTCATCAACACTCTAAAGGCTCCACTCATCACTCACATGATTGGGAGCACCACTAAAAGCTTCGCGGATATAGTCATGGCGGGAGAGATGATTGAGAATGCCATAAAGGGTGGCAAAATAGAAGGGGAAGCGACCAAAAGATCGGCTCCAAGGAGAAAGGATAGTGAAGTGAATAACACAAGCACCTTCAACACGAAGGCAATCACAGTTGGTCAACCTAAAATAGCTGCGGTTGAGCAACAGAGTTCTCAAAGGCAGGAATCGAGTACAAGGCAGAATTCTGAAAGGATGCAATTCACACCTATCCCCGTGATGTATCGTGAGCATTATCAAAGCTTATACGATGCACATGCTATTTCTCCTTTTCACTTGAAACTACTGCAGCCCCCATATCCCAAATGGTATGACGCAAACACCAGATGCAAATATCATACTGGAATACTGGGGCATTCGATCGAAAACTGTACCAGTTTTAAGAAGGCCGTAGAGAGGCTTATTAAGATGGGGGTAGTAAAGTTCGACAATACCCCTAATATTGAAAACCCATTGCCAAATCATAACGATCAAGGAGTGAATGCCATTGGCGAAACCAATGAGAGGAGAATGAAGGAAGATGTTGCTGAGGTAAGGATGCCTATGAAGGTGATTTGAGAGGAGATGATGAAGAGAGGTATGTTAACCTCTAAAAATAAGAAAGGAGAAACAAGGAACTATGGTGAGTTCCGTAAAGTTCAAGATTGTGAAGAATTCAAGGCCTTGGTGCAAGGCTTTATAGACAACAAAGAGCTACAAATTTTTGAAGGTAACTTTTGCGAAAAACAAATATGTGTGCTGGAGGATAAACAGAAAGGAACTAGCTGGCCAAGGATTATTATTTCCCTGCTGGGGAATAATGAAGTGGGGGCACAAATAGAGCCTAAGGTCATTATCCATAAGCCTATGCCTTTCCCTTATAAAGATAGCAATAGTGTACCATGGAGTTATGATTGCAATGTGACAGTGCCGGAGGAGGAGAGTATAGCCAGTATGTCTAAGGATGTACAAGTTGAGGGTTCCCATACACAGAGTGGAAAGCGGTATGATACGGTGGGCGTCAGAGAGGAGTCCAAAAAAACAACTAATGTTAGAGCGGAGAAAGAGAAAGAGGCTGCAGTGCCTGTCAAGGAGCCAATAAAGGAGGAGGAAGCTAAGGAATCTCTAAAGTTCCTTAAGCATAGCGAGTATAGCATGGTCGAGCAGTTGCATAGGCAGCCGGCTCGCATATCAGTATTGGCTCTGCTTTTGAGTTCTGAGGTACATCGGGATGATTAATGAAGGTGCTCAATGAAAAGCTAGACCAGTTGGTGAATAACATAAGTGCGGATAATTTCATTTACTTTAATGATGATGAAATCCCACCGGGGGGCAGGGGGTCAACTAAGGCCTTGCATATCACCACCCGATGCAAGGGGTACATACTCCCAAGTGTGCTTGTCGATAATGGATCGGCCTTGAATGTTCTACCGTTGGCTACGTTAAACAGATTACCCATTGACGGTTCTCACATGAAGACATGTCAAAATGTGGTAAGAGCCTTCGACGGTACAGAAAGGAAGGTGATGGGAAGAATTGACATCCCCTTAGAAATTAGGCCAAGTATATACGAAGTAGACTTCTTGGTGATGGATATCAAGCCCTCCTACAATTGCTTATTAGGGAGGCCATAGATACACTCAGCAGAAGTGGTGCCCTCATCGTTGCACCAGAAATTAAAGTTAGTGACAGATGGATGGTTAGTAACCATCAATGCGGAGGAGGACATTATAGCCGTAATCACTAGCAAGGCCCCTTATGTCGAGACGAACGAAGAGTCTATTGAGTGCTCCTTTTGCTCTTTAGAATTTGTGAATGCAACCTTCATTTCAGAAGGGAGTGAGCCACCGGTGCCAAAGATAGCAAGAGCCACGAGGATGGCTCTACAAATGATAGTGGGAAAGGGAGCCTTACCAGGAAGAGGGTTAGGAAAATACCTGCGAGGAAGGACTCAAATCCCAGAATTGAAAGAGAAGAGAGATCGCTTTGGTCTAGGCTTCAAGCCAGACTATAAGCAAAGAAGAAAGGAAGTTGAGAAGCACCAAGAGGGAAGAAGGGCACGCTTTAGTGGAAGAGAAGTGGAGTGGGAACCGATGACATTCCCTCCAATATCCCAAACCTTCATATCAGGAGGGTTACTTATAGAAGAAAGTCATCAAATTAACGTTATACATGACGAAGGATTGGAGCAAGGAAACCTTGAGGGCATTCGCCCTTACGAATCGAGAAGCTCTTTGAACAATTGGATTGCGGAGAAACTTCCTGTAGTCTTTAGGAATTTTTCAGAATAATCCTCAAAACATTCTTGTTACTCTAGGGCCTAGGAGTAATAGGATTACATTTGTGGAATAGGCTTACGATCATCTATTTTTTTTTTAAATAAAACATAACTTTTATCAATTTGAACAAGTATTGTTTCATTTTTATCAACCAATATTCCGTTAAACTTTTGCAATTCTTAATCTTTCATTCATAGCACATAAATAAGCATTCTTAAATTCATTCATTCTTTGTACTTCATAGGTCCCTAGATATCAATGACATGAGCACTGATATTACAAATCCTGATTTCTCTCACGAGCAAGACATGTGTTTAGAGAAATCTCAAGAATTTGAAGATGTTCAGGATTGTGATGTGTCTCCGGATCTGTTGAGGATAGTAAAACAAGAGGAGAAACAAATCATGCTCCATGAGAAAGAGGCAATAGAAATTATAGCCCTAGAGGAAGGGAAAGAGGTGAAAATTGGCACGCATATTGCCAAGGACACAAGGCAAGGACTGATTGAGTTGCTATGTGAGTTCAATGATATTTTTGCATGGTCCTATCAAGATATGCCAGGGTTAAATACCGATATTGTGGTACATCGTCTTCCAATAAGACAGGATTGTAAACCAGTCCAACAGAAGTTGTGAAGAATGAGACCAGATATCATATTGAAGATAAAGGATGAAGTCAAGATGCAGTTTGATGCAGGATTCTTACAAGAGGTAAAGTACTCTAAATGGGTAGTTAACATTGTGCCAGTCCCTAAGAAGGATGGGAAGGTACGAATGTGCATTGATTACAGAGATTTAAACAAAGCTAGCCCAAAAGATAATTTCCCTCTGCCACATATAGACACTTTGGTAGACAACATAGTGGGATATTCGTTATTCTCATTCATAGATGGTTTCTCGGGGTACAACCAGATCAAGATGCATCCGAAAAACATGGATAAAACCACTTTCATAACATTATGGGGCACCTTTTGTTACAAAGTAATGCCATTTGGATTAAAGAATGCAGGGGCATATACCAACGGACTATGGTAAACTTATTCCATGATATGATGCACAAAGAAATTGAGGTGCATTTTGATGATATGATTGCTAAATCTCGAACGGAGGAAGAACATATTGAAGTTTTGAGGAAGCTATTCTTGAGATTACGGAAGTTTCAGTTAAAACTTAATCTAGCAAAGTGCACTTTTGGAGCTAGGTCGGGGAAATTACTAGGCTTTGTGGTCAGCAAAAAGGGAATAGAAGTTGACTCAGATAAATTTAGAGCCATACGAGATTTGCCTCCACCATGTACTCAGAAGGAAGTTTGGGGTTTTCTTGGAAGGTTGAATTATATTACTCGATTTATTTCACAATTAACTGAGAAATATGATCCTATATTTCGCCTCCTTAGAAAACACAACCAAAGTACTTGGAATGAGGAATGCCAGAATGCCTTTGATAAAGTCAAACAATACTTGCTAAACGCTCCAGTACTATCCCCACCTAGTCCGGATAAACCATTAATTCTTTACTTATCAGTGTTTAGTAATTCTATGGGATGTGTGCTTGGTCAACATGACGAATCGGGAAGAAAATAGAAGGCAATATACTACCTTAGCAAGAAATTCACAGAGTGTGAGATGAGATATTCGCCAATTGAGAAATTGTGTTGTGCTTTAATTTGGACGACTCGAAGGTTAAGGCAATTTATGTTATATCATACGACTTGGCTAATTTCAAAACTTGATCCATTAAAGTACATGATGGAGTCAACAGCACTAAATGGAAGAATGGCAAGGTGGCAAATATTGCTTTCAGAATTTAACATAGTCTATGTAAGCCAGAAGGCTATAAAAGGAAGCGCGATAGTGAAATTTCTGGCTAGTAGAGCTCTAGAGGACTGTGAGCCATTAAATTTTGATTTCCCAAATGAGGAGTTGATGTGTGTAACAACTACGGAGGATTGTCCTTGGAAGTTAAGCTTTGATGGGGCATCCAATGCAGTGGGAAATGGAATTGGGGCAGTCCTGGTATCCCCAAATGGCGATTATTATCCACTCACATGCAAGTTGGATTTTGATTGCACAAACAATATTGCCGAATATGAAGCGTGCATCATGGGACTTCGAGCGGCTATAGAACGAGGAATAAGAACCTTGGAAGTATATAGAGACTCTGCGTTGGTAATTTACCAGCTTAGAGGTGAATAGGAGACAAGGGATCCTAAATTGATCAATTATCGAAAGGTAGTTTTAGGGTTACTTGAGGAGTTCGATGACATCACTTTCAATTATATCTCGCGAGACGAAAACCAAATGGTAGATGCTCTAGCAACCTTGGTTTCAATGATTAAAGCGAATAAAGAGGAGGAGATGAGACCCATTCAGATGAGTATCTTTGAGGTTCCAACTCACTGTTGTAACATTGAGGAAGAAGAAAATGATGAAAACCCATGGTATTAGGATATATTGCGATATGTGAGAGATCGTAAATACCAGAACAGGCAACTGAAAATGATAAGCGAACTCTAAGGAGATTAGCGTGTGACTATGTTTTGGATGGGGACATCTTGTACAAAAGAAGAAAGGACCAAGTACTGTTGAGATGTGTTGATGCCGTGGAAGCTAAGTTAATCTTGGAAGAAGTTCACGAGGGTGTTTGTGGGACGCACGCTAATGGTTTCACAATGGCTAGACAAATCATGAGGTTTGGATGCTATTGGTCTACTATGGAAGGGGATTGTATCAACTACGCCAAAAAATGCCATAAATGTCAGATTTACGGAGACAAGATTCATGTACCACCTTCACCTCTATTATGACTTCTCCATGGCCTTTTTCTATGTGGGGCATGGATGTCATTGGGCCAATATCACTAAAAGCTTCAAATGGGCATCGCATTATTTTTGTGGTCATTGATTACTTCACGAAATGGGTAGAGGCTGCTTCTTATGCGAATGCTACTAAGTCGGCTGTAAGTCGATTCTTGAAGAAAGAGATTATTTATCGGTATAGGATGCCTGAAAGGATCATATCAGATAATGCATTGAACTTGAACAACAAAACGATAATAGAAGTTTGCAGTCAGTTCAAGATTAAGCATCATAACTCTTCTCCGTATCGCCCAAAAATGAATAGGGTAGTAGAAGCAGCCAACAAGAACATCAAGAGGATAGTGGGGAAGATGACTGAAACCTACAGAGATTGGCATAAGAAATTACCATTGGCACTCTTAGCCTACCGAACGTCTGTCAGAACCTCTACTGGGGCAACTCCTTTCTCGTTAGTTTATGGGATGGAAGCAGTGTTACCCATTGAAGTGGAAATACCGTCTCTCCGAGTCTTGTCAGAGATAAAATTGGATGAAGCTGAATGGATACAATCGCGATATGATCAGTTGAACTTGATTGAGGAAAAGAGGCTAAGGGTCATTCGTCATGGTCAGATGTATCAAAAGCGAATGATGCGAGCTTACGACAAGAAAGTACGACCAAAAGAATTCCACGAAGGGGATCTTGTGCTGAAAAAGATCCTTTCCATTCAGAAGGTCTTTAGAGGAAAATGGATGCCGAATTGGGAAGGGCCGTATGTCATGAAGAAGGCCTTCTCTGGGGGTGCTTTGATCTTAACGGAAATGGATGGGAAGAGTTTACCCAATCCAGCGAATTCAGACTCAGTCAAAAAGTACTTTGTCTAAAGGAGAGGAGAATCCAGGGTGAAAACCCATAAAGGGGACCTTGAGTTTTCGAAAAAAAAAATGGAGAGGCCAAGGTGAAAACCCGCAAAGGGCGCCTTGTAACCAAAAGGGTTTTGAGTTGAAAACTCGAAAGGGAAGCTCAAATTTTAAAGAGCACACGATAATCTTGCTATATCTGATTCAACAAAGAGCGAAGCGCGTTGCATATTGAGGCATCAACAAAGTACTTTGGATCTTTTAAACACATGTTGAACTCAAGAAAGTCTTCATGGAGCTGGTGTATAGGCGCTCAAGCGGCGATATCTAGGGCATCTAACCTTTGTCCTGTTTGCTATCTTTAGATTCTCTTTCTTTTCCTTTGTATTTTTGACAAAATTAATTCAAATCTAATTATTCTCAAGATTAAATTCATCTTCCGTTATTCTTAAAGTATGTTACATTAAAATAATAATAGATGAACTAAATAATTTTCACAAATAAAGTTTTGCTCATTACTCTGGAAATTTCTGGATAATACAAGAAACTAAAACAGAATAATTGTTAGAGGAATTCACGTAAGTGAGGTTTGAAAGAACTCGAGGAACTTCTTTCTTTAGTCCAAAATGATGATTAGACAAATCAAACGATTCGATCCTAAGAGAGGATCATCTTACAGATATTTTGGTGGGTCATAGCATTTGAAGAATGGTACAAACCCACATGCTGAATAGGAATGAGACTTCGAGAGAAATAAGGATAAAACTTCAACAAAGGAATGAGTGGTGACATCTGAAATAGGGGCCATATTCATAAACATTTTGCATTATAACAAGTTTAATTATGAGCATTTGACTCATTTCGATCATAGCATCCTAATCGTTAGGCATGAACTCATACATATTATACAGGTTATGAAAATTGATGCGCCTTAACCCCCTAAGCAATAGGGTAACAGGCTAAAGCATAGCAGATTTGGCATCTCTGTATTGTCAGAGAGCAGATCGAAGATAGCAGATTTGGCATCTCTGTATTGTTAGAGAGCAGACCAAAGATAGCAGATTTGGCATCTCTGTATTGTCAGAGAGCAGATCGAAGATAGCAGATTTGGCATCTCTGTATTGTCAGAGAGTAGATCGAGGATAGCAAATTTGGCATCTCTGTATTGTCAGGGGGCAGATCGAAGATAGCAGTTTTGGCATCTCTGTTTTGTCAGAGAGCAGATCGAAGATAGCGGATTTGGCGTCTCTGTATCGACGGGGAGCAGATCGAAGACATAGCAGATCTAACCTTCGGATGTTTTTGGCATAGAAGCAGATCTAAGATGATTTGACATCCTTGGGTTTACAAGGAGCAGATCGAAGACATAGCAGATTTGGCTTTCACATGTTTACGCTAAAGCGAATCTAAGATGATTTGACATCTCTGTATTGCAGGGAACAAATCGAAGAGGTAAATTTGGCGTCTCTGTGTTCGATGGAGAACAGATCGAAATATCAGCATGACAATCTTAAGTTTGCAAAATGTAGATGGAAGACAAGGATCTGATAAGACCGGGCAAATTTGGTCTGTCTATAAGTCTTTGCTCAATTCCTATTACACAGCAATGAGCAAAGAGGGGCAGCTGTAACAGCCCAAATGTGCCCGGGCCTTAAAACCAAAAACAAAACAAAAAAAATAAATAAATGTTTATTTATTTTAAATAGTCCATTTACAAGTCCAGATTACATTTAGCCTAATTATAGTTTATTGACCAAAATACAAAAGCCCTATGCCTGGTTACACCCAAGACCCGATTAGCCTAAACCCTTGGCCCAAAATCTATTAACCCAATACACCCTTAACCCAAAACATACAGGGCCCAAATGGCCCAAATTGTTAACAGAACACGGAAAGGCTTAGGGTTTCTGAAACCCTAGGCACCGAAGGAACACCAAACGTCACGACCTTTCGATTTAGCGCCGTCCCAGTGACTTTTCATCAACGACGTGATTCCAACCTTGTACCACGCTGCAATCGGTGCTTGAATTAGCGATAGTGCAATCACCACCATGATGTTCTCACTGGTATCTGCAAAATGGAAAGAACGACAGCAGAAAATAGGAGCAAAATATGGAAAGAAATCAAAGATTTCTTTCCCAAATTGTAATGATTTACAAAGGGCTATAAAAGCCTTTCTTTTTAATCTGTAAAGGAGAGGTTTTTTTTTTTGTTTTCACAGAGATTCAATAAAAACAGAACGTATTTCACACTAAAAGAAATCAACAGTCGACCGGAGAATACATATGTGATTACTATATTTCTTTTTTCTCTCCAAATACATATTAAAAGCACAAAAAATAGAACAAAAGGGACGTACTGTTTTTCGATTTGCGGTGGAAAAAGGAAACTTTCCAGTTTTCGACTGCCGTAAGTGGCAGCGTTGGCGGAGGCGCGTGAGCGCGTGCGACCCTCAGATGGAGCCTCGATAGAACTCCGAAGACATTTCCCCTAACCGTCTCAGAGGATTTTTCTTTCTTTTTTTTTTGAAAACATGGTTTCAAAATAATTTGAGGCTTGATATTTGGCTTTTATAGCCTCATATAAACGGCGTCGTTTTGCTTAAAACAATAAGCTTTAAAACGGCGTCGTTCTAAGGCTAGGATCTGCGCGTTGACCCGAGATCCGGGGAGGATCCGCGTGTTTTGGAAAATGGGCTAATTGCCCAATTGGTCCTTCCACATTTTTAAGCTTTATAATTTCATTTTATTTTTATTTTAATTCGGCCCCAATCTTTTATATTTGTTTCAATTTAATCCTAAAGGCCATTAAAATCCATTCTGAAGAACGACGTCGTTTTGGGATTAGGGCAAATTGCCCAGTGAGTCCCTTGTAGTTTTGAACGCGTTCCAATTAGGCCCATATTTTTTTTTAGTTATTTGCAATTAACCCCAGATTCTTTAATTAAATTCAATTTTAATCCTTTTTGGATATTTGATTCATTTTTATATTTATTATTTTTTTATAAATGTTAGTTATATGCAAAATAATATATGATATTATATATATATTTTATAAATTTTTATTATATGTTATGTTTTTATTATATACATTATTTATTCTGTTATGTTCATATTTTATTATATGTTATACATTTTTTACTATATATTATTTATTTTATTATATTTTACTTATTTTATTATCTTTATTATTTTTATATATTATTTATCATATAGTTTATATCATTATATATTTTGATTATAAATTTTATTATATGTTATATATTTGACCATATATTATTTCCTTACATTATTATCATTTTATTATGAAAATATATTATTTTATTACTCTTTAATTATATGTTTTTGAATTTCATTACTAAATACATATGAGTAATATCAATATTTAGCATATTTTTAAAAAACATATTTAAGTTATTATATCCTACAATATAATATAAAAAGATTCTACTTATCATTCCTATATTATTTCTAAATTTTTTAAATATCTTTATTTTTATTTTAGTTGATTTATATTCAGAATTTGCATATCTATTTTTGGTTTTTTAGTATTGTTTTAGTAAGTTAAATTTTTGTAGATTTATTTATTATTTTGTGTTATTGTTTTTACATATTTGCATGAAAACTAATTATTTAAGTTACATTTGCAAGAAATGTTAGCACATATATGTATATTGCAATTTATATTGTTGAACTCTTTATGCTCTACGCTGTATTTTGCATGTAACGATAATGCATGTACGTTTATATTATTTATGATCACATATGCATAAAATGATGACGTATATTGTGTAATCTATGCCATTACTCATCATCTTTATTATATTCGCTTGAAATGTTAAAATTAATCCTTTGAAATATGTTAAATGCATCATTACTTTAAAGAATTTTTATATTTCATTTGATCCAAAAAGATTTTTTAAAAAAAAGGATAAGGCAGTGTTTTTCTGGTAGTTAGGAATTCCGGAAGTAGTGCCTTAACATGCTGGGTTGCAATTTCTCGTTTGTCTAAATGCTTAAATTACCCTTCTAAATGATTTTAGAATATTGTGTCCTATCATGCTGGATGTGATATTCGTATTCTTTTGGAACGAAAAAATCTCGGTTTTCAACTCGAATTATTTTAATTTTAAAAGGGATCATATTTTTAAATACCTTCCAAATTCTAGCATTAAAGACAGAAAGTTATTCAATTTGGTACCAATTTTTTGGGTGTTACGAAGGTGCTAACCCTCCTTCGTACGTAACCGACTCCCGAACCCATTTTCTTGATTTCATAGACCAAAGCAAATGATTTCAAACAAAAAGTGGTTTGAAGGTGGTTCAATCACACTTAAACTGAATGGTGGCGACTCCCGTTTTCATTTTTTTAAAGTCGAACCCCGTTTTTCAAACCCTATTAAAAATTGGTTTTGACAATACACAAATCAAAAGGTCTTTAAAATATTGTAATGGGGCTTAGGTTAAAGGTATGGATAAAGGTTGAAAAGTGGGATAGAATAGAGATCGAATTGATAAATTACCAACTAGAAAAATAAACAAATGTTGAATTACATTAATCGAAACTATTTAATAAAACACGAGCTTCTTCTCAAAATATGAATATAACTGTTCAAGCTCAATCAACATAGAACTACGTAATAATCAATAAATATAAACATGTATGTAAATTTTTTTATGTATATATATTTTTTGAGATCAAATAATAAATAACTCATCAAATAAAGCAAAAGATCATAGCTAGGCAACTAATCAAATCAAATCTTGATAAAAAGGGTGTCAATAAAATGGGAAAATTCTCAATGAATCAAAAAGAATGAGTTATGGGTTAACATTAATAGTTAAATCAAGAAATGGTGTGGTAGACTCAAAGCGGTACACTAAGGGTTAATTGTGTAAGTAGGCTTTGTCGTAACCATTTTTTTGGAAAACGGGGATCGACTTGGATTTGAAAACGAAAATGAAAAATGGGAGTCGCCACCAATCCTTTTTGATGAGGTGTGATCTGGTCACCTTTAAATTAACCATTTTAATAAAAGTTAAGATTTACTAAATGATAATTTTTGGTCTACAAAAATCAGAAAATGAGTTTGGGAGTCGGTTACACACGAGGAAGGATTAGCACCCTCGATACGCCCAAAATTGGTACCTAGTTGATTAATTAACGTCTTAAGATCGAAGATTGAAAACTTTGAAGACTTTTGAAATACGATCCTTCTTTATGAAAATGCTCTAGTGTTAAAGACCTTCTCGTCTCAAAATATAAAATATCACATCTAGTGAGTTAGGACACGACATCTTGAATTTTCGAGAGCGAGCTTGTCTTTTATTTAAAATTAACGTGTTCTAAAGGATATTCGGTTAGTTAGGGTGAACGAGCAAAATCGAAACCCAGTAATTTAGGGCACGCTTCCTCGGATTTCCGAACACCGAATATTTCCTTTATTTGCGAAAAATATTATTTCGAGGTAACAAAATGTCATACCCGGTAAGTTAGGGCACAACATCTCGTATCTCCGGGAATAGGCATTTTTCAAAACTCGTATTGCGATTTAAAAGAGTATTCCGTATTTAGGTTAAATGAGAAAAATCAAAACCCAGTAAGTTAGGGCACGATTGTCTCGAATTACCAAATACGAGATATTTACTTTTATGAAAGAATTATCATTGGGTTGGATAAAACCTAAATTCATGATGGAACGAGATAATAAAGAATGCATAACAAATAAAAATCGATAACCATAACAAGATAAACATAAACACAGATGCGAAACTGAAGGGGCATGGGCTGACCCCCTAAAATGGGAAATTTTCATTTAGGTCCTTTAGATTTTTTTAAAATTTTAAATTAGTAAAGGTAAAATTCCACTTTGGCCCCCCCTAAAATTATAAAAATTCAATTTAATCCTTTAAAAATTATAAATATATAGACTATAAAAAATTAAAATTTCCTTTGGCCCCTCCCCAAAAATTTTTTTTCTGCATTACCGCATAAACACAAAAGTGAATGATAACAATAAAAACAAAAATAAAATAAATGCGTCAAACGAAAAATAAGAAAGGAAATAATAAATAAGCTAAATGTTTGAAAATAAAAACTTAGTCGTAAAATAATGAAGATTATGAGAGTCTATTTAATAAAGTAGTAATAGTGATGATAATGATAAGAAAAATATAACGATAGTAAAATATAATATTAGTACCTAAATATTAATATAGACATAATGCCTAAAGCATAATAATAGCGAAAATATGTATGAATAAGAAATATAAATAACTAAGTAATGAGAAAATAAATAAATAGAAAAATAATAATAATAATGACAAGAAGAAAGAAAAATTAGTGATAACAATAATATGTCAAATAATAAAATTAAAAATAATAATAATAATAATAGTAACAATAATTTTGAAAAACAAGAAGGTAATAAGATGGTAATAATAAAAAGGAATAACAATATGTTAGATAGTAAGTAATAAAAATAATAACAATAATAAAAATGATAATAGTTAACAATATATACTAATAATAGCAATAATATGAAGAATGAGAAATAACAAAGATTACTAACAAGAATGGATTGCTATGATAATAATAATAATAATAATAATAATAATAATAATAATAAGTAGAGCAACGAATAATAATAATACGTTAATAAAATAATAAGAATATGTTAGTAATAAATTAATGGACTAATAATAAAATGAATAAATAAATAAACACAAAAATAAAGTATAATTATAATAGCAATATTAACAAAAAGAATCATAATAATAATAACAATAATGATAATAATAATAATAATAATAATAATAATAATAATAATAATAATAATAATAATAATAATAGTGATAACAACAATATAAACAATATATATATGAAAATAATCGATAATAGTACAAATGATAACAAGAAAATAAAATTAACTAATTTAACGGTAAAATAGCTAAACAATTAAAAAGGATTAAATTGAATTTAAAGCAAAAATTTTGGGGTAATTCAAAATAAAAAAGAAAAGGGAGGACCAAATTGTAACACACGCGCGATATGAAGGGACGAAAAAAGAAAATATCCCCGTCCCCTTAAACACAACGTTTTACGCAGGACTAAAATGAAACAAGAATCGAATTACGGGGCAAAATTAAAAACAATGAAAAACTTAATTACAAAATGGTGAAAAGCGGAAGGACTTGTAGAGCAATTACCCCCAAAGACAAAAACACGCGGATCCTCCTAGCGGGTCGGGTCAACACACGAATCCCAGGCTTAAAACGACGTCGTTTTGATGTCTGAACCTCAAACCCAAAACTATGTTGTTTTAAAAGGGTATAAAAGCTAATTTTTTTAAAAAAATTTTCATTCCTCCTCATTCTTAAAAAAAAAACAAAAGGGAGAGCTCCCTTTTTCTCTGCAGCAGGGCATCATCGGCCTAGATTTCTGGCCATCGCTGGCCGCGTCGATTGCTGTTCGCCGGCGTCGAGAAGGCCAAAAGTCGCGTTTTCCGGGCAAAAAAAAAGTTTTCTTCTTCTCTCCTTTTTTAATATATTTTTATATAGATAAATAGTTTTAAAAAGAGAAATATAGGTATATATTTAGTTTTGAAAAGAAAGAAAAAATAATAAAAAAGGAAGAAAAGAAATAAAAAAACAATAAACCTTAAGTTGTTTGGGACTTGTTTTTCTTTTTCTCTTCAACTGCTCGTTGTTTCTTTATTATTTGAATGCTAAAATCGATCTCTTTGTATTCAATCCAATCCCCCTTTTCAAAAATACAATCGGTTCCCCCCATTACATTGAGATTGTGGCTTCATATATCCTTTTACAACTTGTTCTTTTTTAATTTATTTGTCTTTTCTGTTGCAGGCAAGTGGGGCAAGTGGAGGTGCTGCCATGGCAGCTAATGGCAGAGGTTAGGGGCGGCACTAGGGTATGGGGCTAGGGTTTTTTTGTTTAGATTTGTTTGGGCTTGATTTTTGGTTGTTGGGCCTGGACGGGTTTGGCCCATTACAGCTGCCCCTTTTTGCTCATTGTCGTGTAACGAGAATGGAGCAAAGACTTTAAAATGGGCCAAATCTCTCTGGTCTTGCAGGATCTTGACTTCTTTGGTGCTTCTCTTCTTCTAGTAGCCTCGTTCTAACCCACTGCAACTTCAGAGGTATAGATTTGTACCTTTCATCTGCTTTGCTGCAATATGGAGAATTCGATTCGACCCTATGCAACTTCAGAGGTATATGACTTGTAACTCGTAGATTTGATCTTGTTCCACTGCAACTTCAGGGAAATAAGATCCATTATTCTCAATCTGCTCCACTACTGCTTAGGGAGATAAGATCTGTAATTTAGCTTCAATCTGTTCCACTGCAACTTCAGTGAAATAAGATTTGCTATCTTCAGTCTGCTCCACTGCAACTTCAGGGAGATAAGATTCGCCATCTTCAGTCTGCTCCACTGTAACTTCAGGGAGATAAGACTTGTAGTTTCAATCTTCTCCGCTGAAACTTCAAGGAGATTTGTTATGGTTTTGAACCGCTCCAACGCCATTTCAGGCAGAAGATATTTGATTTTCAGCCTGTTACCCTACTGCTTAGGGGGTTAAGGCCCATCATCTTCGATCTGTTGCCCTACTACTTAGGGATTTAAGATCTGTAAATTCAGCTTGTTACCCTACTGCTTAGGGGGTTAAATCCCATCATCTTTGATCTACTCCACTACTGCTTAGGGAGATAAGATCTGTAAATTCGGTCTGTTACCCTACTACTTAGGGGTTTAAGACCCTTCGTCTTTGATCTGTTTCCCTACTACTTAGGGGGTTAAGATCTGGAAATCTTCAGCCTGTTACCCTACTGCTTAGGGGTTTAAGGCCCTTTGTCTTCGATCTGCTCCACTACTGCTTAGGGAGATAATATCTGCAATTCGATCTGTTACCTTACTGCTTAGGGGTTTAAGACCCTTCGTCTTCAATCTGTTTCCCTACTGCTTAGGGGGTTAAGATCTGTAAATTCAGCCTGTTACCCTACTGCTTAGGGGTTTAAGGTCTATAAATTCAGCTTGTTACCCTACTGCTTAGGGGGTTAAAGCTCATCACCTTCGATCTATTTCCCTACTATTTAGGGGGTTAAGATCTGTAAATTCACCGATATAGGGGCATGATCCTTAGAATCAGTTCCATGTATTTATGCTTATGTCAAATGATTAGGATGCTATAATCAAAATGAATCAAATGCTCCTAACTAGATGTGTTATGAATGTGTCAAATAATTAGGATGCTATGATCGAAATGAATCAAATGCTCCTAATTAGATGTGTTATGAATGATATATGAACGAAAATGATCCCTTTAAAAAGGCTTAAGGTATCATCGCTTGTTGTTCATCAGGACATTATCACTGACGTGTTACGCTGCCATCTTGTTCGGTTGGTATTCTTGATAGAAAAGTCAAAGAAACAATCACATTTTGCTCAACAAGCTTGCCCCACTGTAATTTCAGAGTTTCTTCCACTGTACCTTCTAGGACATAAAATTTGTACTTCCCACTGCATTTCAAGGGAATAATCATTTGATTTCTTCTATCCATCCTGCTGCCACTCAGAGGTATAGGATTTGCGTCTTCTTTAATCAATTTGATCTATTACACCATTCCTTAGGTGTAATGAACAAATGTATATGCCTGATATCTGTATGAATATAGAATACCATTTTCATTTTCTCGAGAATAATCCTATTGCTTGTTCTTTGCCGGGATTATAACACCAATGTAATTTTTCTGCTCAACCAATATCTTTGACAGGAAACCCAATGAGATGATTTCAATTTGGGCTCAAATATTTTCAACCCTTAGGCTTGGTGAGTTCTGAATAATGGTCCTGTTTCAGGCTCCTGTACTATTTAGAAGCTCTTAAAGTAATATGCAGAACTTCATTTGTGAAAGTATTATTGGTCCATTAATCATTATTTCAATGCAAAATGCTTGAAAAATATCAAAACGATGGACAAGAAGAGAATTGATTGGGAGCATAGCTCGAAATGAATAAATTAATCAAAGATTGCAAATACAATAAGAAGGAAATTAACTCAAAATGAATAAGTTAATTAAAGATAGCAATGCAATAAGAAGAAAATTTATTCGGACATATCTTGAAAAGAATCAAAGATAACAAATTCAAAATGGGCAAAATGGAAGCTAGATACCCTAGATATCGCAGCTTGAACTTCTCTGTACCAACTTCTTGAGGACCTTTCTGAGCTCAATATGTGTTTAGGGGATTTAGAGTACTTTGTCAATGCCCCAAGACGTAGCATACTTCTTCATTGTTAATTTAGGCATAGCAAGGCTAATGTATGCCCCATTTTGATCCAAATTTGAGTCACCCTTTTAGGGTTTTCAACTCAAATCCCCTTTGGTCTCAAGGCGCCCTTTGCGGGTTTTCGCCATGGCCTCTCATCTTTTCTTTCCCCCTTTTTTTTCTTTTCTTTTAAGGCACCCTTTGTGGGTTTTCACCTTGGCCTCTTTCCTTTTAGGTAGAATATTCCTTGACTGGATTTGAATTCACTGGATTGGGCAAATCTTTGCCATCAACGCTCCTCCAGAATGGGCCTTTTACTATATAAAGTCCCTCCTAGTTTGACATCCACTTTCCTCTGAAGTCCTTTTGTATAGGAGGGATATTCTTTAACATCAAGTTCCCTTCATGGAATTTTCTAGGATAAACTTCTTCATCATAAGCTCGCATCAGTCATTTTCGGTGCATTAGACTTCGACAGATAGCTTTCGACCCTCTCTTTTCAAATTCAATTGATCCTATCAAGATTGGATCCATTCTGCCTTATCTAACTTCAGCTCTGACGAGAGTCGGAGAAAAGGAATCTCATCTTCAAAACCGATACTATCCTATAAACCAACGAGCAATGTGTTGCCCCAGCTAAGGTCCTAGCCGACGTTCGATGAGCATAGAGGGTACATGATGACTTCTTATGCCGATCTTTACAAGTCTCAGTCATTTTTCCATGATCTTCTTCTTCTTCTTCTTCTTCTTCTTCTTCTTCTTCTTCTTCTTCTTCTTCTTCTTCTTCTTCTTCTTTTAGGATTTGATGATTGGTATATGAAGCGACTTTCACCCTCTTGGCGAAGTAATTGATGTCTGCTGGAAGCCTTCGACGAGATCGGCCCAATAACCTCCATGCCCCATATAGAGAAAGTCGAAAGAATGAAGAGGCACATGAATTTTCTCTCCATAAATTTGGCATTTACGGCATACTGATGCAATCCCTTTCTATGGTGGACCAGCAGAACCCAAATCTCATGATTAGCCTGGCCAGCATATGTCATTCAAAACCCTGCAACATCCTCATGTCTTAGTAGTCAGGCGTATCTTGATATGATCATGCACATAATCTTTAAATGCTTGGAAGTGACTTAATGACATCTCGCTTTGCCTTTGTGGTGATGCAGACTCCGATGTTTGCCTCTTTCTCTTGTCCTAGGCCTACCGTCCACTGTCTTTTTGTAAGAGAGGGTCTGTTTTCATCTTACTCTACCATCCTTAACAAATCAGAGAGTAGTCTACATCTCTGTCATCTTCAAAGTGTTGAGATCCCTTTAGGCCCATATTTTGCTCAAAAGGAGACTCGGAGTCAATGACAGCGTTACTCACATCATGAATATCTCGGGACTCGCTGAAGGTAGATTCCAAAGAATAAATGATTCTATGATCATGGATGAAGTATACATGAATATTTAAAAGAAAGTCCAAAGAACAAAAGAATCTATGAACAATTATTTGTATAGTAAGAAATGAAATAAAAGAATATTTACTCAAAAAAGATGCATTTTATTAAAATAAAGACTTAGGACACAAGCCTACTTCACAAAAGGATTTTTATTGCTTCTAGGCTTAGCAACAAGCGTGTTCCGAATATTACTCTAGATTAGCTATAAAAATACAAGGATTTCTTCTACAGTCCCATTGTTCAAAACATCCCCAAGTACGCAAGGGTTTAGAAACTATTATTCTCCAGTTCCCTCTTTGGATATGTCATTCAGATTCCCTGATATTCCTTCCAGGCTTTTGACTTGTTCAAGGCATTGCAACTCTCTTGCCCCCACTTTCAAATTGTATTTACTGCATTGTCAGAGTGATTTGGTTCTGAGAAATCGTCAAACTTTACAACTCCCATTTCAATGAACCTTTCGACCAACTTTTTAAATGTAGTGTAGTTTTCGATTGAGTGCCCCGTTATTCCTGCATGGTACTCGCATTGAGCATTCTCATTATACCATTTCAGGAACAGAGGTTGCACAGGTTCCGAGTAAGACAGAGACACAACATGCACATCAAAGAGATTTTGATACAACTCTTTATATGACATTGGGATGGGTGTAAACCAGAGCCTTTCTGTATTCGACCTTGAGTTAGATTCCTGCCTCAAAGAGCCTTGATAGCTAGTGGTTACAATCCTCAGTTGGCCTATGTTGAGCAATTTGGAAGGCATGCTCATAATGTTCACTTCATTTTCGCTGTTTCTCGGGGTTGACCTTTTAGCGTTTTCTCCTACATCTATCTTCCCTCTCCTGATTGCATTTTCAATCATCTCACCGGACATCACTATATCTGAAAAGCTCAGAGTAGTGATTCCCAACATATGGTTGATGAACGGGGCTTTCAGAGTATTGATGAAAAGAGATGTAGTTTCTTTCTCTAGAAGAGGTGGTTGGACTTGCGTCGCTACCTCTCTCCATCTTTGGGCATATTGCCTGAAGCCCTCACCTTGCTTCTTTTCCATATTCTGTAGTGTAATTCTGTCGGGCGCCATGTCAGTCACGTGGCCATACTGCTTCATGAAAGCCCGTGCTAAGTCTTTCCATGAATTGATTTTAGCACGACTTAATTTATTGTACCATTTAGCTGCTGACCCGATCAGGCTGTCTTGGAAGCAATGAATTAATAATTGGTCATTATTAACATATCTCGTCATCCTTCGACAGAACGTTGTAATGTGAGTTTCAGGACAACTAGTCCCATTATACTTTTCAAACTCTGGAGTCTTAAATTTTGGCGGGAGTACTAGATCAGGGACCAAACTTAGATCCTTGGCATCGACCCCGCGATGGTAATCAGCATTCTCCATCACTCTAAGTTTTTCTTCCAACCACTTGTATCGATCTTCGAATTGTCTTGCCAGTTCAACCTTTGCTTTTTCTATTTCTTCCATTTCGTCTAGTTCAGGAACTTTATGATTGGTTGGACTGTTCCTTGGATTGAAACCTGAGCCCGTCGGGTAGTTCATGGGTGCCGAGGTACCGACTTGATGTTGTTGTGATCTGATAGCAATAGGTACATCTTGTGGATATGTCTGATCGTTTATCGGGGTGAAACCCGGAGGGTATGGAGGTTCCTCATTATCCTCCCAGCATTGATCATGGGGTTTTTTCCTTTTCCTAGCCCCTTAGTCAGTAATTGGGACAACTGATTCATCGTATTCCTTTGGGCCTCTAGCATTTGGTCCCTTATATCTTGTTGGATCTTCACCAGTTGCTCTTGCATTTACAGCTGTAATTGGTCTTGCATTTCTTTTTGAAGTTGTTCAAGTCTTTCCAATCTTTGATCCATATCTTTTATCCTTTTCCGTGTACCGTAAAGATGCCTAGTCGTTTGACTTTTGTAGGTTCCCACGTTAATTGAAATAATTTTACCTAATTAGGGTCCTTTTTTCGTGAAAATCTAATGCATATGATGAGATGCAATACAAATGCAAGGGATAAATGCAAAAAGAAAGGGAGGCGTTGATTATGAATTCAATTTCATTAGAATAACTTTTCTAGAAAACAAATTTCTTTACATAAAACGGATTACATATGCGGTCTTGCCCTCATATTCCAAGCGAAGACACCGATCTCTTTTTTCATATCTAGATGTTATGGTCAAGTCTTGAGAATTTTCTAAAAGATATCTCCATTAACTCCTTTTGCTTGATCCAGGCTGCGACTCGTTGCTCATTTATCCCCACGATACTTGTTAGCTTTTTTAAGACATGACAATTCTAGAATAATCTTTGTCGGCTTACATCTTCAGGCAATGAAGCAAAGTCTTGTATTTCTTCACGGACTATCAGCCTTCTTTCATTGTGTTTACTTGGACCATATTTAGACAACCGTGTTATAATCCACTTTATCAAAAAATTTGTTTTCTTATGACAAACTACTGTTTAGCAATCGAATATGAATCAACACTTCCTTTCTATGATGATGTAATACAATACAATAATAGACAAAACAAAACAAAATACGCTATAACAAAATAGAACACTTATCGGGGTGACCACTAGGGTTTGGCGTAGCTCTACCTAGGGTGGGCTTCTAGGTCTCTCTATATGTGGTTTGGTTCTAGAGTAAGGGTACCTGGACCAGCAGATTCCTCGACCTTCAACCATTATAGGTTCATTATAGGTTCACAGAGATGAAAATCTCACGAAGACATAGCTACGGATGTATCCCGAAAGTGATTCACTATCCTGCACGAAGGTGAAAACCTCACGAAGGAATAGTTTCTCACTCCCACCTAAAGGGTGTGACCACAACGGTCATGCAATGCAATGTGAGAGGATATATGCATAAAAACTTGAAGCGATTAAAGAAACTAGGAATAAAATGATGAAAACCGTACAAAAAAGGAGTGAAATGCAATGAAAGGATCGTATATCAAAACCAAATTTTCATTTTTCAACAAAAAGACAAAAGTTAATCAACTTGTGGCTTGACTCTCTTAATAGGTCCCCAGTGGAGTCGCCAAGCTGTCGTAACAATTTTTTTGAAAAACGGGGATCGACTTGGATTTGAAAATGAAAATGAAAAATGGGAGTCGCCACCAATCCTTTTTGATGATGTAACGCCCCCTTTACCCGAGACCGTCGCCGGAGTCGAGCACGAGGCATTACTAAACTTATTTGAGCACTTAAACAAATTCAAACAATTTATATCACACTTTCCAAACAAGCTGTCTAACTGCGTTATAGATGCAAAAAAAAATCATATCTTGAGTTACAAAACTAGAAATCCAAATCCGTAAATTTTCCCTAAATCTAGGCTCATATATCTACTTACTAATTGTTTTCTAGAATTTTTGGTTAAGCCAATTAGTACAGTTTATTAGTTGAAGTCTCCCCTATTTCAGGGTTCGACTGCTCTGACCCCTGTACACTACGAACCAAATTTATCCATGTACAGAATTCAAATAACCAAGCCGTTTATTTATATTAAAAATAGACTCAATAAGGAATTCATACATATATAGTATGACTCCTAATTAATTTTTTACAATTTTTAATGATTTTTACAAATCAGAACAGGGGAGTTCAAAATCACTCTGACCTTGTCTCACAAAAATTCAAATATCTCCTGATATGAAAGCCTTTTGCTTACACCGTTTCTTCTATGTGAAACTAGATTCAATAATATTTAATTTCATATTTTATTCAACCTTTAATTAGATTTTCATGATTTATGGTAAATTTTCAAACTCAAACTACTGCTACTAACCAAAAACTATTTTAGTACAAAATGTTGTTAACTAGTTTATAACATCTTTATTTCATTTCATTTAAACTCTATACATGCCATATAAATCTTCAAACATAAAACAAAAGCTACCGGAATTGATCTGGATAGTGTGCTTTGTTGTGTTGATCCGATCTACCCACTTCACTTCAAGTCAATCTACATAAAAATATTAAACACGCACAAGTAAGCTTATTGAAGCTTAGTAAGTTCATAGGTTTAAAAGTAATGCTTACCAAACATAATATTTCCAAACAATACCAAAACAATTACTAAAGTTTCTTGCGATTCACAACCATTGTTATAATAATTCACATAGTTGAGCTCAACAGTAACAACTACTCAATCTCTTTCATTTGGATCACTTCTCTTTTATTTCTTATAATCAAATTAGGAAACGGCTTACGAAATTGAGTACGTCGTTGTTTAGTGCCACGATTCATAACTCAGTATGGTTTTCCTCATTGAAATACCATACCTACATTTTTCAACTCGGTATGGGAAATGCCATACCTACATTTCTTAACTCAAGATGGATTTGATAATACCATACCTACATTTCACATTTCAAGATGGATAATACCATACCTACATTTCACAACTCAGTATGGATGATACCATACCTACATTTCACACTTTGCCATGGAACAACCATGGTCTTATCCATCAATTCATCACACGTCACGATACTTAACGTACTCAATCCTGCTTTTTCCTAATTTGCATTTCCACATTTATTTTTTATTAACAAAATCTACACAATCCCACAACAAATTCGTATATAATAACACATTATATACTTCAATTATTCACAAATAAACATCTAAATTCAACCATATGAACTTACCCGGCTAATTTGTAGAAGATATTGAAATTTAGGGACTATTCCACAACTTTTTCTTTTCCTCGTTCTTCTTTGGATTCTTGATCTATAATATAAAATATTTTTACTCATTAGCATTTATTTGATTTCTATTTCACTTCACAATTTATGCTGTTCAAATTTTGAAATTTCACTTTTACCCCAAAATTTACAGTTTTCACAATTTAGTCCCTGCTCAATTCACCCATCAATTGAACTAATTTTTTCTCAATTAACACTTTATTTTATCATTATAAACTATTTCAAAACCTTTTACATTCTGAATTTCAACAACAACCTTCAATTCACAACTTTTTCACAATTAGGTCCTAAATATCATTTCCTATCAAAATCACTTAATAAAACCACCTTAATATGAAATTAGAACTTAAATTTCATAATAATTCATCATAAAATTCCCTTATCCATCCAGGTAACTTCCAATTTCACCCATAAAATCAAAAACTAATGAATTCTACAAGTGGACCTAATTGTAAAAGTCATAAAACATAAAATTATCAAGAAAAGCAAGAATTAAACTCACATGATGTAAAAATATGAAAACCAGCTTTCTCCAGACCTTCTATAGCGTTTTGGCTGAGAAAATATGAAGAAATGTCTGGATTTTTCAATTACATCATTATTTAACTATTAACTTTTATGCTATTTCCAATTTTGCCCCTTATTCACATTGTTTTCTTGCTTATTTCATACCCAAACCGTCTAGCCATTAACCTTTGGGTCTAATTGCTCTTTAAATCCATCTTTTAAATACTTAAGCTATTTACTCACAATTTAATAAATTTTGCGCTATTTTCAATTTAGTCCTTTTAATTAATTAGCCATCCAAACGTTAAAATTTTCTAACTAAACTTTAATACTAACTCAATGACACTCCATAAATATTTATAAAAATATTTATAGCTCAATTTTCAACTTTGAGGTCTCGATACCTCGCTTTTTGACTCGTTTGACCTAATAAATTCTTTTAATTCACTAATTTCACCATTTCACAAATTCTTCTAAATTCTTACTTGACTCATAAATATTAAATTACTATCTTGTTCAATATTATTTGTCGAATTTAGTGATCTCAAATCACCATTTTCGACACCACTTGAAAATTAGGCCGTTACAACTCTCCCCTTTAAAAATTTCGTCCTCGAAATTTGTTACTGAAAATAGATTTGATATCTGTGATCTCATTGACTCCTCTGTTTCCCTGTGTTGCCTCCTCCATACCATGTCGATGCCATAATACTTTAACCAATGGTACTCTTTTGTTCCGCAATTCTTTAACTTCACGAGCCAAAATCTTCACCGGTTCTTCCAATAAGTCATATCCGTTGAAGCTCAATTTCAAGATGGGAAATTACGTGTGAAGGATCCGACCTATACCGCCTTAGCATAGACACATGAAACACATTACGAATCTTCTCAAGTTCCGGAGGTAAAGCCAAACGATAAGCCACAGGACCAACCCTTTCCACAATTTCATATGGCCCTATGAATCTCGGACTTAATTTTCCCTTTTACCAAATCGTAACACCCTTTTCCATGGTGAAACTTTTAAAATACTCGATCACCCATCGCATATTCTATGTCTCTTCGTTTTAAATCCGCATATGACTTCGACGATCCAAGCGACTTTTAGACTATCTCGAATAATCCAAACTTTCTCTTCGGTTTCTCGAATCAAATCAACCCCAACTATTTTTGATTCACTCAATTCGCACCAACATAATGGAGTCTTGCATTTTCTACCATAAAGAGCCTCAAATGGTGTCATTTTTATACTAGACCGATAGCTATTGTTGTAAGCAAACTCACCAACGGTAAATACCTTTCCCAATTGTCACCAAACTCGAGTATACAACATCTTAACATATCTTCTAAAATTTGAATCACTCGCTCGACCGTCCATCTGTTTGAGGATGAAATGTTGTACTAAAATTCAATCTGTGCCTAAAGCTTCTTGCAATTTATTCCAAAATCTTGAAGTAAACCTCGGATCCCGATGCGAAATGATAGATATTGAACTCCATGTAGTCTCACAATCTCGACACATACAATTCGCTAACTTATTAAGTGAAAAATGCTCGACCGAATAAAGTGTGTGACTTTGTCAATCTATCAACAATCACCCATATCGAATCTTTCTTTCTTGGAGTCACAGCAACCCGACACAAAATCCATTGAAATATGCTCCCACTTCCATTCAGAATCATAATGGGTTGTAATAAACCCGCTGGCACTTGATGCTCGCTTTAACTTGTCGGCAAATCAAACATTTTGCAATAAATTCGAAATTTCTCTTTTCATACCAGCCACCAATATGTCTTTTTCAGATCACCATACATTTTGTACTACCGGATGAATAGAATACATACTATTATGTGCTTCAGAAAGAATATCATTCTTTAAATCGTAATTATTTGGAACACAAATCCTATTATGATAGCGCAATATACCTTCATCATCAATATCGAACTCAATCTAAATTATCCCGAACCATTTCCGTTTCAAGACTAATTTTGGATCTTCATTCTGCAGCTTCGAATTTGTTGAAGAAACATTGGTTTTACCTTCAATTCTACTAATACAACACCTTCTTCATTAAGAGCCAAATGAGCATTCATTGCTGAAGTGCAAACAAGGATGACTTTCGACTCAAGGCATCAAGAACTACATTAGCTTTCCTCGGATGATAGTCAATAACCAAATCATAGTCTTTCAAAGAACTCTAACCACCGTCTCTGTCTTAAGTTCGGTTCCTTCGAGTCATTAAGTATTTCAAACTTTTGTGATCCGTATACATATAACACTTCTCACCATATAAATAGTGTCTCCAAATTTTAAGGCAAAACGATTGCACTAACACAAGATCATGTGTAGGGTAATTCTTTTCATGTGGTTTTAATTGCCGTGAACCATAAGCCACCACCTTTCCCGACTGCATTTACACACAACCCAAACCATTTAAAGATGCATCACTGTACACAACATATGGTATACCTGATTCTGGTTGAGTCAAGACTGGAGCTTCTGTTAACATTTTCTTTAACTGATTAAAGCTCTGCTGACATTCATCAGACCACATAAACTCAACATTCTTTTGTAATAAACGAGTCATTGGTGAAGCAATCATGGAAAAATTCTTTACAAAACGGCGATGTATCCTGCTAATCCCGTAAAACTTCGCACTTCGATTTACATTCTTGGTGTTTTCCAATTCACCACCGCCAAACTTTACTTGGATCCACACGAATTCCTTGGTGATATAATATGACCCGTAAATCCAACCTCATGAAGCCAAAACTCACATTTACTAAATTTCGCATATAACTGCTTTTCTCTCAAAGTCTGTAGTACAATTCTCAAGTGCTGTGCATGTTCGGATTCTATCTTTGAATAGACCAATATGTCATCAATAAATACCACCACAAATCTATCCAAAGAAGACTGAAAAATTCGATTCATTAAATCCATAAATGCAGCAGGGCATTCGTTAAACCAAAAGGCATTACCAAAAATTCAGAGTGACCATATCGAGTTCAAAAGCGTCTTTGGCACATCACACTCTTTAACCTTCACCGATAATACCCGGATCTAAGATCTATTTTTGAGAACACTACAGCACCTTTCAGTTGATCAAACAAATCATCGATACGAGGTAATGGATATTTATTTTTAATTGTTACCTTGTTCAACTGCTTGTAATCAATACACAATCGCAACGAACCATCTTTCTTTTTCACAAATAAGACAGGTGCGCCCCAAGGTGATGTACTCGGTCTAATGAACCCTTTATCCAATAACTCTTGCAACTGTGTCTTCAACTCTTTTAACTCAGCTGGTGCCATTCTATACGGTGTTATTGATATTAGAGCTGTACCCGAAATTACATCAATTGTGAATTCAACCTCACGATCTGGGGGTAAACCAAGTAATTCCTCAAGAAACACATCAGTAAACTCATTAACAACTGACAATTGTTCCATCTTCAATTCAGAACCCCGAGTATCAAGAATATAAGCTAAAAATGCTTCATTACCTTTCCGAATCAATTTTAATTTGTAGAAGGTGAAATAATTCGACATCATTCTTTTATCCCCAAACTCATTGAAACTATTTCCTTGTCCGACATTTTAAATCAATCCGTTTTTCTACAATTCACTATGGCATCGTGTTCAATCAACCAATCCATTCCAAGAATAACATCAAATTCTCGGAAGGTAACAACATTAAATCAACAGAGAATTCACGACCTTGTATTTTCAGTGGACAATTCCGACATATTAAATTAACCAACACACTTTGCCCTAGTGGATTAGCGACTTGCAATTCAAGGTCAGTGGACTCAACAGTCATTTTCTTTTCTGACACTAATGCAGTGCAAATATATGAATGTGTAGATCCGGATCAATTAAAGCATACACGTAATCATCAAAAGATAGAAATTACCAGCTATCACATCCGGAGCGAAGCTTCTTCCCTTGCGGATAGCATATGTACGCAGTACTCTTGTCTCGATCGAGTCAGTAGTATCTCTCGTTCCGAATGAACAGTCCCAAAGAGACTACTTTGACCTTAACGTTTACCTTTCCGAGGAGTATTTGCTTGCTTCTCCCTTGTTCTCTATCTTCTTTTAATAATTGAGGACATTCCGAATAAAATGATCAATTCCACCACATTTATAGCAAGCTCCGCTCTTCCCCAACACTCACCAATATGAAATCTACCACAATTTTTACATCTAAGTCTCGAATATTTTGCACACTACTAACACTAGTCTGCTGGTTTCTTAGTTACTCGACATCTTGTTGAGTCGTTATCGTTCCGGGATTGTAACAGGTCGACCAGAATCATCTCTGAACTTTTTGGCCGAAAAAGTCGAAGTTGGTCTAGAGAAATTTCTTTTGTATACCTCTTTACCTCTTCTTTCTCTTTGCATCTTTCTATTATACACTTCTTCCATCTTTTGAGCTCGATCGATGTAATCACAAATTCTCGAATCTCGTACCTCCAATCATCATTCGATTTCATCATTAAGCCCTTCTTCAAATCTAATGCACATTTCTTCCTCCGTTTGCACAACATCCCGAGCATATCTCTTGAGATACACAAATTCTCTTTCAGATTCGCCATTTGTTTTATTCCCTTGTCAAGATCAAGAAATTCTCTTCTTCTTGTCTAAATATCTCTTTCCCACATACTTCTTCTTAAATTCGTTTGGAAGAATTCCTGTAAGTTTATCTGCAGTACTATCGCCTCAATGGTTTCCCACCAATTATACGCTTCTTCTTTCAATAGCTAAATCGCACATCCCAAATAGTCCTCCGGAGAACACATCATCTGCTTAAAACTCTCTCCAAACTCTTTAACCAATACTCGCTTTAACCGGATCATCGTCCGATCTCCTCGAAATTCTTCACTCCAAGCTTTCGAAGTTTTTCAATTGGTGTTCTTTTGCTAGATTCATCTATTAAAGGAGGAGCAACCGGGGGTTAAATCGGCAATCTGAGGGGAGGAGGAGGTTGTTGTGCCGACTTCTTCCTTGTATTGTTTCATGATACCACCGATTCATTAATCCAGTAAATCATATTTTTAAGTTCTTCCTCTCTCATCAAAGAAATCGGGACATTACCACTTGTTCCCCTTTCGTAAGTCAGATTCTACTATTAACTTCCTCTTCCCGACTAGCACCACCGGTCTATCGACATCTTTACAATCTATAACAAAAATTAGTAATTAGATCGGATCATTCACATCACACTATCACAGATTTATATGGCATGTATTTTTAAACACTTTACACATCAAATTCGTTCCGAGAATCGACTAAACCAAAGCTCTGATACCAATAAATGTAAAGCCCCCTTTACCCGAGACCGTCACCGGAGTCGAGCACGAGGCATTACTAAACTTATTTGAGCACTTAAACAAATTCAAACAATTTATATCACACTTTCCAGACAAGCTATCTAACTGCGTTATAGATGCAAAAACAAAATCATATCTCAAGTTACAAAACTCGAAATCCAAATCCATAAATTTTCCCAAAATCTAGGCTCATATATCTACTTACTAATTTTTTTCTAGAATTTTTGGTTAAGCCAATTAGTACAGTTTATTAGTTGAAGTCTCCCCTGTTTCAGGGTTTAGCTGCTCTAACCCCTGTGCACTACAAACCAAATTTCTCCATGTACAGAATTCAAATAACCAAGCCGTTTATTTCTATTAAAAATAGACTCAATAAGGAATTCATACATATATAGTATGACTCCTAATTAATTTTTTACAATTTTTAATGATTTTTACAAATCAAAATAGGGGAGTTAAAAATCACTCTGACCTTGTCTCACAAAAATTCAAATATCTCCTGATGAAAACCTTTTGCTTACACCGTTTCTTCTATGTGAAACTAGATTCAATAATATTTAATTTCATATTTTATTCAACCTCTAATTAGATTTTCATGATTTATGGTAAATTTTCAAACTCAAACTACTGCTACTAACCAAAAACTATTTTAGTACAAAATGTTGTTAACTAGTTTATAACATCTTTACTTCATTTCATTTAAACTCTATACATGCCATATAAATCTTCAAACATAAAACAAAAGCTACCGAATTGATCTCGGATAGTGTGCTTTGTTGTGTTGATCCGATCTACCCACTTCACTTCAAGTCAATCTACATAAAAATATTAAACACGCACAAGTAAGCTTATTGAAGCTTAGTAAGTTCATAGGTTTAAAAGTAATGCTTACCAAACATAATATTTCCAAACAATACCAAAACAATTACTAAAGTTTCTTGCGATTCACAACCATTGTTATAATAATTCACATAGTTGAGCTCAACAAGAATAACTACTCAATCTCTTTCATTTGGATCACTTCTCTTTATTTCTTATAATCAAATTAGGAAACGGCTTACGAAATTGAGTACGTCGTTGTTCAAGGCCACGATTCATAACTCAAGATGGTTTTCCTCATTGAAATACCATACCTACATTTTCAACTCGGTATGGGAAATGCCATACCTACATTTCTTAACTCAAGATGGATTTGATAATACCATACCTACATTTCACATTTCAAGGTATGGATAATACCATATCTACATTTCACAACTCAGTATGGATGATACCATACCTACATTTCACACTTTTCCATGGAACAACCATGGTCTCATCCGTCAATTCATCACACGTCACGATACGAACGTACTCAATCCTGCGTTTTTCCTAATTTGCATTTCCACATTTATTTTTTTTTATTAACAAAATCTACACAATCCCACAACAAATTCGTATATAATAACACATTATATACTTCAATCATTCACAAATAAACATCTAAATTCAACCATATGAACTTACCCGGCTAATTTGTAGAAGATATTGAAATTTAGGGACTATTCCACAACTTTTTCTTTTCCTCGTTCTTCTTTGGATTCTTGATCTATAATATAAAATATTTCTACTCATTAGCATTTATTTGATTTCTATTTCACTTCACAATTTATTCTATTCAAATTTTGAAATTTCACTTTTACCCCAAAATTTACAGTTTTCACAATTTAGTCCCTGCTCAATTCACCCATCAATTGAACTAATTTTTTCTCAATTAACACTTTATTTTATCATTATAAACTATTTCAAAACCTTTTACATTCTGAATTTCAACAGCAACCTTCAATTCACAACTTTTTCACAATTAGGTCCTAAATATCATTTCCTATCAAAATCACTTAATAAAACCACCTTAATATGAAATTAGAACTTAAATTTCATAATAATTCATCATAAAATTCCCTTATCCATCCAGGGTAACTTCCAATTTCACCCATAAAATCAAAAACTAATGAATTCTACAAGTGGACCTAATTGTAAAAGTTATAAAAACATAAAAATTATCAAGAAAAAGCAAGAATTAAACTCACTTGATGTAAAAATATGAAAAACCAGCTTTCTCCAGACCTTATATGGCGTTTTGGCTGAGAAAATATGAAGAAATGTCTGGAATTTTCAATTACATCATTATTTAACTATTAACTTTTATGCTATTTCCAATTTTGCCCCTTATTCACATTGTTTTCTTGCTTATTTCATACCCAAACCGTCTAGCCATTAACCTTTGGGTCTAATTGCTCTTTAAATCCATCTTTTTAAATACTTAAGCTATTTACTCATAATTTAACAAATTTTGCGCTATTTTCAATTTAGTCCTTTTTAATTAATTAGCCATCCAAACATTAAAATTTTCTAACGAAACTTTAATACTAACTCAATGACACTCCATAAATATTTATAAAAATATTTATAACTCAATTTTCAACTTTGAGGTCTCGATACCTCGTTTTTGACCCGTTTGACCTAATAAATTCTTTTAATTCACTAATTTCACCATTTCACAAATTCTTCTAAATTCTTACTTGACTCATAAATATTAAATTACTATCTTGTTCAATATTATTTGTCGAATTTAGTGATCTCAAATCACCATTTTCGACACCACTGAAAATTAGGCCGTTACAGATGAGGTGTGATCGGGTCACCTTTAAATTAACCATTTTAATAAAAGTTAAGATTTACTAAAATGATAATTTTTGGTCTACGAAAATCAGAAAATGAGTTCGGGAGTCGGTTACACACGAGGAAGGATTAGCACCCTCGATACGCCCAAAATTAGTACCTAGTTGATTAACTAATGTCTTAAGATCGAAGATTGAAAACTTTGAAGACTTTTGAAATACGATCCTTCTTTATGAAAATGCTCTAGTGTTAAAGACCGTCTCATCTCAAAATATAAAATGTCACATCCAGTGAGTTAGGACACGACATCTTGAATTTTCGAGAGCGAGCTTGCCTTTTATTTAAAATTAACGTGTTTTAAAGGATATTCGGTTAGTTAGGGTGAACGAGGAAAATCGAAACCCAGTAAGTTAGGGCACGCTTCCTCAGATTTCCGAACACCGAATATTGCCTTTATTTGCGAAAAATCTTATTTCGAGGTAACAAAATGTCATACCCGATAAGTTAGGGCACAACATCTCGTATCTCCGGGAATAAGCATTTTTCAAAACTCGTATTGCGATTTAAAAGAGTATTCCGTATTTAGGTTAAATGAGAAAAATCGAAATCCGAGAAGTTAGGCACGATTGTCTCGAATTACCAAATACGAGATATTTACTTTTATGAAAGAATTATCATTGGGTTGGATAAAACCTAAATTCATGATGGAACGAGATAATAAAGAATGCATAACAAATAAAAATCGATAACCATAACAAGATAAACATAAACACAGGGGCGAAACCAGGGGGGGTAGGCATGGGCCCCAGCCCCCCCTAAAATGGGAAATTTTCATTTAGGCCCTTTAGATTTTTTTAAAATTTTAAATTAGTAAAGGTAAAATTCCACTTTGGCCCCCCCTAAAATTATAAAAATTCAATTTAATCCTTTAAAAATTATAAATATATAGACTATAAAAAATTAAAATTTCCTTTGGCCCCCTCCCCCAAAAATTTTTTTCTGGCTTCGCCCCTGCATAAACACAAAAGTGAATGATAACGATAAAAACAAAAATAAAATAAATGCGTCAAACGAAAAATAAGAAAGGGAAATAATAAATAAGCTAAATGTTTGAAAATAAAAACTTAGTCGTAAAATAATGAAGATTATGAGAGTCTATTTAATAAAGTAGTAATAGTGATGATAATGATAAGAAAAATATAACGATAGTAAAATATAATATTAGTACCTAAATATTAATATAGACATAATGCCTAAAGCATAATAATAGCGAAAATATGTATGAATAAGAAATATAAATAACTAAGTAATGAGAAATTAAATAAATAGAAAAATAATAATAATAATGACAAGAAGAAAGAAAAAATTAGTGATAACAATAATATGTCAAATAATAAAATTAATAATAATAATAATAATAGTAACAATAATTTTGAAAAACAAGAAGGTAATAAGATGGTAATAATAAAAAGGAATAACAATATGTTAGATAGTAAGTAATAAAAATAATAACAATAATAAAAATGATAATAGTGAAATACCTATAACAATATATACTAATAATAGCAATAATATGAAGAATGAGAAATAACGAAGACACCTAACAAGAATGGATTGCTATGATAATAATAATAATAATAATAATAATAATAATAATATAAACAATATATATATGAAAAATATTGATAATAGTACAAATGATAACAAGAATAATAAAATTAACTAATTTAACAGTAAAATAGCTAAACAATTAAAAATGGATTAAATTGAATTTAAAGCAAAAATTTTGGGGCGAATTCAAAATAAAAAAGACAAGGGAGGACCAAATTGTAACACACGCACGATATGAAGGGACGAAAAAAGAAAATATCCCCGTCCCCCTAAACACAACGTTTTACGCAGGACCAAAATGAAACAAGAATCGAATTACCGGGCGAAATTAAAAACAATGAAAAATTTAATTACAAAATAGTGAAAAGCAGGACTTGCAGAGCAATTACCCCCAAAGACAAAAACAAGCGGATCCTCCTAACGGGTCGGGTCAACACGCGGATCCCAGGCTTAAAACGACGTCGTTTTGATGTCTGAACCTCAAACCCAAAACTACGTCGTTTTAAAAGGGGATAAAAGCTAAATTTTTTTTAAAATTTTCATTCCTCCTCATTCTTCAAAATAAAACAAAAGGGAGAGCTCCCTTTTTCTCTGCAGCAGGGCATCATCGGCCTAGATTTCTGGCCATCGGCCAAGCGTCGATCACCGCGATTCACGGTGTCGACGCCCATCGTATCTTGACGGCAAGAAGGCCAAAAGTCGCGTTTTTCGGGCAAAAAAAGATAAGTTTTCTTCTTCTCTCCTTTTTTAATATATTTTTATATAGATAAATAGTTTTAAAAAGAGAAATATAGGTATATATTTAGTTTTGAAAAGAAAGAAAAAATAATAAAAAAAGAAGAAAAGAAATACAAAAACAATAAATCTTAAGTTGTTTGGGACTTGTTTTTCTTTTTCTCTTCAACTGTTCGTTGTTTCTTTATTATTTGAATACTAAAATCGATCTCTTTGTATTCAATCCAATCCCCCTTTTCAAAAATACAATCGGTTCCCCCCATTACATTGAGATTGTGGCTTCATATATCCTTTTACAACTTGTTCTTTTTAATTTATTTGTCTTTTCATTGCGAGGCAAGTGGGGCAAGTGGAGTCTTGCCATGGCGACTAATGGCGAAGGTTAAGGCGCACTAGGGTCATGGGGCTAGGGTTTTTTTTGTTTAGATTTGTTTGGGCTTGATTTTTGGTTGTTGGGCCTGGATGGGTTTGGCCCATTACAGGCTTTTTATGGGATAAATGAGTTAAAACCTAAGTGCCTTTATCATCTCAGTATATCAAATCAAATGTGTAGTCTCAACATGTATAATTGAAGCAAGTTCTATAATAACAAATCAATATTGACACACTCATAACTGATAATAAAGTGAGCAAGAAAAATGTATGCTCTAAAGGCTTAAAATCTCACAAAAATTATGGCTTTTGATGTCAATCTTGCAAATCTCAAACTTCAAGGTAATACCTCAATTTAGGGAAACAACCTAAAAAAAATTTTATTCTGAAAACAGACTTATTATGCTTGATTCTCTTATGTCTTAAAGTTCTTATGTCTTAAAGTTTAAACCATCAATGCATAAATACCTATGAATTTAATCCAAAGCTCATTAATAAAAATCATAAATTGAAGAAAAATTCATTCTAATAGTAATATGAGAAAATTAATTAAACACAAGACATAATTCAGGGATTTTCTAATAATCATATAAATAACCTCCCCATACTTAAGATGTACGTAGCCCTCAATGTACAAACAGATATAATCACAATATAAATAGAATATCTAAATGTAGTGCATGATTCTTAGCAACTGATAAGAAAATAAACACAAATATTGAAGAGGATTAAAGGAGTAAAACTCAATTAAGAACAATTATAGAAAGAAAAATATAGTTCAAAATATAAAAACAAAATAAAAATAAAAATAAAAATAAAAATAAAAACAAATGGACTCAATGGTCTTCATCATCAGACTCATCAATGTCGTAAGCCAATGGTGCTGGAGGAGCAATATGGGGATGCTGACAAATCTGTTGCAAAGTCGTATCAATACTGTCGAATCTTTGAACACAGTACTGACGAAAGCTAGTAAACTCCTCGGAGGATACTTCTCAAACGCTAGCAACAGAAGGAACTTGTCGGTGACTCGATGGTGGAAGCTGTGGTGGGTACTCATGATAAGGGGGAACATCATCAGGAAAATCCTCGAGGTCATCCTAATCGTCAGAATGAAACAATCGGTACTGAGGAGGATCCACTCCACGATGCCGGTCAATCATCCTCATGGGGATCATGTTCGAGATGCCCTGAGGGGGACATTTGGCCAACTAGCGTGAGTGTAGAGGATTGCTCCGGTGTGGCGAGGAGACCAAAGTATCAGCAAGGTGAGTCACGTAAGGGCCTAAACAAAGGGGGCCCTTCTTGTGGCATTCAGTCTGATGGCGAAAGGCTAGAGCGATGAAGTATGTCAAATCAAAGACATGTCTGGTAGCCATGCTCCATAGAAAATAGGCGTCATAAGTACTAGCCACTCTTGTACTCTCTCTCCGACTTGTCAACGTATGAGCTAGAAGAGCGTGAAGGTACCGTAAGGCCGGAGGGAAAGACGTCGCCTTCGAACGACTCGCATCATATGGTGTCTAACTCATTGTAAGCTCAGTCTAACAGCGAGATGGGGCGTAATGAATGAGCCGATGAAGTCACAGAAAGTTTTCAGCGCTCATAAATTCCTCGGTGTAGAGCCCCATAGCCGCACCGAACTCAAGAATGCTCATCTGGCGCACCAAACCACCAAGTCGAAAGGTGATAGTGCCTGGCTCTTCGTGAACCGTCATGACCTACTGAACAAGGAATGTCCCACAAAACTCCAATGTAAGCTTATGTAGGTAGGCTCGATGATGGAAAAGAATCTGTCCCAATACGGCTCGATCAATACAACGGCCTAGACCGAGTGGTTGCTGTTTAAGTAATAGAAATAGATTCTTCTGTAAGCCCGCTGAGAAACAAAGATAGCCGTGGCGAACCTCGAAAGATGTGCTAGAAGAGGAGGTCGAACTGGGGTCTTTCCGCTTTTTTGAAGTGGGGACAATGGTCTTAGACTTGCCTCGTGTGTTCGTCATGATATATCTGGAATAAAGCAATCGAATAAGTCAAATTGACGAATCAAACTAATAGGCACGAGTTAAAAAATCATTCAAGTTCAGCTCCATAATTGAATAAAATCATAAGAACAGTAATAATCAGAATGCCAACTACCAAACAAAAACCTAGTGAGAGTAAATAAACTAATAATGACCAAACATAAGAATGCAGAAGCAAGAATAGAAAAAATAAAATAGAAGAGAAATCAACCAAAACAAACTAAATGCATAATATGTCCTAATTAAATTTAAAAAAAACAAAATAGAAGAAAATAAAATCAAAGTAATCATATATGAGAATTGTCCATAATTTAAGAAGAAAGAAAAGATCAGTAGTCAAGTAGTTGAATAAACAATATGAATGAGGCAGTAACTAAAATCAGTAAACCAAGAAGATTAAAATAACAAGAAATAAATAAATAAGTAATTAAAAAAATGATGATGATGATAATAATAATAATAATAATAATAATAAGAGAAGGGTAAAAGGGGAAAATGAGTGATCAACGAACAGTAGAGTGGTGGTCGGAAGGTTGACGGTGACGTACAAGGGTTGGTTGTGGCGCAGGGGTTCGAGGGTTGTGCGATGGGAAGGAGCCAAGGTATGGGTGTGCGGCAAGAGGAAAGAAGTGAGGGAGGAGAGGGGATTTCGGCGTGGTGCGGGTGTGAGGCTAGGGGAACGGGGCTGGCTTACAACGAGGAGAGGGGTGAGGAAGGGAGGGGAGTCGAGCGAGGTAGCTTGGGGGGTCGGTAGCCGGAGTGATGGTTGTTGGAGGGAGCGACGGCTAGGGTAAAGTTTGGGTGAAGGTGAAGACAAAAGTAAAACGAAAAGATTAAGGTTCAGGGGGTTTAAATTGGACACGGCTGTGTGAGACCCATTTTCGGCCACACAGTTGTGTCACATGCATGTGTGATATGTCTCTTAGCCCGTGTACGATTAATGCAATAAGCCCAGTGTAAAATCCTGATTTTGGGCCTAGTCGGAATAGTGGTTTTGTGACCACAAAATCCGAGATAGAAATAATTATTTTATTATTATTTTGAGGTCTATGATATGATTGCATGATTGTGTGAAAATTTCGTGAAGAAATTTTATGCATAAAGTGCTTAAATTGAAATTAGGGACTAAATCGAATAATTTGCAAAACTTGCATTCTAGAAGTTTCTAGTATGAAATTGTTTTGAAATATTAATTAGGAGGTCTTAAATAGCAATTTTACCAATTTCTAAGTCTATGGACAAAAATTGGACATGGATGGAATTTTTGGAAAGTTTAGTAGTACGGGCATTTTGGTCATTTAGGGGTAAAATGAATTAAAATACAAAATTAAAAGCCAATTTTGCTCATCTTCAACCCCATGGCCGAATATAGCAAGGAGAAACCATGGCTAGGGTTTTTCAAGCTTCCAAGCTCGATTGTAAGTCCGTTCTAGCCTCGTTTTTAATGATTTTTACGTTTTTGAGTCCCTGGTAGCTCGATTAAGCTTATGCTAGCAATAATTCAACCTAGGGTTCATATTTGGAAAAATACCCATAGGTGAAATTTGTGTATTTTGGTGTTTTATGATAGAATATGAGGTTTTAAATTATGTTAGACAACTTGTACTACTCGGTTTTAAGTGAAAACGAGCAAAAGTGCTTAATTGGTAAAAATACCTAATAGTCATAAGTACATGTTAGAGTGAGAATTTGATGTTGCCATAGAAGGGAAAAATGATCAGCATGTCATAAAACATAATAAAATAGGCTGAAGTTTAATTTACGAGCTTTGAGGCAAAAGTATAAATATGTGAAAGTTTAGGGCAAAATTGTAATTTTTCCAAAATATGATTTTGGGTCAATTTGAATAATGTGAGTCCTAATTAGACTATATTTTAAATGATAGAGCAAGGAAAACTAAAATTTGGGCTAAAATGGGAAAATACCAAGTTGTGGACGAAATGGTAAAAGTAGCCATTTTAGCATACGAGGTAAGTTCATGTGTAAATAATGTAGTATAATTGTTATTTTAAGTTATTGATGTTAATTATATGATATGTTGATTTTATCATGAAATATATGCTTTGTGGTTATTTTGAATAAAATGCAAATTATGTGAATTATTTGTTAAATATAAAGTGCTACCGAGTATTGGTTTGGTATTTTACGGAAGATGGCATGGAGATGTGTTCGAGAAAAATCCGTTTGAACCTTAGGAATAGATTAGGATACAAGTGACATGTCACTAGGATATTTGGGCATCCGAACTTGTTGAGTTGAGTCCGAGTTCACTTATAGATGCGAATGTCCGAACTCGTTGAGTTGAGTCCGAGTTCACTTATGGATGCGAACGCCCGAGCTCGTTGAGTTGAGTCCGAGTTCACTTATGGGCGGGTTACATGGTAGCTTGGCTACATATGTGGCACTTATGTGCAAACTTTCCATGTATCCAATTATATTCGATGTGTTCAACGGGTAAAATTCTACTCAAATGGAGGAATACACGAGATGAAAGGGACGATTGGTAAGTGTTGTGAAATGAATACTTTGAACAGGTATGTACTTAACCTCGGGTTGAAAACTCGATATAACAACAATATGGTAAGATGATAAATGAAAATGTGATATGAATGTCTCGGTGATGATTATGCAAATGATGTTTTATGTTTGCTTATATAGTTGTGTTACTTGCTATTTGCATGTGAGCTTACTAAGCATTTATGCTTACTTCCTCCTTTTCATTCCTTGTAGTGTTGACAAGCCAGCTCGGAAATCGGGAACGATTCGGAGGCATGCTCACACTATCCAGTATACCATCTTGGCATAATGGCTTGCATATTTTGAGTATGGCATGTATAGCATTATAATCATTTTGTATATATGGTCTTATGATATGGTTATTGAGTGGTATGGAAATTCTTGGTAATGATTAGCCATTGGAATGGCTAATCATGATCATATTTGGTGTTATGTATGCTAAATTGCTAGCTAATTCATGGAAACCATGAAATAGGTAAAATTTACCATAAAATAGATTCGAGACAGTGAGAGTGACGAGAGTTTGAAAAATCATTAAAATAGTAGAGATACAATTAGATGATGAATAAAATATGGAATTGAATAATTATGAGTCTATTTTCATATGGATGGAACAAAACAGGTATATGAGTTATATTTTATGAGATGTTTAAATTTTTGTGAAACAGGGCTAGAGTGATTTCTGGATCCCCTGTTCTAACTTTGTAAATTCACCATAAATTGTTCAAAGATAATTAGAAGTCATGATTTATATGTATAGATTCCTTATTGAGTCTAGTTTTATTAGAAACAAACGGCATAGTCATTGAAACTCTGTACATGGAGATATCTGATTCGTAATACACAGAGGTCAGAGCAGTTGAACCCTGAAACAGGGGATACTTTAACTAATAAAATGTACTAATTTTCTTGACCAAAAATTCTATAAAAAAATTATTAAATATATATATGAATCTAGTTTCAGGAAAAATTTACGGAATTGGATTTCGAGTTTTGGAACTCGAGATATGAATTTTTAAGCGATTGTGACGTAGATTGCTAGCTTGACTGAAAATTTTAAAAATAAATTGTTTGAGATGTTTAAGTAATGAATTAAGTCTGTTAACACCTCGTGTTCGACTTCGGCGATGGTCTCGGGTACGGTGCATTACATTTGGTGGTATCAGAGCAGGTTTAGTCGGTTCTCAGACTAACCTAGCATGTGTAAAAGTTTAGCTATACATGCCACTGATCTGTGATAGTGTGATGTCTTCCAACGCGTATGAGTACCGTCTTATTTAGACAGGGTACTCTCCAACCAAGCTGCGCTGACCATGTTCAATGTTATGTGAAGGCATTTGAGTAAAATTGTGATTATGATAAGTCTCGGTTCAGAAAAGTATGAATAAAAGTTTATGATACATATGTGATAAATAATCATATTTGCTTAATGCTCATATGATGTAGTGTATGTGGCTTACTTGATAAGATGAACGGAATAAATAGAAAGTAGTAGAGGTATGAATAAAAGTCATAATATTATGATACGAATGAAAATGTCATTGTCTTGATTTGGACGTCGAATGTTGATGAATGCTAATGATATATAATTTTTATGAGATAAAGGATTATAATAAAATGAACTTATCTATGTTAAATTGTTGGACTGAATTATATGATTGTAATGATATGTACATGATGATGCACGAAATGAAAGTTGTGATTGTTGTAACGCCCCAATTTTTGGGAATTCTGTAAAAGTTGTAAAATTTAAAATTACGTGTTCGCTTCTTTGGGTATAGGTCTAATCATGTTGGTGGGCCTCTAGAAGGCCCAAGCTTAGATAAAACCCGTAGTTTTAATTAAATTTAATTCTATAAGAGAAAGGGTTACGATAAATTGGGCTTTTAGGAATTATTTGTGAAAAATGGATCACAAGGAAGCAAGTGGTAAGTGGCATGTGACGCCTTTGGGAAGGATGTAGTGGCGTGTGGAAGCTTGGGAGGACCCAGTTCGAGTCACAATGATGACAAATTAAGTGATTAATTTTATGTACAGAAAGGGAAGTAATGGAACTGAAATAAAAGTCATCAGAAAAGTTTAAGAGGGTAAGGGATTGAATAAGGATAAATATAAGGAGGAAATCTAGGAGCTGATTGGGGTGAGTGTGTTGGCGAATATTGGACTCTTGAGGAGCAAGAGGTGGCCGGCCAGGGTTTCTTTAGGGGAAAATTGGCTAGGTTAAAGTGCCAGTATAAATTCGGCAATAGGGAGGAGTTGTGCCGTTTTTGCTTTTCTCACCTTCTCCTTTAGCCATTTTTGCTTTCTTCTTATTCTCTTTCTCCATAGCCGAACCTTTCAAACCTCTTGTCCATCTCCACCCTACTCTACATCACTTTCCTCCATTAATTTTCTTAGACTAAAGCCAAACCTCAAATCTCAAAATCCCGAAAGCTATATTCTTGTGCCGTTTTTCCAAAGCCATATTCTTCAATATGTTTTCCTTTTTGACCAACATTCCTCTCCTTTAAATCCCTAGCATCTGTCGACAACATTACCTAGGGTTATATCCTCAAATCATTATTTTCTATATCACCTAGAAAAGCCGAAACTACTATAGAGTTAGGGACTTGTAGCTGAAACTTCAAAGCTTCTAGATTCAAGTTTTACCGTTGTTTAAAGGTTGAATATGCATCAGATCTACGTGGAAAGCAGGAAGGAATAAGTGGTAAGTGCTCATCACTCCAAATCTAGTCTTATTTTTCAAGTTAGGAAAAAGCCGAAGTCCCTAAAATCTAGGGAGGCTATCGATTTGGGCATAGGGCATAAAGGGTCTTTAACCGATGATTTATTTTGATGATTAGTGTCTTCTCAAGAGTTGGATCGAAGGCTTGGATCTTTGGAGTGATCAGACTTGGATCTAGCCATCGGATTTCGGCAAGAAGGTAAAGTTTTAAAGGCTTTTAGGGACAGAGTCCAATATGGGTAAGTAAGTATGGAGATTAGTGTTGTGATTTTCAATCTAAGAATAGTAGCAACGTAATTGTAGGCAGTTCGTGTGTGGATCTTGTCAGCAAGTCGTCACAAATCAGGTGTGTAACTGACACCCTTTCATAGGCTAGATCGGCAAAAGCCGAAAAGCCGAAATGCCGAAAAGCCGGTATTTTGGGCACTTGCGAGTGTGCGAATGCTCATAAGACGTATGGGTAATTATTACTGGTAATCGAAAGTGATAAAACTGCAGTACGCACGATTTCGTGCGTTTTGATATTTTGGGCTTAATGGGCCAAAACTGGGTTAATGGGCCAACGGGCTCAATTCGGTAAGAACGCTCGGTAAGTGTTTCTGGCTAAACGTAATAGCTACAATAGGCATGAAAACCTTAGAAATAGTTAGATTTACTAGAATACCCCTATGTATGCAAAATTACCATCATACCCCTATGTATGCAAAATTACCATTATACCCCTATGTATGCAAAATGACCTTTATACCTCTAGGGTTAATTTTGTCTGAAAAGCATGATGAATTAAATCTGTATGATATATGCCATGAATGTATATCTGTTGCATGGGGACATGGGTTATATTATGGAGGAAGCGTCCTGGTCGCTATGCCACAAATTATCTGTTCTAGTGGCCCTGCCACGTATATCTGTTCTGGTGGCACTGCCACAAAATATTTGTATCTGGTGACTCTGTCACATTTTCTGTATCTGGCAGCCATGCTGCATATTTCTGTGGCATGTAGCGGTTGGGTGGGTCGAGTAGTCTCCCCACATGGTGAAAGGATGGTATGGGGGTGTATGTGGTTGGATATGGTTGGGTTTCTACATAAGCATGATATATCTGCTCAGTGCATTCGGGCCTACGGGCTTTATTTCGATATCGCTCGGCCGAGGCCAACTTATTCATCTCGTGGTTTGAACCGATTTAGGCTATGGTTGGGTTGAATTACACATCGAGTTTTCCCAAAACTTACCCTTATTTTCATCCTCGCAGGTAATCCTCAACCATATTGGGCTTGGAGTTGTGAGGGATTTGGACTGGCCACGTGTTTCTACGAACCTGGTTTCTTTCTGGTGAACTGGACGTCCTTTTAATTTTATTTATGGTTTTGGGTTTTAAGTGTAATAAGGCCGTTTAATTATTTTTATGGTTTTGTTTTACTTTTATTATTTTATTTTATTATGATGAAAAAAACTATGATAACTAAGGAAAATGGATTAGCTTTTGGACGCGTTTTCAAAAACATTAAGGGATTTTCAAAATAACACGATTACAAGTAAGACTTCCGCTAAGCAAACGTTTTCAAACTTAATCATTTTCTTAAGATAGACATAACCAGACAGTTTTCTCAAAATTATACGAGTCGTTAAGGTGTGGCAATGGTGGTGTGCATGTCTAGGATTGGATCCGAAGGGAGCTTGGTACTTAAGCAGTCCGACGGACTCACCTCCTCTTTTTCTGGTTTCCTACCTGGTGCACAGCTTCTATTCACCTTAACCTGCTTTAAAAAGTATCTTTTACAACACCAACTAAGTTTTCCAAACTAAGAAATACGGAACGTTTTGAACGTATCGATGTGGTGCACCAGATTCGGACATAACGTCTAGGCAGGGTTTGGGGTGTTACATTTAGTGGTATCAGAGCCAAGTTGCAACAACTCGGCTGTGGAATGGGTTTACAAAACGAAAATTTTCAAAAAAAATCAGTTTTAAAATCTGGACTTCTAAAGGTGGCATTCCGAATCTCCAGCCCAAGCCTGTAAGTATTCTGAATTTTTCTGAATATATTCTGAATTATCGTCTGTACTAAAACTTTTTTGGAATACTCTAGATAGGATGCTATGAAACCCTAGAAAAGCTTGCTAAAAGATCAAAGCGTAGCTAGACGTCGATTCTACGAAAACCATCTCTACAATTATCTTATGCAATCATAAAACATCTGTAATAATCACTGGAATGCTAAAGCTAATGCATAAAATTTGAAAACAGATAATACAATATGAGTACGCGAATGGCTCGAGGTAGAGGCTGTGGACGAGGCCGAGGAAGAGCTCGAGCGGGATCTTCGTCTTCAGGACATATGCCAGCGGCAGAAGCACCGGTACCTTTGGCAATAAAAGTGGAATCACATGATCGTGGTGCCGGGGATGACGCCCTATCGCAGGCAATGCTTCGAGTTTTGGAAAGGGTTGCCGGGGCAAGTTTGGGCAATAGAATTTGAGGATCGATTTCTGAATGACTCCGGGCTAACGGAGCGGAGATCTTTAGGGGTGTATCTGGTGTAGCCCCGAATGTGGCAGAATATTGGTTGGAGGCCACAGAACGAATTATGGATGACTTGGACTGTTCTATGGAGCAGAAGCTGAAGGGGGCCGTATCGTTGTTGCGAGATGAGGCTTATCAATGGTGGCTCACCGTGAGGGATGGAACCCCAGCTGATAGGGTTACTTGGGAGCTGTTTAAGACAGCCTTTAAAGGAAAGTACGTTGGGGCAAGTTATGTGGACGCCCGTAGGAAAGAATTCTGAATCTAGTCCAAGGAGGCAAAAGCTGTTCTTTGAGTACGAGGTGAATTTCGAAATGAGTAGGTATCTTTGTGGGAATAGTTGCTCTGAGTATGAGCGTAGCGTTCGCTTTGAGGATGGACTTAGAGATGACCTTAAGGTCTTGATTGCTTCGAGAGGAGCGTGACTTCAGCTGGTGGAAAAAGCTAAGATTCTTTGAGGAGGTAAAGCGTACTGAGAGGCAGAATCGTGAGAAAGATCGGAACCGTTTCCAGAGGGATTTTGGACCTTCGGGTGGAGCAAACAAGAATGCCGAAAGGGCAAAAGTGGAGGAGCCAGTTCGAGCCATTCCGATGAATTTGGTTAGACCGCCAATCTGTGGGGACTGTGGTAAGGTACACCTAGGTGAGTGTAGGAAATGTTCTGGTGCTTGTTTAGATCGGATCTATGGAGCCTGAGTTAAGGACTGGCCCACGAGAGTGATCGAGCTCGGAGTTCTTTGTCTGAGGGTTGTTCAACCCATGAGAGGTGGACCACAACCACCGAGACGACGTGGACAAGGTAGGGGCGGAAATGGGAATGGAAATGGTCGAGGTTGAGGGGCACCTGACAGGGGAGCTGGAAATGCTGAGGCTCGACAGGTAGCGTTGGTGTATGCAGCTCGTCGTTGAGAGGAGGGTGACGCACCTGATGTCATAACTGGTACGTTTTTAGTTTCTAATATGCCGCATACTGCCTTAGTGGATATTGGATCTACTAATTCTTATGTTGCGTGTGCCATATCTGGGTCTTTGGGAGTGCATTCTGAGAAGATAGTGAGTGGGGTATCTGTGCTAAGTCCCTTGGGTCACTCGGTTAGGGTAGACAAGCTGTATAAGGATGTACCCTTAGAAACTCAAGGTAGGATCTTTCCTGGCGATCTAATGGAGTTGCCGTTTGGAGAGTTTGACATCATTCTGGGGATGGACTGGCTTGTTAAGCATAAGGCGACTCTGGACTATGCTGCTAAGCGAATGGTGCTAAGGACCACGGAAAGGGATGAGGTTATGGTGATAGGTGAGCGAAGGGACTATTTGTCTAATGTGATATCGGCATTGAGGGCTGAAAAGTGGATTCGGAAAGGTTGTGAGGCCTATTTGGCATTTGTAAGTCAAACAGATGTAGAAGGGTTGACAGTGGATAAGGTTAGAACTGTAAAAGAGTTCCAAGATGTCTTTCCGGAGGAGCTTCCGGGATTGCCTCCAAACCGAGAAGTCGAATTTAGAATCGACCTGTTGCCTGGGACAGCACCAGTGTCCATTGCACCATATAGGATGGCACCAAAGGAGTTAGTGGAGTTAAAGGCGCAAATTCAGGAATTGTTGGATAGGGGCTTTATTAGGCCAAGTGTGTCTCCATGGGGAGCACCGGTGCTATTCTTGAAGAAGAAGGATGGGACGATGCGTATGTGCATTGATTATCGCCAGTTGAAAAAACTGACGATTAAGAATAAGTACCCTCTGCCAATGATTGACGATCTGTTCGACCAGCTTAAAGGAGCTTCTGTATTTTCCAAGATCGATCTTCGATCTAGATATCATCAGTTAAGGGTCAGGGAGGCAGATATTCATAAAACATCATTCAGGACTCGTTATGGTCATTATGAGTTTCTGGTTATGCCATTTGGACTAACAAACGCTCCTGCAGCGTTTATGGATTTGATGAATCGTGTGTTCCAACCATTTCTGGATCGGTTTGTGGTCATTTTTATTGATGATATTCTGGTATATTCTGAGACTGAAGCAAAACATGATGAGCATCTCCGCACGGTGTTACAAGTGTTAAGGGAGAAGGAACTTTATGCGAAGTTTAGCAATTGTGAGTTCTGGTTGAGAGAGGTAACCTTTTTTGGGCATGTGGTCTCTACAGAGGGGATTAGAGTGGATCCTCGAAAGATTGAAGCAATTTTAGAATGGAAGCCACCTAGGTCGATTTCAGAAATCCGAAGTTTCCTAGGATTGGCAGGTTACTACAGAAGGTTTGTGGAAGGTTTTTCTGCGATGGCAGCACCTCTCACAAAACTCATAAGGAAATGAGTATCGTTTGTATGGACGGAGAAGCAGCAAGAAGCTTTTGGGAGGTTGAAGAAAGTTCTGACTGAAGCACCTGTGTTAATTCAACCAGAGTCTGGGAAAGATTTTACTGTGTACAGTGATGCATCACACGTAGGTTTGGGTTGTGTGTTGATGCAAGAGGGTAAGGTGGTTGCTTATGCGTCTCGACAACTTAAGCCTCACGAAGGGAACTATCCTACTCATGATTTGGAGTTAGCAGCAGTAATCTTTGCGCTTAAAATCTGGAGACATTACTTGTATGGAGAAAGGTGTATTATATACATAGATCATAAGAGTCTCAAGCATTTGCTGACTCAGAAGGAACTGAACCTTAGGCAAAGGAGATGGATCGAGTTGCTTAAGGATTATGATTGTTCAATCGAATATCACCCAGGCAAGGCTAATATGGTAGCTGATGCTTTAAGTCGTAGAGCTGTATCTGATCTGAGAGCAATGTTTGCTCGTCTAAGTCTGTTTGACGATGGAAGTCTGTTGGCTGAATTGCAAGTAAGGCCCACCTGGGTGGATCAAATTAAAGAGAAGCAGTTGAAGGATGAGTCTTTGGTCGCTCGTTTTCAACAAGTTAAGGAAGGGGGAACTTCTGAGTTTGGGATAAATGATGAAGGGGTTCTGTGTTTTCGAGGAAGAATTTGTGTTCCGAAGGACTCTGACTTGAGACAGTCAATTTTGAAGGAAGCTCATGGGGGACTTTGTGCCATGTATCCTGGAGGGAATAAGTTGTACCATGACTTGCGAGAACTGTATTGGTGGCCTGGACTTAAACGAGAGGTAACTGAATTTGTGGGGAAATGTCTGACATGCCAGCAAGTGAAAGCTAAGCATTAGTTACCTTCTAGATTATTGTAGCCAGTAAAATTACCACTTTGGAAGTAGGAGAGGATAACCATGGACTTTGTGAGTGGGCTACCCTTGACACCATCAAAGAAAGACTCGATATGGGTGATTGTGGATAGGTTGACCAAGTCAGCTCATTTTATACCTGTTCGCACAGACTTTTCTCTTTAGAAGCTAGCCAATTTGTATGTGGCGGAGATTGTGCGACTGCATGGAGTTCCGATTTCGATTATCTCTGACCGGGATCCTAGATTCACATCTCGATTTTGGAAAAAGTTGCATGAGGCGTTAGGAACGCGATTGAACTTTAGTACGGCTTTCCATCCCCAAACTGATGGTCAATCAGAAAGAGTTATTCAGATTCTGGAAGACATGTTGAGGGGATGTGTTATTGATTTCCGAGGTAGTTGGGAGGATTACTTGCCTTTGGCAGAGTTTGCATACAACAATAGTTATCAGTCGAGTATTCGAATGGCACCTTATGAAGCACTGTATGGGCGAAGGTGTCGAACACCTAGTTGTTGGACTGAACTGGGGGAGCGACAAGTTCTTGGACCTGAGTTGGTGGCAGATACTGAGGATAAGGTCAAGTTAATTAGAGATCGGTTAAAGGAAGCGTCGATAGGCAAAAGTCGTATGCGATCTGAAGCGTAAGGAGATTGAATACTCGATAGGCGATATGGTCTTCTTGAAGGTTTCACCTTGGAAGAAGATACTAAGGTTTAGTAAGAAGGGCAAGTTGAGTCCGCGGTTCATTGGGCCTTATCGGGTTTTGAAGCAAGTAGGCCCATGGCTTATCGCTTGGAATTGCCTCGAGTTAGACAGATTCACGATGTTTTCACGTCTCCATGTTAAAGCGTTATCGTTCGACCCAACTCATGTCGTGCTTGGTTGCGAAATTGAGGTGCGAATCGATTTGACCTTTGAGGAGGAGCCCTGTACAAATATTGGATCGAGACGTTAAGGTTACGAGGAGGAAATCTGTACCATTAGTGAAAGTGCTTTAGGCGTAACCATGGCGGAGAAGAAGCTACTTGGGAGCCAGAGGAGGCAATGCAACAACAATACCCTCATCTGTTCGGATCGTAAATTTCGAGGACGAAATTTCTTTAAGGAGGTAGAGTTGTAACGCTCCAATTTTCGGGAATTTCGTAAAAGTTGTAAAATTTAAAATTCGTGATTCGCTTCTTTGGGTATAGGTCTAATCATGTTGGTGGGCCTCTAGAAGGCCCAAGCTTAGATAAAACCGGTAGTTTTAATTAAATTTAATTCTATAAGAGAAAGGGTTCGATAAATTGGGCTTTTAGGAATTATTTGTGAAAAATGGATCACAAGGAAGCAAGTGGTAAGTGGCATGTGACGCCACTGGGAAGGATGTAGTGGCGTGTGGAAGCTTGGGAGGACCTGTGTTCAAGTCACAATGACAAAGAAATTAAGTGATTAATTTTTATGTACAGAAAGGGAAGTAATGGAACCGAAATAAAAGTCTGTCAGGAAAAGTTTAAGAGGGTAAGGGATTGAATAAGGATAAAGATAAGGTAGGAAATCTAGGAGCTGATTGGGGTGTGCTGTGTTGGCCGAATATTGGACTCTTGAAGAGCAAGAGGTGGCCGGCCAAGGGTTTCTTTAGGGGGGAAAATTCGGCTAGGTTAAAGTGCCAAGATAAATTCGACAATAGGGAGGAGTTGTGCCGCTTGTCGCTTTTCTCACCTTCTCCCTTTAGCCATTTTGCTTTCTTCTTATTCTCTTTCTCCATAGCCGAACCTTTCAAACCACTTGTCCATCTCCACCCTACTCTACATCACTTTCCTCCATTAATTTTCTTAGACTAAAGCCAAACCTCAAATCTCAAAATCCAAAGCTATATTCTTGTGCCGTTTTCCAAAGCCATATTCTTCAATATGTTTTCCTTTTGACCAACATTCCTCTCCTCTAAACCCCTAGCATCTGTCGACAACATTACCCAGGGTTATAGCCTCAAATCATTATTTTCTATATCACCTAGAAAAGCCGAAACTACTATAGAGTTAGGGACTTGTAGCTAAAACTTCAAAGCTTCTAGATTCAAGTTTTACCGTCATTTAAAGGTTGAATCTGCATCAGATCTACGTGGAAAGCAAGAAGGAATAAGTGGTAATTGCTCATCACTCCAAATCTAGTCTTATTTTTCAAGTTAGGAAAAAGCCGAAGTCCCTAAAATCTAGGGAGGCTATCGATTTGGGCATAGGGCATAAAGGGTCTTTAACCGATGATTTATTTTGATGATTAGTGTCTTCTCAAGAGTTGGATCGAAGGCTTGGATCTTTGGAGTGATCAGACTTGGATCTAGCCATCGGATTTCGGCTTTTTCTGGTTTCCTACCTGGTGTACAGCTTCTATTCACCTTAACCTGCTTTAAAAAGTATCTTTTACAACACCAACTACATTTTCCAAACTAAGTAAATACGAAATGTTTTGAACGCATCGATGTGGCGCACCGGATCCGGACATAACGTCTAGGCCGGGTTTGGTGTGTTACAATTGTGATGCAGGTATCTTTGTTTGTTTGGCCTTATATGATGTCATGAGCATGAATTAATTTAATTAAATGAATGGATAAGTAAAGCTAGCTAGAAAACATAGAATGTATGCATAAGTATATTGTCTAAATGGGACAATAGGAAAATTTGTGTAAGCCAACATGAATGTTGCATTGCCTGAATGAATGACATGATTTTGATGATGTTGCTATGATGATAGAAGTTGTGTCATATGTGTATGTATAAGAAAGTCGAGTCAAAGGTCCTACAACCCCTCCCCCTTACCGAAATGGTACTTATAATGGAATTTCATGAGATTTGTATTGAATAAGTTTCGGTTGAGAACCCAAAGAGTTCAAATGATAGAATAATTATAAGTATGATCGAGATTGAAAATAAGTGATAAGTAAAGTCGAGTCGATAAAGTATCGGATTGATATAAAGATTATTGGAATTATGCTTCGTCCCAGTTAGAGAAGGAATTCTCTTTGGTAAATCGAATTACTCGGTGCAAGGTCGAGAAAAGTGTAAATCGAAATTTATTGAATCGGCCTTCTTTAGTGAATGGTTTAATATGAAATTTGTGATGGCAGAACTAGTTGGGGAAATGATATTTGAAATGTGAACTATCTAAGTGTGAAAGTTGTGACTGGACAGATTTAGCAGTCTCTTTTGAGATGTTCTATGTGTTTACCCGTTCTCAGAAATATTTCTATGGCTATTGATCTTCTGAAGAAATTCTTGTTATATGGAAATGTCTTCTAATTCTGGTGTTGGATGAAAGCATTGGTAGTCTGACTGGTTTATAATTTATATTGCTCTATTTCATCGGGTATTCTATTTCATTTAAATCGATAAGAATTGATGAGAGAATACATATGATATTATGATTCTGCTTTCTTCTACTTGATGCTTCATCGATATATATGTATGGAAAGATATATTGATCTTGTTATATTTGATTTCAGTGGGATTAAATGATGTTTTCTTTTGGACTTTCTTTCTTTGAAGAATTATCGGGGTATTCTGTATTTTCTCTATGAGTTTGGTTTTCGATTTTCCGGCATAATATCGTATCTTGGGTTTCTTTATCCTGGATCTCTTTATTCTGGATTTCTTTATTCTGGGTTTCTCTATCTTGGATTTCTTTATTCGATTTTCTTGTTATCTTTTTTCCATAATTTGTCAATTGTGACTCATGTTCGAAGTACGTTCTTCAACTCGTGATAATCATGTCAAATATGACTATACTTCTAATTTGATCTTGGTAATGTGGTGATTTTAGTATTGGGATTTTTTTTCTAATTTCTGTGTAAGGATTTGACATCAGTAAAGGCATAGGTGATAAAAGCGCGAGTTTCAGTCGGTATGGTGAATTATTTATTTGAAAGATTTCATGTGACAATTATGTCAGGATTATTTTCTCAAGTCGATAATATAATTTCATTTTGTCTTGACAAAAGAGTAAATAGTCTGAACGAGAAGTGTATATTTATTAGAAAGAGTTGGATATTAGTTAAAGTCACTACGAATGATAAGGTTTTCGTCTTGTGAAAGCTGAAAAGTTTATTACATGTTGACAAAGTTTGGATAGATGAGAATATTGGTAACCGAAGCGTCTGAACTAGACTAGTCTACATTGAGTAAAGACTTCTTGACTTTCAGTAATGTACTATTGTATGAATTGTGATGTGTTTCAAGACAGTGAGGTAATGTGATAGTTTAGAGCATTCGATGTTACATAAAATTGGAGTTGTTAAAGGGGTTAAAGCCGAGCATTGGGATCTATCAAAATTATCCTTGTCAGTGTTGATATTGGGATGGAAATGAGAAGGATTATTCTGGAGGCCCTATCAGAATTATTTCCATGGCGGAAAGAGGAAAATGTGATGTATCTTATTGTTAAATGTTTGGCGAGATCTATAAATCATATCTATATTGAATGAATTCCTACTTATCAGATTCATGGAATTTTAGGTCTCTTTGATTGTTGGATTTCTTGGAATTCCGGTCTCCATTAATCAAGTTAAGATCCGGGTTTTATGTCATGATATCATGGGAAATTGAGAAGGGTTGAAAATTTAAGAACAGTTGAGAGTTGAGACTGTAAGCTTTCAGATCATATGAGAAATTAAAGAGATGTACTGGAGGTACAGCCTAAGTGAAAGTTCTTCGGCATCGAATATGAGATTAAAAGTGAAGACCACTTTTCTGGTAAGATTTTCGAGGACGAAAATCCCTAAAAGGGGGAGAGTTGTAATATCCTGATTTTGGGCCTAGTCGAAATAGTGGTTTCGTGACCATAAAATCTGAGATAGAAATAATTATTTTATGATTATTTTGAGGTCTATGATATGATTTCATGATTGTGTGAAAATTTCGTGAAGAAATTTTATGCATAAAGTGCTTAAATTGAAATTAGGGACTAAATCGAATAATTTGTAAAACTTGCATTCTAGAAGTTTCTAGTATGAAATTGTTTTGAAATATTAATTAGGAGGTCTTAAATAGAAATTTTACCAATTTCTAAGTCTATGGACAAAATTGGACATGGATGGAATTTTTGAAAGTTTAGTAGTAAGGGTATTTTGGTCATTTAGGGTACAATGAATTAAAATACAAAATTAAAAGCCAATTTTGCTCATCTTCAACCCCATGGCCGAATATAGCAAGGAGAAACCATGGATAGGGTTTTTCAAGCTTCCAAGCTCGATTGTAAGTCCGTTCTAGCCTCGCTTTTAATGATTTTACGTTTTTGAGTCCCTGGTAGCTCGATTAAGCTTATGCTAGCAATAATTCAACCTACGGTTCATATTTGGAAAAATACCCATAGGTGAAATTTGTGTATTTTGGTGTTTTATGATAGAATATGAGGTTTTAAATTATGTTAGACAACTTGTACTACTCGGTTTTAAGCGAAAACGAGCAAAAGGGCTTAATTGGTAAAAATACCTAATAGTCATAAGTACATGTTAGAGTGAGAATTTGATGTTGCCATAGAAGGGAAAAATGATCAGCATGTCATAAAACATAATAAAATAGGCTGAAGTTTAATTTACGAGCTTTGGGGCAAAAGTATAAATATGTGAAAGTTTAGGGGCAAAATTGTAATTTTTCCAAAATATGATTTTGGGTCAATATGAATAATGTGAGTCCTAATTAGACTATATTTTAAATGATAGAGCAAGGAAAACTAAAATTTGGGCTAAAATGGGAAAAATACCAAGTTGTGGACGAAATGGTAAAAGTAGCCATTTTCGCATACGAGGTAAGTTCATGTGTAAATAATGTAGTATAATTATTATTTTTAAGTTATTGATGTTAATTATATGATATGCTGATTTTTATCATGAAATATATGCTTTGTGGTTATTTTCGAATAAAATACAAATTATGTGAATTATTTGTTAAATATAAAGTGCTACCGAGTATTGGTTTCGGTATTTTACAGAAGATGGCATGGAGATGTGTTCGAGAAAAATCCCATTTGAACCTTAGGAATAGATTAGGATACAAGTGACATGTCACTAGGATATTTGGGCATCCGAACTCGTTGAGTTGAGTCCGAGTTCACTTATGGATGAGAATGTCCGACCTCGTTGAGTTGAGTCCGAGTTCGAGAGATGTAACTAGGCATCCGAGCTCGTTGAGTTGAGTCCGAGTTCACTTATGGATGTGAACGCCCGAGCTCATTGAGTTGAGTCCGAGTTCACTTATGGGCGGGTTACATTGTAGCTTGGCTACATATGTGGCACTTATGTGCAAACTTTCCATGTATCCGAATTATATTCCGATGTGTTCAACGAGTAAAATTCTACTCAAATGGAGGAATACTCAAGATGAAAGGGACGTATTGGTAAGTGTTGTGAAATGAATACTTTGAATAGATATGTACTTAACCCTCGGGTTGAAAACTCGATATAACAACAATATGGTAAGATGATAAATGAAAATGTGATATGAATGTCTCGGTGATGATTATGCAAATGATGTTTTATGTTTGCTTATATAGTTGTGTTACTTGCTATTTGCATGTGAGCTTACTAAGCATTTATGCTTACTTCCTCCTTTTCATTCCTTGTAGTGTTGACAAGCCAGCTCGGAAATCGGGAACGGTCGGAGGCATGCTCACACTATCCGTATACCATCTTGGCATAATGGCTTGCATATTTTGAGTATGGCATGTATAGCATTATAATCATTTTGTATATATGGTCTTATGATATGGTATTGAGTGGTATGGAAATGCTTGGTAATGATTAGCCATTGGAATGGCTAATCATGATCATATTTGGTGTTATGTATGCTAAATTGCTAGCTAATTCATGGAAACCATGAAATAGGTAAAATTTACCATAAAATAGATTCAGACAGCAGCAGTGACTAGAGTTTGAAAAATCATTAAAAATAGTAGAGATACAATTAGATGATGAATAAAATATGGAATTGAAGAATTATGAGTCAATTTTCATATGGATGGAACAAAACAGGTATATGAGTTATATTTTATGAGATGTTTAAATTTTTTTGAAACAGGGCCAGAGCAATTTCTGGATCCCCTGTTCTAACTTTGGAAATTCACCATAAATTTTTCAAAGATAATTAGAAGTCATTATTTATATTTATAGATTCCTTATTGAGTCTAGTTTTATTAAAAACAAACGGCATAGTCATTGAAACTCTGTACAGAGAGATATCTGATTCGAAATACACAGAGGTCAGAGCAGTTGAACCCTGAAACAAGTGAGACTTTAACTAATAAACTGTACTAATTTGCTTGACGAAAAATTCTAGAAAAAAATTAGTAAATATATATATGAGTCTAGTTTCAGGAAAAATTTACGGAATTGGATTTTGAGTTTTGGAACTCGAGATATGAATTTTTAAGCGACTGTGACGCAGATTGCTAGCTTGACTGAAAATTTTAAAAATAAATTGTTTGAGCTGTTTAAGTAATGAATTAAGTCTGTTAACACCTCATGTTCGACTTCGGCAACGGTCTCGGGTACGGGGCGTTACACCCAGTCTTCACACAGCTTAGGACACGCCCGTGTGTCCAGGCCGTGTGGTGCACACAGCCATGTCGCACGACTGTGTGCAATGTCCTTCGCTTCTCCCACGCTTGTGTGACCCCCCATACGCCCGTGTGGCACAACCGTGTCTCGCACACGACCGTGTGCCTTGCCCGTGTAACTTTCTAACTTATTTTAAAATTGAAAAATTTAGCTCCAGGTTTCACATGACCTAAGACAGGCCCGTGTGTCCAGGCTGTGTGGTCCATATTGCCGTGTCACATGTCCGTGTGGACTCTGTTAGACCGTGTCTTTATCGATATTTGGAAAAATTAAGTCCCAGAGCCCACACGGCCAAGGACGCGCCCGTGTGTCTAGGCCGTGTAACTCACTATTGATTTTTTCAAATTTTAAAAACTAAGTCAATGGCGCCACACGGCCAGGGACACACGGGTGTGTGTCTAGGCCGTGTGGGTTTTTAAAAAAAAACAAACATTTTTTTAAATCATGATATAAAATTAGTAAATTAGCCATGTTAGCACTCGGGTTACTTTCCGAGAAGCGCTTATTTTAAGTCTAAGCTTAACTTACCTCGTATTCGCATGGTCACGGTGGTTCGCAGAGTCGATACTCCTATTTCTTACTGTCAATTCTATTATCAGCATATGGCTTTACCGAGTAATATTTACCTTAAAAGTGCCGAATTTAGAATGATTTACCTCGATTGTACCGTATGGGAAAACATTAAGTACCGTAAAAGGAGTTACTCTATTTGTATTAAGCTCTGAAGTAGCAATTCGAGGGTCCTTTTCATCTAACAATACTTTGTCCCCGACCTTAAATTCTTTCATTCCATCCTTATGCTCGTTATGATGTCGCTTTGGTTCGTCATGTATTCTCGGTTTCTCTTTAACATGTGTCCGCCATTCATCTAGTTCATCGATCTGTAGTTTTCGTTCCTTATGACTCGTTTTGTTTTTGTTGCATGAAGTAGAATGTGGCTCCATCACACTCTTCCTAAGGATTTCTTGCAAAAGAGTTTGAGCCACGAAGTTACTCATATTAACAAAACTCGTATAATCATCTTGATTACTAGATGTCTTAACAGAATCACAAGCTTGGAGTTTAACTGTATCATCACTTACACGAAGTATCAATTCACCTGTGTCAACATCAATGATGGTTCTAGCCGTTGCTAAAAAGGGTCGCCCTAAAATTAAAGGCACGTCACTATCCTCATCCATGTCTAAAATAACAAAATCAACTGGGAATATAAATTTATCGATTTTGACTAATACGTCTTCAATAATACCCCTAGGAAGTCTAATAGTTCTATCTGCCAATTGAATGCTCATCCTAGTTTGCTTGGGTTTCCCAAGACCTAGTTGCTTAAACATTTTATAGGGAATGACAATAATACTTGCCCCTAAATCAGCCAAAGCATTGTTAACATTTAAACTACCAATTAAACAAGGAATAGTAAAACTCCCTGGATCTTTCAATTTATTAGGTAGTTTATTCTATAAAATGGCCGAGCAAACTACATTCAGCTCCACGTGTGACGAATCATCTAGCTTCCATTTGTTTGCTAAAAGCTCCTTTAGAAATTTCACTAAATTGGGCATCTTCGAAAGAGCTTCAATAAACGGTAAGTTAATATACAAATTTTTTAGAAGTTTAAAAAATTTACCAAATTGCTCGTCAGTATGGTCTTTCTTTGTCACATTGGGATATAGAACTCGAGGTTTATACTCATTTTCTATCGGTTTTTGTTCACTATGGCTCATCTCAATCTTACGTTTGCTTACTACAATTTCTTGCCTCGGTTCTGGTTCATATTCAACTAACCCTTCTTTATCTTTTACTGTGATTGCATGAAGTTTCTCCCTTGGGTTAGTTTCGGTATTACTAGGCAGGCTACCTTGTGGCCGTTCTGAGATCATCTTTGCCAATTGACTTATTTGGTTCTCAAGCCCTTGAATCGATGCTTGTTGATTTTTGAGTGCTGTTTCGGTGTTTTGAAAGCGGGTTTTTGACACTGAAATAAACTTCGTCAACATTTCCTCAAGGTTCGGCTTTTTCTCCTGTTGGTAAGGTGGTTGAAAGCCTGGAAGGGGTTGTAGTCTCTGGTTTCCTTGACCACCCCAAGAGAAATTGAGATGGTTCCTCCAACCTGCATTGTAAGTATTACTATAGGGATTATTCTGAGGTCTAGAATTATTACCCATATAATTGACTTGTTCGTTCTCTGAGCTAGGGTTGTAGGATAGGCATTCTGGATTGTTCATCCCTCCTCCATTCGTGTCACACTGCATCACTGGATGTATGATAAGTCATAATTTATACATATTTTTATCCCATCCTTAGCACATTTCTGGATTAATTATTATTATATTTGTGGAATTTGATGCTCCTAATCCTTTAATTTCATGTTTTATACTTAGGTGACCATAGGAGAGCAAAAAGAGCGATAAATGGGCCAAAAACAGAGAAAATAGGCCAACGTGGGAAATCAACATGGCCTGGAGTTCCTCACACGGGTAGACCTTGAATTAGCAGACTCTAAACACAATTTACATGGGTAGACCACACGCCCGTGCCCATTTAACAGGTCCGCACACATAGTGCCGCGTTTCCTCACACACATAGTGCTATATAATCTCGCACACATAGTGCCATGTAGTTTTTGCACACATAGTGCCGCATAACCTCGCACACATAGTGCTGAAATTTCTTATCTATAGGTACCACTATGTCATAGATAGGTTGATAAATCTCACATTCGATTTTCAAAAATTCATACATACCATGATTTCTTATCCAACCTATTTTATGTGCAATATTAACCGTAACTTAAATTACTCAGGAACTTACCTTTTTAGTCGGATGAACAACTCCGATCAGCTACTCAACCGCTTTCACTTTTCCTTTGGCCGAACTTGGCTCCCTTTGATTTTGAGCTCCAACTAAGCAAATAAAATAATTCAATCATCGTAGCCCCAATTTATATTCATTCCTCATAGACACACACACATACTCAGTATTCCATCTAATATTAACCATAGCCGAAAACCTATCATACAATTAAAACCCTTGTTCAAATTATTATTCACTAAAATGCTATGGCCGAATCCCTCAATTAGCTAACATAGCCTCTTGTATTCAATCTAATCACGTATATACAACCTAAATCCCTCTTTTAACACATAATTCACTATCTTGGAACTCATTTTCTAACTAATTTAACTTACTCCAAAGCCGAATGCTATTTGAGCATTAAGCTCATGTTCTTTTCATTATTAAGCAAGTATTATAACTCAACTAACATCCATTTTCAATTTGAAACATCAACATTCAAAATTAAACACGAAAATTCATAGCCAAATATATATATACTTTTTCCCAAACTCATAAATTCATCCATTCTAAGCTCAATTTGCCAATTAAACAAGTACTACTAATATTAAGCATTATTTCACAATTTATCTTAAATTGCCGAACGGACTCATGATCCTAATTCATATACTTAACTTCATTAGTCGACTACTCAAGCTCATTTGAGCCACATATAGTAATTTAGTTTGTTCATACTCAATTAGAAACATTTCTCCTTACAAATTATCAAAACATACACAATGTAACCCATTGAGCTCATGACCGAATGCTTCATGCATTACAAACACAAAATCATACACATGGGTCATGTTAGGAGCTTCAAAACCAATTTAAATTTCTCAAAATCCAAAGAAAAACATATGAAATCATACCTTAATTCCTAACACAAGATGGCCGAATGCCTTAGGTGTTCTTTCTTCAATTTCTTGTTTAGTTTTGGCAAAAGGGGAGACAAAAATGAGAAACTTTGTTTTTATCACCCCTTTTTCTATTATTAATTCATGGTTTTCTAATATAAAACTATTTAATATTATTTCACTAATATAAAATACACAAAATGCCAAATTTTTCATCATCATTACCGTCCACTATAATCATAGTGGTCCATTTGACATGCAAGTCCTCTATGATGCTATCCATATACAATTTGGCCACTTCAACTTTTACCTATCACATTTTTATGGTTTCTCAACTAAGTCCTTTCAAGTAAAATTCCCATTCGTAAGACTAAATTAAAACATCAAATTTTCACACATGCACTATCACATATAGAAGTTATGCAAATAAATTTTAAATAAATTTTATGACTCGGTTTTGTGGTCCCGAAACCACATTCCGACTAGGGTCAAATTAGGGCTGTCACACTGAGACCATGTGAAAACAGAGCATACATACTGACTTGTGTCACACGGCCGAGGACACGTCCGTGTGCCAGGCCGTGTGAAAACTAGAGAGGTTACTGACTTGGGTCACACTGCCAACCACATGCCTATGTGCCCTTCAAAATGGCCACACACGCCCATGTATCAAGCCGTGCCAAAACTGTAGGGTATACTGACTTATCAACACAGCCAAGTCACACGCTCGTGTGCTAGGCCGTGTGCCACTTGAGAGGGTATACTGACTTGTACCATACGGCCGGTCACACGCCCGTGTAAAAGGCCGTGTGGAGCATTCTGGCTTCAATTTCATTTCAACACCAAGGGACACACGGCCGTGCAATATGACTGTGTGTCACACATGACTAAGACACACGCCCGTGTCCCTACCCGTGTAGACAAAAATAGGCTATTTGCAAAGCCATTTTTCAACCCTATATACAAAAGCATTCATAAGCATAAATGACCACATTTTTTTTTACAACTCGATAGGCAGCCAAAATAACTATTTCTAAAACACATTATGTGCCATCAAACACAAACCAAACCAATATGGCTTGCAAGCCAATGTATACATATAATCTATTCAATAATTCAAACAATTTGCATATCTTCATCTCATCAATTACTTGCCAAAACATGCCATATTTAGTACACATATACTTAACTAATATTTAAACAAGTTAAGCCAAATCACATGGCTTAAACACATCAATGCATATAAGCTTCAATAGCTAAAATAACTCATATATCTCATATCATCAACTAGCCTATACAAGCTATATTACCAATTTCAAAGAGTTCAAAAATACCAAATCAACTCCTCGATAGTGTGATGAAATCTTTGATGACTTCCAACCCGGGCGAGCTTTCAAATCACTGTAAAATACGAAAGATAAACAGAGTAAGCTAATAAGCTTAGTAAGCTCATATGACTAGTATGTACTATATAAAATTAATTCAGAATTAGAGAAACACGAGGACATATAAATCAGCTCCATCAAAATCAACACATGATACAATAACAACCTGGTAATTCCTGTATGTATTCATCGGTTTTCACTTACATATCATATAAAATTAGTAAATATCACTTACTTGTCGAGCGTATCACGTATACCTGAACTGATTCATATCATCATTTCAATTCCCGTACTGTTATATTCTCTGTTGAACTATGGAAATAACATCGAATATTCTGTATCTTGCACACTAATGGCATATTTGTTGTTAAACCACCTATATCTCGATTCACATATATAACATTTGTTCGTACGTCATTATAACCTATATTACCATTTCAATACAATCCAACAAAATTTGCCAAATGCATAAGCATATAAAATCATCAATACTATGTAATTCACATAACATTATGACAATTTATTCCTATTCGTATAAATTGTAATTCATTCATATAACCAGTAGTTCATCCGTATAAATAGTAATTTATCAGTAATAACAATAATTCATCTGTATCAACAGTAATTCATCCATATAAACACATATCTTATTGATATGATCAGTAACAGTAATTATGCCCGCTGAACCTATTAGAATATCGAAGAATACTCGGGTGATACACTCTAAGTGTATTAATCAGTAATCTGTCAATTCATTATCTTTTATGCTCTTTCGAGCCATGATTGGTAAGCTCTTTATGAGATGATGAACAGTAAGCTCTATTGAGCTGATGAACAGTAAGCTCTATTAAGCTAAAACAGTAAGCTCTATCGAGCTGAAATGGTAAGCTCCAATGAGCTGAAAACAGTAAGCTCTTACGAGCTAATATATCAGTAAGCTCATACGAGATGTGGTGAGTCCGCAACAAATGCAGGAGCTCGACCAAAATGGTAACCCTAGTGACATGTCACTCGTATTCTACGATTTTCTAAAGCTCGAACGGGGCTTGGTATTATCCAACTTCATCATTTAAACATTCAATGATCAATAATTTGATTTATCAAATCATATACATTCAATTCAATTAAATATATACATTTAAATACTCAATTTGCATACTCAATGCATATGATCATACTGAATCAATGTAACCTATATAACATTTGTGACATTTCACTTCCATTCATGTAAATAGTAATACAATCATATAACCAGTAATTCGAATTTCAAGTGGACTATTCATTCAACTTATACAGATGCATTTTAACAATTACATGTATTTAATCATTCGGTTCTAACTATACAAACTTACCATAAGTTGCTCGAATAAAACTATTGGCTATTCGTCCACTTTTCGTTTTCCCCTATCTAGTTCGAGTAATTGCTTATCTTGATCTAGATATAGTATCAAATTCAGTGTATTAACTTCCTTTCTATTCAATTTGACACATTTTACACATTTTAAAAATTTATGCTTTTTCCCCTTATGTTTCACATTTTTACAATTTAGTCCTTATTTCGTAAAATTGCAAATTCATGAAATTTAAGGACAACCCATGCTAGCCAAATTTTGTATAGCTTCATAACAACCCATATTTTCCAAATAATCACACTTTTAACCACATAATTTCAATAATTCACAATTTAGTCCAAAATTGACATTTTTACCAAAATTCACTTTACAAAACTTGTATATCTAACAACAATAATTTATTTTCTGTCATCAATTATCAAAATATACACTTAATCAACAATGGTGAAATTCACATACTTTAACAGTTCAGAAATCAAAGATATGGGCTAGCTAGATTAAGCTGTAACGATCTCAAAAATGTAGAAATTATTAAAAATGGAACAAAATTGAGCTTACATGCATTCAATTCTCCATGGCCGAATGCTTCAAGGTATTATGGCTTTCTCTTCTTCCATTTTTTGTTGAAGAAACAAGAGAAATAAAATGCATGTGTTATTTTGTTTTATTTAACTATACTTATTAACTAATTTACCAAAATACCCTTTGATTAAAACATTAAAAATTCACTATTTCATGCATTGAATTGTCCACTTGCATTATAAAATGTCTATTTGCAACATAAAACCCTTAAATATTTAATTTCATAGCCATTAGATACATTTAACTAATAGAACGCAAGTTTTATGCTTTACGCGATTTAGTCCTTTTTGCCGAATTAACCACTCAAACGGTAAAATGTCTTTAAGAAATTTTCACACGAACATTCTATCATACTATAAAACTTAATAAAATAATAAAATAAATATTTTATTATGGACCCGAAACCACTTTTCTTATTAACCCTAAAAATTGGCTGTTACAAAATTAAATAATAAATCATCCAAAAACGCATCAAGAATGGGAATAAAACATGTTACTTTTATAGCTTATCAGGGATTTGTAGCTGATGGCAAAGAGCATATGGTATGCAAGTTGAAGAAGGATTTCTATGGCCTCAAACAGGCTCCGTGAGCTTGGTATCAAATAATTGATATGCACCTGGTGAGCTTGGGATTCGAAAGGAGCATCAATGAACCCACATTGTATGTGAAGAAAGAAGGAAATGGGACCTCGCTGATAGTATCATTGTATATTGATGACTGTCTGATTTAGGAGACATGACTTTTTCTTTGGTTTGGAAGTGTTTCAGTCTAAACAGGGAATCTTTACCAGCCAAAAAAAGCTTTGCTTTAAATATCTTGAGTAGGTTTTGTATGGAAAACTGCAAGCCAACAAGCACTCCCATTGCTCAAGGAGAAAAGCTCGCAAGCCAAGATGACCTTGAAAAAGTTGATCAAGGCACCTATAGAAGTCTTATATGATGTTTACTCTATTTAACAGCATCAAGGCTAGATATCATGTTCACTGCTAGTCTGCTTTCAAGATACATGCATTGTTGCAATGTAGTTCTGTAACATTCCGAAATAGGGCCTAAACGGAACAGTGGTTGCGAAACCACAAATTTAGGGTAAAAATATATATATATATATATATTTATTATTATTTTGAGGTTCATGGTATGATTACATGATTGTGTGAAAATTTCGTGATAAAATTCTATGCATAAAGTGCTTAAATTGAGGTTAGGGACTAAATCGAATAATTTGCAAAACTTGCATTCTAGAAGTTTTTAGTATGAAATTATTTTGGAATATTAATTAGGAGATCTTAAATGGTAATTTGACCAATTTTAAGTTCATGGACAAAATTAGGACATGGAAGGAATTTTTGAAAGTTTAGTAAGGAGGGGCATTTTGGTCATTTGGTTATTAACATTAATAAAAAGGTGAAAAAGATGATAAAATTGTATCATCTTCTTCAAGTTACCAGCAGAACCTTACCTCTCTCCATAGCTGGGGTTTATTCAACTTTCAAGCTTCATAATCAAGAAGAGCGAAATTCGAGAGTAGATCGGGAAAAGAAAAGTAAAGGACTAAATTGTAAAGTTTAGTCACATTTTGTATCGAGGTAAGTTTACAGTAAATAAATGCAATATTCTTTTATTTTACATTATAATTGTCAATTTCAGCATTTATATATTTATGTTATGAAAATATTTAAAGTCGAATTTAAGGTGAAGTGACAGAGGAAAAGTGTTAGAAAGCCCGGTTGAACCCTAGGAATGTTAGGATATTAGGGTTGACAGATGTAACGAAATGAGCCATGTAAGTCCATATTAGAAATATGGCTTTGGAGACAGGATTGAGCCATGTAAGTCCATATTATATATGGCATTGGAGACAGGAATAATTCATGTAAGTCCATGTCAAAGACATGGCATTGCCGAGATATTGATAGACAGAGCGACCCTAGTATCCTTAGTATTCCGAGTGGTTCAACGGGTCAGGATACGAGTTAAATTACAGTGAATTAACAGCAAAGGAAAAGTAGATTATACTTATGAAAAGGAAAGGTCGTAAGAAAGAAGGTAAGGGAATAAAGAAGAAGATAGAAATTGAGAAGTAAAGAAATTTATGATGTTAGATGATATTATGCATAATTATCCATTATGTTGAATGTTGTGATTTATTTTCTTGTAAGCTTACTAAGCCTAGTGCTTAATCTCTTTATTTTCTTCTTCTTATAGTACTTATCTAGCCACTCGGGATCGAAGGAAACGTCGGAGGCCGATCACACTATCAAAGAAATAACTCGGTATAATTAGACGTTTTGTTTTGTGTATGGCATGTATAGAAACTTAGCCACTTTTGGTATAATATGAACAATGAATGATGTGTAAATACTTGCTAGTGATTAGCTAATAAAATGGCCGATGATATGCATGTTTATTAATATGTATGATTGAATGGTGATTATCACATGAAAATTATGAAAATGTGAAAGTAACCTAAAAATAGATTCAAGTAACAGCAATGACGTAACTTTGAAAAATCACTAAAAATTTTATAAACATAGTTTGAAGATGAATAATATATGAAATTAAATCTTATTATGTCTATTTTCTTATGGAATAAGAAAAATAGGTAAAGGTATAATATTTCATGATATATCTGAGTTTTAGTGAAACAGGGTTAGAGCAATTTCTGGAACCCCTGTTTCAACTTTGGAAATTCACCATAAATTGTACAAAACTAATTAGAAGGTATACTTTATATGGTTATAATCCTTGTTGAGTCTAGTTTTAAGAAAAACAAACGGCTTAGTGATATGAATTTTTTACAGGAAGAAACATAGTTCGTAGTAACAAGAGGTTAGTGCAGTCGAGTTTTGAAACAGGGGAAACTTTAACTAATAAACTGTACTAATTGGCCAAGTCAAAATCTATGAAAAAATTAGTAGATAGATATATGAGTCTAGTTTCAGGAAAAATTTACGGATCTTAATTTCGAGTTTCGGAACTCAAGATATGAATTTTTAGGCGACTACGATGCAGAATGGCAGCACATTCCGAAATGCTTAAATAAACAATTTAAACCTATTTAAGGGATAGAATAAGTTTAGTAATGCCTCGTGCTCGATTCTGGAAACAGTCTCGGGTAAGGAGTGTTACAAGTTCACTTTGAAGCTAAGAAGAGGGTTCTAAGATATGTCAAAGGGACCCTGAGTTACAAAGTTGAGTATGTGAAAGAAACGGAGCTGAAGTTGACTAGGTTCACAGACAGTGATTGGGCTGGTTCTGCTGAAGTTATGAAGAGCACTTTAGTGTATTTCTTCACTTTGGGATCAAGTGTATTTAGTTGGAGCTCAAGGAAGCAAGAGGCTGTTGCATAATCAACCGTTGAACCTGAATACATCGTAGTAGCTGCAACAATAAGCAAAGCACTTTGGCTAAGAAAATTTATGATTGATCTAAATCTTAAGCAAGTGGAAGCAACAGAGATATATTGTGACAACCAATCTACTATTGTAATTGCAAAGAATCCCGTCTTCAGTGGTAAGACAAAACATTTCAAGATAAAAAAAAATCACTTTGTTAGAGAAGTCGAGCAATCAAATGAAGTATAGCTAGGTCATTGCAGGTCAGATGTTCAACTTGCTGATATTCTCACAAAACCTTTTGGAACTATGAGGTTTGAGATGCTAAGACATGATATTGGAGTTTGTAGTATTATGGCCAAGGAGGAGTGTTGCAAAATGGCCATTCATGCAGTGGCAAACTCATCTGCGAGCTCTATAGTTGCAAGCTCACCTGAAGCTGCGAGCTCATTTGAATATGTGAGCTTACTTAAAGCTGCGAGCTTATCCAAAGACGCAAGCTCATCAAAGCTGCGAGCTTGACTTAAGTTGCGAGCACATCAAGTGTGACCTATTAAAGTTTTTGGTGAACCCCCAATTGAAGTGCAAGCAGGGTTCACATATGCTAACATTGATATTTTGTTTAGTCTGCTTGATTGAGATTACTTGTTAAAGTAAGCAGAGTTAGTATTGATTGGATGTTTTTAGGTACTGATTTATCTAATCCATTTGTGTACATGTTTTATTTTTTACTTTTCCTGTAAATTTTGGTAGGATTAGTTGATTACTTGTAACCACCCCACTTATATATTGTAATCAGTTGGATGAAAATTTTAAAAAAAAAAGTAGCTAGAAATTTTGTAAGTATTTTTTGTTTTGTTCTCTGAACTCTAAAAAACCAACAAAAACTAAGTATTTGTTTACTCAGCTACTAAAAACTAAATACAAACAACAACATTTATTCATCTAACCGAATAACTATTTTCTACACTCCCCCTCAAGTTGGAGGGTGATACACCCCCAACTTGGATATCAAATATTCATGTTGTTGCACACCTAGACCTTTTGTGAAGATGTCTACGAGTTGTTTCTTTATCAAAACATGTCTAACCTGCACCAAACCTTACTGGTTTTTCTCTCTGATGAAATAACAATAAATTTCTATATGTTTCGTTCTCTCATGGTGTATAAACTACTTAACTTTCACAAAAGAATGCAATTGGCTCATTATTTAAAAATCTGAGTTCTTTTTTAGGACTCTAGTAAGCCACACCAACTCTACAATCGTGGAGACCATGCTTTTATATTCAACCTCTACTGAAGATCTTGATACTATACTCTTCTTCTTTAACTTTTAAGAAATTAAGAAACCTCCTAACTTGACACAAAAACATGTTACTGATCTTCTTGTCATTGGACATGAAGCCCGATCCAAATCACAATATGCTTCAAGCTATTATGAACTAGTTGCAGTAAAAAACAATCCTCTTCCTAGATTCCTTTTAAGATATCGAACAATTCTAATGACTGCTTCATAATGAGATCTTTTTGGTTGTTGTACAAATTGATTCAAATGTTGAACAACAAAAGAGATATTTAGCCTTGTACGAGTTAAATACAAAATCCTCACAATAAGCTATTGATACAAATATCTATCATTGCCTCATCATCATGATGCACCCTTTCATCATACTCTAGAGAAGTTAACTTTTGATTTTGTTCTAAAGATGTGACAGCCACCTTTTCTCCTTCTAGCTTCATGTCTGTAATCAACTCAAAAGCATATTTACGTTGATTCAACACAATACTAGAATTTGATATGATAATCTTAATACTAAGAAAGTACCTAAGAGCTCCTAGATCCTTCATCTTAAAATTGTGTTGCAAAATGCCCTTAATTTCATATATAAGGTCATCATCGTTCCTAGTAATCATCAAATTATCAACATAGATCAACATTACAACCAGCTTATCTCATTGTACCTTGGTAAAAAGAGATTAATCATGTTTTCTTTGAGAATATCCACTTTGTAAAAAAGCCTCGATCAGCTTTAAATTCCATTACTTAGAAGCTTGCTTCAAACTATAAAGAGATTTGAGCAATTGGCACACTCTAGTCTCCTTTTGGAAGAGTCATATAAACCTCTTCATTTAAATCCCTTTGAAGGAAAGCATTGTACACAAAGCCCAAGAAAAATGATCTATAAGTGCAATAATCATTCAAAGTGACCTGTTTGGCAACAAGAGAAAAAGTATCAAGGAAGTTAATGCCAGCTTGTTATGTATAACCCTTCCTAACCAGTCGAGACGTAAACCTCTCAACAGAGCCATTAGAATTATATTTCACCTTATAGACCCACTTGTAGCCAATAAGAACTTTTCTAGGAGGAAGATAAACCACTTCCAATGTGACATTAGACTCTAATGCTTAAATTTATTGTTCAGTGGCCTTAATCCATCTTTTATCTTTAATTGCTTCATTGTATGTGTTTGATATTTGATGAAAAAAAAATTAAGATAGAAAGCAAAAATAGATAAAAAATGAAGCAATCAAGTTATGATCTTATGTTTTATTGTTGAACTTTACTTTACGTGTACAATCATGCTTAAATAAGCTAAAAATAATATTAATAATTACAGCTTGGCAAGTCTTGGAACTTGTACAGTACAAATTTCCTCTCTATTGGTTGTAGTCTAATCAACAACAAAAACATCTTTTCAAAAAATTTTATCGTTTCAGAGGAAGTTGCCAACTTGTAGAGAAAGGGCTTGCATGTATAAGCTCGCCTAGTAGAGCTTGCACTGTAGATGACTTCACAGCTTTGGTGAGCTCGCACATTTGGTGTGTTCGCACATTTGATGAACTTGCACTTTTAGTGAGCTTTTGGATTTGTTAAGATTGCACTATGTGGAGAACTCACAGGTGAGTTGAGTTTGAAATGTGGGTTCGTCACTGCATTGTTGGTCATCTCGCAATACTCATCCTTTGCCTCCATGCTGTGAGCCCCAACTTCATCTTCCCAAGAGATTTTCTTAGAATGTCCGCTAATTGATTTCAGAAACTGCAGTGAACCAGAGTTACTTCCTTAGCTTGTTCCACTTTTCTCACAAAATGGTACTTGATTTTGAAGTGTTTTTTTCTTCCATGGAACACTGGGTTTTTCGCAATTGCAACAGCAAACTGATTGTCTTACTTTATTTATGTTGCTTCCTCTTGGTATAGATTCAAATTATTCAACAACTTTCTTAACCAAATGGTTTGGTTTACAACGGTTGCAGTTGCAAAATACTTTGCTCCAGCGGTTGATTATGGTATTGTTTCCTGCTTTTTTGAGCTCTAACAAAAAACACTCAATCCTAAAGTGAAAGAATAGCTTGAGGTACTTTTCATATCTTCATTAGACCCAGCCCAATCATTGTCTGAGTACCCAAGTAACTTAAGCTTCACTCCACGGCTTAAAGTTCTTTTTACATATCACAGAACTCTTTTGGTTGCTTTGTAGTGGTTCGCATTGCAACAATGCATGTACCTTGAAAATAGACTTACAGAAAACATTATGTCAAGTCTGGATGCAGTCAAATAAAACAGGCATCCAACCAAGCTTCTATAGTTTGTTTCATCAACTCTTTCAACATCTTCATTGCAGGCGAAATTCTCTCCTTGAGCGATGGGGGTGTTCGTTAGCTTTCAATTTTCCATACAGTATCTTTGCAGAATCTTCATCGTGAACCCTTTTATAAAAATTGTTTCACAAGCTTGAATTACTTCCAAACCAAGGAAGTATGTCATTTCTTCCAAGTTTGACATTTTAAACTTCACTTGCATCTGCTCTTTAAAGTCAACCACCAGTTCGCTGTTGGTTCCAATCACAAGTAAATCATCAACATATAATGATATAATGAGAAGTGTTTTATTACCAGCTTTTTTCACATATAGTGTGGGTTCAAATCTCAACTCTATTAGGTGGTTGTTGATTCTTTCATACCACGTCCTTAGAGCTTGCTTTAGACCATACAAAGATTTCTTTAGTTTGATACCTTCGTTTGACATCCAAGTACTGTGAACCCTTGAGGCTGATCGGCATAGATCTCTTTCTTTAGGAAGCTATTTAGAAAGGTCGGCTTCATATCCATTTGATGTATTCTCCAACCCTTTTGAGCTGCAAGAGTTAATAGCAGCCTTATGGTATCTAACCTCATTACAGGTGCGAAGGCTTCAGTGAAATCCACTCTGTATTGTTGGTTAAACCCCTTTGCAACTAATCTGGCTTTGTATCTGTTGACTGAACCATCAAGATTTATCTTGGTCTTAAACATTAATTTAATTCTAATTACTTTCTTATGAACTGGTTTGTCTATCAGCTCCTATGTTTCATTTTTCTGATCATGCTGATTTCATTCTTCATGGCATCTATTCATTCAACTTCTTTACCTGCTTCTTCAAAGGTAACTGGTTCCAACTTCACCAAATTACCCTTTGATAGACTTATTTGATCGACCTAGTCCCTCACACTGAATTGTCATCAACTGCATCATTTTTAGTTTAATCTCCAGTGGGTTGTAGATCCAATTTAAGTTCTTCCTGTTTGAGCATCTCTTCCTCTATTGCATCTCATTTCTAGATTCTCCTTTTATTAAACTTCACATCTCTTCTTATAATCAGCTTCTTGGAGAAAGGGTTATAAATTATATAACCTTTCTTGACACTGTAATATCTAACAAAAATCCCTGGCTACGATCTATAGTCGAATTTGCTTTTTTTTTCTCTATTGAAACATGAGCAAAGCAGGTGCAACCAAACACTCTTATGTGAGAAATAGAGTGTTTAAATCCAAACTAGGCCTCGAATGATGTCTTCCCTTCAACAACTTTAGTTGGAAATCTATTTAGCAAGTAAACAGCAATGTTTACTGCTTCTGCCCAAAAATCATTTGGCAGCTTGTTCTCAAACAACAAGCAGCGAGCCATGTTCATTACTATTCTATTTTTTTCTTTCACTTACTCCATTTTGTTTTGGAGTATACATATTGCTCAACTAATGATGGATTCCAGCTTCTTCACAGAATTTTTAAAATCTTTATGAAGTGTACTCTGCTATAGTATCTAATATTATCATCTTAAGCTTGCAACCAGTTTGATTCTCAACCATAACTTTAAACATGAAGAAGATTTCAGCCACTTCGAACTTGTTCTTCATGAAGTACACCCAATAGAACATTGTACAATCATCAATAAACAACAAAAATTACCTACTTCTATTTAGCGAACTTGTTTTCATGGGTCTACAAATGTCAGTACGTACTAAGTGTATCTGTTCACTAGCTTGCCATGCTTTGTTCACAGGAAATGGAAGCCTCATTTGCTTCCCAAACTGGCACACTTTGCATACATCTTCATGATCAACCATACTTGATAAATTTTCAACCAAATTTATCTTGGACATTTGACTTAAGGATTTATAATCAATATATCCCATTCTCTTATGCCATAATTTGGTTTCATCTAGCGAACTGGTATAAGCTACAAAAGTTGCCAAGTTTCAATTACTGGTCGTGTGGCCATACACAGTTGCATGACACGGCCATGTGGCATGTTAAATTTTGGTGCAGGTTTGTCCACACGGTCACAGTGAGTTGCACGACTGTGTGACCTATGTTTTCACTTTTTACTTGAATTTTTGTAAAAGTTTCAGCTTAATCTAGAATTTTTTTCAATTTTTTTTAAAGATTCGTATGCTTGATTGAGGTCCAGATATGATCGAATAATATGGAAACGACTGTAATTTAATTATGATACAAATTATTTGGTTATTTATGACAGAATAGTGAAAAATGTTAATGTTTTACAGTTGTAATACCTTATTGTTCGAGTCAGGTGACCGGACCTGGTATAGGGTGTTACACAATCTACAGGGAAAGGGAAAACAACGAGGTAAGAACATACAATGCTTAGTAAGTTTATAGGCATTAAACCAAGTAACTTAGCTCAAGTTATAATTAAACACTACATGCTACTTAGCTTGGTAAATTTTGTCTATCATGGCAAATCAAATATAAAAAAAGGTGAGTTTAATATTTATCATACCATATAGTAACTCAATCATATAATATTTTAATTCACATATTCAACATTTCATTACCATTCACAAACAAATAATCATTTAGGCAATTCACTATCTTAATCATATCATACAATCTATTTATCTGCAATACATCTAATTTCAAATTAACACCAAACATTATTTTCATTTCATAATTTGAATTTTCAATTCAATTCATATTAAACCATATGAGCTTCATTCTCATATAATATCAATTCATCTCTATACCAAATATACAACAAATGTCAATTTAATGTCAATCACTACTTCATTTCATAATACAAATTTCGAATCACATTCATCGATTTGTCATGTCTCCATATTGGCCCTTTGGGCTTGTATAATGGATTCATAATATGTATACGTATTATACGATCATCATATTGAATTAATTTGAATATCATTTATTCCATTTACATTATACATGTCCCTATTAACCTAACTCGAACTCGGACGGATACATGGATCCAACCAATCACATTAATTTGGCACTCAACACCTATCGGATAAATTCGAAATAGTAAGTTGCACCTTGTGCTAGTCGGTAAAACCAAAAAATAGATGTGCCCAACACTGGTCAGTATAACTGAAAAATGAGTGTGCTCAGCACTCCCCGACACATGGTCGTATAACCATGAACTCTTCTTATCCTATGTCGTGCCAACTATATTCGACTCTACTTGAACAGTTAATAGGGTAACAATTTTTCAATTTCATTACATAATTTCATTAACCAATCACCAATTCTCAAATATAGTAGCATATCACATAACAATAATGATTCAATTTCACATTTATTACATTATATCATATTTTCACATATAATCAATCCTTATCACTATCAACTGGTCTAAATCGAACCAATTCAACACATTTCATCAAATCATCACTTTATCAAATAACATATCCTATTTCAATCCAATTTAAGGTCAATTCCTTAATTATTTCAATTTGCAATTCATCGTACTCAATTTAATTCTCTATCTCACCTTTTTGTACCGAATCGTAAACAATTAAAATTTTAATTAAACATATTTAAAATTATAATTCTAAATGCATAACACTTTAACGCAATCATATCGTATGAACTTACCTGAACAAACAAATAACGGACAATCCTCTAAGGACTAATCAATAATTTGGCCTTTTTCCATGATTACTTCTAGTTTGGTCCAATTCCTGGTCTATACAATTATTCAATTAAATTATCAATTTCAATTGTATTATTTCACCCTATTAAAAACATATATCCGCTCAATTTCATTATTTGGATGCCCCTAAAATTTTGCATTTTATTCAATTTAGTCCCTAAAACCAAAACTATCATAATTTTCATATTTAAGACACAATTTTCAATCTGATTTCAATTCTATCCTTATACATCCATATATAATCAATATTTATAGAAATCTCATGCCATATTTGAAATATTTTCATTTTAGTCATTAAATTTAAAACTAGCAACATTTCTTTTACAACTTAGTCTTATTTCATTTCTAAGCTTCAAAATCTACCATTAAAATTCAAAAACTTTAATTAACATCAATGGAAACTTTTATAAATTTTAAAATTTTTGAAAACGAAGGTACATTTTAGCTAGATTAATTACAAAAAAATAAGCTCTAAAATGACTTACATGCAATATTCAAAAGCTTGGTTGATTCACTCTTTGCCTAAAAATGGAGGATTTGGGTGGAGAAGAACAATTGAAAGAGATGATGGCTTTCTTTCTTTTATTCATGTTTTAATAGTTACTTAATTACCATTTTATCCTTATTTTTACTTTATAATTTCACTAATTTATCAAGCATTAACTGTCCCATTTATTAAAAAGGGGTTAATTGCCACATTAAACTTTGCACATTAATTAATTAAGTCTTTTAGCTAATAAAAATCAGTGTCGATTAAATTTTACAATTTTTATGATTTAGTCCTTTTATTTAATTAGTCATCCAAACTCTAAAATTTTTATAATAACTTTTTAAATAGTCAATAATATAATTTACAGACTCATTTTATGGAAATGAGGTCTCGATACCTCAAATTCCAAAACTACTGACTTTCAGTGCGAACCACTTGTACCTTGACTAACTAACCAATTAATAAAATCTATAAAATCAAAATTCACAATAACATCATATTTAACTCGTAAATATTATTATAATATTAAATAATAATATTTACAGACTCCCTCGTTGGAACTATGGTCCCGAAACCACTGTTTTCAACACTACTGAAAAACGGGTTGTTACTACATAATAGCAAAAACACAAGATGCAACACTCGGATTTTTAATGGAATCATAAATATTGAACATAGTTACCTCAGCATCAAATTTCATAGTCATCGTACCTTCATACATGTCAATTTTAGTTCTAGATATACTAAAAAAAGGACTTCCTAATAAAATTTGTGCAGGATGAAGGGTAAAATCAATTTTCATATCAAGTACATAAAAATCGACGGGAAAGATCAACCCATTAAATTGCACCAAAAAATTTTCTAAGACCCCCTCAGGGCAAACCACAGATCTATCAACTAACTGAATTATCACACATATTCCTTTTAATGGTCCAAAATTTAAAGATGAATAAATAGATGAATGCATGATATTTATTGAAACACCGAGATCACATATGGCACAGTTAATTTTCACCTTACCTGTTATGCAAGGAATAGTGAACATGTCTGGATCTTCACACTCAGGAGGTAATTTCTTTTGGAGAACGACAGATGTACTCTCCCCTACAATTATTTTCTCATTACCTCTCAACTTTTTCTTGTTGGTAAACAATTCTTTGAGAAATTTAGCATATTGAGGTATTCCTTTAATAGCACCATGTAAAGGGATATTTACCAATACTTTTCGAAACATCTCAAGTATCTCTTCCTCTTCCTTTACCTTGTTAGTCTGAGCAAATCTGTCCAGAAGAGAGGTTGAATCATGCACCACTTAGAGTTTTAAGGGATGTATATCATCTTTTATTCAAATTTTTTCTCTTCCCTACCGAATTTTACTGGGGTTTTGATTTTTTCTCTCTTTATTACGGTTCTTGGTCGTTTCTTTTCTTCCCTTTTCTCTAAAAATCTAGTCTCTTCATTTTTCTTTTTGCAGTTCAATTTTTGCGTCTCGTTGAGCTGTGCTTTTCGTACATTACCGGTAAGTTGCATAGTGTATTTGGTGTTTCGCTTGTTAATTTTTATTGATGGCCATTGTGGTTGCTGGTTAGAGGAAGCTTCAGAGGCTCAAAATCGCTTAGTGAGGACTTAGTCTCGTGGTTTTTACCGTCATTTGATTGGAGGTAAGGTTTTGGTGGCTCATTGAATGAATAGTTCGATTTGGGTCTGACTTTAGTTTGGTTTTCAATGACTAAATTAGCGTCTTGATGGACAATTTTAGGCTTTGGAAGACTCGGGAGTGTTCTCGTAGAGAATCAATACCAGATGTGTACCCTAAAATACAAAAAATGATGTTTTGACGAAAGTCAAAAACCTCACTGTCGACGCCACATAAGTGTGTGGTCGCTCGTATGCCATGACACGGGCGTGTAATTGACGAGGCCAGACTGTGCATGCAAGAAATGACCGTGTGATGGCTAGGTAGACCGGGTACGATACACGGGCTAGACTGATTTGGGTCGTGTGGGCCCACAAGATAGTCCACATGGGCATGTAAGAATTTGGGCCAGGCCGTGTGATCCACACGGACCAAGGCCCATCTAGACGTGTAGGCCACACGGGCAAGCCATATAAGCGTGTGAGCCCATTTATCTGAAATGATTCCTAGGGTTGCACAGGTCACCCAAGTTGATTGTGAACCTATTGTAGGGTCGGTAAGCATTACCTAGAGCCCTAAATGTATGATCTGAGTGTATGTTATGTATGATAAATTATGCATGATTACTGATATACGTATATATATGACTGATGGTTGCATAATAGCATGACATATTTTATGTTTGCATTGCATTGGGTTGGGATGATGACATTTAGAGGAAGTGTACTGAAAAGCTTTAAGCTTATTATCTAGCAGCTCGGCTGCAGCATACTGATTATGTGCCGCATTCAGTACTACTTGGAGTGTAAGAATGGGTGGGTGTTTTAAACTCTACATGGAGCGTAGGGATGGATAGAGATGGTGTGTAGAGGCTGGTGGGTAGGACTCTGTTATTGATTACTATTTGGATTGCTGAAACTGTGATGGGCAAAAGCCCAAACTACTACTGAAACTGTAATGGGCTTAGGCTCTAGACTGCATTTGACTGTTTACTTCTAATTGACTGTATGCATGTTTTCTATGGGGATTACACACTGAGTTTACGTAAACTCACCCCTTTCTATCTTATCTGTACAGGTAATCCCCAGACTTGACGGGTCGGTGCAGCAGAGGACTTGACGGTGACCACATAGTTATTGAACTATTTTAGTTTCAGTTATGGTATTTAGTTCCTAATTATTTTCTGGGTTATTTTTTATGTAAATTGGACTTTTGGGACTGTTGCTTTTACTTTGGATTTTCACTGTTCTCATGAGTTTTTAAACTGCAAACTCAACAAAAGCTCAGTTTAATTCAAAATGACATTTTCCTAAATGCGAATGATTTTCACTAAATAACACATTTTTAAAAGCTTCCACTACGAAATATGTTTTTAAACAAATCAGTTAACAAGAAAATAGTTTTGAAAGTGACAAAATATAAATGAAAGCTAATAAATGGAAACGGTTTAACTTGATAAATACGATTTTGAATTCCATTCCATGTGACATCACCAGATTAGGCCATAACATCTAGGTCGAGTTTGGGGTGTTACATTTAGTGGTATCAGAGTCAGGTTACAAAACTTGGCTGTGGATTTAGGTTTTAAACCTTGGTTTTTAAGAACTAATTTTCAAATGATTTGACTAAGAATATGGTACACCAAGTCTCTGGCGCTGATCCTGTAAGTATTCTAAAACTGTGATAAGTTTGAATTGAAAATATTGTAGAAAGTATATTTTGAAACTACTATAGGTAGTATACTGTGAAAACACTCTAAATAGTGTATACTAAAACTATAGTTAACTAAGACTATATAAAAACTAATAGAGACTGCGGTTTGTGAAAATCACTCTGTATTACTGAAACTGTTTTCATAAAACACCTGCTAATAAATACTGAAACTGTAACTGATTCATAAAATTCGTAATACAGATAAATTTGACTAAAAATGAGTGCACAAGGTATCCACAGGCGAGGTACTAGAGGCCAAGGTAGAGGTCGTAGAGTGCTCGAGCTTAGTCATCTTCACTGGTAGTATGCCAAATCTGGACACGAGTGAGACGCCAGTGTCGCCTGCTACTGAGACTGGGTCTTAAGATCACATGGTTGGGGACGACGCATTATCTCAAACTATGCTAAAAATATTGGAGAGGGTCGCTGGGCCTAATACTGGATCTAGGGGCTGTGGGTCGGTTACAGAACGACTCCTATCCAATAGAGCTAAACTTTTTAGGGGTGCCACTAGAGTCGCCCCTAATGTGGCCGAGTACTGGATAGAGGCTACGGAACGGATTATGGATAACTTGGATTGCACCCCTGAGCAGAAATTAAAGGGTACAGTCTCTCAATTGCGAGATGAGACTTATCAATGGTGGCTGACCGTTAGGGAGGGCACTCAGCCCGAACGTCTAACTTGGGAATTTTTTAAAACTGCCTTACAGGGGAAATATGTGGGAGCCGGTTATGTGGACACTCGTAGGAGAGAGTTCCTGAATCTTAATAAGGTATGGTAGCATCGGAGTATGGGAGGTGTGTCCGCTTTAAGGATGGCTTCAGCGATAATTTGAGAGTTCTGATAGCTTCACAGAGGGAGCGAGATTTTTCTGTTCTGGTCGAGAAGGCGAAGATCGTTGAGGATGTTAAGCACGCTGAGCTCCAAAACAGAGACAAAGAGAGGGGTAATAACAAGAAGGATTCAGAGCCCTCGAGTTCTGTACAAAAGCTTAAGAAAAAAGCCAGATCTGATAGGCCAGTTAGAGCTGGGCCTCTTGTTACAGCTACTGGACTGTAGCCATGTGTCGATTGTGGTAGGCGCAATCAGGACGAATGTTAGAGGAGGACTGAGGCGTGTCTAAGGTGTGGATCATTGGATCATCGTGTTAAGGAGTGTCCGTTAAGGGCGGATCAGATGCAAGCTCAGGGTACTAGTACTGCGCAGCCACAAAGGGTAGCACAGCAGTCACCGAGAAGTTGTGGTCAAGCTAGGGGTGGTAATGGTATGGGTCATAGATATAAAACATCGGGCAGAGGTGCTGGACAGATTGAGGTGAGACAGCCTACTTTAGTTTATGCTGCACATCACCGAGAGGATAGAGATGCTCCAGATGTTATTACAGGTACATTTCTAATTCTTGATGTACCATCTCTTGCATTGATAGACATAGAGTCTACTCACTCATACATAGCTAGCAACATATCTGAAAACTTGGGGATTTTAGTTGAGAGCACTATAAGTACCGAGTCTGTTGGGACAGGCTATAAGGGTTAATATGCTATTCAGAGATGTACCGCTAGAGGTTCAAAGGGCGATCTTTTTGGCTGACTTAATGGAGCTTCCATTTGGAGAGTTCAACTTGATTCGGGGTATGGACTGGTTGGTCAAGCATAGTGTCAATCTGGACTGTGCAACTAACAGGGTCGTTTCGAGAATTGAGGAGGATAATGAGGTAGTCATGATTAGAGAACATCGGGATTATTTGGCTAATGTGATTTCTGTACTGGTGGCTGAGAAACTAGTTCGCAAGGGATGTGAGACGTACTTGGCCTACGTAAGTGTTTCCATTTCTAGGGACTCTACTGTAAAAGATATCTACACTGTAAAGGATTTTTTAGACGTCTTTCTTGAGGAGCTACTGGGTTTACCTCTGAATCGGAAAGTGGAGTTTGAGATTGAGCTTTTCCCTAATACAGCTCCAGTCCCTATCGAACGGCACTGAAGGAGCTTAGAGAGCTTAAGGTTCAAATTCAGGAGTTGTTGGGTCATGGGTTCATCCGCCCTATTGTGTCTCCATAGGGAGCACTAGTACTATTTGTTAAGAAGAAGGATGGATCCATGAGGATGTGTATTGATTACAGACAACTAAATAAGTTGACTATTAAGAATAAGTATCCACTTCCAAGGATTGATGATTTATTTGACCAATTACAGGGGGCGTCTGTGTTCTCCAAGATTGACTTGTATTCTGGGTATCATCAGTTGAGGGTTAAGGAGGCTGATGTACATAAGACTGCATTTAGGACTCGTTATAGTCACTACGAGTTCCTAGCAATGCCATTTAGACTGACTAATGCACTAGCAGCTTTCATGGACTTGATGAACTGAGTGTTTCAGCACTACCTAGATCGGTTTGTAGTGGTGTTCATTGATGACATATTGGTTTATTCGAAGACTGAGGATGAGCATGACGAGTACCTCAGAATGGTTCTTCAGACTTTGAGAGAAAAGCAACTCTATGCTAAGTTCAGCAAGTACGAGTTCTGGTTACGTAAAGTAACATTTTTGGGTCATGTGGTGTCTGCTGAGGGGATTCTATGTCGATCCTCGAAAGATTGAGGCCGTATTAGATTGGAAGCAGCCTAAGAATGTGTCTGAGATCCGTAGTTTTCTGGGGTTAGCAGGTTATTATCAACAGTTTGTGGAAGGTTTCTCACTGATTGCAGCGCCATTAACTAAGCTTCTACATAAGGGTGTTTTGTTTGTCTAGACTAATGTACAGTAAGAGAGCTTTGAGAAGTTCAAGACTATTCTGACTCAGGCCTCTGTTCTGATACAGCATAAATCTAAAAAAGAGTTTATAGTGTACAGCGATGCATCACATGTAGGTCTGGGTTGTGTTCTAGTACAGGATGGTAAGGTTGTGGCATATGCATCTCATTAGCTTAAGACGCACGAGGCAAACTATCCGACGTATGATTTGGAATTGGTTGTCGTAGTCTTTGCCTTGAAAATTTTGAGGCATTATCTGTACGGTGAGAAGTGCATTATATACATGATCACAAAAGCCTTAAGTACCTCTTGACTCAGAAGGAATTGAATCTTAGGTAGCGTAGATGGATTGAGATGCTTAAGGATTATGATTGTACTATTGAGAACCATCTTGACAAGGCCAACGTGGTGGTCGATGCATTAAGCAGTAGGGCGATGACTGATCTAAGAGTGATGTTCGCTCGACTTAGCTTGTCCGACGATGGGAGTTTGTTGGCTGAACTGCAAGTCAAACCAACTTGGATCGAGCAGAATAAGGGAAAAAAGCTGAAGGATGAGACTTTGTGTCTTCAATTCTGACAGATTAAGAGTGGTAGCACTACAGACTTTGGGTTGAATTCTGATGGTGTGTTCCGTTTTTGAGGTCAGATATATGTACCAAACGATACTAATCTGAGGCGGTCTATTCTGAGAGAAGAGCATAATAGCCCTTATGCTATACATCCGAGTGGGAATAAAATATACCGAGACCTTCGAAAACTGTACTGGTGGCCGAGTTTACAGCGTGAGTTTACTGATTTCATGGCTCGGTGTTTGGCATGCCAGTAGGTTAAGGCCGAGCATTTGTTACCTTCGGGTTTGCTATAGTCGATTAAGATTTTGTTATGGATATGGGAGCGAGTAATGATGAATTTCGTTAGCGGGTTGCCTTTAACGCCCACTAAGAAGGATTCAGTGCTGGTCATCGTGGATCGATTGACCAAGTCTACACATTTCATCCCAGTTAGGACAGATTATTCTTTGTAGAAGCTGGTGATGCTCTATATTTCTGAGATAGTGAGACTGCGTGAGGTACCGGTTTCGATCATATCTGATAGGGATCCTCGCTTCACGTATAGGTTTTGGGAAAGGCTACATGATGCTCTGGGTTCAAGGTTGGACTTCTGTACTGCATTTCATCCACAGACTAATGGTCAATCAAAGAGGGTGATTCAGATATTGGATGATATGTTAAGGAGCTATGCTATCGATTTCTAAGGCAGTTGGGAGGAGTATTTACCACTAGCGGAGTTTGCTTATAATAACAGTTTCCAGCCTAGCATTCAGATGGCACCTTACGAGGCTCTGTATGGCCATAAGTGCCATACTCCTTTATGTTAAACTGAGCTGGGCGAACGTCGAATGTTGGGTCCTGAGTTGGTCTCTGAAACTGAGGATAAGGTCAGATTGATTTGGGATCAACTGAAAGCGACATCAGACAAACAGAAGTCTTATACGGATCTGAAGAAATGCGAGATTGAGTACTCTGTGAGGGACTCAGTATTTTTCAAGGTCTCACTATGAAAAAAGATTCTGAGGTTCGATCGTAAGGGCAAGTTAAGCCCTAGGTTTATTGGGTTGTACCAAATTCTGAAATGATTGGGACTGGTCACTTGTCAGTTAGAGTTACCTCCAAGGTTAGACCGTATTCACGATGTGTTCCACGTCTCGATGTTGACGCGTTACCACTCTGATCCTACTCATATTGTCCCTGTTGAAAAGATTGAGGTTAGGCCAGATTTGACCTTCGAGGAGGAGTCGGTTTAGATTTTGGATCGTGATGTAAAGATTCTTCAAAGGAAATTCATCCCATTAGTGAAGGTGCTGTTGCGGAACCATAGTACTAAGGAGGCCACGTGGGAGCATGAATATGCGATGCGTTAGTAATATCCTCATCTATTTTGATCAGGTAAATTTCGAGACCGAAATTTTATTTTAGCGGGGTAGAGTTGTAACGCCCCAAAATTTTTATTTTTGTTTCTGTTAAAAAGTGACACAACTGTGTATCTACTTCAATGGTTAAGTGTTCTGGGTGTTATTTGTAAAAGCATGTCAGAATGGGCCTGCTGGTCTGGTGGTTTAGTTGAGTGTGTGATTGCTGGAGGTCTTGTGTTTGAATCTCTGCGTAAGTGTGAATGTTACTCTTTTTACTCGGTCTCCAGTTAGAGTCTTGAGGGAGTGGGATCCTGAGTGGTTGAGATTGTGTAGTTAGTGGAGAAGAGTTTTAAGGGATGTGTATCATCTTTTTTTTCAAAATTTTTCTCTTCCCTGTCGAACTTTACTGGGGTTTTGACGTTTTTCTCTCCTTCTTACGGCTCTTGACCGTTTCTTTTTTTCCTTTTTCTCTACCAATCTAGTCTCTTCATTTTTCTTTTTGCTGTTGAATTTTTACGTCTCGTTGAGTTGTGCCTTTCGTGCATTACCAATAAGTTGCGTAGTGGTTGTTAATTTTTATTGATGAGCGTTGTGGTTACTGGTTAGGGGAAGCTTCAGAGGCTCGAAATTACTTAGTGGGGACTTAGTCTCTTGGTTTTTACTGTCGTTCGATTAGAGGTAAGTTTTAGTGGCTCATTAAATGAATAGTTTGATTTGGGTCTGATTTTAGTTCAATTTTAAATGATTAAATCAGCATCTTGATGGATAATTTTAGGTTTTGGAAGGCTCGAGAATGTTCTCGTAGCGAATAGATACTAGGTGTGTACCTGAAAACACAGAAAATGAGGTTTTGACAAAAGCTAAAAACCTCACTGTCGATGCCACATGGGCTTGTGGTCTTCCGTATAGGCACGACCGTGTAATGGCCAGGTAGGCCATGTGCGACACACGAGCTAGACTGATTTGGGTCGTATGGGCCATACGAGTAGACCACACAAGCGTGTGGGAATTTGGTCTAGGCCGTGTGATCCACACAGGCCAAGGCCAATCTGGACGTATGAGCCATACAAGCGTGTGGGCCTACACGAGCAAGCCACATGAGCTTGTGAGCCCATTTATCTGAAATGATTCCTAAGGTTCCACGGGTTACCCAAGTTGACTGTAAACCTACTGTAGGGTCGGTAAGCATTACTTAGACCCCTAAATGTATGATCTGAGTGTATGTCATGTATGATAAATTTTGCATAATTACTGATATATATATATATATACTATACGTATAACTGATGGTTGCATAATAGCATGACATATTGTATGTTTGCACTGCATTGGGTTGGGATGATGACACTTGGAGGAAGTGTACTGAAAAAATTTAAGCCTATTATCTGGCAGCTCAGCTGCAACATACTGATTATGTGCCGCATTTGGTACTACTTGGAGTGTAGGGATAGGTGGGTGTTTTAAACCCCTTGGAGTGTCGGGATGAACGGAGATGGTGTGCAGAGGCTAGTAGGTAGGACTCACATCGACATTCTTGTTTGCATTATCGACATCTTGTGATGGGTAAAAGCCCTAATGCATATCTGATACTGGACTGAAATGGGCTAAGGCCCAAACTACTACTGAAACTATAATGGGCTTAAACTCTAGCCTGCATTTGACTATTTACTGCTAATTGACTGTATGCATGTTTTCTGTGGGGATTACAACTGAGTTTACGTAAACTCACCCCTTTTTGTTTTATCTGTACAGGTAATCCCCAGACTTAATGGGTCGGTGTAGCGGAGGACTCGATGGTGACCACATGGTTATTGAACTATTTTAGTTTTAGTTATGGTATTTAGTTCCTAATTATTTTCTGGGTTATTTTTTTATGTAAATTGGACTTTTGGGACTGTTGCTTTTACTTTGGATTTTCACTATTCTCATGGGTTTTTAAACTGAAAACTCAACAAAAGCTCAGTTTAATTCAAAATGATATTTTTTTAAACGCGAATGATTTTCACTAAATAATAATTTTTTAAAAGCTTCCGCTACGAAATTTGTTTTTAAACAAATCAGTTAACGAGGAAATAGTTTTGAAAGTGTCAAAAGATAAATGAAAGCTAATAAATGGAAACGGTTTAACTTGATAAATGCGATTTCGAATTCCATTCCATGTGACATCGCTCGATTCGGCCATAACGTCTAGGCTGGGTTTGGGGTGTTACAAACAACCTCTTTTTCAGTTTCTTCATCCATGGCTCAATCAGGTTCAACCTTGCTAGGCTCTTTCAATTCTTTACCATTTCTCAAGATAATTTACACTAACATTATGGATTGGATTGACAATAGTTTATGAAGGCAACTTACCTTGGGATTTTAGTCTACTTACAAAGGGTACGAGTTGACTAACTTTTTTCTCCAAGTTTTGAATGATCAATTTTTTTTCCTATTGAAAATGTTGAACATTAGTAGAAAGAGTTTTGACTATATCCTCAAGAGACGTACTTGAATTAGAAGAACTTGGTTGAGAATTTTAGAAATTTTATGCTCTCGGTTCATAGCTAAAATTTGGATTGTCCCTCCATCTAGGATTGTAAGAGTTCGAATAGAGATCTTATCTTTTCTGAAGGGGTTCAGAAAACCCTCTAACTACATTAGTGTCTTCGTTTGAATCTTTAAAAAGTATAAGGCATGAATCGGTTAGGTGGCCATAATTAGCACAAAAGTCACATGCTTTGGCTTGTTGAGCCTTCTTTAGTGCCATCTATTCAACCATAGTAGTTTAGTCTATCAGCTCGTTGTTCAAAAGTAAAAGAATTTACCTTTTTCACTCTTCACAGTACATCATGTCAGGAACCAATTTTTCTTCAAATAGCAGCCATGATTGAAATTAATTCTCGCGCCTCGCAAGTAGCAATGATTGAAATTAATTCTCGAGCCTCACAAGGAGTTTCATACGTCATCCATCATCTTTTACTATATTGATAGAAGTCCTTCATAGAAATAATGGATGAGCAGTTGTTCTGAAATTCCATGTTGTAGGTAACTTACACGTAATTGTCTTTTTATTTTATTCCACAAATCTCTTTTCTCATAGAAGTAGCACGTGAAGCATGAAAAAATTATTTAAAAATAATATTACTTTCTCTTCCCAAGTGTAAAAAATTCCGAAAGGTAAATAATAGAGTCAATTTTTTGTTTTATTCGCTAGTGAAAAATGAAAAAATTCTAACTTGATTTGCTCTTTGATTACGCATGCGGTCTTATAGTAGAACAAACCACATGGAACTCTTTTAAAGGTTTATGAGGATCTTCGTTTTGAAAACCATGAAAAGTAGGAAGTAAGTGAATTAAATCATATTTCAGTTCAAAAGGTACCTCAAGTTCGGGATATTGAATGCAGAGCGGTTGTTGATTTACTGTTGGTGCAGTTAGTTCTCTTAAAGTTCTATTATTCATAACTTCTTGACTTCAATGATCTCGGTTTCGTTAGATGATAAAAATGACTTATTATTAATATCTAATTCAGCCGCAACAAACAATGGGTTGCGCTTGATTCTTGTTTCCCTTCTCATCCTTCTTGATGTTTTCTAAATATTTGGATCGTGTTAGAGTAGTTGAAAGAAAGTTAGTTAGTTGTTAGTAGCAGTTAACAAGCAGTTAGTTTGTTAAAACTGTACAGCCACTCTATAAATGCTTGTATCAGTGTTATGAATAAATCATCTTGAATTTCTCTATCGTTCTCTTTACTGTAGCTTTAGTTTCTTTAGTTTAGTTCAACATGGTATCAGTTGTTCAGGTTCGTCTGGGGTGGTAGATTCATGAGTCTCTCATCAAGTCCATATGCAGTTTAGTCTGCTGATCCCATGCCAACGTCCGGTCTTGCTGATGGTATTGTTGACAGTCGGTTCTTCTCCACCAAACGGATCAGTGTTCTCCTTGATGATTCCAACTATCTTTTATGGCGGCAGCAGGTTCTCTTGGCTATTAAAACTTACAAGCTTCAACGGTTTCTTGATCTCAACACTGTTCCACCATCTCAAGCAATTCCAGGAGAGGATGGTGTATCTCAAGAAAATGCTGAGTTCACTTGTTTTGAACAGCAAGATGGCGCCATTGCTTCTTGGCTTTTGTCCTCGGTGAGTCAATCTGTTTTACCTCACCTTATTGGTTTGGATACAAGTGCTCAAATTTGGAATGCCATTGTGTCTCTCTATGGAAGTCAAACTACATCTCGATTAATGTTTTATCGTCGAGTGCTACATTCACAACGCAAGGGGGATCTTCCTATGAAAGAGTTCTTGATGAAAATTAAGTCCTATTGTGACAATCTTGCCAGCTGTGGAGAGATTATCAGTGAACGTGAACATGTCACTGCAATCCTCAATGGGCTACCCTCGGAGTATGAGTCTGTCATCTCGATTATAGTGGCTAACCAACTTCCCTAAAGTGTTCAGAATGTCACCACCATGTTAATAGATACTGAAGCTCGACAGCAAGCCATAATGACTGAGGTTCCTGCCTCAGCCAATTTAGTCTCTCAGCAAACGTCAGACTCAGATAGCAACAGCCGTTCTCCATCACATCAACCTTCCACTACTCGAGGTTGCGGGCGTGGTCGTTCTTCTGGAGGTCGTGTTCAGTGCCAGTTGTGTGGGAAACTAGGACACCTTGTTGACCGTTGTTACCATCGGTTTGATGCTTCATACAAAAGTACCGGCTACAGGCCTCCACCGTAAGAGAATATGTGTGTTTATAGTCCTGGTTCATCTCTCTAGATGCAGCCCACTGTACCTATGATGCCTTCTATGATGCTTGCACCTTGGTCACCTTCAACAGGCTGGTCTTATCAAGCAGTGCCTCCACCATCTTGGACAAATCCGTTTATGAGCAATCTCTTACAACCTGCTACTGCATCTCCTTCTACTGCCCTACAGTCTAATGCTTATCTTGCCACAGCTGAAAAAATCGGTGACAACACTTGGTATCCTGACTCTGGGGCCACTCATCATCTTACCCACTCGGCCTCTAATCTTAGTGAAAGTTCTTCTCAAAGTGGACCAGGTAAGGTCTATGTTGGCAATGGTAATGCCCTACCTGTTCTATGTTCTGGTCAATCCTCTCTGCTTACTAGATCACGGCCATTGTATATGAGATCTCTATTATTTGCTCCTGGAATAACCAAAAACCTGCTCTCTGTGTCTAAATTTACATGAGATAATCAAGTCATGTTTGAGTTCCTGCCTACACAATGTAAAGTGCAGGACCTGAAAACCAAGGAGGTGCTCCTTTATGGCTCGGTGCATCATGGGCTTTACAAGTTGCATTTAAAAGCTGCTGCAAAATGTGATCAAGTTCCATCCAATGCTCATTGATTCACTGCTAGTACCCGTATTCCTCTAAGTGTGTGGCACTCTAGGCTAGGACACCCTTGTAAAAGTGTTCTGCTCAAAGCTTTACAAAGTTGTAATATGCTAATTGATGTCAATAAAGAAGACTTTGTATGTGTTGCGTGTCACCTTGGCAAGGAACATAAGCTTCCCTTCCCCAATTCAGTATCTGCATATTCTGCCCCTCTGCAGCTGGTAGTAGCAGATGTCTGGGGACCAGCCCCGATAACCTCAAATGGGTTTCGGTATTATGTAGCCTTCACGGATGCTTACACTCGGTACACGTGGGTCTATTTTTTGCATAGGAAATCTGAGGTTCTTACTATTTTTCCTCAATTTCATAAACAGGCTGAAAGAGTGCTTGAGGTATCCCTTCGAACCTTACAGACAGATGGAGGGGGAGAGTTTCAAGTGCTTAAACAGTATCTTACTCAGCATGGGATTACACAGCGCTTTTTACATGTCCCTACACTTCAGTACAAAATGGCTTGGTTGAACGTAAGCATCGTCAGATCGTTGAAACAGGTGTTTCCATGCTGGTACATGTGTCCATGCCTATTACATACTGGAATGATGCCTTCAGCTCGCTGTTTATCTTCTTAACCGATTACCTACAGCTCCCTTAGCCTTTGTCTCTTCATATGAGAAGCTGTTTCAAGCCAAACCCAACTACTCATTTCTTAGAGCATTTGGCTGCCTTTGTTTTCCAAATCTCAGACCCTATAACAGTCATAAACTTTTGTTTCGTTCTACCCCTTGTACCTTACCTTTTTGGGTTACTTACCTCTTCATAAAGGGTATAAGTGTCAAGCTAGTAATGGCCGTGTTTATATATCTCGACATGTCACCTTTTATGAGTCCGTGTTTCCTTTTGCAAGTATCCCCACTAATCACTCGTCATCCATGCCATACCCTCAATATAGCTCCAAATCACTTGTCTTGTCACCTGACACTTCTAAACCACGTCAACCACCATGTGTCAATCTATCTGTACCAAGCTTACCCAACTCCTCTACACCGAGTCACAGTAACTCTAATAGTCCGACATCTCACCTACCTCTTTCTAGCTATGTTGTCCCTATACAACCCTTCACTAATGCATCCAGCGTACCAGTTCTTACTCAACCAACAGCTAGTGCCCCACTTGTTGTTTCTCAAAACTCTCATGCAATGATTACTCGCAGCAAAGTAGGCATTTTTAAGCCAAAGGCCTATCTAAGCACTGTGCCTTGTTCTGATATTCCTGTTGACATACATGCAGCCGTGGCGCATAAGTGTTGGGTTGATGCTGTTCATACTGAACTTCAGGCACTTGAGCGCAGTAATACTTGGACTTTGTGTTTCCTTCCTTCACATCGCCGAACCATTGGCTGTAAGTGGTTATTTAAAGTAAAAAGAAAGCAGATGGTACTCTTGATCGCTACAAAGCCCGACTGGTTGCTAAGGGATTCTCACAGCATGCAGGCATTGATTTTCGAGATACGTTCAGTCCGGTGGTTCGAGCTGTTACCATTAGATCTGTTCTTGCTGTTGCAGTAATAAAGAAATGGCAGTTGAGACAGGTCGACGTTAATAACGCGTTTCTAAATGGGGAGCTGACTGAGGAAATTTTCATGGATCAACCTCCTGGATTTGAGGTGTTTGATTCAGCTGGCCAGAAGCTGGTTTGTCATCTAAACAAAGCGCTATATGGACTGCGTCAAGCCCCTCGTGCATGGTTCCATACGCTCAAGCAGTATTTGACTGACATGCTTGGGTTTCATGCTTCAAAAGCTGATCTCTCACTCTTAATACGTACTTTTTTTTATAGTCAATTGTTGCTTATGGCTTATGTGGATGATATAGTCATCACTGGGAGCTCCGATGAAGCTATAGATGATGTGGTACGGCAGCTTCATAGCAAGTTTGCACTTAAAGATATGGGCAGGCTCAATTTCTTCCTCGGCATAGAAGTTCACACTACGCCTCAAGGGCTGTACCTCTGCCAAAGAAAATATGCTCAGGAGATTTTAACTAAAGCAGGTATGATAGGTGCTGCTGCAACACCAACACCCATGGTGTGCATGCCTAAACTAGTGGTCTCTGATGAGAGTCAGGCTTTTCCAGATGGTCATCTCTATAGAAGTACTGTGGGAATGCTGCAATATTTGTGTATTACAAGGCCAGATTTATCGTTCTGTGTGAATAAGCTAAGTCAGTATGTGAAGTCTCCTAGTGATAATCATTGGAGAGCAGTTAAACACGTCTTGCGCTACTTAATTGGAACATTAGAGTATGGATTGCGTTACTCACAAGGGCAATGCAAGCTTTTTGGTTACTCAGATGCAGACTGGGCGTCCTCGGTTGAAGACAGAAGGTCCACTACAGGGTATGTTCTCTACCTTGGGGAGAATCCAATAGCCTGGTGCTCCAAGAAGCAGGTTGTGGTGTCCAAATCATCCTCAGAAGCAGAATATCGCAGTCTCGCCAACTATGTGTCTGAAGTGCTATGGGTCAAACAGCTTCTGGAAGAAATTAGAGTTGACTTAGAACAGACACCAATGATCTGGTGTGATAACACTTCTACTGTGTCCATGTCTGCAAATCCGACTCATCATGCAAGAGTCAAGCATGTTGAAATTGACCATCATTTCGTTCGAGAGAAAGTTCTTGATGGCACTCTTCAAGTAAACTATGTTCCATCAACCAATCAAGTTGCTGATGTCATTACTAAACCTATCCCGCCTAGACAGTTTGCTGTGTTTCGACATGCACTGCAAGTCACTCCAGTCAATACTATTGATAGCAATGATCTTCAGGAGAGGAAAGAACCAGGGGAATGTTAGAGTAGTTGAAAGAAAGTTAGTTAGTTGTTAGTAGCAATTAACTAGAAGTTAGTTTGTTAAAACTGTACAGCCACTCTATAAATGCTTGTATCAGTGTTATGAATAAATTATCTTGAATTTCTCTATCGTTCTCTTTACTGTAGCTCTAGTTTCTTTAGTTTAGTTCAACAGATCGTACACGAGATTACTTGTACAAAAAGATTGAGACATAAAGAGAAATAAAAACTAAATTGAAGAAAAAGAACTAAAACTAAAATAAAGTAAAAGTAAAACGAAAAATAAAAAGGAAATAAAATTATTGACATCGATCCCCAACAACGGCGCCAAATTTTGTTAGGCTGTTAAGACCTACAAAAATAAAACTTATTTGAAAAATATAAATTAGTATATAGCAGCATGTAGGATCAAATCTACAGAGACCAGTGATAATTTTATTTCTTTGATAAAAATAAAATTAAAAGGGGGTTTAAAATTAAAACAAAGTAAAAAGAAATCATAAAATAAAGGAAAATAAAATCAATGAGAAGAAACTCTAACCAAAGTTAAAATCTTAATTTGATTCGTAGATTCGATCATCAACACAAGGGTGTCTTAGATACCTTTAATAAATTGGTTCTACCTGTCAACTTAGCACTGAGCAATGAATCTCTCTTTACATGTTCAATAACCAAGAGGTAGCTCGTTTGAAATTACTTCTCTAACTGATAAATAACCTTGTAACTCAGCACTCAAGATTAACTTACCGGCAACATTAAGAACGAGAGAAACCTAATTCTAACCGACAAACTCACCTCAACGGGGTTAATTTAAGCTAGATTAGACATCCATACCACATAAACGTAAACCACCATATAAACGAGTTATGCAATTTGCCACTAGTATTAAAATGAATTTAACAATTACAGATTTAATTATTCTAATTGACAAAACAACTAATCTACGCTATCAAATATAGGTTGAATATTTATCAAACCTGAGCAGTTGTAATTAAAATAGAAGATGCGTGAATACCAAAGAAAAAATAAGAACTAAAGCATAAATAAATCTCATGAATTTATGGAAACAAACTTCGATTAACCTTCGACTAAAAAAGAGGCTTTAGAAACTCAGAAAGAAAATAAAATGCAAAAACAAAATAAATATAAGGTGGCTATGTCTTGTCTCTCTATATTTACTTAATAATGTCTATTTATATGAAAAAAATAATTTAATGGAAAAATACAAAAGTCCCGTTAATTTAATAAAGCAAAGTTTTTTTTCAAGATATTTTGGCAATTTTTGCATTAAACTTTCAGACCGTTTTCGAATGTCTTCCTGACATTTTCTATCTTCATCCATAAAATAACTTTAGTTAAATCTTTCAATTCCCTTCGAATTAATATATAGACCCAAAACAGAGGTTTGTAGCTCAAGTTATAGCCAAAACACTAAAATTGCACTATGTTGAAAGTACAAACTACAAACTTCAAAAATAAAATTTAAGCTATTTTTCTCAACTTATTCCATAAATCAATAATAAATAAAATATAAATAATATAATTAACAACATAAATAGTATAATTCAATGGGAGAAATATTATAAGTAAATAAATAAATAAATTATGCACTTATGGGGAAGTTGATATAAGTGACACAAATTATGAAGTTCACATGGTGGTGTTGTTGCTTTTTAAGTTGTCTTATAGGGAGGAAGTCCACATGGTGGATGAAGTTCATACATGTGCTGCGACTCGTACTCCGTTCATTTATCTTGAGATTGGGCCATTTGCATTTTACAATTATATTTCTCAGGTAAAGCATACATAGCGATTCATATAAGTGACCATGAAGTGACTCCCTAAGCTCTTTTGGAGTATGGAGATTTAGGTTGCCGCTTCATTTCAGGTGCTAAGTTGCTTCCTCTCATTAGCCCTTTGCCTGATATCTTGGATTAACCGTGAAATGTGGACGTGGGAAGATCCCCCTATCTCAACAGCCTTTTTTGCCATCTCTCCAAGTCTCTTAGCTCTTTTTCTTCTCTCTTCTCCTTCCTCTGCTTCATCCATCAGCTTTTCAATAGCCTCTTTAACATCTTCTTTCTTCACTAATACTCCAATTTTCTCTTCTTCTCCCCACCTCATTGGCTCCTCTACTCCCACCCTCACTCCGATTTCAACTATTTGTACAGCCAGTTTCTCATTGGCAAACTGATCTGCAAATAGGGGCCAAGTTATCAATGGAACACCGGCAGAGATGCCTTCGATTGTTGAGTTCCAACCGCAATGAGTTAAGAACCCTCCGATGGCCTGATGCGACAGTATTAGTACTTGCGGTGCCCAACCCCGGAGCACAAGCCCTCTTCCTTTCGTTCTTTCCTCGAAACCGTCCTCTGAAATCCAGGTGTCTACATCATTCGATGCATCACTTGCTCTTATAACCCATATAAACGGCCTATTCGATGCCTCTAGGCCTAAACCGAGTTGTATCAATTGAGAGGGCGTCAAGTTCGATATGCTTCCCAGACAGGCATAGATTACGGTACCTGGTTTTTGAGAATCAAGCCATCCCAAGAACTGTTGTTCATCAACCGAGGCCTTGTTGCCTCTCTGAGCTTTATCCATGGCATCCTTGTTACATAGAGAAACCGGACCAATGCACCATACTTTGTCCTCCCTTGTCTTCTTGTATTCCTTAACATATTCGGGCTCCATCTCTTCGAAAGAGTTTACGATGACGCCGTAAGACTCGAGATCCGCCTTCTTCCGTTCCTCCGAAAATTGCTTGAGGTTTTCAGCCATAACTTGTGTGATCTGGCATTTAGTGAACTCAACTTTGTGGGGCATGTTAGGCACGACGAAGTACTCCGTCTCTGAGGAAACGTGGTCAAGAACGTTGGAGATGCGTAAATTATGGAGACAAACAAGACGAAAGCAACAAACTCCATGGAACACGATCCTCGGAATCTGAAACTGGTTGGCAATGTCGAATGTGAACGGAAACAACACATCAGAAAGGATACAGGTCGGGCTTGGCGTTAGCTCAGGGAACAGTTTTTTAACTGGCGTTTCAAGCGCGTCGGCAGCTTGGTAGAAATTCCAGGCTAAGCTAAAGGAAGGCAGCATGTCGAAGCTCTCGCACCCTTCTGGCAATCCAAATTCAGCACATGGAAACTGTAACTCAAGTAGACGGATGAAGAGCCCCGATTCCATGGCACGATCGAGGGTTGCCTTGAACCTAGCTGCGTTTTGAGGCGTTGTAATGATGGTTACGATCACGCCTCGCTGTGCCAGCAATCTAGCAATGTCAATCATAGGGGTCATATGGCCTTGAGACATGAAGGGAAACACCACAAAGTGAAGCTGCTGCTCCTCTTGAGTAGGAGTCGCCATCGAAACTGTCAAAAACTAAACCATAATTCTGGTTTTATATACTGATATAAAAAACATCATATTTTAATTTATTTATATTGTATATAAGAAAAAAAAAGGCAAGCGAAAAAAAGGATTGAGCAGGTGACATAAGGGCATACATAAGCATTTTTGTCTATTTATGTAGAAAAAGTGAGTGAGGCTTTTTCTCATTTGTGAAATTATAATTGTAAGTGACGTGCTGGGTGGCTAATTTCGTATAAAAAATAGGAACATGGCAGACCAAGACTGGCATATTGATTTGTAAGTAGTCATCAAATCCTACACGAAATCAACTTTGATGGAAGTTTTAATATTGTGTAATTAATCTTATATAAAACATTATTCAATTTGTGTATTTGTGTAACTGAGTCATGTTTTTTTTTCTCAGTAAATTAATAATATTATTAATAAATTAGAAATTTCAAAGCTACAGAAGATCGCCTCAAAAAAAAAAAAAAACGCCATAGAAACACCAAGCTAAGAAAATTAAGCAACAAATAATACTGAGAAGCGCTAGATATCACCATCACTTCCAAGGCTGATTCTCATTTAAAAGAACCATCATGTTCCTAATCAATTTCCACAAAATCAGATGGCTTCCAATTCAAGGAAAACAAGCTCTTCAAGCATGAATAAACCAAAAATAGGATCAGTCCTCGTCTCAAACAGCAAAAGCATCATAGCCAAATCACCACAGAGCCCCAATAAACGCCTCGCATAAAAGATGTAGCCACATTTTGGTCCAATTCTGTCATCACTCTCTCTAAAGCTTCAAAGGCTGACCCTTCGATATACAACTTCATTGGCATAAAAACATATCAGTCCAGAGGACTTTAACACATGATCGGAGGAGAATATATAATATCTCCGCTAAAAAGACCCTTAATGAGAGTCAACCACTGCAAGTCAATTTCCATTCGTTGGTAAAACCATTAAAACTGTTCGGCTCATCAAATAAGAAGGAAAAAAAACAAGACTTCACCCCAAAGCACAACATGATACCAACACTGACATTCATATTCACAACATAAATCAAATACCTTTTTGCTCCTCAATCTCACAAGGACAAAAATTTGACCAGCACACAATCAAAATTTTGATCGACCTTTCCATTAAAGAACAATGCACGACACCTCTTTCAAACCCGAACCTTCAAGTTCCCCCAATGTAATACTCCAAACTCGGCCTGGACGTTATGGCCGAATCTGGCGTGTCACATTGAAGTGTTTTAGCGAAAACTTGTTTTCGTTGAAAACCCTTCCTTAGAACAATACATCTCAATACTTGGTAAATTCTCTTTTCAGTTGCGAAAGCTTGTTCGAAACATTTGATAGAAGAAAAACTGTCATTTTAGAATTTAGTTGCGGAAACGTGGAAAACATTCTATGATTTAGGAAACCGTGTTCAACTTTCCATGATTACATCACATAAAAATTAATAAACCAAATAATAGCAAAGAGGGGAGGTTTTATTACAATCCAGACTAAAAAAAGGAAATTACTTAATAAACTAGTAACTTAAATGCTTTTTAAACAAATTCAAGTTGTCCTGCTAGCTGGCTACCCTGGGTTCCTCCAAAAATCGAACCTCCTGTTAAGTATCACCTGAGAAAATAAAAGAGGGGGTGAGTTTTCGAAAACTCAGTGTGTACAACCCTCATCAAACAAACACGCAACAGACAAATCATTTTGGGCCTAAGCCCAATTCAAATACGATGACCTTTGGGCCTTAGCCCATTTTGGCCTCAGTAGGGCCTAAACCCATGTCAATTTCCACATATCACATTTAACTGGGCCAAGCCCTTTTCATAATCCAATCATGATGTATGTATGCAAATGCTTATATCCCCATCCAACCTGTACACCCCCTTTCCAACCAACACTTACTATAGGGAGATACTCGACCCACCCATTCTTATTACGACCCGGTGTGGAACCAGTGCGGCCCCACTTAACGGTGCAGTATAGCTGCTTATAAACGGTGTAGCACCAGTTACGGCACTACTTAACGGTGCAGCAAAGCTGCTCGGTGGCTAAAAAGTCTTCGGTGGATCCACAGTCATCGAGCAACCATGCGATCCTTATACGCTTCCTCCAATCATAAACCCAGCCCATATGCAACATAATAATGTATGGATGCAGCATATATCATACATAGATCATACTCATAACACATAGGGGTATTTCAGTAATTTTTACTATTTTGGTAATTTCTTAGCAGTATGGGTCTTAATTACGAACTTTGGCCCGTCAACAAGTCCTCGTTGGCCAAAGTGAACAGACACTATGCACCAGGTAGGATTCCAGAGAAGAGGAGGTGGGTCATTAAGACCGCTTAAGTACCAAGCTCTCCCTAGATTCAATCTTAGACATGCATATGCCCATTGCCACACTTTACCCTTATGACTTGTCCACAGATGAATTTGATAAATTAGTTAAGTTTTATGCTGCTTAAGGATTTATTAGAAACTAGGCCTACAAGTCTATGACAAAACCCTAGCAAGTCTACAGGTTTCTATACATTCATATGGCCCATCAAGCCCAATCACATTTATATGGCCCATTATGCTCAATCACACTTATATGGCCCATCAGTCCCGAATCCAAGCCAAACCATTCAACAAACTTAATCAGCTCATCACATATTACCAAATTATCAACTTTTGCTTATTTGGGCTCACGAGCCCGTCGAGCCCATTTGGCCCAGTTGGCCAAAACGTGACCCAAGTCCATGAGATCTCTCATGGGGTCTCTGGTATCATATCGAATACCCTTTTATGAGTGTTTGCGCACTGGCAAGACTACCGTATCCAAACTTTCAGCTTTTCGACATTTTGACATTTCGACTTTTCGGCATTTCAGAATTTACCGATCTACTGTGTGTGCGAAGTGTGTGTACACACCTGGTAATCGAGCATGTTGCGATTCCGTTAGTCACCAACCTACAAACGATATCACCCTTCCATTAATCGTATGCTTAATACATATTTTACCCAAAAAAATCGAAACCTCACCTTAACCTTACCTTGAACACCAATCCCCAGTCCCTAATAGCTTTACCTTGATCACGTATTCCCTAGATCAAAATCGCAGAACACCTAAGGAACAATTCGACAGAGAGCTAAAATCCGAGATCCAATACTGATACCCTACCAAAGTCGATTAGAAAGAGTGAGGGAGAAGAGTAATCGGTATTAACAATACTAGCCGAAAAAGAGATAAGGTAGTTACACCGAAAGAGCAATCGGCCCAAGGGAGATTCGGCTTTTCGGCTTTTAAACTAACATAGTGAATAAGGTTTATTCGGCACAAATTAAAGAAGAAGAGTAGAAGAAGGAATCAGCTAACCTAAAGGGTAAATCAAAAGAGAATTGAGGAGAGAAAGAATGGAAAAAGAATCAGCTAGCAAAGATGGAAAAGCCAATCGGCACTTAAAAAAAATGAAGAATTTGGCATTAGTCTAGGATCCCAACCTCAGCACATATTTATAGCCTATAGCCAAATTGCCTGACCCTCAATTCCCAATTCAGCTCCGTCACTTCCCCTTTCTCATCTCCTCATTTTTCTCCCTGATAACTCCCCAATCTATTTCCTAAATTTTCTCTCCTGAACACTCCCCTTAAAGTCCATCTTCACGCCACTTCCAACCTTTTAGAAGGCCAAAATTAAACTCCTAAAAATACTAAGCTAGGATTCGAACCTAGGATCTCCTTGCTAGCTGTAATACCCTGAAAATCTTTACAGTAATATATTATCCTTGATATAATAAAATAAGGAAATAAAGTGATAAAAAGGGAAGTTTTGAGTTATGGCAACATTGGGAAGTAAATTATGATATCTTGATTCAGGAAAGGACTAAATTGTAAAAGTTAGAAAAGTTTTGTTGCCTAAGAGTAAATACTCAAGACTTAAAGGGTTAAAGTGTAAATATGAAAAAGTTGAAGGACCAATAGTGTAAATATTTTAAGGGTAGAATGATCTAGAAACTAAGGAAAATGGATGAATTAGGACCAAATTGAATAAGTGAAGAACTATGAGGGACTAAATTGTAATTTTACGAAATTAAATGATGACTCAATGATGGAATTCTAAAAGATCATGAAGGGCAAAATGGACAATTAGTAAGAGAGAGAATTCTAGAATGTAATGATTATGTTAATGATATTTTAAATTAATTAATTAGATAAATATTATTTTATTAATATTTTATAAGATATTTAATATTATTTTATTATTATTTATTTAGTATATAAGGAAAGAAAGATGAAGAATTTTCATCATCTTTCCTTTCCATGCAAACTAACGTGAGAGAAAGAGAGGAAGAAAGAAAGTTTTACTTTCTTTACAATTTGGTCCTTTTACCAAAAATTCACCATTTTCACCCAAAAATCAAATGAATTTCCATAGCTACCAAGAGAGAAAATGTTAAGGAGAACATGGGGAGTTAGAATATCAAGTTGGATTCAAAATAGAAGCTGGAGGAGAGAGAAAATCAAGTTAAAGATTGGTATCAAGAGAATAAGGTAAGTACATCAAGATTTCAATATGTTTTTAAGTTTGTTATTGTTGATAAATCATGGAAATAATGTTATAGTAGAGTTTTATTACATAAGGTCCTATGTTCTTGATATGTTAGTGAAGAGAAAATAAGAGAAAGTGATGAGAAATGGTGTAGAAAAAGAAAATAAGGGTGTTATAACATGGTAATTAATATCTTGCACTAAAACAGTTATGGACAGCAGCAGTAGTCTAACTTTGAAAAATCACCATAAATTTTATAAATTGAATTAGAAGATGAAAAAAATATGGAATTAAATATTAATGAGTCTAGTTTCTCATAGAAGAAACAGTGTAAGCAATGAATTTGTAAATTTTGATATATAATGAATTTTGTGAGACAAGGTCAGAATGAATTCAGGTTCCCTGTTCAGACTTTGAAAAATAATAAAAAATGAAGAAAATAATTAAAGGATTAAATTTATATTTATAGAATCCTGAATGAGTCTAGTTTTATTAGAAACAAACTAGAACATCATTTGAATTCTGTAAAAGGAGATAACTAATTTTTAGTGAAGAAGGGTCAGAACTGTCAGACAGCAGAACAGGGGTGACTTTAATGAATAAACTGTACTAATTGGCTAAACCAAAAATTCTGAAAATTTTATGATAAGAATACATGTGAGTCTAGTTTCAGGAAAAATTAACAGATCTTAATTTTGAGTTCTGTAGCTTAATATATAAATAATTTAGTGACTATGATGCAAATGGACAGTTTTGAATGTACATATAAGTAAATAGTGAAATTATTGATAATGTTACTTGTTGTATGTTATATAAATTAAGGATGTGGAATGGAGAGGAGGAGGAGGAAAATATGTATGAATATTCATCTAGCATGGCTAATTTGCATGTTTTAGGCTCGGGGACTAAATTGAATAAAAGTAAAATTTTATGGGCAATTTTGTAAAAATGTCGAAATGACTAAATTGCATGAAATAGATTATTTTATTATTTAAATTACAAAATTTAACGAAATTATCAATTTAGTTCAAGATCGGGAAAACATGTTTTAGGATTAAATTGAAAAGTGTTGAAATTATGGAAAATTTTGATATTTTATAGAATTCATGGACTGTTATCATTATATATGAGAATAATAGTTGGAAATAAGGATTAAATTGCAAGAATTTTACTTTCCGTCCCTAAGGATGAAATCGTCATTAATTAAAGTTTAGGGCAAAATGGTAATTTTGCCTAGAGCATTAATTAAATGTATTAGAATATGAAATGAATGAAAATGATGATCAAATTTATTTATAAAGATCCAAGGCGACACAAATACGAGACTTGATCATGGAAAAGAAAATATATCGAATAATGAAATAATAAACACGAGCAATCAATGAGGTAAGTTCGTAACTTGAATTATATTCAAATGCTTGAGATTGTATGTTATTGATGTGAATATGATTTGAATGTTCATTGTATGAAAATTTATAAAACATTGATATATTTGATAAAATGGGAAGAAATCCGGTTGAATGAAAGGAAAATTCGATGGATCTCGAAAAGGAATTGACGGTAAAAAGGATCTAGCAGGACGGGTGATCCTATCTGATATAGCCCTCCGAAGAATATGTGTAAAATGGATTTAGCCGGACGGGTAATCGAATTAGGGTCTCAATTTAGCTTTGGTGGTAATTGGATCCAAGCTCATTAGAGTAATTGTCGTTGAGGATTTAGCTCGATGGTAATCCCGACAATACTCTATGAGTTTATATTGCGGGATTTAGCTCGATGGTAATCCCATTGCAAGGATGAGGTTCAGGAGTGTGCTCTCGATATGAAATGTGTAAGACCATGGTTGAAAGATACCATGGCAACTTGAGTGTAAGACCATGGTTGAAAGATACCATGGCAACTCGATATAAAATGTGTAAGACCATGGTTGAAAGATACCATGGCAACATGAGAAAATGAGTAAGACCATAGTTGAAAGACACTATGGCATTATGTCAAAGATAAATAAGACCGTGGATGGGAGACGCCTAGCATCTGTTGAACAATTGATATTCGTGTAATATGTATCGGATGACGAATGGTTATATGAAATAATTATGAAGATAGATAAACGAAATAAGTACAAGTACATGAAATATAATTTATGTTAAGTTTGATATAAGCTATTACCGGAATAAATATACATAAAATATATGGAAATGATGGAGCATGAAATATTGATATAATGAAATGAATGATATATGCTTATGAAGAAACGGTAAGAGCATGATATGTTTCATGACATGTACATATATGATTATCTTTGATATGTTGATACAAGGAAATTATGTAATTGAGACTATTATTAAACTCAAGTGCGATATGTCGAGAAAACAGATATATCGTTGTTGAATTTATATGAGATATGTGCAAGTATACTAACAATGTTCTTTGTTTGATGCTTATACAACTGTCAAACTGTTGATTGAATGGTAATATATTTATTTATATGATGCATTGAATCGGTAAGTATTTAAATTTTTTTTAGTGATCTGTAAATGGTAGTAATGCTCCGAAACCCTGTTCTGGCAGCGGATACGGGTTAAGGGTGTTACACTAGCCACTAAGACACCTCCCCACACCCTAAGTGGCGTCACTTAGCCACTCCACCACAAGGCTTTTTGATGCTATTTTTCCCCCATTTTTATTTAAAAGCCCAACTACTCACAACCCTGGTTATTTTAATAATTAAATTAAAATTCCTCCACAACAAAACTTAAACCCAGAACTTCTCCAACACACCTAGACACTTCAAATTCATTAAACCCTTAAAGCCAACATATCATTTGTCATTTTCTTGCTCACTTAAAAATTTTATAAGACCTAAAGCCCAAAGCCCAATTCTTCTAGGCCCAAAATTCGGGCCATTACACCCAATGTCTTACATTAAGGCTGGTCGATCTGTAATAGTGAAACAACTCTCTCACAGCCTCTTCTTCAATTCCCCTTACTTGAAGTCCCAAGAGTTTACCAAAATCCCTTACTCTACAAGTCCCACGCTTCTTCTAGCCTTATGGATTCTGAAATAACGACCTCATCACTACAGCTAGCCCTCAGACCCAAGATTTTTCCCACTTTCCAAGCTTCCTCAGCTTCTTTACAGATGACTCTCTTTCGATTGATGAAATCTGAGTCGGAGAGCGAGTCGTTCACCACTTTGGATTGTTTTAGCCACTTCCCAGACCCTTTCTTCTTCTTCTCAGGCGGTCTCCCTCTTTCTCCCTTTGTAATTATCTTGGCCTCACAAATACCAGTTGTTGACCGAATCTTCCTCACCTTAGGTTTGGTTATGGCTGACAATAGAGCCTCATCCAAGCCATCATGCTTATGACCCACTAAACAGTCATTATCTGGATCCGTAACTCATCAAATGGGCCTTCAGAAAGTTAAGGCCCACATTTACATTGTCCATTCTAGAGTCTCCTTCCGTCCCATTATTGGGCTCAGTTTCAATGGCATCTTTGGATTGCAACCTATCTTTAAACTTTTCCCTTGTATTCTCGAAGTTCCTACCGGGAATTAAAATCTAAACAGCTTCCTTGTCGCTTCTGTTAATGTGAGTGTCAGCTAGAGCAGTCAACTTGTCTTCTTGAATCAAATTTCCCAATGACTGATGGCCACTGCCTCCTCAGAGATCCCCAGTTTTTTTGTATCTTGTAATTTACACAAAATATTAAAGACTTCTAATAATTTGCGTAAAAGAGTTATGTTTTATGTGATTGAATAATAATTTAGGTACAATTTTTAATCTAATCAATGCAATTCAAATAATATTAATTTTTATTTGATTTAATTCAAATAACATTACTTTTTATATAATTAGGTGTCATGAAAAGCTTGTTTTAAAAATCCCACCTTAAAACTCGTCAATAGTTTGTTAATTGAAAAACTTTTAACAAAAATGAGAAAAATAAAATAAAATAAAAGTTCAAAATCATATCTAAAGACTAAATTTGTAATTCTATACATAAATTTTGATTTTGTATTATTTTATATATGAAATATTGACTTGATTCAATTTTCATAAATCATAACATTATTATCGATGTAATAACATTTTATGTCTAAATATTGTATGCAAAAATAATTATATTTATCTAATATGAAAATAAATTGATGTATTTTAAAAAATACAAATGATTGAATCAAAATCAAAATTCAATTCTTAGAATCTTTTCGATTAAAATTCATATATCAAATTACATTTTGAATCAAAATTTATGTATAATTTTAATATTTAACCCTAAAACAAATAAAGTCTATGAAACTTTCAAATTTTATAAGTTAGACAGATATACTTGCATTAGACTTTACAAATTATGGTTTAAAATTTAAATTGTTTGAAACTTTTTCAACATTATAATTGAATCTTTAAAGTATTAATATTATATCAATCAAGTCATTTTGTCAGTTTAGTAAACAGTTTGAATTTAACATGCGTACTTATTATATGAACAACTTGAATATGTAACAAAAAGAAAAAAAATAGTCTTCTTACGCCAAATACAAACTTACATTAATTCTTAAACCCTACCTCGAGTGGGATACAGAGAATTATGAGAAGCAATTAGAAAGGCACTCGTGAACGATCCTCAACCTTATACCGTCTGGATGGGCATTCAATGACCAACATATCATCCACGGGAGGGACCATCTAACCTTAACCAATTAGTTGAACCCTTTGTTAGGCCACCCGCTATTAATAAGTACACTCTTTTCAATAAGAGACCATGTGGGAACCATCACTTCTATAAATACTCCTAGCAGCGCTCAAAACTCTTATATGCTAAGTTCTTAATGACCTTAGGCTAACCTCCTTACTTTTCCGGCTCTCAACCCCAACAAGGGTGAATCAGTCTTCCTTGACACTATCCCCCTCTCCATCTTCGTTAATATAATACATTTACAATTGAGTCACGCACAACTTGATATAATTTCTTTTGAAATATAATTAGGAAGTATAAACTGTGCTTTGTTTTCATTTTGCTAATTTGATGTTTAGAATGGGCTTAGCATCCATCCACAAAGACCGAGCCCAACAATCTTCGTTTGACGGCCCTTTAACCAATATTTTAGCTCTTTCGAATCTCCACCCTCCCGACTTCGAATTTCATTACCCAGAAAAAAGAAGAGAAGAAAATTTCCCCTTTTTTTATATAAAAAATGGCGTATTCGGGTGTTCTGAGAACCCTAATCAGGTCATCGTATTTGGGATCTACGACTCGTAATTTCAGCCTTGTTAGCAGCCAAATCAGCAATCACACTGCGAAATGGATGCAGGTACTTAATCCCAGATTTTCACTCTTTTTTTTAATCCATTTTCTGCTGAAATTTATGGAAGATTGGGGCTATGCTTTAGGCCTTTATGGGCTTTACTTGAAACTATTATAAACAAATGAATATCGGAACTTTAATTGATAATTCATTCTGGCTTTTTAACATTCTTTTAGAATCTGAATCTGAATTCCGTTATCAGGTTCTTGACGTAATAATATGTTTGGTTTCGTTGATTTCAGCTGACAAGCATAAATTTTAGTTATCGGAAAAGAAAAAATAAGTAATTTTACTTTCTTAAAAGAAAGTTTTACTAAAAATTGGAAATTATTGTCTTTGACGGATTATCTAGTTATTTATCCAGGAATTTCCTCATATTTTTATTGTCTTTGGTGCTTAACTCAGTAAATTGAGTACGCTGAAGGCTTGAAGCCCTTTTGAAAACTTTCAATTTTTCGAGTCTACTTGTGGTTGTTTGTTAGGTGTTCTACATCCTGTTGGGTAATTTGAATTATTGAAGATGCTGGCAGATTATAGTTACCTACGTTTTGAAGCACATGAAGTGGTTTTTAAGCGTTGATTATTTTTTGTTTATGAACAAAGTAGAATACTCTGCAGATGTTTTCTGGTTTTACATATGCAATCTTTGTTTCCCACTAATTTAGTACTTCGATTTTGAAGAAAGCTTTAAAGTGTTAAATAGCCTTGATTATACTGCTTTTTACTTTAACCATATGCGTGAATACCTTGGTTCATAGACATGGATTTGGCGTAAGAATAGGTGTGTCACAACATGGTTACCTTGTAACTTTAGTTAATTTGTCATGCCTATAAGTGCTTAAGAAAAATGGTTAGTGTTAGGGTAAAGTCCAGTCCAATAACTTAGTAAGTTAGTATGTTTCTGATCATGCAAAAAACAATCATTAATCGATTGGCCTTTGCCTCCCAAAATACAATAGGGCAATGAAATGAAGAAATTAAGCTTTCTTATTTATTTTATTTTGTTGTTTTCTTTTTCCAAATTTGCAGGATTCAAGCAAGAAATCTCCTATGGAGTTGATCAATGAAGTCCCTCCGATCAAGGTTGAAGGCCGGATTGTAGCTTGTGAAGGAGGTTAGTCCTGATCCTTATTTTCCTTGTACTCGGGGAACAAGCTTATTAGTAGTTAAATTATGTACTGGCACAATAGATAACCTAAAATCATATTTTATAAAAGAGCAAATGGCTAAGATGTGTTACTGAAATGTAGTTTCAAATCAAGCGAAGTCATCCATTTTGTTATTCTCTAAAGATAAATATTTAATTTTAACTCGTCTAAACTTTGCTCACTGACAGGTAGAACTAAGAAAAATCCAAGGCATAAATAAATACATAAGATGATAAACCCTACATAATGTTGCATGAATCTTTTAGCTGATACACACACGTCTTCCTGGTCTTTGTTGGTATTTGGTTTTAGATAATGATCCTGCTTTGGGACACCCAATTGAATTCATATGCCTTGACTTGAAAGAGCCTGCTGTATGCAAGTATTGCGGCCTACGCTACGTTCAAGAGCACCATCACTAGAAACTACTTGTTATGTTCTTCTCAGGCTGTTGGGACAATTGTTATTTTGCTGTACCCATGGGGCACTTTTCTTTGTTTCAGGTTGTTGGTAACAAATTTGATGAACCCATTTTAGTGTGATGTTTTTTTTTTCTTTTTCACATAATAAGTGTTTGAAGTTCTCATTTGAGAAGATATTTCGAAAGTAAATTTGAACATCTATGGTCTAATCTTCCATTTGCATAATTGAATTAATATCATATTTCCAGGCTTGATTTATTTTCTTACTTCTTCCTTCTTATCAGTAATCATAGTGAGATCGAGGAGACACGAAAGCCCTTTCACATTTTCATGTGAAGACTATGCCTATATTGTTCATTTGACAAGTGCAAGAGAATGCATGCGTGCTTGATATTTTGGGAGGTTACTTTCATGTCAAGTTATACTGATAATGTTTTTAAGAAGGTTAATTGTACATAAAAGAAATGAAAACTATAAAAAAGAGTTTCCTCCCACCCAGGATTCTACAGCGCTCCCCTTTAAGTTCTTGGGTAGAAACTGATGACTATCGGTGTAGCTCAGAGTTTCGCTAGACTTGGCAATATTTAACACGAGTAAACTCAATTATACTTGCACTAGGATTGAATTGTTGATACAAATTTTGTCCTAAGCTTATAAAACAAAGACCCGCTAAGTAGTTAGAACCTAAATCAAGGCAGGCATTGGGTTTCTGAAAGCTCATTTCATGTTGCATTGGAATTGCATTCTGTTAGGGTCAGCTAACTCCATCGAGCCCTCTCAGTTCAGAAACAATTTAAACAAATAATAAACCTACGACCAACTTCAGCATCGAATATGTTAAAGCTCAGTAGGAAAGTGCCAAGACTCTTCCCTGGTATGCCAATACCAACTTGAAAATAGTGGCAATATTAATTGGATCACACGATTTGGACCTATATCGACAGCAGCCAGTTTTCTTCTCTGTTGATGTTCTGCAGCCTTATAATCCACCACTTCACGAAATAGGGTGGGGTCAAGCACACATTTCTCACTCCCATGAACACCTTCAACGCTAACCACAAGTTTGGCTATTTCCCTTCCCCAAAATCCTTTAGTTTTAGCTGCATCTTTTCTTAACATATCATCACTGTGTGCTACTGCTTTTTGAAAATATTCGCCAGGTTTTCTCGACACAGCCTGAGCCCTGAGCTATGTACTTGTCTAGGTACAGCTTTAGCAGTTTGAAGCGTACACCTTCCCCGGGCAAAGGGGATTATCATATTATTGATCTAAAATATTATTTATATTAATATATATTTAATGATGAAATTTTTTTATACATAAAATCAATAGCTAGAAATATTTAATTTATACCAAATTTTACATGCACAATTTACATGAATGAAGTGTAGAATATGACAATTGAATTGTTAAATTATTAATCAGGGGCGTAGCTAGGGGGTGGCATGGGCCCCGGCCCCCCCTAAAATGAAAAATTTCATTTTAGACCCTTGAAATTTTTTAAAAATTTTAAATTAGTAAAGGTAAAATTACACTTTGGACCTCCTAAAATTATAAAAATTTAATTTAATCCTTTACAAATTATAAAAATATAAATTATAAAAAATTAAAATTTCATCCGCCCCCTAAAAAAAATTTCTGGCTTTGCCCCAGTTATTAATCATATAAAAAATTATGGAAGAGTGTAAAACCAATTAAGTTTTACTTCGGTAAGTGGATCTATTAGTTTAAGTAAATCTTATTTTATGTTTAAAAAGTAAATAGTATTTTAATAATTTTGAAATTATAATAATTAATAACATTAAAAATATCTTAATTAATCTTTTTATCTTATTTTTTAGAAACCATTCATCTTCATACTATTTTCTTAATGCCCTTCTCTCTGCCTCATTCTTTTCTTTATCCACTCCCAGATTTCGTCATCCTATTTTCAACAATCAACCCATCTTCATCTTCATCTTCATCTTCATTCTGTTTTCTCAAAGCCACTCTTTCTCTTTCTCTCTCATTCCTTTATTTTTTTTTTCACTCCCAAATTTCATCATCTTCATCCTATTTTTCAGAAACCACCCATTTTTTCAGTTTGAGACAGTTCTCTACCTCATTGGCCGCAGCTGTTCAACTCCAAAAAATAATAATATATTTTATCCTTTAAATCTTGTCTTTTCAGCTTATTCTTCTTTAAAATTTTTTAAAACAACCCTATCTAAAAGATTAGAAAGAGATTTTCACCCAAAAATCCTAGTTGCTCACTCCATCGGTTTATTCCTTTGTCATTGGGTTTGTATTATTCAACCTTTTGTTGATGGTTCTTTAATGATTTTTGTATAAAAATGACTTCAAAATTTTGAATAATTATAAAATGACACTTTTTATATTATGTTTATAAATAACCTAAATGAGCAATGAAAGTTAATGGTGCAATGAAGATTGACGCCATCAACATATATAAATATCAGTTATAGGATTAAAAATTAATTTTTATAGAGTCATAGAGAATGACACAACATATATAAATATCAAGAAAATACTAATATTTTTTAATAATTGGATGGCTTAAAATAAATAATGGTAGTGGAACCATAGAGAATTATACCACCATTTTAACGTGTCAATTTTTTTTTTAGTTTTTTTTTAATTTAAAAATAAAAATGATATTTTATTTGGTGGAGACATAGATAATGATGCCACTAGTGTCGTGCGACAGGTTTTCTTTAAAGTATTTTTTAATTTAAAATTAAAATTGATATTTTATTTGGTGGAGCCATTCTCTTTGGCGTGATCAAATAGCTATATATAACCCCAATGACAGATCACCCTAAGTTGAAGAATTTTTTTTAATTATATTATGTTAGAGGATGAATGGGAGAGAGATGAGTGTTTTTCTTTTTTACGTTTTTATGTTTCGTTTATTTAGTAAAATTTATAATTTGAAGGTATGTTTTGTTTAACAATAATTCGGTGGAGCTCCGACACTAACAAATTTAATGGTTATTTTCAGTTGCCAATTATTTATTCAGTAACGGGTTCAAATAAGTCTTTCCGTTGGCTATGGTGGGACGATAATGAGTTTAAATTGATTATGCAGCTAACGGGTGGATTATTTGTAACCTCCCCAACTCAGCCTAGACGTTAAACCTGAATTCGTGGGATAACATCGGCTACTGAAATGACCTAGCAAAATTATCGGAGTTTCAAAACAGTTATTAAAAAAACATTTGTTTATTTTAGAAGGAAGTTTAAACTCTTTTCAGAAAACATAGGAGTAAAAAAAAATGATTAAGCTTTAAATCTTCTTTATAACGATGTTTACTATTGAAGACTTAATTGAAAATCTGAATTAATTTATTAACAAAACACATTTACAATTTAGCAGCGGAAAAGTGATATTAACATAGTTTTAAAAAAATTATGCTTCGTACATAATTAAATAAAAATTCATATTCTAATAGCCTAAATGATTTAATGTCATGCATACCTAAGTAAAAACCATAAACTAAGTCCCATGCCACAATAATAATATAGTTTCAAATAATCGAAATTATAAAATAATCAATTTAAAATACTTTTATATAGAAATCAATATTCCAAGCCGAGCCTTTCGAATGTCGCGCCACGTCCTAATCTTGTGGGTTATCTGAAAAGAAGAAAAATAAAGGGGGTGAGCTATGAAAGTTCAGTGTGAGTTCCATCACAAGAAATCTGAAACAAAACATTAGACAAAGCATTTTAATAATTTCGAGAATAAACGCAATCACATAGTGTAACACCCCTCGCCCGCATCCGACGCCGGGACGGGGTTCGAGGTGCTACCTGACTTTTACTAACACTTCCATACTAAACAGGGCCATGAAATCTCAAATAATTAAAAACTTTTCTTTTCACATGCAATTTGTCCCTTATGCGAGCTTACGAGGCCCAATACATGCATTCGGGGCGGTTCGGGACCCAATCGAGAACTCATGAAAAACTTAGAAAAATCTCTTGCGTTAAGGCTTCACACGCCCATGTGCTCAGGCCGTGTGGCCAGAAATAGTCTAATTATCAAGCCTTTTGTCACTCTCACACCACATGCATAGATACATACTTATCCAATAACATACAACGTGGCATAAATGAGCTCTTAAACATCTACAAACATGATATGCTCAAGTTATTTTCTTATGTAATAAATATTATAGAATTTGCCCATATCATTACCACATACTAGACATAACTATCATTACATCACAAACCATTCATGAAGCATTATTAACTATTTACCAATCACTTAATCCTGCATTAGTTACTAGCTCATCAATGAATCTCAATTCAATCTCTAGGCATACATGTTGTAAGCCACATCACAAGAAATAATAACATAAATGCATAAGAATAATCATATGGGCCCATAACGTCATTAGCCGACATAGGCCAATTTACATGACTAATACTACCTTAATAACAAGCCAATGCCTTTGGCTAAATCATAATATTACATACTCACATTAAAACCCTATACATGCCATAGACTCGAATCACTTGAGTTTACTTACTCGATAACGTTAACTCGATAGGGTGATAATATCTCGACGGCCTCCAACCCGAGCTAACCTGGAACTCTAGAAAACATGGGAAAGAAGGGGTAAGCCGCTTAGTAAGTTCATATGAAAACAATAAGCAACTCATTAACTTGTTTTATCAATGTTTACAACATATTTTCAAGTTCACTACAAGCTGTCTTTCCGAGCAACGGTCACTAAATTATTTATATCTGGAGCTACGAAACTCGAATTAAGTTCCGTTAATTTTCCTGAAACTAGACTTATTCTATTTTTTCCATAAAATTTCCAGAATTTTGGTTAAGCCAAATAGTACAGTTTATTAGTTAAAGTCTCCCTGTTTCAGGGTATGACCACTCTGACCCCTGTACACTACAAACCGAATTTCTCCTGTACAAAATTCCAACGACCATACCGTTTATTCCCCATAAAAATAGACTCAATAAGGAATCCATTCATGTAAGGTATAACTCTTAATAATTTTTGTACAATTTTGGTGAATTTCTAAAGTTAGAACAGGGATCTCGAATTCATTCAGACCCTGTTTCACAAGAATTCAAATATCAAACAATATGGAATTCTTTTTCTTCCTCTGTTTCTTTCATGTAAAAATAGACTCATTAAGCTTTAATCCCATATTTTATTCTGCCTCTAACTCATTTTCCACTATTTTAGTGTATTTTCAAAGTTACACTACTGCAGTAACTCAAATCTGTCAAGGCTAAATTACTCATTCATGATCATTGTTCATAATATTAATACAACACCATTTTATCCATCATGGTAAGAATACATATTATGCATCATAGATCATCACATATCAAGGCATTCTCATAGGATTAGTATACATACTTGCACAACTCGTAACATAACTCGAGTGCATACTCACCAATGACTTACCTCATTGAGACCATCATTAACTCTTTCCTTGGATTGCCCGTTGAACACTTGGAATACTAATTAGATACTCGGAAAAGCCTTTGCACATAAGTGCTTCAATTGTAGCTAAAGCTACCTCATATCTCATGACATTTCAATGCTCACTCTCGAGCTAGTCATCTAGACTCATAATTCCTAGTGACATGTCACTCGTATCCTATTCTATTCCTAAGGTTCAAACGGATTTTTCCTCGTCTATTAAGGCTTTGTCTTATCATATTTCTATTAATTACATACACATTAATATCTGTACAATTCATGTAATGATAACATTTAAATACATGTATAGCATGGTATTGTTTACATACGAACTTACCTCGATACCACAAATGTGAAAAGGACATACTCGTCCATAAATCGATTTCTTTCCGTTCTAGGTCCAAGTCTCAATTTTCATCATCTATAACATCACATTTAGCCTACCAATCAGTCACAATATTCATATGGGTCTAAAATCATATTTTACAAATTTTCATTTTGACCCTAAACTTTTGCATATTTGCACTTTTGCCCCAATGCTCGTAAATTAATTTTTATTCAATTTCTATAAGGTTTAAGACATGCTGAACATTTTTCTCTTCTATGGCAACTCCAAATTTTCACTAATTCACACACTTATGACCAATTTGTAACTTTCACAATTTAACCCCTTTTTGACATTTTTACCGAAATTCATTGAATAAAACTCATATTTAACACATCAAACATTCATTATCCACTATAAATCATCAAAGCACAACCATATCATGAATGGGTAAATTTTTAAACTCTAATTTCTCTTCAATCAATTGGTAGAAATAGAAAATTTAAGCTTCGGGGATCTCAAAATACGAAAATCATTAAAAGCGGACAAAAACCATACCTATATAAGCCATAAAAGCTTGGCGAATGGAGCTCATCCATGGCTGCTATTTTCTGTTCTTTCCACGGTTGAAGAAGAAAGAATGAAAAAAATGATAGCTTTTATCATTTGTCTTATTAGGTTATTTTAATTAATTTACAAAATTACCCTTTTATTTCAACCAAATTTCAAAATACCAAACAAATATCCATTCACTAACTTATTAAAGGAATAATTGTCACATAAGGACTTTCAATTTAAAACTCATAACAATTAGGCACCTCATATATAAAGAACTCAACTTTTGCACTTTTTACAATTTAGTCCTTTTGACTAAATTGAGTGCTCAAACGTCAAAATTTTCGAATAAAATTTTTACGAAATATTTTCATAAATTTATAGACTATAAAAATATAATAAAATAATTTTTTTTCGTCGGGTTTGTGGTCCCGAAACCATTGTTCGACTAGACCCAAAATCGGGCTATTACATTTCTTCCCTTTAGGATTTTCGTCCCCAAAATCTTACCAAAAAGTTGTTCTCTACTTTCACGAGTCACTTATATCTTTTCTCACAACTTACAAAACAATTCCACACAAGCTCATACTCAAGATTTCCTATAGCTTTTCCATAGTTGAGGTATAAGCCTCTGAGCTCAATTTGAAACACCGAGACCGACATTCGTGGAACTATAAACTTAGAAACATACAACTCAGTCACATCGGTTGAATAATATATCTGTACATACTAAAATAATCATACAGACTTCCATCATCAATCTTTCACAATTCAACTTGCATCTCTCCTTTTTCTTGGAAATGAGAGACATCCCGATACGAAATTCATAACAGTCCTTTATCATTTTCTTCCCACTGTCATAACTGACAATCTCGAATACATTTGATATTCGGCTTTACCCTATAGACAATTCGACATCATTTGAACGAATAAACAAGATACTGCTGTGAACTCTGTACTCAATTCTCTGATACCCGAGTTTCTCAAGATCAAATCTTACTCGAATTAATAGTAATAGAAACCGAAATCAAATCCTCCCGCAATTCCAAATTAAAAGTCGAATCATGTTGTACTTGTTTAATTTACCACTTATAGCCATATTTCTATACTCGATCATCAACTGTTTAGAAACTTTACTAACATGAATCAAATGATTCCAACTTCATAGATGTGGTCTTTTATTAATCGGGATAACTATACTTATAACATCTCTCGAACAAGAGAAATCCAACTAATATGTTTCCATAACATACTTTCAAGAATAAAACCCATCATTTACATTGCATCGACTACTTACCAAAGAACACGTAACGATATTCTCGAACCGGAGAATAAACTTAAATGCACATAACTCAGATTTACTTTTGCGAATAACCATTCTTTACCCCGAAATTTTAAAGAAATCTCGACCATTGAAATCCCCACACTTCTATGATCGAGCCGAAGCTTAATCATAATGATTCTAATATCGCAAGTCAAAGATTACTCGTAAAGATAAACCAAGCTTGATAATTCTCGAAACAAGAACGATAGAAAAGCTAATATAATAAATTCCAAGATATAAAGATTATACCGAAATCGAGAATATAATCCGAAGAAAATAATAAAGATGATCCAAAAATCCTCGAGAAAACCGAAGGAAACTACATCAGTATGCTTTAGAATTTCTCATAATAGAGATAATATAATTCTCGCATATATAAACCATAATCAATAGAACATCGAATAATCTTACATAGATTTTCTTGTCAACTTCATTCCAATATATCGAATAGAAATCAAGAGATGGGAAATGTAGATCATAACTAACTGGACCAATAGAACTTTTCATCTAATATCACAGTCTCCGCATCCTCACACAAGAGAATTCCACTCGAAAGGGATAACTATACGTATTCCCGAATAGAGGAAAACATAGAATACTCGTAAGAGAAAGATAGCCATCACTTTTGTTTAATTGAATTCGTCATACTCGGATATACGTGCAAGTCCGACATTATTCCTCTAACTAATTACATCTTCGCTAATCTCATACTATTCCATTTTGTACTCTTGGTTTCACTTTTGCAAGCTTATGCAACATATCTCTCGAGAATCTCATCGTATAAATCTATTCGGTAAGGCGAAGATTGTAAAGCCTCTAAACTTTTGACTCTCAAGCAAATACATATTCAACAACAAACATAGCTTTACGCATATTGATTCAAACATTTCAAATTTCCAACTTGTTATAAACACATTTTCACATATCTCAAGAATACATGTAACTTTATTTCATGCGAATATTAGCTAAACATAAGTGAATTTATCATAACTCAAACTTTCATTTCTTTTCTCGAATTACCCTTAATGTTTTATCAAATTCCCATATTTAGTCTTAATCACTTGCCAATATTTATCAAATTGGAGAACGTCTTATGGTTTTGAGTACATCGCTACTTGATGCCATAGTTCAACTATGGTCTTGTACTAGCTCTCATCCATCGTGTCGATGCCGTGTCCTGCATGTGTCTTACACGACACATGTAACCGTCTTGACGCATGTCCCATACATGTCTTACACTAGCACATCTCGTAGCCGACGCATGTCCCGGACATGTCGACACGGCTATCATCTCGAGGCCGATGCATGTCCTGACATGTCTTACATCGCTCTCATCGTGGTGATGCATGTCCGGACATGTCTTACACTAGCCCTCGCCTCAATGCCGATGCCATGTCTCATACATGGTCTTACACCGCACACAAATCTCATGTATTGCCATGGTCCAACCATAGTCTTTTCCGTCAATTCATTAGTGAACGATCGTACTCATTCCCCTGCGTTCCATCCAATTTGATCTTTCATTACAACTTTCATGCTATTGTGACATTTATGATTACAGAATCGAGATTATAAAGCATAACATTATTGCATATTGACTTCATCAATCTAGACATAAATGTCAACCTCATGTATATCTTGATTATTAATCATGCAATAAAAGCATTCATACATACATTCTGTCATTTCAAGAAAATTTCTTTCTTTTCCTAAACACTTGGCCAAATCAAGTTGGACATTTAACATCGTATGAATACTAACATGCATAAAAGCATTTTTCACAACTTAACGTGTTTTACTCCACTATTTCACATTCTTTAACTCAAGAGTATCACATAGTGAATACTAGTTCATATGAAAATCATGAATATCTTTTCATACCTTTCCCATTTTCAGCATGTCACAAGCATGATTCAATAATCTCAACTTTACTCTTATCTCTATCAAGATTTGCTCGGTTCGAACTCATTCTGTCTTAATCAACAGTTTTGTTAGGTAGAGAGATATCACACTATCACGAGTAATACTATGGAATGTATAGCTAGACTCTCTTACGCTAGGTTAGTCGAGAACCGACTAAACCATGCTCGATACCACTAAATGTAACACCCTCGCCCGCATCCGACGCCGGACGGGTTCGAGGTGCTACGACTTTTACTAACACTTCCGTACTAAGCAGGCCATGAAATCTCAAATAATTAAAACTTTTCTTTTCACATGCAATTTGTCCCTTATGCGAGCTTACGAGGCCCAATACATGCATTCAGGCGTTCGGGACCCAATCGAGAACTCATGAAAAACTTAGAAAAATCTCTTACGTTAAGGCTTCACACGCCATGTGCTCGTGTAGTGTGGCCAAAAATAGTCTAATTATCAAACCTTTTGTCACTCTCACACCACATGCATAGATACATACTTATCCAATAACATACAACGTGGCATAAATGAGCTCTTAAACATCTACAAACATGATATGCTCAAGTTATTTTCTTATGTAATAAATATTATAGAATTTGCCCATATCATTACCACATACTAGACATAACTATCATTACATCACAAACCATTCATGAAGCATTATTAACTATTTACCAATCACTTAATCCTGCATTAGTTACTAGCTCATCAATGAATCTCAATTCAATCTCTAGGCATACATGTTGTAAGCCACATCACAAGAAATAATAACATAAATGCATAAGAATAATCATATGGGCCCATAACGTCATTAGCCGACATAGGCCAATTTACATGACTAATACTACCTTAATAACAAGCCAATGCCTTTGGCTAAATCATAATATTACATACTCACATTAAAACCCTATACATGCCATAAACTCGAATCACTTGAGTTTACTTACTCTCGATAACGTTAACTCGATAGGGTGATAATATCTCCGACGGCCTCCAACCCGAGCTAACCGGAACTCTAGAAAACATGGGAAAGAAGGGGTAAGCCGCTTAGTAAGTTCATATGAAAACAATAAGCAACTCATTAACTTGTTTTATCAATGTTTACAACATATTTTCAAGTTCACTACAAGCTGTCTTTCCGAGCAACGGTCACTAAATTATTTATATCTGAGCTACGAAACTCGAATTAAGTTCCGTTAATTTTCCTGAAACTAGACTTATTCTATTTTTTCCATAAAATTTCCAGAATTTTGGTTAAGCCAAATAGTACAGTTTATTAGTTAAAGTCTCCCTGTTTCAGGGTATGACCACTCGACCCTGTACACTACAAACCGAATTTCTCCTGTACAAAATTCCAACGACCATACCGTTTATTCCCCATAAAATAGACTCAATAAGGAATCCATTCATGTAAGGTATAACTCTTAATAATTTTTGTACAATTTTTGGTGAATTTCTAAAGTTAGAACAGGGGATCTCGAATTCATTCAGACCCTGTTTCACAAGAATTCAAATATCAAACAATATGGAATTCTTTTTCTTCCTCTGTTTCTTTCATGTAAAAATAGACTCATTAATCTTTAATCCCATATTTTATTCTGCCTCTAACTCATTTTCCACTATTTTTAGTGTATTTTCAAAGTTACACTACTGCAGTAACTCAAATCTGTCAAGGCTAAATTACTCATTCATGATCATTGTTCATAATATTAATACAACACCATTTTATCCATCATGGTAAGAATACATATTATGCATCATAGATCATCACATATCAAGGCATTCTCATAGGATTAGTATACATACTTGCACAACTCGTAACATAACTCGAGTGCATACTCACCAATGACTTACCTCATTGAGACCATCATTAACTCTTTCCTTGGATTGCCCGTTGAACACTTGGAATACTAATTAGATACTCGGAAAAGCCTTTGCACATAAGTGCTTCAATTGTAGCTAAAGCTACCTCATATCTCATGACATTTCAATGCTCACTCTCGAGCTAGTCATCTAGACTCATAATTCCTAGTGACATGTCACTCGTATCCTATTCTATTCCTAAGGTTCAAACGGATTTTCCTCGTCTATTAAGGCTTTGTCTTATCATATTTCTATTAATTACATACACATTAATATCTGTACAATTCATGTAATGATAACATTTAAATACATGTATAGCATGGTATTGTTTACATACTGAACTTACCTCGATACCACAAATGTGAAAAGGACATACTCGTCCATAAATCGATTTCTTTCCGTTCTAGGTCCAAGTCTCAATTTTCATCATCTATAACATCACATTTAGCCTACCAATCAGTCACAATATTCATATGGGTCTAAAAATCATATTTTTACAAATTTTCATTTTGACCCTAAACTTTTGCATATTTGCACTTTTGCCCCAATGCTCGTAAATTAATTTTTATTCAATTTCTATAAGGTTTAAGACATGCTGAACATTTTCTCTTCTATGGCAACTCCAAATTTTCACTAATTCACACACTTATGACCAATTTGTAACTTTCACAATTTAACCCCTTTTTGACATTTTTACCGAAATTCATTGAATAAAACTCATATTTAACACATCAAACATTCATTATCCACTATAAATCATCAAAGCACAACCATATCATGAATGGGTAAATTTTAAACTCTAATTTCTCTTCAATCAATTGGTAGAAATAGAAAATTTAAGCTTCAGGGATCTCAAAAATCGAAAATCATTAAAAGCGGGACAAAAACCATACCTATATAAGCCATAAAAGCTTGGCGAATGGAGCTCATCCATGGCTGCTATTTTCTGTTCTTTCCACGGTTGAAGAAGAAAGAATGAAAAAATGATAGCTTTTATCATTTGTCTTATTAGGTTATTTTAATTAATTTACAAAATTACCCTTTTATTTCAACCAAATTTCAAAAATACCAAACAAATATCCATTCACTAACTTATTAAAGGAATAATTGTCACATAAGGACTTTCAATTTAAAACTCATAACAATTAGGCACCTCATATATAAAGAACTCAACTTTTGCACTTTTTACAATTTAGTCCTTTTGACTAAATTGAGTGCTCAAACGTCAAAATTTTCGAATAAAATTTTTACGAAATATTTTCATAAATTTATAGACTATAAAAATATAATAAAAATAAATTTTTTTTTTCATCGGGTTTGTGGTCCCGAAACCACTGTTCCGACTAGACCCAAAATCGGGCTATTACACATAGCACTTTAGACTAACGATTTTTCACATAAAACACTTCATTATAAATTTCTCAGAATTCAAAATAATCATTATCGAATAATAATTCAGAATGTCATTTTTTTTTAACTCAACACAAGAATAATTGGTGTAACGATTAATCATACAAAAACACTGTTCATTTAATAATTTTCTATAGTAATTTCACACATATCAATATTTTAGATTACACAAAAATGTACATATGTATGTATATAATTCATGTCAGAAATCACAGTTTTGTATGCACATGTTTTTATGAATGCCAAATGGTTTCAGTTTATCAGAAAGATCCTACCCCACTACTACGCTCCACATTTGGGAATTCATTAGAACTCCCACCACCATCACTCCAAATTGTGAATTAACAACCATTAGTTTGCAGTTCTACTACCAGTGGCTGTGAACACATGACAAAATGCCATAGATGGAATCTGTTATGGCTGTGGGTATACAACAAAATATTGTAGGTGAAATCTGTCGATGACTGTGGAATCACAACATGCTAGCAGATGATAGTTGTTAGACGGTTGTGAGTGCACGATAAAACATTGCAGGTGGAATCTGCTCTGGCTATGGGTTCAGAACAAGATTGTCGTAGTTGGAATCTGCTATGGTTGTGGGTAAAAAACAAACGGTAATGCAAATATACTTCTATTTTTCCTCCGATCATATCGCCCCTCCCCATGCTATGCATTATGGTATGCTCATAACAATTTCATATGGTAGCAATTAATATGCACATAATAGAGCAATACAGTAGCATTTAATATGCCTTTAACGAAACAATATAGTGGTAAACAATTTGCTCATATCAGTTCAATTCAGTAGCAATTAATATGTTTGTTAGAAATCAATCTTAGTAATGGGAGTCATGTTTCCTATGGCTAGTTTAACTGTATGAGGCATTCTATACTTTCAATCACAAATACTGATACAAAAGGCATAAATATTGTTAACAAATCATGCAAATACATAAAAATATAATTTGATTTCAGTCAACCTAATCATGAATTCTAGCATAATTTATTCTCCCAGTGACTTAACTGCATAAAATATTGCACTAAAAATAGTTTGGGAACCATTCAGGGGCTAATATGTACAAAAACATAAAATTATGAGCAAAACTATAAAATTTAAGAAATAGAGGCACATGGTCATATGGTCAGGCTGTGTGGGTTGCATGGCAATGTGGTCTGGGTTGGGTTTGATTTTGCCTTGATTTTCTCGTAAAAGAACACACACCTGACTTCTGGGGTTTCGTATGATGATCCTTACATCCAAAATTGATATTGAATACCTACAACAGGTCTTTCGATTGAAAAAAACACAAAAATTAATATATACCTTCAAGATTTATCGAGTTTTAACAAGTTTTCGTATAACATCCCAAATGCGGCCTTGGAGTTTAGATCGAATTCGGAATGCTACATTGATCATCGAAGTGATCGTGAGAAAATCTTGTAAAACCAGTCAACCTTAATTCCATTTTTGAAAGCATTAATATCAAGTACTTAAAACCGGAATAATAAAAATGATTAAGTCTTCAAAACAGAATTTGCACCACAGTATTAAAAACCTTACATTTCAAAACTGAATGACAAATAAAAGTCTGAAATCACAAACAAAAGCAGAAGAGGGGAAATAGAAAAGGGGGTGAGCTTCACAATCTTAGTGTGAGATCAGAACTATGTAACTACAAAAGCAGATATAGATACAATAAATCTGAAACAGTTTAGCAGCGGAACACACTTACAGAATTGTATAGAACCATTCGGTACATTTGTAACAAACGTATCAGCAAATAGCAGTACTCTGTGCGTATTAATAACACACTCAGAACACACACTTAGAACAACCATTCGGTCACAGTAACGCTAACTTCCAAACAGTCAGACAGTTACAGTGTAGAGTTTATAGAATTCACATAAGTACAAATAGACAATCGCACTCACAAGGCAGTCAATCAGATGCATATGGATGCAGTTGAGTTAAAGAAAACCCACACATCCAGCCAACACACCTCTCCGTCCCCCATCACACCTTAATAGAGCTGTTAAGCTCATCCAACCAATCACACCATATAGGACCTCGAAAGGCCCATCCAACCCTACACACCAAATGATGTCATCCTAGGTTGCCCGGCCATGATGAACATCAGCATTGTCCTCGACCCTCAGGGAATTGGGACTGCCCACGACCCTCTGGGTATTAGAGGCATCAGTAAGCTGTACAGCGCCATGCAGAAAACCGCGGTATAGATATGCAGTATAAATTGCCAGATTAGATATATTACGCAGCGAAACTAGCGTATAAGCTGTACCATGCAATGCGGTAAACTGCAGTACAGATATGCAGTATAAACTGCCAGATCAAATATATTACGTAACGTAGCTAACAAACATGCGGTAAAGTGCAAGGCGGTAATCTGCTATACCATTATCTGTAATGTCCACGACCCTATGGGTATTGGGACCGCCCATAACCCTCTGGGTATTATTAGAGCTTTCAATAATAACTACCAGAGCAGCTACCAGTTCAGATCAAACTCCCTTCTCTTCACAATCCTACCCAAAATAGTATATGCATATGTATGTATGCAGACAAATGTGCACAATCAGAATACCAATTCCAAACATTTAATCAGAAGCAAATATTCACATTCAATCAGTCAGTTATAGAATCAGACATGAACAAACTCTTAACTCGAGTTAGTATCATTGCACCAATAATCACAATTATCATACACATCAAGCCCAAATCAGAGTCCTAAGTACCCTTAGCAAAGCTCAGTCAAGTGTTGGAACATGCAGAGTTACAATTACACTTAAATCGACCTAAAATCACTTTTTGGTGAGATAGGGCCACACGTCCATGTGCTCCGATCGTGTGGAGCAATCCAGGCCGTGTGAAGGTCCAAACGCCCGTGTGAAGGGTAGCACACGGTTATATGACAGAGGCACACGCCCGTGTGGTGTAGGGGCACGACCGTTGGCCATGTAACACACTATCCAATTTCACTAAAATCAAGTGCAGAGTAGACACGACCGTGTGAGTGTCTCATATATCTGTGCTGCCACTAGACACAGTAGTGTGTTCTGGAACACACACCCATGTGAAATCCCTAATCCCCAATTCAGTCACACGGCCGTGTGACTCCAAATCTCAAATCCTTAATTCCCAAACTCACACGCCCGTGTGATTTTTGACAAAAATCCCTAAATCAGCCACACGGCCGTATAGCACCAAAATTGGCCGAGAACCCTAATTCCCAATTCCACACGGCTGTGTGCCACGGCACACACCCGTGTGGCCTTCGAAGAGGTCACAAACCACCTCAAATCAGCCTCGAAACTGCAGTTTAAGCCACCACAACAGCCCCTAACCTTTGCCCTATCAACAATCATCAAAAAATGACGATTTCTCATCACTTCCATCGACTAAAAACCCAAAATCAAAGGGTTAGCATACAGTCAAGAAAACCAACATAACCTTTGCAATCGAATAAAACAATGTAGTTAGAGTTTAATTCTCACACCTGTTTCGACGATGAAGGAACCGACAGATGAGCGAAAATTCAGAATCTGCAAAAAACCAGTTTCAGAAAGATTTAGAAAACAAAAGAAGAAGAAAAATAGAGGAAAGAAAAAGAAAGAACGTGAAACGACAAAAGGTAAAAATAAATTAAGAAAATATAATAATAAAAATGTAAAATAATAACCACACAAAAAAAATAACAACATTTCTCCAAAATGCTCACAGCAAGACTCTAACCCAGAAACTCCAACAGACTGACACTCCACTTAACCACCAGACCAATAGACCTATTCTTGCCACTGAGGTGCACACCTAATCACATATGTGCAGCCTCCTCACTGACCCTATGTTCAAATCCCAAAACTTCTAGGCCCAAAATTCAGGGTGTTACATTTCAAGAGAACCCATTAAAGATTCAGAATTGATTTGAAAGATTGTCAAGAACGATGTTATTTCAGGATTTCATGTAACAGCCCGTTTTCAGTAAAATTTGAACAGTGGTTTAGGGACCACAAATCCGAGGTCACAAATTTTTTTTATATATTATTCGGAGGTCTACAGCATGTTAGAAATCTGGTATAAAAATTTTGTTAAGAAATTTTATCGTTTGATTCCTCAATTTGTGGAAAAGGACTAAATCGCATAAAGTGTAAAAGTTGCGTTCTATTAGCTAAATGTGTTAAATAGCTATAGAACTTAAAGTGGATGTCTTTATTAAGCAATTAGACCACTATTAGAGATAGTGGATGTGCATGGAGTGTAATCATTATGCTTGTTGGTGGGGAGTTGAATTATTATTATTATTAAAGGTTAACAATAAAGAAACAAATTAGCACATGCATCATCATTTTCTTTTTTTTCTTTTTTTGCTTCAACTAAAAATAGAGGAAGAGAAAGCCATGGAAGCTAGCTTATTCGACCATCTTCATGCCTTCAATTAGGTATGTGTTTGTGCCCCGTTTTGATGATTTTTATGTTTTTGGAATCGTTATAACTTGATCTAGCTAAAGAGAGGATTAATTTGCAATATGGTTCAAAATATAGAGTTTTACCATGAGAGCATATTTTCTATTTTTGAAGTTTAATGGAAGAAAATGAAACCTTATTGGGTGTTAAACACTTTTTGTTAAGTGATTTCTATTGAAAACTCGAATAGGGGCTAATTTGTGAAATGAGAAAATTAGGTGTTAAATGTGTGAAATTGTGGAATATATGGGCTTCTATGAACACCTAGATAATTCGAATAGGCTTAGATGTAGATGAAATCTCATGAAATTCGTTTTATGAGCCTAGGGACTAATTTGTAAAGAAGTTAAAATATTCAGGGCAAAACTGTAATTTTTCCATAAAATGAATTATGGGCTATTTTTGATACCATGAACATTCAGCTAAGCTCAATTCTGATTAAAAATGGTTAATTTGCATGTTTTGAGCTGAGGGACTAAATTGAATAAAAGTAAAACTTTAGGGGTAATTTTGTAAAAAGGTCAAAATTATAGGGGTAAAATAGTAATTTTTGCCATATCATGAAACTGGATCGAATTGAATAAGATAAGTATTGAAATAGTTAAATTTGATGTTTTAGATTCAGAAAAGCCATGTTCGGAACTAAATTGGGGAAAAGATAAAGTCGTGGGCTAAACTATCGTATTCTCTGTTCGAGTTGAGGCAAAGGTTAAGATTTGGCTGCGATTTCAGTAGCGATTTAAGTGGTTGGGATTTTGGTTCAGTAACGGTTCTAAAAGGCTCGGGTGTAGTTCGACATCAAAATCGTATCAGGTGTGTACCCGAAACACAGAACACGAGGTTTCGATAAAAGTCAAAAAAGGCCATTATCGATGCCACACAGCCGTGTAATAGGCCGTATGGTGGGCCGTGTAGTGGCTCCGACGTGGCTGTGTAGGCCACACAAGCTAGGTCAAGTTGTACCGTGTGGGCCACACTAGCATATAGGCCTACACCGGCATATGGGCCCCACACAGGCATATGGGCCCCACACGGGCATATAGGCCCCACATGGGCATTTGGGCCCAATTATCTAATTTTTTTCCTAGGGCTGCAGGGGTCGTCCTAAACAACTGTGGACCTGCGGTAGGACTCTATTTACTGATTAATGTATATATGATACTGCTACTGTGATGGGCTTAGGCCCTAATGCATGTCTGATACTGAAACTGAAATGGGCTAAAGCCCAAACTGCTACTAAAACTGAAATGGGCTAAGGCCCAAATTGATACTAAAATTGAAATGGATTAAGGCCTGAACTGCATTTGACTGTTTGTTGTGATTGACTGTTATTCTATACTGAGCATGTCTGATTACTGATCCGTATGACTATCTGTTATCTGTTTATAAAATCATGTTAAGCATGATTATTTGTATGAGCATGTTTAGTTGCATTTGCACTGGGGTGGGATGATTGATTATTAGAGGAAGTGTACTGAAAGGCTTTCATGCCTAATATCTGGCTGTTTAACTATAAGCCTTATTCGTACAGCAGTTTGTCACACTGTACCATGCATACGTCAGCTTTGCTGTGTACCACTATTTGATTTGGCGATTATTTGCATATTGTTAATCCATTATTTTCGGGCAATTCGGGGTGGCAGTCATTATTACCGAGCAACCCAAAATGACTTTATTTGGTGTGTAAAGGCTGGGTGGGTGTTTTAAACCCCACATGGTGTGTAGGGATGGTCAGAGATGGTATGTAGAGGCTGGTAGGTAGGATACTGATTTCTATTACTATATGCATACTGCATCTGAGATGGACTAAGGCCCTAATTTATATCCTAAATTGTATCTGAATGGGCTAGGGCCTAAACTGTATCTGAATCTATAATAGACTGAGACCCTAGACTACATTGACTGATAAATGTTGTTTGACTGAATGCATGTGTTTTGTGGGGGTTACACACTGAGTTTACGTAAACTCACCCCTTTCTATTTTATATGTACAGGTAATCCCCAGACTTAGAAGGATCGGTGTAGCGGAGCCTCTCGTTGACCACATGTTCGAACTGATTATTTTGGGTTTTATATTATGTAATGCGGACTTTACGGACTGTTTTGTTTTAATTCGGTTTAGACTGTGATTTTATGATTACATAATTGAAAAACTCAGATTTTATCAAAAACATGGGTTTTCTAAAAACTTGCACGATTTTCTAAACATGAACGATTTTACTTATAATAAGCTTCCGCTAAAATGAATTGTTTTGAGGCAAGTTGCTTAATTGAATATATGTTTTAAATTAAATGAAAGCAACTAAGGATTTATGAGTGTAATGTTTTATTGAGCTTCGTTTTCGAAATTCCTTCCTTGTGTCATCGCCAAATTCGGCTACAACATCTAGGCTGGGTTTGGGGTGTTTCATTTCAGGGTTCTACGGAATTAAAAATAAGAATTCTTACTGATCTTGGCACGCTAGAAATGGATTTTAACGGTGTTACACTAAAATAATATGAAGAAGGAATTGAACGGGATGAAATTTAGGTTCGAGATTTCAACAATAAATTTCTAGCAGAAGAATATGAAAATTTTTGAAAAGGAAAATTTAGGAAAATAAAAGATAAAATATGTATTTAAAGAAAAGGGAAAAATAATTCTAGATAGGGTTAAAAAAGATAATCAAAATCCTATCATGATTAAGATAGGGATCAAATGACAAGATTAAGCAAACTTTAGAGGGCTGATTTGGTAATTAAATTATTTTTTCGAAATTAATAAAAATGATAATTGATCAAAAAAAGGGAAAATGCAAAAGATGGAACTTAAACCTTGGTTCTTTAAAGGTTTTACTAAGGTCTTAACCACTAATACTAGGGCTTAATTCATGTTAATTTTAGTTACTGAATTGTATATATCTATCTCGGGTTCAACTTACCTATTCTTTATTACCTTATACATTTACTCATTTTTTTATTAATAACTTATTTTGTAACAGTCCGATTTTGACCCTAATCAGAATAGTAGTTTTGGGACCACAAATCCGAGTCAGAAAAATGTTTAAATATTATTTTCTGTGTTTATGATGTGTGAATTAGTATGTGTGAAAGTTTTGTCTAAAAATTTAATCGTTTGAGTGTTTAATTTTGAAAAAGGACCTAATCGCGTAAATTGTAAAAGCTAGGTGCTAGTTGTTAAAAGTGCCTATTTGTCTTGGCTTTATAATTGAGAGGTCCTTATGTGGTTATTAAGCCTTTTACTTGTATAATGGACAATTATGACCTTATTATATATGTTTTTAAATGGTTTACTAAAAGGGTATTATGGTCATTAGCATATTAAATATATGTTAAATAAAGCATAACATAAAATAAGGCCATATTCATATTGTTTTGCCGGAAAATCAAAGGAAAAATAAAAGATAAAAGCTTGCTAGGGTTTGGCTATGGTTTGGCTTGATTAAGGTATGTTTTTACTTCGGTTTTTGATAATTTTTACGTTTTTATAATCGTTGCTTTGTATATTATCGAACCCATGCTTCATTTTGAAATGTGCCATTGATGAAACTATAAGCTTTGTGATGTTAGTTGATGGATTATGGAAGCTTGATGTTGGGTTTACATGATTATGGAAGCTTGATATTGGGTTTACATGTTTTGTCTTTGGATTTTTAATGAAATAGAGTATTTTGGGTTAAATTGTAAAAATGTTATTTTGAGGGACTAAAATGTGAGATAAGTGAAATGTATGAATTTATATTAGAGCTATGAAAATTCGGCTAAGTTTGTGTACAAGAAAATTTTGTGTATTTTGTGATTTTGTGAATTAGGGACTAAAGTGTCAAAATATGAAAATGTGAGCACGAGTTTGCAAAATGCCTTAACTATGTGCCTATTGATGGTTTTTAATGATTTGGTGAATAAAAGGGTTAATTTTGAATACATATAGATCAAGAAAAGAGGAATTTAGACTTAGACCGAGGGAAGTCGAAGATTGTAGAGTAAACAGTCTGAGTTGAAAATTCTGAGTACGAGGTAAATTCGTACTTAAAGCATGATGTTAAGTATTTTTTGATGCTTGATTATACATAGTTTGTATATATATTTGGTTTGGATGAAAATGATGATAAATCAATGGTATTTGGCACTAAGTGTGCGATTTAAACAAGCTTCGGCTATATAAGGCACTATGTGTGCGATACCTAAATAGCTTCGGTTAATTAAAATGACACTAAGTGTGCGAAATTATTATAGCTTCGGCTAATCTTTAAAGCACTAAGTGTGCTGATGTTTAAAGCATTGGTGATCTTTGGAAAGTCTTAAAATATCTGAACAAGAGATGAGAATGCAAACGAATGAATACGGGAATGTGCAGGTAAGTATAATACCTATGTGGTAGATGGGAATATGCATATAAAGTGTATTGAATTGGTATAAACATATAAATGATATTGGCATGGACTTGATAGTTGAGTTGAGAATGTATAAATACTTATGTGTTGATGTTTTACATTTTATACACTGTTGATGATTTTTTGGTACGAGCTTACTAAGCTTTTGAAAGCTTATTTTGTGTGTGTTTGGATTGTTTTTTTTTTAGATATCGAAGCTACTATGAGATCGAGGATTGTCAAGGATCGTCACCACACTGTCGAACCTCATTTTGGTACTTTGAAAATGTATGTTTTGAAGTATGGCATGTATAGGCTAGTAGTTGTGGGATTATGTCTTAAGATGTATATATTTAACCATGTGATTTGGCTAGTTTATATTTGAATTTATAGTTTGATAATGGTATATAATATGTAATGCCAATGTTTCAAGTTTGGTATGAATTGAGTGATGAATTGAGAATGGAAATGATTTGTAATGTTTTACCATGAACTATGCTTGATTTGGTACTTGTAGGTTTGACCCAAATGAGGTGCCAAGTTGGCCATTCAAATGGCCTATTTTTGTCCACATGGGCAGAGACACGAGCATGTGTCTCAGCCGTCCACGACACACGGCTATGTTGCACAATCATGTGTCCCCTGGGTACCCTACAATTGTAAGTCAGGCTCAAGCACGGCCAAGGCACACGGGCTTGTGGCTAGCCGTGTGGCTCAAGTCAGAGGCGTGTACTAAAGTACACGGGCGTGTCTTGTGGCCGTGTGAAAAAGTCAGTATGGTTGCCCTGTTTGAACACAGCCTAGACACACGGGTGTGACTAATGCCGTGTAAGGCACACGGCCTATTCACACGGGCATGTGACCTGTATAACTTTGAAAATTGTTTTAGTTTTGAAAAAAAATTTATGTGTTCGGATTAGTCCCGACCCCTTTCTAAAGCATGTTTAAGGTCTCGATGACCTATAAGAGGAACTCTATATTGATGTTTGATATCTGATGATATAATGTTTACTAAATGAATGTTAAATGTTCTGATTTGTCTGATAATGCCTTTATCCCTAGTTCATCGATGGATACGGGTTAGAGGTGTTACATTTTATTAGTATCAGAGCTATGGTTTAGTCGGTCTTAGGACTACCATAGCATATTTGAGTTTAGCTATATGTGCCATATTTATGAATTGTGATAGTGTGATGAATCCTGATATTGAAATGTGCTTTTATATAGCAAATGGATCCTGATCGAGCTATAGCGGATGATGTCGAAAGTAATGCGCCTGCTCCCGCGCGAAGGACGATGCCATCTAATTCTCAACCGGCTACGAGTATCCGTGATGGTGAGGCTAGACAAGCCTTCTATCAGATAATGAATGATTGGTTCACCCAATATATTAGAACCAATTCAGTTGTACAACAACCTCCACCCCCGATTAATTCCCCTCAAGTTCCTATTATGCCACTAGTGAATCTGGTTCAGTTAACTAGACCACCAGTTGATAAGATTAGAAAATATGGGGCTAAAGAGTTCCAAGCTACAATGAGCGATGATATTGAAAAAGCCGAGTTCTAGTTAAAGGACACGATAAAAGTGTTTGACGAATTATCATTAAACCCTGAAGAATGTATAAAATGTGTAGCTTCACTTCTGAGAGATACGACGTACCATTGGTGGAAGACTTTGAAATCTGTGGTTCTGAGTGAACGAGTTACTTGGGATTTCTTTCAAGCTGAATTCTAGAAGAAATATATCAGTCAAAGATTCATCGATCAAAAATGTAAAGAGTTTCTTGAACTTAAATAAGGCCGTATGTCTGTTATTGAATACGAGCGGAAATTTGTAAGTGAGTCAAAATGCCCGTGAATGTATATCTTCGGAAGCAATAATGTGAAAGAGATTTGAAGATGGTTTAAACGAAGATATTTGTCTGTTAGTCGGGATTCTGGAAAGCAAAGAATTTGTAGTGCTTGTTGAACGAGCATGTAAAGCTGAAGATCTTGGAAAAGAGAAAAGAAAAGTTGATTCTGAAGCTAGAGAAATACAAAAGAGATCATCGGGCAAATCATTTTAATCTGGATCAAAGAAATTTAGAGATGATAGTAGTCGTTCAAATACTAGTGTGAGACATTTGAACAGAGATCGTGTTAGATCACAATCAAATTTTAAATCTCCAGCTACGTCTGTTTCCATTGTTGATAATGCAAAGAATGAATAGCCTAAGTGTGATCAATGTGAAGACGACATTTCGGTGAATGCTAGGACAAAAGTAATAACCGAGCTTGTTATAGTTGTGGTTCAAGAAATCATTTTATAAAAGATTGCCCAGATTTAGCTGAAAAAGATAATGTTCAGAATCTTAGGCAGAGTAGTAACGTTTCTTGTGGTAGACCTCCCAGAAATATGGGAAATGTAAACAGTAGACAAAGAGGAACAAAAGGCACAACTGTTAGATCTGAGGCTCGTGCACCTGCCAGAGCTTATGCAATTCGAGCTCGCGAGGAAGCTTCGTCGCCAGATGTGATTATGGGTACATTTACTCTCTATGATACTTCTATGATTGCTTTGATAGATCCTTGATTAACACATTCGTATATATGGATGAATTTAGTGAACAGTAAGACTTTGCCTGTAGAGTCTACTGAATTTGTAATTAGAGTTTTGAACCCCCTAGGCAGATGTGTTTTGGTTGATAAAGTCTGTAAGAATTGCCCGTTAATGTTTCGAGACACTTATTTTTCGGCTGATCTGATGTTGTTACTTTTTGATGAATTTAATATAATTCTGGGTATGGATTGGATAACTTTGCATGATGCTGTTTTGAACTGCAAACGAAAAACTATTGATTTGAGATGCAAAAATGATGAAATAGTTAGAATTGAATCTAATGATTTGAATCAATTGCCTGCTGTGATATCTTCAATGGAAGCTTTAAGTATGGTGAGAAAGGGTTGTGAAGCTTATTTTGCATATGTGATTGATTCAAGAATGTTAGAAAAGAAAGTTGAAACTGTGCCTGTTGTCTGTGAGTTCCCTGATCTGTTTTCTGAAGAACTTCCAAGATTACCTCCGATTAGAGAAGTTGAATTTGGCATTGAATTGGTACCTGGTACTACTCCGATTTCGATAGCTTTGTATAGAATGGCTCCGACTGAATAAAAAAGAATTAAAATTTCAGTTGCAAGAGTTGACCGATAGAGGGTTTGCTAGACCGAGTTTCTCACCTTGGGGTGCTCCAGTTCTATTTGTGAAAAAGAAAGATGGTACAATAAAAATGTTATCGATTATCGACAGTTGAATAAAGTGACTATCAAGAATAAGTATCCTCTGCCCCGAATTGATGATTTGTTTGACCAGTTGAAAGAAGCGGTTGTGTTTTCGAAAATAGATTTGAGATTAGGCTATTATCAGTTACGAATGAAAGACTCAGAAATTTCAAAAATTACTTTTAGAACGAGGTATGGACACTATGAATTCTTAGTTATGCCTTTCGGATTGACTAACGCACCTATTATCTTTATGGATTTGATGAATAGAATTTTTAGACCGTATCTAGATCAATTTGTTGTTGTATTCATTGATGACATATTGATTTATTCACGTGATGAATTCGAACATGCTGAACATCTGATATTCATGTTACAGATTCTACGAGATAAATAGTTGTATGCGAAGTTCAGTAAATGTGAATTTTGGTTGTGAGAAGTTGGTTTTCTGGGTCATATTGTATCAGCCTCTAGTATTCGAGTTGATCTGAGAAAAATTTTAGCTATTTTGCATTGGAAACCTCCGAGGAATGTCTCTGAAGTCTATAGTTTTCTGGGACTTGCTGGTTATTATAGAAGATTCGTAAAAGGTTTTTCGATGATTGCGACTTCGTTGACAAAATTGCTTCAGAAAAATGTGAAATTTGTGTGGCCTGAAAAGTGTCAAAACAGCTTCGATCAGTTGAAAACTTTGTTAACTGAAGCTCCGATATTGGTACAACCCGAATCTGGTAAAGAATTTGTGATATACAGTGATGCTTCGTTGATAGGTCTGGGATGTGTTTTAATGCAAGAGGGCAAAGTCATTTCTTATGCTTCGAGACAATTGAAGCTGCATGAAAAGATTAAGATAAACCACGTATGGACCTAAAACCACATATGGACCTAAATCGAGGAATACTAAAAGCTTCGAATTAGCTCGATTTAAACTCCACACCCCTAGTCATCGAGGTAAGTTTGTATGAACGGTTATCATATTAATGTTATTTAAATTGAATGTTATTATGTTATTTATAGTGTGAATGGATCGATGCATAAACATATCAATGCTATGATAGATATTGAGTCCCGGTTGAACCGTAGAAATTTTTAGGATACGAATGACATGTTATTAGGGATTTCATATTTTGGGTGCTGATCTTAAATGTCCTACCAATGGATGGGGTTCTGCATTTGTTGTGGATACTCCACAGCTCATGTGAGCAGGCCCATTTCACAACTTGTGTGAGCAATGATGTAAAGAAAATGTTACAGTTATATGTAAAGGCACACTTCGTATGAGCTTTCCCGAGTATCCGATGAAATTCTAGATGGTTTAACGAGCAAGGAAAGGGAATGAAACGATAAATATTCAAATGGAATTAAGCATAATCTTATGAAAGGAATACGTAAACTAAATGATGAATTTCATATGGAAATTGACTTATCTTATGGTTAATTCATTTAAATTATGTACAAGTGAGCTAACTTGTGTATTTGATGGTGATATATAGGCTTATGTCAAGTTTATAGTTTTGGTTGACATTATACTTATGCTTTATATTATGCAAATGCATTAGTAAGTTGTGTTTAGTTTATACGAGCTTACTAAACATTAATTGCTTACGTAGTTTCTTTCCTATGTTTTATAGATTATCGGAAGCTCGATTTGGTTGGAAGCTCGTCGGAGATCGATCACACTATCTAGAAGTGTAATGCCCCAAAACCCGACCTAGAAGTTTAGATCGAATCCCAGAGGTCACATTGATCATCGAAGTGATCGTAGGGATATTTTAGTTTAACAAGCTAGAAAACAAAAAAGTATTTAAGTTACATAAAACTGTCAGTTATAAAATCTTGTTATTTCAAAAAAGAATACAGTCTCAATGTCGCTTACGTGCGTAAAACAAAGAATTTCATACCACAATTTTCAAAACAATACTTAAAATTCAAAACTGTTTAATTATTAACTCAGAAATTATAAAAAAAATAATATTAAAGCATGTTTTTAACCGTGATTGTCCAAGACCTCTGCATACCGAGTCCAGCATCAGAACACATAAATGTACCTGAAACAGAAAACACTAAGGGGGTGAGCTACACGAGCTCAGTGTGAGTCCAAAAGGTGACAAACAACGTAATTATAAAACAGAAATTCAAATAGCAGTTCAATGGCATAACGTATTTATAGAGATACAGAGAAACAGAGGGTAAACCCAGAACCTACGTCCCGACCATGAGTAATGATCAACGCACTTGGTACTATACGTAGAATCACAATAGGAAAACCCATCAACGGGTTGATACCAAAACACTATCATTACAAACACAATGAAAAGAAAATCGAAATTACGCTTACCCCTTAATACCCCTAATTAGAACAGTCACAAATGTTAAGACAATCAGATAGAATACAGACAAATAGACTAACACCCAGTCACTCAATCAGATGCATATGAATGCAGTCAAGTAGTAAAAACTCACTATCCAGACAACACACCTCTCCGCCCCCTGATCACACCCCAAAATAGCTGTTTAAGCTTATCAACCAAGCAAACCACAAAGGACCTCGAAAGACCCATCCATTCTTACACACCATGTATGTGGACTAAGCCACTCAGATAATAATATGCAGCAAAGCTGCCGTATATGCAGTACAGTGCATTACGGTAAACCGCTGTACAGACATGTTGTAGTTTAAACTGTTAGATCAGATAATAGTACATAGTAAACCACTATACTGATATGTTGCAATTAAACTGCCAGGTTAGATTAGAATCAATCTTCCTTCTTTTCACAACCAACTGAAAACTACTTTGTGCAAGTGCATTTATGCTTACAACCTCACAGAAATAATGAACACATTGACAAACAGTCAGAAAACAGCAGACATGCACACATCTAGCTAATCGGGTTCAGAATCAGATATCTAGCACAACGGTCACAAATAACACATAAGTTGAAGCTCAGATCAGAGTCTTAACTACCCTCACTAAAGCCTAGCCAAGGGTCGAAACATACAAACACATTTTCAGATAAAAAACATACACAAAACTAAAATTGGTGACTTAGGGCCACATGACCATGTGGGGGTCAATACGCCTATGTCAGGGGGAGACACGACCGTGTAAGGCAACACACTCCCGTGTGGGAGGAGGCACACGACCGCATGGCTAAGGTACAAGCCCTTGTTAGCCAGGGATATGGTTGTGTGATCAGGCCGTGTAACTCTTGCCCAATTGTGCTAAACATGGTTCAGGGCGGACATGGCCGTGTAAGAGTCTCACACGCCCGTGTGGGATCCTTAAATCCCCAAATTAGCTACATGACCGTGTGGCACCAAAACACCCAAACCTTAATTCCCAAATGCACACACCCACGTGCCCAAGGGACATGGCCGTGTGGATATCAACTAATTTCCCCAAATTACCCATACAGTCGTGTGGCACCTAATCTTGCCCAAAAACTCTAATTCCTAGTTCCACACGGCCGTGTGGGAATGCACATGCCTATGCGGCCACCCATGTAGTCACAAAACCACACCGAAACAGACCAAAATTACTGTTTTAGCCATCAAATCAGTCCTTGACCTTTGCTATAACAAAAATATATCAAAATACGCAGTATTCGCCATACTTCCTCAACAACTAAATACCCAAAAACAATGGTTTAGAGCATACACAAGAATTTTCGAATCAACAACTCGCAAATAAATTAGATAAAATTCGAATCCCACACCTGATTCGCGATCAAAGATGTCCAGATGCCGATTGGACGACAAAGAAACGGAGTTTCCCAAAACCACAACCATAACCGTTTTTTTACCAAAAAGAATAAGAGAAAGAAAAGCAAGAGAAAAGAGAGAGGGAGGAAAACAATAATCAGAGAGAGGTGCACGTGAAAAAGGAAAATTGGAAAAAAATAATAAAAAGTAAAACCAAATAATTAGTTTTAAACTTAAATCAAATCTACTATTTAACCATATAAAAATATTTAACCCAAAACGCACACACAAGGACTTGAACCCAGAAGCCAGAGGTACACTAGCATTCATTTAACCACCAGACCAGCAGGCCCATTCTGACACTAAAACGCAGAGACTATCCCAAGTGCGTGACCTACTCACTGACCCTTACTAAGAATCTCAAACTTCTAACCCCCAAAACCGGGGTGTTACAAGAAGTCAATTTGGTAGTTTTTGTGTGTTTTAGCCGAGGTTTATAATGACATGTATAGGGTGGTTTGAGAATGGTTAATATGTGGTCTATTGGTATAAATTGTTGATTTGAGAATGGCCAATATTGGTATGTTTTAGGTAAGTAATTGAATAGGTTATCATGAATGAATTGGTACACTGTTGACATGTTTTGATAGTTAATGACTTCGTATATTGAGATGCCTTTGAATGACATATTGGTTGGTTGAATTAGGGTCTTGAAATGGCATTTTGATGTGTGTTTTGGTTATGTTTAAGTTTCTTCAAAGTGTGCTTAAATGGGTTAAAAGATTGTGCATGGAATGGTGTAACACCCCAATACTTGACCCGATCACTGAGTCAAGGCATCAGGATGTCACATTCGTTGCCGAAGCAACTACTGAAAATTTCAGATCAATTTATCATATTATTTAATTAATGTAGATCATTAACTAATTAAAGTAATAATTGAATTTACGACAGAACTAATTACGAGTTAAAGAAGCCCATTAAAATTTCCACAATTGATCAAATGCAAAATTGTAAAGTTCATAAAGATTTTTGAACCATCGTTGCGACGTTGGGGTTTCCACGTCGTGACATGGCGAACTTGTCATCGTGACGTTGTCTCCATTTTCCTACAAGTTCCATGCTTTATTTTTATTTATTTATTTTATATCATTACCTTAACCGTATTCAGATGTCATAACCGCCACTTCATTTTACATATCATCCACTTACATCTATTTCTAATCTCAAGTCCTCATAAAAACATGATATTCAATCAAAGATAAGAAAGTTTATAAAATTAACACAAATATTAAAGTTTTACAAATAAGACCATTGGAGGACTTGCACTTACCAAATTAGTTTACCCACTTGATATTTATATCTTGAGCTACATAATTCGAAATTAAGATCCGCTTAATGTTTTTGAAACTAGACTCAAATATATTTTTACCATAAAAATTTCAGAATTTATAATTTAGCCAATAAGTACAGTAAATTCTTCAAATTTGTCCCTGTTCTGCTGCTTGACAGCTTCGACCTTTCTTTACCAAAAATTAGTTATCTCTTAGTACGGGGTTTGGATGATGCTTCTATTTGTTTCTCCTAAAAATAGACTTATTAATATTTAAATTTTAGAAATTTAAACCTCTAATTATTTTTTTAACAATTTTTATGATTTTCCAAATTCAAAACAGGGGAACCCGAAATCAATATGAACTTGTCTCACAAAAATTCATATATCTCATAATATGAAATTCTTTTGCAAACACCGTTTTTTTTCTGTAAAACTAGACTCAATAGGCTTTAATTTAATGTTTAATTAACCTCTAATTCAATTTATACAATTTTTGATGAATTTTCAAAGTCAAACTACTGCTACTATCCAAAACTGTTTTAGTGAAAAATGTTGATAACTAAGTTTATAACACTCTCCTTTCCTTTCTCTACAATATTTCCCATCACTTCCTCTTATTTCCCTTCACTAACATATTAAGAACATAAAACCTTATATAAGAAAACTCTACTTTAACACCATTTTCATGCTTTTTCAATAATAGCAAACTTAAAAATATAGATGTTCTTACCTTGCCTTATTGATTTCAAACTTTAACTTGATTTTCTCTCTCCTTCAGCTTCTATTTTCTTGAATTCAAGGTGATTTTCTTGTTCTCCATAGTCTCTTTATCACTTTTCTCTCTTGGTGGTTATGAAATTTTTTTGAAATTCCATGTGAAAATGGTAGATTTTTGGTAGAATGACTAAATTGTAAAGACAACAAAGTTTTCTTCTTCTCTTCCCCTCACTCATGTTGGAAAGATAAGAGGTCATTTTTTTTCCCCCTCTTTCTCTCCTTTTATACTAGCTATTTATAATAAAATATTAACAAAATATCTTATTAAAATATTAATAAAGTAATATTTATCTAATTAAATACTTATAAAATATCTTTAAAATATGTCCAACCTCATCATTACCTTCTAGAGTTCTCTCTCTTTCTAATTGATCATTTTGTCCTTTATGATCTTTTAAAATTTCATCCTTGAACCATCACTTACTTTGGTAAAATTACGATTTAATCCTTCACAATTCTTCACCAGTTCAATTTGGTCCCGGCATGCCAATTCCATATCATAGTAAATTGGATTATTTTCACTTTTGGTCCTTCAAATTTCTTTTTTTCCACTCTAATCCCCTAAATTTTGAATATTTACATTTGAGCCAAAAAATTTTCATATATTTACAATTTAGTCCTCACTTTGAATCAGTATACTAAAACCTACTTCTTAATTATTATTATTGCATCTTTATATCTTTTTCTCATTTTATCAAGAAATCAATTATACATCGTGTCATGCTTCTTGATTTAACTCTATTTTGATATCTTGCAACTTTCATTTTCTTTGATCTTATACCTTATTTCACTAAGATTTTATCTCATATTATTTACGACCAAGGGGGTTTTGAGAATATTACAGAAATGGCTTGATTTTAGGTAAATTTGGGTCCACACAATCTGAGACACGGGCGTGTGACTCAGTTGTGTGAGACATACGGCTTGGCGACACGGCTGTGTGTCATTTGATGATTTCTTAGGTTACAAGTCACCAATGTGGTCATGCCAAAGAGGAATGGCTCCACAAAAAAAAAAATCATTTTATGGTGGTCACGCCAATCTCAATTGCACTACTAATTTTTTTAATTTTTATTATTAAAAACAACTTAAAAAGAAACTGTGAAAAAATTGTGGAAGGTGGTGGCGTCATTCTCTATGGTATGACCTAATAAAATAATAATTTTACTTTTACACTAAAAAATAAAAAAAAATTCTGACACTAGTGGTGCCATTCTCTATGGCTCCATCAAATAAAATATCAAATTTAAATTTAAATTTAAAAAAAAACACATTTAAAAAAAAAGTTGACACATTGCAATAGTGGTGCCATTCTTTATGACTCCACGAAATAAAATTATTTTTATTTTTAAATTAAAAAAAACTCTGACACATTAAAGTGGTGGTGCCATTCTCTATGACTCTACCACCATTATTTTTTTAGCTGCCAATTATTGAGAAATATCAATATTTTGCAAATATTTATAAATGTGACATCATTCTTTATGACTTCACCAAAAGAATTGATTTTTTTTATTCTAATGGCCAATGTGGCATGCTGGTGGCTCCAATCTCTTTTGCTCCACCAACTTTCACTATTCATTTCAGGCCATTTACTTACATAATAAAAAAAGTGGATCATTTTTATAATTATTCAAAATTTTAGGGTCATTTTTATAAAAAAAACCTTATTTAATGTATTGTTATAAAAAAAATAAGAAATATATATGTCAGTGAGAAATAATATATTTGGAAGAGAAAAAGGAAATATGTTTTATTTCCTTATTAAAAGAGAAATTGCGTATAATTTTTAAAAAGATGATAGCAAAGAAACAGGACCATTTTGGAACTACAATAAAAAATACTACTAGCAGATGGTCTGAATAGGCGGTTTAAAGGGTGGGTGGCTGAATGGGGCAAGAAATAGTCGTAGAATGATGACTGGACAATTCAACGAAGAAAATGAACCAAACGTGTAACAACTCGTTTTTGGGTCAAAACGGAATAGTGGTTTCAGGACCACAAATTTGAGGTTAAAATATTTATTTTATCATTTTCATAAGGTTTGCAACATGATAGATTATTTATGTGAAAGTTTCATAAAGTAATTTTATCGTTTAAATGCTCAATTCGGTAAAAACGACTAAATCGCATAAGGTGTAAAAGTGGAGTTTTATTGTTTAAAGGTATTATATGGTTATAACTTGGAAATATGGGAGTCCTTGCATGTCAATTATACCTTTAATGACATAGTGGAAGTAGTTAGTTTGGTAAATTTGAAATTTACTAAAGTTTATAAGGTTATATTGGTAATTGGTTTAATAAAACTTAATATAATAAAATAAAAGCCATAATATCATCATATTTTCTTTCTCATAACCGAATATTGAAAGAAAAAGGATTCAAGGAAGAAACATTAGGGTTCGACACCTATTTGGCTTGATTGAGGTATGTTTTAAACTCGGTTTTTAATGATTTTTACGTTTTTGAGATCGTTGCTTCATATATTAGTTAACCCATACCTTAATTTTTGAAATTTGTTCATGATTTTGAAAAGTGCCATTGTTGAATACTTGAGTTCTTTGTTATTAAATGATAGATTTTGGAAGTTTGATGATAGTTTTACTGTCTCTGTAAAGTAATTTTTGACAAAAATGCAAAATAAGGATTAAATTGTGAAATTGTAAAATGTGGTAGTTATAAGTATGAAATAATGAAAGATATGGGCTGCTAGTAGTACATAGTAAATTCGGCTAGGCATGGGTTTAGGGTAAATTGTATAAATTTGTCATTTTGTGTATAAAGGACTAAATTGCAAAGTAGTCAAAAGTTTACGTGTAAATTTGTAATTTGCCAAAATATGAATTATGGACTAAATTGAATAGCTTGAATGCTGAATATGTTGAGTTTGATAATATATAGACCAAGATAAGCCGAGTTCGGGTTTAGATTAGGGAAAGGAAAAGATTAACGAGTAGCCGTTATTTGATATCCGAGCAACTCGAGGTAAGTTCGTATAATTAGAATCAAAGTATACTATACTTGCATTGGTTGAATTGAATGATTATACTTGAATTATTTGAAGTATGAATACTTTGATAATATACCGAATGTGTTATCGAGCTTTAGTTGAACTATAAAAATTCAATGGATATGAGTAACATGTTACTGTACTTACCAAAATGGTCGAGCTCCTGCATTTGTTGCGGACTCACTATAGCTTGTATGAGCTTCCCGTTCAGCTTGAAAGAGCTTCCCATTTTTAGCTCATAATGAGCTTACTGGCCATGTCTCGAAAGAGCATGTATGATGATGAATTGATAGATTATTGACATTGTTCACTCGATTATCCTTTGAAGTTCTAATAGGTTCAACGAGATTAAATAATGTTATATGAACAAGATATGATTTATGTATTAAATGAATAACTAACATGTGATGATTATGTGTAATTAGGTAAAGGATTTATATTGAATTGTTGGCTTGTTATTATTGCATTTGATTTCTTTAAATGGTAAGTTTAATTCTGAATTATACGGGCTTACTAATCTTAGAAGCTTACTCTATTTATGTTTCTACCTCTTTTAAAGGTTCGTTAGCTCGCTCGTTCCAGACAAGTCGGACTTGCGCGTCACACTATCCACATTTCCGTTTGGTATTTTGAACTTTTGGACTTATGTGAATATGGCAAGTATAGGCTTGTTAGATAGTATAGGTTATGTTTTGGAATCATGTTTTGAGCAAGAATTATATATAAGTTAAGCCATATGATTTGGCTTATTTGGTACTATGTTTTGGTTGTGTATATATATATAAGTGTGTGTTTGATCATGGTATGTTTTAGCATGATAATGGTTGAATGACTTTATGCAAAGGTAGTCTTGATTTATGAATGGATTGTATATGACGTTATATAGGTGTACGAACATGTAAATGGTAAGTTTGGATATAGTTTTATTTGTGTATTGAATTGATTTATTTGGTTGCAAAATGAATTGTGCATATGGGGTGAAAATTTGAATGTATTTGCTTGGGTTTTAGGGTGGCAAATTTGGCTATTCAAATGGCTTATTTTTGTCCACACGGGACGGGACACGGGCGTGTGTCTCAGTCGTGTGTGACGCACGGTCATGTTACATGGCTGTGTGTCCCCTGGGGTACCCTACGAATTAAAGTCAGTATACCTTCTAGTTTTCACACGGCCTAGACACACAGGCGTGTCTAGTGGTCGTGTGTGGCACACGGGCTGATACACGAGCGTGTGGTCGACTGCTTGGCCAAGTCAGTAGCCTCATTAATTTTCACACTGGCTGGAGCACAGGCGTGTCTTGTGGCCGTGTGGATAAGTCAGTATGTATGCCCTATTTTGCCACGGCTTGCACACACGAGCGTGTCTAAGGCCGTGTAAGGCACACGGCCTATTCACACGGGCGTGTGACCTTCTAAAAGTAAAAATTTTTCTAAGTTCTCGAAACTTTTATATGTTACTGAGTGAGTCCCGAATGCATGTTTTAAGTACTGTATGCTCGCTTTTAAGTTCATAATGAATGTGAATGAATGACTTTTATAGTAATGAGGTGTTATTTGATATGTAATCATTCTGAACTGAATGACAAGTTGGTAATGCCTCTTAACCTATTCCGGTGACAGTTACGGGTTAGGGGTGTTACATTTTATTGGTATTAGAGCCACGGTTTAATCGATTCTAGGACTAACGTGGCATATTTAAGTCTCGTTATACATGCCATATATATAAAATTGTGATAGTGTGACGAATCTTGACATCCCTGAATGTGTTTTCATATATTAATAGATCCTAAATGAGTTGTAGCAGACGACGTAGAAAGTAACGCGCCAGCTCCCGCTCGAGGAGCAGCACCTACCAAATCTAGACCTGTGACGAGTAGTCATGGGTGTAACACCCCAAACCCAGCCCAGACATTACGGCCGAATCCGGCGTGTCACATTGAAGCGTTACTATAAAATTCATGTTTTATCTAAAATCTTTTCTTAGTGTTCAAAGAATATTTTCATTTTATATCAAAGTGAATGGAAGCTGTGCACCAGGTAGGGTACCAAAAAAGAGGAGGTGAGTCTATTAGACTGCTTAAGTACCAAGCTCTCCACGGACCCACTCCTAGACATGCACACCACCATTGCCACACTTTAACTGAGCGGTTGTTTAAAAGAAACCATTTCGTTTTAAACCATTTGAAAACACTTATTAATTTTAAAAAACATTTTTGTTGCGGAAGCTTTGTCTTGTTTCGGGATATTTTAAAATCTGGTAATTTCTTTTAAAAACACGTCCTAGAGCTATTCAATTTCAAACATTTAAATCAATATCATGCCTAAGCTAATAATCATACTAAAGCAATTAAAAATAATTAAAGCGGCCTTATTACAACTTAAACCCAAAATAATCAAAGTAAATAAAATCTGATTAAATTTATAAGAAGAAAATCAAGCTTGCAGTATGTGTGGCCACTCCGAAACCCTCCAGCTCCAAGTCCACCGATCTAAGGCTCACCTGCAAAGATGGGAAAAGGGGGTGAGTTTGGAAAAACTCAGTGTGTAAAGTATCCAAACCAGAGCCCAAATCAGTTCAAGCTTTACTGGGCCTAAGCCTTATTCAGAAATTAGAGTTAACTGGGCCTTAGCCCATATCAATATTAATCTGGGCCATAACCCTTACAATATCAGAGTATACTGGGCCTAGCCCATATCAGTATCAAACTGGGCCGTAGCCCTATTACAAGTCGAGATATATTGGGCCTTGCCCATATTAACACAGTTGGGCCCATTTCAATACAGTTGGCCCATAACAAAATAGTCTCATATAATTAATGCATGATAACCCCATCCAGCCCTGCACTTGCCTCCGTCCATCCCTACACTTCGTGGGGAATAAATCACCCACGCCATCCCTACACTTACGGTGTTAGCAGGTTGCGACACGACACTAACTATAATCATGACAAAGCGCTTATATCGTAATATGTGGCACGACCACCGAGCAGGTTCTTCCTCCATAACATAACCCAGATCCCATACAACAGATATACATGTCATGGCATACAACAAACAGAAACAGAATTTCATACATCTCAGTCAAAATTAACCCCAGGGGTAATAACGGCCATTTTGCACCTAGGGGTAAAATGGTAATTTTCATACTTAAGGGTATTTTAGTAAAATTTACTATTCTAGAGTTTACACACATATTATAACCATTAACGCATTAACAAAACCACTTACCGAGCATTTTTACCGAATTGGGCCCGTTGGCCCACTACCCCGTTTTCAGCCCATTAAGCCCAAATAAACCGTAGTGCACGAAATTGCGCACTCTGCAATCTTACCGCTTGTGATTACCAAAATTAACAAACAAACCACCTCACGAGCGCTCTCACGCTCGCAAGTTCACAAATGTCGACTTTTCGGCATTTTGGCTTTTCGACTTTTGCCGATCTAGTCTATGAGTGGGTGTCGTTTACACACCTGTTCTGTAACGATACGTTGGCCAGATTCACACATGAGTTGCCTACAATCAAGTTACTAAGACGTCAGTCTAAATATCAAAAACAAGCTACGTACAAGACCCCTTACCATATTCGGCCAACAGTGCCTTAAACCGCAAAGTTCTTACCTTTCTGCCGAAATATGGGTTAGATCTAGATGTCCAACCGAGTTAACCTTCAAGCCCTTCGTTGTAGACCCCCTTGTCCATGCTAGCACATGCAAAGCCAAAAGAAAGAGGCAAAAAATTCCCTTAGTCCCAATGTTAGCCACCCTTAAGGGGTTTCGGCTTTTTCTTAAACCATAAATAACTAACGAAAGTGATTCGAATACTTACCAATCGTTGTTCTGTCCAAGAGAGTGTTCTTATCTATGATTCTAGTCTCGATCTGTCGTAGTCAGAAGAGACAGGTTCAAATAGCCAAAGATTCGACTTCCTACACCATAGATATTAAGGTTTTCGGCATTTGAAAAAAGAAAGAAAAAAAGGAAAAGGGGTTCGGCTATAGCAAGATTCGGCTTTTAGAAAATAATGAAGAAAGGAAAATAAGGGAAGAGACAGAGAGAAGAGTATGGGTTCGGCTATGGGTAAAAGAAAAGATGAAAGAAAAAGAAAAGGAAAAATATGAATGAAAGAGAGGGGAGAAGGGAAATAATATTTTGTCAAGGGAAAAATTAAAAAGAACCTAGACCTAGCCGAATTGCCTATACTTAAGACCCTTGGCCGGCCAACTCTTGCCCCTCAAGAGTCCAACATTCGGCCAACACCAAGTCCTTGATCAGCTCCTAAATTTTCTCCCTTATCTCATCCTTACCCAATCCCTTGATCAACTCAAACTCTTCCACCGATCAGAGCAGCATCCTTATCCACCCCTTGCACCGCTTCAGCATGCTACCAGGAGAGTCCGTATCAGACTCCAACTCCTTCTCCATGCATGCAGCAAAAACCCAAGCCTTGCGTGCGCGAGGTGAGACTCGAACCCCAGACCTCCGTCCACCCTTGCGCCTACACCCATGCTGCTGGCCACTGCACCACGCTTCTTTCCTTACTAATATACGGTCACAATTAATTATAAACCTTACCTGCTGAAGCTTTGGTCCGCTTAAAAATAAAAGAGGAATTTCGCCTTCCATGCAACTCGAACCTATGCCCTTGTGGAACTCCTAGCACCCTACTGCCACTGCGCCACAAGCGTCCTTGTAGCATAACTCGGTCGCAACTATTTTTAAACCTTACTTTAGTGCGACTTGGCTTCTAAAATAAAAACAAGCCTTTGCATGCGCCAACTCTTGAACCCCAGCGTCGTTCCCTAATATAAAGAAAAAAATAAAACACTTTTGCACATGCTGGGAGTCGAACCCCAGCTCTCCTTCCCACTACCTAGCATGCTAACCACTGGGCCAGGTACGCTTCTTCATGCCCAGTCTTGCCCAATTTATTTTATAAGCCTTATGCCCAGATTCCCACTATAAGGCAAAAATTAAAACAATTTTTTTCCTAGAGTTTAAACACCAAAACAACAATACTTTTATAAATATATATATATATTTTTCCTATCTAATAATAATAATTTTATAAATATATCTAATAATAAAAATTTCAAATATCAAAAATACAAGTAAATAATAATAATAATTTTCATAACAATTTTTCAAACATACATACAAGAATATTTTTCTAATAATAATAATTTTATCTCATAATACTAATTAAAATTTCATAAAAATTTAAAATATCCGTAATAATAAATATAGTAAAAATTTTCTAGTAGTAATTTAATTCAAATTTTTTTTCTTAAACGATAATATTTAAAACTTCTTAATTATTCAGGTTTTCTTCTATCCGAATCCCAGACTCAAAGCCCAACTCTTCTAGGCCCCAAATTCAGGGTGTTGCAATGGGGGTGAGGCTAAAGAAGCCTTCTTCCAGATATTAAACGAATGGTCTACACAGTATATACATACGAATTTGACTGTTCCGCAACCTTTACCCCCACCTGTTCCCCAATCGATCCTAATAATTCCTCAAGGTACCGGTCTTTTGTGATTTCATAAACCACCTATTGATAGAATACGAAAACATGGGGCTGAAGATTTTAGAGCTACTGCTAATGATGACCCTGAAAGGGCTAAATTTTGGCTCGAGAATATGATTTGGGTATTCAATGAATTGTCTCGCACACCCGAAAAATGTATGAAGTGTGTGGTATCATTGTTGAGCGATACTACGTATTAGTGGTGGAATACCTTGATATCTGTAGTTCCGCCAAAGTGAGTCACTTGGGATTTCTTCCAATCTGAATTTAGAAAGAAATACATTAGCCAAAGATTCATCGACCAGAAGAGAAGAGAATTTCTTGAATTGAAACAGGGTCATATGTCAGTTACAGAATATGAACGAGAGTTTGTACGACTTAGAAAACATGCCGGTAAATGTGTACCATCTGAACTTATTATGTGTAAATGATTTGAGGATGGATTAAATGAAGAAATCAAAGTGTTGGTGGGAATTCTTGAGCTAAAAGAGTTTTTTGTTTTGGTTGATCGAGCCTGTAAAGCCGAAGATTTGTGTAAAGAGAAAAAAAGTTGACTCTGAGTTTAGAGAGTCTAGAAAAATATTTACGGGTAAATCACATCAATCAACATCAAAGAAATTTAAATAAAATCATCCTTATTCTATAGCTTCTGCGACAATTTCTATCAGATATAGAAATGCGAGACAATCAAGTTCAAAAGCTTAAGCAACATCTGTGGCTAGTACGGGAAGTGTTAGAAATGTTGCATCTGAATGTAAACATTGCAATAAGTGACATTTTGGTGAATGCAGATTAGTGAGTGGAGCTTGTTTTAAATATGGATCTATGATCATTTTCTTCGTGATTGTCCAGAGAAGTTGTCAACTGAAAGAGAACAACCAGTGAAAGTAAGTAACACGACTGCTAGAGGGAGACCACTAAGAAACACCGAAAATATGAGTGGTAATTGAGGTGCTACGAGAGAGTCTACTGTGAGATCTGAGGCACGGGCACCTGCCAGAGCATATGCTATAGTGCATGAGAGGCAGCATCATCACTAGACGTTATCACCGGTACTTTTTCTCGTTTTGATACTGAAATAGTTGCGTTGATAGATCCTGGATCAACCCATTCATATATCTGTATGAATTTAGTATTTAAAAAGAGTTTACCTGTTGAGTTTACGGAATTTGTTATTAAAGTATCGAACCCTTTAGCCAAGTCTACTTTAGTTGATAAAATTTGTAAGAATTATCCTCTGATGATCAAGGGTTACTGTTTTCTGGCTGATTTGAGGCTTCTGCCATTCAATGAGTTCAACATGATTCTGGGTATGAACTGGCTAACTATGCATGATATAGTTGTGAATTGTAGACAAAAGACTATTGAATTGAAATGTGAAAATGGTAGATTCTTCGGATTGATTCTAATGATTCAAACGAATTACCTACTGTAATATCATCTATGTTAGCTAAAAAATACTTGAGAAAGGGCTATGATACATATCTTGTGTATATTTTGGACACTATGGTGTCAGAATCAAAGATTGAATCCGTACCTGTTGTTTGTGAATTCTCGAATGTATTTCTAGAAGAATTACCGGGATTACCACTGATCAGAGAAGTTAAATTTGGTATTGAGTTAATACCGGGAATAACTCCAATATCGATAGCTCCGTATAGAATAGCTCTAACAGAATTAATAGAGTTGAAAGCCCAGTTGCATGAATTGTCAGACAGAGGTTTTGTACAACCGAGTTATTCTCCTTGGGGTGCACCAGTACTGTTTGTGAAAAAGAAAGATGGCTCTATACGCATGTGTATCGACTATAGACAGTTGTATAAAGTGACTATAAAGAACAAATACCCTCTTCCACGGATTGATGACCCATTTGATCAGTTGAAAGGGGCTACAGTATTTTCAAAGATCGATCTGAGATCGGGTTACTAGTAGTTGCGCATTAAAGAGTCGGATGTACTGAAAACTACTTTTAGAATGGCTAGTATGAATTCCTTGTTATGCCTTTCGGGTTAACTAATGCTCCTGCTAATTTCATGGACTTGATGAATCGTATATTCAGGCCGTATTTAGATAGATTTGTTGCTGTATTCATTGACGATATTTTAATCTATTCACAAAATGAATTTGAGCATGCCGAGCACTTGAGAATTGTGTTAAAAACTCTTCGTGATAAGCAGTTATTTGCAAAGTTTAGTAAATGTGAGTTCTTGCTCAAAAAGGTTGGATTTTTTGGGCATATTGTTTCAGGTGATGGTATTAGAGTTGATGCGAGCAGAATTTCTACTATTGTTGACTGGAAACCTCCGAGAAACGTATCTGAAGTCCATAGTTTTCTGGGCTTAGCCGGCTATTATCGAAGATTTGTAAAAGGCTTTTCAATGATTGCAACACCAATGACTCGATTACTACAGAAAGATGTGAAGTTTGAATAGTTAGAAAAGTGTCAATAGAGTTTTGAATAGTTGAAAGCACCGTTAATGAAAGCACCAGTTTTGGTTCAACCTAAATCGGGTAAGGAATTCGTGATTTATAGCGACGCATCACTGAACGTATTGGGCTGTATTCTAATGCAAGAAGGAAGAGTTATGCTTATACTTCCCGACAGTTGAAACCGCATGAAAAGAATTATCCAACACACGATTTAGAACTGGCTGCGATTTTTTTGCATTAAATATTTGGCGACACTACTTATATGGTGAAAAATGCCACATTTTTACTGATTATAAGAGCTTCAACTATCTGATGCCACAGAAAGATCTGAATTTAAGACAACGAAGATGGCTTGGGTTATTAAAAGATTATGACTTCGTGATTGATTATCACCTAGGTAAAGCTAATGTGGTTGCTGCTGCTTTGAGCCGAAAATCATTGTTTACGTTATGAGCCTTGAATACTCAGTTGATGTTATGTGATGATGGATCTATTTTAGCTTAATTGAAAGTTAAACTGGTATTCTACAACAAATTTGTGAAGCTCAGAAGAATGTTCGTGGACTGCAAGCTAACGAATTCAATGTGAGTCTATTTCTGATTCAGAATTTCATATTGGAATTGATGATTGTTTAATGTTCCAAAATAGAATTTGTGTACCAAAAAATACAGAACTTGTTCAGAAAATTCTGCATGAAGGGGTAGTACCAAGATGTATAATGATTTGAAACAGCAGTATTGGCGGTCAGGAATGAAACGGGATATCTCAGAATTTGTATCGAAATGTTTGATTTGTCAACAAGTGAAAGCTGAACATTAAATACCATCTGGTTTACTACAGCCTATATTGATTCCTGAATGGAAATGGGATAGAGTCTCTATGGGTTCGTATTGAGATTGCCCCTAACTTCGAAAAAGAAAGATGCTATCTGGGTTGTTGTTGATCGACTGACAAAATCTGGTCATTTTATACTGGTACGTACAGATTACTCTTTGGATAGATTAGCTGAATTGTATTTGTCTGAAATCGTACGATTGCATGGTGTACCACTGTCCATTATCTTATATAGAGATCCGACATTTACATCAAGATTCTGGAAGAAATTACAAGAAGCTCTTAGAACGAAATTGAATTTCAGCACAGCTTTTCACCCTCAGATAGACGGTTAGTCCGAAAGAGTTATACAGATACTTGAAGATATGTTGCATTGTTGCATTCTCGAGTTTGAAATTAACTGGGAGAAATATTTTCCTCTGATTGAGTTTGCGTATAACAACAGTTTTGAAACAAGTATAAAGATGGCACCATATGAAGCTTTATATGGCCGCAAGTGTCGAACACCATTATACTAGACTGAATTGAGTGAGAACAAGATTCACGGGTTGAATTAATCAAAGAAACAGAAGAAAAAGTGAAAACGATCCAAGATAGTCTAAAAGCAGCTTCAGATCGATAGAAATCTTATGCAGATTTAAAACATAGAGAGATTGAATTTCAAGTCGGAGACAAAGTGTTTCTAAAAGTGTCACCGTGGAAAAAGGTTCTTCGATTCGGTCGTAAAGGAAAGTTAAGTCCACGATTTATCGGGCCATAAGAGATTGTTGAAAGAATAGGACCTATAGCCTATCGACTTGCTTTACCGTCAGAACTAGAAAAGATACATAATGTTTTTCATGTATCGATGTTACGTCGGTATAGATCGGAACAGTGGCTTCGAGACCACAAATCTAAAGTCAAAATATTTATTTTATCATTTTAATAAGGTTTACAGCATGATAGATTATTTATGTGAAAGTTTCGTAAAGAAATTTTATCGTTTAAATGCTCAATTCGGTAAAAATGACTAAATCGCATAAGGCATAAAAGTAGAGTTCTATTGTTTAAAGGTATTATATGGTTATAACTTGGAAATATGAGTCCTTGCATGTCAATTATACCTTTAATGACATAGTGGAAGTAGTTAGTTTGGCAAATTTGAAATTTACTAAAGTTTATAAGGTTATATTGGTAATTGGTTTAATAAAGCTTATTATAATAAAATAAAAGCCATAATATCATCATATTTTCTTTCTCATAACTGAATATTGAAAGAAAAAGGATTCAAGGCAGAAACATTAGGGTTCGACACCTATTTGGCATGATTGAGGTATGGTTTGAACTCGATTTTTTGATGATTTTTACATTTTTGAGATTATTGCTTCGTATATTAGTTAACCCATACCTTAATTTTTGAAATTTTTTCATGATTTTGAAAAGTTCCATTGTTGAATACTTGAGTTCTTTGTTATTAAATGATAGATTTTGGAAGTTTGATGATAGTTTTACTAGCTTTGTAAAGTGATTTTTGACAAAAATGCAAAATAAGGATTAACTTGTGAAATTGTAAATGTGGTAGTTATAAGTGTGAAATAATGAAAGATATGGGTTGCTAGTAGTACATAGTAAATTCGGCTAGGCATGGGTTTAGGGTAAATTGTATAAATTTTCCATTTTGTGTATAAAGGACTAAATTGCAAAGTAGTCGAAAGCTTAGGGGTAAATTTGTAATTTTCCAAAATATGAATTATGGACTAAATTGAATAGCTTGAATATTGAATATGTTGAGTTTGATAATATATAGACCAAGATAAGTCGAGTTCGAGTTAGATCGGGGAAAGGAAAAATTAACGAGTAGCCGTTATTTGATATCCGAGCAACTCGAGATAAGTTCGTATAATTAGAATCTAACTATACTATACTTGCATTGGTTGAATTGAATGATTATAATTAAATTATTTGAAGTATGAATAGTTTGATAATATACCGAATGTGTTATTGAGCTTTAGTTGAACTATAAGAATTCAATGGATATGAGTGACATGTTACTATACTTACCAAAATGGTCGAGCTCTTGCATTTGTTGCGGACTCACTATAGCTCGTATGAGCTTCCCGTTCAGCTCAAAAGAGCTTCCCGTTTTTAGCTCATAATAAGCTTACTGGCCTTGTCTCGAAAAAGCATGTATGATGACAAATTGACGGATTATTGACATTGTTCACTCGATTACCTTTGAAGTTCTAATAGGTTCAACGAGCTTAAATAACGTTATATGAACAGGATATGCTTTATGTATTAATTGAATAAATAACATGTAATGATTATGTGTAATTAGGTGATGGATTTATATTGAACTGTTGGCCTGTTATTATTGCATTTGATTTCTTTAAATGGAAAGTTTAATTCTGAATTATACAGGCTTACTAAGCTTAGAAGCTTGCTCTATTTCTGTTTCAATGTCTTTTAAAGGTTTGTTGGCTCTCTCGTTCCGGAAAAGTCAGAGTTGCACATCACGCTATCCATATTTCTGTTTAGTATTTTGAACTTTTGGACTTATGAGAATATGGCATGTTTAGGCTAGTTGGATAGTGTAAGTTACGTTTTGGAATCATGTTTTGAGCAAGAATTATATATAAGTTAAGCCAAGTGATTTGGCTTATTTGGTACTATGTTTTGCTTGTATATATATATCTGTTTGATCATGGTATGTTTTAGCATGATAATGGTTGAATGACTTTATGCAAAGGTAGTCTTATTTATGAATGGATTGTATATGATGTTATATAGGTGTATGAACATGTAAATGGTAAGTTTGGATATAGCTTTATTTGTGTATTGAATTGATTTATTTGGTTGCAAAATGAGTTGTGCATATGGGGTGAAAATTTGAATATATTTGCTTGGGTTTTAGGGTGGAAAAGTTGGCTATTCAAATGACTTATTTTTGTCCACAAGGGCAAGGACACGGCGTGTGTATCAGCTGTGTGCGCCACACAGTCATGTTACACGGTCGTGTGTCCCTTGGGGTACCCTACGAATTAAAGTCAGTATACCCTCCAGTTTTCACACGGCCTGGACACACGGGCTTGTCTAGTGGTCGTGTGTGGAACACAGGCAGATACACGGGCGTGTGGTCGGCCATGTGGCCAAGTCAGTAGCCTTCTTAATTTTCACACGGCCTGGCACATGGGCGTGTCTTGTGGCCGTGTGGGTAAGTCAATATGTATGCCCTATTTTGCCACGGCTTGGACACACGGGAGTGTCTAAGGCCGTATGAGGCACACGGTCTATTTACACGGGCGTATGACCTTCTAAAAGTCGAAAATTTTCTAAGTTCTCGAAACTTTTATATGTTACCGAGTGAGTCTCGAATGCATGTTTTAAGTACTGTATGCTCGATTTTAAGTTCATAATGAATGTGAATGAATGACTTTTACAGTAATGAGGTGTTATTTGATATGTAATCATTCTGAACTAAATGACAAGTCCGGTAATGCCTTTTAACCTATTCCAGTGACAGTTAAGGGTTAGAGGTGTTACAAAACGAATGAAATAGTGGACCCGCTGCATGCATTGAACCAAACATAGAATATTATATAAATTCAAGTAACGACAAAACAAATGTTGTTAGCTTCTTTCTTGATCTACTATTTCGACTACATGTAGAAATCATATATTTTATATATATATATATATATATATATATTTAAAAGACTAAAATATTATTATAATAATATAATAATATAATTTATTTAAAATATAAAAGATTATTTTAATAATTTTCCTTGGTTGATTTGGTATCAAGTTGACTCGTGAAATTAACTCAATCTGTAATATCTCATTTTTCAGTGGTGTCAGAAACAGTTGTTTCAAGACCACAATTCTGATACATGAGTTCATGTTTTACTATTTAATTAATGTTTATGGAGTTACATTAGAGTCGTATTAAATTTTGGTGAAGAAATTTTAATGTTTAGTTAGTTAATTAAATAAAAAGGACTAAATTGTGAAAGACACAAAACTTGATAATGATTGAATTGTATTGACTTGATAGCTTAATTATCAAATGAAAGATGAATGAACAATTCAACAAAGAAAATCAACGAAACAAATGAAACAGTGGACCCCATTGAATAATGGCTGCATTGAACCAAACGTAGAATAGCATATAAATTCAAGTAACGACATAACAAAAGTTGTTAGCTTTTTGGTTTGGCTTTAAATGGTAATCTTACTCTAGGACACCCATGAATTCATATACTTGACTTGAAAGAGCCTGCTGTATACAAGTAGTGTGGCCTACGCTACGTTCAAGAGCAGCATCATTCGTTATTTTATAATATATATATAGTGAAACAATTTATCTAATAAAATTAAAATTAGTTGAAATGATAAAAAAATATTTTATTTATTTTTATATTTATAATTTTATAGATGTTAGTGATATGTGTTCAAATTTTAATATCTACAATTTCTTTTTATATTTTTAAATATAAAAACATATCATAATAATAGTATAGCTTAATTAAAATATGAAAATTTATTTTCGTAATTTTCTTGATTGATTAAGTATCAAGTTGCTTCGTGAAATCAACTTTGATAAAATAAAAGTTATGTTATTTTGGTTTATCATTTGAAAGTAACTTTGACGTTATCCACGAAAGAATTGATAAGTCACCTACTCCAAAGAATGGATATCTATAATCTATAATTTATATAAAATCATGAGTTTGGAGAAATTTTTGAACCGACAATAATATTCTTTATTTTTTATTATATTATTAAGTTGATATTTTAAAAATAATTATAATACTTAATTAGATGTAATAATATCTTCTTTAATTATTTTTAGGTTGTAATGGTATTTTAGTTAGATATATATATTTGTGCTATTTATGATAAAATTAAATTGATAATTCAATTTTATTTTTATGAATTTCATAATAATTTACTAGCATTTTATACTTTTTGATAAAATTAACTGTCTTTTGAGTATTTTAATTAATTATTATTATTGACTTATAATTTGACTATTAATTGATATTTTAAAAAGAGTAATCATTTTTAATGAAAATATTGATTAAATATATATTTTCTAATGATGTTGACTTGACAATCATGCACGATAGCCCACGTCTACTTTATGTTGGCGTGACATTATTTATCTTATATATCAAATCAATAAATAATTTAAAGATTATAAAATATAAAAGTTCAATAAAATTACAAAATGTTCATAAAAATTCAAAAAATAGCATGAAACACTCATGGATTATCATATGGAATAGAATATTTTAGTCAAGATTTCGTTAAAATGTAATTTGACTCTTTTTTAAAAGTTTGATGACCTAATTCGACTCTTTTTAAAAAATTAAGTCAAATTTAACCAAAAAATAAAGACTAAATTTAAAAAATGTAAACATTAAAAATTAAATTGATCATGAAATTAGAATTCGCACTTCATAATATATAAATATTATTTTCAAGTAGTTGTAAGCTAAATTTTGTGTTCTAAAAATTAGAATCTAAAACCATGCCAATGAAATGCTATGAAAAGCAAGAATAAGGAGAAAGAGTTCAATGATAAGTGTCAAAAGTAACACATTTTAACCTCATTCTTAGTGTATATTTTGGGTAATTATGTGGAGTTAATTATGAATTATATACTCTTAATTCTTTACATTCATGTTTTGATTCTTAATAGAGAACTTGGAAGCAATAGCAGTGAAAAACGGGAAAAAAATAAAACATTGGAGCAGTCCAGAAGCTGAACACATGCAGCAGAGTTCCACATGGCCATGTGACCCACATAATCGTGTGTCTAGGGCATGTGGATTTTGGGAACCATGTGCGCTGACAGTCGTGTCTCCCCTGTAGGTTCAAGGCATACAAGTCAGACAGTTACACGGCCTAGCACACGACCTGACACACAGGCAAGTGAGGCCACTTCAAGGGTGACATGGCCTAGCACACGGGCGTGTGGCTTGGCCATGTGACCCAAGTTAGTGAGTTACACGGGAATGGACACGAGCTGGGACACAGTAATGCGTCCGTATTTCAAATGTCCACACGGCCTGAGATACGGGTGTGTGTCACAGCCGTGTGACCCTTACAGTCCAAAATTTTCAATTTTTTCATAAAATTTCCAAATGTTTCCGATTTAGTCCCAAATTGTTTCTATTTTTAGGGCCTCGAGGGCTCGTTTAAGAGACATTATGAATGTATTTGATTGTAATTAGATTATGTTCTCATTGATGTATGAATTGAATGGTTTACTATTTCGTTTGTCTGGTAATGCTAAGTAACCTGTTCCGGCAAGGGATATGGGTTAGGGGTATTACAACTTCCTCCCCATCATAAACATAACCCACTTTAATACACATGCAACATCATAACATGTATTCGGATATAATAAGACTAAACATGCTCATTTATAGACATAGCAAATTAGAAATATGCATAAAATCTTAGTCGAAATTACGAAATAAAGACATGCTTACAGAATCACAACAACAAGAAGCCTACAAATTTACCAAACCTAACATGCTCAATGAATGTTTGTATCTAACATCATGTATAATGAATTAATGTTATCGGACATCAAATGTAATCAAATAACAAATTATAGAATTTTGCTAACTAGTACTTCCGGCCCAACTAAACCATTCGAAATCGGCCCACACGCTTGTATGACCCCCACACCCCTACAGCCCACACGCCTTACCTGCCCAACCAGTGTGGCCTACACGGTCAGGTACACGGCCATCTGGTGTTGACTGAAATTTTTTATTTTGCATGATTTCACTGATTTTTCAGGTTTAGAGTCACACACATGGTTGTTTTTGGGACGTTGACACTACAACAACAACCAAATTCTGCACATGACATCCACAACTTAATTAATTATCAATCATTCGCATAAAATTGGGCATTGCACCCTAGAGCATTCGACCAAAATCATCAAGGACATCAACCCTTGCAAATCAATTTATCACAAACTAGCCCCTAAACTTGGGCACTCGATTAATTACCCTTAGAAGCAGAGGTCTCTAATGCACTTAAATCACTGGAGGAATGTGCGTCTCACGATCCTCACCTAATAGAATTACAACTAATCAGAACACCATTAAACCATATTTAATCCAACAAACCTATCAAAGAAACCGAAGACAACCTTGTTAAAATGAAACTAACGAGTTACACTTACTTTAAGATTATAATACTACCCACAACTCTGAATCACACACAGTTAACAACAAAACCCGAGGATTAGAGTTGACAATTGGAGAAAACAAAGTTTGGATGGCAGCAAAATAGAAGATATGGCGACAATGAAGTGAACAACAGAGTGCTATATGCGATTTAATGGAAACAAACAAAAAGAAAGGGAAAAAAAAAAGAAGACCAGAAGAAGAAACACAAATTTTCGGCAAAGGAGAACTACAACAACAAAAGTGAAAAATAAATAAATAAAAAGAATAGAACGTGAGAAATGGCGGGGGAAAAAGGACGGAAAAAATGGGAGGACTAAATCCTATTTAGTTGTTATCCTAATTAAATTTTCTCAAGAGTTTAAATCTGACAGTATGGATGACACAGCAAGGAGAAAAAAAATAATTCTCACTTGAACACAACAAGATTCAAACTTGGGACTTAAGAGTAAGCTAAAACCTTACCACTAAACCAGTAAACTCATTCTTATCAGTAAATATATAAAAATGAAAGATAACCTATACGTACCAAATCGGATATGGGAACAAAATTAATAAAGAAATTCCTAAAGAAAGGGAATCAAACACAAATCCAAGCACACATCCAAACACTTAACCATAGAATTAAATCAATTTACTTAACATAATTAAGCAATTCAAAAATTAAGAAACTTAGGGTGTTACACAAATCATCTGAAATTGTGGTATTTGTCCATAATTTATGATCTTTTTGAAGGATTAGAAGAGACACAAATGTCAAAGGTATATTTTCTTGTTGATAGATTCAATCATCTTCTATTGACTCTTCATGTTTCAACTGCAACTATAGAAAGAATATTTTCGGCTATGAAAATTGTCAAAATAAGACTTTACAACAAAATGGAGGATGGTTTTCTTACAAATGATCTTGTTTTCTATGTTGAGAGAGAGATTGCTAAAACTTTTGATTCAAACTTTATATTTAATGATTTTATTTCCTTGAAAGAATGTCGTGCACAATTTTAAGTAATGATACTCTATTTCTTCTTAATTGTTCTTTTTAGATATGTATTCATGCTATCTTTTTTAACTTATATATATTTGGAAATATAATGTGGAACAAAGTTTTTTTTCTAAGTTTTGTATTACAATTAACATGCATAATATATGCATAATATATAAGTTTTAGGTACTTGGTTTACTTGGGAAAGAGGGAATTTACCAGAGACTAATATACGTGAAAGGCTTGATAGGGGTGTGACGAACTCGGAGTGGAGGGATATGTTTCTAGTAGCAGTTTTTCATCATTTACCGCATTCTTTCTCTGATCGTTGTCCTATTTTTCTGGATCAGAACATGTTTATGAAGGTACTTCGATTTGAGGCATGGTGGGTGAAGGAAGAAAGTTCTGTGGATGAGATCAGACTATTATGGCAAGTTGACCACAGTGATATTTTTGAAAAATTAAAATTTTTACAGATTAGGCTCACAAGATGGGCTTCTGGAATTAGACAAAAAAAGAGAAGGGCGAAAGAAGAAGCTGACAAGAAAAATAAAGTTTCTTTTAGATCAAGATAGAATTGATGAAAGTATGGTTAATTTGATTGATTCAAGAATACATCTTAATTTAGAGGTTGATAAAGACAAAATGTATTGAGAGTAAAGGGCTCGAGTAAACTAGTTGAAATTAAGGGACAAAAATACGAACTTCTTTCATAATTATGCCATAAAAAAAAAAGAAGGAATACCATTCATAGCTTAAGATACGATTATGGAAGAGAATCTTGTCATGAAGAGGAGATGAAGGGAGTTGCAAGGAAATATTTCCAAAATCTCTTTTCATCAAATAGTTGGGAGACAATGAGCATATTCTTGTTGGGATTGAAAGATGCATTTTTGATGATGACAACTTACTGTTGATAAAAAATTAGACAAAGGAGGTTGTTGCGGCCCTCAAGGAATAAGCCCTACAAAGGCGTTGGGCGATGATGGCTTTCCAGCGTTATTCTTCCAATAGTTTTGGCATATTGTGGGAGACGAGGTTATGGATTATTGCTTGGGAATTTTAAATAGAGGTATGCCTCTGGACCGTTGTAATTTTATTAATATTATGCTTATACCTAAAGTCTCTAATCCGGTGAACTTAGGAAATTTCAGACCTATTAGTCTTTCTAATGTCCTCTATAAAATAGTAGCCAAAATAATAGTGAATCAGTTCAAAAGCATCATAGGTAATTACATTGATGGTGCCTAAAGTGACTTTGTACCAGATAGGTTAATTTCGGATAATGTGCTCCTTGCGTATGAGATTCTTCATACACTTAGACAAAAAAGAGCTAGGAAGAAAGGTATTATAGCACTCAAGTTAGACATGAGCAAAGCGTATGATAGGGTGGAGTGGAGTTTTCTAAAAGCTTTGATGTTAAAGATGGGCTTTCACACTTTGTGGGTGGACAATATAATGAAGTGTGTCAATAATGTTTCATATTCAATAATTATTAAGGGGAGGAATGGTCAGACCTTTAAACTGGTGAGAGGCATCAGACAAGGGGACCCGCTTAGTCCCTTCTTGTTTCTTATTTACAGTGAAGGACTTCCAACGCTGATGAGGATGGCTTTAAGGGAAGGGTTAATCAAGGGAGTTAAGGCAAGTAGAGGAGGACCATCGATCTCTCACTTATTATCAGTGGATGACAGTATTTTATTTGGAGAATCAAGTGAGAGGGGTGTACAAGTGTTGAGATTAGTCCTTAGGCAATACAAAAGATGCTCGGCGCAGAGTGTCAATTACGAAAAATCAACAGTTTTTTACAGTAGCAACACTTTAGAAGAAGCAAAGGGAGTTGTTTCCAATATTCTCGGGGTGACGAATTCAAATAACATGGAAATATATCTTGGTTTACCGAATGTTGTAGGGAAAATAAAAAAGCTTCATTTCAGCTCTTAAAGGATCTCATGAGACAACAGATTGAGAACTGGAATGTGAGATTTTTCTCTCAAGGAGGCAAGGAAGTTTACATCAAAGTTGTTTTATAGGCTATACCTATCTATATTATGACTTGTTTTTTACTCCTAAAATCGTTATGTATGGAATTAGACAGTATTATGGCCAGATTTTGGTGGCTACAAGGACAAGGGCGCAAAAGGAATCCATTGGTGCGAATGGGAACGCCTTTGCGATCTTAAGGAAAATGGCTGTATGGATTTTCACGGTTTATCCAAATTTAATATTGAATTATTAGCTAAACAAGGTTGGCGTATTATTCATAATCCAAATTCATTATTAACGAAAGTCCTTAAAGTAAAATATATTCCAAATAAAAATATATTCCAAATATGGATTTTCTTAATGCTGAGTTAGGAAGGTTACTTTCGTTTACTAGAAAAGTGTTTAGGCTGCTAAAAGATTGCTGATGAATGGGATTTGTTGGAAAGTGGGAACGGGTATGAATATTTCAATTACTGGTGATGCGTGGCTTCATGGAACCGAAAGTTACAAGGTAGAATCCTTTAGAAATGCCAGTGAACTAAGCAAAGTTGCAAAACTTATTGATGAACAAAAGAGAGAATGGAAGCCTGATTTGAGTTTTTTCTACCTTCTCTAGAGAAGAAGCTAACAGAATTGTGTGAATCCCTCTAGCAAAGATACCTCATGAGGACTTCATGGTATGGAAGGGGGAGGCCTCTGGAGAATTCTCGGTGAGAAGTGCTTACAAACTATTACAGGGCTTTCCTAATTATTTACAGACCAACGCTAATTTATTTTACACAAAATTATGGAATATTAACATTCAAGCGAAAATAAAAATTCTAATCTAGAAAATTTCATGGAATTTTATTCCCCATTTTGTTAATCTATGGTGCAAGAGATTGCTCTCAGTGGTAGTCTGCCCCAGATGTGGTACAACGGCTGAAAACATCGACCATATCTTCAAGGAATGCCCTGTGACACAAGAAGTATGGGTTAGTTTGAAATTGGAGTGGGTATTAACAGTTGAGATTCTATAACATTGGGAGTGACTCACCTGGGTGTTCAAAAATAGTTCCAACACTCAGTGTCGAGTTTTTTGCTACTCTATGTGGGCGATTTGGATAGCCAGAAACAAATGATTACATGAAGGAAAAAACAGTACGGGTCAAGAAGTTGCTATATGGATAAACAAACATATTAAGGAATTAGAGGGGTTGGAGATCCTAAACTTTACCATGAACCATGAGGTTGCGGGTTGGTGCCTACCAGATGTTTCGACTATCAAAGTTAATTTTGACGCCGCTTTTGATGCCTTTCAGGCAAAATCAATCCAAGGATGGTGGCCAGGAATGCATCGGGGGACATACTTGGTCTCAGAACAGAGATCCATGAGGAGGTGGCTTCTCTTTCTGCAGTAGAGGCACGAGCAATGATAATGGGAAAACAAATGGGGTTTAAATCAGTTATCAACGAAGGAAACTCTGCAATAGTGATATAAAAAAAGTAACCCAGAGAAGACTGATAGATCGGTGATAAAGGGTTTCATACGGAACGTTCAGCAGCAAAAACAATTTTTTCAACACATATTCTTTCATTATACAAACCGACCCACAAACAGTATGGCTCACAACCTAGCTAGAAATGCGTTAAAAGTATATTCAAGAATATACCTGATCGGAAAGATCCCTGAGCAAGAAACGTCAGAGAGGATAGGAGGAGACGAAGGGAACCTGATTGAGACTTGTCTGATAGGGGTCTTTGTGTAGAAAGCAAAAAAGGAAAAGTGGAATAATGAATGGGTTATTGGGAAACAGCTCTTCTGAGGATAGGAAACAGTGCACTAAATGCGGAAATGCTGGGTGGAGTCCAGCTATTATCAGACTAGTTGTCATTTTCTTATTTCTGTCTTTTCATTTGTTTTTCTTCGAGAAAGTTTTAATTTTTTTGGTTTAGTTGGGTTTAGCTTAGGTTTTTCTGGGGTTTTTTAATAAAAATAACTTAAAAAATTTAATTAATTATTAAATTGATTTTTTTAATTAAATACGAAAATGACTTGAAATCTACAATAAAAATTGGTGGAGCTAAATTATTTGACACCACCAACATATCATGTCAGTATCTATAAAAAATTAATTTTTTAATAGAGTCATGTAAAATAATATCACCTATATAAATATTAAAAAAATACTGAAATTTCTAAAAATATGAGGCACTTAAAAAAAACTTATCATTTTGTAGTGGAGCCAATTAATTTGGCTCCACCAGATTCCCTAACACCACCCTGCTATTACTTTCGTTTTTCTTTTTTTTTCTTTTTTACTTTTTTGACTTCCGTATCTTTTTTTTAAATTTTTTTATGTTTTGTCTTTTATTTTTATTTATTTTTATTTATTTTTATGATTAATTTTAAAAACTTAAAATATATATTTGAAAGGTTTTATAATATATATTTTTAATTTTAAATATATATTTTAAATTAATTTTCTATATTTTAAATTATTATTATTTTAATATTTTTAAAATTTTAAATATTATTTTTAAATATTAAATATATTTTTAATAATATAAAATATTTAAATATTTTAAAAATATGACCTTTTAAATTTATTATTAGTTTTATAATATTTTAAATATTATTTAAGTTGTTTTATAATATTTTAAATTATGATTTTTAAATTATTTAAAATATATTATTTTTAAAGATATGATCTTTCAAATTTATTATTTGTTTTATAATATTTTAATAATATAATTTTAAATATTTTTAAATTTTGAATATAATTTTTATAAATTATTAATTTTAAAATTAAGTTCAAAGATATTCAAACGTTTTTTAAATTAAATTTAAAATTTTAAGAATTAATATTTTATTTGGTGGAGCCATTTAGAATGGGTCCATCACTTTATAGTGTACTTTTTATATTTTTAATATAAAATTAAATATTTTATATTTTATTTTGATGGAGCCATTCTTTATAGCTCCATCTCTTGGTTCTCTACCATATATAGAATGGTGAAATTATTGTGTTCACTAGAAGAGTTCAAAAAATCTATTCAAGATGAATAATGAGGTGTTTTTGGTGTATATTCTTTTTTATGGTGAAATTATAGAAGGTGATGTTGGTTGTGTATTTCAAGGTCGACAAATAGTAGGTTTGCGATTCAAAAAAAAATGTGAAACTAGCAAAAATGAAAAAGAAGATCAATGCGAAAATAGTTATCCGTTATGGGAGGGCGATGTCCAAATTATTTTACAAGTTTCCAGTCTCTACAGATCCGTTCAAATTTTGTGAGATGCAGTTGTTAGATGATGATGGCTTGGGCACTATGATGGAAATATGGTGGTCGACTAGGAGTGAGAACCCCCAACCAGTTGAATTATTTGCCGAGTTAGCAGATTAGAGTCTGTTGAGAATGTTAGTCCAATAAGTTAACATCGCGAATTTGACTTTGATCTTAATGTTGGATGGACAGACCAATTAGAATGTGAAGGGACATCGCAGATACCCAAAAATCCTAGTTATGACGGGAGTTCGTATAACAACCCTACCCCTAGTCCCTGTCTACAAATACATCCGGAGGTGGTAATAAGCACAGAGGCAAATGTCAGAGAGATGACCAATAATGGTGAAGATTTTGATCAAGACGTTGAAGATTTTAGTGGCCCTGATGTTGATGAGGTTCCAGACGATATCGATGATGAAGGCCCGGTGGAGGTTGAAGATGTTAATAGCCCTTCATTCAGTAATCCGAGTCGTGGCATTATTTTACGAAATGAACCTGAGGGCGACATGTTGAACGTAGCTCCAGATGCAGTGCATGCATCCGAGTTTCCTGAGTACTCCGATATAGTATTTGCTCATAGATTGGTTGTAAATTCATAGTTTGAGGAGTTGTTCGTTGGGCAACAGTTCGAGAACAAGGCGGGCTGTGTGTTTGCCATCAAACAATACAGCATGAAGTTGTCAATTGATTACAATGTTGTCAAATCTACACTGACATTATATGTTGGGGAATGTTGAAGAGTCGACGATGGGTGTGGTTGGCGAGTTCGAGCTGCATTTATACAGAGGACTCAACAGTGGAAAATACGAAAATTAGAAGGGCGTCATACATGTATTGTTACACGTATATCTCAAGACCACCGAAAATTGGATTCTAAAAGTATTTGCAACTACATCATGCCACTAGTGAAAGATAGCCCAATCATTCCTGTGTCAACATTGATTGCAGACATGCAAGCTCGATATCAGTATAGAGTGTCACACAGGAAAGTGTGGTGGGTGAAACAAATGACTATGCAATAATTATACGGCGACTGGAATGAGTCATACAATGAACTTCAGGGTTGGATTTCAGCGATGGTGGAGTACATCTCAGGAACTGTCGTGGACTTGCAAATGTTGCCTTATAGAGGCCCTAATGGACAATTGGAACTGGGGAGAAGAGTTTTCCGTCAACTGTTCTGGACTTTCGATCCATGTGTTAGGGCATTCCCCCACTGCAAACCGCTAGTGCAAGTTGATGGAACATGGCTTTATGGAAAATACACGTAGATACTTCTGATTGCAGTTGCACAATATAGTAACGGAAATGTACTACCGATTGCTTTTGCCATGTGGAGTCTGAGAACTCCGAATCGTGGGCGTTTTTCATTCAAAACTTGCGGAGACATGTTTTCAGGCAAGACAACATTTGCATTATCTCCGACAGATCGAAGGGTTTTGTTGTTGCAATTTGACAATTTGAGGTTCTGTGGAGGTCTGTCTATTGTCTTCGTTACATCGCTGTCAACTTCCACAATGAGTACAAGAACAAAGACTGGCGCAAACAAATTGTGAACATGGGTAAAAATATCGTATTTAAATTCGTATTTGTAATTATTTCGAGTCCATTTCCTAATTTGGATTGTAACGCGTTTTATCGGAATACATACGTAATATACGAGCTGGAAGCACACCATTTCAGACATAAGTTGGCGAGGTTAGAGATTGATATGGAGGGGTCCAATCCTTCTCTCAGATAGTGGTTAGGTAGTACGGAGCCATGGCAATGGGCTCAATGTTTTGAAGAGGGGTACCGGTATAGTCAAATGACAACTAACCTTGTTGAGGTCATTAACTCCGTCTTGAGGCATATGCGTCATTATCAATTTCAGTGGTTTTTTCAGCCACATTTTACAGGCTAGCAACTTAATGCCAAAAATGAGGTTGAAACAAGCAAAACAGTTAGAGACAGGACACGTGTACGTCGAAAAAATTAGGGATTCTATGAAAGAGAACGCTCAAAGGGCTAGGTCGATGAATGCAGAACTATATTCCCAAAATTTAGAAACTTTTCTAGTGATAGAGTATATCAGTCGTAGATCGGGGATCCTGCCACGGTCCTACGGAGTTGATCTCCGAAACAGGAGGTGTGAGTGCGGGATGTTCCAAACACTGCAGTATCTATGTGCACATATGGTTGCAGCATGTGCTACCTACAGTTTGAATGTCGAACAATATATCGACAATGTCTACACACTTGAACGTACATTGCATATTTAGGGTAACGCGTTCCCCATATTAAGGGATGAGTCGACATGGGAAGTGCAACCATCGGCGTTCGAAATGTTGCCAGATCGGTCACTACGTAGGAGAGACAAAAGTAGACCGACAACAATGAGGATTCGGAATGACATGGATATAAAAGAACAAGTCGATCCAAAGCGTTGCACCATATGTAGAACAGTTGGCCACAATCAGAGCAAATGTCCCCATGGAAACGTCTACATTAGTCAATCTTCACGGTCTGAAAGAAATTAAATGTTGTACCTGATGTTTGAATTTTATGATCTTTTAGAAATAAAGTTTGTATTATTTAGTGTTAAGCTTTTATTTAAAATTAACAGTTGCAACTTTAAATACTTTAAAAGATATTATAAATTATACAAAAAAAAGACTAATATATAAGTTGTGGAACCCTAAACCAATACAACAAATATTGCATAACACTTGAAATTTATATAACTTAAAACTAGAAAGAACCAAGAGTGTCATCATCGTTCGTGGTATAGCGGTTTATGGGCCTTCATTGATGGGGTAGACGTTGGGGTGGACTGTACACATTAGGAGGATCGGCAACTGGATCGAACGTGGCCTGAGGCGGGGCGAAGTACATCTTTTTACCAAACATATCAAATGATATCGGTGGTTGCTCTAGGTGAAATAAACTCGAACCGCCTATTTCCGGGTGATATGAACTTGAACCGCCAATGTCTGAGTGATATGAACTACTCCGCGACTTATCACAAAAAACGTCAACCCATTGGTCTGATGTGTTCAAAGCTTGGTCCTCTGAGTCGGGCTCCGCCATATGTTGATCCTCTAGCTCCCCCATATGTTGATTTCCACGCCTGTAGTCGTGACCCGATACTATCATAAGTTGTCCACCATATAAATAAACGCGCCATCGAGTCATGTACCACTACATGTATTTAGTCGAGGGACTAAAGTCAAACATGCAGGAGTGCATCTCAGGCCGCCTGTCATACCAGGAATTCCATAAAGCTACATAAGATTGATTTCCCACACTCCAATCTATTGTATGTTTCCCCTCATAGTCTTACCGTGGACATCATCAAATTGTTGTGGCTCGACCGATACAAATTGTCTACACCCAATTTGTTGCATAACTCGATCATCGTTGTACCACTCAACGGATGAGAAGTTGAGCACCGGTGTGTTAATGTACCATATACGGGCTTCAACGTGAACCCACTAAGGAATAAAGGTTGCAATGTTCAGTGTAGAATACGACATCCACAAGAATTGCACAATATAACATAATGAGTCAAGTCACATCACATACTGCAAGTGGATAAGTTAAATCAATGTTACTTAAACCATATAAATATATATTACTTTCTCTTCGGCGTACGCCTCTATCATTTGGCGGTAAATGATTAAGGTTTGACTCACACCAATTCCCGGAAACGTGGCCTATCTGAAACCGAAACAAACACATTAGCAGTTATACTTAGGAAAATATTATCCACACTTATGAGTCGTTAAATGTTAAGTATAATTTTGTTTTTACTTATATATAAGTGGCCACAAATATGGTTGGTGCCTAACAGCCGCTAGAAACGGCATCCTGTGTAACACTCCCTAATCCTTTTTCGGCATCGGAACAGGATTACGGAGTATTACCAGTCATTTCAATTCAATACACGAATAATAAAAAAATATTAATTCTAAACAATTCATAATTAACATATTGTCTCTTATATGGGTTAATGTAGCCCAAAATTAGGATTTAAAATCACTTTGAAACCCATTCGGAGACTCATATGATTTCTTATAGAATTCTAAAAATTTTCACTTAAAGAACAGTACCACATGCCCTGTGATTTGGGAACACGCCCGTTTCATCACCCCGTGTGACTCACACGGCTTGGACATGCCCGTGTCCTTTACCCTTGTACTCCTCTGACTTATTCCTCATGAACGAGCTAGTTTCACACGGTCAAGTCACAAGCCCGTGTGCTTAACCTATGTGGAATTATTTTCAATTCAAACCTAGTGTAATTTTCACACGGCCGAGCACATTCCCGTGTTTTATAGCTGTGCGCGTCACACGGCCGAGGCACACTCCCTTGTCTCTGCTCATGTGGCCATACCTAAGCATTCTGTTTTACAACATTTTAGGTGTAGGGGACACACGGCCTATAAACATGCCTGTGTGCATGCCATGTGTCTCACACGGTCTGATCACACGCCCATGTGACAGGCCGTGTGGACTCAAAATGAAACTTATAGTTCAAGTTTACCAACCCTGCAAACTTGAATAACGAGAAAATTCTAAACCCATACATTCAACCAATCCAAAACATATTCAATTGGCTAATTTAAACATCCAACCAATATACATTCATTGTTACTACAATTTATATCAATTAAACTTTATATTATTATGCTAATCAAACTTATATATACATATGCTCAAAATATGCATGTTCTATATTATCATTAGTATTTTATGGCAACATTTTCACTAACATACCAAAATGATCACTTTGACAACCTAGGTAAATGCCATTTCTCAAAATAAGTTATATCACCAAGTACTTAAGTTTGGGAGTTGGCTTGGATGCTAAGACGTTAGTCGCTTCTGTACCTAACCTATGCACGGAAACAAACTGTACGTTGAGTATACACTCAGTGGTATTTCTATAAACCAATACTTAATTTATGTATCTATACTTAAACTATAGAATCCAACAAATAAACACATCATGAATATTCAATTAATTGTCTTCATTTCATAATAACATTTATCATTAGAATCAAAACCAGTAAGATATTCAATTCAGTCAGTATCATTTAGTCTTCAGTGTAATAATTTACCCCTATTAACATAACTCGGACCTGAACGGATACACGGATCCAACCCACACACCAGTATAGCACATAGTGCTTTATCGGCCAAAGTCGGAATAAACAATAACAGTACGGTACAGAGTACCTTATCGGAATCAATCCGAAATAGTAACAGTAATAGTACGACACATGAGGTGCCTTATCGACTCAAGGTTGAATGTCCCTGAACACTTCCAATCCTATGGTATGCCAATTATATCCGACTAGCCCGACATTATTAATAGGGATTTTCAATTACTTTTCAATTTAAACATTCACATTTCAAATCAGTACAATAAGACAATAATACTTACCTCATCTTTATTTTCTATGCAATCTAAATAATAAATGCAGTAAACAACTATTAGGTTTGGTTTATAGAAATACAAACCGTAATTCTTGAGTTACTCTTCGTCCACTTTCTTTTTTCCTTTCTTTGTCGATGTTTCCGGTGCTACGTTAGCTACGAAAAATTAAACAATTCAAAAATCATCAATATACCATTTTTCATTATACATTTCAATTTCTATACAACTTTTACCTAATTTCCAATTTGGTCCTTAAACCATAGCTAATTCTTTTTCTTCAAAACCAATCCCTTATTTTCATTCTAATACATCTTTAACAAGTTTTAACACTTAACTTCCTCATAAAACATTAATTCTACAATATTTTCAATTTAGTCCCTACTATAACAAAACTTATATCTCTTTTTACAATTCAATCATTCTCCCACTTCTAACTTGAATTTCTATCACTTTATCTCATAATTCATCCAATTGTTCAACTTAATCAACATCTAAAAATTCATTAACTTTCTAAACTTCAACATTATTCAAGTAAGGGTTTGTTCTAGGATTCCAAAACATCAAAATTACAAGAAAATGGACTAAATTGACTTACCAAATTAAGCTTCAAGCTTCAAAACCTTAATTTTCCCTTTTTCTTTTCTCCTTTCTTTTTCTCCTTAATTTCGTTCCACTTCTCCGTTCTTATTCTTATTTTTATTTCTTTTATTCCCTTTTTGTTTTATTATAATATAATAACATATTATATATTATTAATTAATATCTTTTACTTATATTATAAGTAAATAAAATTATTACCATTATATGTTTATTATTTTTCCACATGTATTTCACTATTACCACACACTTGGCACTCATGGTTTAATTGCTAATTTAGTCATTTGACTTTTCTTTATTCTACGATTCAACTTTTACCTTATATTCAATCTAGTCCTTTCACTAAATTAGCTTTAATTCAAGCTAATTCACTTAACCAAAATCTAATTAACCACACTACTAACTTCGTAAATATTTATAATAAATATTTACGAATTTATTTTACGAAAATGGTAACTTGACAGTATACTTTTCTAATACTCTTAAACTATGGGTTGTTACATTTCTCCCTCCTTAATAAATTTCGTCATCGAAATTTACTTGAAAAGAGATGGAGGTATTGTGATCCCATTGCATCTTTCGGTTCCCATATTGCTTCTTCAATCTTGTGACTTCTCCATAACACTATTACTAATGGAACTCGTTTATTACGTAATTCTTTTACCTCACGTGTCAATATCTTAACCGGTTCTTCATATGAAAAATCAGGTCGAATCTCTATATCTTTAGTTGGAATCACATAAGAAGGATCAGATCTGTATCTTCTTAACATAGAAACATAGAAGACATCATGAATCTTTTGTAATTCAGGAGGCAAAGCTAAACGATATGCTACCGGTCCAATTCTTTCTATAATCCCATACGGTCCAATATATCGTGGACTCAATTTACCTTTCCGACCAAATCTCAATATCTTCTTCCAAGGAGAGAATTTGAGAAATACTTTGTCTCCAACTGGGTACTCAATGTCCCGACGTTTCAGATCTGCATATGTTTTTTGCCTGGCAAAAGCTACTTTCAATCTTTCTCGAATCTTCTTAACAGTACCTTCTGTTTCTTGAATTAATTCTAGTCTAATCATTTTCTTCTGATTTAATTCTGTCCAACATACTGGTGACTAACATCTTCTACCATATAAAGCTTCATATAGTGCCATTTGAATACTTGATTGGAAACTATTATTATATGCAAATTCAGCTAACGATAAGTAACGTTCCCAACCTGATTCAAAATCAATGACACAAGCTCGGAGTATATCTTCTAAAATCTGAATTACTCGTTCTGACTGTCCATCGGTCTGTGGATGGAAAGCTGTACTAAAATGAAGTCGAGTACCAAGAGACTCATGCAACTGTTTCCAAAATCTCGATGTAAACCGTGGATCCCGGTCAGATTATTAATACAGGAATACCATGCAATTTCACAATTTCCCGTATGTAAGTTTTTGCCAATTTCTGAAGTGATCAATCCGTTCTGACTGCTATACAATGAGCTAATTTTGTAAGCCGATCAACAATTACCCAAACAATTTTTTTCTTACTTGTTGACAATGGTAACCCAGTTACAAAGTCCATTGTGATACAGTCTCATTTCCACTCAGGAATATTAATAGGCTGAAGTAAACCAGTTGGAACCTGATGCTCCGCTTTGATTCGCTGACATGTCAAACATTTAGCCATGAATTCCACTATATCCCTTTTCACACCTGGCCACCTATAATTCCCGTAAATCACAGTACATTTTTGTTCCTCTGGGATGTAATGCAAAAGAACTGTCATGTGCTTCTCGGAGTATTAACTCTTTCAACTCTGAAGAAGTTGGAATGCAAAGCCGATTTTGATATCTTAAACAATCATGTTCATCAATGCTAAAATTTTCTACCATACCATTTTCTACCATTTCTCTCTTCTTCATTAGATTTTCATCTTCTAACTGTGCTGCTCTGATTTGTAACATCAAAATTACAAGAAAAGGGACTAAATTGACTTACCAAATTAAGCTTCAAGCTTCAAAACCCTAATTTTTCCTTTTTCTTTTCTCATTTCTTTTTCTCCTTAATTTCGTTCCACTTCTCCGTTCTTATTCTTATTTTTATTTCTTTTATTCCCTTTTTGTTTTATTATAATATAATAACATATTATATATTATTAATTAATATCTTTTACTTATGTTATAAGTAAATAAAATTATTACCATTATATGTTTATTATTTTTCCACATGTATTTCACTATTACCACACACTTGGCACTCATGGTTTAATTGCTAATTTAGTCCTTTGACTTTTCTTTATTCTATAATTCAACTTTTACCTTATATTCAATCTAGTCTTTTCACTAAATTAGCCTTAATTCAAGCTAATTTACTTAATCAAAATCTAATTAACCACACTACTAACTTCTTAAATATTTATAATAAATATTTACGAATCTATTTTACGAAAATGGTAACCCGATAGTATACTTTTCTGATACTCTTAAACAATGGGTCGTTACATCCTGTATAAAGCCCAAGACTGTAGCATACCCAGACAACCAGCCATGTTACTAACCCCATGTTTTGTTGCTAGGCAAAGCTCATAGTACACTGCGGCCAACATTGCCGATCCTCAGCTGTAACTACTGGCACGAGAAAAATCCTCCAATAGAGGCAAGTACTTTAAGTGGACCCTATTACAATTGTTGTTTGGAAAAAGTACCCCCTGATCAGCTGCATAATATAGGCTCGAGCAGCACACATCACCTCGTACTCAGTGGCAGTGCTCGATAACTCTTTAAAATTTGCTCTCAACCATTTCAATGTCAAGCATGTGAATTCTGTTTCCCATCATTAGGGGACCGTCCAAGCAATTTGTGGCATAGTACTGAAGGTTCCAACACTTTGCTTCGACCCGTGACTGAAGCACCGTCAACTCGTAACCCAAGTTGCATAGCGACGTCTTCCAATGTGATAGTGCACTCCCCGCATGGCATAATGAAGGTGTGGGTCTTCGTACACCACTGCTCAACCAAGGCAGATATGAAGTTTGCCCTCAGGTCAAACCTTTGGATCAATGCGACGTCCCCAAATCCCGCCAACTGTAAGTATGGCATGATTCGCTCGTCCGGATCGTACTTGAGAAAATGAAACTGCGACCTCAAAACCCGATAACCATCCTGTATGGTAAATTTTTATAAAAATATGATAAATCAATTATCTATATAATTTAAACATAAAATTATATATTGAAGACTAAAATTGAAAGGTTGAGAAAATAAAACATCACACTTATACTATACCAACGTAGCCATTCTAAGTATTTTTATTTAAGTTAAATTAAACAAGTAATAATATATTACTAATAGAATGAAGATTTGTCATAAAATATTAATAATAACACGTATAAATCAAATGTGATTATTATGTCCAAATCATAGTTAAGCATTAAAACTAAAGGCAACTATATAACTACAAAAGTATATAAAATAATAATAATATCCTAAAAACTATAGGTTGTATGGGTAAATATAAAATAAAAAAGACTTATTTTTTATAAATACTAGCATATTCAAACTTGAAAATTTATCTTACATAGGATAACTTTTATTAAAAAATTTGGTTTATTTTTATAAATACTAGGTATATCTGCAATTTCTAAAAATAGAAGGACTTTAAAATAAAATTTCTCTTTTTGGTGGAGCCAAATAAATTGACTTTTCCTTTTAAAATTTAAATATATTAAAAAACTTTTTTTTGTCTTTACCTATTAAAAATATATTAAAATTTTAAAATTGGTTATAGTTATTTTTTATATGTTCAAAATTTTAATATATTTAAATATATTCAGTTATACAAAATTTAAAATTTGTTATACTCAACATTTTCTTTTAGCATATTTAAAATTTTAATATATTTAATTTTTTTAAGTTTTTAAAATTTAAAATATATTAAAATTTATTTTCTCTTTCCTATTAAAATTATAATAAATATATTAACATTTTAAAATATATTTTAAAAATATATTGAATATATTAAAATTTTAAAATTGGTTATACTTAACATTTTTTTAATGTATTTAATTTTTTAAAATATATTAAATATATTAAAATTTTAAAATTGGTTATAGTTAACATTTTTAAATATATTAAGAAAATCTTTTTGTCTTTACCTATTAAAAATATATATTAAGTACATAAATTTATGAATGTGTACTAAAATTAAAAATTAATATATAAATTTTGTAAATGTGTACTAAAATTAAAAACTATAACTAACATGTAGAGATTAATTTCATGCAAGAAAATAGTTTTAAAAGAATAATAATAACTAAATAGATATCAGTTTCATGCAATCAAAATACGTGGAGTAAAGTAGTGCTTAGCACAAAAAAGAGAAACTAAAACGATTTTTATTTAATTCATAATTAATTTTACTATTTCGTTGATCCTCGATTAAGTATAAACCGTATTTATTCCAAAAGATATTTTAATATCTGTATAATATAAAAAATATAAATACAATATAATTAATTATTATATTATAATAACTATAAAATATAAAATAAAATAAAAATTTTAAGTAACTTACCTTTTCTTTTTTCCTCTTTTCTTTGTTCTGAAGGGGGAACCAAACCCCTTATATAACATTGGCTTTTGTTTAATTAATATTTAACTTTATGACTGGTAATATCACCGATATGATGTGATCAGTTATAATATATATTTTAATTTTAATTTAAATTTTTACTTTTTAATATATATTTTAAATAAATTCATTTTTAACAAATATTTTTTATTTTTAATTAATTCAAATTTTTTAAATAAAATATTATTTTAACTTTTAAATAGAATTTAAAAATGGTTTGAATATCTTTAAAATAATTTAAAATCATAATTTAAAATATTATAAAACAAATTAAATAATATTTAAAATATTATAAAACTAGTAATAAATTTGAAAGGTCATATATTTAAATTATTTAAATATTTTATATTATTAAAAATATATTTAATATTTAAAAAGAATATTTAAAATTTAAAAATATTTAAAATAATATATAAAATTTAGAAAAATAATTTAAAAATATATATTCAAAATTTAAAAATATATATTATAAAATATTTCAAATATATATTTTAAGTTTTAAAATTAATCATAAAAATAAATAAAATAAAATAAATAAAGATAAAAGACAAAATATAAAAAAAGTAAAAAAATAATTATACAGAGAGTAAAATTGGGGTGAGTAAATTATTTAATTAAATATAAATAATGAAGTTTATTTTGGAAAATAGAAAAAACAAAATCGAGTTAGATCAGATTATAAGGTACTTGGTCAAAAAGTTCAAGAAGCACTCGTCATTGGTCCCAATGAGAGAGAGACCGAAAATTCCCTCATGGAATATGAAGGGGCGGCAACCCTAATAAAAACACTAGCGTGTGTCGCCCACCCTACTCTTACTCTAAGTAGCAAGTTATTTTTCTATTTGAAATAAACCTTTCAAATTCAACAAAGATTCTGCATTCTCTCTCTATAAATATATGACATTGTTAGAGCTATAAACATAACTTTAAGATATTGTCATTCTACCCCAAAATAGGGAGACTTTTGTTCTTTTGGACTTAAATATTTTTTTCTGGAATAACGATTCTATCGGTTTTTATTTAATAAGAGAAATTTCTTTTTCACCTTAAAAAAATAGAAAATTATTTATGGTTCTGTGTTTTGATTTGAATAGTTCGAGTCCACACTCGAAGTTGTTCGTGGTACAAGAATAGCAAAGAAAATCGCTTGGTTGAAAGCCGAAATGATAAAAACCATCTAGCCGAAAACACAATTATGAATTCGGTCTAGGGTTTATTGCTATAAATATCACAAACCAGATTGATTTTTAAAATTTTAATTTTCCGTTGTACAAAAAAACTATTTTCGAACCAAATTTTTTCCAATAGAAAGTGCTAAAACTCTTCCCTCGTATGCTGATACCAACCTAAAATAATGACAACATCAATTGGACCACATCTTCGACCTCCATCGGCAACAACTTATTTTCTTCTCTGTTGATGTTCTCTAACCTTATAATCCACCACTTCACGAAATAGGGTGGGGTCATAAATTTGACTGTTTTCTTTAAACTCCTTATAAGTTTCTTCTCACTCCCATAAACTTCTGCTTCAACACTAGCCATAAGTTTGGCTATTTCTCTTCCCCAAAATCCTTTAATTTTAGCTTCTTAATATATCACCACTCAATTTGCTGCTACTTTTTGAAAATATTCAGAAGCACACCAGGTTGTCTTAACCTAACCTGAGCCTTGAGCTATGTACTTGTCTAGGTACAACTTTAGCAATTTGAAGTGTCCCTGGGCAAAGGGAATTATCTTTAGGTCCAAATCGTGTATTTTTCTAGTTTTTCTATAAAATTATAATATATATACACACATAATTGATGGGTGATGTCAATTCAATAAAGCACTTACGATATACTTGGTTTCTTGGAATGAAATAGTTTGTGAAGGAATTGTGTTCTATAAGAATGAAATAGAAGTGTTATGGAACACGGTGTAATAACTTTAATAATAATTTTGTTAGATGAAATGTAATAAACATGTTGCATTACTTTGTTTGATTGAGTAAAATAGTATGGCATAATGTCAAATTTAGCTCTTAACGTTTATGTCTTTTGTCAATTTGGTTATTTTTTAAAATTAAATTTGGCCCTCAATATTTTAAAAAGAGTCGAATTTGACTATCAACCTTTTGAAAAAGAGTTAAAATGATATCTTTTTAATGAGAATACTAAGTAAAATGTTAAATTTTTAAACACAACAACCTACATGACAATCTATAAGTACTCCATGCTAATTTTTTAAAATTTTTATAAACTTTTTATTTTAATTTTGATTCTTTTATCTTTATAATTTTTGAATTATTTTTTATGTGACATATCAGCAGCTCTTCAATGCCACTGGCCACCGCTGTTGAACCAAATTTTTTTTAGGTTTTTTCCTTTAAATCTTATCTTCTCAGCTTATTCTTCTTTTAAAAGAAAATTTAAAAGAACCCTGGATGTAAAAGATTATAATGAGATTTTCACCCAAAAAATTCTAGTTGCTCACTCCGTCGTTTTACTTTTTAATTTTTTTCTTTGGGTTTGTGTTATTCAACCTTCTGTTGATGATTATTTGATGTATTATTAGGAAAAAATATGAGAAATATATATGTCAGTGAAAAATAATATTTTTGGGGGCCTTTTCAAAACAGAAATTGCTTATAATTTTTAAGAAGATGAAAGTAAAGAAAGACTATGTTGGAACCCGGTGCCATTAGTAGACGATCTGAATAGACGATCCAAAGGGTGGGTGGCTGAATGGGAACTCAAGAAATAATTCTAGAATGAGGAATGGAAAATCCAACAAAGAAAATGATACAGTAGACCCATTCAATAATGGCTCCATTAAATTAAACCATTCATAGACTAGTATATAAATTCAAATAACAACAAAACTAAAGTTGTTAGCTTCTTGCTCTATTGACTCATTATTGACATTCATATACATGATAGAAATTATATATTTAATGTGAAAATATAATTAAAAATAATGTATAATAAATAAAAATTGTATGGTTTAAAATTAATAATAATAATATGTACTAAATCAAATATGACATGTGTGGGTGAAAATTTGGGCTATTTTATTAAATTGATCTAAAATAATTGATATTTACAAAAATAACTCAGGTTCAAAAATAATCATCAAAATGACTTGAAATGAATAATAGAATGAGGTTTTGGCCTTCTAATGGCCGGCACCATCTCGTATTTTGGCCCCATGATTACCTAATGATTGTGTCAGGCTTTAAAAAATTGATTTTTTTGATTTTGGCTTTCTAATGGCTAGTATCGTGATATTTTTTTTAACTCGTATTATACTGGTATAAAAAATATGAGTATTTAAAAAAATTGATATTTTTTAAATACTCGTATTTTTCGTACTTGGTGCCGGCCATTGACAGGCCAACACTAAAAAAATTTGTATTTTTTTCGTACTAGGTGCCGGCCTTTGACAGGCCAGCACCAAATTTTTTTAAATACTTGTATTTTTTATACCAGTATGATATGATTTTTTTTAAAAAAATATATTGGTACCAGCCATTGGAAGGCCAAAAAAAAAATTTTTTTAAAGCTTGACACAATCATCAGGTAATCATGGGGCCAAAATACGAGGTGATGCCGACTATTAAAAGGTCAAAATCCTATTCTACTATTCATTTTAAGTCATTTTAATAATTATTTTTGAACTTGGGTCATTTTTATGAATATTAATTTTTTTGAGTCAGTTTAGTAAAATAGTCAAAAATTTGTGTAATAATATTACAATTAACAACTCGGTATATCAAATACGAAAATCAATGTTAAGAACAGTGTAGTCAAGTTCTTGAAGAGACAATAATTGCTGAGAAAATCAATGTTAAGAACAGTGTAGTCAAATTCTTGAGAAACAACAATTGGTGGCAATCTTGAATTGATTCTCCATCACTCACTGATATTAAGGGAAAAAAAGTAATTGAGTTAAAAAAATATAAGGATTTAATTATTTTCTTTAAAAAGTTTTAAAATTTTTTTATGTATTTTAAAAATTCAATTACCTAAATGAGTGCAAAAGAAAAATAGAGACTTAATTACTTTTTTTAATTTTTGAAGATTTTTTAACCATCAAAATTTTACATATATGATAAGAATAAACATAGTAATAAATTAAAGGGTTGAGTTTTTAAAATATTACTCATATAAAAATTATAAAATTATGTAAAACTATATATATATATATATATGTACTCTTTTACTCTCACTTCATCCTCACCCCAACTTTCTCTCACATTCAATTTCCCGCCTTGTTTATTTTATTCTAGAAAACATCACAAACCCAGAAGTTCATCTCTCTATCTTTTGCCTCTCCAAAAGGGTATGATGATTTAGTATGCTTTTCTCATCCTTTTCGTAAAAAACTTATTTAACTAAAACTTCAACATCTCTGTCCCTCTCTTTTTTTGAGATAAATTTTTGGATTACTTTGGCATTAGAGGTGACGCGTAGTGGTTTTCGCATTCCTTCAAAGCCATAACTTTTAATCTTGTCTCATAAGTTAATCAATGATAAAATTTTATTTTTTCATGTTTAGTAACTTCATAAATTAATATAAAATAAAATTATATTTTGATCTCTAAAATTTTATATTTAGGTTCCAATCCTTGAGGACAAAGTTTCTATTTAATTTTTAAAAGTTTTAGCTTAATTTACATTGATATTACTAATAGTGTAGAAGGATATGAATTTAAACATGCTAAAGTACGTTCCGATTATAAATAGTTTTTTTTATTCTTTTTCTTGACAAGAAATGGAAAAAAATTGAAAACATTTGGACCTGGTTTCATTTTGGTTGGTAGTAAATTGGGTTAATTCAATTTTCTGTTTCAAAGTTAAAATTATATATATTTAACTTTTATTACTTTGATTATAAATATTGATATAAATTAGTTGAGAAATGGAACAGATGTGGTCAATTTCGCCTGAGATGACGCCTTGGCATTCTATTACTGAAATTGAGCATGGACATTCCTCCTCCCAAGAGGTATTTCAAACATTGTTGCGTGAGTTTGAACTAAATGTATAAGAAAGAAAAAGAAGTTTGATCCTCCCAACAAAAAGTAAGTTGATTAAATTTCAAAGATTGATGATGAAATTGGTCCAAAGAAAAAGACTAAAGTGATAAAATGGATAAATATTAGGGATTAAATTTGTCATTATAGTAATTTAAAATAATCTAAGCTGAAATTTAGAGGAAAATTATTAATTGAGTTATATAAGCAGTTTAATTTTTTAAAAAAATCATTGATTGAGTTTTAATTTGTTGACATTAACATTATTGTTAGTATAAGAGGATGTAGATTTGAGTGTGTTCAAACCCGTTTTATTTTCCTTTTAAGAGTTGAGAGAGATTATGGATAATTTCAAATATTATATCAAAATTAATATAAAATTTATTTTCTACTGTTTCTCCATTTTTTAAATTTTCAATAACCATTAAATTTTAGTTAAATAACCTACATATTATTTTTGAAATGAGTGGGTTGAAATCTTATATGTATGGAGTTATGATTTATAAAATTTTATTTCTACCTAACTTTTTTTAAAATAGATTTTATATTTTTGTTGATTAAGTTTTGGTTTATTTTGTATCGATATTATTGTTAATGTAGAAAAAATTAGATTTGAACGTGCCAATATGCTGAAGCACATTTTTCCTCTTATTGGGTTAGGAAGAAATTATAAATAATTTTATAAAAAGATGATGTTTTTAAAATGTTTTTTGGTTTTTTTTCTTGACAACAAATCAAAAAAATTGAAAACCATTTTGACCTATAATGGTTGGGTCTAAATTGGGTTAGTTTGATTTTCTGTTTCAAAGTTAAAATTTTATGTTTAGTTTTAATTATTTTTAAAATTTTTTATTATAAATATTAAATAATTGGTTGACAGTTGGAACAGATGAGATCAAGCCTGCCTTTGCATTGCCCTTCGCCTTATATTGAGGAAGGTGATGTTAAGCATGGAATTTCCTCCTCCCAAGAGGTAATTCAAGCACTGCTATACATTTGTTTTTTTAATGCATTGCGTAAATAAAAGAAGCAAAAGGCTTAGTTAATAAAAGAAACAATATGCTGTGGGTTGAAAAATAATGAAGTAAAAAGGAGGGAGAGAGCTATGTATTACACTAGTGAGAGTGTAAGTGTTAAATGAATGAGTGCAATTTCTTAAGATTAAAAGTTTTTAAATTGAAATTGTTGTTCAAATGATATTAATATATAAATTTTCAAGCAATTTCAATAAATAAGTTCAACTAAATCTTTTATTTTAGTATAGATAGACACCAAGGTTAACCTCGGCAAACTTGGGGTGGAGGACTGAAAAGTTTACCATATCATGTGTGAGCTTGAAATATTTGATATATAAAATATTTAATACTAAATATATAGATATATAAAAAGAAAAAGAAATTGTTTGATTACAACTTTTAAGAAATAGTATTTTGATTAAAACTAATTCATACCACTTTCATAATTATTATTTTTGTATCTATTCACTATTTTCATTACTTTTTACTCTCACTTCATCCTCGACCCCAACTTTCTCTTTCATTCATTTTCTTTCCTTTTTTTATTTTATCATCTTTCTTCATCTCGTTCTTCAATCTTATCTTTTTCTAGAAAACATCACAAACCCAACTGTTCATCTCTCTCAATTTTTTTTCTCTCTATAGGATAGGATGGTTTAGTATGTTTTCCCCTTCACTTGATTATCCTTTTCTTAAAAAAAAAAAATTGAAAATCTACATCATCAAAAATTTCTTTAACTAAAACCTCAGGATCTCGGTATCCCTCTCTTATTTTTACATGCTTGTGTTTTTAGGAGTGTGTTGATTTTTTAGTTATATATATTATTTTTGGGTGAAGTATGTTCTGTGGCAATCAACTCCCCCTTATTTCCTTCCTCCTTTTTTGTTCTGAGTTTTACATTTGTTTTTGGTAAGGGTAAAAAGGTATAAAATTTTCTTTTCGCTTGGTCTCCTAAAAAAGCTTTTTTGGTATAAAATTTTGAAGGAAGATGGTCAAAAGTGATCCAAAAGAAAGAGCTAAAGTCGTGAAATGAGTAAATGTTATGGGTTAAATTTGTCAGTATATCAATTTAAAATAATCTAAATTAATGTTTATTGAGAAATAAAATATTAATTGAGATATATGAGCAGTTTAATTTTTTTTAAAAAATAAAATTTGTGAATTGAGTTTTAATTTAGTTCGCATCAGTATTATTATTAGTGGAAGAGAATATAGGTTTAAGCATGTCTAAATGCATTTTATTCTTCTATTTAAGAGTTAAAAAATTATGAGTATTTGTAAATATTGTATCAAAATTAATATAAAAATATTTTTTAAGTTTTCAATAACTATTAAATTTTAGTTAAATAACTTTTTTTTCACCTGCAAAATGAGTGTGTTGTAATCTTATATCTGTATGGAGTTGTGTTTTATAAAAGAAATATTTCTACTTAATTCTTTTTTAAAAATAGATTTTATATTTTGTTGATTGATTCTTGGCTTAATTTGCATCGATATTATTTTTAATGTAGGAAGATGTAGTCCAGTATATACAAATATGTTTTTCCTCTTATTTAAAGATTAGGATGAGATTATAGATAATTTTATAATATATATATATATATATATATATATAATATTTTGAAATGTTTTTTTATTCTTTTCTTGACAACAAATCCAAATAATTGAAATCTATTTGGACCTATAATGGTTGGTTTTATTTTGGTTGGGAAAATTGGGTTAGTTTGATTTTCTCTTTGAAAGTTAAAAAAAAATTGAATTACTTATTTAAAATTGTTATTATAAAATTTTATATAAATTAGTTGAGAATTGGAACAGATTGGAAGAAGCTCGCCTGAGATGACTCCTTCGCATTTTGATATTGAGAAAGGGTGTGCTGAATTTGAGCATGGGCTTTCCTCCTTCCAAGAGGTATCTCAAACACTACTATGCACTTGTTTTTTTTTTGTGCATTGCGTAAATAAAAGAAGCAAAAGCCTTACTTAATGAAGGGGGAGCTATGTATTACACTAGTGAGAGTGTGTAGTTTTTAAATGAAAGAGTGCAATTCCTCAACATTAAAAGTTTTTAAATTAAAATTGTTGTTAAAATGATATTAATTTATAAATTTTAAATAATTTTAATGCTTAATTAATTTGTGACATCAAATTTAACTTTTATATTAGTATAGGTAGATAGATACTAAGATTAACCTCGCAAAGTTGGGGTGGAGGACTAAAACACTTAGTTTGTACTTGAAATAGTTGATATATAAAATATCTAATACTAAATATATAGATATAGATATAGATATATAAGAGAAAAAGAAATTGTTTGATCAAAACTCTAAGAAATAATATCTCATGCTTTTGTGCAGAGAATGACTTCAGACAATAGTGACTTGCCTACAACTGTAAAAGAGGTATTTGAAAAAGTATTATATTAAGGTTAATCTTCACAAAGTTAAGGTGGACTGAAAAGCTGATCATATCGAGTGTGAGCTTGAAATAGTTGATATATAAAATATCTAATACTAAATATATAGATATAGATATATAAGAAAGAAAAAGAAATTGTTTGATCAAAACACTATGAAATAATATCTCATGCTTTTGTGCAGAGAATGACTTCAGACAATAGCGACTCGGCTACAACACTAACAGTTGTATTTGAAGTTAAAATAGAAGTGGTATTTGAAAAAGTGTCCTATTGCTTTTTCATTGAGTAAATTAAATGTAGGTAGCTAAGGCCTTAATATAATTGTTTGATGTTAACAGGAAAGTTTTAAAATTTTCAAAGTACCTCGTCGTTTACGTGAAGTAAATAAAAAAGCCTACGAACCAAATGTGATTTCAGTTGGCCCCTATCACTACGGTAACCCATATTTGGCAAGGATGGAAGATTTCAAAAAGTGCCAGTTTGAGAAGTTTGTTGAGAAATCCCACCTTGGTCTCAACCAATTTCGAGAGGCAATGAAACACTTGAAAGGAAAAACTCGCAAATGCTATGAACGACCTCTTCCTCGTGTCCTTGAAGATGATGCAAATTTTGTAGACATGATGGTGTACGATGGTTGCTTTGTTGTACGTCTAATCCTGAAGGGTTATCTAGATGATTTTAGTGAACTGGGACGACATATTTATGATGAGATGCTCCAGGATTTATTATTTCTAGAAAACCAGCTTCCTTTCTTTGTCCTTTTGAAGTTGTATAGCATGATAAACCCAAATCCTGGACCTAGAGGACATTTTAATGTCTTGGCTACATCTGCTCTTGAATTTTTCGGCAAAAATTCCTTCTCCTTACCCATAAATACTACTAGTACCAGGCATCTTCTACACTTGGTACATTCTACTTTCCAACCTTCAGAAATCCGAGAAAAAGTAGTAAAAGAAGTGCCATGCTGCGTTCCAAAAAATACTAGTATCAAGCGCCTTCTACGCTTGGTACGTACTACTTTCCACCCTTCAGAGACCCAAGCAGAAGTAGAAAAAGAAGAAGAGAAACTCCAAAGCTCACGGAACTCGATGCCTAGCGCAACAGAGCTGGAAGATGCAGGAATCCATTTATTAAGTGTCCCTAATCCAGAAATGCAAAACCAGGAGAAATGGAAAGAGTGCATGTTTGGTATAACGTTTGACAATGGCACCAAAGAACTCAAGATTCCAACCTTACAAGTCGACGATTTCACAGAGCGTTTGTTTCGAAATTATATGGCCTACGAACAATTCTTCCCATGGGATTTGCCAACTTACTTTGTTGATTATGTGGTATTCATAGATGGTCTCATCAACACAAGCAAGGATGTGGAGCTACTCCGTAAAAGTGGAATTATTGATAATTTGCTAGGAAACGATGAAGCAGTTACCCAAATGTTTAACAAATTGTGTGACTTCATTTCATACAACGACAAAGGCTTTTACTATAAGGACATAGCTAGTCAAATGAACGAGCATTGCAAGAGAAAACGGAACATATGGAAGGCAAAATTGAAGAAAGATTATTTTAACACTCCCTGGTCACCCATATCATTTCTTGCTGCACTTATCTTGCTCCTGCTTACTGTACTACAAACTATATTTTCGCTTCTTTCTTATTATCACCAGAGGCAGTAAGACTACCGAAGACAAAGTGTATGATATCATGTAAGTATAGGCTGCTAGACCTAACAGTTGATGTTATTCTCATCTTCATGTATACCTATAATCCTTTTGGTTTTGTTAATCATGGATTCATTTTGTATGTATACTTCACAGGTCGTTGTCGCCTTTTTTTGGTGCTTTCGACTGTTGATCAGGGGGTTGACTTCCGCCATATGGGAGTTTTTAATTTCAAGCAACATTTGGTGACTATGCTTTAAAGGTGTTATCTTGTTTCTAATGTAATTTCTAGACTTACATAGTAGTGAATTTGTGGATTTCTCTTTTCATGTCATTTAATTTGAACTGTCTAATAATTATCGGAATTCTAAATAAATAATGATTAGAGATCTTATCATTTGTGTATATATGTGGAAATCATGAATATAGAATATAAAAATGTGTTTAAAATAACATATGAAATATAAATAATAAAACATATATATAATTTGAAACTAATTAATAATAATACATTAAATATATATAATGTTTACTCTAAAATAATTTGAGCTTTTTAATCAATCAGCTAAACTACCAGTCATTGTCAAAATTTGCCACCTAAGTGCAAAATTTAGTGAACAAAAATTTGTAAAAAAAAAAAATTCATACCCGACCTCCATCGCCAACAGCCAGTTTTCTTTTCTGTTGATGTTTTGCAACCTTATAATCCACCACTTCACGAAATAGAGTCGGGTCAAGCACACAATTCTCACTCCCACATAAACGACTGCTTGTACACTAGCCATTAGTTTGGCTATTCCCCTTCCTGAAAATCATTCTGTTTTACTAGCAGCTTCTCTTAAGATATCATTACTCAGTCCCTTGATTTCAATTTGCTGCAGCTAATTTTTAAAATAATTGTTAGAATTAAATGACCCAAATTTTTATTTAAATAAAATACAGTGGTAAAATAAAATAAAAGTAAAATCTATATAGAACTACATTTCTTTTATTTTATTTTAGAATAAGGTTTTTTAAACCTTATTAAACTCCATCTATTTTATATTGATTAGAATAAGGTGTTTCAATCTTACTAGAATATGGCTTTACAAGCCTATAAATAGACATAGTCTATTCCTAAAATACCCCTAGGTGTTGAATGAAGTTTTGTGGATGTGATATGCATACATATGATGTTCTGCTTAGGTTGCATATGGGGCGGGAATTATGGTACGAAGGAAGTATATGAGGATCGCATGGTTGCCTGACAATCGTGGATCCACCGACAGCTTTTAAAGCCCAATATGTAATGAAGGTAGTTTCGAAACCGGGCTACCATTGGTGTGAGGGATAGGTGGGTCGATATTTATATCCCCACATATTGTGACGGGGGACGGAGCTTGTGTGTAGCGGATGGATAATTTGGATGGGATTGCATTGTATGTTGGATGATTTCTCTTTGAATGCTTGTTTTTCATCGAGGGTTGTATACACTGAGTTTGAGAAAACTTACCCCTTCTTTTATTTTAATTTCAGGTGATGCTCAGTAGAAGTTTCGATGTTTAGAGGGACTCTGGGTGGCCGGCTAGTAAGATAATTTGGACTTGGTTTATTTTTAAGTATTTAAGTTGTTATTTCTTTTGGAGTGTGTTCAGATCAGATTGTAATAAGGTTTTCATTATGTTTCTATAACTTGAATTATTATTATTATTTTCATTGTAATTATGAGAAGTTGAACATGGATTTCTTAATTATAGTATGTTTTCTACATTTTCGCAACTAAGTTTTAAAAAAAAAAACAAATTGTAATAGCCTAAATTTTTTATGATCTCGATTTTATTCCAGTTGGTTTATAATGTATGTTTTGGGCTTCGAGGGCCCAATAGAGAGACGTTATGATTATTTCAAAATATGAATAATAAATGACTCAAAATTATCTGAAAAATGTTCAGTAAACTCCGGTAATGCCTCGTACCCTATTCCGGCAATGAATACGGGTAGGGGGTGTTACATTTGTTGGTATCAGAGCTACGGTTTAGTCGGTTCTCGGACCGAACGTAGCATATGTGAAGTCTAGAAATACATGTCATTATACAACCTGTGATAGTGTGATATCTCTCGACTTTGATAAGAATTCTTTTACTAATAGATAGATATGCCCCCAACCGAGCTAGTTTCGACAGTGATGAAAGTGATATTTGAGTGTTTGAAAAAAAAAAGAAAGGAAAAAAAAGAAAAAAGAGAGAGGGGGAATTGCCTATGATAAGTAAAGATTTATAAAAGTATGAAATAAATGTTTGTAATAAATATATTAATGATAAAAGTCATGTGATGTGTACATATATAAAAGCCAAAATCTAAGGCTTTATGACCTCTACCCCCTCATAAGTATAGTTTTATATAGAGAAATTTACCAGATTTATATTGATAAAGTTTATAAGTGTGAAATTGAAGAGTTCAGTGGCTAAATGATTAATAACGCAAATAGAACTAAGAATAGGTTAGTTAGTAAAGATGATTATAATTGAGATACCAGATCATCTATTTTGAAGATTATTCAGAATATGCAATATTACTGTTAAGAAAGAAGTTATTCATGATGAATCGATTTATTCAAGTATGGTATTCACAAAACGAAATTTCTGGGAAATTTCTGGAAAATTTCTGGAAAATTAGTTCCTTTAGTGAACTGAATAATTTGATATTATTGATTGCTTTAGTAGTTAGTGGAGTAGTAATGAAATCATAAAAGTATTTGAAAGCAGTTGTTATAATTGAATATGATGCAGGATTACTTCTGGGTATTTTACATGTTCTACTATTTTCAGAAATATTAGTGAATGTTCATTTTCATATGTGACTCTTATTTACATGGAAAGGTTGTTTGATTATGATATTAGAAGGGATTATTAAAAGTATTAATAAACTATGATCAGTACTGTTCTATCCTTCTCTAGTATTCTAATCGATTATGTTTGAGAGGACACTTGATGGAAACATTCATATGATATTACTTTCTACTTCTATTGGGTCGAAGCTCTGAATTGCAAATATGATTTATTCGTGAAAGATATTCATTGACTAAAGATGAAAGTTCTGTTGATCAAAGCATCACTTCTAGTTCAGCCTAAATCAGGTAAGAAAGTTGTGATTTACATTGATATACCATTGAGTGGGTAAACTGTGTTTTGATGCACTAAGACAAAGTAATGGTCTATACTTTTAAACAATTAAAAATTGTATGAAAAGAATTACTTGATATATTATTTAGAAGTGGCAGTTAATGTTTCAGCCTTCAAAACTGGTGATACTATTTGTTAGTAAAAATAAAATAAATAAATAAATAAATAAATTTTGAATCTCTCCATCGAAGGAATTTTCGAGGACGAAAATTTTAAAAGGGGGGAGAGTTGTAATAGCCTAAATTTCAACGATGTCGAAAATAGTGGTTCGAGACCACCAAATCCGACAAATGAACTCGTAGATTATATTATTTAATATTTACGAGCCAAATGTAGTTTTTAAAAGATTTTTGGAATAGTAAATTGTGTTTTATAAAGATTTATTTGGTCAAGAAATTGAGAAAAAGAGGTATCGAGATCTTGATGTTATAAACCGAACCAAAAATATTTTTATAAATATTTACGGAATGTCAATAAGGTAGTATTAAAATTTCGTTAGAAAATTTTGACGTTTGGGTGGTCAATTAAATAAAAAGGATTAAATTGGAAAATGTGTAAAATTTGCTAAAAGGATTAAATAGCTCAATTGTCAAATGAGGAAGGACCTAAAGTGAAAATAAGCCCAAAGGAGATATTTTGGGCGGCAATAGCTGAGAAAAATCAGGAAATGGGTGAAATAAGGGCAAAATTGGAAAATTGCCAAAATTAGCTAAATAAAAATGGGACTAAATTGGAATATCTAGAATTCTCTTCATTTCTCTTCATATTCATCAGCTGAAAAACAGCCACGGAAGGGGTTTAAACTGGTTTTCATGCTCTAGCTTCATGTAAGTTTAATTCTTGCTTTCTCCTTGAAATTTCTATGTTTTTGGAATTTTACAATTGGGTCCAACTTACTATTTCATTAGTTTTTGATTCCATGGCTAATTTTTAAAGTTTTTATGGATGAGTGCTGAAATAATATGATGAATAATCATAGAATTGAAGCTTTAATTTTGGTATATGATGATTTTATCAAGTAAAATTGATGGAAATTCATTTTAGGACCTAATTAAGAAAGAGTTTGGAATTAATGTCTAATGCTAAAGTTCTGAGTTTTAGGGGTTATGAAGAAGTTTAAAATGATAGAATAAAGTATTAATTGAGAAAAATTAGCTCAATTTAGGGGTTAATTGAGCAAGGACTGAATTGTATAAACTGTGAAATTTGGGGCAAAATGGAAATCAACATTTTTCACTAAAACTGTTTTGGACAGCAGCAGTAGTGTAACTTTGAAAAATCACCAAAAATTGTATAAATTGAATTAGAGGATGAATAAAATATGAAATTAAAGCTTATTGAGTCTAGTTTATTATAAAAGAAACAATGTAAGCAATAGAATTGTGAATCATGAGATATAATAAATTTTATGAGACAAGGTCAGAATGATTTTGGGTTCCCCTATTTTGACTTTGAACAATCATAAAAAATTGGATAAAAATAATTAGGGGCTTAAATTTATATGTTTAGAATCCTTAATGAGCTATTTTCCATAGAAACAAACGAAAACATCATTTGAATCTTGTACGAGGATATAATTAATTTTTAGTAAAGAAGAGTCGGAACTGTTAGACAGCAGGACAGGGGTAACTTCAAAGAATAAACTGTACTTATTGGCTAAACCAAAAATTCTGAAAATTTTATGGTAAGAAGATATATGAGTCTAGTTTCAGGGAAAATTATCAGATCTTAATTTTGAGTTATATAGCTCCAGATATAAATAATTTAGTGACTACGACATAGATGGACAGCTTGAATATTTATAAAAGTAAATAACAAAGATTATAGATAATGTTACTTACAAGTATGTTATATACATTAAGGGGTTTTATGGAAGAGGTGGAGAACTTTTTTCATTGAGAGTTCGCGATGAAGAACTTGTTCATTGAGAATTCGTGTCAAGGTGGAGATTATTAGAATTAAATGATCCGAATCCTTATTTAAATAAAATACAGTGGTAAAATAAAATAAAAGCAAAATCCATATAGAACTACACTTCTTTTATTTTATTTTAGAATAAGGTTTTAAACCTTATTAAACTCCATCTATTTTATATTGATTAGAATAAGGTATTTCAATCTTACTAGAATATGGCTTTACAAGCCTATAAATAGACATAGTCTATTCCTCTTATAATTAAATTCGAATTTGACATAGTGAATTTTCTTCTCCTCTGCTGGTGGTTTTTTCCCGAAAGGGTTTCCACGTAAAAATCTATGTGTTCTTTATTTTATTTTATTTTTCACAATTATTCTGCAGCACACTAGGTTTTCTCGAGCCAGCCTGAGCTATGTACTTGACTACTTATCTAGGTACAGATTTAGCAGTTTGAAACGTTCATCTTCCCTAGGTAAAGGGAATTCCAATACTTCATCAATACGATCGGCCATAGCAGAATCAAGATCAGCAGGACAGGTTGTAGCAAGAGCGAGGACTATATCCTTGGACTAGTCACCAGTGCGAAAAAAGAAGGGCATTCAATGCACTTCTCCGAGCTTTACTAATGTAGGTTTTGTTCCCTCTGCAAAAATAGTTCGGCCAACAAAATCAATGGAGCTAGTAACATTTTCATCCTTTACTTTGGCGTACAACAATTATAGTTGTGGAAATTCTGCATTTTATTTTATTTTATTTTGTAATTGTTAACGTAGAACACTCTTCCGAGTAAACAATCATGAAGGAAAATTGTTTAAATGAGCATAAAGGAATTTGTATTTTTATCATACAAAATATATTGGTAAGTTATATGCAAACTGAAACTCTTTGAGAGATTGCAATTAGAGGAAGAACTACATATTAACAAGTTTGTTGATGCCTGATCTACAAAGGAAAAGCTCACCATAACATCCTGAATCAAATCATGCATGTATATATTGTCCCAAAAAGAATATGATTCACTACTAGGAACTAAATGGTGTCACTTGCGCAAAAATGCATCCGCTCCATCAATGAATAACAACAAGCCCCTCTTGGACTTCTTTGTCTAGTCAAATAAATAGTGTATCTTCGTAGCAGCCTGTGGTCCCATTGGAGCAACATCTAACCCCTGAACGTGAATATAAAAATATTAGAGAATGAAAAGAAATGAACAAAAAGAATTTCAGATTTCAAACACTTATCATGAACTATTTTAATGGTGCATCAAAACAAATGAAATAAATTTGTATAGTTTAATTTCTCATGTAGACAACAATGAGAACTAGTAAGATAGAAATAGCATGTCATTAGGAAAATTTCTATGTAAGCAAGTGATGATGACACTATTATACAAATGAAAGTGGCATTATGGTGCAAGTGATAACAACACATCTGTGCAAATAATAGTGACACTCTGGTGCAAATTTTATCGACATTTCCTTATATTCTATAGGTTCTATTAAGTCTACAAATGGGCAATAGATTTTCAAGGTAATTGAACTCAATAACAACATTGGTAAGTAGCTTATAAACTTGTTAATTTGATATTTTATATGGCTATTACTGAAATTAAATCATGTATGATGGTATTGGTTCATAAGTGTTAAATGTATTTATATAGGTAATTATTTGATTTAAATTAAAGTTTAATTCTTGATATGCTTACTAAGCTCTTGTGAGTTTAACGCATTTTCTTTTCAAACGCATAAGTGAAAACTCGTTTTGAAGCTTTGAAGTGAAGGTAGATTTTTACTCATCTCATCACAAAACAAGTTTGGAAGACAGTATGAATTTAAATTTGTGGTTATAACTTTTGGCATGTGCTTGGAAAAAATATCAAGTATGTTTATGGATTAATTCAATGGAAGCATAGGTGATTTTGACTCTCTTTGTAAATTTTGTAATTGGATATGTTTGATTTGGTATTAAATTGAAATAGGTGACGTTTAAGATTGGAAATTGGAATATTTGGATGATTTATTGCTTGAAATGGTTGACATATACCATACGAATGTTATAATAGGAAGTGAAATGCTGAAGTCACTGTGAGTTCAAATTAGTGAATGACGCAGCAATGTGGTACTCTCATGAAGTCGCGATGAGTTTATGTCAGTGAGTGACGTAGCAATGTGGAATCAATGAAGTTGCAACGAGCACTGAGAAGTTTGGAACATTACAATCTAGTCCCTGAATAACCTTCTATCACCTTGGGAGCTTTTGTAAGCTCGAATAAGTTCTTAAATCACATTTTAATTGCATTATGAGCTTAATGACTTGAGTATGAAGTTTTAATTGATATGGAATTACTGGAATTGTTCCAACAACGAATATGATATCTTCGTACCTTAACCTGACGATCGGGTCTAGTAAATGGCGTTACAGGCACCACCTTAACTTTTTCACTATCATCAGCTAATCATAAGATTTAAAAAAGAAAATTTAGTGGTGTCGTCGAACACATTGACATCACCAATTTGAAATTTTAAAAAATGGGTGTTGTATAAACAAAAAAAAAAGTGACGCAATGGTGTCACCTGATAGTGTCACTTTAGCAAATGAATTGAAATTGGGTTACATATATATTTTAGGGGATAATTTCTTCATAAACTCTTGCTTATTATTTTCTGTCGAAACCATTCTTAATTTTGAAAAACGGTACCGACTTCGAAATGAAATATGGAGTCGCCACTAACCTTTTTTGAGGTGTGATTGGAACAACCTTGTAAAATACTTTATTTTCAAAAACTCAATTTTGGCCTACGAAGTTCAGGAAAGCGGGTTCAGGATTCGTTACGTACGAGGAAGGATTAGCATCCTCGTAACGCCCAAAATTGGTACCAGATTGATTAACTAATGTCCTACTATCTAAAATTTGAAAAGTTTCAAAATACAATCCCTTTTAAAGAACGTTTAAATAACTCGAGTTGGAATTTAAGATTCACTTTTTCCGAAGGAATAAAATACCACATCCAGTACATTAGGATACGACATTTTAAGCCTTTAAAAACTGAGATCATCTCATGATTTCCAAAACATGCAATTAAAAGGATATTTAGTTATTTGGTCAAATAGAAAACCGAAACTCAGCACATTAGGGCACGATTTTCTAAATTTCCAAACACGAAATATTGCCTTGTTTGAAAAACTCTTGAATAAAATGCAATAATTAAATGAAATACATTTTTTATTTAAGGCGATGATTTGTTAATAAAAGCCATTACACTAATAAAATATAGAATACAAATGCTAAATGATAATTCACGGAAATTGCACAACATGCTAACTTTCAATGCTAATATAAACGATTAAGAGAAAATGTAATAACATAACTAATATCTCAAATAGTAAAAAACAATGTCAAGGCTAACATAAAAATGATAAAATATTGAAATTTCAATAAAAAATAAAGTAAATAACGGTTCAAAAAATATTTATATATATATACATAAAATAAAAGCTAAGAAATAAAATGAGACTTTACATAAAGGAAATCAAATATATATAAAATAAAGTATGTAAAATTAATGATATATAAAAATAGATAATTAACAAAACAACTTAAAAATATGGTGAAGTTTACAATGGATAATATATATATATATATATATATATATATATATATATATATATATGATAAAACATTAAAAACTTGAGTAAATAGCAAAGCAATTTTAAAAAAATGAATAATGTGATAAATTTTAAAAGAATAATATATACACATATGTGATAATATAAAGTAAATAACATATATTTAAAATAAATAATAACCGTAAATAAATAATAGAACGCTATAAAATAAAGAATACAACAAATTTTAAATTACAATTTAAAAAATATTAAAATTATATAATATACATAAGAGATAATATTTAATGAATCAAATAATATATAATAACAAAAAGAACAAAATAATTTTAAATAAACAATACATAAAATATCAAAATAAAAAATAAATAACAAATATATATAAAAAATTAAAATCCAACAAACTAGGGATTAAATCAGAAGAAAAATAAAATCAGAAAAAAAAGAAATATGCGTAATTTAATGCGCGTAAAAGCGCGGGAATCAATTGGGAAATTAATCCCTGCTCCCAAAACGCAACGTTTAAGCATGGATCGAAATGAAATATACGCGAAAATTACGGGGTGAAATTAAAAAGGAAACGAATGCATAGGATTTAATTAAAAACAAGTGAAAATGCAGAAGGGCTTATTGGGCAACTAGCCCTTCAAAGCAAAAAGCGCAGATCTTGGCCAGGGTCGGGTCGAAAATCGGGTCATACACCAAACGGCGTCGTTTTGGCATATGGGATCAAGGACTAAAACGGCGTCGTTTTTGAACGTCTATAAAAGCTAATAATTTTTTTAAAATCTTCATTTTGCACCTCTTAGAGAAAAACAAAATTGAGAGCCCTCTGCTCTCTCCTCCCTCCGATGGTCAGACCTCTTCGAGGATTTGCCCTACCGCTACTATGGCCAGCGACTAGTGTCGCGAAAAATGGGTTTTCAAACCCTGCCTTTGAGCGGCTTGGAAGGTCGAGCAATCGACACCCAAAGGGCCGAGAGGAGATGGCCCTCAATCCCTTCCCTTTTCGTGTCTGACCTCGACGACTGAGAAGGGCTCTCCGACATCACGGCCGTGGGGAACCAGGTGAGCCTCTTCCTCCTTCCTTCCCTTTTCTGCTAATATTGACTCTTTTTTTATTGATATATTCTTCTCTATTTTTTATTGTTATGTATGCCTCCGTTCCTTTTTTTTTTTACATTTTATTCTATTCAGCTTTATAGCCGAAAAAATACAAATAAAATAGGAAGAAAAATACAAATTTCCTTGCTGTAATTTTACTGTTTATTGTTGCTTTCTGTTGCTTATTAATCCTTGCTGTTATTCAATCTTCTCGCAAGTTCGGCCTTGTATGGAGATTGCAGACGTGGCCATGACGAGGCTGTGCGGCTGAAGCTCCTAGTGTTTAGGGTTTGCTGGAAATCAGTTTTGGGTTTGGGCCACTCGGACCTGTGTAATGGGTTGAGTTGGACTTTAAATAATAATTTTTATTTTCTTGTATGGTTATCGGCCCCAACAGATTGGGCCTGTTACATTTTCATTTTAAGGTACCTTTATTTTTTAAAATAACCACTTTAGTCCCTCTATTTTTACAATTTATAAATGCAATTATCAGATACTATCTGTTAGAATTAAGTGACCTAAATTCTTATTTAAATAAAATACGATGGAAAATAAAATAAAAATAAAATCCATATAGAACTAGACTTCTTTTATTTTATTTTAGAATAAGGTTTTTTAAACCTTATTAAACTTCATCTATTTTATATTGATTAGGATAAGGTGTTTAATCCTACTAGAATATGGCTTTACAAGCCTATAAATAGACATAGTCTATTCCTCTTGTATTGATTCAATTTTTGACATAATGAATTTTTGTAACGCCCCAATTTTCGGGAATCCTGTGAATGTTTGTAACACCCCGAACCGAGACCGTCGCCGGAGTCGAACACGAGGTGTTAACAGACTTCAAACCACTTATTGAAAAGTTCCAGACAAGCTGCCAATCTGTGTACTAGTCGCTTCAAAAATCATAACTTGAGTTTTAGAACTCGAAAATCAGTTTTGTAATTTTTTTCTGGAACTAGACTCACATTTCCGTCTACAGATTTTTTCTAGAATTTTGGTTGGGCCAATTGGTACAGTTTATTAGTTAAAGTCACCCGTGTTACAGGGGCCGACTACATTGACCTTCGCGCGTTACAACTCAAATAACTCCTGTGCAGGACTTCAATACTGGTACCGTTTGTTTCTATAGAAACTAGACTCAAAGAGGAATTCATACATATATGGTATGACTCCTAATTATTTCTGGTTAATTTATAATGAATTTTCAAAGTCCGAGCAGGGAATCCAGAAACCGTTCTGGCCCCGTTCCACTAAAACCCAAATATCTCTCAACATACAACTCATATAACCGTTTCGTTTCCTCCGTATGAAAATAGACTCATCAAGGTTCATTTACATAATTTATTCACTATTTAATTCTATTCCTACTATTTTTAGTGATTTTTCACATCCACGTCACTGTTGCTGCCAGCATCATATTCTAGGATAGACTTTCTCTAACACATAGTCTCTATGATTCAACCACCCTTTTTCATATATGGTCCAAAATATAAGCATGATGACCCATTCTAATGGCTGGTCATTGCCAAACACTTCCATGCCTCTTAATGAGCATATACATACCAAATAATTATAACATTATGCTCAAAACATTCATAAGCCATTTTCGCATGGCTAGGCAATATTTTACATACCGAGTTCAAACAAAACATAATAGCCTATACATGCGAAATGTTTTCTTAAACCATCTAAGAAGAAGATACCAAAAAGTCGCTAGGCGGTGTGATGACTTCGATGACAGTCCGAGCACGCAAAATGGATCAAGAACCTAAATAAACAACAAATAAGCACACCAAATGAGTACATAACTCGATGAAGTTGTAAGCACTACTCTACCATCAACAATAACAATCATAAGTGAATAATCAATTAATACAAAATAGATGTTTCCAGCCATATCAAACTATACTGCAATTTCTAAGATTTTTGGTTCGATCTCATGCCCAATCCTTCAACCAAATCAAGCGACAAGTCAGCCCAATCGATTTGAATCCGTTTCCTCAAGTTGGAACAACAATGCACTAGATAATTTTATGCGTACACCGTACAATCCCAATTCGATATTTAGTTAGTAACTCAATCACTTACCTCGTTCATGCACAATTTATTTCCACAACCGAATGTGACTATAGCAAATCGCACACATAGTGCTATAGCAAATCGCACACATAGTGCCATAGTAAATCGCACACATAGTGCCATAGTAAATCGCACACATAGTGCCATAGTGAATCGCACACATAGTGCCATAGTGAATCGCACACATAGTGCCATAGTAAATCGCACACATAGTGCCATAGTGAATCGCACACATAGTGCCATAGTAAATCGCACACATAGTGCCATAGTAAATCGCACACATAGTGCCATAGTGAATCGCACACATTGTGCCTTATGTCAATTCATCATGGTAAAGCAACTTACTAAATTCAATTTGTACATATAATCATAATAATAAATAGGAGAATCACTCGAAAAATATCTATCAAGGAGTTCTCACAACAAGTGCTTAGGACTTACCTTGTGTTGAGTATAACGGTTTCGACCCGGCTACTCGATGTCCTTGGCTTTGCCCTTGCTTGTTTCTCCTTCTTTAACTTCTCGGGCTTAATAGATAAATAAACTAGTTTAATCATCTTGCTATACATTTATAGTTCAATTACACATGCATATGTATATTTGTATATTCGCAACCATCCTCACTTATTACCCATTTGGTCAACAATCTAAGCCAAGATAAGGCTTCAATATGGTTGCCTCTAACCGAATACATGCACACCAATCTACTTCCTTTGGCCGAATATGCATGTCTATGTGGAGGCAAATTTTACACCTTATACTACACAAAAAACAGCATACATTTTCCTAATTAACGCATCACATATTGTAGTTCTATACACATCTCTCATTTATTTCATAACAAAACAACATCACAAGCATATAGACACCTCAAAATAGTATACATGTCATACCAATTCATCATGTGCAAACATATATTCATGTAGGTGCAATGGCGAATTCTCAAGTGGCTTATATCCAAATATACACACATATCCAAAGCTTAAATCTTACTCACCATACAACATGCATGAATCATATTTATGGGTACAACATGGCGAATACCACAACACCATACCGTTTCAATTTGGTCATGGTTAAACAAAGAACTTAGTATCTCATTCAAAAATGCTAAAAGAAAATCTAAGAACCCTCAATCTACCATCACATGAATCATTATCAAGCTTGATATTTAGCATGCAATGGCATTAACACCATAACAACTTTGGCCAAATACCATTTCCATGGCATAACAAAGATTTGAGCCATGGCTAACATGCACATCAAGTTAGCAACCAAGACATGCATGAAACCCTAACACAACCTCATACATACCTTAATCTTGATGCAAACTTAGCCAAATCTCCTTCTAGATCTCTTCCAAACCAAGCATGAAGCAAAAATCCTCCCCTTTTCCTTAGTATTTTCGGCCAAGAAGTGAAAAATGGATGAGCAAAATTTTCTTTTCTTTCCTTAGGACATTCGGCCAAGAGCAATGGTGAAAGATGAACACTTTTTTTTCCTTTTTTTTCATACTCTTATTTTATTATTTCTAACATGCACCACTAGCAAAACATGTTTGAAACATGTTTTCTTTTGCCCATATTCATCACCATGGCCGGCCACTATAGTCAAATTTGGGAATTTGACATGCAAGGACAACATTTCCTAGTGTGCATCAATAGGCCACTTCCACATTTGCCTATCTCAATTCTAAATTTTCTCACACAAGTCCTTTCTAGTGAAATTCACCTTTATAACACTAAATCAATCATCAAAAATGTCATACATGAATACTCACATATTATAGGCATCGAAATAAATTTTAAATTATTGTTATGCCTCGGTTTTGTGGTCCCGAAACCACATTCCGGCTAGGGTCTATTTTGGGTGTCACAACCCCCCTCTTAAGGAATTTTCGTCCCGAAAATCTTACCGTAAATAGGTTTGGATATCGTTCTTTCATAGAGTTCTCGGTCTCCCAAGTAGCTTCTTCTATCCGTGCTTGAGCCATAACACTTTCACTAGCGAAACCCGCTTGTTTCGCAACTCTTTCACTTCTCGCGATAGGATACGAATCGGTTCTTCCTCATAACTCATATTAGCTTGAATTTCAATTTCTGATGGACTAATCACGTGCGATGGATCGGATCTATAGCGTCGAAGCATCGAAACGTGAAAGACATCGTGAACCTTTTTGAGTTCAGGGGGCAAAATCAAGCGATATGCCACTGGACCGACTCGCTCGATATCTCATATGGTCCAATGAACCTCGGGCTCAACTTGCCCTTACGGTAGAACACGAGTATCTTTTTCCAAGGCGATACCTTGAGAAACACTTTATCACCCACGATACCGATATCCTTACGCCTCAGATCCGCGTCACGACTTACGGCGATCGGAGGCTATCTTTGACTTTCACGGATTACCTTCACTTTCTGTTCAGCATCCCTAATCAAATCCACCCCGAAAATCTTGCTTTCACCGAGCTCAGTCCAAAACAATGGCGTACGGCATTTACGACCGTACAAGGCCTCGTAGGGTGCCATCTTAATACTTGATTGAAATTTGTTGTTGTGGCGAATTCAATCAACGGCGAGATACCGTTCCCATGAACCACTAAACTCGAGGACGCAACATCTTAACATATCCTCAAGTATCTGAATTATCCGCTCGGATTGACCATCGGTTTGGGGGTGAAAAGCGGTCTTTGAAATGCAACTTGGTACCCAAAGCTTCTTGCAACTTTTTCCAAAATCGCGAGGTAAATCTCGGATCTCTATCTGACACGATAGAAATAGGCACCCCGTGTAATCTCACAATCTGAGCAACGTACAATTCCGCTAATTTGTCCATTGAAAAATCCGTACGTACGGGGACAAAGTGGGCCGACTTAGTTAGTTTATCGACAACGACCCAAATCGCATCCTTCTTACTCACTGACAATGGCAGTCCGGATACAAAGTCCATTGTGACTCGATCCCATTTCCATTCGGGTATCATGATCGGCTGAAGTAATCCCGATGGCACTTGATGTTCCGCTTTCACTTGTTGACATATCAGACACCTTGAAACAAATTCAGAAATGTCTCGTTTCATACCGGGCCACCAAAATTGGCGTTTCAGGTCATTGTACATTTTAGTACTACCCGGGTGGATTGACATTCGACTACAATGGGCTTCATTTAGAATTATCGAAATAAGTTCCGAATTCTTTGGAACACACAGACGACTTCTAAACCTTAAACAATCGTCATCATCAATTTGAAACTCTGATTCCTTGCTCAGAACACACTCAGCCCGTTTTGCAAGCAACTCCTCATCAACTTTACGAGCTTCCGAATTTGATGAGCCAACAATGGTTTGGCCTTCAATTGGCTACTAACACATTGTCGGGTAGAATAGACAAGTGTACATTCATCGTCGTAAAAGCAAGCAGTGATTTCGACTTAAGGCATCCGCAACCACATTGGCCTTTCCGGGTGATAATCAATAACGAGTTCATAATCTTTTAACAACTCGAGCCATCGTCTTTGTCGCAGATTTAAGTCTCTTTGAGTCATCAAATATTTGAGACTTTTGTGATCCGAATACACATGGCACTTCTCACCAAATAAGTAATGTCGCCATATCTTTAAAGCGAATACGATGGCGACCAATTCGAGATCATGGGTCGGATAATTTTTCTCATGTGGCTTTAATTGTCTCGGCGCGCATAGGCCACAACTCGCCCTTCTTGCATCAATACGCAACCCAACCCAAGTAGGGATGCGTCACTATAAACGACAAACTCTTTGCCCGATTCGGTTGCACTAGAATTGGGGCTTGATCAAATAAGCTTTCGGTTGATCGAAACTTTTCGACATTTCTCCGTCCATTCGAACTTAACATCCTTTTGGAGTAAGCCGTCATTGGCGTGGCTATCGTCGAGAAACCTTTTACAAATCGTCGGTAATAACAAGCAAGCCCAAAAAGCTTGAACCTCGGTAATATTTCTCGGAGGCTTCCAATTTAGTATGGCTGAAATTTTATTGAATTGACTCGAATACCGATGCAGATACCACATGACCCAAGAAGCTAACCTCTCTTAACCAGAACTCACACTTGCTGAACTTAGCATATAATTGCTTGTCCCGTAAAATTTGCAGCACTAACCGCAGGTGTTCAGCATGTTCGGTCTCATTTCTTGAATAGACCAAGATGTCATCAATGAATACGACTACGAATCGATCCAAATATGGTCTAAAGATTCGATTCATTAAATCCATAAATACCGCAGGGGCATTAGTGAGCCCAAACGGCATCACTAGGAACTCATAGTGACCATATCTCGTTCTGAAGGCAGTCTTGGGCACGTCTGAATCTCGGATTCGCAATTGATAGTAGCCCGATCTCAAATCTATTTTCGAGAACACCGAGGCTCCCTTTCAATTGATCGAACAAGTCATCAATACGTGGCAGCGGATATTTGTTCTTTATCGTCGCTTTGTTAAGGCGGCGATAGTCGATCTACGATCGCATGGTTCCATCCTTCTTCTTCACGAACAACACCGGCGCACCCAAGGCGAAAAACTCGGGCGAGCAAAACCTCTATCCACCAATTCTTGCAACTGCGCTTTCAACTCCTTTAATTACATTGGTGCCATACGATACGGAGCTATCGAAATTGGAGTGGTACCGGTACCAATTCGATGCCAAATTCTATTTCCGAGCAGGTGGTAAACCGGCAATTCTTGAGGAAAACATCAGGAATTCACAAACCACTGGCACAAATTCGGGTTTCTTCCGAGCTCCACGTCATCGAGCACATACGCAAAGGTACGCCGCACCTTTTCTTACATATTTACGGGCCAACATCGGCGATATTACGGTGGCAACCCTTTAAGTCCGTAGACTCAACCCGAACAATCTCGTTATTAGCGCACCTCGGATCGATAGTCTTGCCTTTGCAATTTATAACCGCATCGTGCATGGTCAACCAATCCAACCCAAGAATAACGTCAAATTCGTCGAGCGGCAAAAGCATCAAGTCCGCCAAAAACAAAAACCTCGAAACACTAGGGGACTTTTCTTACACACTTTGTTGACAAGCGCGTAATGACCCAAGGGTTTGACACCGAATTACAAACTCGATGAGACTCAATAGGCAAAGTCTTCTTTGGATGCTAAGGTTTCGCATATATAAGAATGAGTAGAACCGGGGTCAATCAAAGCAATCACATTAGTATCGAAAAGAGTGAAAGTCCGGTGATAACGTCGGGGAGGATGCCTCCTCTCGTCTTGCGGATGGCATATGCTCTAGCAGGAGGCGCTGAGTCTCGGATCGAGCAGTCGTGTCAGTAGCCCTCTCGACTACCACCCCTACCTCCGAAATTCTTGGTGGTCTACCTCTAGTTGTCATTCCACTAGGTCTCGCGACCTTGCATCCTATTCTTCTCATCGAGCCCGTGCAATCTCTAATGAGGTGGTCCTTGAACCGCATCCGTAACAAGCCTTATTGGTAGTCTTACCCCAACATTCACCTATGTGTCTTCTCCCACATTGGGGCATTGATTTCTCTTGACGGTTATTGCCCACACTAGCTACCGAAGTAGCTCGGGAGTCCGTCAATGGTCGTGGTCTAATGGAAATCCCTTGATCGTCCTCGATCTATTGGTGTTCTCCTGAACTTCTTTTACTGAAAAGCGGAGCTTTACCCGTCGATCTTTTGCGATAGTCTCTAGCTTCAAATTCAGCCTTCTTCTTCTCCTTTCCAAGTTCCTCCGCCTTGCAGGCTCGTTCAACTAGTGTTACGAATTCTTTTATCTCCAAAATACCCACTAGTAATCTTAGATCTTCATTCAACCCTTCTTCGAACCTCTTGCACATAGCAACCTCATCAGCCACACACTCCCGGGCATACCGACTGAGTCTTACGAACTCATGTTCGTATTCAGATACTGTCATGCGGCCTTGCTTGAGTTCCAGGAATTCCTTACGCTTTTGATCAATGAACCGTTGACTAATATATTTCTTTCGAAACTCCGTTTGAAAGAAATCCCAAATAACTCGTTCGTTTGGAACTATGGAAATCAAGGTCCTCCACCAATAGTAGGTGAGTCCATAACAAGGATATAGCACACTTTAGACATTCATCGGTGTGCATGCAGTTCATCAAACACCGAATGGTGTTGTCAAGCGAACTTCGGCCCTTTCGGCATCATCGATAATTCGATACTGAACTCTTCAGCCCGCGCTTCTAATCAAATCTACAGGTGGCTTACTCAGCCTCACGGGGTCGATGGCGATGGCATTACGGGCTCTTTGGGTGGATTATTCAAATTCGGGATTTGTTGGACAAGCCGGATTAGTTCGGGCATATTGCGCGACCCACTCATTCATCATGGTAAAGAAGGCTTGTTTAGCCCCTCACCTTGATTATTCGCAGATGACCGAGGTTCAACAGCGGCGTCCCTTGTGCAGGAGCAGCCGCTACACTTTCGGCGTCATCCGCCAAGGTTCTCTCTACCGGGATCCATTTACTAATCAAAACAAAACAAAAAAACATTTTAACCGTCGGAAGTCATCTGCGTTTAAACATTAACATTAAGGCATGTATAGCTAGACTCATACGTGCCATGGTAGTCCTAGAACCGACTAAACCATGGCTCTGATACCAATAAAACTGTAACACCCGAACCGAGACCGTGCCGAGTCGAACACGAGGTGTTAACGGACTTCAAACCACTTATTGAAAAGTTCCAGACAAGCTGTCAATCTGTGTACTAGTCGCTTCAAAAATCATAACTTGAGTTTTAGAACTCGAAAATCAGTTTTGTAATTTTTTTCTGGAACTAGACTCACATTTCCGTCTACAGATTTTTTTCTAGAATTTTTGGTTGGGCCAATTGGTACAGTTTATTAGTTAAAGTCACCCGTGTTACAGGGGCCGACTACATTGACCTTCGCGCGTTACAACTCAAATAACTCCCTGTGCAGGACTTCAATACTGGTACCGTTTGTTTCTATAGAAACTAGACTCAAAGAGGAATTCATACATATATGGTATGACTCCTAATTATTTCTGGTTAATTTATAATGAATTTTCAAAGTCCGAGCAGGGAATCCAGAAACCGTTCTGGCCCCGTTCCACTAAAACCCAAATATCTCTCAACATACAACTCATATAACCGTTTCGTTTCCTCCGTATGAAAATAGACTCATCAAGGTTCATTTACATAATTTATTCACTATTTAATTCTATTCCTACTATTTTTAGTGATTTTTCACATCCACGTCACTGTTGCTGCCAGCATCATATTCTAGGATAGACTTTCTCTAACACATAGTCTCTATGATTCAACCACCCCTTTTTCATATATGGTCCAAAATATAAGCATGATGACCCATTCTAATGGCTGGTCATTGCCAAACACTTCCATGCCTCTTAATGAGCATATACATACCAAATAATTATAACATTATGCTCAAAACATTCATAAGCCATTTTAGCATGGCTAGGCAATATTTACATACCGAGTTCAAACAAAACATAATAGCCTATACATGCGAAATGTTTTCTTAAACCATCTAAGAAGAAGATACCAAAAAGTCGCTAGACGGTGTGATGACTTCGATGACAGTCCCGAGCACATAAAATGGATCAAGAACCTAAATAAACAACAAATAAGCACACCAAATGAGTACATAACTCAGTAAGTTGTAAGCACTACTCTACCATCAACAATAACAATCATAAGTGAATAATCAATTAATACAAAATAGATGTTTCCAGCCATATCAAACTATACTGCAATTTCTAAGATTTTTGGTTCGATCTCATGCCCAATCCTTCAACCAAATCAAACGACAAGTCAGCCCAATCGATTTGAATCCGTTTCCTCAAGTTGGAACAACAATGCACTAGATAATTTTATGCGTACACCGTACAATCCCAATTTCGATATTTAGTTAGTAACTCAATCACTTACCTCGTTCATGCACAATTTATTTCCACAACCGAATGTGACTATAGCAAATCGCACACATAGTGCTATAGCAAATCGCACACATAGTGCCATAGTAAATCGCACACATAGTGCCATAGTAAATCGCACACATAGTGCCATAGTGAATCGCACACATAGTGCCATAGTGAATCGCACACATAGTGCCATAGTAAATCGCACACATAGTGCCATAGTGAATCGCACACATAGTGCCATAGTAAATCGCACACATAGTGCCATAGTAAATCGCACACATAGTGCCATAGTGAATCGCACACATTGTGCCTTATGTCAATTCATCATGGTAAAGCAACTTACTAAATTCAATTTGTACATATAATCATAATAATAAATAGGAGAATCACTCCGAAAAATATCTATCCAAGGAGTTCTCACAACAAGTGCTTAAGGACTTACCTTGTGTTGAGTATAACGGTTTCGACCCGGCTACTCGATGTCCTTGGCTTTGCCCTTGCTTGTTTCTCCTTCTTTAACTTCTCGGGCTTAATAGATAAATAAACTAGTTTAATCATCTTGCTATACATTTATAGTTCAATTACACATGCATATGTATATTTGTATATTCGCAACCATCCTCACTTATTACCCATTTGGTCAACAATCTAAGCCAAGATAAGGCTTCAATATGGTTGCCTCTAACCGAATACATGCACACCAATCTACTTCCTTTGGCGAATATGCATGTCTATGTGGAGGCAAATTTTACACCTTATACTACACAAAAAAAACAGCATACATTTTCCTAATTAACGCATCACATATTGTAGTTCTATACACATCTCTCATTTATTTCATAACCGAAACAACATCACAAGCATATAGACACCTCAAAATAGTATACATGTCATACCAATTCATCATGTGCAAACATATATTCATGTAGGTGCAATGGCCGAATTCTCAAGTGGCTTATATCCAAATATACACACATATCCAAAGCTTAAATCTTACTCACCATACAACATGCATGAATCATATTTATGGGTACAACATGGCCGAATACCACAACACCATACCGTTTCAATTTGGTCATGGTTAAACAAAGAACTTAGTATCTCATTCAAAAATGCTAAAAGAAAATCTAAGAACCCTCAATCTACCATCACATGAATCATTATCAAGCTTGATATTTAGCATGCAATGGCATTAACACCATAACAACTTTGGCCAAATACCATTTCCATGGCATAACAAAGATTTGAGCCATGGCTAACATGCACATCAAGTTAGCAACCAAGACATGCATGAAACCCTAACACAACCTCATACATACCTTAATCTTGATGCAAACTTAGCCAAATCTCCTTCTAGATCTCTTCCAAACCAAGCATGAAGCAAAAATCCTCCCCTTTTCCTTAGTATTTTCGCCAAGAAGTGAAAAATGGATGAGCAAAATTTTCTTTTCTTTCCTTAGGACATTCGCCAAGAGCAATGGTGAAAGATGAACACTTTTTTTCCTTTTTTTTCATACTCTTATTTTATTATTTCTAACATGCACCACTAGCAAAACATGTTTGAAACATGTTTTCTTTTGCCCATATTCATCACCATGGCGGCCACTATAGTCAAATTTGGGGAATTTGACATGCAAGGACAACATTTCCTAGTGTGCATCAATAGGCCACTTCCACATTTGCCTATCTCAATTCTAAATTTTCTCACACAAGTCCTTTCTAGTGAAATTCACCTTTATAACACTAAATCAATCATCAAAAAATGTCATACATGAATACTCACATATTATAGGCATCGAAATAAATTTTAAATTATTGTTATGCCTCGGTTTTGTGGTCCCGAAACCACATTCCGGCTAGGGTCTATTTTGGGCTGTCACAATGTTGGCATAGGTTTAATTATGTTAGTGGGCCTCTAGAAAGCCCAAGCTTAAGATAGAACCCGACAATTTTAGTTAATTTTTGTTCCATAAGAAAAAGGGGGTGAAATTATGAAATAGGACCTATGTGAAAATGTTTGAAAATGCTATAGGCTAAATTGAAGTGGCCAAATAAATAGGAGTGCAAAATAGGAGGATTTGCATGTAACGCCCCAATTTTCGGGAATCCTGTGAATGTTGGCATAGGTTTAATTATGTTAGTGGGCCTCTAGAAAGCCCAAACTTAAGATAGAACCCGACAATTTTAGTTAATTTTTGTTCCATAAGAAAAAGGGGGTGAAATTATGAAATAGGACCTATGTGAAAATGTTTGAAAATGCTATAGATTAAATTGAAGTGGCCAAATAAATAGGAGTGCAAAATAGGAGGATTTGCATGACAAACCTCCCATTTTACATGAAGTGGCCAGCCATCATGTTGTTGTAGACAAAATGTACACTTGATATCCATAATTTATGGTACAAATTGATACAAATTGATAATGGGTTAGGTAAATGTTTCATGATAAGAATTACATGTCTTTTGTATTAAAGAATTAAATGGATGAAATATGAAGTTTTATTAAAAGAAAAAGGGGTGAAAAGAACAAAGTTTTGTCCATCTTTGTTCATCATAGCTGAAAGTTAGAGGAGAGAAAGGAGAGGAGAAAACTCTTGAGTATTTGGTCATTAGGAGGGGGAAAATTGAAGGTAAGTTCTTGGTATCTTGCTTCTATTTTGAGGTTCATGAGTTCTTCTTGATTCTACCTTAACTCTTGAAGTATATTTTGATTTTTAGTTGTGTTGTGAGCATTTAGTCATGAATTAAAATGAAGGAAATGGTTGTTGTTTCATGTTCTTTTGATGAAAAATGGAAGATATGTGAAGTTGAGCCAAACAAATGAGCATGCATGTGCCTTAGATGCTAAAGGGAAAAATCGGCTAACATGTTGTGCTTTGAAATGATGAAATGGAGATTATGCTTAAGTAAAAATCATAGATATGTGATGATTGATTGGTGATATACATGTTTAAATAACATGCATGCAAGATAGGTGTATGAAAGAGTGATTTGGTAATAAATCTGCTTGGGACAGCAGCAGTAATGTGACTTTGGAAAATCACCATAAGTTGTGGGAGATGAATTAGAAGCTGAATAAATTATGTAATTAAAGCTTATTGAGTCTAGTTTCTAATGAAATAAACAAGAACATATTTTGAATTCTGTACAATGATAAATTTGATTCGTAATGAAGAGTGGTCAGATTAGTCAAACAGTGAAACATGGGAAACTTTGAGAAAAATCTGGTATTGATTGGCCATACCAAAAATTCTGAAAATTTTATGGATAAAAGATATATGAGTCTATTTTCAGGGAAAATTAACGGCACTTAATTTGGAGTTTCGTAGCTCCAGTTATAAATAATTTAGTGACTGTTTCTCAGGAATACAGCTTGCAGTGAAATTATGATTATGTGGTAAACATTGACAAAAATTTGTTAATGAGTTGCTTATTGATTTCTTATAAGCTCACTATGATCTATAGGTGTGGTTGGCCGAATATTGTAAGGGGTTAATATGTAGTTTGTATTTGAATAGTTAGATTAACGTGTTAGTAATCCAATTGTAGGCGGTTCGTCTGTGGATCTCGTCAACATATCGTCGCAAGCAGTGTGTAACTAACACCCTCTTTCTTAGTCTAGATCGGCAAAAGTCGAAAAGTCGAAATGCGAAAACCGGTATTTTGTAGATTCTGAGTGTCGAATGCTCGTGAGGTAAATCGATTAATGTTTTTGGTAAGCTGCAATGTTTGGACCGCAAAGTGCATGATTTACGTGCCTTCGATATTTTTGGGCTTAATAGGCCAAAATTGGAATGATGGGACAACGGCCCAATTCGGTAAGAACCCTCAGTAGTGATTACATTAGTACGTGAAAGGTAGGAATATGCATGAAAACCCTAAAATAGATAAATTACTGAAATACCTTTAAAAGTGGAAATTTTACGTTTACCTCGGGTGATAAATTACCGAAATACCCCTAGGGTTAAATTGACCTAAATGCATGTTTGATTTGTTGTTATTCTTGCATGCCATGTTGTTATTATCGATGCATGGGATGGGATATTGTGGAAGAAGTCTTGAAAGTGGCTTGTCCACGTCTTGGAGGCTTTGCCTCAATTTATTGATAAGCGAGCGAGCAAGGTCAGCAGCTGTGGAGTGTTAATTTGGGTGGGTTGAGCTATTCCCACATGGAGTGTATGGCTGGTACGGGTGGAGTGTAGTGGTTGGTGGGTTGAGTAGTCTCCCAAATGGGCTTGCATATGTTTCTTGATGTTGCATGTATTTTGAAATGGGCCTATGGGCCATCTTGTTATCTGAATAAGGGCTAAGGCCCGGTTTATTATAATCTGAAAAGGGCTCGGCCAAGTACCACTTTATTACTGAATGGGCTTAGGCCCAATAGGCTTGAGCTGACTTGGGCTTTGAATGGGTTTTCCTTACACACCGAGTTTCCCAAACTCACCCCTTTTATTTTCATCCACGCAGAAATCCCCAACCATAGTGGGCTTGGAGTCGTGAGGAATTCGGAGTGGCCATCCGTTCGAAAGTTTGATTTTCTTCGGTGAACTGGACATCCTTTTATTTACGTTTAAAGTTTTTGGGCTTTTAAATGTAATAAGGCCGCAATTATTTTTATGGTTTTAATATGTATTACTAAGATAGGTAATACTTATATTTAACTGTTGAAATTGGATAGCTTTAGGCGCGTTTTCAAAAACAATGATTGATTTCAAAATAACACGACAACAAGCAAAGCTTCCGCAATGAAAGTATTTTCCAAAATTAATTACTTTTCCTAAAATGACTTAATCAAATCGGTTTCCTAGAAATATCCACGACGTTAAGGTGTGGCAATGGCGGTATGCATGTCTAGGATTGGATCCGAAGGAGCTTGGTACTTAGCGATCCGATGGACTCACCACCTCTTTTCGGTTTCCTACCGGTGCATGACTTCCATTCACTTTAACCCTTAATGAATTAATCTTTTGAACATCAAGTGCGATTTTCTGGACTTAGAATGGAAAATTTTTTTTTTACGTTTTTGATGTGGAATGCCGGATCCGGCTATAACTTCTGGGCCAGGTTTGGGGTGCTACATTGCATGACAAACCTCCCATTTTACATGTAGTGGCTGGCCATCATGTTGTTGTAGACAAAATGTACACTTGATATCCATAATTTATGGTACAAATTGATACAAATTGATAATGGGTTAGGTAAATGTTCCATGATAATGGGTTAGGTAAATGTTTCATGATAATGGGTTAGGTAAATGTTTCATGATAAGAATTTCATGTCTTTTGTATTAAAGAATTAAATGGATGAAATATGAAGTTTTATTAAAAGAAAAAGGGGTGAAAAGAACAAAGTTTTGTCCATCTTTGTTCATCATAGCTGAAAGTTAGAGAAGAGAAAGGAGAGGAGAAAGCTCTTGAGTATTCGGTCATTAGGAGGAGGAAAATTGAAGGTAAGTTTTTGGTACCTTGCTTCTATTTTGAGGTTCATGAGTTCTTCTTGATTCTACCTTCACTCTTGAAGTATATTTTGATTTTTAGTTGTGTTGTGAGCATTTAGTCATAAATTAAAATGAAGGAAATGGTTGTTGTTTCATGTTCTTTTGATGAAAAATGGAAGATAGGTGAAGTTGAGCCAAACAAATGAGCATGCATGTGCCTTAGATGCTAAAGGGAAAAAAATCGGCTAACATGTTGTGCTTTAAAATGATGAAATGGAGATTATACTTAAGTAAAATCATAGATATGTGATGATTGATTGGTGATATACATGTTTAAATAACAAGCATGCAAGTTAGGTGTGAAAGAGTGATTTGGTAATAAATCTGCTTGGGACAGTAGCAGTAACGTGACTTTGGAAAATCACCATAAATTGTGGGAGATGAGTTAGAAGCTACATAAATTATATAATTAAAGCTTAATGAGTCTAGTTTCAAATGGAATAAACGAGAACATATTTTGAATTCTATACAATGAGAAATTTGATTCGTAATGAAGAGTGGTCAGATTAGTCAAATAGTGAAACATGAGAAACTTTAAGAAAAATCTGGTATTGATTGGCCATACCAAAAATTCTGAAAATTTTATGGATAAAAGATATATGAGTCTATTTTCAGGGAAAATTAACGGCACTTAATTTGGAGTTTCGTAGCTCCAGTTATAAATAATTTAGTGACTGTTGCTCAGGAAGACAGCTTGCAGTGAAATTATGATTATGTGGTAAACATTGACAAAAATTTGTTAATGAGTTGCTTATTGATTTCTTATAAGCTTACTATGATCTGTAGGTATGGTTGGCCGAATATTGTAAGGGGTTAATACGTAGTTTGTATTTGAATAGTTAGATTAACGTGTTAGTAATCCAATTGTAGGTGGTTCGTGTGTGGATCTTGTCAGCATATCTTCGCAAACAGGTGTGTAACTGACACCCTCTCATAGACTAGATTAGCAAAAGCCGAAATGCCGAAATGCCGAAAAGTCGATATTTTGGGAATTTGCGAAAAGTAATGCTTGTAAGATAGTTGGGTTTGTATATTTGGTAATCTAAAGTAATAAAACTGCAGATGCGCAATTTCGTACATTTTGATAATTTGGGCTTAATGGGCCAAAGATCGGGTTCATAGGCCAACGGGCCCAATTGATAAGTATCTTGTGTAAGTGTTCGATAGTACGTAAATAGTTAGGATATGCATGAAAACCCTAAAAGTAGCTAAATTACTATAATACCCCTATGTATGAAAAATTCTTCATTATACCCCTAGGTGCAAAATTACCGTTATACCCCTAGGGTTAATTTTGGTGAAAAGCATGACGATCGATTACGTATGATGTATGCCATGATTATATATCTCATTGCATGGGGACATGGGTTATATTATGGAGGAAGCTTTCGGTGGCTATGCCACAAATATATCGATCTGGTGGCTCGCCACAAATATCGATCTGGTGGCTCGCCACATATATTCTGATACAGTGGCTCGCCACGATTATCTCATATCTGGTGACTCTGTCACATTATACATGCTCGCAGCCATGCTGCAAATTCTTTGGTGTGTAGCGGTTGGGTGGGTCGAGTTGTCTCCCCACACGGTGTAATGTTGGTTTGGGGGTGTAATGGATATGGTTGGGTTTCGCATAAACATGTAATATCATTCTATACATTATGGGCCTATGGGCTTTATTAAATACATTCGGGCTAAGGCCAACTTATTCTATTTACGTGGTTTGAGTGATATAGGCTATGGTTGGGTTAATTTACACCTGAGTTTCCCCAAACTCACTCCTTTTATTTTCATCCACGCAGGAAATCCCCAACCATAGTGGGCTTGGAGCTGTGAGGGAATTCGGAGTGGCCACCCGTTCTGAAAGTTTGGTTTTCTTCTGGTGAACTGGACATCCTTTTATTTACGTTTGAAGTTTTGGGTTTTTAAATGTAATAAGGCCGCTTAATTATTTTTGATGGTTTTAATATATATTACTAAGATAGGTATTACTTATTTTAACTGTCGAAATTGGATAGCTTTTGGGCGCATTTTCAAAAACAACAATTGATTTCAAAATAACATGACAACAAGCAAAGCTTCCGCAATGAAATTATTTTCCAAAATTAATCACTTTTCCTAAAAATGACTTAATCAAATCGGTTTCCTAGAAATATCCATGACGTTAAGGTGTGGCAATGGCGGTATGCATGTCTAGGATTGGATCCGAAGGGAGCTTGGTACTTAGCGATCAGATGGACTCACCACCTCTTTTAGGTTTCCTACGGTGCCTGACTTCCATTCACTTTAATCTATAATGAAATTATCTTTTAAAACACTAAGTAAGTTTTTCTGGATCAACAATATAAAATGTTTTGAACGCTTCGATATGGCATGTCGGATCCGGTCATAACGTCTGGGCTGGGTTTGGGGTGTTACAATTTTCTTCTCCTCTGCCCGTGGTTTTTTCCCGAAAGGGTTTCCACTTAAAATTTGTGTGTTCTTCTTAATTTTTATTTTTATTTTATTTTATTTTTTTTTCAAACTGGTATCAGAGCTTCTGGGTTATTCATCTCGATCACGATAATGGCATCTTTGAAGTATGAAATTCTGCTGTTGGATCGCAACACCAGATTTGCGTTGTGGCAAATTAAGATGCAAGCAGTTCTTACACAGATGGATATGGAAGATGCCCTGCTAGGGATAGATAAAATGCCTTCGACATTAACAGATGAAGAGAAGAAGCGTAAGGATTAAAAGGCGTTAACACAATTACATCTGCATTTATCCAACGAAATTTTGCAGAATGTGATGAAAGAAAAGACTACCGCTGCATTATGGAAGAGGCTAGAACAAATATGTATGTCAAAAACTCTAACAAGCAAGTTGCATATGAAGCAGCGTCTTTATGCTCATCGTTTGGAGGAAGGTGCATACATGCAGAACACTTAACGGTGTTTAAAGAAATTCTCTCAAACTTGGAGGCCATGGAGGTTCAGTATGATAAGGAAGATCTAGGGTTGATTCTACTTTGTTCGTTGCCCCCGTCTTATTCAACCTTCAGAGACACAATTTTATATAGCCACGAGTCTCTCACAGTTGATGAGGTTTATGATTCTTTAACCTCGTATGATAAGATGAAGCATCTTGTGGTTAAACCCGACTCTCAGGGAGAGGGTCTCATTGTTCGTGGGAGACAAGATCGAAATGCTGATAATGATCGTGGTAGGACACAGGAACGGAATCCTCGTGGTAAACCTAAAGGTAGATCGAAGTCTTCAAACAGAGGTAAAACTTGTAACTTCTGCAAGAAGAAAGGGCACATTAAATCTGAGTGCTATAAGCTACAAAATAAGATTAAAAGGGAGGTTGCGAATCAAAAGGAAAAACATCCAGAAAATTCTGGTGAAGCTGATGTTGTAGAAGATTACAGCGATTGTGAACTTCTAGTTGCTTCTATCAATGATTCTAAAGTAAGTGAGGAATGGATACTTGATTCAGGTTGCACCTTCCACATGAGTCCCAATCGGGATTGGTTTACAACTTACGAAACAGTGTCTGAAGGTGTTGTTTTGATGAGAAATAATGCTTCGTGTAAAATCGCAGGTGTTGGAATAGTTAAAGTTAAGATGTTTGATGGAGTTGTCAAAACACTTAGTAAGGTACGAAATGTTCCAGAATTGAAGAGAAATTTAATTTCGTTGAGTACTCTTGATTCAAAAAGGTACAGATATACAGCTGAAAGTGGGATTTTAAAGGTTTCCAAAGGTTCCCTTGTTGTGATGAAAGGGCAAAGAAAAACTTCCAAGTTATATGTTTTGCAGGGTTCTACTGTTACTAGTGATGCAACTGTCGCTTCCTCTTCCTTATCAGATGATGATATTACTAAACTTTGGCATATGTGCCTAGGCCATATGAGTGAGAATGGCATGGTAGAATTCAGTAAAAGAGGACTTCTTGATGGGCAAGGAATTTGCAAACTAAATTTCTGTGAGCACTGTGTTTTTGAGAAGCAAAAAAGAGTTCGATTCACTAGAGGAATCCATAACACGAAGGGAATATTGGAATATATTCATTCTGATCTGTTGGGGCCATCCAGAGTGCCTTCGAGAGGTGGAGCTAATTATATGCTAACCTTTAATGATGATTTTTCCAGAAAAGTTTGGGCATTCTTCCTGAAGCAGAAAAGCGATGTGTTTTCCGCATTTAAGTCTTGGAAAATTATGATTGAAAAACAGACGGGAAAACAAATATAATACCTCCGCACAGACAATGGCTTAGAGTTCTGTTCTGATGAGTTTAATAGATTGTGCTAGTCAGAAGGGATCGTGAGACACTTGACAGTTCGTCATACTCCACAGCAAAACGGCATTGCAGAACGAATGAACAGAACGATCATGGAGAAGGTTCGATGTATGTTGTCAAATGCCAACTTATCGAAGTCATTTTAAGCAGAAGTAGCCTCTACAGCATGTTTTTTAATCAACCGATCTCCATCTGTTGCCACTGAGAAAAAGACTCCACAAGAGGTATGGTCTGGTAATCCTGCTAATTATTCTGATTTAAAAATTTTTGGGTGTCCTACGTATGCTCATGTTGATAATGGAAAATTGGAACTGAGATCTATTAAATACGTTTTTCTTGGTTATAAATTTGGTGTAAAAGGGTATAAGTTATGGTGTCCTGAAAATAAAAAAGTTATGATTAGCAGAGATGTTATTTTTGATGAAACTGCTATGCTACCTAACTTATCTCTTAAGGACTCTTCCAATAAAGAAAATCAAAATCAGGTGGAGCATCAGATTAATACAGAGTCAACTCCTCAAGCCAGAACAAAAGTTGATAATAAAGTTACTTCTTCACCACAATACTCTATTGCCAAAAACATAACTAGAAGAGAAATTAAACCTCCAAAGAAGTATGCCGAGGCTGATCTAGTTGCTTATGCTTAAATGTGGCTGAAGATATAGATGCGAATCAAGAGCCATCTAATTATTCTGAGGCGGTTAGCTGTGAAGACTCAGAAAAGTGGATGTTTGCTATGCAAGAAGAGATGGAATCACTCCAAAAAAAATAGAACATGGGACCTTGTGAAACTTCCTAAATGTAAAAAGGCTATTCGTTGTAAATGGGTGTTTAAAAAGAAAGAAGGGACTTCAGGAGTTGAAGAACCCAGATATAAAGCAAGGCTTGTTGCAAAGGGTTCTGATCAAATTCGAGTGGACTTCACAGATGTGTTCTCTCTAGTTGTTAAGCATAGTTCGATTCGAGCTTTGCTTGGTATTGTGGCCATGCATGATTTGGAGCTTGAGCAGTTAGATGTAAAAACTGCATTTTTGCATGGGGAACTTGAGGAGGATATTTACATGCAACAACTAGAGGGTTTTATAGTCTCAGAACAAGAGAATTATGTTTGCTTGCTGAAAAAGTCCCTTTACGGTTTGAAACAGTCACCAAGACAGTGGTACAAGAGGTTTGATTCCTTTATGACTTCTCATGATTTCAAAAGAAGTAGTTTTGACAGTTGTGTTTACTTTAAGAAAAACAGTGATGGTTCTTTTGTGTATCTACTTCTTTATGTTGGTGACATGTTGATAGCAGCAAAAGATAAAGGAGAGATAAGAAATGTCAAAACCCAACTAAGTAAAGAATTTGAGATGAAAGATTTAAGACCAGCAAAGAAGATACTTGGAATGGAGATTCTCATAGATAGAAAAACAAGTAAATTGTACCTAATTCAGAAAGGGTACATTGAGAAAGTTCTTTGCAAGTTCAATATGCAGAGTGCTAAGCCTGTTAGTACTCCTTTAGTAGCCCATTTCAGACTTTCATCAGTTTTGTCTTCACAATCAGATGATGAGATTGAGTACATGTCACATGTTCTATACTCTAGTGCAGTGGGATCTCTCATGTATGCTATGGTTTGTTCACGTCCAGATTTATCATATGCAGTCAGTGCAGTTAGCAGATACATGGCGAATCCCGGTAAAGAACACTAGAAAGCAGTTCAGTGGATTCTAAGATACTTACAAGGTACTATTGATGTTTGCTTACAGTTTGGAAGAACTAGAGATGGAGTCATAGGGTATGTTGATGCTGATTTTCTTTGGAGACCTTGATAAAAGAAGATCTCTCTGAGTTATTTCTTTACAATCGGAGGTTGTGCAATCAGTTGGAAAGCCACTTTGCGTCTCTGATCACTTTGTCTACCAATGAAGTGAGTACATGGCGATTCTCGAGGCTTGTAAAGAAGCTATTTGGTTGAAGGACTCTTTAATGAACTCAATAAAGACCTTCAAATCAGCACAGTATTTTGTGACAGTCAGAGTGCCATCTTTCTTACAAAAGATCAAATTTTTCATGAGAGAACAAAACACATTGATGTTCGGTATCATTTTGTTCGTGATATTATTGCTCGTGGTGATATTGTTGTGAGCAAAATTAGTACTCATGAAAATCCTGCAGATATGATGACTAAGTCACTTCCTATAACCAAGTTTGAGCATTGCTTAGACTTGGTTGGTGTACATTGTTAAAGTTAAACCCTTAAGGGGTTTTATGGAAGAGGTGGAGAACTTGTTTATTGAAAGTTCGCGATGAAGAACTTGTTCATTGAGAATTTGTCTCAAGGTGGAGATTGTTAGAATTAAGTGACCCAAATTCTTATTTAAATAAAATATGATGGAATATAAAATAAAAGTAAAATCCATATAGAACTAGACTTCTTTTATTTTATTTTAGAATAAGGTTTTTTAAACCTTGTTAAACTTCATCTATTTTATATTGATTAGGATAAGGTGTTTCAATCCTACTAGAATATGGCTTTACAAGCCTATAAATAGACATAGTCTATTCCTCTTGTATTGATTCAATTTTTTGACATAATGAATTTTCTTCTCCTCTGCCCGTGGTTTATTCCCGAAAGGGTTTCCACGTAAAATTTGTGTGTTCTTCTTTATTTTTATTTTTATTTTATTTTATTTTTTTTCACTATCAAAGTGAAGAAATCTATCTCATTTGAAGGCTATTGATTCCTTTAGTTTGCCTAAGAAGTGCAAGGCATGATTGAACTATTTTTCGTTTGGATGATTTATCAAAGAATATTATGTAGATGGATAATGGAAAGACTAGAGTGATTGCCCAAGGTTGAAAAAGATGGGAATGTTGAAGATAAGCTAACCACCTTACTTTCTTTTCATCCACAGAAGCTCCAAAAATTTTGCCTCTTTTCTGTTCAAAATGAAATTTTAGATGATAATACTAATCTCTGTATTGGATATATTGTTTTAAAAAATAAAAGTATCTTTAAAAAATAATAAGTAAGGCTGGGTTTATGAAACAATTATCTCATAACCCAATTTCAATTCATTTGATGACACCACATTGTTGTCTGGCAGCATCTTTGCATCACTTTTTTTTAGCTTTCTTTTACAAGCATCAATTTTTTTTTAAATTTCAAATCGGTGGTACCACTAATATATATATATATATATTTAAATCTTATGATTAGTTAATGATGGGAAAAGAGTTTGGATGGTGCTGCCAATGTATCAGGTGGTATCCAGTTTTATTGTAGAAAACATATTATTTTTGCAAATACTCTAAATTCAATATTATTTTTGTAAATAATTGTTTTATCTTATTTTATAAAAGCCCTCTTTTATATTATATATATATCTTCAAATTTAATTATAAAATTTATAGATAAAAATATAAAATTATATGTTTTATTATTTTAATATTATAAATTACTAAAATGAAATAAAGCTACAACATATTCTATTTTAACCAAACATTACACCGTTATTTTTTTCTTAACAAAAATAGGGTAAAATATGTTTTTAAAAATTAAATAGAAATTAAAATAATATTCATTTATGTTATATAAAATTAATAAAACAATAAATAAAAGTGGATGAAAATACAAGAGAATTTTTCTCGTCTTTTTTATTTCACTCGTAAGGATTTTATTTATAATTTATAATTAACATTCAATGCAATACCATAAATGAAGCTTACTTAAGTGCTTCATTAACTCATATATTAAACCTTACATAATGAATGAGAGGTTTTACCTCATAAATAAGGTGGGTTAGAATATGGACATTCACATTTATTTATAACATTCCCCCTTGGATGTCCACTAGAGAAAACTGTGCTTTATTAAAACCTTTATTAGGAAAAATCCTGTGGGATAAAAACCTAATGAAGGAAAAAGAGTACACAATCTCCTATTACAAGTTATCTAGTTAAAAACCTTTACCAGGAAAACTCAGTAGGACAAAACCTTGGTTAAAGGAAAAGAGTACAACGTGTTTTAGACTCCCCCTAATGACGACATCACATTATATCTTTGAGTCGACGCATTCCAATCTTGTTTCCGTAGTCTTTCAAATGTTGAAGTTGGCAATGCCTTGGTAAAAAGATCTACTAAATTATCACTAGAACGAATTTGTTGAACTTCTATGTCACCTTTCTTCTGAAGATCATGAGTGAAGAATAATTTTGGTGAAATATGTTTCGTTCTGTCACCTTTGATATAACCACCCTTTAATTGAGCTATACATGCTGCATTATCTTCGTATAAGATAGTTGGCATATTTTCCTGTAAAGGCAAATTACATATCTTCTGGATATGTTGGGTTAATAACCCTAGCCAAACACTCTCGGCTTGCCTCATGCATTGCAATTATTTCAGTATGATTTGAAGAGGCAACAACTAATGTTTGCTTTGTCGAACACCATGATATGGCAGTACCTCCACATGTAAATAAATATCCCGTTTGAGATCGACCTTTATGTGGATCTAATAATATCCAGCATCAGCATAACCAACTAATAGGGATTTTGAATCATTTGAATAAAATAACCCCATATCAGTGGTCCCTCTAAGATATCTAAATACATGTTTAATTCTATTCCAATGTCTACGTGTTGGGGAAGAACTAAATCTTACTAACAAGTTTACAACAAAAGCTATATCAGGTCTTGTGTTATTTGCAAGATACATTGTGTTATTTGCAAGATACATTAATGCTCCAATGGCACTTAGATATGGTACTTCAGGACCAAGAAACTCTTCATCATTCTCACAAGGACGAAATTGATCTTTATTCACATCTAACGATTATACAACTATCGGGGTACTCAATGGTTGTGTTTTATCCATATAAAATTTATTTAAGATCTTTTTCGTATAAGTTAACTGATGGACATGAATTCCATCTTTAAAATGCTCGATTTGCAGGCCAAGACAAAATTTTGTTTTTCGAAGATCTTTTATCTCAAATTCTTTCTTTAAATAATTTACTGCATTTTGAAACTCTTCAGGAGTTCCAATAATATTTAGATTATCAACATAAATAGCAATTATCATAAAGTTTAATTCAGACCTGTTTATAAAAACACATGGGCAGATTGGATCCTTTTTATAACCTTCTTTTAACAAATATTCACTAAGCCGATTGTACTACATACGTCCAGATTGTTTTAATCCATATAAACTTTTCTTTAATCTGATTGAGCAATTTTCTCGGGAAACTCTATATCCTTCAGGGATTTTAAATCCTTCTGGGATTTTCATATAAATTTCACTATCAAGTGTACCATACAAATAGGCTGTAATAATATCCATTAGACGCATGTCAAGTTTTTCATATACTGCCAGACTAATAAGGTATCTAAAAGTGATTGCATCCACCACAGGAGAATATGTCTCTTCATAATCAATGTCGGGTCTTTGCGAAAATTCTTGTGCTACAAGTCGTGATTTATATGTTATGACTTCATTTTTCTCATTCTGTTTTCATACAAATATCCATTTATATCCTACCAGCTTTACATATTTAGGGGTTTGGACTATAGGTCCAAAAACCTCACGTTTAGAAAGTGAATTTAATTCTGCTTGAATTGCGTCTTTCCATTTTGGCCAATCTTTTCTATTTCTACATTCCTCAATAGATTTAGGCTCAAGATCCTCATTTTCTTTTGCTATTTCAATAGCAACATTATAAGCAAAATTGTTGTCAACAACTATATTTTTTCGGTTCCATCTTTTTCCTGAAGTAATATAACTTATTGAAATTTCTTCGTTATCACCATATTTAGGTACCTGAACCTCTTCTGGGGTTTTTTGATTAGTTATATCTTTGGCCTTTTCTGGGGCACTTGCTTCCACAATATTACCATCTTGAATAATTTCTCCTTTCCTTTTACGAGGATTTTTATCTTTGGAACCGATTCGCCTTCCACGTTTCAGGCGTGGACTACTTTCTTTTGCACTAATAATTTGCCTTATTGGGATATCAATTCATATTGGAGCATTTTCAGCTGGTATGTGAGATTTTGTAATTCTCTTTAGGTCAGTAAATGAATTTGGCAGTTAATTGGCAATGTTTTGCAAATGTATAATCCTTTGAACTTCTTGTTCACATTGACTTGTACAAGGATCTAATTGAGATAATGATGATTCATTCCATGTAATTTCTTTTACCAGTTGTATTTTTTCTTCCCCCAATGTTGGGAATGTTGTTTCATCAAAATGACAATCAATAAATCGTGCAGTAAATAAATCTCCAGTTAATGGTTCAACATATTTAATTGTAGAACATATATTCCCAACCTCCTTTAAGGACCCATCTTTGTGCGTTGTGATGGAGTAATTGGAACATATACTGCACATCTAAAAATTCTAAGATGGGAAATATTTGGCTCCTAACCAAAAGCCAATTGTAATGGGGAGTACTTATTATAACTTGTTTGCCTTAAGCGCACAAGTGCTGCTGTATGCAAAATAGCACATCCCCAAGCTATAACAGGGAGTTTTTTTCTCATGAGTAATGGTTGAGCTATTAGTTGGCGGCGTTTGATAAACGATTCAGCTAAACCGTTTTGTGTATGAACATAAGCTACAGGATGTTCAACTTTTATCCCAATTGACAAATGATAATCATTAAAAGCTTGGGATGTAAACTTACCAGCATTATCAAGATGAATAGTTTTAATTGCATAATTTGGAAATTGTGCTCTTAATCAAATTATTTGAGCAAGTAGTCTTGCAAACGCCAGGTTGCGAGTCGATAATAAACACACATGTAACCACCTACTATATGCATCTATTAATACCATAAAATATCTTAATGGTCCATATGGTGGATGAATGGTGTAGCACCCCGAACCCGGCCCAGACGTTATGGCCGGATACGGCATGCCACATCAAAAAACGTAAAAAAAAATTCCATTCTAAGTCCAGAAAATCGTACTTGATGTTCAAAAGATTAATTTCATTATAGGTTAAAGTGAATGGAAGCTGTGCACCGGTAGGAAACCAGAAAAGAGGTGGTGAGTCCATCGGATTGCTAATACCAAGCTCCTTCGGATCCAATCCTAGACATGCATACCGCCATTGCTACACCTTAATGTCATGGATATTTCTAGGAAACCGATTTGATTAAGTCTTTTTTAGGAAAAGTGATTAATCTTGGAAAATACTTTCATTGCGGAAGCTTTGCTTGTTGTCGTGTTATTTTGAAATCAATTGTTGTTTTTGAAAACGCGCTCTAAAGCTATCCAATTTCAACAGTTAAATATAAGTAATACCTGTTTGCGACTAGACTAAGAAAGAGGGTGTTAGTTACACACCTGTTTGCGACGATATGCTGACGTGATCCACACACGAACCGCCTACAATTGGATTACTAACACGTTAGTCTAACTATTCAAATACAAACTACGTATTAACCCCTTACGATATTCGGCCAACCACACCTACAGATCATAGTAAGCTTATAAGAAATCAATAAGCAACTCATTAACAAATTTTTGTCAATGTTTACCACATAATCATAATTTCACTACAAGCTGTCTTCCTGAGAAACAGTCACTAAATCATTTATAACTGGAGCTACGAAACTCCAAATCAAGGGCCATTAATTTTCCCTGAAAATAGACTCATATATCTTCTACCCATAAAACTTTCAGAATTTTTGGTTTGGCCAATCAATACCAGATTTTTCTTAAAGTTTCCCATGTTTCACTGTTTGACTAATCTGACCACTCTTCATTACAAATCAAATTTCTCATTGTACAGAATTCAAAATATGTTCTCATTTATTTCATTTGAAACTAGACTCATTAAGCTTTAATTACATAATTTAGACTCATTAAGCTTTAATTACATAATTTATTCAGCTTCTAATTCATCTCCCACAATTTATGGTGATTTTCCAAAGTCACGTTCTATCGTCTTTGTCCCAAGCGGTTATTACCAAATCACTCTTTCACACCTAACTTGCATGCTTGTTATTTAAACATGTATATCACCAATCAATTATCACATATATATGATTTTACTTAAGTATAATCTCCATTTCATCATTTTAAAGCACAACATGTTAGCTGATTTTTTTTCCCCTTAGCATCTAAGGCACATGCATGCTCATTTGTTTGGCTCAACTTCACCTATCTTCCATTTTTCATCAAAAGAACATGAAACAACAACCATTTCCTTCATTTTAATTCATGACTAAATGCTCACAACACAACTAAAAACCAAAATATGCTTCAAGAGTTAAGGTAGAATCAAGAAGAACTCATGAACATCAAGATAGAAGCAAACTACCATGAACTTACCTTCAATTTTCTTCCCCAAGTGACCGAACATTCAAGAGCTTTCTCCTCTCCTTTCTCTTCTCTAACTTTCGGCTATGATGAACAAGGATGGACAAAACTTTGTTCTTTTCACCCCTTTTTCTTTTAATAAAATTTCATATTTCATCCATTTAATTCTTTAATACAAAAGACATGAAATTCCCATCATGGAACATTTACCTAAACCATTATCATGGAACATTTACCTAACCCATTATCATGGAATATTTACCTAACCCATTATCATGGAATATTTACCTAATCCATTATCATGGAACATTTACCTAACCCATTATCAATTTGTATCAATTTGTACCATAAATTATGGATATCAAGTGCTCATATTGTCTACAACAACATGATGGCTAGCCACTTCATGTAAAATGGGAGGTTTGTCATGCAAATCCTCCTATTTTGCACTCCTATTTATTTGGCCACTTCAATTTAGCCTATAGCATTTTCAAACATTTCCACATAGGTTCTATTTCATAATTTCACCCCCTTTTTCTTATGGAACAAAAAAATTAACTAAAATTGTCGGGTTCTATCTTAAGCTTGGGCCTTCTAGAGGCCCACTAACATAATTAAACCTATGCCAACATTCACAGAATTCCCGAAAATTGGGGCGTTACAACTCTACCCTCCTTAAAGAAATTTCGTCCTCGAAATTTAACTAATCCAAAGAGATGAGGGTATTGCTGTTGCATCGTCTCTCCTGGCTCCCAAACTCAGAAGTTTCCCCTTCCTTAACTTGTTGAAAACGAGCGACCAAAGACTCATCGTTCAACTGTTTTTTCTTAATCTGATCCACCCAGGTTGGCCACACTTACAACTCAGCCAATAGACTTCCATCATCATACAGATTCAGACGAGCAAACATTGCTCTCAGATCAGATATAGTTCTACGACTTAGAGCATCGGCTACCACATTAGCCTTGCTTGGGTGATACTCGATCGAACAGTCATAATCCTTAAGCAACTCAATCCATCTCCTTTGCCTAAGGTTCAGCTCCTTCTGAGTCAACAAATACTTAAGACTCTTGTGGTCAGTGTATATAATACACCTTTCTCCGTACAAGTAATGTCTCCAAATCTTAAGTGCAAATATCACTGCTCCCAACTCTAAATCATGAGTCAAATAGTTTCCCTCATGAGGCTTAAGCTATCGTGATGCATATGCAACCACCTTACCCTCTTGCATTAACATGCATCCCAAACCCATGTGTGATGCGTCACTGTACACAGTAAAATCCTTCCTGACACTGGTGAATTAACACAAGTGCTTCATCGAACTTTCTTCAACTTCTCAAAAGCTTCTGCTGTTTTTAGTCCATACAAACGGTACTCCTTTCCTTATGTGTTTTGTCGAGGTGCTGCCATCACGAAAAACCTTCCACAAACCTTCAGAGTATCTCGCCCGTCCTAGAAAACTCCGTATTTCGACATCGACCTAGGTGGCTTCCACTCCAAAATCGCTTCAATTTTCCGAGGGTCCACCTTAATCCCTCGGCAGATACCACATGTCCTAAGAAGGTTACCTCCTCAACCAAAATTCACACTTGTGAACTTCGCAAAGAGTTCTTTCTCCTTAATACTTACAAAGACTATCTGAAGATGCTCATCATGTTTCATTTCGGTTTGAATATACCAGATATCATCAATAAAGACGACTCTGAACCGATCCAAAATGGTTGGAACACACGATTCATCAGATCCATAAACGCCGCAGAGCGTTCGTTAGTTCAAATGGCATAACCAGAAACTCGTAATGACCATACCGAGTCCTGAATGTCGTCTTTTGGATATCTGTCTCCTTGACCCTTAACTGATGATATCCAGATCGAAGGTCGATCTTGGAAAATACAGAAGCTCCTCTAAGCTGGTCGAATAGATCGTCAATCCTTGGAAGTGGATAGTTATTCTTAATCGTCAGTTTGTTCAACTGGCGATAATCAATGCACATCCGCATCGTACCATCCTTCTTTTTCACGAATAGCACTGGTGATCCCCATGGAGACACGCTTAGCCTAATAAAGCCCCAATCCAACAACTCTTGAATTTGAGCATTTAACTCTACTAACTCCTTCGGTGCCATCCTATACGGTGCGATAGACACAGGCGCCATTCCAGGCAACAAATCTATTCCAAACTCAACTTCTCGGTTCAGAGGCAATCTTGGAAGCTCCTTCAGAAAAACATCTTGGAACTCCTTTACGGTCTTAACCTTATCCACTGTCAGTCCCTCCTCTTCTGACTGACTTACAAATGCCAAATAGACCTCACAACCTTTCCGAATCCACTTTTCGGCTCTTAATGCCGACACCACATTGGACAAATAATCCCTTCGCTCACCTATCACCATAACCTCCTCATCCTTTGTGATCCTTAACACCATTCATTTAGTAGCACAATGCAGAGTCGCTTTATGCTTAACAAGCCAGTCCATTCCCAAAATGAGATCAAACTCTCCGAATGGTAACTCCATCAGATATCTAGGGAAAATCTTACCTTGAGTTTCTAAGGGTACATTCCTATACAGTTTGTCTACCCTAACCGAGTGACACAAGGGACTTAGTACAGATACCCCACTCACAATCTCCTCAGAGCAGTCCAAGTCGTCCATAATCTGTTCTGTGGCCTCCAACCAATATTTTGCCACATTCGGGGCTATACCAGACACGCCCTTAAAGATCTCCATTCCGTTAGTCCCGAAGTCATTCAGAAATAGATCCCTGAATTTCGTTGCCCGCACTTGCTTCGGCAACCCTTTCCAGAACACGAAGCATTGCCTGTGACAGGGCATCATCCTTGGCGGCCCTATCATATGGCCCATTCTCATTCGTCAGTGGTGGTCGTGCTACTCCAGTGGGTATGTGTTTAGAAGACGAAGATCCAGCTTGAGTACTACCTCGACCTCGACCACGGCCTCTTCCCCGAGTAGCTCTCGTACTCATATCGATTTATCTTGATTACGAATTTTTATGCATCAATTCAATATTCCGGTGTTTATTACGAGATGTTTTATGAATCGAATGATAATTCAAAGTTTGTTTTCGCAGAATCGAAGTCTAGCTATAGTTTCAGTCTCTTATCAGATTTTCCTATGGTTTCAGAATCATCCTATCTAGAGTATCCTAGTAGGGTTTTAGTACAGACAGATAATTCAGAAAAATATTCAAAAGAGTTCAGAGTAATACTTACAGGCTTGAGCCGGAGATTCGGAAGGCCACCTTCTAAAGATCTAAATTCTGAAAACCGCGTTTTTCGCAATCTTTATAAAATTTTTATTTTCGAAGATCTAAATTTTGTAAACCTATTCCACAGCAGAGTTGTTTTAATTGGGCTCTGATACCACTAAATGTAGCACCCCGAACCCGGCCCAGACGTTATGGCAGGATACGGCATGCCACATCAAAAAACGTAAAAAAAAAATTTCATTCTAAGTCCAGAAAATCGTACTTGATGTTCAAAAGATTAATTTTATTATAGGTTAAAGTGAATGGAAGCTGTGCACCAGGTAGGAAACCGAAAAAGAGGTGGTGAGTCCATCGGACTGCTTAAGTACCAAGCTTCCTTCAGATCCAATCCTAGACATGCATACCGCCATTGCCACACCTTAACGTCATGGATATTTCTAGGAAACCGATTTGATTAAGTCATTTTTAGGAAAAGTGATTAATCTTGGAAAATACTTTCATTCGGAAGCTTTGCTTGTTATCGTGTTATTTTGAAATCAATTGTTGTTTTTGAAAACGCCGCTCTAAAGCTATCCAATTTCAACAGTTAAATATAAGTAATACCTATCTTAGTAATACATATTAAAAACCATCAAGAATAAATAAGCGGCCTTATTACATTTAAAAGCCCAAAACCTCAAACGTAATTAAAAGGATGCCCAGTTCACCAGAAGAAAATCAAACTTTCAGAACGGATGGCCACTCCGAATTCCCTCACAGCTCCAAGCTCACTATGGTTGGGGATTTCCTGCGTGGATGAAAATAAAAGGGGTGAGTTTGGGGAAACTCAGTGTGTAAGGAAAACCCAATCAAAGTCCAAGTCAGCTCAAGCCTATTGAGCCTAAGTCCATTCAGGTAACAGTGGTACTGGACCGGAGCCCTTTTCAGATTACAATAAACTAGGCTTTAGCCCCTTATTCAGATAACAGTATGGCCCATAGGCCCATTTCAAAATATATGCAACATCAATAAACATATGCAAGCCCATTTGGGGAGACTACTCAACCCACCAACCACTACACTCCACCCGTACCAGCCATACACTCCATGTGGGGAATAGCTCAACCCACCCAGCCCAACACTCCACGGTTGCAGCTTTGCTTCTCAGTTAACAATAAATTGAGGCAAAGCCTCCAGTACGTGGACAAGCCACTTTCAGTACTTCCTCCGTTAATATCCCGTCTCATGCATCGATAATAACAACATGGCATGCGATAAATAACAACGATCAAACATGCATTTAGGTCAATTTAACCCTAGGGGTATTTGGTAATTTATCTCCTAGGGTAAAACTATAAATTTTCACTTTTAAATGTATTTCAATAATCTATCTATTTTAGGGTTTTTCATGCATATTCCTACCTTTCACGTACTAATGTAATCACTACCGAGGGTTCTTACAATTGGGCCGTTGGCCCATCATTCCAATTTTGGCCCATTAAGCCCAAAAATATCGAGGGTATGTAAATCATGCACTTTGCAGTCCAAACATTGCAGCTTACAAAAATATTAATCGATTTACCTCACGAGCATTCGCACACTCGCAAATCTACAAAATATCGTTTTAAGCATTTCGCTTTTCGCTTTTGCCGATCTAGACTAAGAAAGAGGGTGTTAGTTACACACATTTGCGACGATATCTTGACGTGATCCACACACGAACCGCCTACAATTGGATTACTAACACGTTAGTCTAACTATTCAAATACAAACTACGTATTAACCCCTTACGATATTCGGCCAACCACACCTACAGGTCATAGTAAGCTTATAAGAAATCAATAAGCAACTCATTAACAAATTTTTGTCAATGTTTACCACATAATCATAATTTCACTACAAGATGTCTTCCTGAAAAACAGTCACTAAATCATTTATAACTGGAGCTACGAAACTCCAAATCAATGGCCATTAATTTTCCCTGAAAATAGACTCATATATCTTCTATCCATAAAATTTTTAGAATTTTTGGTTTGGCCAATCAATACCAGATTTTTCTTAAAGTTTCCCATGTTTCACTGTTTGACTAATCGACCACTCTTCATTACTGAATCAAATTTCTCATTGTACGTAATTCAAAATATGTTCTCGTTTATTTCATTTGAAACTAGACTCATTAAGCTTTAATTACATAATTTAGACTCATTAAGCTTTAATTACATAATTTATTCAGCTTCTAATTCATCTCCCACAATTTATGGTGATTTTCCAAAGTCACGTTATCGTCTCTGTCCCAAGCGGATTTATTACCAAATCACTCTTTCACACCTAACTTGCATGCTTGTTATTTAAACATGTATATCACCAATCAATCATCACATATATATGATTTTACTTAAGTATAATCTCCATTTCATCATTTTAAAGCACAACATGTTAGCCAATTTTTTTTCCCCTTAGCATCTAAGGCACATGCATGCTCATTTGTTTGGCTCAACTTCACCTATCTTCCATTTTTCATCAAAAGAACATGAAACAACAACCATTTCCTTCATTTTAATTCATGACTAAATGCTCACAACACAACTAAAAACCAAAATATGCTTCAAGAGTTAAGGTAGAATCAAGAAGAACTCATGAACATCAAGATAGAAGCAAACTACCATGAACTTACCTTCAATTTTCTTCCCCAAGTGACCGAACATTCAAGAGCTTTCTCCTCTCCTTTCTCTTCTCTAACTTTCGGCTATGATGAACAAGGATGGACAAAACTTTGTTCTTTTCACCCCTTTTTCTTTTAATAAAATTTCATATTTCATCCATTTAATTCTTTAATACAAAAGACATGAAATTCCCATCATGGAACATTTACCTAAACCATTATCATGGAACATTTACCTAACCCATTATCATGGAATATTTACCTAATCCATTATCATGGAACATTTACCTAACCCATTATCAATTTGTATCAATTTGTACCATAAATTATGGATATGAAGTGCTCATATTGTCTACAACAACATGATGACTTGCCACTTCATGTAAAATGGGAGGTTTGTCATGTAAATCCTCCTATTTTGCACTCCTATTTATTTGGCCACTTCAATTTAGCCTATAGCATTTTCAAACATTTCCACATAGGTTCTATTTCATAATTTCACCCCCTTTTTCTTATGGAACAAAAAAATTAACTAAAATTGTCGGGTTCTATCTTAAGCTTGGGCCTTCTAGAGGCCCACTAACATAATTAAACCTATGCCAACATTCACAGAATTCCCGAAAATTGGGGCGTTACAAATGGGCCCATATATATATCACCTTGAATACGTCCAGAAATGCGGGAGATTCAATCCTAACTTTAGCTGGTGATGATCTAATAATCAATTTTCCTTGAGAACAAGCGACACAAGATAAGTCCTTGAATTAAAGAATCTTTTAGTTCTTTAATAGGTGTCCAATTGAATTCTCGATGATTCTTCACATCATAATAGATCTGGGATGGCCTAATCGGTCATGCCAAATAGTAAAAGTATGTGGTTTTACAAACTTCTGGTTTGTAGTAACATGTGACTCAATTGCACTAATATGTGTATAATAGAAACCTAATGAAAAAGCAGGTAGCCTCTCCAAAACATATTTCTTTCCACATTCAACATTTGTAATATATAGATATTCAACATTTTTCTCATTCATAGTCTCAATATGATATCCATTAAGGCGAATATCTTTAAAACTCAATAAATTTCTTTGAGACTTAGTGGAATATAAAGTACCATCAATGATAAATTTTGTACTTTTAGGTAATAATATAATAGCTCTTCCAGAGCCTTCAATAAGTTTTGAACTATCCGATATTGCATTAACATGGGCATTACTCATTGTCAAATGAGAAAAATATTTTTTATCTTTGAGTATCGTATGTGTTGTAGCACTATCTGCAAGACACATGTCTCCATTGATTTTGGGTCCATTGAAATTTTGTTGAATATTTATATTCTTCATAAAAAAAACAAAATATAATATGAGAAACATTGCAAATATTTATTAAATATATAAATTATTCTTTATGCAAGAAAATAAAATATACTTAAAACAACATAAAAATGTCAAAATAACATCAATTTTTCTAATGATTCTCAAAGAAATCTGTCACATCTAGGTAAGTTATATTATTAAGGTCATTAAATTTATCACCCTCGTAGGCATGGTCAGTTTTAGTATTATAGTGAATATATTCATCTTTTGCCTCCATTTCATCATTTTGGGATATAAAATTTGTCTCCATATGCTTTCCCTTCCTTTTAATGGATGCTTGATAAAGTTTCACTAAATGCTCAGATGTACGACAGGTACGTGACCAATGTCCCTTCATACCACATCGGTAGCATATATTGTCAACAACCTTTGAAGGATTATTTTGAACACTTCTTTCTTGTCTTTCATTGTTATTCTTTTTCTGGTGGTTAGAAGTATCATTGTTATGACCACCATTATAACGATTACTAATACGTCCTCGACCACGTCCCCCACTACGTCCACAACCACAGCCGCGACTTCTATATTTTCTATTTTTATAATTATTGTGTACTGCTACATTCACTTCTGGGAATGGTGCAGAACCAGTAGGACGAATTCCATGATTTTTCATCAATATCTCATTATTTTGTTCAGCCACCAAAAGGCATGAAATCAATTCAGAATACCTTTTAAAACCTTCTTCACGGTATTGCTGCTGCAGGAGCACATTAGTAGCGTGAAAGGTTGAAAATGTTTTCTCTAACAAGTCCTCATCAGTTATGTTTTCTCCACATAATTTTAGTTGAGAACTAATTTTGAAAAGTTCTGAATTGTATTCGCTTACAGTCTTAAAATCTTACAATCGTAAGTGCATCCAATCATAACGAGCTTTAGGGAGTATCATAGTTTTCTGATGGTCAAATCGTTCTTTCAAAAATTTTCACAACTCAAGAGAGTCTTTCACAGTGAGATATTCCACTTTTAATCCTTCATGCAGATGATGACGGATGAAAATCATTGCTTTTGCCTTATCTTGATTAGATGCTTCTTTATCTGCTAATATAGTATTTCCTAGACCTTTAGCATCTAGGTGAATTTCAGCATCAAACACCCACGACAAATAATTCTTGCCTGAGATGTCTAAGGCCGCAAATTCAAGTTTGGCAAGATTGGAAATTATAATCACTTGAGTCAAAATAAAAAATATTAGTAAAATAATAAGTATTCTCAATTGTAAAATAATTCAATTATATATACCAAATTTGCTAAATAATAATATGTATGTCAAATATTGGCATAAAGAGGAATAGTCATAATAATAACTTAACACAAATTAAATTAATTGAAATTTCTTTTAATTAAAAAAATGTATATATTCTTATCATTATTAGATTTTAGTTGTAAAAATAAATGTGCAAATGTTACTCAAAGCAAATATTTCATCTAGAAAATAAAATAAAAGAATTATGAAAATACGTATACCGTATATAGTTTAACGGGAGTTATACGGGAAAATTATATAAAGTCGAAATGACGTGAACTTCACTATGAACTCGTAGAAGCTCGTGCTGATAACGTGTTATAGAAAAATTAATAAAACAATAAATAAAAGTGGATGAAAATACAAGAGAATTTTTCTCGTCTTTTTTTATCTCACTCAGGTAAGGATTCTATTTATAATTTATAATTAACATTCAATGCAATACCATAAATGAAGCTTACTTAAGTGCTTCATTAACTCATATATTAAACATTACAAAATGAATGAGAGGTTTTACCTCATAAATAAGGGAATTAGAATATGAAAATTCACATTTATTTATAACAGTTTATTAATTAATATAATTTATCATTAAAATTTAATTTGAAATGGGACCACTTTAAGTATTACAAATAAAGGAATTTGGAATTTAATGCTTACATATATACTTTTATTCTTTCTTATATATCTATGTGTAAAATTTAAGTAGTTTTACATTATTTCATTTTTTTATACGTGTAATAATTTAACAATTCAATTTTCATATTTTTTCTCTATTCATGTAGATTATGCATGTCAAGTTTGATATAATTAAAAAGTTTTAACTATTCATTTTATGTAGATTTGATTATTGATCACATTACTCATCCAGAACTAAAAGAGCTAACTCGAAAAATAGGATAGTTTGAGGAAATATTTTCACCTTGTCGAGACCATTTTCAAATCGAGTTTCGTAAAATGGGAATCGATTTTAAAAAACGAAAACGGGAGTCGCCACCAATCTTTTTAGGTGTGATTGGATCACCTTTAAAACATTTTTTTTTAAAATCATTAGTTTTGGTCTACGAAATCAGAAAACGGGTTCGGGAGCCGGTTACGCACGAGGAAGGGTTAGCACTCTCGTAACGCCCAAAAATTGGTACCTAATTGATTATCAAGTGTCTTTAATGTCGGAAATTCAAAAATTTTAAGTTGTAGTCCTCTTTAAAATATTTTAACTTTGAAAATTGGGATTCACTCGTATCAAAGTATTGACATAAAGATAACCTTTTTGAAATTCTTGTCTCGCAACAATAAAACGCTATATCCAATAAGTTAGGACATATTGTTTTGAAGTTCCAAGATAGTGGCTTACTTTTAGAAAACCTTTAAAAAACTTATAAGGGTACTTAATTATTCGAACTCAACGAGAAAAGTCGCAACCCAATAAGTTAGGGCACTACTTTTCTCGAAGCTTCCAAAAACCGAGCATTGCCTTTTTATTTTTGAAAAGTTTGAAGTCTCGTTTTTAAATCCGATGCATGAAGGAGCATATTAACATAACATATGAGATAACATGTTATAATGATAGGAAAGTAAGAGCATAACAGCATAAATATCATACACTAACCAACATATATAAGAAATAAAACATGACAATTTTAAATAAGAAAATATACTTAAAACGGAGTATATATTTAAGAAGAAATAGGTAAAAATCCTAAACACATAATTCAACATATATTTAATCATATGAATGATGCATGATATACAATATATAAAAATATGGATTTGAAAATAAAATATAAAAGTCTAAGATATTATATAACATATAAAATACATAACATAACAATAATACATTAATACTAAAGTAAAAATAAATCTTGTATAATAATAATAATAAACAAAAGTTTTAAAAATATATGTATAATACAAACAAATAATAAAAAATGTGATATTTAATAATATAATATATAATAAAAAATTTATAAGAATAATAATTATAAAAATATAAAATATATTGGTTTAGTAAAATAATGTATAAAATTTAAAATATGTAAAAGAATTTATATTTATAATGAAATAATTATATAATATATATAAATATAAGTTTAAAATAAGTAATTAATGATGAAATCTACGATTATACAAATTATAATATTATAATATCTTCAAAATGTGTAATAATAGAACATAAATAAAGCGATTATTAACATATAAATAATAATAAGTATATAATACAAGTTAAAAACCTTTAATGATAATAATATATAGATAAAAATGTATAATAATATAAAAATGACATAATAATATATAATAAAATAATTATAATATATAATATAAGAGTAAAAATAATATATAATATATATATAATTACTAAATATATAATTAATAAATATATAAGACAAGTAAAAATATAATAATAATATATAAATAATAAAGAAATATATAATAAATAATAATAATGTAAATAATATATAATAAAATAATTATATAATATATAATATAAAAATAAGGTTAAATAAAACAAATAACAATATAAAATATATATATAATAATAAATATATAGGGTTAGATTTAAAGTTCAGCAAAGTCACAGGGTGAATTTAAAAGAACTAAAAATTGAATTAAGGCCTTATTTAAAACGCGCGCAAAATCAAAGGGGCTCACTGGGCAAAATGCCCTATCCCCAAAACGGCAACGTTTTCCAGAATATAATTTAATAGCCATTGGGACTAAATTAAAACTAAAATAAAATAATGGGCCAAATCATAAATAAAGTAAAGTCTAATTGTAAACGCAAAAAGGGGTAGAAGGACCGATTAGGAATTAACCCAATTCTAAAAATACGCGGATCCTCCCCGGGTATTCGGGTCAACGCGCGGATCCTGGGGTCGCAAAACGACGTCGTTTCGTTCAAGCTATATAAGCTGCCTTCTCAGCTTAAGGTTCATTTGAACCCCGATTTTAAAAAAAAAAATTCTCTCTGAAAGAGAGAGAGGAAAGGAGCTCCGGGCTCTGGCCCTCGTATGCCACGTGCCGGTCCACGGGCCCACGCACCCACGAGCCGCCCTAAGGGCCACCGTGTACAGAGATCAGAGGGTTTAAAAACCCTCGTCTCTTCAAATCCAAAACAGGTAGTTCTTCTTCTTTTCAAACACCCCTAGTATTTTGCTAAACAGTGCATATATATGCGCTAAAAAAATAGAGGATAAGTCACTCGGTTATCACCTTTGAAACTGTTTGTATTCGTTTTTTATTTCTGTATCCGTGTCCTTTTTACAAGGGTTACAAAGGGCTTTTTATAGCCACTGATTTGTTACATAAGGAAAGAAATCTCCGATTTCTTTCTATTTCTTGTCTACTGTATCTTTGACCATTATCTGCTAAGTTTCCTTTTCCATTTTGCAGGTACCCCGACGATCTCAGCGTTAACTGTGGTACCAAGGCCAGAGAGGAGGCCTGAGATCGCGATGCTGGACGGTCGCGAGAGGGATGAACGCATTGATGGCGCGTCAGTGTGCATTGATGGCCTTGATCTGGGGAGTTGAACCGACCCGTCTGATGGCTTCTGGAATCTTCTGCTTGCGGCGCGAGAAGAAAGAAGGTAGAAGCCCTAGGGTTTCCTCCCTGGGCCTGTAACAGTTTGGGCCAGTTGGGCCTTTGGGAATTTGGGTTTGCAAAGGGTAGAGGTGGTTTAGACCTGTTTGGTCGGGTTGGGTATTGGGTCTGTGTATTTGGGCTAGTTTAGTGTATCTGGGTAGGATGTAAACGGGTTTAGCTGAATTGTTTTGGTTTTGGGCCCATGATTTGTGCTTTCTAACTTGGACTGTTTAAATAAACAAACAAACATTTATTTATTCATTTCTGTATTTTGGTTTTGGTATTAAGGCCCGGACGAATTTGGGCTCTTACACACCTGAAAAATATGGTTAGGCAAAAGATAAATCCAATCGCCTCCATTGTCACTTCACTGCCTCCACCGACCACCACAATCATCGTAAAATAGGTATGCTCTTGAGCCTGCTTACAGAGAAGAGCTTGAGAGCAACTTCTCGGTCTATTAAAAACGAAAATCAATGTTTGAACCTTGTAGTCAAATTCTTGAAGAGACAATAATTGCTGAGAAGATTCTTAACTGATAGACATAGGTTGGTGGCAATCTTGAATTGATTCTCCATCACTTACTGATATTCTTCACCAAAATTAGCATTTATCGGTAATGAATGTTTACATGGGGACAACGAAAGCTATAGATAGCAATACAACATAAATTCTGCAGATTTAATGGGAGCCTTTTATTTTTGGCTAGTTCACATTTAGCATCTGTAAGAAATTCGAGCTAAAATGTTTCAGAACAACATCCCAGAAATTAATCCTGGTGGAGTTGTTAACTTTTCCAATCAATTGTTTGGGGAAAAAAAATCAAATTTGATAAAAATGTTCCCATTTATCCATTGTTTAAAGTTAAGAAAAATGGCTTTTAGACATGAATATGGTCGATGTTTTGTTGGGTAATTTGGGATAGGGTGAGTGTTTGATTTAAGTCGATTTAATCATCCTAATTCGATTTGAATTTTTTTCGAATTAAATGAAATTATTTGAGTTAAATTAAAAATTAAACATGTAAAATTAAAATCATGTTACAATATAACTAATTTCATGTTGGACCATATAAATTTAAAACCATATATATTGGAAAAAAATTAAAAGCAAAATAAAAAAAAATAATATACTTTAGTATTGTTATAAAATAAATAGACAGAGAGTAAAGAACAAAGAAAATAGGAGAACAAAAGAGAGAGCGTATTTTATTGATAAACTAGAATATTTATAAAACTTCTCCAAAGTCTCTATTTATGGGCATAAGAAGTATAAATGAAGTATAAAACACTCTGGGAAAAAAATTTCCTAGTGAAGGAAAACAGTACACATATCTATAATACGCATAATATGTTGCCTCATTAAAAATATTATAAGGAAAACTCAATGGGACAAAACTTCAATTAAGGAAAAAGAGTACAACTCGTATTTACTCTCTCTCATCACATAGTTTCTCATATTCTATGTATTCAATCTTGAATACTAGTTCTTCAAATGACTATTTGAATGTATTTGCTAAGCATTTAAGCATTTATATCACCAATCTTTTGAAAGTTATGAGTAAGGGTAAATTTTGGGAAAATATATTTTGATGAGTTCAACAATAATCATAACAAACTTTAATCATGACCCCTCTATAAAAATACAAATAGGTATTTTGGATCATTTCATAATCCTCTTTTAACTACTATTGACTAAGTCAAATTTATCACATGTTCAATTATTTCAATTCATAGTGTAGCGACGTAAAAACTTTGCTTTCTATCGCTAATTGAGGTGACTTATTGGAAATTTGAAAACCGACTTTCGGTTTTATTAAAAAAGGGAGTCGCCACCGATCTTTTTTCTAGGGCCAAATTTGGGTCTACGTCAAAAGGCAGAGTAAAGTTGGGTTCGGGAGTCGGTTACGCACGAGGAAGGTATTAGCACCTTCGCGACGCCCAAAATTGGTATCTTATTAAACACGCGTTGTCTTGATTTTCAAAAATACAAATTCAATTTGAATTTTAATCGTGATCCGATCCAAACACTAGAATTTTTAAAAATGTCAGTTTCTTTTGAAAAAGGCGTTCCGTTTTCAACACGAGCCGATGATATTCACCCAACATAGCGATGAAATCAACGACTTGATGTTAAATCGCACGTTGCCTTATTTATTGAAATTAATTAAAACATGAATAAAAATCTTTAAAGTAGTGAACAACAAAACGATATAAAATAGGCGGAAACAAAAATAAAAGAGTTAAAAGTACATCAAGCAAATAATAAATATGACAATGATATTTAAACAATGACAATATATGCGATATTAAACATGATAATAATATTATTAAACACAAAATAGAGACGAACATATATATAAACATATAATAATAAGTGAAATGACGTAAACATAATATTAAAAATACTAATAGTGCTATATATATATATGTTAAAGTATATACGTAATAATAGGAATGAAAAGTGTATTCATAATAATGTTAAATATATATATACATAATATATATACATTTTTGTAAAATGAACATATACAATATATATTAGAAATACTAATAACATAAAAAATATATTAATAATACTACATAAATATGTACATATGTATTAAAATAAATACATATATATACATATATAATAAACATATTCTAAAAATAATAATAATAATAATAATAATAATAATAATAATAATAATAATAATAATAAGATGCATACGCACCAAATAACCCATAATAATATTAAAATAAAATGATAAGTATCAATAATGAAAATAGTAAATATGATAATAAATATAACGATATATGAAAATAATACTATATCTAAAAAGTATATTTATACCTATATAATAAAATATATGTACTAATATTAATAATAATTATAATAGGAATAAAATAGATATAATAATATATACATAAGATGGTATTAAAATATATATATAACATAGTATTCAAAAATTTATACATGAGATGAAATAAAATATATACATAAAATAGTAAAAGAAATATACATAATATATAAAATATATAACTAATGATATCAAAATATGTACATAATAATATATAAAATATTAAAAGAAAACATATTGTAGCGACGTAAAACTTTTTTTGTTTCGCTTGGTCGCTAATTGTGGCGATTTATTAAATATTTGAAAACCAACTTTCGATTTTATTAACAAAGGAGTCGCCATCGATCCTTTTTATAGGTGTGATCGGACACCTAATAAAATTATTTTAAAACAAAAAGAAGGCCAAATTTAGGTCTACGTGAAAGTCCAGAGAAAAATTGGGGTTCGGGAGTCAGTTACACGCGAGGAAGGTATTAGCACCCTCGCGACGCCCAAAATTGATATCTCATAAACATGTGTTGACTTGATTTTCAAAAATACGAGCTCAATATAATATTTAATCGTGATCCGTTGAAAAGACGAGAGAGATTTTAGTTTTGATTTTTTTAGAAAGGGTGTCCTGTTTTTTAACACAAGCCATTTAATTTCACCCAACATAGCGATGAAATCGATGGCTTAATATTAAATCGGTACATTGCCTTATTTTTGAAATTAATTAAAACATGAGAAAAATATTCCTAAAGTGAGAAATTAAAATAGATAAAGGATGCAAAAAAATGATATCATTAATGAAAAATATTAACATGGAATACTAGAATATTAGAATAATAATAATAATGATATTTACAAAATAAAATAAATCATGTACTAATAATAAAATAGGAAAAATGATATATTTGGTAATAATAATATAAAATAATAATATGTACATAAAAATACATATATATATGCGTATAATAAAAGTATGTAATAATAATTGTAACATCCCGATTTTCGGGTTTTCAGCGATTCTTGATATTTTAAGTAAATTTCTAAAATTTGGTAGGTGATGATGGAATTCATAATTTGGGTGTGTAAATGGGCTTATGGAAGGCCCATGAGTTGGCCAAAACCCGGTGGAATTTTTAAATTTTGGACTTAGGAGTTAGGGGTTCTGGCTAGGTGCCCTTATATTAAGTTGTGGGTAAAGTGTATCACAAAAGATCCTCTAGCAAAGTGGCTAAGTGACGCCACTAGGGAGCTTTAAAGGTGGCGTGTAAGTGTTGGGGAAGACACTGGATCGATTCCTGTGTTGGCAAATAGGAGTATTTATTTTGTGCAGGAAGGGTAAGTGTTGGAACCCGAGTGGATTCGTAAGAGGAGAGAGTTGGATCAAGTCAAATGCATAAATTAAGGAGGGATAAGGGAGAGATTTTAGGGATGTGATATGGAGATAGAGTTGGCCGAATAAGGGAGTTTGGAGAGGGGATTTTCGGCAGAGGGGTATTAGGTTAGTAATTTCGGCATTAGGGTCTTAGTTGTGCCGATTTTGTTCTTTGGTGTGTATCTTTTTCTCTCTTTCTTTTCCAGCCGAATCTACCTCCCTTCTACTCAATTTTCTTCCTTTTCTTTCTTTCAAATCAGCCCACTATTTCCTTTCATTCACCATTGTTTTCCTTATCTCTATTTTTGCCGAAGTGCCGTAAAAGTCGAATCGATGAAGATAGGGGTGCCGATTCTTTGTGACCAGCAACCTTTTCTTCCTTTTCAATAGTTGGCGTTCTGTTCCTTTACCTTTTAGGCATCCGGATTCAAGAGGAGAAAGACGTGGTAAGTGTTCAAACTCTAAACAATTCCTAGTGTAGCTTTGGTCAAAAGTCAAACTCCAAGTTTAGGGAGATGGCCGACTATGGGCATAGACTCTATGGGGTCTTCTTTAATATTTTTGGTTTATTTATTGAAGGAGCAGCAAGGTGTAGTGTCGATTTGGAGTAGCTTGGATCACGGAGTAGCTAGGCCTAGTCATCAATCGCGACAAAGGTAAGGTGCTTAAGGCCATTATGGATGGTGGCCGAATGTGTAAGTGTTAATATTGGAAAGTTCTTGATTTGGTTCAATTATTGCGAGCTGATCTATTTAACAATTGATTATAGGAGAAATCGCATAGGAGATCTCGTCAAGGAATATCGCAAATCAGGTGTGTAACGAACCCTTTCATAGCTTAAAGCGATAAAATGCGAAAAGTCAAATGCCAAATTCGGCATTTCGAGGACTTATGAGCAAGTTTAACGCTCACTAGTTAGTTAGAATCGATGAGACGGTGATCGAGAACGATGGAAACGGTAAGAATGTGATTTTTGGCGTTCTTGGTAAGTTGGGCCTCGAGGGGCCGAAGTGGGGCCTATTGGGCTTTCGGGCCCATTTGGGTAAAATTGGTAGAAAATGGAAATCTGTTAAATTGCATGATAAGACTGTTAAAACCGTTATGGAATATAGGCTAAGTGGGCCTAGAGACGACAGAATTGGCTAAGTAGGGCCCATTAGGGGTTTTAGGCCCAATAACTCGATTTCGCTAAAAATGGGCCGAATCACTTGTTTGCACCCATGGATTGTTAGTAATCGTTAATGAACATGGAAACCCTAATTTTGGTAAAATTACGAGATTACCCTTATAATATGAAAATGACCGTTTGCCCCTAGGTAAAATGACCATTATACCCCTAGGGTTTATGTATGATTTTAATACATGGGATTTTGATAAATATGGTATGTATGATATGCACATGAAATGTATGATATGCACATGATATGTATGATATGCACATGAGGTAATCATAAATGCATTGGGTTGGGTTTTATATGGATGGAGGAAGTGAAAAGGGCTTATGCCCCGCTTATCAAAAGGGCTTATGCCCGATTATCAAAAGGGCTTATGCCCCGATTATAAAAGGGCTTATGCCCTGATTATTGAAAGGGCTTTGGCCCGATTATTAAAAGAGGCTAGGCCTCGGTTATATGATAAAGCTATCTTTGCCGGTGAAGAGTTTTGGCGGGGTGGGTCGAGTTAATCCCCACATGGTGTGTTGGTTGGTACAGGTGGAGAGTAGCGGATGGTGGGTTGAGTAGTCTCCCAAATGGGTTGCATTCTTTCATTGAAATTATATGTGATATTGAAATGGGCCTAAGGGCCATACTGATTTCTGAGAAAGGCTTGCCCAAGAATATGAAATATGAAAAGGCTTCACCAAAGATTATGAAATATGAAATATGAAAAGGGCTACTACGGCCATGCATGATTGAGATTGGATTTGGGCTTAGACCCAACAGCCGTTATTGTTTTGGGCTCTGAAAGGGCTTGTTGCACACTGAGTTTCCAAACTCACCCTCTTTCCTTAACCTTGCGGTGAGCCTTGATGTGGGGACTTGGGCGGAGGGATTTAGAGTGGCCACGGTGATCGTCTTGGGCTTTAAATAAAGTGTTGGTTTCCGTTTAATTTCCTTTAACTATTATTTATTTTTGGGTTGTAATAAGGCCAATTTTAACTTTTCTTTTATTTCTTTTCGGGATTATTTTAATTTTAATAACTTTAAAAATTGGTTAATAATTATTCAAATGGGCTAGACTTAGGACGTGTTTTCAAAATGATACTTGTTTTCAAATTATCTCAACACCACGATTCATCGGTTAATCAAAGACGTCCACTTAAACGAATTTAAACTCGAAATGACAAAGTGTGGCTATGGTTGTGGGCATGTCTAGGATTGGATCCAATTAAAGAGCTTGGTACTTAGCGACCTTCATGGCTCACCTCCTCGCCTCGGATACCTACGGTGCTTAGCTTCCATACACTTTGTTAACTCAAAGAAAACATATGGCTTTTAAAAACTCTAAAACGAAACTCGATTTTTAACTCCGATGTGGCACGTCAAATTTGGCCATAACGTCTGGCCGGGTTTGGGGTGTTACAATAATAATAATAATATCTACAATAAAAGAAAATATTAGGAAACATACATAAAAATATATACATAAAAATTTACAACAATAATATAAAATAATGATATGTACAAATATATATATATATATATATATACATATGTACATAAAATATACACTAATATAATAATAGTTATAATAATACTAGCAATAGTAATAATTTGTAATAATAATATATACACAATATGGTATTTAAAATATATATATGTATATATAATAGTATTTAAGAATATATACATAAGAAATATATAACTAATGGCATTAAAAATATATACATAATATATATAAAATACCTAAAAAAAGAAGGGGAAAGAAGAGAGAAGGAGGGGGAAAGGAAATCGGCCAAGGGGGCGGTCACCTTAGGTCAATCGTCGGTCATGCAATGCCATACGCCTACGGTGGTAGGAAAAGGTAAATTTTTTTACAATATATGTATATATAAAGAAAGAAAAAAACAACACAAAAAAAAAAGAAAAAAGATTCGAAAGAAGAGGAAAAAGAAAAGATGCAACCTTTTATTGATGTTTCTTTTGTGTTCAAAATTTGAAGGATTTTGTGTTTGTCTCCTTTTCAATCTTTGTAAAATCCCCTCCTTACATGATTTTGAATGGCTTTTATAGCCATCTTTACATGATTTTCTATTATTTCTTTTTCTATTTTGTAGGTGGTGGTGGTAGACAATGGATATCAAAAATGGGAGGAAAAATGGGGCAAGTGGAAAAGTGGCTAGGTGGCTAGGGTTTCTTAGTTTTTTTTTTTTTGGTTAGGTTTTTTCTTTCTTCTTCTTCTTTTTTTTTTTGGTTAGGTTTTTTTTTGGGGGGGCTTAATGGGCTTTTGAATTGGGTTTAATATTTGGGTTTTGTAATGGGTTTGGGTAGATGTAAATGGGTCATGGGTTAAGGGTTTTAGTGGGTTTAGAGGTTTGGTTGGGTTTTGATATAATCGTGCCCGGGCAATTTGGCCTTCTACAGCTGCCCCTCTTTGCTCATTGTCGTGCAACGATAATAGAGCAAAGACTTTCAAGGAAGACCAAATTTGCCCGGTCTTGCTAGGTCTTGACTTGCTTTAGAACTCTTCTTGTTTAGTTAGTCCCTTTTTAGTCCACCGCATCTTGTAGCTTTGGTTCACTCCACTGCATCTTATGATATACGTCTTGTAGCTTCAATTTATTCCAATGTAACTTCAAGGATATGAAATTTATGGCTTCGATCTACTTCACTGTAACTTTAGAAAGGTGAGATCTACAACTTCAATCTACTCTTCTATCGCTTCAGTGAGATAAGGTTTGTGGTCTTTTCTTCTACGACTTCAGAAAGGCAAGATCTGATGCCCTCGATCAACTCCAGTGCAACTTTAAGGAGATAGAATCTGACGTCTTCAATCAGCTTCAATCTTTATTCTCTACTCGGCATGTGATCCTGAGCTCAACTCATTTTTCGCAATATGAATTGACTCTCTAAAAACAGACATTAAAAACAGAAATTGAAAATAGCTCAGCGTGTGAGCCAAGGCTCAACCCACCTCTCGCAATATGAGTTGATTTTTGAAACTTATCTTGAAAAGCATATTTTGAAAATACCTCGACATGTGACTCGAGGCTCAACTCACCTCTCGTAATATGAGTTGATTTTTGAAAAATAGAAATTAAAAGGCTCAACTCACCTCTCGCAATATGAGTTTTTTTTTTTGAAAAACAGAAATTAAAAGGCTCAACTCACCTCTCGCAATATGAGTTGAATTTTTTGAAAAAAATAGAAATTGAAAATAGCTCAGCACGTGAGCCAAGGCTCAACTCACTTCTCGCAATATGAGTTGATTTTTGAAAACAGAATCTGAAAAACAGATTTTGAAAATACCTTGACATGTGACCCGAGGCTCAACTCTCCTCTCGCAGTATAAGTTGATTTTTGACAAACAAAAATTGACAATACCTCAGCGTGCCCCGAGGCTCAACTCACCTCTCGCAATATGAGTTGATTTTTGAAAAACAGAAATTGAAAATACCTCAGCGTGTCCTGAGGCTCAACTCACCTCTCGCAATATAAGTTGATTTTTCTGAAAACAAAAATTGAAAATACCTCAACGTGTCTTGAGGCTCAACTCATTTCTCGCAATATGAGTTGAATTTTTTAGAAAACAGAAATTGAAATTACCTCAGCGTGTCCTGAGGCTCAACTCACCTCTCGCAGTATGAGTTGATTTTTTTGAAAGACAAAAATTGAAAATACCTCAGCATGTCTTGAGGCTCAACTCATTTCTCGCAATATGAGTTGATTTTTTTTTACAACAGAAATTGAAATTACCTCAGCGTGTCCTGAGGCTCAACTCACCTCTCGCAATATGAGTTGAATTTTTTTGAAAAATATAAATTGAAAAGCAGAAATTGAAATTACCTCAACGTGCCTTGAGGCTCAACTCACCTCTCGCAATATGAGTTGATTTTTGACAAACAGAAATTGAAATTACCTCAGCGTGTCCTGAGGCTCAACTCATTTCTCGTAATATGAGTTGATTTTCAAAAAATAGATTGAAACACAAAAATTGACAATACCTCAGCATGCCCCGAGGTTCAACTCACCTCTCGCAATATGAGTTGATTTTTGAAAAACAGAAATTGAAAATACCTCAGCGTGTCCTGAGGCTCAACTCACCTCTCGCAATATAAGTTGATTTTTTTGAAAACAGAAATTGAAAATACCTCAACGTGTCTTGAGGCTCAACTCATTTCTCGCAATATGAGTTGAATTTTTTAGAAAACAGAAATTGAAAATAGCTCAGCGCGTGAGCCAAGGCTCAACTCACCTCTCGCAATATGAGTTGATTTTTGAATCTTGAAAAGCAGATTTTGAAAATACCTCGATATGTGACTCAAGGCTCAACTCACCTTTTGCAATATGAGTTGATTTTTGAAAAATATAAATTGAAGTAAAAAAAAATACCTTAGTGTGTGATCTAAAGCTCAACTCACCTCTCGCAATATGAGTTGATTTTTTTGAAAGACAGAAATTGAAAATAGCTCAGCGCGTGAGCCAAGGCTCAACTCACCTCTCGCAATATGAGTCGATTTTTTTTTTGAAAGGCAGAAATTGAAAAACAGAAATTGAAAATACCTTGGCGTGTGATCTGAGGCTCAACTCACCTCTTGCAATATGAGTTGATTTTTTTGAAAGACAAAAATTGAAAATAGCTCAGCGCGTGAGCCAAGGCTCAACTCACCTCTCGCAATATGAGTCGATTTTTTTTTGAAAGGCGTAAATTGAAAACGGAAATTGAAAATACCTCGGCGTGTGACTCGAGGCTCAACTCGCCGCTCATAATCTGAGTTGATTTTTTTACAATAGAAATTGAAATTACCTCGGCGTGTCCGAGGCTCAACTCACCTCTCGCATAATATGAGTTGATTTTTTTGAAAGGCGTAAATTGAAAATGAAATTGAAAATACCTCGGCGTGTGACACGAGGCTCAACTCGCCTCTCATAATCTGAGTTGATTTTTTTTACAACAGAAATTAAAAATACCTCAGCGTGTCCTGAGGCTCAACTCACCTCTCGCAATATGAGTTGATTTTTTGAAACAAACGAAAAATTGACAATACCTCAGCGTGTCCCGAGGCTCAACTCACCTCTAGCAATATGAATTGAATTTTGAAATAAAACATCAGAATACCAGAACATGTCATCTGGTGGAACTCATGTGTCTTTCAGCTATCATCACATCTTCTTGCTCTACTGGAGTACCTGTATATGTCATGCATGATGTTATCATGATATGCACATGTTTTTCGTAAATGATTTTATGCCTACATGATTATGCTATGTGTCTTAGGCATGTTTGTCGTATGCCCTTTTTCATCATGATTTTCGTGATGATCTGTATTCATTACTTCGGCTCCTGACTTTCTCTTTAGGCCCTGTACCCGTCCTCAAGTTTCACGAGTAATCAATGTTTCTCAAATATTACTCTTTTGCCCTTGGTTGAGCTTTGTCCTTGCGTTGAGGCTCTTGTACTTATCAAATTCTTACCCGGGTAATGCTTAACATTTCTTTCATTTAGAGTATGTCATTTCACTATTTATCATGTAAATGAATCACATAATGAGATGCATGAAAATGGTCAGGTAGGGACAAAAGGATACCACACATTTATTCACTTCAAATGTAGCAAACAAAGAAAGTTAACCAATGATAGTAAAAGAGTGTCATAAAGAGAAAAGGGATTGCATTCAACGAATACAAATGCTCTAGATATTCAATGCATGAACTCTTCCGCGTTCCTCAATCAAGAATCTTTTCGAGCATGGCTTTTTGCATAAAAGATTTCGAGCTTTCAGAAATGCTTCAAATACGGTAGTCTCACTATTTGACCCACCGTTCAAAACGCCTTGTTCTTTAAGCCCGGGTTTGCTTCATTAGAATGCCCTTTCGGGTTTTCATCCTAATCTTTTGTGTTTAACCAAGACGCCCTTTTCGGGTTTTCACCTTGATCACCCTTTTTCTTTCATTTTTTATATGCCCTTTTCGGGTTTTCATCTCGGTTTCTTTTTTCAAGCATAATATTTCTTTACAGCATCTGAATTCACTGGATTCAGTAACTCTTTCCCATCCATCTCGGTAAGGATCAAAGCTCCTCCTGAGAATGCCTTCTTTACGACGTACGGTCCTTCCCAGTTTGGTGCCCATTTCCCTCGCAGATCTTTTTGTATTGGGAGAATTTTTCTCAGCACGAGTTCTCCTTCATGGAATTCTCTTGGTCGTACCTTCTTGTCATGGGCTGTGATCATTCTTTTCTGGTACATTTGTCCATGACAAATTGCCCTGAGACGCTTTTCTTCAATGAGGTTCAGCTGATCATATCGAGCTTGTACCCATTCTGCTTCTTCTAACTTTGATTCCATTAAGACTCGTAGAGAGGGGATCTCAACCTCAATAACCAGAGAGAAAGGAGTTACTCTTGTAGATGTTCGCACAGATGTGCAATATGCATACAAAGCAAATGGTAGTTTCTCGTGCCAATCTTTATATGTCTCAGTCATTTTCCCAATGATCTTCTTAATATTTTTGTTGGCTGCCTCCACAGCCCCGTTCATCTTTGGGCGATAGGGCGAGGAGTTATGATGCTTTATTTGGAATTGCTCGCACACTTCTTCCATCATCTTATTGTTCAGATTCATGGCATTATCTGAAATGATTATTTCAGGCAAACCATATCGGTAAATGATTTCCTTTTTCAAAAACTCACACACTGCAGTCTTCGTCACATTGGCAAATGAAGCGGCTTCAATCTATTTTGTGAAGTAATCGATAACCACAAAAATGAATCGATGTCCATTTGAAGCTTTTGAAGAAATTGGCCCTATGACATCCATGCCCCACATAGAAAAAAGCCACGGAGAAGTCATGACATGAAGGGGTGAAGGGGCTACATGAATTTTATCGCCGTAGATTTGACATTTGTGGCATTTTCTGGCAAAATTGATGCAGTCACTTTCCATTGTCAGCCAATAATAACCGAGTCTTATGATCTTTCTGGCCATATTGAAACCATTGGCATACGTTTCGCAAATTCCCTCATGACCTCTTCAAGTATTTTTCTGGCTTCAACATCATCCACACATCTCAAAAGCATCTGATCTTTTCCTCTTTTGTATAGAATGTCCCCATCAAGAACGAATCCTGCTGCCATTCTTCTGATTGTTCTTTTGTCGTTCTCGTTTGCTTGTTCGGGATACTTTTGATTCTTGATATATTCTAAGACATCATGGAACCATGGTCGTCCATCTGTCTCTTTCTCAATGCTGAAACAATGTGCAGGGGCTTTATATATGCTATTTGAAGAGGTATTATTTCTGTTTCCCAGTTTTCTTTGAACATTGAAGCCAAAGTGGCCAAGGCATCAGCCAATTGGTTTTCTTCTCGTGGGAGGTAATTAAAAGTTATTTCTTCGAATTCTTTAATCAACTCTGCCACTAGATCTCTGTATTTAACCAGTTTCGAGTCTCTCACTTCTCAATCTCCACGGATTTGGTAAATCACCAAGGCTGAGTCTCCGTATACCTCTAAACCTTCGATGTTTCGTTCAATAGCTGCACGGAGTCCCATGATACATGCCTCATATTCCGCTATGTTATTGGTACAGAAGAAATTCAGCCTGGCAGTGAGTGGGTAATAATTCCCTTCTGGCGATATTAAGACTGCTCCAATCCCATGCCCCAATGTATTCGATGCACCATCAAAGCTCATCTTTCATGACTTCTCTTTTGGTGACTCGCATTCTTTTTCCGTAATGCGCATCAAGTCTTCATCTGGGAAATCAAATCTCAAGGGCTTATATTCCTCCGTCGTTTGAGTCGCTAAGAAATCAGCTATTGCGCTCCCTTTTATCGACTTTTGACTTACATAGGCAATGTCATATTCTGATAGGAGGATCTGCCATCGTGCCATTCTTCCTGAGAGTGCCGGTGATTCCATCATGTATTTTATTGGGTCTAGCTTTGAAATTAGCCATGTCGTGTGATACAACATATATTGTCTGAGTCTCCGAGCTACCCAAACCAGAGCACAATAGTATTTTTCAATGGATGAATACTTTGCCTCATATTCAGTGAACTTTTTACTGAGGTAGTAGATCGCCTTTTCTTTCTTCCCTGACTCGTCGTGTTGCCCCAGTACGCAACCCATTGAATTTTCGAACACGGTCAAATACAATATCAATGGTCTCCGGAGTTACGGATTAGCTAATCTTTGGAGGACTAGACAAATATTGCTTTATCTTATCAAAGGCCACCTGACATTCCTCATTCCAATCTCCCAGGTTATGTTTTCGAAGAAGCCGAAAGATTGGGTCGCATTGATTGGTAAGTTGAGTGATGAATCGGGAGATGTAGTTTAATCTCCCTAAAAATCCTCTAACTTCCTTTTGCGTGCGTGGAGGTGGTAACTCTTGAATGGCTTTTACTTTATCTGGATCAACCTCGATACCTCTTTCACTGACAATGAAGCGTAGCAACTTCCCCGAGGTAGCACCAAACGTACATTTGGCTGGATTAAGCTTTAGATGAAACTTTCTCGACTTTCGAACAACTTCTTGAGGTTCACTACATGCTCTTCTTCTCCTCGAGATTTAGCAATCATATCATCGACGTAGACCTCTATTTCTTTATGCATCATGTCATGGAATAATGTCACCATAGCCCTCTGATATGTTGCCCCGGTTCAGGTCACGGTAATCCACGCACATTCGTACTTTGCCATCTTTCTTTGGTACTGGGACTATGTTAGCCACCCATTCTGGATATTTGGAGGCTTGTAGGAAGCCAAGATCAAATTGCTTCTTGACTTCCTCTTTATTTTCAACAGATTTGGGTCTCATCCGTCTTAATTTTTGCTGGATGGGCTTGCATTCTGGCTTTAATGGGAGCTTATGGACCACTAAATCTTTATCTAGCCCTGGTATGTCCTGGTATGACCATGCGAAAACATCTTTGTATTCGTGGAGTAAAGTGATCAAATTATGCTTGGTACTCTCTGAAATAGAAGTCCCAATCTTCACTTCTTGTTTCCTCTCTTCAGTGCCCAAATTTATTGTTTCCACAGATTCTTCGTGAGGCAAAATCTATTTATCCTCTTGTTCCATTATTCTTAACAATTCAGGAGGCGAGACGTAATCTTCAGCATTTTCTTCGGCTTCAAATTCTCCTAAGCAAACAGCCTTCTCAAAATCAATTTCAAGATTCGTAACGGGCTTATTCATGTCATCAATATCTGAGCACCTAAAAGTTGAATGGAAAAGGAAGCTATAGAGGGGCATCCAAGTATTGGAACCAACAAAGAAATGTCATGTCATGGCAATGAGGCAAATGTGAGTATAGGCTATGAAATGAGAAAATGATTATGAAATTGGCGATAATGCAAAAAATCATGACAAAATGCATCTTCATTGATATTCATTTAAATGATAAAGAGCGAATGCAAGCTCTTACAAAAGAATTCTATTATATCTAAGGACACAATAGAAGGTTAATATTTAGCATTACTCTGAAGACTTATAAACTACAAGAAGCTCCTCGACAGTCCAATTGTTCAACATAAAACCAGGAGGGCAAGGGCGTATCCTCGAGACATCTTTACTTGCACCAGCCCCTTTGTCAATGACATTTATACTGACATTCTGAAAACCCCTTTCAATTAACCTCAGCATGTTTCATGGATCATCTTGTCCAGGGTATATCATTCCCGCAGATGTAAATGTTTTTGATAAATGAGGGTATTCTATGGGCTCCCATTCTGGTTCTCGGCCCAAAGTTCTTGCGATCCTTCTTGCCTGATCTTTCTTCCACTGTCTTCTTCTTTGACGCATGTCTGGCTAGAACCCCAAACCGTATCGGGCTTTATGGTGCACTGGCTTTAAAGCCCTGTCTATTCATTGCAGATATCTCCCTAAACCTCTTCTCGCTCGATCTCCCCTTCCTACGGTCAATTTGACACCCATTCTAGTATTTCTCGACAGTTTTGACACCGGAATTCTGTTTCCCTCAACAACAAAAGTGGCATTGACAAATTCAAGGGATCGGAAGGAACATTCCAATGCGTCTTTGTTCACTTCCAAGTACGGTGCATCGGCAGAGACAGATGCGACAATGTCTTATTCTCCCTCGACAGTGAACAAACAACCGTCCATGACAAATTTCACCTTTTGATGGAAGGATGATGGGACTGCTCTAGCAGAATGGATCCAGGGTCTTCCCAAAAGGCAGTTATAAGAGGGTGTAATGTCCATGACTTGGAACTCGACATCATAAATGTAAGGGCCCACTTCCAAAGGGATTTCGATCTTTCCCATGACTTCGCACCTTGTAACACCCCAAACCCGAGACCATCGCCGGTGTCGGACCCGAGGGGTTAACAAGCCAAGTTCACATGTTTTTGCCCACCAATTTGACATTTCCAGTCAGGCTGGAAAACTGCGTCACTGTCGCCTTAAAAATCATATCTCGAGTTTCAAAACTCAGAAACTGGTTTCGTAAATTTTCCCTGAATTTAGACTCATATATCCATCCATGGATTTATTTCTAGGATTTTTGGTCGGGCCAATTGGTACAGTTTATTAGTTAAAGTTACCCCTGTTACAGGGATCGACTGCTCTGACCTTCGCGCGGTATAACTTGAATATCTCTCTGTACAGGGCTTTGATGCTGGTGTCGTTTATTTCTAATGAAACTAGACTCAAAATGGAATCTGTACATATAAGGTATATCTCCTAATTCTTTTGGATAATTTATAGTGAATTTTTAAAGTTGCGACAGGGAACCCAGAAACCATTCTGGCCCTGTCTTACAATAGCTTTAATATCTCTTAACCTGTAACTCCTATGACCATTTCGTTTCTTCCATATGAAAATAGACTCATCAAGGTTCATTTACATAGCTTATTCACTATTTAATTCCATTCCTATGAATTTTGGTGATTTTTCACATTCATGCCACTGCAGCTGGCAGCATCTGTTTTAAGATAGGACTTACCTATTTGGTGGTCTCCATGATTCAACTAGTCTTACCATACATAGGTTCATATATGATCATTTTAACCATGCCAATGGCTGATCATATGACCAACATTCCCATTTCAAGCCATAGCCACATCAAGACACAAAATATATACATACAATCCCACAATTAGTCTAAGTTCATGCTTCCCTTTTCGAGCCATTTTCGCATGGCCGTACATACTTACATTACAACATATTTAACAAACAAGGGGTAGTCCTATACATGCCATCTCAAGTTCAACCAAAAATTTATACCAAAATGGAGGCTTGATAGTGTGGATGACTTCGACTTCAACGATCCCAAATCCGATTGCTTGAGCGAAATCTAGAAAACTAAGAGCCAAAGCAACGGGTAAGCATTTTATGCTTAGTAAGTCTCAAGGAATATAATTAACTCTAATTACAGCAATACATTCACATAGCCAAATGCATCATTTCATTAATACACATTCTTACTTCATACTTCATCATTATATAAGTTCGCAAAGCATCAATCAATTCAATAACTGAAATTCATTAGTCGATTGAGCGAATGTTGCTCAAACACGTCGACTTTCCAATGCACATATAACGTACCTTATCCTTTGGGCTTTCCGAGTGTACTAATTGAATTCATTTCAGCAACCAACACTCACCTCCAGCCCAAGATTCTTCGGAATATAACCGGATATAATCACGTGCACAAATGCCTTGGTCTTAGCCGGATAGAATAACCCGCACGAATGCCTTGGTCTTAGCCGGATATAGCCACTAGCACAATTGCCTTGGTCTTAACCGGATATAATTTCAGCATAATTGTCTTCGGGCTTAGCCCGGATATCATTCAATTTCTCATGCACACATACATCAATAATCATTGGACATACATATTTCATTTTCGTTACTAAGGCTCAAACACAATTATAATCATTAGCATATTCACCTTCGGGACTTAGCCCGGGTGGAATTCAAATACTCATACACACATAATCAATAATCATACACAACCATATTTCATCTCACATAATTCAAGTAAGGTCACTTCTTGAGGACTTACCTCGGATGTTGTCGAACGGCTTTTTCGGCTATTCGATCACCTTTTCCTTCCCCTTGTCCAATTGTGGCCCTCTTAGCTCTTGAGCTAATTCAAACAAATTCAATTTATTAAAACCTCATTGTGCTTGCTTATGGCCGAATATGACAAGGATTTTAAATGGTCATATGGCCACTCTTTAGCTTGAATACACAATGGTCATGCACATTTTATACTACATCAAGCAATTCAATACAATTTATTTGAGCATCAAGGAAATGCTAAGGCCTTCAATAGGCTACCCAAGGCGAATATTCATGTACATGTTGAGGTCAATTTTGCACTTAATACCTCACAAAACAGCATGCAATTTACTAATTAATGCTTTGCACATTGTGGCCCAAAACTTATAATATAGCATCAAGCACCTACATGTGTGCTAGGCGAATTGTGCTTGAAATTTCACAAGCATTCTTCCACATCTTCTTCTTTAAACCAATATATTCATCACTTAGTTCATAACCAAAACATAATGCGAAATCATAAATATGCATATATGAGCATGGCGAATTTTCAAGGTGTCCATAGCCATCCAAAACACAAATTTTAACTAACATGCAAGAAGCATGAATCATGCTCAAGAATGCATCATGGCGAATATGACAATCATGCTCCTTTTCAACTTCAATCATGATAAAACAAAGAGAAAACTCAAAATCTTACTCATGAGTAGAAAATCCATCATTGCATGCATCATCATCAAGCTTCACACTTAGCATGCAATGGCTTTATCACCATAACAACTTTGCCCAAATACCATTTCCATGGCATAACAAAGATTTGAGCCATGGCTAACATGCACATCAAGTTAGTAACCAAGTCATGCATGAAACTCCTAACACAACCTCATACATACCTTAATCTTGATGTAAACTTAGCCAAATCTCCTTCTAGGTCTCTTCCAACCCAAGCATGAAGCAAAAATCCTCCCCTTTTCCCTTAGTAATTTCGCCAAGAAGATGAGAAAGGATGAACAAATTTTTTCTTTTCTTTCCTTAGTACATTCGGCCAAGCCTATGGAGAAGGATGAACATTTTTTTTTTCTTTTTTCTTTTTTTCATACTCTTATTTTATTATTTCAAACATGCACCACTAGCAAAACATGTTTAAGACATGTTTTCTTTTGCCCATATTCATCACCATGGCCGGCCACTATAGTCAAATTTGGGGAATTTGACATGCAAGGACAACATTTCCTAGTGTGCATCAATAGGCCACTTCCACATTTGCCTATCTCAAATTCTAAATTTTCTCACACAAGTCCTTTCTAATGAAATTCACCTTTATAACACTAAATCAATCATCAAAAAAAAATGTCATACATGAATACTCACATATTATAGGCATCAAAATAAATTTTAAATTATTGTTATGCCTCGGTTTTGTGGTCCCGAAACCACATTCCGGCTAGGGTCTATTTTGGGCTGTCACACACCTCGTCCTGTCGAATGCCCTTACCGTGGAATGACAGGGCCTTAAGTAGGACAAATCCATCGGTATTCTGGAAAGCGTGGCCAATGGCATAACATTTAACGCTGACCCATTATCGATGAGCACGTTCGGTATTATGTAGCCCTTGTAGCGAGTCATGATATGCAGTGCTTTCACCGAGCCTCTACCATTTGGCAGTATCTCATCATCACTAAAAGAGATGAAATTGTCCGCATTCAGATTGTTTACCCACCTATCAAGCTTCTCAACGGACATGTTGTTAGCTACGTAAGCTTGATTTAACACTTTCAGCAAAGCGTTCCGATGTGGCTCTGAATTTAAGAGTAGAAATAAAACTGAGATTCTTGCTGGTTGCTTGCTTAATTGTTCCACCACACTATACTCACTGTGCTTGATAAATTTCAAGAATTCCTGAGCTTCTTCATCGTTCACAAGCTTTTTAGTTTCTTGCACGGATGGAATTTCTTGCTCGACTTCGACTTTGTGCATCACTGCTTTCCCTTTTTGCTTCGAGTCACTACTTTTCTTTACCGGTTCAGTTTCTTTAGAATAGCACCGTCCACTTCGGGTAAAATGACCTACCTCTCCCACATCTTCAGTTATGGCCTTGGAATTTCCAACTTCCGGTGTGAAAATATTAACATCGTATCTCCACCAGATCTTGTTTTATTGTTCTTATAAGGAAAGGAGATGGTACTTGATTATCATTTTGGCTTTCTGGCTCTTTCTTCGCGTCATAATAAATTATTAACGGTCGATTCGGCTTATATGGGAAACCCGATGATTGATTGTCGAGCGCATATTTCTCCTCTATCGGCCTCCTCGCTTTTATAAAAGATCCCAATCTTCTTGTTATCCATCATACTTTGCAGTAATCCTCTGAACTCATCGCAGGACTTAATGTCGTGCCCTTCAACGCCACGGAACTCACAAAAATTGTGACCTTTTGCATCTTTTCCTTTGAATACTCCGTCAAGACGATAGAGCAACTCTTTTTCAACTAGTACCTCCCAGATTTTCTGCAGAGGTGTTCTTATTTCAGAAACCCATCTTCTACTTTGCCGTTCGTTTTCCTCTCCTACTGTGCTCACATTCCCTTCGGTGTGGTTTGGGAATGGATTCCCGATTGTACCGCCAGTACCATCAAATCGCAAAATGCCCGCATCAATGAGTCCTTGAACTCTCCTTTTGAAGGCAAGACAATTCTCCGTAGAATGCCCCTGATTCCCAGCATGGTATGCACAACTAGCGTTTGGATCATACCATTTTGGGTATGGAGGTTTAAGGGGTGCCATGTAATGGGGGGATATTAACTGTTTCTCCAAAAGTTTTGGGTACAATTCCCCATACGACACAGGGATAGGAGTAAACTGCGGTCTCTCAGGATTAGCCCTTGCTGGTCTTGGTTCATTTCTAGGTTGGCTTTGAGCGGGTATAGTGTTTTGTGAGAATGAGGTGATTGGTCTTTGGTTGTTCGTGGCGTAAACGGGATAGGAAGGAGGTGGTGCTTGGTAGTAAGGGTTTTGAGGGGAATAATAGAAATTTGGAGGTGGATAATTTCGAGGTCAGGGTTGGTTGGGATATGGATTAGAGGCATAACGGCTTCCCATTCCCACCATGTGGGCTTCTGGTTCTTTCTTCTTCATAGGTACTGCCCTTTTTGAACCTTCTGAGCCTTCCATTCTACCGCTCTTGACGGCATTCTCTATGAGCTCACGGATATTACAATATCCATAAACTCTTCGTGGCACTTCCCACTAATTTGTCATAAAAGCGCCTTTAAGGTGTTGATAAAGAGAACGGTTATCTCTGTTTTTGTTAGTGGGGGTTCCACTTGGGCCGAGACGTCTCTCCATCTCTGCGCATACTGTCTGAAGGTTTCTGATGGCTTTTTCTCCATCATTTGCAAGGTAATCCGGTCTAGCACCATATCCGACACATGCTTGTACTGCTCGCAAAATGCTGATGCCAAGTCCTTCTAGGATCGAATCTTTTCTCTACTGAGTTGGTTGTACCACCGAAGAGCTGACCCTGTTAGACTATCTTGAAAGTAATGTATAAGTAGCTTATCCTCGTTCACGTAACCAGTCATTTTTCGACAGAACATGATGAGATGTGCTTTTGGGCACCTTGTCCCATCATACTTCTCAAAATCAGGCACCTTGAACTTCGGAGGCAAAATTAGATCAGGTACCAGACCGAGTTCCTTGGCACCTAGTGTGGAGAAGACTTCAGTGCCTTCTATTGCTTTGAGTCTTTCCTCTAGACTTCTATATTTTGCATCATGATTATCCAATTTCAACTTGGCTACCTCTGTTGGGTCGTCCAGATCTGGAACTAGTGGATCAGCAGGGCTTGCCCCTGGGTTCGACACGAATATTCCTTGCCCCAGATTAGTGGGTGGAGCAGGTGGCATAGGTCGTTGTTCCAAGACTGTGGGTTCCCCTTGAGTATACCCTCTTTGTGTTGTATATGCGGGTGGTGGAGTGAATCCCAGGGGATAGAGTAGATCCTGATCGTGGTGAATTCTTGACTGAGGTTCCATAACATCGGGTTCTGACGGGTCCTTTTCCTTTGACCAAAGTTGTCATCATCTCCATCATTTTGGCCATCTCGATCTCTTTGCTCGAGTGATTCCTCTCGAGATCTCACCATTAGGTCTCTCGTTTCTTGTTGCGATTTGGCCGTTGCTCTTGTAATTCCTTTTGAGCCCTTTCCATCCTTTCAATTCTCTCATTGAATTCACCTCCATTACTCTAGCTTGTCGCTGCGTTTTATACTGGATGACGTGGTTCCGATCTTGTGGTATTACAACTGCTAATTATATATTTTATCTTCAACGACCTAGTATGGGATATGCAATGTATGAATGAATGCATGAATGAATGCATGAATGTCAAATGAATGTCAGTCATGAATGAATATGCAAAAATTTGGTGTTAATTTCAAGATAGCCCCTATTTAGGCATTTCCTTAATCAAATGAGTATTACACAACGTTTTGGTCACTCGTATAATTGACTCCTCCATTAGAAACCCATTTTTGGCAACCAATCTCTAATCAACACCTTCCTAACAAGATGCCTTTGATGCATGATGAAAAATAAAAATACAGACAAACGACCTTGGTTAGCGCAACACATATAAACAGAGAAAAACTGTGGAAAATCTAACAAATTAAGCTACTTGGTTCAGTGGACTCAATTCCCTTGCTTAGAAAGCAAAAATGTAAAAGAAATAGAAGGTAAGATGTGCTTTTCCCGTGTACTTATTTCGGTGACTACTAAACGAGCGGAGGTTCGGTATGGCTCTAGTTAGGTGGCTCGTATAGTTTATTATATGCGGTTTTGGTTCTAGATAGGTACTCGAATTGTCCGTACTGTCATCTGTTAAGATTAGTACGAAGCCTCGGTCATAGCCCATCACAGACTCACGAGTTCAATTCGAGGGATTACATTTACTTATGCCTATGCGGAGGGACAAGTTAACTCACGAAAGCATAAGTCATATGTAACCCGAAAGTATTCACTAGCCTGTGCGGAGGGACGAGTTAACTCACGAAGGCGTAGCGTTTACTTTCACTTAAACAGGGACGAAGCCCGGGTATAGAGCTCATGTTATGCAACAAAAATGCACGTGCACAGTGTGTGGGGAAAACTTGCAAACCTTTACGTTTTATTTAAAAAACTAAACCAAAACTAAAATCACAAAAATTTAAAGCTAAAAAACAACCGGATAAAACAAGTTAGAATATATACAACACGATGCAAATGCATGATTTTTTTGAAAACAAAAAATTTGAAGATCACGACTAAATGTTAATTTGAACAAGGAACTTTGAAAATTTTGACAACGCGAGTTTAATTCGACTTGACTCTCAAAAAGGGTCCCCAGCGGAGTCGCCAGCTGTAGCGACGTAAAAAAAATTTTTGTTTCGCTTGGTCGCTAATTGTGGCGATTTATTAAACATTTGAAAACCAACTTTCGATTTTATTAACAAAGGGAGTCGCCACCGATCCTTTTTTATAGGTGTGATCGGACACCTAATAAAATTATTTTAAAACAAAAAGAAGGCCAAATTTAGGTCTACGTGAAAGTCCAGAGAAAAATTGGGGTTCGGGAGTCAGTTACACGCGAGGAAGGTATTAGCACCCTCGCGACGCCCAAAATTGGTATCTCATAAACATGTGTTGACTTGATTTTCAAAAATACGAGCTCAATATAATATTTAATCGTGATCTAGTTGAAAAGACGAGAGAGATTTTAGTTTTTGATTTTTTTTTAGAAAGGGTGTCCCGTTTTTTAACACAAGCCGACGAATTTTACCCAACATAGCGATGAAATCGATGGCTTAATATTAAATCGGTACATTGCCTTATTTTTGAAATTAATTAAAACATGAGAAAAATATTCCTAAAGTGAGAAATTAAAATAGATAAAGGATGCAAAAAAAAATGATATTATTAATGAAAAATATTAACATGGAATACTAGAATATTAGAATAATAATAATAATGATATTTACAAAATAAAAATAAATCATGTACTAATAATAAAATAGGAAAAATGATATATTTGGTAATAATAATATAAAATAATAATATGTACATAAAATACATATATATATGCGTATAATAAAAGTATGTAATAATAATAATAATAATATCTACAATAAAAGAAAATATTAGGAAACATACATAAAAATATATACATAAAAATTTACAACAATAATATAAAATAATGATATGTACAAATATATATATATATATATATATATATACATATGTACATAAAATATACACTAATATAATAATAGTTATAATAATACTAGCAATAGTAATAATTTGTAATAATAATATATACACAATATGGTATTTAAAATATATATATGTATATATAATAGTATTTAAGAATATATACATAAGAAATATATAACTAATGGCATTAAAAAATATATACATAATATATATAAAATACCTAAAAAAAAGAAGGGGGAAAGAAGAGAGAAGGGAGGGGGGAAAGGAAATCCGGCCAAGGGGGGGCGGTCACCGGTCAATCGTCGGTCGCCGCCGGCCACCGCCCACGGTGGCCGGACAAGGTAAATTTTTTTTTACAATATATGTATATATAAAGAAAGAAAAAACAACAACACAAAAAAAAAAGAAAAAAAAAGATTCGAAAGAAGAGGAAAAAAGAAAAAGATGCAACCTTTTTATTGATGTTTATTTTGTGTTCAAAATTTAAAGGGATTTTTGTGTTTGTCTCCTTTTTCAATCTTTGTAAAAATCCCCCCTCCTTACATGATTTTGAATAGCTTTTTATAGCCATCTTTTACATGATTTTCTATTATTTCTTTTTCTATTTTGTAGGTGCTGGTGGTAGACAATGGATATCAAAAATGGGAGGAAAAATGGGGCAAGTGGGAAAGTGGCTAGGTGGCTAGGGTTTCTTAGTTTTTTTTTTTTTGGGTTAGGTTTTTTCTTTTTTCTTCTTCTTTTTTTTTTTTTGGTTAGGTTTTTTTTGGGAGGGCTTAATGGGCTTTTGAATTGGGTTTAATATTTGGGTTTTGTAATGGGTTTGGGTAGATGTAAATGAGTCATAGGTTAAGGGTTTTAGTGGGTTTAGAGGTTTGGTTGGGTTTTGATATAATCGGGCCCGGGCAATTTGGGCTTCTACACATATGTACATAACATATACAAAAAATATACATATACATACATATAATACAATATGCACTAATGTTAATAATAATAATAATACTAGAAATAATGATGAAATATAAAGCGTAAATATAATACAATAGTAATATTAAAATAAAGTAATTAAAATAATACTATATATATATACATACATATATAATAAAACATACACGATATTATATATATAATAATATTAGAAATAATAATAACTAGTAATAATAATACATTAGTAACACATAATAGAGGGAATAAAAATATAGTAACAATAATAGTAATAACATAAACAATAATGTATATTCATATGAAAAAATAATAATGATAGTAAAATATAATAATAATAATAATAATAATAATAATAATAATAATAATAATAATAATAGAAGTGATAATAATAATGGCATTAGAATTAAATATGAGTGCAAATATAATAATATAAATAATGTAAATAAACAACCAAAAGTAATAAAAAGGACATAATTGAATCTGAAAACAAAATTTTGGGGCAAATCCACAATAAATAAAATAGGAGGGGATTAATTCGTATGCACAAGTAACCAGGAAGGACTAAAATGGGTAATAACCCCTTATCCCAAAATGCGCAGCTTCAAAGGGACTAACTTGGAAGAGAAATAAAATTTCTGGGCATAAATTAAAAGTAAAAAAAAAGGAATTTAAAAGCAAAAAAATGAGGAAGGGCCAAATGCGCAAATAGCCCTTCTGTCAAAAAAACACGCGGATCCTTAGTGGAGCGGGTCGGATCGGGTCGGGTTAAGTCAAAACGACGTCGTTTTGGGTGTTTAAGGCCAACCCCAAAACGACGTCGTTTTAGGGGTCTAGATATGTAACGCCCCAATTTTCGGGAATCCTGTGAATGTTGGCATAGGTTTAATTATGTTAGTGGGCCTCTAGAAGGCCCAAGCTTAAGATAGAACCCGGTAATTTTAGTTAATTTTTTTGTTCCATAAGAAAAAGGGAGTGAAATTATGAAATAGGACCTATGTGAAAATGTTTGAAAATGCTATAGGCTAAATTGAAGTGGCCAAATAAATAGGAGTGCAAAATAGGAGGATTTGCATGACAAACCTCCCATTTTACATGAAGTGGCCAGCCATCATATTGTTGTAGACAAAATGTGCACTTGATATCCATAATTTATGGTACAAATTGATACAAATTGATAATAGGTTAGGTAAATGTTCCATGATAATAGGTTAGGTAAATGTTCCATGATAATGGGTTAGGTAAATGTTTCATGATAATGGGTTAGGTAAATGTTTCATGATAAGAATTTCATGTCTTTTGTATTAAAGAATTAAATGGATGAAATATGAAGTTTTATTAAAAGAAAAAGGGGTGAAAAGAACAAAGTTTTGTCCATCTTTGTTCATCATAGCTAAAAGTTAGATAAGAAAAAGGAGAGGAGAAAGCTCTTGAGTATTCGGTCATTAGGAGGAGGAAAATTGAAGGTAAGTTCTTGGTACATTGTTTCTATTTTGAGGTTCATGAGTTCTTCTTGATTCTACCTTAACTCTTGAAGCATATTTTGGTTTTTGGTTGTGTTGTGAGCATTTAGTCATGAATTAAAATGAAGGAAATGGTTGTTGTTTCATGTTCTTTTGATGAAAAATGGAAGATAGGTGAAGTTGAGCCAAACAAATGAGCATGCATGTGCCTTAGATGTTAAAGGGAAAAATCAGCTAACATGTTGTGCTTTTAAATGATGAAATGGAGATTATTCTTAAGTAAAATCATAGATATGTGATGATTGATTGGTGATATACATGTTTAAATAACATGCATGCAAGGTATGTGTGAAAGAGTGATTTGGTAATAAATCTGCTTGGGACAGCAGCAGTAACGTGACTTTGGAAAATCACCATAAATTGTGGGAGATGAATTGGAAGCTGAATAAATTATGTAATTAAATCTTATTGAGTCTAGTTTCTAATGAAATAAACAAGAACATATTTTGAATTCTGTACAATGAGAAATTTGATTCGTAATGAAGAGTGGTCAGATTAGTCAAACAGTGAAACATGGGAAACTTTGAGAAAAATCTGGTATTGATTGGCTAAACCAAAAATTCTGAAAATTTTATGGATAGAAGATGTATGAGTCTATTTTCAGGGAAAATTAACGGCACTTGATTTGGAGTTTCGTAGCTCTAGTTATAAATAATTTAGTGACTATTGCTCAGGAAGACAGCTTGCAGTGAAATTATGATTATGTGGTAAACATTGACAAAAATTTGTTAATGAGTTGCTTATTGTTTTCTTATAAGCTTACTATGATCTGTAGGTGTGGTTGGCCGAATATTGTAAGAGGTTAATACGTAGTTTGTATTTGAATAGTTAGATTAACGAGTTAGTAATCCAATTGTAGGCAGTTCGTGTGTGGATCTCGTCAGCATATCGTCGCAAACAGGTGTGTAACTGACACCCTCTCGTAGACTAGATTGGCAAAAGTCGAAAAGCCGAAATGCCGAAAAGTCGGTATTTTGGGAATTTGCGAGTGTGCGAATGCTCGTAAAATAGTTGGGTTTGTATATTTGGTAACCTAAAGTAATAAACTGCAGTACGCGCGATTTCGTACATTTTGATAATTTGGGCTTAATGGGCCAAAGATCGGGTTCATGGGCCAACGGGCCCAATTCGGTAAGTATGCGCGGTAAGTGTTCTGATAGTACGTAAATAGTTAGGATATGCATGAAAACCCTGAAAGTAGCTACATTACTATAATACCCCTATGTATGGAAAATTACTATTATATCCCTAGGTGGAAAATTATCGTTATACCCGTAGGGTTAATTTTGACTGAAAAGCATAGCGATCTGATTCTGTATGATGGATGCCATGATTATATATTTGTTGCATGGGGACATGGGTTATATTATGGAGGAAGCGTTCTGGTGGCTATGCCACAAATATATGATCTGGTGGCTCTGCCACATATATCTGTTCTGGTGGCTCTGCCACGATTATCTGTATCTGGTGACTCTGTCACATTATCTGTTCTGGCAGCCATGCTGCAAATTCTGTGGTGTGTAGCGGATGGGTGGGTCGAGTTGTCTCCCCACACAGTGTAAGGTTGGTACGGGGGTGTATACGGTTGGATATGGTTGGGTTTCTGCATAAACATGTAATATCTGCTTACTCATTATGGGCCTATGGGCTTTATTCAATTGCTCGGCTAAGGCCAACTTATTATGTTTCGTGGGTTGAGCTGATATAGGCTATGGTTGGGTTATTTTACACATCGAGTTTCCCAAACTCACCCATTTTATTTTCATCCACGCAGTAATCCCCAACCATAGTGGGCTTGGAGCCGTGAGGAATTCGGAGTGGCCACCGCTCGAAAGTTTGATTTTCTTCGGTGAACTGAAATCATTTTAATTACGTTTGAGGTTTTGGGCTTTTAAATGTAATAAGGCCGCTTATTTATTTTGATGGTTTTAATATGTATTACTAAGATAGGTAATACTTATTTTAACTGTTGAAATTGGATAGCTTTAGGGGCGTTTTCAAAAACAACAGTTGATTTCAAAATAACATGACAACAAGCAAAGCTTCCGCAATGAAAGTATTTTCCGAATTAATCACTTTTCCTAAAATGACTTAATCAAATCGGTTTCCTAGAAATATCCATGACGTTAAAGTGTGGCAATGGCGGTATGCATGTCTAGGATTGGATCCGAAGGAGCTTGGTACTTAAGCGATCCGATGGACTCACCACCTCTTTTCCGGTTTCCTACCGGTGCATGACTTCCATTCACTTTAACCTTTAATGAATTAATCTTTTGAACATCAAGTACGATTTTCTGGACTTAGAATGGAATTTTTTTTACGTTTGGCATGCCGGATCCGGCCATAACTTCTGGGCCGGGTTTGGGGTGCTACAAGATAAGTCAGATTTTTTTTTAAAAAATTCATTCTTTCCTTTGCCTTTTTTAAAAAAACCTCCATTCCCTTCTTTTTTTTTTCTCTGCAGGTTCAATGGTCCGGTCAGCAACTCCGGTAACCCACCGCCGTCCACCACGGCGTCTCCACCGTCTCCGACCACCGTCCACGGTGGCCGGAAAAGGTAAAACTTGTTTTTTTAGTTAAATAATATAATATATGTATATGTATGTAGAAAAGAAAATAAAAGAAAAGAAAAAAAGATTCGAAATTTTTTTTAAAAAAAGCACCTTTCGATTTTCGATTTTGATTTCTTCTTTGGGGTTTCTTTTACTTCTTGCGATTGTTGATGTTTTTTTTTCTCTGTTCTTGGTGTTGGATCTGTTCTTGAATCTTTCTTTTTTGTTCTCTTTTTATATATTCGAGAAAAGGTTCAAAACAAAGGTCCTTTTAGTTTACAATTTTGGGGCTTTTATAGCCCGATTTTGCTACTTGTTTGCTATCGCTTCTCTTCTAATTTTACAGGTGCAAGTGATGGAGCAGGTGACTGACAGGGGAGTGGCGGTGGGTGGTGGCAGAGGTAAGTGGGGAGGTGGCTAGGGTTAGATTTAGGGTTTTTTGTTTGTTTCTTATTTTGGGTTTTGGTGTTTAGGCTACTGTTGGGTTTTGATGTAAATGGGTTATGGGGCAAAATTGGGCTATAACACATATAAATGAGCAATTTCTCAATAATTTCAATATACTTTTTTTCATTCTACATCTTTCAAGGATTTCAATATAAATTTTATAATATAATGATTCATAAAAGGTTGTAACAACAACCACTAGATGCAAGTTAAATATTTTATGAGCTGTCAGTTTAATAATATATCTAAAGGTTATTGCATCCACCACAAAGAAATGTTATATCTTTTCATAATCAATGCCATGACTTAACAAAAATATATATTAAAAAAATATTTTTATTTTGTTTTGCAAAACTATTTTATTTGTACTCTCACTGGCTTTATACATTTAGATACTTGAACTGCTGGTCTAAAAACTCCACAAATTTGAGTTGTGTCTTTCTATTTTGACCAATCTATTCCATATCTATATTTCTCAATAGATTTATTTAAGATCCTCCTTTTATTTCATTATTTTAATAATAATATTGTATGCAAAATTATTGTCGACCACTTTTATTATTCAGTTTCATATTTTCTCGATTTGACATAACCTAACGAGATCTCTTATTTTCACTATTTTAATCTACAATTTCAGGTACTTGAATCTTTTCTAGAGTTTTACTTATTAGTTATGTCTTGGGTCTCTTTTGTACTACTTTCCTCCACTATATAACCTAAACCTAGCTAATTGTTTCTATTTAGGTACATTTAGTTGCATTTTAGGATATTTCATTAGTATTTTTATCATTGCATTAAGAACTTAGACTGTGTTTAAATATTATGTACTTTTAATTGTTTTTGGTAGGCCCGTGTTTTGGTGGATTTGCAGGTGCAAGATGAGAAACGAGAAATAAATGAGTGAAGGTTACCGACCCAAAACGATGGTCAAATTACCAACTCAAATGTCGTAGCAATTTGCAATTCTAAGAAGATAACCGAGTCAACACTCAACGTATATTAGTTTTAGCCCAACTCTATGTATATTTCACAGATCATCCTCTCCTTTTTCTAGTCCTTTCGATTGTTGATCAGGGGATCGACTTCCGCTATATGGGAGTTTTTGAATTTCAAGCAGCACTTGGTGACTATGCTTTAAATGTGTCATCTTGTTTCTAATGTAATTTCTGGACTGATGAGTGCACATAGTAGTGCCACTACGAATTTCTCTTTTCATGTCAGTTAATTTGAATCTTCCCGATAATAGTACGAATTCCAAATAAATTGATAATAATTAGAGATAATATACAATGTGTCGAAATCATTTTTTTAAAAAAAATTTAAAAATGATGGATCGACTTTTATTGAAAAGCGAAAACGGAGTCGCCACCAATCTTTTCTTATTTAGGTGTGATCTGATCACCTAGAAATTTGGGTTGTTTTAATAAAACATATTGGTTTACTAAAACAATGATTTTGGTCTACGAAAATATGAAAAAAATAGGCTCGGGAGTCGGTTTCGTATGAGGAAGGATTAGTACCCTCATTACACCCAAAATTGGTACCAAATCGATTAAATACTGTCCTTTTGTCTAAAATTAAAAATGTTTTTGAAATGTGGTTCTTGGTAATAACATTTGAATAACCCGAGTCCATTGCCAAAAATCTTCTTATTTTGATGTTCGAAAATTTGTAATTCGAAAATAACAAAAGGATGCCCAACTATTTGGTCCAACGAAAAATCGATACCCAGCACAGTAGGGCACGATTCCTCGAATTTCCAAACATTGACCATTGCCTCACCTTGGAAGATACAAGTGAAATCCCGGAGAGATATTCGATTGTTTTGAGCAAGTGGGAAATTGCAGCCCAGCACGATAGGGTACTATTTCCCGAATCGTCAAACGTCGAATATCGCCTTTGTTTTTAAAGGGTTTTTAGAAAACATCAGTGAAACTTCGAAGGAATCTTCGATTGTTTAAAAAAACGAGAAATCACAACCCAACACATTAGGGCACGATTCCCAAATTATCAAACACCGAGTATTGTCTTCGTTTTGGAAGGTTTTTAATAAACACGAGTGAAAACCTAAAGGAATATTCGGTTGTTTTGAATAAACGAGAAATCACAACCCAATATGATAGGGCATGATTCTCGAATTACCAAACACGAAATATTACCTCGCTTTGAAATTTTTTTTTTTAATTTTTTGTAAAGGGAAGTGATTATGGAAACAGACTTGCAACGTATTTATTTGATTCATTTGAAGCAAAGAAAATGAAATGAATAATTTCAGGCAAATAGGTTGGCAATCTCAATCATAATATAATACATGAGGATGCAAAACAAAGTAACAAATATGGATAACATATATCAATAATATATTATACGAATTTTTGAAAAGTACAAACACGAAAATCAAAACATGCCCAAAGATAATAATCTTACCACATACACTATTTAACGTTTCTAACTAATGGTTAAATAAAATCTATTTTAAGAAAAATATTTTAAAAGGTAATAAAAATATTAAAACAAATAAACTTGAAATGATCAATTTAAAAGTAGCTAAATTTTATATATATACATAAATAGATAATACATGTAAAAAATTACAATAGATCGTAAAATAAATAAAAAATAAAATAAATAATACATAAAGTATATAAAGTTTAACATATAAATGAGCTTCAAAATACGTATTATAAGAGAAAATTTAAAGTTAGTGTTATGCAAAATAATTTAAAACCAAGATTCAAAAAATGTATGTATATATATATATTATGTGCATAGCAATAGTAATGTGTACCTATATAAAATTTTAAAACGAATAATGTACATATTAGCAAGTTGTAACATAAATGAATTATATAAATGCAACCATGTAAGAATATACAAAAGAATATACGAATGACATACTATATAATATAAATCAATAATTATACAAAATAATTTGAAACGAGATTTACTTACCAACAATTAACAAGATACATAAAGCATAAAACTTAATATAAACATTGTATATATAAAAAAGTAATATAGGCAAGTGTTTGAAATAAACAAAGTATGATTTAAAATTGGGAAACAAATGGTATACATAAATAGATTTAAAGGAAAAATATAAACATGTTTGCAAGGGAATTCAAATAAGTAATTCAATTAAATTATATATATATATATATATAATAAATAAAATAAAATGAAATAACAAAATGAAAAATGAACAAAGGGAATACAAGAAATTCAAATCAACTTTTTTTTTTTTGCTTTGGATTTTTGATCTCTATGTGAAAATACAATGTTTTTTTTTGTATCCAAAATTTTTTCTTTCAAAAATACAATTGTTTCCTCTCCCTTCTTGGTTTGGCTTTTATAGCCATTTTACATACATTCTTTTTATAATTTTATGTCTCTTCTCCATTTGATAGTGTAGGTACAAGTGGGAGATAAGGTGGTGGAGTAGGTGTAAGTGGGAGGCAAGGTAGTGGAGTAAGTGCAAGTGGGAGACAAGGTGGTGGAAGAGGTGCAAGTGGGAGTTAAGGTGGCTAAGGTTTTGTCTTTTTTTTTTTAAAAAAAAATAAACTTAAGTTATATTGGGCTAGGGTTTTTATTATTTGGGCTTAGTTTTGGGTTTTATTTTGTAATTGAATTTGTGAATTAGGTAGAATTTAGGTTTGATTTTAATTTATTGGGCTGGGCAAATTTAGGCCTCTACACAATAAATAATAAAATATATAGTTTGAAACTAATTAATTACAATATCGATTTTAAAAAAATTGTTCTTTTTAATCAATTAGCTAAACTACCGATCATTGCCAAAATTTGCCACTTGAGTGCAAAATTCAGTGAACAAATTTTTTAAAAAAAAAAATTCATACCCGACCTCCATCGCCAATAGCCAGTTTTCTTCTCTGTTGATGTTCTACAACCTTTTAATCCACCACTTTACGAAATAGAATCTGCTCAAGCACACAATTCTCACTCCCATAAACGGCTGCTTGTACACTAGCCATTAGTTTGGCTATTTCCGTTCCTGAAAATCATTCAGTTTTAGAAACAGCTTCTCTTAAGATATCATTACTCAGTCCCTTGATTTCAAGCTGCTGCTGCTGCTTTTTGAAATTATTCTGCAGCACACCAGGTTTTCTCGAGCCAGCCTCAGCTCTGTACTTGTCTATGTACAGATTTTGCAGTTTGAAACGTTCATCTTCCCCAGGCAAAGGGAATTCCAATACTTCATCAATACGATCGGCCATAGCAGAATCAAGATCACCTGGACAGTTTGTAGCAAGAGCGAGGACTATATCCTTGGACTGGTCACCAGTGCGAAAAAAGAAATAATCTCTTTCCCAGATTCCACAATAGTGTTCTCTCTCATATGTCCTAACCAAAAGAATATAAAATCTAGAGATTTGAGTTTTCAAGAACTCATCTAAGGTAATTTTTTGTGTGAGAATTCTTCAAATATACAGAGATCAACAGAAAACTAATAGAGTTCACAACACATCCGAGAACTTGGTATCAACAGCATCAGAACTTTTGCAAGGCTTTCAGTTAAACTAGAAAAGCCATCCCAAGGTAAATGAACAAATCAGTAACCATTGCCAGTTACCATTATTACAAGTTAGGACAATGTCATGAAAACATATCTTTTAGTATTTTGGGTTTTGTCAAAGAAACCTTATATTTTAGAGGTATTTAAGCAAATTAAATAGAAACAATTTAACATTATTTCACATATTTATCAATTAAAAATATGCCCTAACCGTCCACTGTTATAACAAAGATGGCTAATTGCCACTTTAAACTTTGAAACATTATTATTTAAGCATTTTAGTTAATAAAAAACAATAGCAATTACTTTTTACGATTTAATCCTTGTACCGTAGTTAATCACTAATTCCATAAAATTACATATCAAAATTCAATTCACTTATATAATAACTTTATAAATATTTACTAAAATTATTTACAAACTCAATTAACGACCAATGTTTATTTTATTTTTACTAAATTGTATAATTACGTTTTATTGAATAAATTAATAAATTTATTTTAAAAAACCTCAGAAAAGTGTAAATATTTTAAAGACATACAAATGAGAAAAGCTTTTTTAAGGTAGTCACAGTCACACACCACCCATTGCACGTTTGGTTGGTCAGCACTTATTCATATAAAAAATATTTTAAGATGATTATTTTAAAAAATAGAACTACCTTAAAATAATAATAAGTTAGGAAGTTTTTATGAAGCAATTATCCCTTAAAATATATATGTAACCCACTTTCAGTAGGCAGCAGCATCCTTGTGTCACCATTTTTTAAGTGGTTATTTTTAAAGAATGTATCTAATGTAAAATTTAAGCGGTTATTTTTAATCTTATATTATGATCTGATGGTTAAGGGTGTTCATCACCCTAGATGTGGTTTGGGTTCAAGTTCTGTTGGCTGTTCGGGTTTTACATTATTACAATCACCATTTCATATTTTCTTTATACAAGTTATAATTTAATAATTCAACTGTCATAATCTTTTTTTAAAAATTAACTATTCATTTCAAGTAGACCTAATCATAAATCGAGCTACTCGCCTAAACCTAAAAGCTCACTCGAAAAGTAAGAAGGTTTGGCGAAATATATACACCTGAAAAATAAGTATAGGCAAAAAATAAATCAAATTGCCACCACTGGGCACACACCCAGTGTGGCTTCCCTGCCTCCACCGACCACCAACTCATCGGAAAACAGATATGCTCTTGACCCTGCTTACAAAGAAGAGCTTGAGCCCAAAGCAAAGCAACTTCTCGACCTATTAAATACGAAAATCAATGTTAGAACAGTGTAGTCAAATTCTTGAAGAAACAATAGTTGCTGAGAAGATTCTTAACTGATAGACATAGGTTGGTGGCAAACTTGAATTGATTCTCCATCACTCACTGATATTCTTCACCAAAATTAGCATTTATCCGTAAGGAATTTTTACTTGGGGACACTGAAAGCTATAGATAGCAATACAACATAAATTCTGCAGATTTAATGGGGGCTTTTATTTTTATTTTTATCAGGATATCTCACATTTAGCATCTGGTAAGAAATTCGAGCTTTTTTCTTTTTATTTTCGTCATTTTGTGGATTGGGAAAACTCTCTTTCCTACTGACTTCCTATATTGAAAGTTGCAGAGTTGAATATTTCTTCATTCCCTAATTTTCACCCTCTTTTCGAGTTAAAATGTTTCAGAACAACAACCCATAAATTAATCCTGGTAGAGTTGTTAACTTTTCCAATCAATTGTTGGGAAAAATGTAGCCCATTTATCGATTGTTTAAAGTCAAGAGAAGTAGATTCTACACATGAATATGTTCCATGTTTTGTTGGTTTATTTTGGGGTTCGTGTTGAGTATTGAATCGAATTAAATTAAATTTGGTGAAAAGTTATTGAGTTAATTGAATTGACAAGTATAATTTTATAATTCTAATTCGATTTAAAAAAAATTTAAATCGAATCGAGTAAAATTATTTGAGTAGAATTAAAAATTAAAGATGTTAAATTAAATCATGTTATTGTATAACTAATTCCATGTTGAACCACATAAATTGAAAATATATATATTTGAAAACCTTTAGTATGATAAATTTGAATCATTAATTAACTTATTTAAATTCCAAAATTATTATTTTAGAAAAATTTTAAAATTTTAAATTTTTTATATATTCTTTAGAATTTTAACATATTATAACTTTTTAAAAGATAAATTTTGAAATTTTATAAATATTTTGAATTTTAAAATTATTTTGAATTTTTTCTATAATTTTGTTGAGAAAATTAATTTGCTCATTTTCAAAATTGACAGGGACCAAATGAGTATTTGCACCAAATTTCTATTCTAATTATTCAAAGTATTTGAATTATCCAAATTGTAAATTCAACTCGATTTAAACTCAAAACTTGAATTACTTGTTTGATTTGACTCGAATAACTCGATTCAATTAACTCAAAATTCGATTTTTTCGATTTTTTTGAATCGAAATTAGTTTTGCTCATCCTTATTTTGTGTGGTGATGAAAATGGCTTCTAAACATGAAAATTTTAATGTGGATTGGGTTTGAGTTTAGTATCAATAACCTGGGTAAAAGTTAGGGCAAAATTTTAGTCTCATTTTTCAAGTCAGGCCGAGCACAAATCTAAAAGACAAACTTAAAATTCTGTTGGGATTTGACTTGAATCCGACCCGACCCGACCCATGATGAAATCTAATTTTAATTAGTTATAAAAAAAATTCAATAGTAACAAATAAAAATTTTATATGTTCATTTTCAATCATTGTTTATATGTTCATTTTCTCTCTCATTCATTTTCTATCATTGTTTATATGTTCATCTTGTTCTTCAATCTTCATCTTGTTCTAGAAAACATCACAAACCCAGTAGTTCATCTCTCAATCTTTTGCCTCTCTAAAGGGTATGATGGTTTAGTATGCTTTTCCCCTCTTTTTCGAGAAAAATTGAAGATCCACATCATCAAAAAATTCTTTTAACTAAAGCTCTACTCTTCTCTTATTTTTGAGATGTTTGGATGTTTGTATTCTGGCTTTCGATGTGACATCGAGAGTGACACTCTTCGCCTTCCTTAAAAGTGATTTTTCTTTTAATTTAGTTTATTTGGAAATAATAATATTATGATAAGTTAATCATTAGTAAAATTGTATTTTAGCCTTCCAAAATATGAAAAACTTGTATTTCATCTTTTAAAAATTGATGTAATTATAAACTAATATAAGATAAAATTACATTTTGATCTCTCAAAATTTTAAAATTACATTTTGATCTCTCAAAAATTTTATAATTTGGTTTTAATCCTTCAAAAAAAATTCTAGTTTTGCCCTGTTTAGCCCTCAAATTTTAAAATTTAGTCAAATTGCTTTGTGTTGGATGGAAAAGTTGATTGAATTGTTATTGAATTGTTAAAATTTCAACGGCAAGATCTTGCATAGTAATACACTTCTACTTCATAAAAATTTCAAAAAATATATATAATATTTAAAAATCAACAAATTTAAAAATTATTAATAAATTGCTTTTAAAAAAAAACTACCCACATCAACAATAAAATACACATAGACTTCATGGAGGGAGTTAAGTTAATGTGATTAAAATTTTAATAGTTCAATAAGTTTTTTTGTCCAACAAAAGGTAACTTGATTAAATTTTGAAGATTGATGGACAAAGTGATCCAAAAAAAAACAAGGACCAAAGTGATAAAATGGATAAACATCAAAGAAGTCCACGGAATGGACAAAAAGGGTTTGGGTTGGAACACAATAAATTGGGTAGAAAAACATGAACCGTACATATTTCTGTGGAATAATCGACATTCGAGGCGCCTTCCCTGGGAAGGTTCTTTCTTACGCGCGAGTACGTAGTGCAACACCCCTTAACCCTATCCCGTAGTCTGAACAAGATTACGGAGTATTACTGGTCATTACAGTTCGATTATGATTAATAAAGAAAGAAAATACAATTCAATTCATAAAATATATCTTAATGTTTCTTTAATGGGCTTTTGAGACTTAAAATGTATGTTAGAACCAAATCGGGACTCAATCGGAAGCTTATAAAATTTTTCATAAAATTCTTAAAATTTTCCTTTAATGAACAGTACCACACGCCCGTGTGGCTTATTGGACACGCTCGTGTGGCTTATGTGACACGCCTGTGTGGCCACACCGTGTGGCTTACACGGCCCGGACACGCCCGTGTCTTTTACCTGTGTACAATACTAACTTATTTCTCATGAACAAACTAATTTCACACGGCCAAGATACACGCCTGTGTGCCCAGCCCGTGTGGCAATCTGTTTTGTAGCATTTTAGGTGCAGGGGACACACGGCCTAACAACATGCCCGTGTGCAAGCCATGTGTCTCACACGGTCTAGTCACACGCCCGTGTGCCAGGCTGTGTGGACTCAATAATAAGCCTTTCACACTTTACTAGCTAACCCTGCAAATTTCAAACCTTAACCAATGCAAATACCAATACTAAACCAATGCAAACCCTGCAAATTTCAAACCCTAACCAATGCAAATACCAATACTAAACCAATCCAAACACATTTTATATATTATCCAATACTTGACTTAAAACACTTATCATGTATCATTATCAATAATCAATTTATGTATTTCACTATTACAATCACAATGCAAAATAACACACTTAAGACATCCTAGGTACATGTCATTATCAACAATTAACATGCTTTACCTTTTTTAGTTCAGGATCGACCTAAGATGCTGATTCAACGGTCTAACCTTAACCTAACCTGCGCACGGAAACAAATCGTATGCTAAATATGAACTCAGTGGTATTTCTATAATCCAAACACTTAATAATATAACATACACTTAAAACATATATTGATCATAAATATTCAATTATTCATTTCATAGGTAAATTCTTTATAACTCATTCAATTCTTATCATCTATTATTTCGATTGGCTTTCCAAATAAATTCATTTATTACTTGAACAATAATATTTCCCATTCATATCTAATTCAGGGATACTTAATTCATATGTTTCAATCATTATTCAGTTCACTATTCAATAACATGAAATAACATTCAACTATCACATTTCAATTAGTATTCTGTACTTATCCATTTCAGTAACAGCTAGTACATTTTAATGTCAATCAATTTATCATTATCATTCAATAGCAATCAATTGATCTTTATTATTCAGTATCAGCCAGTCATTAGTAATAATCGAGAATTGAAGAATCAAATATTCAAGAGATCAATTATTTAGTACCTTTATTTTCCCCTATTAACATGACTAGGAGCTGGACGGATACACGGATCCAAGCCACACACTAGGATAGCATACAATGTTTCATCGGCCGGAGCCGGAATACACCGTAACGATAACAGTAATAGTAATAGTAGCGGTACACAGAGTACCTCATCAAAACAAATCCAAACAAGAATAAAGAAGGTACGGAGTACCTCTTGAACGATTCGAGCGAATGAAGAAGGCACAGTTATAGTGTCTCATCGACACAAAGTCAAAATATCTCTGAACACTTCCAATCCTATGGCATGCCAACTATATCCGACTTAGTCCGATACTGTTAATAGGGTTTTTAATTCATATGTCTCACTTATACTTCTTGTTCACTATTAAATTTTCAATAATAATATTCAATCAAAATTCAACAATAAATAAATAATTTCACTTTTCAATTCTAACCGATATCTATTCTAATTCAAAAATTGATCTTAAAGCACTTTCTATACATATTAAGTAATAAATTCAATAATTAAATATTAAGTTCGGATTGTAGAAATACAAACCGTAATTTCCGAGCTATCCCTTGCCGGCTTTGTCTTTTCCTTGCCTAGCCGAGATTTTTTGGCACAATGCTAGCTACGAAAATTAATTAAATAATATCAATACATTACCATTCAATTTTCATATTGAATATTTCAATTTTTATTCAACTTTCGTCTAAATTCCAATTTAGTCCCTAAACCGAGACTAACTTTTATTCTTCACATTTAACCCAATATTTTCATTCAATTTCCACTTTAGACTTATTTCAACTCTCTAATTCCACTATAAAACCAAAATTTCAAAATTCTTTCAATTTAGTCCCTACTATTCAAAACTTATGATTTACTTTACCATTCAATCCTTATTTCACTTCTAACTTGAAATTCTATCAATTTAACCCCTAATTCTCCAATTTATTCAACATGACCAATATCTAGAAATTTAATAACTTTCAAAACATCAACTTAATTTCATCAAAACCTTATTCCAAAGCTTCTAAAACATCAAAATTAAGTAAAAAGGGCTTGATTGACTTACCTATTAAAGTTTAAAGCTTCAAAATTCCAATTTTCCTTTTTCGCCCTTTCTTTCTTTCTTTCCTTTCTTTCTCCCCTATTCTTCTCTGTTTCGTTTCATGTTCTTTTCTTTCTTTATTTCTTTTCTTATTAAACTATTATAATATTTATTATTTATACATGTGTATATTTATTAATATATATGTATTCATTTATCACTATACACTTGTCATAATTTTATTTATTTATTTAATCAATATAAAATAATATTTATATAATAATATTTACTTAAATAATAAGTAAATACATACATGTATTACAAATGTATGTATAATATTTATTACACATGTATTTTATTTTTATCACACACTTAGCATTCACTTTGGCTTATTTACTTATTTAGTCCCTTCAATTTTCTTTATTCTATAATTAAACTTTCACACTATATTCAAGTTAATCATTTTATCCAATTATCCTTAATTTAAGCCAATTCACTTCATTAAACTTTAATTAACTACTAAATTAAGTTCGTAAATATTTTTAATAAATATTTATGAATCCATTTTTCAGAAACGGAGACCCGAAAATGCACTTTTCTAATAATTGTAAAATTTGGGTCATTACACGTAGAATGGTATATGGCAAACGGGAAGCCCTTCATATTCCAAGGTCGTTTTATGCTGCTCTCAGAAGACCAAAATCTAACTGATGGCGACGGACGAACACACGACCGTGCCGTAACCAAGTTCTACCATTGGGAACACTAATACTGATTTTGCCTCTAAACCTAATCTCGAGCCCCAATATAAAGCATCTAGCTCGTCATCATACCACCCAGAGCTCGAGCCTCAATTTCCTCCATCGTTCAAGGATATATTTGGTGACGACCCCAAGCTTCAACATTTGACACACTCTGGATCATCCTCATACCACTTGGAGCTTCATTGGCAAGCCCGTACACCTACTATTGAGGATATTTTTCCATCGGCACCTCCGGTCACGCAATACCCCTTAACTCCCGATGATTTTGTATACAATTATACAACTTTCCTAAGTACACCAGAGGCCAGACCGAGCAACTATGAAATGCCTCAGCAAGGTGCATGACTTTGCCGACGGAGGCAACCAGACCGTTACACTTCAGCACCGAGGACGTCGCTAGGATCACGACAAATTTTTTCTATAGATATTTACTTTAGTTTGTAATTATTTTGTTTTCAAAAGAAAATTAATTTTTCTAAAATAATTATTTGTTTGGATAAATACTTCAAAATATTTAATAAAACAAATATATAATTCAAAAAAATAATATGCAACAAATTAAATTTATAGATACAAGAAAATACAAACATTCTAGAATACTAATACACAAAAATATAAAATTCGAACAACAAATAATATGGACTAAATTAAATTTACATCACAAGAAAATACAAACTGAAGAACCCATATTTTGCCCGGGCCATAAAAATAAAATCAATCAATAAAATGTCCATATTTTAAACAGTCCAGGCCCAAAATTTAAACCAACACCCGGAGCCCAATTACATCCATTTACCATAGCCTACTAACCAAACCCGTACTCAGCAAACCCTAGACCCAACTACACCAGAAGCCCACATTTTAATCCTGCCCAAATAGTAGCCTAACCCGAAAGGCCCAATTAGCCAGCAGACTTAGGAAACCCTAGGGTTTCCTGAGGTCATCAGTGCCGCAATAAGGTTCTGGAAACTTCGGGCACTCTAAGCAACATGACCTTTCAGATTCAATGGCCCGATCGTCGCCACCAAGCGCGCCGTGACTTCCCAACGCTGCCATCAGACAGTGCGCCACCATCGGCGCATGAATCACGCCAAGAGTCGTCAACACTGGCTCCATCAGTGCGCGAAGATCAGGGCTCGAGCAAAATCTTCGGGGTTACCTGCAAACAAAAGGAAAGAAATCACAGCAAAGAATGAAGCAAATATAGAAAGAAAGATTTCTTTCTAAAATTGTACAAATTACAAGGGCTATAAAACCTTATTTTTAAACCTGTAAACGGGTGGGGGGGACGCAAAAAAAAAAAAGAGAGAAAAGCAATAAAAGATATTTTTGAAGGTAATATTCTTTATATTTTTCGTTTCTGTTTATATATATATATATATATACACAGAACAACTTTTTTTAAAGGAAAAGAGATGACTAAAATAATGAGGGGAAAGAGATCTACCTTTTGAGTGCAAAAACAGAGGTTTTTGGCCTCTGGGCACCGTGTACAGCAGCGCGTGTGGAGGCGCGTACGGTGGTCCGTCGACGGGCTGGTGGCCGGATTTCGGGCTAGGAGAGGAGAGGTTGAGAGAATTTTCAGAGTTTTTTTTTAAAATTCAGGGTTACAAATGATTTTGGGGTCAAAAATCAGTTTATATAACATTACCAAAACGACGTCGTTTTGGCTTAAAATAATAAGTGTAAACGGCATCGTTTAGGTGTATAACCCAGAAGCCGACCCGAAATCCGACCCATACCCGCCTTAGGATTCGCGTGTTTTTAACTATTGGGATATTTTCCCTTTAGTCCTTCCATATTTTTTTTAATTTTTAATTAGATTCGTTTTTATTTCTAATTTGGCCCATTGATTTAGTTTACATTTCAATTTGATCCCAAGGCCACTTAAACGGACTTCTTGAAACGGTGCCATTTTAGCGAATAGGGAAATTTTCCCAGGGAGTCCCTCGACTGTCAATGCACGCTCAAATTAGTCCAAAACTTTTTTTTGTTATTTTCTAATTAGCCCAAAAGATTTGTTTAATTCTTATTTTAATCCTTTTTCCATTTTATTATTTTTTATATATATAATTTATTTATTTCGAATATGTTTATTATATAAAATTTATATAAGTATAAAATTCTTATTTATTTTATATTTTATATTTTATACATAATTTATTATATTATATATATTATATATTATTTATAATTTTATATATTATTTATTACTATATTTTACTATATTAATTATTATATTATTATTTTATAATATTATTGGTTATATTATTTTGTTGTATATTATATTATATTTTAACATATATTATTTTGTATTATTAAATGCTATATATTATTTTATTTTATTTTATTTTATTTATATTTTATTATATTATATACAATTTTAAAATTTATAAATTATTCTTAAATGTTATGACTTTATATGTTATTACTTAAATATTTAAACTTCATTGTTTTATCTATATTAGTACCTTATACTTTTATATCATATATTCTATTATTTTACATTTTAATACATATATATTTATAATTTATATTATTATGTATAATTTGTAAATTTGTAAATTATAAATTAAATATCATGTTTTATTAAATATTTAGTATGCATATTATATTCTAAATTTATTACAAAATTTTGTTTCTATTAAATATAATATTATGTTTATAAATATATGTTATAATTATATAGTAAATTTTATTAATTGATTATACTAAGTTTTTATTTCTCCTTTATTATTTATATGTTATTTTAAATACTCTTTTATACCTCACTTTTATTTGTATCTATTTATTATCTTCATTTAGATTTATATGTACGTTCATAATTTATTTTGCATTTACTTAATATTATTTAGCATGTTAATTTCATCTCATGAATTGTTAAATATCTTTTTATTATTAGTTGTTTTACATATTTGCATGAAAATAAATTATTTTCGTTGTTATTACATTTGCATGAAACATTATTATATTTTATATTATATGCATTGTTTTCTACGTAGTATTTTGCACAAAATATTCATGTATGTAAATGTATGTTATTTATGTTTATTCACATGAAAGGTAGACATATGTTATGTTATCTTTTACGTTATATTTGTATTAAAGCATGTATTGTAATGCCTTAATTTCGATATCTTGAAATATGACATCTTGTTTGCATCATCGCTTTAAAATATAATATAAAAAGCGTGTTTCAAAGAATGAGGCAATGTTTTTTTTTTCGTATTTAGGAACTCGAGAAATAGTGCTCTAACATGCTGGGTTACGATTCCCCGTTTGTCTAAATGTCTAAAATACCCTTCTAAACGATTTTATAAATTACGAGATGATTTTAGTTACAAAAGTTTTAGAATATCGTGTCCAATCATGCTGGATGTGATATTCATATTCTTTTGAACAAAGGAATCTCGGTTTTAAACTTGAACTGTTCTAATTTCAAAAGAGATCATATTTTCAGGTATTTTCAAATTTTAGCATTAAAGATAGAAAGCAATTTAATTTGGTACCAATTTTGGGCGTTGTGAGGGTGCTAACCCTTCCTCACACGTAACCGACTCCCGAACCTGTTTTCTCAAATTTTCGTAGACCAAAATGTTTTTATAAGGTGCTCCAATCGCACCTAAAAAGGTTGGTGGCGACTCCTATTTTCATTTTTAAGTCGAACCCCATTTTTACAAACCTCGTCAAAAATGGTTTCGACAGCTTGGCGACTCCGCTGGGGACAAATAAGAGAGTCAAGCCGAAAATTGATTACTTTCTGTCTTGATGCTAAAATTTAAAAAGATGTAAAAATAAAAATCCCTATTCATGTGTTTGTTGCATATGTTGGTTATTTTATTCGCACACATTGCATTTGCATGACCGTTGGTCACATCTTTAAGTGGGAGTAAGAAACTAAGCTTTCGTGAGGTTTTCACCTTCGTATGAGTTTGTGGATTGCTTCCGGGAAACATCTGTACCTATAGACTTCGTGAGATTTTCATCTCCGTATGGTCGTAGGGAAATGAATCCCCCTAAACCAAACTTGGTCCATATGAGCCTATAATAGGTGAGGATCAAGGAATCTGCTGGTTTGGGTACCCTTTACTTTAGAACTGAACTTCATGTAGTGAGCTTTAAGTGCTTGCCTTAGGTAGTAGGGTGATAACTTTTAGTACCTACCCTTTTAAAGTATTTGTTTATTATATTTGGCACTGACTTGTTCTTATTTTTGTTGTCATTGCATATCATTCATCATTAAAAGGTATCGATTCGAGGTTCGATTTCTGAGTTAGAAAGTTTTATAATGGGGAACGAATATCTTAATAAAGTGGGGGACAACTCTTTCGTCTGTGCGTGGTCAGAGAAAACCCAGATAGAAAAAGGAAATAGTGTCATCAAAGGATACACATCAGAATTATAGTACTACACTCTCATTAGTGTGATGCAAAATAACTTCCAAGAGTTAAAGGAAATATGAGATTAATGGGATAATAAAGCCAAGCGATTGTTCACTTTAAGGACTTGCAGTATTTGCTTGACGGAAAGATAGATGGATAATTCAAAGTGAAGCATGGAAGTATTGATGGACACTTCTGCCATTATAGCATTTCCCTTTCATATGAAAATGGTCGCCCCGTGGATAGTAAGGTATTGGAGGAAAGGTGATTGACAGAATGCATAAGACCTGCAAATTGGATGGAAAGAATTTTGCCTATGATGGTAAAAAGGTTATTTACTATAGGACCGCTACCAAACAACAAGCTGGAGTTTACTATGACAAAACAATAGAGATGCAAGTTTTGATGGCTTGGACAGCTCAAATGGACATAAAAGAAGGAGAGTAAAGAAGACCATATCATTCAAAGACCTCTAAAGCGGAGATTAGCTATGCTGAGAAGATACCCATGTAAGCAATGCAAAATGTTCTGTGTGAAAATTCTCAACAAGTATTGAGGATGTTGGATATCATTTGAAGGCAGCATGTTGTGAAGCAGGAATGCCTACGTGTCTGTCAATCTTTCTTTCAAGATAATCAGAACAATTTCACAGGCATTGGAGGTGGTGTCCATGACTATAGAAGCCATAGTTCAAATTCGAGAGGTTGTTGATCATCTACAAGAACTGGAAATGCAAGCCGATGTATTAAGTATAAAATGTGAGCTAAAGGTTGAGATTTAGTTTTAGATAGGGTTAAGACTCTGGGCCTACGGGCGAAAGCGTATTTGTAATTCATTTTATGAAAAGATTTTTGTTCCTTAAATAACGTTTTCTAAAATGAAACTAAATCAGAATCGATATCCTTTTGCATTCATGCATTTGCATTTTATAGCATTTCATTGCATCATTTGCATTCAAAATTATAAAAAGACCCTAATTAGGCAAAAAATTATTTCAGAGAAATAACCGGGATTATGGAACAAAAGTTAGAGAGATTGGAGAAAAGGCAAATATAGATGCAAGAGCAATTGACCAAGATTCAATTAGATATGCATGAATTCCAAAGAAATGTGATTGGCCAGCTGGGACAATTACTAGCCGAAGGACTTGAGAAAAGGAAAAGCCCAGTGGTCAACACTGAGGATGATATTGAGGACATCGTTTATTCCCCAAGTTTTACTCCGATAAATATCCAAACTCAACCAGACGAGGTACCTGTTACTATCAGACTCCAACAACATCAGGCTGGTATGTCAGCACCAATAAACTACCCAGAAGGCTCAGGTCCTAATCCATGGGGCAATCCAGCCAATCTTATTGCTATTGAGAAAATAAAGAAGGCCGGTGTGGAGCTTCCAAAACAACACGAAGTTTTTAAAAGGCGAGAGTGGAACTCCAAAGGTAATACTGTGAAGGCAATGAAGAAAAAGGAAAATGAGATGAAAACGATTATCATAAGCCAGCCAATAACTACTAGCCATCAGATTCCTTAAAAGCAAGAAACCAGTCTAAAATCGAGTTCTGAAAAGCCTCCATTTACGCCAATCCCGATGTCGTATAAGGAGCTATATCGAAGTTTATTTGATGCACACGTATTAGCCCCTTTTCATTAAAATCGTTGCAGCCCCCATACCCCAAATGGTAAGATTCGAGCACTCAATGCGAATATCATGCGGGATGCACAGGACACTCAATTGAGAATTGCATTGCCTTTAAAAAGATGATCGAAAAATTCATCAAAATAGGTGTTGTAAGCTTTGATCATCCCTCTGGGGCAGAGAATTTATTACCTAATCATTTAGATAGGGAGGTGAATTCCATGATGGAAAGGGGCATGGGATCCAAGAATACGCTAAGGTTCAGGGCTTTTGAGCAGGACTTGATGTTAGGGAATCTGAATGACGTATCTGAAGAAGGAACCAAGAAATAAAAATTGTTGAGCCCTTGCACAATTGGGGATGTTTTGAACAACGAGATTGTGAAAGTGATCCTTGTATTTAAAGATTAATCTAGAGTAATGTTTAGAACACACCTATTGTTTTAAAGCCTAGAAACAGTAAGGTTTCATTTGTGAAATAGGCTCATGTTCGGATATCATTGCTTTAATAAAACATATCTTTGAGCAATTATTCTCATTCTTTATCCTTTGATTTTCTAATTTCCATCTGATTTCGTCATTCATAACATGTGAATAATCATTTTTGAATTCCTTTATTCTTGTACATTTTTTTGTGCCTATCATAGATCCCTAGATATCAATAACTGGGGCAACGATACTACAGATTCAGAGTTCCTTTTGAGCGCGACATGTGTTTAGAGGAATCTCAGTACTTTGAAGATGACAGAAATTGTAACCTATCTACTGATTTGTTGGAAATGATAAAGCAAAAAGTGCAGCAAATTTTACCTCATGAAGAGGTGGTAGAATATAGCCTTAGAGGAAGGAAAGATTGCGAAATTGAAAACAAGACCTTGTTGAGACTATTATGAGAATTCAAAATGGGGTCCAAAGGAGCACGCAGGAGGATTTGCATTTGCTAGGATAAACATGAGATTTTGGGGCACTGTTGGTCCACCATGGAAAGGGATCACATCAATTGTACAATGAATGCCAAATTTAAAGGAGTCAAGATTTATGGGGCATGTATGTTATGGGCCTGTGATCCTCAAAAGTTTCAAACTGACAATGGATCATCTTTGTGGTTGTTGACTGATCCATTAAGAGAGAGAGAGTAGCTTTATATGCCAATATTTCAAAGTTAATAGTCATCGATTCAAAAAAAAAACAAAAACAAAAACAAAAAAAGAAGAAGAAGAAGAAAAGAAAACAAAGAAAAAACAAATGAAAAACAAACAAGAAAAAAAAGGTCCAGAAAAGATCATTTTCAACTGCACAATACCAAAGATTTGCAGTCCGTTCAAAGATTAGGCACCCTATCACAGTACAATAAAGGTTGCCAAAAGAAAAAAGAAAAAGAAAAAATAAATTACAGAAGATGACCGAGACTGGTAAAGATTGGCATAAGAAACTACTACTTACTCTCTATGCTGGAGCAAACGCCTTCAATTCCAGTTGTTTCAAAGGTTCCAACTATCATCCTTGGTATGGATGTGTCTTATGGCTCTCTTGAGCAGTTTGATATTCCATCAATCGCAGTGTGGACTTTTAATTTCTTGCTATAGGACATCGGTCCGTACACAGTTTCCAAAGCTTGAAATGATAGATTCTCTTTTCAAACCAGTGGATGAGGTAACATGAAAGAAGCTCTCTTAGACTTCTATACAAGTTCTGGGAAGAGAAAGCCTCATCAGATCATTATTTCCAAGGATAAAGATAGCGAGTCTCAGTTCAGTCAAATGATGTACAAATGACTTGATCAAGTTATTGAGGCGTGCCAGTTTCTTGACGAGAATTGGAGCCCTTAGTTTGTGGCTATTGTGGTACAGGAAAAACTATCACACCAAGTTTTTCTAGCAGAGATCTTCCGATGATGTACTACATAATACCATCGTTGACTATAAAATCTATCATCCTAAGGTCAATGATTTCTATATTTATGCCAATGCTGGAATGATTGGAAGCACGAGGCATACTCTTTACCATGTTCTCTTAGATCAGATTGGGTGTTCGACTAATGATTCACAGGAACTAGTACATGCTCTATTAAAGGAACACCATAGCCATATCCGTTGTGGCCCCTTATTTCCTACGCTCATTTGGCAGCGTCACAGTTGGGGCAATTTATGAAGTTTGAAGATGTTTCAGAGACACCATCGAGCCATGATGGAGTGACTACTTCATGAGCGATTTCTGTACCTCAGTTTTCCAGGATGAAGAATAATGTCAGCAGCTCCATTCTCATGTACAAAGAATCAGTGAATTATCCTTTTTGTATAGAGCTTTTAGGGATTTTAGCTACCATACGTTCTATATGCTTGACAAATGACAGCTAAGACTTTTGCTGGGGCAAAAAAATTTCATAAGAGGGAACTTGTGCTATAAGAGATTCTTCCCATGCAAAGGACTTCAAAGGAAAATGGACACCATATGTTGTGAAGAAGGCTTCCTCCAGTGGTATAAAAGTGAAGGAGTATTTTGTATGAAAGTGAAGGGAAGCCAAAGTGAAAACCTACAAAGGGTGCTTTGAGACTTATATTTTATCCAAAAAAAAAAGAAAGAAAGAAAGAAAGAAAAATGAAAAATGAAAAATGGAGAGGCGAAGGTGAAAACCCGCAAAAGGCACCTTGAGACCAAAGGGGTTTTGAGTTGAAAACTTGAAAGGGCAGCTCAAATTTTGAAATGTGTGCAGTGACCTTGTTATACCTGATTTGATAAGAAGTAAAATGTGTTACATACCGGGGCATCAACAAAGTACTCCGAGTCTTCTAAACAAATGTTAAACTCAAAATGGTCTTCATAGAGTTTGTATATAGAAGCCCAAGCGGCGATATCTAAGGCATCTGATTTTTGTCCTGTTTACTATCCTTGGATTCTCTTTCTTCTTAAGGATATGTCCCTAGATTAATATCTTCTGTATTTCTTTCGATAATTCGTTCAAATCTAATTATCCTCAGGATTAAGTTATTTGTCTCCCATTATTCATAAAGCATGATTAAAATAATGATTGATGAACTAAATATCTTTACAAACGAAGTTTTGCATATTACTCTGGAGATCTCTAGATAATACAAGAAACTGAAACAGGATAATTGTTTAAGGAATTCCCATATGTGAGGATCGGAGGTACTCAAGGAAACTGAATTTTTTTTTTCAGTCTAAATGATGATTGAATAATTCAAATTATTCAATCCTAAGAGAAGACCATTTCATAAGCATCTCCAACGGGTCATAACATTCAGAGAATGGTACAATAGGACCAAGTTGATTTAAGCCTACAGGCTGAGTATGGATGACACTTTGAGAGAAGTAAAACTTCGACGAGGGAATGAGTGATGACGTCTGAAATAAGAGTCATTTTTCATAACATTTTGCATCATAAATATTTCTAATTAGTAGCATTTGACTTATTTTGATCATAGCATCCTAATTATCAGGCATGAGCGCATATACATTCTACAGGTTATGTCCTTTAAGGGACGATGTAGATCAAGAACATAGCAGATCTAACCTTCATCGGGGCAGATCCAAGATGACAGATCTTATCTCTCTGTATTCGACGGGGAGCAGATCAAAGACATAGCAGATCTGACCTTCATCGGGGCAGATCTAAGATGGCGGATCTTATCTCTCTATAATGGATAGGGAGTAGATCCAAGATGACAGATCTTGTCTTTCTGTATTCGACAGGGAGCAGATTGAAGACGTAGCAGATCTGACCTTCATCAGGGAAGATCCAAGATGGCGGATCTTATCTCTCTATAATGGATGGGGAGTAGATCCAAGATGACAGATCTTGTCTTTCTGTATTCGACAGGGAGCAGATCGAAAACGTAGCAGATCTAACCTTCATCAGGGCAGATCCAAGATGGCGGATCTTATCTCTCTGTAATGGACGGGAGTAGATCCAAGATGACAGATCTTATCTTTCTGTATTCGACAGGGAGCAAATCGAAGACGTAGCAGATCTGACCTTCATCAGGGCAGATCCAAGATGACGGATCTTACCTCTCTGTAATGGACGGGGAGTAGATCCAAGATGACAGATCTTATCTCTCTGTATTCAACGGGGAGCAGATCAAAGACATAGCAGATCTGACCTTCATCGGGGCAGATCCAAGATGGCGGATCTTATCTCTCTATAATGGATGGGGAGTAGATCCAAGATGATAGATCTTGTCTTTCTGTATTCGACAGGGAGCAGATCGAAGACATAGCAGATCTGACCTTCATCAGGGTAGATCCAAGATGACGGATCTTATCTTTCTGTAATGGACGGGGAGTAGATCCAAGATGACAGATCTTATCTTTCTGTATTCGACAGGGAGCAGATCGAAGACGTAGCAGATCTGACCTTCATCAGGGCAGATCCAAGATGGCGGATCTTATCTCTCTGTAATGGATGGGGAGTAGATCCAAGATGACAGATCTTATCCTTCTGTATTCAACAGGGAGCAGATCAAAGATATAGCTGATCTGACCTTCATCAGGGTAGATCGAAGATGGCGGATCTTATCTCTCTATAATGGACGGGGAGTAGATCCAAGATGACAGATCTTATCTTTCTGTATTCGACAGGGAGCAGATCGAAGACGTAGCAGATCTGACCTTCATCAGGGCAGATCCAAGATGACGGATCTTATCTCTCTGTAATGGACGGGGAGTAGATCCAAGATGACAGATCTTATCCTTCTGTATTCAACAGGGAGCAGATCAAAGATATAGCTGATTTGGCTTTCACGTGTTTACGATGAAGTAAATCTAAGTTGATTTGGCATCTCTGTATTGTCAAAGAGCAAATCGAAGTCTGGCATCTCCACTTCAATGAGGAGTAGATACATAGCAGATCTCACCTTCAGATGTTTTTACTGAAGCAGATCCAAGATGATTTAGCATCCTTGTGCTTACAAGGAGCAAATCGAAGACATAGCTGATTTGGTTTTCACGTGTTTACGATGAAGCAAATCTAAGATGATTTGGCATCTCTGTATTGTCAGAGAACAAATCGAAGAAGCAAATTTGGAGACTCTCTGTGTTTAACGGAGAGCAGATTGAAGATTTCAGCATGACGTCCTTGAGTTTGCAAGGAGCAGATTGAAGAAAGCAGATCTTGACTTTCTGAGTTCCAATGAAGCACATTGAAGCCGTCAAGAAAAAGATAAAGGAAGAACTCAAGAATCGGCGAGCCCGGGCAAAATTAGGTCTTTGCTCTATTCCTGTTACACAGCAATGAGCAAAGAGGGGCAGCTGTAGAACCCATATTTTGCCCGGGCCATAAAAATAAAATCAATAAATAAAATGTCCATATTTTAAACAGTCCAGGCCCAAAATTTAAACCAACACCCGGAGCCCAATTACACCCATTTACCATAGCCTACTAATCAAACCCGTACTCAGCAGACCCTAGACCCAACTACACCAGAAGCCCACATTTTAATCCTGCCCAAACAGCAGCCTAACCCGAAAGGCCCAATCAGCCAGCAGACTTAGGAAACCCTCGGGTTTCCTGAGGACATCAGCGCCGCAATTGTGACAGCCCTAATTTGACCTTATTCGGAAAGTGGTTTCGAGACCACAAAATCGAGTCGTAAAAAAATATTAACCATTAAATTTTGTGCTTATTGTATGTGAAAAGGCATGTGTGAAAGTTTCATGCTTTAATTCTATCATTTGTATGTGAAATATATTAAATAGGACTCATGTGAAATAAATGTGAAAGATGATAGGTTAATCTCAAAGTGGTGCAATAATGCATGTTAGAAAAAGGATGGGTTTGCATGTCAAATATCCATTTTTGACAAGTAGTGGCCGGCCATGATGAAGTGATATATAAAAATATGTATTAATTATTAGTTAATGGCTTTATATTTTATAATATAGATGAATAAAATGAAAATAATAATAGAAAGAATGGTGAAGAAAGCAAAGTCTTAACTTTGTTCTTCTTAGCCGAACCAAAAGGGAGAAAAAGGGGAGCAAACATTCGGCCATTTGAAACCTAAGGAAGGTTAGTAAATCAAGTTAGATTTTTGAAATTCTAGTTTGTTTTAGGTTACTCATCATGCTACTTACTTAGCCCATGCCAAAACTTTGAATTTGGATGGTTGAATTGAACATTCGGTTATGGTAGATAAGGAAGGAATTTGATTTTTATCTTTAAGTTTTGATGAAGAAATTGTTGATGAAAGAAGTTGATCTTGTTAAAAACTATAATTTCTAATACTCATATGTGTAATAGCCGAACATAGACTTTGCTTAATGTCTTGAACAAATGCCGATTAGGTGTTTTGAAATGGATAAATTAGGTGCTTGATTTCCTAAAGGTTCGGCATAGTACATGATATTTTTGTTAGTATGATTTCGAAGAATTTGAATAATGTTATGTATAAGTAAAATTATTAGGTACGGTCTTGGTGGTATATATGTACAATTGATCTATTTAGCTAATAATATCTAGGGTGATAAATAATTAAATAATATGCATACAAAGAATGTGTGAAAGAGTGAATTGGCAATAATCTCTTTGGGACAGCAGCAGTAAAGTGATTTTGGAAAATCACTATAAATTGTGGGAGTTGAGTTAGAAGCTGAATAAATTATGTGATTAAAGCTTGATGAGTCTAGTTTCTTATAAAAGAAACTATAAAAGCAAAAGAATTGCTGATAATGAGATAATTTAAGTAATGTGGGACTGAGTCAAAATGACTTCTAGATCCCCTATTCTGTTTTTATAAAATCACTATAAAACGTATAAAAATAGTAAAATGATGAAATTTATATGCTTAGACTCCTTAATGAGTCTAGTTTCAAATGAAATAAACAAGGACATGTTTTGAATTCTGTACAATGAAAAATTTATTTCGTAGTGAAGAGTGGTCAGATTAGTCAAACAGTGAAACAAGAGAAACTTTAGGAAAAATCTGGTATTGATTGGCTAAACTAAAAATTATGAAAATTTTATGGATAAAATATAAATGAGTCTATTTTCAAGGAAAATTTACGGAAATTGATTTGGAGTTTCGTATCTCTAGTTATAAATAATTTAGTTACTGTTGCGCAGGAAGTCAGCTTATAGTGAAATTGTGATTATATTGTAAACATTGATAAAAAATTGCTAATGAATTGTTTATTGATTTCTTATAAGCTTACTATAATCTGTATGTGTGAAAGTCGAATATATATGTATTATATTCTGAAAATAATATTTGAATAGTCGATTAATGATTAGTTTAAAATTTGTTGAATTAAAGCTCAAGAACATAGGGGGCAATTTCGAATAAGGTAAAAGAGAAAGTAACCGAGTAGCCATTTCGCAACCGTTCAAATATATCCGAGGTAAGTTTTCAGTAGTTTCCTTTAGTATATAATTGACGATGCCACTATAAGAGTATAGTAGGTAAATTGTGATCTTTGGCTTGCACTTGAATTAAGATGTATAATAGATAATGCATGTATATGACTTATAGTTTGATGGCCACTTTGAATTTAAGATTAAATGATGAATAGAATGAGTGATATGAGATATAATCATTAAGCTGAAATGTGAATGATGATGTGCGTATCGAGTTTATATTCGAATGTAATATGCGTCTATTAAGTGATAAGGTGACTGTCATGTGTTATGATCAAATGTGTATGAGATTGAAAATATCCGGACATGAGGTCCGCAGGCTATATGCTGGAAAAATATCCGGACATGAGATGCTGGAAAAATATCCGGACATGAGATCCGCAGGCTATATGCTGGAAAAATATCCGGACATGAGATCCGCAGGCTATATGCTAGAAATATATCCGGACTTGAGGTCCGCAGGCTACGTGCTGGAAAAATATCCGGGTTAAAGACCCGCAGGCTTACGCTAGTAATGTATTCCGAGCTCTAAGATTTGACAGAACCGATGCCAGTAAGTTAAATAAGATTTTGACTTCGAATATCAGTGGTAAACATCGTTGCGTAAGTATTATATGTTTTACATGTTAAGGTTCGTGTCATGTGCTTATATTTGAATTGATTTTTTTAAGTGATTTTGTAACGCCCCAATTTTCGGGAATCCTGTGAATGTTGGCATAGGTTTAATTATGTTAGTGGGCCTCTAGAAAGCCCAAACTTAAGATAGAACCCGGTAATTTTAGTTAATTTTTGTTCCATAAGAAAAAGGGAGTGAAATTATGAAATAGGACCTATGTAAAAATGTTTGAAAATGCTATAAATTGAAGTGGCCAAATACATAGGAGTGCAAAATAGGAGGATTTGCATGACAAACCTCCCATTTTACATGAAGTGGCCAGCCATCATGTTGTTGTAGACAAAATGTACACTTGATATCCATAATTTATGGTACAAATTGATAATAGGTTAGGTAAATGTTACATGATAATAAGTTAGGTAAATGTTCCATGATAATGGGTTAGGTAAATGTTTCATGATAATGGGTTAGGTAAATGTTTCATGATAAGAATTTCATGTCTTTTGTATTAAAGAATTAAATGGATGAAATATGAAGTTTTATTAAAAGAAAAAGGGGTGAAAAGAACAAAGTTTTGTCCATCTTTGTTCATCATAGCTGAAAGTTAGAGAAGAGAAAGGAGAGGAGAAAGCTCTTGAGTATTCGGTCATTAGGAGGAGGAAAATTGAAGGTAAGTTCTTGGTACCTTGCTTCTATTTTGAGGTTCATGAGTTCTTCTTGATTCTACCTTAACTCTTGAAGTATATTTTGATTTTTAGTTGTGTTGTGAGCATTTAGTCCTGAATTAAAATGAAGGAAATGGTTGTTGTTTCATGTTCTTTTGATGAAAAATGGAAGATAGGTGAAGTTGAGCCAAACAAATGAGCATGCATTTGCCTTAGATGCTAAAGGGAAAAATCGGCTAACATGTTGTGCTTTAAAATGATGAAATGGAGATTATACTTAAGTAAAATCATAGATATGTGATGATTTATTGGTGATATACATGTTTAAATAACAAGCATGCAAGTTAGGTGTGAAAGAGTGATTTGGTAATAAATCTGCTTGGGAAAGCAGCAGTAACGTGACTTTGGAAAATCACCATAAATTGTGGGAGATGAATTAGAAGCTGAATAAATTATGTAATTAAAGCTTATTGAGCCTAGTTTCAAATGAAATAAACAAGAACATATTTTGAATTCTATACAATGAGAAATTTGATTCGTAATAAAGAGTGGTCAGATTAGTCAAACAGTGAAACATGGGAAACTTTAAGAAAAATCTGGTATTGATTGGCCATACCAAAAATTCTGAAAATTTTATGGATAGAAGATATATGAGTCTATTTTTAGGGAAAATTAACGGAACTTGATTTGGAGTTTTGTAGCTCCAGTTATAAAGTTTCTCAGGAAGACAGCTTGCAGTGAAATTATGATTATGTGGTAAACACTGACAAAAATTTGTTAATGAGTTGCTTATTGATTTCTTATAAGCTTACTCTGATCTGTAGGTGTGGATGGCCGAATATTGTAAGGGGTTAATACGTAGCTCGTATTTGAATAGTTAGATTAACGTGTTAGTAATCCAATTGTAGGCGGTTGGTGTGTGGATCTCGTCAGCATATCGTCGCAAACAGGTGTGTAACTAACACCCTCTTATAGACTAGATCGGCACAAGCCAAAAAGCCGAAATGCCAAAAAGCCGATATTTTGAGATGTGAATGCTCATGAGATTAATAGTTTGATGTATATGGTAAATTAAAGTGATAAGACTGCAGAGTGCGCGATTCTGTGCATTTCGATATTTTTGGGCTTAATGGGCCAAAAATGGGATAATGGGCCAACGGGCCCAAATTGGTAAGAAAACGCGGTAAGTGTTTCTGATCGTACGTAAATGGCTATGTTATGTATGAAAACCTTAAGAATAGTTAAATTACTTGAATACCCTTATGTATGCAAAATTACCATTATACCCCTAGGGTTAATTTTGACTGAAAAGCATGACGATATGATTCTGTATGATGTATGCCATGATTATATATCTGTAGCATGGGGACATGGGTTATATTATGGAGGAAGCGTCCTGGTGGCTATGTCACAATTATCTGATCTGGTGGCTCTGCCACATATATCTGTTCTGGTGGCTCTGCCACAATTATCCGATCCGTGACTCTGTCACATTATTCGCTCAGCGACCATGCTGCAAATTACGTGGTGTGTAGTAGTTGGGTGGGTCGAGTTGTCTCCCCACACGGTGTAAGGTTGGTACAGGGTGTATCTGAGTTGGATATGGTTGGGTTTCGATAAACATGTAATATCTGCTCGCTTACATTATGGGCCTATGGGCTTTATTCTCAATTCGCTCAGGCTAAGGCTAACTTATTCTATTTACGTAGTTTGAGTGATATAGGCTATGGTTGGGTTAATTTACACATTGAGTTTCCCAAACTCACCCTTTTATTTTCATCCACGCAGTAATCCCCAACCATAATGGGCTTGGAGTCGTGAGGAATTTGAGTGGCCACCCGCTCGAAAGTTTGATTTTCTTCCGTGAACTGGACATCCTTTTATTTACGTTTGAAGTTTTGGGTTTTAAATGTAATAAGGCCGCTTAATTATTTTTTATGGTTTTAATATGTATTACTAAGATAGGTATTACTTATTTTAACTGTTGAAATTGGATAGCTTTAGGCGCGTTTTCAAAAACAACAATTGATTTCAAAATAACACGACAACAAGCAAAGCTTCCGAATGAAAGTATTTTCCAAAATTAATCACTTTTCCTAAAAATGACTTAATCAAATCGGTTTCCTAGAAATATCCATGACGTTAAGGTGTGACAATGGTGGTATGCATGTCTAGGATTGGATCCGAAGGGAGCTTGGTATTTAAGCAGTCCGATAGACTCACCACCTCTTTTAGGTTTCCTACCGGTGCTGACTTCCATTCACTTTAACCTATAATGAAATTATCTTTTAAAACACTAAGTAAGTTTTTCTGGATCAACAATATAAAATGTTTTGAACGCTTCGATGTGGCATGTCAGATCCGGTCATAACGTCTGGGCCGGGTTTGGGGTGTTACAGATTTAATAGCATCAAGGCACGAATTATATATATATGTGTGTGAATAAATTAGGTATTTGAGGATAAGACAATAATATAATTGGTTAATGTAAGTCACCATATGAAAGAATGTGATTAACGGTATTAGTATAATCTATGTAAATAATGAAAAATGTGCAAGAAGTCTTGTGTATACATACATACATATTCGGCCAAAGGGTTTTGTAACTAATGTACTGGTGTATATTTGGTCAAGTGAATTACAATTAGAATACAAGTTTTGTGATACTCAATGTTCAATTTTAATGATAAGCCTTAATAGTATGAATTGCTTAAAACTTACTAAGCCTCGAAAGCTTACTCTGTTTCTTATTTCTTTGTTTTATAGATTGTTGATTTTGGCTATCGACTAGAGGATCGTCAGCAGTTCTTCATACTACCGATCTTTTTGGTACAGTTATATTTTGGACTCGATATGGCATGTATAGGTTGGACTGTTGACAAAAAATATGTTTTGAAATTGTAAATATCTTGACCGTATGAAAATGGCACTTATGAATTATAAATCTGTATGTATTCAGTTCGATTTATACTTGTGTTGGTAGATTATGTGATTGAAATTAAATGTTTAGCTTGGTAATACCTCATAGCCTATACCGACGATCGGACACGGGCTAGGGGTGTTACAGCAATAAGGTTCTGGAAACTTCGGGCACTCTAAGCAACGCGACCTTTCAGATTCAATGGCCCGGTCGTCGCCACCAAGCGCGCCGTGACTTCCCAACGCCATCAGACAGTACGCCACCATCGGCGCATGAATCACGCCAAGAGTCATCAACACTGGCTCCATCAATGCGCGAACATCGTGGCTCGAGCAAAATCTTGAGGTTACCTACAAACAAAAGGAAAGAAATCACAAAGAAAGAATGAAGCAAATATAGAAAGAAATATTTTTTTTCTAAAATTGTACAGATTACAAGGGTTATAAAACCTTATTTTTAAACCTGTAAACGGGTGGGGACGCAAAAAAAAAAAAAAACAGAGAGAAAAGCAATAAAAGATATTTTTGAAGGTAATATTCTTTATATTTTTTTTGTTTTTTTTTTATATATATATATATATATATACACACAAAAGAACTTTTTTAAAGGAAAAGAGATGACTAAAATAAGGAGGGAAAGAGATCTACCTTTTGAGTGCAAAACAGAGATTTTGGCCTCTGGGCACCGTGTTCGGTGTGTACAAGGAGGCGCGACGGTGGTCCGTCGTTGGGGCTGGTGGCGGATTTCGGGCTAGGAGAGGAGAGGTTGAGAGAATTTTTGAGTTTTTTTTAAATTGAGGTTACAAATGATTTTGGGGTTAAAAATCGGTTTTATAACATTACCAAAACGACGTCGTTTTGGCTTAAAATAATAAGTGTAAACGGCATCGTTTAGGTGTATAACCCGAAGCCAATTCAATCCGACCCATACCGCCTTAGGATTCGCGTGTTTTTAACTATTGGGATATTTTCCTTTAGTCCTTCCATATTTTTTTAATTTTAATTAGATTCGTTTTATTTCTAATTTGGCCCATTGATTTAGTTTACATTTCAATTTGGTCCCAAGGCCACTTAAACGGACTTCTTGAAACGGTGCCGCTTTTAGGAATAGGAAATTTTCCTGGAGTCCTCATTGTCAATGCACGCTCAAATTAGTCCAAAACCTTTTTTGTTATTTTTAATTAGCCCAAAAGATTTGTTTAATTCTTATTTTAATCCTTTTTCCATTTTTTTATTTTTTATATATATAATTTATTTATTTCGAATATGTTTATTATATAATATTTATATAAGTATAAAATTCTTATATATTTTATATTTTATATTTTATACATAATTTATTATATTATATATTATATATTATTTATAATTTTATATATTATTTATTACTATATTTTACTATATTAATTATTATATTATTATTTTATATTTTATTTATATTTTATTATATTATATACAATTTTAAAATTTATAAATTATTCTTAAATGTTATGACTTTATATGTTATTACTTAAATATTTAAACTTCATTTTATTATCTATATTAGTACCTTATACTTTTATATCATATATTCTATTATTTTATATTTTAATACATATATATTTATAATTTATATTATTATGTATAATTTGTAAATTTGTAAATTATAAATTAAATATCATGTTTTATTAAATAATTAGTATGCATATTATATTCTAAATTTATTACAAAATTTTGTTTCTATTAAATATAATATTATGTTTATAAATATATGTTATAATTATATAGTAAATTTTATTAATTGATTATACTAAGTTTTTATTTCTCCTTTATTATTTATATGTTATTTTAAATACTCTTTTATACCTCACTTTTATTTGTATCTATTTATTATCTTCATTTAGATTTATATGTACGTTCATAATTTATTTTGCATTTACTTAATATTATTTAGCATGTTAATTTCATCTCATGAATTGTTAAATATCTTTTTATTATTAGTTGTTACATATTTGCATGAAAATAAATTATTTATGTTGTTATTACATTTGCATGAAACATTATTATATTTTATATTATATGCATTGTTTTCTACGTAGTATTTTGCACAAAATATTCATGTATGTAAATTTATGTTATTTATGTTTATTCACATGAAAGGTAGACATATGTTATGTTATCTTTTACGTTATATTTGTATTAAAGCATGTATTATAATGGCTTAATTTCGATATCTTGAAATATGACATCTTGTTTGCATCATCGTTTTAAAATATAATATAAAAAGTGTGTTTTAAAGAATGAGGCAATGTTTTTTTTTTTCGTATTTAGGAACTCGGGAAATAGTGCTCTAACATGCTGGGTTACGATTCCCCGTTTGTCTAAATGTCTAAAATACCCTTCTAAACGATTTTATAAATTACGAGATGATTTTAGTTACAAAAGTTTTAGAATATCGTGTCCAATCATGCTGGATGTCATATTCATATTCTTTTGAACAAAGGAATCTCGGTTTTAAACTTGAACTGTTCTAATTTCAAAAGAGATCATATTTTCAGATATTCTCAAATTTTAGCATTAAAGACAGAAAGCAATTTAATTCGGTACCAATTTTGGGCTTTGTGAGGGTGCTAACCCTTCCTCACACGTAACCGACTCCCGAACCTGTTTTCTAAAATTTTTGTAGACCAAAATATTTTTATAAGGTGCTCCAATAGCACCTAAAAAGGTTGGTGGCGACTCCCATTTTCATTTTTAAGTCGAACCCCGTTTTTACAAACCCTCGTCAAAAATGGTTTCGACACAAACGTTCTAAAAAATTAATACACGAAAGTATAAAATTCGAACAACAAATAATACAGACTAAATTTGATTTACAGATACAAAAATAATACAAAAATCTTGAATAGTAGTTTCTCCACAATTAGTCATCTTCTGCTTGAATCAGGTCACCCCACCTATAAGTTGCGGAATAAACGCTCTTCCAGCATATATAATGTCCATCTGCATTGGACATCTCAGTTAGCCATCTACGGTGTAGAAAGTCATCCAACCTTTGATGGCATAACATTTAGGTTCACATGATAGTAAATAATTCAACTTCGTTAAAACATGATAGTATATAATTCAACCCCGAAATTCGGTTGTACACTACAAAACACTCTCATCCGCAATTCACTACAAAAAACTCATTTAATGATACACTACAAAACACTCTCATCTTAATGGTACTCTCAACAATTTTTTTCTCATCCAATGACAATATCAAAACCCAAACCACTGCCTATATATGTAGTAATTGGGTTCTGGCCATATGATTCCCAAAATTAAGAGAAATAAATTTTTAATACTTGGTACCGGCCATCAGTGTCCCAAAACAAAAAATAAAATAAAATTTTTAAATCTGATAAAGTTGGTGCTGGCCATTAGTGTCCCAAAACCTCAAAAAAAATTTCGGGTCCCGAAAAAGTTGGTGTTGGTCATCTTGCTAGCCATTATATGGCCAAAATCCAATTTTTTTTAAATACTAGTATAAACGTATACCAATATGATACAGTGTCAACAAAAAATACCTTGATGCCGGCCATTGAATTCCCAAAATAAAAAATAATAATTTTTTAAAACTTGACACAATCATCATGTAATCATTGAGTCAAATTTTAAGAGGGTGTCGGCTATTAAATTCTCATAATCTAAATTTACTGTTTATTTTAAATTATTTGGGTGAATGATTTTGAATAAGAATTATTTTTATAAATATTAATTTTCTTTAATTAGATAGGTAAAATATCCTAATTGTAAGTCAACAAGTAGGTGGCTAATTTCGTGCAGGGAACATGACGGACCAAGACTGACATAATGATTTGTAAGTTGTCATCAAAAGTCCTACACGAAGTAAACTTTGGCTAAAACTTTGATGGAAGTTTTAATATATATTTTAATTAATTTTATTATCGACTTATTATTTGACTATTAATAGATATTTAAAAATAAAAACATTTATGTGTTTTTTAAACTCTCTGACTGTGTTATATTACTATATTAAGAAGTCAGGTTGGCAGGTTAAATAAAACAAATTAATAATTAATAAATTTAGTAACACAAATTAATAAAATAAAAATCAAAAGTCAAATGAATGATAAATTTGTTTAATGCATTACTATGTAGTTGCATGATTCATGATTCGTTTGACTTGGTTTTATCCATGATTTATCATTTATTGGTATAGAAATAAATTTAAAAGCAAATTCAATAATAGTATGGGTATTAAATTAATTAAAAATTTATATACATGATAAATATTGTAAGTGTCCAAATTTATCCGGGCCCAAAGCCATTAACCAGCCCAAACAAAAAATATAAAAAAAAGCCTAATAACAAATAGTCCAAAGTCCAAATTACCCAATTACAAAAAAACCAGCAGGCCCAAACCCCTAACCCAATTCCTAAACCCATTGGCCCGATAGGCCCAACACCCAAACCGGGTCTCAGCTAGCCGAAACCCTAGCTAGCATCAGCGCCGCGCCTCCCTTCCACTGCCCACGTGCTTCAGCAGCGCATTCAGCGCTTGAGGACCAGCTCTGCCCGTCCTTTGCACCAAAACAGAAGCCCCTTTCGTTGACCTTCCTCCTAACCTGCAAGCAGACCAAAAAAGGAACAAAAACAACGCAACACGCAAAGGCAACAGAGACCAAGAAATATGTATTTGGCTATATTGGCTATATAGCCAAGAGAACAAAATAATATTTTTTTTTTTACACAGACACGGAGATTGTAATATAACAAAAAAACAGTCAAAAAAATAAAAGGTGATTTCTAACTTAAGTTTTCTCAAGTTGTTTTGGAGTTTTCTTTCGGTTTTATTTTTCTTTTGGTCTTTCATTCACGATTAAAAACAGAAAAGAAAAGGGAAACGAGATTTTACCTTGTAAATGTGCCATGAGATCCCTTCTGCTTCATTGAAATCGAGGTATGGGGGGAGTTAAAGACCGAAAGAGAACCACCTTGAGACTCGAACAGGTTGACTGCCGTTCATTGCGGCGGATTGACATTGTAGAGGAAAGATTAGGGTTCGGCTGAAGGAAATGAAGTGGGGGGCTAGGGTTTTTGTTTGGCAGAATGAAGGCATTGCTTAGCCTTTATAAAATGGAAGAAACGGCGACGTTTAAACCAATTTTAGTGGTTTAAAAAATGACGTCATTTGCAAGACATAACCCATACCCAACCCGATTCGATTCTTGGCCCCCTAGGATCCGCGTGTTTCTGCGGTGAGAGGATATTTACACGATAGGTTCTCCCCTTTTGCATGTACGTTCGATTGCGCCTTATTTGCTTTGTTTCTTTTTTTAATTTAGTTTGGTAAGTTATGTTTGTTTTCAATTGGATCCGCCACAACAAGGGTATGGGATAATTCCAGTTTTAGTCCTTGTGTATTTGTGCACATTGCACGCTGGTCCCCATGTAGGTTTCTTTATTTTTAGATTATCCATTTTATTTTAAATTTATTTTAATTAAGTTTATTACCTATACAATACTTATTTTTAAAAGAATTCATTTAATTTTTTCTTTTTGCCGGGATTGCTTTATTAATTTTGTTTTGTTGAAAAATCATTGTTTTAAAATTTTCATGTTATATTATCTTAATATTTTGTATAATATTCCATTTAAATATTTTTGTATATATATTTGTACATATATGCTATTTTAATTGAACTTTCCTTTAAAATACTTATTATTTTAAAGTTCTTAATATTTTATACATGTGTTGAGCTATTTTGATAACTTTACTTTATTTTTATAAAATCGCCATTTTAAGTTCTTTTTATGTTATATTAACATTTTATGTAATATTTCATTCAAACGTTTTTATATTTGTACATGTATGATTTATAGTAAAACTAGTTTAATCCTATATACATATTTAATTCCATGTTATTCTCGCATATATATTTTTCTAAATATATTTATGTATATATATATATATATGTTTTTAAATCTATTATATGTATAAGTATTTCCTAATCTCATATTTTATTATATTTTTTACTCGCCTTTTATATTCTTTTTATATTATTAATCTCATTTTATTTTGCATATGTAATTTCTTTTAAATTTATTTACATAGTATGTATTGATGTTATTTAAAGGAAAATCTCACATGTCTTATGTTTTTTTACATTATTATTATACGTATATATATATATATATATATATATATATATATATATATTGGTATTTATGTTCGATCTATACATCACTAAATTGATGCGTTTATACATATAGTTTTTATTATATACATTATTATGTTTTTTTAAAATCTGTTACATATATGACTTATGAAAAATTATTTAGTCTTATATACATCATTAATTTCATGCAAATTTTTACAACTAATAATTTCCGAATCTATTTACATATATATGTGTTTTGTGAACCTATTATGTATATTTCTTAAAATTATATCTTATTATGTATTCTTGCTATACTTTCATATTCTATATATTATCAAATTTTTCTTTATTGAGTGTATTTTAATAAACATTTTTACATGCATATATTATTTGATTTAAAAGTTTTCATTCTATAACGCATATTTTAATGAATGCATATATATCTTTAGTTTGTTTTTACAAATATTTTCAAATTCAACAATTCATTTATAATATATTATGTGTTCATCCTTTTAAATTTGTCTCATACATTTTTAATTTTCATTTTGTTTTGCATATTTGGCATTTAATTGTGTTGTATTAGGCTATGTATATTATTGTTGTGTATTCTTTCCGTTTTGTATTACTATTATATGGATTATTCTTTATTCATGCTTAGAAAATTGATAATATTTTTCTTAGATTGGTTGAATTTAATTGTTTATTTTGTTAGTTGATTAAATGAATTATATTCATTCATCCATCATAGTACTTCATACATGCATATTATCTTATGTTTTTATTTTTCCTTTTGGTTTACAAATATCACTTTATAGTTCCCAACTCTTTAAAACTAATTATTCCATATTTATTTCAAGTCAAATTAATGCATTTCAAGCTGGTTTTATAATTACTCGTTTAAAAATTCCTTAAAACGAAGGCAATGTTTGATGTTTGGAAATTCGGGAAATCGTGCCCTACCGTGCTGGGTTTTGATTTCCCGTTTGTTCAAAATAATCGAACTTTCCTTTAGAAATTCACTCGTGTTTTTCTAAATTCTAAAACAAGGCAATGTTTGATGCTTGGAAATTTGGGGAACCGTGCCCTATCGTGCTGGGTTTCGATTTCTCGTTTGTTCAAAATAATCAAATATTCCTTTAGAATTTCATTCGTATTCTTTAAATTCTAAAACAATGCAATGTTCAATGTTTGAAAGTTCGAGGAATCGTACCCTACCATGCTGGGTTTCAGTCTTTCGTTGGACTAAATAATTGGGCATCCTGTTGTAATTTTCAATGTATAAATTTTTGAAAGTCAAAAATTTATCGTGTTCTCGAGGGAATAAAGGATCGTGTCCTATCGTGTTGGATATGATGCTGCATTCCTTTAAAACAAGAGAATTTTGACGATCAACTTGAGCTATTCAAATGTTTTCAAAGGAACCATATTTTAAAAATAGTTTCAAATCTCGGACATAAGGACAGTACTTAATCAATTTGGTACCAATTTTGGGCGTAGTGAGGGTGCTAATTCTTTCTCATACGTAACCGACACCTGAACCCGTTTTCTCAAATTTATGTAGGCCAAAATTGATTTAAATGGAATAAAATATTTTATCAGGTGAGCCAATCACACCTAAACAAAAGATTAGTGGTGACTCCACGTTTTGTTTTCAAAAAGTTGATTCCTTTTTTTAAATCTAAAAAAATAGTTTTGACAAATATAATAATTAAAATTTTAAAATGTTACTCATATAAAAATTATAAAATAATATAAAACCATTTAAATTTTACAAATTGATATTTCATTAATTTTTATTCTCACATCATTCACCACCCCAACTTTCTCTCTTTTTTATTTTATTATTATTTTATCATCTTTGTTCATCTTATTAACACCACAATCTCAGTTGCTTATCTCTCTCTCAAGTCTCAACCTTTTGCCTCTCTATAAGGTACGATGATTTTGTATGCTTTTCCTTTCCATTTGATTATCATTTTCGTAAAAATAAAAATAAAAATGTAAATCATCAAAAAATTCTTTTTAACTAAAAATTGCAGGATCTCTCTTCCTTTCTTATTTTGAGATGTTTGCATGCTTGTGTCTTGAGGAATATGTTGATTTTTTCAAGTTGTATTTTTTTTTTTAAAATTTTTCAGTGAACTATTTTTGGTGTCAATCAACTCTCTCGTATTTCCTTCGTCCATTTTTGTTTTGAGTTTTTTATTAGTTTTTGGTAAGGGTAAAAAGGTAATAAAGTTTGTTTTGGCTATTTGCCGTAGGTCCATAATAATCATTCTTTGCTCTCCTAAAACAAATTTTTTTGATATATTTTATCTTCAAATAATCTAAAATCTCCTTGAGTGGTACATCTTGATTTTTGGAAAAATCATAAAAAATGTGGGACATTTTGTTAAAATAAAAAAATAGTTCCAAAATTATATATTAAAATAAAAATAATACCAAATATAGTATCCACCTGTAGTATAGTAGTTATCAGTATTTTCTTGGTGACCAAATAACATTAAATTGGTTTGGTTATTTAGTGCATCTGGGGTCATTCTATTTAATGAGTTTTGTTTTTATTTAATTACTTGAATAACAAAGTTTCGGTTAGAATTTGAAAAGCATTTTTATTTTAATTTTGTTTTTGAATTACTTTGGCGTTAAAGTGATGCAGGAATTAACAGTGGTCTCAGCCTTATCTAAATTTAAAATAAATTTTAATTTAATCTCTTTAAAAATAATAAAATTATAAGTTAATCAATATTAAAAAATGTACTTTAGCTTTCAAAATATGAAAATTATTTTTCTAATTTTAATTTTGTTTTTCTTTCTCGTTGTAATCTTATGTGTATGGAATTGTGTTTATAAAAATTATTTCTATTTAATTTTTTAAAAACTGAATTTTATATTTTCTTGATTGAATCATAGTTTAGTTTATATTGATATTGTTCTCAATGTAGAAAGACGTAAGTTCAAATTAAAGCATGTTTTTTACTTATTTAATGATTAGAGTGGGATTATGGTTAATTTTATAAAAAATTTATAATTTTGAAATTTGTTGACAACAAATCGAAAAAATTAAAGACCATTTAGACTTATTTGGGTTAATTTGATTTTTTGCTTGAAAGTTAAAAATTTAGGGTCAATTTGTTTACATGTAAAATGTTTTACAGAAAGTATTTTCTATATTTTTTTGTGTTTGTTTTACAGAAAATAGTTTAGTCAATGGAAAATAATTTACAAGTCAAGGTAAAATAAGCTTTTTTTTTTGTTTGTTTGTAAAATGACTTATCCTTTTCAAAAGCGTAAGTCATTTTTCGGAAAAGAGCTTATTTATAGATAATTTATTATTTTAATAAATTATTTAATATTTCAATTTTATTTTAATAATAAATTTAAAAATAATGATTTTAAATAATATTATTCACATATTAGTGAAAATATTCAATATTAATATTTTAATAATAAATATTTATTACAATTATAAATATATTAATAATAAATGTTTTGTAGTATAAAGGTTAAAATATGTCATAAGTCTATGTACACTTCATGATTTGTAATTTAGTCTTTGTACTTTTATTTTCAAGAATTTAGTCCATTTACTTTTTAAATTTGAAAATCAAGTTCAATTGTTGACATCATTAATTTTTTTGTCAATTTTGTTGATGTCACATTTTAAATAAAAATACCACTTAGTAGTCATGTAATTAAAAATGACATTGTAATGAATCTGAATTTAATATAACATTTTTAATATATGCAAAAATAATGTAAAATATAAAATTATAGATAAAAAAATTTAATTAAACAATAAAAAATAAGAAAATCTCAAATGTATGTTTATTTAATTGAAAACAACTTTTATGAAATATTTTTAGAAATCTATCAAATAATAAAAATATTTTACACAGTTCATCTAAACACTAGAAAATATTATTTTTCTAGAAAATAAATTATTTTCAGTGAAATAAACGGAGTCTTATATTTAATTTGAATTACTTTTTTAAAAAAATTATTATATAAATTAGTTGACAATTGAAATAGATGAGAAGAAGCGCCTCGCCTGAGATGATGCCGTCGCATTCTGATATTGAGGAACGCGATGTTAAGCATGGTATTACAAACACTGCTATACATTGTTTTCAGTATATGTATTTATATATAGTAACTTGCATTTGTTTTTTAATGAAATAATGTGTAAAAAAAAAGAGCAAAAGCCTTAGTTAATAAAGGAAACAGTATCCATGCTGTGGGTTGAAAAACAAATAAGTAAAAAGGTGGAAAAAAGAGAGGAGGGGAGCTATATATTATACTAGTGATAGTGTGTAGTTTTTAAATGAATGAATGTAATTTCTTAACATTGAAAAGTTTTTGTTACAGGCCAATTTTAGGCCCTTTTCAAGATACCCGAAGCCCACTAACCATTACCCACTTCCACCAAACCCACTTACATTTACAACATTAACCCATTAATCCCAAAACAACCTACCAAGCTAACCCAAAACCCAATTACAACCCTTACCTACTAACCTTTCAAAACTTACCCATCAGCCCTCCACCCCAAATTACCCGGAGCCCAAATGACCCAACTAGCCAAAGTTAGGGTTTTAAAAAAGCTGAAACCCTAATCACCCACTTGTGCCGACATTGTCACCAAAGCCTGCAGCACGGGCCATTACTCAGCACTGCCCCACCGCACTCGAGCCTCAAGTGGTGCCTGCAAGCAATAAATAGGAAAAGATAGAAATGATATAATAATGGATGTAAAGGGTTATAAAACCCGAATGAAATTGGAAAAACGGAGAACGTTTCGACTTTTTACCATCAATACAAAGAATAGATTAAAACATATATGTAAGCAGTGATTCAAGAGATCAAAAAACAGAAAGACAATCACAAATCGGAGAATCAAATACTCAAGACATAAACCGAAGAACTAAGGTGATTTATTTTTATTTATTTCTCATTTTTTAGCCTATTTTTAATCTATAAACACATATTTAATAAATATATATTTAAAAAATAAAAGTAAAAAAGAAGAAGAAGAAGAATTTTACCTTTTCCAGCCACCGTGTACGGTGGCCGGCGTCGGCGCCAGCGACGGCCCGGCGATCGGCCGGTGACTCCCCTGGTCGGATTTCCTTCCCCTCTCCTTCCTCTTTCCTCCTCTCCCTTCTTCTCTCTTTTTTTTTTCTTTTCTCCCTTAACAAATGATTTTTTTCTGAAAATGGGCCTATTTATAGTCCTCCGGAATGGCGTCGTTTTGGGGGCTGTATTTAAGCCCCAAAACGACGTCGTTTAAGCCCTTACCCGATCCGACATGACCCGACCCGTCCGGCCTAGGGTCCGCGTGTTTTTGAACGGAAGGGCTAATTGCACATTTAGCCCTTCCGCTTTTTTATTAATTTACAATCAAGTTTTAATTTATTTTAATTTGGCCCTGAAAGTTGTTTCGTGATTCGATTTAGTCCCTTTGCTGTTGTGCGTTTTAAAATAGTTCGAAAAATTACATTTTTGGCCCCCCATTGTTTCACGCGTGTTCAAAATAGTCCTTTTTCTTTACATTTATTTCAATTTCGCCCCAAATATTTTGTTTTTAGCTCAATTTAATCCTTTTTATTTATTTTACCATTTGAGCTAATTATTTTAGTATTATTATTTTAGTATCAATTATTATGTCATCACTATTATTAGCCCTAGTATTTATTTTAATTAACATTCATATATATATATATATATATATATATATATATGTTTTGGTATAGTATTAAGTTATCTTTGTTTAACCTTTTATTATATATATATATATATATATATTATTAGCTTCCATGTTTTATTACTATCGTTATTGTTTTATGTATTTCTATATTATGTTAACTTTATATATCATATTTTACTATTATATATACATATATTATTATTATGTGCATTTTAGTACATATATATTCATGAAGTATTGTTAATAGTTGTTTTTTATGTTATTGTTATTTTATGCATATATCATGTGAATATTTCAATACTATATCATGTATATATTTCACAAACATTACATATATTTTAAGGTTATTTGTTATGTATTTCTTTCACTATTCCATGTATATATTATTATATTTATTTTATCCCTATTATATTTATTATTAATATTAGTACACATATTTTATAGGAGTATATATATATATTATATAGTATTATTTTCATATATCGTTATATTTATTATTATATTTATCATTTTCTCTATTGTTACTTACTATTTTGTTTTAATATTATTATGTATTATTTGGTATATATGTGTCTTTTATTATTACTCTTATTATCATTATTAGTACATGTCCATTATATATGTAGATATTTTAATACATACAAGTACATATTCATGTAGTGTCGTTAGTATATATATATATAATATTTTTCTGTTATTAATATTTCTAATATATGTTGTATATGTTCATTTTATATGTCATGTATATATATATATATATATATATATATATATATATGTATATGTATATTTTATGTATATATTGTTATTTTTATTGTCATTATGAATATATTATTTTTCTTATTATATTGGTAGTACATCATTTCTATTTTTGTAAATATTAATATTGTTGTTTTAATATTCTCGTTTTAATATTTCATTATTAATTGCATCGTTGTTTTGTATTATTTACAAATTCTTATTTTAAATAATGTTTTACTCATAATTTTGATTTAAATAAATAAGGCAACATGTCGATTTAACATTAAGTCATCGATTTCATCGCTATGTTGGGTGAATATCAATTGACTCGTGTTAAAACGGTATGTCCTTCTCAAAAGAAAACGAAACTTGAAATTTCTGTTGTTTTGATCGGATCACGATTCAATGTTACTTTGAACTTGCAATTTTGAAAATTAAGACAACACTTGTTTAATAAGATACCAATTTTGGGCGTCACGAGGGTGCTAATACCTTCCTCATGCGTAACCGACTCCCGTACCCCCATTTTCTCTGAATTTTGACGTAAACCTAAACCCGGCCTTCTTTTTTGTTCAAGAATCAATTTTCTTTTCAAAAAAGGACGATTTATTAGGTGTCCGATCCCACCTAGAAAAAAGATCGATGGCGACTCCCCTCTTTATATCAAAATTAAACTTCGATTTTCAAGTTTTCAATAAATCGCCACAATTAGCGACCGAGATATCAAAAAAAAATTTTACGTCGCTATAGCTGGCGACTCCACTGGGGACCCCTTTTTGAGAGTCGTGTCTAGAATTAAACTCGCGTTGTCAAAATTTTCAAAGTTCTTTGTTCAAATTAACATTTAGTCGTGATCCTCAAATTTTTGTTTTCAAAAAAAATCATGCATTTGCATCGTGTTGTATATATTCTTCTAACTTTTTTTATCTGGTTGTTTTTCATCTTTAAATTTTTATGGTTTTAGTTTTGGTTTAGTTTTTAAATAAAATGAAAGGCTTGTGAGTTTCTCCCCACACACCGTGCACGTGTATTGTTGCATAACATGAGCTCTATACTCGGGCTCCGTCCTTGTTAAGTGAAAGTAAACGCTACGCCTTCGTGAGTTAACTCGTTCCTCCGCACAGGCTAGTGAATACTTTCGGGTTACATATGACTTATGCTTTCGTGAGTTAACTTGTCTCTCCGCATAGGCATAAGTAAATGTAATCCCTCGAATTGATCTCGTAAGCCTATGATGGGCCATGACCGAGGCTCTGTACTAATCTTAATAGATGACAGTACAGACAATTCGAGTACCCACCTAGAACCAAAACCGCATATAGTGAACCGTACGAACCCTTTAACTAGAGCCATGCCGAACCTCCGCTCGTTTAGTAGTTACCAAAATAAGTACACGGGAGAAATGCCTCTTACTTTTTGCATTTTCGCTTTTATGCAAGGGGATCGGGTTGGTTTAATAAACTGGATTGGGTAGCTTAATTTGTTAAATTTTTCGTGATTTTTTTTTTTGCTAACATTTGACTACTAACCAGTGTTGTTTGTTTTTGCTTCATTTTTCATCATGCATTATAGACATTATACTAAGAAAAGTGTTGACTAAAGATCGGTTGCCAAAAAAACAGGTTTCTAATAGAAGAGTTGATTATACAAACAACCGAGAAAAATGCCGCAGTTTGGGATTGGTCTCTGAAAACCCAGACAGAAAAAGGGGATAGTCTAGTGGGAGGATGTGCTTCCAATCTACCCGAGCACGTAACTGTGAATGTTCGTCAGAACAACCTAGAAGACCTGGTTCAAATTTGGAATCAGCGGGACTCGGACACTAGAGGAATCTTTGCTGAAAGATACGGGGATATAGCCAACCTGATTGCCATCAATGTTGACGAACGGTTGATTCAAGCCATGGTCAGATTTTGAGATCCAGCATATCAGTGTTTCACCTTTAATCAGGAAGACATGACCCCGACTATAGAAGAATACATTGCTTTATTTCATATTGATAATGCGCAATTCTACAAGATATATGTGAAAGAACCCAAGCTGATGACCTTTAAGAAAAAGCTTATGAGATTGACAGACATGACCGATGCGTGGGCTGAAAAACAGATAAAGAAGAAGAATGAAAATAGCTGTATTCCATGGTTTTCCCTACGAGATTTGGTTCTAAACCACCTCGACATGTTGAAGAGGGTAAATTTGTTCTCTCTAGCTATTTACGATTTGGTTATCTTCCCGAAAGTTCTCGGACACATAGAAGTTGCAGTAGTAGATTTCCTTGAAAGGTTAAAACAAGGAATCAATCCGGTCCCAACTATTTTGGCCGAAACCTTCCGATCACTAAGCAGTTGTAGGAGGAAAGGTGAAGGTCATTTTATCGGGTGTGCGTAGCTACTCAATGTTTGGATTTTGAGCCACTTCTGGAAAGTAGAGCGTACATCGTACCACATGTTTTCAAAAACTTTCGCCCCGTTGGAAGCCTATATTGAGAGAGAATGGCCAAAGGATATCACTGAAGAACATTGGGTTTCAGTTTTTTAGAACCTTCGAGCTGAAGATGTAACCTGGAGAGTACCATGGATCCGCCATTCGGTTCTGTTATACAAGGTTGGAAATCAAGATTGGGTACCACTACTCGGGCTATGAGGAGGAGTTGGATATACCCCGCTATTAGTCCAAAGGTAATTTTCTTCGCGATAATTCATACCCTCCACTGGAGGATTAGCACAGTCCGAGTTCGTTTTCGCGGGTGAAGGGTATATGAAGAGGGTCCGAGACACTAATAAGTCTTGGAAGAAAATTCATCTGATGGAATTGGCTCTATATGCTGATACCCTCACCCAAGATTACGACATCTGGAAGAAGCAATGGGTGAATAGTCAGCAAATCTCGTCAACAAACTACACTGTCCAGAATCCGTTCTCGGAGGAAATGTCATCTGAGTTAGAAATGGCAAGACAAGAATTTGAACAAGAAAAGGCCAAGACGTTCCGAGACCTTAGTGCTCTTCGAGAAGAAAACTATCAACTGAAGATCAACATTCAGATTGAAAGATCCAGACCCGAGAAAGTGCAAAAAGAAGCTGAGGTCGTAAGGAGTGGCTTGAGGGACCTCCTTCTGGAAAATAAGAAATTAAGGGGCACAATAAAGAATAGTGGGCTGGGCAAGTCATCGGCAGAATGGAAAGAAGAAGTAAGTAACCTCAAAGGCGGGATGGAATTTTGGAAAGGCAAAGCGAAGAAAGAAGAAGAAAAGGCTGCACGGGCTATGATAGAGCTAGGAAGGAAGAACACCGAATATGAAACTGTGTCTGCCGAGGTAATAACTAGTCAATCTGAACACCGAGAGTTAAAAGAGAGAATGTGGGAATTAGAAGATATACTACGAGCTCGTCAACAACAGCTAGGTATTCTCTTAGAAACATTGTAAGAAAAGAATAATCAGTATGATAGAGATAGTCGTATTTACGAAGAGGGTCTTCAAGAAAAAGACATGCAACTTAACTACTTGATCAATGAAATTCGTGGGGTAGCCATGCATATGGTACAACTATCAGAAGAAGCTAAAACTCTCATTTGTCAGTCCCCCCAAGCCGAAAATCGAATATATCGGAGTTCTTAGAACGAAAAAAGAAATATGGCAATATAGCTAGGAAGTTTGTGTAATGACTGAATCAAAATGGCAAGATGTTTTGTAATGAACTCTTTTGATAAATGAAATGCCTAAATAGGGGCCGTCTTGAAATCAACACTAAATCCTTGCATACTCATTCATGACTGACATCCATTTGACATTTATGCATTCATTCATTCATTCATTACATATCCCATAACCGTTCGCTGAGGTTAAAATATACAATTCGCAGTTGCAATACCACAAGACTGGAACCGCGTTATTTGTATAGGACACGCCGACAAACGAGAGTAATGGAGGCTGAATTTAATGAAAGGATTGAAAGAATGGAAAGAGTCCAAAGGGAATTACAGGAATAGTTGGTAAAATCACAACAAGAAACCAGAGATCTGATGGTGAGGTCTCGAGAAGAATCACTTGAACAAAGGGACCAAATGGCCAGGATGATAGAAATGATATCAGCTCTGGTAAAAGGAAAGGGGCCTATGAACCCTGACGTTGTGGAACCGCAGTTACAGGTTAACCTTGATCAGGATCAGCCTCATCATCCAGGATTTACTCCACCGCACGCCCACACAACATAAAGAGGGAATGCCCAATGGGAACCTATAGGCCTGGAGCAGCGACCTGCGCCACCTGCCAATCTAGGGCAAGGAATGTTTATTCCAAATCCGGGGGCTAGTCCTGCTGATCCACTCGTTCCAGATTTGGACGATCCAGCAGAGATAGCCAGGCTGAAATTGGATGATCACGATGTAAAGGAGAAATATAGGAGCCTAGAGGAAAGGCTCAAAGCTATAGAAGGCACTGAAGTCTTCTCTACACTGAGTGCTAAAGATCTCAGTTTGGTACCCGATCTAATTTTGCCTCTGAAGTTCAAAGTACCTGATTTTGAAAAGTACGATGGGACAAGATGTCTAAAAGCGCATCTTGTCATGTTTTGCCGGAAGATGACCGGTTATGTGAACGAAGATAAGCTACTCATACACTGTTTTCAGGACAGTCTAATAGGATCGACTCTTCGGTAGTACAACCAGCTTAGTAGGGAAAGGATCCGATCTTGGAAGGACTTAGCATTAGCATTCTGTGAGCAGTACAAGCACGTATCGGATATGGTGCCCGATCGAATGACTCTACAAATGATGGAAAAGAAACCATTAGAAACCTTTAGACAATATGCCCAAAGGTGGAGAGACATATCGGCTCAAGTGGAACCACCACTGACTAAGACGGAGATAATAGTCCTTTTCATCAATACTCTGAGAGCATCATTCTATGATAAGCTGGTAGGAAGTGCTACGAAGGATTTCTCAGATATTGTAATATTCGGAGAACTCATTGAGAACGCCATTAAAAATGGAAGAATGGAAGGTTCAGAAAGTTCAAGAAGGGCAGCACCCATGAAGAAGAAAGAGCCAGAAGCCCACATGCTGGGAACTGAAAACCGTTATACTCCCAATTCATACCCAAATCAGCCTCGACCTTGAAATTACCCACCTCCGAATTTCTATTATCCTCCCCAAACCCCTTACTATCAAACACCACCTTCTTACCCTTCTTACCCCGTTTACGCCACCAATAACCCGAGACCACCCGCCACACTCCCACAAAACACAACCCCTGTCCAAGGCCAACCAAAAAACGAACAAAGGCCAGTAATGTCTAATTTTGAAAGACTCCAATTCACCCCCATTCCTGTGTCGTATGGGGAACTGTACCCAAAACTCTTAGAGAAGCAATTAATATCACCCCATTACATGGCGCCCCTTAAGCCCTCTTACCCAAAATGGTATGATCCAAATGCTTTCTGCATATACCATGCTGGGAACCAGGGGCATTCTACGGAGAATTGCCTAGCCTTCAAAAGGAGAGTTCAAGGACTCATTGATACCGGTATTCTGCGGTTTGATGGTACCGGTAATATGGCTGGAGACCCTTTCCCTAACCATACCGAAGGGAATGTGAACGCAGTGGGGAAAGAGGAAGAATAAAAAGTTAGAAAATGTGTTTCAGAAATAAGGACGCCTTTGCAGAAAATTTGGGAGGTACTGGTTAAAAAAGGATTGCTTTGTAGCTCCGACAGAATTCTCGAGGAAGAGGGTTAAGATTTTTGCGATTTTTATGGAATTGTAGGGCACGATATTCAATCGTGTAAGGATTTTAAAAGATTACTTCAAGACCGGATGAATAATAAGGAGATTGAGATCATTAATGGAGGGGGAGACGCCAATGAGAAAGAAGTATGTGCCTCTAATAACCAGCCATCAGGCTTCTCGTATAGCGTTGACCGACCATTGATAATTTATTATGATGCGAAGAAGGAACCGGTGAAACCAAAAATTGTAATTGAAGTACCGTCTCCTTTCCCATACAGGGACGATAAAGCGGTACCTTGGAAGTATGACGTCAATATCATCACACCTGAAGACAAAGAATCCAAAGCTGCAACTAGAAGCATTGGGGAAGTAGGTCATTTCACTCGTAGTGGAAGATGTTATTCTAAAGAGGTCGAGCCAGTAAAAAAGAGTAATGATTTGAAACAAAAAGGAAAGGTACCAATGTACGAAGCTGAAACTGAGCATGGAACTCCGCCCGAGCTACAAAAAACTAACAAGCCTATGGATGAGGAAGAAGCGCAGGAATTCTTAAAGTTCATCAAACACAGTGAATATAACATGGTGGAACAATTGAGCAAGCAGCCGGTACGAGTCTCGGTATTGTCTCTACTGTTAAACTCAGAGCCACACCGAAACGCCTTGTTAAAGGTGTTGAATCAAGCTTACGTAGCAAACAATATATCCGTTGAGAAGCTTGACAGATGGGTGAATAATCTAAATGCGGATAATTTCATTTGTTTTAGTGATGATGAAATACCACCCAACGGTAGAGGCTCTGTGAAAGCGTTGCATATCACAACCCACTGCAAGGGTTACATAATACGGAACGTGCTCATTGACAATGGGTCGGCACTCAACGTTATACCATTAGCCACACTTTCCAAGATTTCGATGGATTTGTCCTATCTAAGGCCTTGCCATTCCACAGTGAGAGCATTTGATGGAACGAGACGAGAAGTCATGGGAAAAATCGAGATCCCTTTAGAAGTGGGTCCCTACATATATGATGTTGAATTCCAAGTCATGGACATTACACCCTCATATAACTGCCTTTTGGGAAGACCCTGGATCCATTCCGTTGGAGCGGTCCCATCATCCCTCCATCAAAAGGTGAAATTTATCATGGATTGTTGCTTGGTCACTGTCGAAGGAGAAGAAGACGTAGCATCTATTTCCACCGACGCACCATACATTGAAGTAAGCAAGGATGCTATAGAATGTTCCTTTCGATCCCTTGAATTTTTCAATGCCACCTTCATCGCTGAGGGAGGCAGAACTCCCGTGCCAAAACTATCGAGAAATACAAGGATGTGTATCAAGCTGACGTGGGGAGAGGAGCCCGAGCAAGGAAAGGCTTAGGAAGACATCACCAAGTAATAGTCAGGGCCTTAAAGCCAGCGCATCATAAGGCTCGATACGGTTTAGGTTTCCAGCCAGACGCACTTCAAAGAAGAAAACAGTGGAAGAAAGATCAGGAAAGAAGAATCGCAAGAACCCTAGGCCGAGAACCAGAATGAGAGCCCATTGAGTACCCTCCTTTGTCAAAAACATTTATGCCTGTGGGAATGATATGCCCAGGGCAGGATAAGGCACCAAGCAAGATGTTATTGATCGAAAAGGGTTTTCAGAACATCAGTATAAACGTTATTGAATAAGGAGCTGATGCAAGCAAAAATGTTTCAATAATACGCTCCTGTCCTCCCGATTTCGTGTTGAATAATTGGACTGTCGAGGACCTTCTTGTAGTTTATAAATCTTCTTCAGAGTAATGCTGGATATTAACCCTCTGTTGCATCCCTAATAAAATGGGGTTTCTTTTGTAGGAGCGTCTATTCGCTCTTTATCGTTTAAATGAATACCAATGAAGATGCACTTTGTCATAATCTTTTCCACTAACTCCATATTTATTTTCTCATTCTACAGCCTATCTTTACATTTGCCTCATACCATGTCATAACATTTTGTTTGTCGGTCCCAATACTTAGATACCCCTTTATAGTTTCCTTTTCCATTCAACTTTCAGGTGCTCAGGTACCAATAACATGAACAAACCCGTTACGAGTCTTGAAATCGATTTCGAAAAGGCTGTTTGTTTAGGAGAATTTGAAGCCGAAAAAAATGCTGAAGACTGTGTCTCGCCTCCTGAATTGTTAAGAATGGTGGAACAAGAGGATAAACATATTTTGCCTCATCAAGAACCTGTTGAAACAATAAATTTGGGAACTGGAGAAAGGAAACAAGAAGTGAAGATTGGGACCTCTATTTCAGATGAGACTAGGCGTGATTTGATTGCTCTGCTCCATGAGTACAAAGGTGTATTCGTATGGTCATATCAGGATATGCCAGGATTGGATGAAGATGTAGTGGTCCATAAGCTCCCATTAAAGCCAGAATGCAAACCCATTCAGTAAAAACTAAGACGAATGAGACCTGAAATGTTGTTGAAAATAAAAGAAGAAGTCAAGAGGCAATTCGATGCTGGATTCCTACAGGCCTCCAAATATCCAGAATGGGTGGCCAACATAGTCCCGGTACCAAAGAAAGACGGCAAAGTACGAATATGTGTGGATTATCGGGACTTGAATCGAGCAAGTCCTAAAGATAATTTTCCCCTACCGCACATTGATACGTTAGTGGATAACACGGCGAAACATTCATTATTTTCCTTCATGGATGGATTCTCAGGGTATAATCAGATCAAGATGGCCCTTGAGGATATGGAAAAGACCACTTTTGTAACAATGTGGGGGACTTTCTACTACAAAGTGATGCCATTCAGATTAAAGAATGCCGGGGCAACATATCAGAGGGCCATAGTGACATTGTTTCATGACATGATGCATAAAGAAATAGAAGTATATGTTGATGATATGATTGCTAAATCCCGAGGGGAAAGTGAACATATTGAGAATCTCAAAAAATTGTTCGAAAGAGTAAGAAAGTTCCAGCTGAAGCTTAATCCAGCTAAGTTTACATTTGGGGCTACTTCAGGAAAATTGCTGGGCTTCATTGTCAGCAAAAGAGGCATTGAAGTTGATCCAGATAAGATAAAAGCCATACAAGAGCTGCCGCCCCCGCACACACAAAAAGAAGTCAGAGGATTTTTGGGAAGGTTAAACTACATCGCCAGATTCATTGCTCAACTTACCAACCAGTGTGACCCAATTTTTCGACTTCTTCGAAAATATAACCCGGGAGAATGGAACGAGGAGTGCCAAGAGGATTTTGACAAAATAAAACAGTATTTGTCCAGTCCTCCAATGTTAGTGCCACCAACTCCAGGAAAGCCGTTAATATTGTATCTGATTGTGTCCGAAAGATCGATGGGTTGCGTACTGGGGCAACATGATGAGTCTGGTAAAAGAGAAAAGGCGATTTACTACCTTAGCAAGAAATTCACAGAATGTGAGTCAAGGTATTCGTCAATTGAAAAGTTATGTTGTGCTTTAGTTTGAGTAGCTCGAAGACTCAGACAATATATGTTGTATCATACGACATGGTTAATTTCAAAGCTGGACCCAATAAAGTACATGATAGAATCGCCTGCACTCTCAGGAAGAATGGCACGGTGGCAGATCCTATTATCGGAATACGACATTGTCTATGTGAACCAAAAGTCGATAAAAGGGAGTGCAATAGCTGACTTCTTAACAGCTCGAACAACGGAAGAATACGAGCCATTGAGATTTGACTTCCCGGATGAAGACTTGATGTGCATTACCAAATAAGAATGTGAGTCATCAAAAGCAAAGTCATGGAAATGTGAGTCATCAAAAGCAAAGTCATGGAAGATATGCTTTGATGGTGTATCGAATGCATTGGGGCGCGGGATCGGAGCAGTCTTGATATCCTCAGAAGGGAGCCATTATCCGTTCACTGCCAGATTGAACTTCTTCTGCACCAATAACATAGCGGAATATGAGGCTTGTATCATGGGACTTCGCGTAGCCATTGAATGAAACATAGAGATTCTGGAGGTATATGGGGACTCGGCCCTAGTAATTTACCAGACCCGCGGTGATTGGGAAGTAAGGGATCTGAAGTTGATTAAATACAGCTATCTAGTGGCTGAATTGATTAAAGAATTCAAGGAAATAACCTTTAACTACTTCCCACGAGAAAAAAACCAATTGGCTGATGCCCTAGCCACATTGGCTTCAATGTTCAAAGCAAGTAGAGAAGCAGAAATAATGCCCCTCAAAATGAGCATATACGAGGTCCCTGCACACTGTTGTAGCATTGAGAAAGAGGCAGACAGACGACCATGGGACTATGACATCTTAGAATATATCAAGAATCAAAAGTATCCCGAACAAGCAAATGAGAATGATAAAAGAACAATCAGAAGAATGTCAGTGGGGTTTGTTCTTAATGGGGATATCTTTTACAAAAGAGGTAAAGATTAAGTGCTTTTAAGATGCGTGGATACCGTAAAAGCCAAGAAAATACTTGACGAGGTCCATGAAGGAATTTGTGGCACCCATTCCAATGGTTTCACTATGGCCAGAAAGATCATGAAACTTGGCTATTACTGGTCGATGATGGAAAGCGATTGCATTAGCTACGCAAGGAAGTGCCACAAGTGTCAAATTTATGGTGATAAGATTCATGCAGCCCCTTTGCCTTTTCATGTCATGGCTTCTCCGTGGCCTTTTTCTATGTGGGGCATGGATGTTATAGGGCTAATTTCCCCAAAAGCTTCTAACGGTCATCGATTCATTTTTGTGGTTATAGACTACTTCACGAAATGGATAGAAGCTGCCTCATTTGCTAATGTGACGAAGACCGTAGTTTGTAGGTTCTTGAAAAGGGAAATTATTTGCCGATATGGTTTGCCTGAGAGGATCATTTCAGATAATGCCTTGAATTTGAACAATAAGATGATGAAAGAAGTATGTGAACAATTTCAAATAAAGCATCATAATTCCTCACCTTATCGCCCGAAAATGAACGGGGTTGTTGAAGCGGCCAACAAGAATATCAAGAAGATTATCAGGAAAATGAATGAGACTTATAAAGACTGGCATGAGAAGCTACCATTCGCCTTGTATGCATATCGTACATCTGTGCGAACGTCTACAAGAGCGACTCCTTTCTCTCTAGTCTATGGAATGGAAGCTGTGCTACCAATCGAAGTAAAGATTCCCTCCTTACGAGTCTTAATGGAGTCAAAACTAGAGGAAGCAGAATGGATTCGGACTCGATATGACCAGCTTAATCTTATCGAGGAAAAACGCTTGAAGGCAATCTGCCATGGTCAGATGTACCAAAAGAGGATGATCTCAGCCCATGACAAGAAAGTACGACCAAGGGAATTCCACGAAGGGGAACTCTTGCTGAGAAAGATTCTCCCAATACAGAAAGACTTTTGAGGAAAATGGGCACCAAATTGGGAAGGACCATATGTTGTAAAGAAGGCTTTCTCAGGAGGAGCTTTGATTCTCACCGAGATGGATGGGAAAGAGCTATCGCATCTAATAAACTCTGATGTTGTGAAGAAGTATTATGCCTAAAAGAAAAAAAAAGGGATCAAGACGAAAACCTGAAAAGGGTGTCTTGGTAAATAAAAGGAAATTAGGATGAAAACCCGAAAGGGCATCCTAATGAAGTAGATTCAAACTCAGGGGAGCAAGATGATTTGAACAGAAAGTCAAACAACAGGGCTACAGTATTTGAAGCATTTTTGAAAGTTCGAAATCTTTTACGCAAGAAGCCATGTTCAGAAAGATTCTCGATTAAGAAACGTGGAAGAGTTCATGTGTTGAATATCTAGAGCATTTGTATCTGTTGAATGCCATCCCCTTTCTCATTATGACATTTCTTTGTGCTATCATTGACTAACTTCCCCTGTTTGCTATCTTTGAAATAGATAAAAGTGAAGTATTCATTTTGCCCCTACCTGACCATTTTTCATGCATCTCATTGTGTGGTTTATTTAAATTATAAATGGCGAAATGACATGCTTTGAACAAAAGAAATGTTGAGCATCACTTGGATGAAAATTTTACAAGTACAAGAGCCTCAGAGCAATGATAAAAGTTCAACCAGGGGTAAAAGAGTGATATTTAAGAAACACAGAGTACTCGTAAAAGTTTAAGGATGGGTACAAAGCCTGAAGAGAACCAAAAGTCGAAATAACGAGCACAAATCTTCAAAAATTGTGACGAAAAGGAACATATGACAAACATGCCTAGGGCGCATAGCATGATCATGTAGGCATAAAAACATCTAGGACCAACCTATGCACATCATAATAACACCATGCATGACATATGCAGAAATTTTGACAGAACAAGTGGTTTCAATGACAACTGTACCGAAACAAAACATTAAGGAAAAGACACCTGAGTTCCACCAGATGGTATGTTTTGGTACTCTGAGCTTTTTCAATTTCTGTTTTTTAATTTCCGTTTTTCAAAATCAACTCATATTGCGAGAGGTGAGTTGAGCCTCAGGACACGATGAGGTATTTTCAATTTCTGTTTTCAATTCTGTTTTCCAAAAATCAACTCATATTGCGAGAGGTGAGTTGAGCCTCAGGACACGATGAGGTATTTTCAATTTCTGTTTTCAATTCTGTTTTTCAAAAATCAACTCATATTGCGAGAGGTGAGTTGAGCTTTTCCAATTTCTGTTTTTTAATTTCCGTTTTTCAAAAATCAACTCATATTGCGAGAGGTGAGTTGAGCTTTTTCAATTTCTGTTTTTTAATTTCTGTTTTTCAAAATCAACTTATATTGTGAGAGGTGAGTTGAGCCTCAGGACACGGTGAGGTATTTTCAATTTCTGTTTTCAATTTTATTTTTCAAAAATCAATTCATATTGCGAGAGGTGAGTTGAGCTTTTTCAATTTCTGTTTTTTAATTTCCGTTTTTCAAAATCAACTCATATTGCGAGAGGTGAGTTGAGCCTCAGGTCATGATGAGGTATTTTCAATTTCTGTTTGCAATTCTTGTTTTCCAAAAATCAACTCATATTGCGAGAAGTGAGTTGAGCTTTTTCAATCTCTGTGTTTAAATTCTATTTTTCAAAAAGATCAACTCATATTGCGAGAGGAGTTAAGCCTTTTAATTCCTGTTTTCCAAATAAACCAACTCGTATTGGGAGGGGTGAGTTGAGCCTTGGCTCGCGTGCCGAGCTATTTTCAATTTAAATATCCGTTTTTAAAAGAGTCAACTCATATTGCGAGAAATGAGTTGAGCTCAGGATCACATACCAAATAAAGAATAAAGATTGGAGCTGATGGAAGACACCAGATTTGCCCTCCCTAAAATTGCAGTAGAGCAGGTCAAAGTAGCAGATGTTGTCTCCCTGAAGTTGCAGCAGAGCTGATCGAGGATATCAAATCTTGCCTTTCTAAAGTTGCAGAAGAGAAGACCTAAACCTTATCTCACTGAAGTAATAGAAGAGAAGATTGAAGCTGTAGATCTTATCCTTCTGAAGTTACGGTGAAGCAGATCGAAGCCACAAATTTCATATCCTCGAATTCATATTGGAGTGGATTGAAGCTACGAGGCATATGTCAGAAGATGCAGTGGATTGAACCAAAGCTACAAGATACAGTGGACTGGAAGGAGACTATCTGAACAAGAAGAACACCAATGAAGTCAAGACTTGGCAAGATGGGGCAAAATTGGCCTTTCATTATGTCTTTGCTCTATTTCTGTTACACGACAATGAGCAAAGAGGGGCAGCTGTTACAGGCCAATTTTGGGCCCTTTTCAAGATACCTGAAGCCCACTAACCATTACCCACTTATATCAAACCCACTTACATTTACAACATTAACCCATTAATCCCAAAACAACCTACCAAGCTAACCCAAAACCCAATTACAATCCTTACCTACAAACCTTACAAAACTTACCCATCAGCCCACCACCCCAAATTACCCGGAGCCCAAATGACCCAACTAGCCAAAGTTAGGGTTTCAAAAAAGCTGAAACCCTAATCACCCACTTGTGCCGACACTATCACCAAAGCCTGCAGCACCGGCCACTGCTCAGCACCGCCCCACCGCCCTCGCGCCTCAAATGGTGCCTGCAAGCAATAAATAGGAAAAGACATAAATGATATAATAATGGATGTAAAGGGTTATAAAACCCGAATGAAATTGGCAAAACGGAGAACGTTTTGACTTTTTACCATCAATACAAAGAATAGATTAAAACATATATGTAAGCAGTGATTCAAGAGATCAAAAAACAGAAAGACAATCACAAATCGGAGAATCAAATACTCAAGACATAAACCGAAGAACTAAGGTGATTTCTTTTTATTTATTTCTCATTTTTTAGCCTATTTTTAATTTATAAACACATATTTAATAAATATATATTTAAAAAATAAAAGTAAAAAAAAAGAAGAATTTTACCTTTTCACCAGGTGTACGGTGGGCGCCACGGCCAATGACGGCCTCATGATCGACGATGGCCCCCGGCCGGATTTCCTTCCCCTCTCCCTCCTCTCTTTTCCTCTCCCTTATTCTCCCTTTTTTTTTTCTTTTCTCCCTTCACAAATGATTTTTTTTCTGAAAATGGGCCTATTTATAGCCCTCCGAAACGGCGTCGTTTTGGGGGCTGTACTTAAGCCCCAAAATGACGTCGTTTAAGCCCTTACCCGATCCGACCCGACCAGTCCGGCATAGGGTCCGCGTGTTTTTGAACGGAAGGGCTAATTGCGCATTTAGCCCTTCCGCTTTTTTATTAATTTACAATTAAGTTTTAATTTATTTTAATTTGGCCCTGAAAGTTGTTTCTTGATTCGATTTAGTCCCTTTACTGTTGTGGGTTTTAAAATAGTTAGGAAAATTACATTTTTGGCCCCCACTGTTTAACGCGTGTTCAAAATAGTCCTTTTTCTTTACATTTATTTTAATTTTGCCCCAAATATTTTCTTTTTAGCTCAATTTAATCCTTTTAGTTATTTTACCATTTGAGCTAATTATTTTAGTATTATTATTTTAGTATCAATTATTAATGTCATCACTATTATTAGCCCTAGTATTTATTTTAATTAACATTCATATATATATATATATATGTTTTGGTATAGTATTAAGTTATCTTTGTTTAACCTTTTATTATATATATATATATATATATATATATATATATATATTATTAGCTTCCATGTTTTATTACTATCGTTATTGTTTTATTAGCTTCCATGTTTTATTACTATCGTTATTGTTTTATGTATTTCTATATTATGTTAACTTTATATATCATATTTTACTATTATATATACATATATTATTATTATGTGCATTTTAGTACATATATATTCATGAAGTATTGTTAATAGTTGTTTTTTATGTTATTGTTATTTTATGCATATATCATGTGAATATTTTAATACTATATTATGTATATATTTCACAAATATTACATATATTTTAAGGTTATTTGTTATGTATTTCTTTCACTATTCCATGTATATATTATTATATTTATTTTATCCCTATTATATTTATTATTAATATTAGTACACATATTTTATAGGAGTATATATATATATATTATATAGTATTATTTTCATATATCGTTATATTTATTATTATATTTATCATTTTCTCTATTGTTACTTACTATTTTGTTTTAATATTATTATGTATTATTTGGTATATATGTCTTTTATTATTACTCTTATTATCATTATTAGTACATGTCCATTATATATGTAGATATTTTAATACATACAAGTACATATTCATGTAGTGTCGTTAGTATATATATATATATATATATAATATTTTCTCATTATTAATATTTCTAATATATGTTGTATATGTTCATTTTATATGTCATGTATATATATATATGTATATGTATATGTATATTTTATGTATATATTGTTATTTTTATTGTCATTATGAATATATTATTTTTCTTATTATATTGGTAGTACATCATTTCTATTTTTGTAAATATTAATATTGTTGTTTTAATATTCTCGGTTTTAATATTTCATTATTAATTGCATCGTTGTTTTGTATTATTTACAAATTCTTATTTTAAATAATGTTTTACTCATAATTTTTAATTTCAATAAATAAGGCAACATGCCAATTTAACATTAAGTCATCGATTTCATCGCTATGTTGGGTGAATATCAATTGACTCGTGTTAAAACGGTATGTCCTTCTCAAAAGAAAACGAAACTTGAAATTTCTTGTATTTTGATTAGATCACAATTCAATGTTACTTTGAACTTGCAATTTTGAAAATTAAGACAACACTTGTTTAATAAGATACCAATTTTGGGCGTCACGAGGGTGCTAATACCTTCCTCGTGCGTAACCGACTCCCGGACCCCCATTTTCTCTGAATTTTGACGTAGACCTAAACCCGGCCTTGTTTTTTGTTCAAGAATCAATTTTCTTTTCAAAAAAGGACGATTTATTAGGTGTCCGATCCCACCTCGAAAAAAGATCGGTGGCAACTCCCCTCTTTATTTCAAAATCAAACTTCGGTTTTCAAGTTTTCAATAAATCGCCACAATTAGCGACTGACTTATCAAAATTTTTTTTTACGTCGCTACAGCTTTTAAATTGAAATTGTTGTTAAAATATATTAATATGTAAACTTTTTAATAATTTCAATAAATAAATTAATGTTTGATTAGGTTATGATCCCAAGCTATAACTTTTATATTTAGTATAAATAGATATCTAGGTTAGCCTTGGCAAAGGTGTAGCTGTCCATGTGTACTTGATGTACAACTTTTGTAACACCCCAAACCCTACTGGTCGTTATGACCGGATCGATGCGCCACATTGATGCGTTCAAAACATTCCGTATTACTTAGTTTGGAAAAGTCGAGTTGGTGTTGTAAAGACACTTTTAAAAGTAGGTTAAAGTGAATGGAAGCTGCGCACTGTAGGAAACCAGGAAGAAGAGGAAGTGAGTCCGTTGACCGCTAAGTACCAAGCTCTCTCTTGGATCCAATCCTAGACATGCACACCGCCATTGCCACACTCTAACATCTCGTATAATTTTGAGAAAACCGTTTGATTATGACCAGCTTAAGAAAATGATTAAGGTTGCAAATCGTTTGCTTAAAATATTTATTTTCTTGGGAAAACATTTACTTTATGGAAACTTTATGCGTCATCATGATCTTTTTAAAACAAGTAGATTTTATAAAACGAACCCTAGTGCTAGCCGGTTTAATAATCCCCAAAATATAAGTAATTAAAAAGAGCGACCTTATTACAACTTTAAGCATAATAAAATAATCCAAAATAAATATTAAACTTATTTAAAATCGGCAATCAATCTTCATGGCCACTCTGAATCCCTTGACTCCAAGTCCACCAATTCTAGGGCTCACTGCAAGGATGGAAGAGGAAGGGGTGAGTTCGGAAAACTCGTGTATCTGAAACCCATCCAAAGCCCAATTCACTCGAGCCCATTGGGCCTAAGCCCTATTCAGATAACGAAGACACAGAGGTCAAGCCCTTTTCGAATCTGATGAGCAAGGCCTTAGCCCTTTTTACATAATAAAGTGTGGCCCATAGGCCCGATTCAAGAATATGAGTATCAACAATAATAATGAATGCAAGCCCATCCGGGAGACTACTCAACCCACCAACCGCTACATCGCCTGCACCAACCCTACACACCATGTGGGAATATCTCAACCCACCCAAACCCACACACACAGTTAAAGAAAGCACTCAAATTCAGTCGATTGAGGCAAAGTTTTCAAGCGTGGATGAACCACTTTCAAGATTTCCTCCATTAATACCCCAACCCCATGCAACAGATATTAATAAAAGCATATCATGTAAAATACAACATTGATCAATCATGCGATTCACCAATTTAAACCCTAGGGTATATCGGTAATTTTACTCTTTAGGGGTAATTTGGTAATTTTGCTCTTTAGGGTAATTTCGTGATCTACGCCATCGCACAAGCTAATTCAGTAATTTTATCAATTTTATGCAATTTGATTCCACCATCTACCTAATAAAGCTAATTTGCCCATCTCTTACCCATATTGGTCCAGTAAGCCTATTGGGCCCGATTTTGGCCCATCGAGCCCCTTTTTCCAAAATACGCTAAAACGTCACGTGAACGTGCTTACCACCTTGCGGTGCGGATCTAACAATTACTCTATGACTTGAGAGCATTCGCATACCCACATGACTATGAAATGCCGGAATTTGGTATTTAAACTTTTTTAATTGAACTAAAGAAGGGTGTTCGGTACACACCGATTTGCGACGATCGCTCATCGAGATCTCTTCCGATATCCTACAATTGATTAGCACAGTGCTTATTTACAAACCATAATCACTAAACTCCAAAACTTAACTCACCCATGATCGAACCATGTCCCTACAAGCCTTTGAAATCTTACCTTTTGCCAAAATCGATAGCTAGCTCCGAATCCGATTGCTCTAATGATTCACGCTTTCAATCCAACACTTAAGAAGACACTAATCATTGATAGAAAACGTCGATTAAAACCTTTAGAGCCACATGCCCAATTCGATGACCTCTCTATATTTTAGGGACTTGCTTTTCCTAACTTTGTAAAATATAACCAGATCTGAGGTGATGAACACTTACCCCTTACTCCTTTTTGATCTCCACGCAATATGGTGCAGATTTATCTTTCAAACGATGGTAAAAACTCGACTCCCGGAGTTCTGAAGTTTCGGCTATAAGCCCCAAATTCTATGGTTTTTCGGCTTTTGTGTGATGAAGAAGATGATAATGTGGGCTATAACCTTGAAGTAGAATTGCGGTCGAGGAATCTAGGGTTAAGAAAAGATAATTGTAAATTAATAAAACAAAAGAACATAGGAGAACACGGCTTTGAAGAAATCGGCACAAGCAAAGGATCACAGGATTTCGGCTTTTATGGATTCGGCAAAAGTATTGATGAATAGCAGGTATGATGAATAGTTTTGAAGAAGAAAAAAATAGAAGAAGAAGAATAGTGGAGGTGGTAATTTTGGCTAAAGAGGAAAAAGAGAGGAAAAGCAACCCTAAGGTGTTAAAGCAGAAGAAAAACGGCACCAACAATACCCTAAGTGCCGAAATACTAACCTCATAATCCCCCTGCCGATTTTCCCTCTTCAATTCCCACCATTCGGCTAACTCCTAGCCTCATCCCAATCCCTTAAATCTCTCCCCTTATCACTCCTTAATCCAAGCATTTAAACTGATCCAACTCTCCTCTAGCAGAATCCACCTGAACTCCAACACTTACCCCTCCTGCACTTAAAAAAATAAATGCATCTATTTGCCAACAAAGGGAATCGATCCCAAGTCTTCCCCCAACACTTACACGCCACCTTTATAGCTCCCTAGTGGCGTCACTTAGCCACTTTACCAAAGGCTCATTTGTGTCATAACTTACAGTTCTTCTTAAAAGCCCACTTAACCAAATCTCCTATTCACTTAAAAATCCCACCTTGATATTTTACCGTGTTTAGCTTAGTCTTGGGCCTTCTAAAGGTCTACTAACACATTTAAACATAATTCCAATATTTAGAACATGAAAATTTCAAGATTTACTAAAAATCACAAAACCCAAAAAAAATCCCGAAAATCAGGGCGTTACAACTAATATTTTTCTTCCTTTCTAATAATAGTAATAATTTTATAAATATATCTAATAATAAAAATTTCAAATATCAATAATACAAGTAAATAATAATAATTTTCATAAAATTTTCAAACATACATACAGTAATATTTTTCTGATAATAATAATTTTATCTCATAATACTAATTAAAATTTCATAAAAATTTAAAATATCCGTAATAATAAATACAGTAAAAATTTTCTAGTGGTAATTTAATAAAATAAATTTTTTTCTGCAACGATAATATTTAAAACTTTCTAATTATTCAGGTTTTCTTCTATTCGAATCCCAGACTCAAAACCCAACTCTTCTAGGCCCCAAATTCAGGATGTTACAACTCTACCCTCCTTAAAAAAAAATTTCGTCCTCGAAATTTCAAACTATCAACTAACCGTATTACTCAAGTCAAACCACTATGCTTTCACTGCGCACTTTGATTAAAAATAATTCTTAGTACGACCCAAAACATCTAATTTTCGAAATAAAGAAACGTTTATCAGGCACGCATACAACTTGTAACATATATTTAAATAAAATAAACTTGGCAATCCCGAGCTCGATGCTCCTTGGACCCACATCTACGACATGCTCCTGTCTTCCTATGGCATTCACCGGATGACATCCGTTGCGATCTTTTTGATTGGATAGTTTGGTCGTGCCTTAACATGTTTCACGTAACGAGGCTTGGTTTTCGAGAACTAGAACCCTTCCTTTTCTTACACTCCAAGCACCCGCTTGAAGCGCTTCCCTAATTTTCTTAATTTTGTATCCAATACTTCCTCTACCACTTTCCTTACTAACTCGGCCGGTGCCTCGGTACCAAGCTCGAGTTACCGCTACCCAAAGTTGGCGACTTTGCTTACCCAGAATCCATATCAATGCTCTACATTACCAAGACACATATCAAATAACTACAAAGGTCTTAAATATTTTACTATTTATTCACATGTCTTATGCAGAGATAGTATTTTCAAGTTTCTATTTTCACGTAATCATAGCCTAGCTACGATCTCTCAGATTCTAGAGTTTTTAGGGTTGCCCTAGTTATAATGTCATGATATGGTCTCGATTCTATCTACAATAATATCTTAATACGAGTGTAATATGAGGAATGAAATCCTTACAGACTTGGTGCCGGGATTGGTGTGCCATTTCTGATCATCCATAAAACCCATGTTTTTGTTTTATCGAAAAAAGATTTGATTTGAAAACACTTTTATTTTAAAACTATTGATTTAACCCCGTTTAACAAATAGAAAAACTTGAACATCTTCGAAAATCGCCTTTCCAAAAATACCCTTCTTAGGCCCAAGTTTTTGAAAAGATTTTCGGACCGATCCACGTACCGAAGTTATTGCAACGTGCTCGATACCACTAAATGTAACACCCCAAACTCGGCACGGACGTTATGACCGGATCGATCGCCACATTGATGCGTTCAAAACATTCAGACATTTAGTTTGGAAAAAGTGAGTTGGTGTTGTAAAAGACACTTTTAAAAGTAGGTTAAAGTGAATGGAAGCTGCGCACCAGGTAGGAAACCAGGAAGAAGAGGAGGTGAGTCCGTCGGACTGCTTAAGTACCAAGCTCTCTCTTCGGATCCAATCCTAGACATGCACACCGCCATTGCCACACTCTAACATCTCGTATAATTTTGAGAAAACCGTTTGATTATGACCAGCTTAAGAAAATGATTAAGGTTGCAAATCGTTTGCTTAAAATATTTATTTTTCTTGGGAAAACATTTACTTTATGGAAACTTTCGGCGTCATCATGATCTTTTAAAAACAAGTAGATTTTATAAAATGAACCCTAGTGCTAGCAGTTTAATAATCCCCAAAATATAAGTAATTAAAAAGAGCGACCTTATTACAACTTTAAGCATAATAAAATAATCCAAAATAAATATTAAACTTATTTAAAATCGGCAATCAATCTTCATGGCCACTCTGAATCCCTTGACCCAAGTCCACCAATTCTAGGGCTCACCTGCAAGGATGGAAGAGGAAGGGGTGAGTTCTGGAAAACTCGTGTATCAGAAACCCATCCAAAGCCCAATTCAGCTCGAGCCCATTGGGCCTAAGCCCTATTCAGATAAAGATGTGAGGTCAAGCCCTTTTGAGAATCTGAGCAAGGCCTTAGCCCTTTTTACATAACAGATGTGGCCCATAGGCCCGATTCAAGAACATGAGTATCAACAGTAATAATGAATGCAAGCCCATCCGGGAGACTACTCAACCCACCAACCGCTACACCGCCTGCACCAACCCTACACACCATGTGGGAATATCTCAACCCACCCACTTACACACATTACACAGTTTAAAGAACGCACTCAAATTTCATCGATTGAGGCAAAGCCTTCAAGACGTGGATGAACCACTTTCGATACTTCCTCCATTAATACCCCAACCCCATGCAACAGATATTAATAAAAGCATATCATGTAAAATACAACATTGATCAATCATGCGATTGACCGGTTTAAACCCTAGGGGTATATCGGTAATTTTACTCTTTAGGGTAATTTCGTGATCTCACGCTCTCGCACAAACTAATTCATAATTTTATCAGTTTTATGCAATTTGATTCCACCATCTACCTAACAGGCTAATTTGCCCATCTCTTACCCATATTGGTCCAGAAGCCCATTGGGCCCGATTTTGGCCCATCGAGCCCTTTTTCCAAAATACGCTAAAACGTCACGCTGAACGTGCTTACCACCTTGCGGTGCGGATCTAACAATTACTCTATGACTTGAGAGCATTCGCATACCCACATGACCATGAAATGCGAATTTGGCATTTCGGCTTTCTTAATTGAACTAAAGAAGGGTGTTCGGTACACACCGATTTGCGACGATCGCATCGAGATCTCTTCCGATATCCTACAATTGATTAGCAGTGCTTATTTACAAACCATAATCACTAAACTCCAAAACTTAACTCACCCATGATCGAACCATGTCCCTACAAGCCTTTGAAATCTTACCTTTTGCCAAAATCGATAGCTAGCTCGAATCCGATTGCTCCAATGATTCACGCTTTCAATCCAACACTTAAGAAGACACTAATCATTGATGTAAAACGTCGATTAAAAACCTTTAGAGCCACATGCCCAATTCGATGACCTCTCTATATTTTAGGGACTTGGCTTTTCCTAACTTTGTAAAATATAACCAGATCCGAGGTGATGAACACTTACCCTTACTCCTTTTTGATCTCCACAATAACAGTGCGATTTATCTTTCAAACGATGGTAAAAACTCGACTCCGGAGTTCGAAGTTTCGCTATAAGCCCCAAATTCTATGGTTTTTCGCTTTTGTGTGATGAAGAAGATGATAATGTGGGGCTATAACCTTGAAGTAGAATTGCGGTCAGGAATCTAGGGTTAAGAAAAGATAATTGTAAATTAATAAAAACAAAAGAACATAGGAGAACCTGGCTTTGAAGAAATCGGCACAAGCAGTGATCACAGGATTTCGGCTTTTATGGATTCGGCAAAAGTATTGATGAATAGCAGGTATGATGAATAGTTTTGAAGAAGAAAAAATAGAAGAAGAAGAATAGTGGAGGTGGTAATTTCGGCTAGAGAGGAAAAAGAGAGGAAAAACAACCCTAAGGTATTAAAGCAGAAGAAAAACGGCACCAACAATACCCTAAGTGCCGAAATACTAACCTCATAATCCCCCTGCCGATTTTCCCTCTTCAATTCCCACCATTCGGCTAACTCCTAGCCTCATCCCAATCCCTTAAATCTCTCCCTTATCACTCCTTAATCCAAGCATTTAAACCGATCCAACTCTCCTCTAGCGTAATCCACGAACTCCAACACTTACCCTCCCGCACTTAAAAAATAAATGCATCTATTTGCCAACAAAGGAATCGATCCCAAGTCTTCCCCAACACTTACACGCCACCTTTATAGCTCCCTAGTGGCGTCACTTAGCCACTTTACCAAAGGCTCATTTGTGTCATAACTTACAGTTTTTCTTAAAAGCCCACTTAACCAAATCTCCTATTCACTTAAAAATCCCACCTTGATATTTTACCGTGTTTAGCTTAGTCTTGGGCCTTCTAAAGGTCTACTAACACATTTAAACATAATTCCAATATTTAGAACATGAAAATTTCAAGATTTACTAAAATCACAAAACCCAAAAAAAATCCCAAAATCGTATGCGTTACAACTAATATTTTCTTCCTTTCTAATAATAGTAATAATTTTATAAATATATCTAATAATAAAAATTTCAAATATCAATAATACAGATAAATAATAATAATTTTCATAAAATTTTCAAACATACATACAGATAATATTTTTTCGATAATAATAATTTTATCTCATAATACTAATTAAAATTTCATAAAATTTAAAATATCCGTAATAATAAATACAATAAAAATTTTCTAGTGGTAATTTAATAAAATAAATTTTTTCTGCAACGATAATATTTAAAACTTTCTAATTATTCGGGTTTTCTTCTATTCAATCCTGGACTCAAAACCCAACTCTTCTAGGCCCCAAATTAGGGATGTTACAACTTTCGACGATTACACCTGCTAATCCACCTTCCCAAGAGGAGATATTTGAAGAAGTATTCTATTATTTTTGCATTGAGTAAATTTTAAGTTTTTAAATAATTTAAAAATTAATTAATTACAAAAATAATTCAAGAAAAAAGTAAATATAAAAATAATTTAAAATTTATACTAGTTATCGGTGTTGCATGACACATTGGTGGCATCACTCTCCTCATTATGATCTAATCATTTTTATTTTTTTAAAAATTTTTAAGTATTCCTATTGTGTCAGGTGACACCAATTATATTTTTCAAAAAACCAATAAAAAATAGAGTATTGACGATGAAAGAAAAAAATGTTTTTTAATGAGTATCATCAATGTGTCAAAGCGACATTAATAAATTTTATATCATTTAAAATAAGATAAAAAAATATCAAAAAAGTATATATTTTTTTTATCATAGGGGCTGCCTTACAATTTGATGAGACTAATATTTTTAATTTAAAAAAATTGCTTTTCCATGATTTCGTTTTCTTTTAAATTCTTTCAATTTCGAGTATCAGATATCTCTATGACAGTGCAAAGTAACCCACATCTTTTTAGTCCAATTCAAAACCCCCACCATGATTTTTTTTTCCAGATCTGTTTCATTACCAAAAATAAAAAAAAATGGTAAAGAAACAAAGCAAAACCAAAAGAGGAAAAGGAGGTCTTCCATGGAAGATGAAGGAGAAGGGGTTAGATTTGGTTTCTTGGTCACTTTTGGATTTGATTGAAGGCGTTTTTGAGTTATAACAGTGCTGGGTTTATTACTTAAATAAATTATTTATTTATTACTCAAGTCTTTCTTTTTAAATTAAGAAATTAATTATCCTATGTTTTTATGCAACTAATAGTTTCATGGGGAGCTTCCAAGTGCAACTTATAAGAATCAACAAGATTCTATGGATGTGGGTTCTATGCCTGTGACTTATATTGATGAACAATAATCTTTTCTCGAGACTTATACAATTCAAATGGTAATTGAAAAATCCTGTTGTTATTATATATGCTTACAGTTGATTAATTATTATTATTAGAATAGTACGTCGTTTCAAATTGCTTTATCTTGAATTAATTTTTTTAGGCTCGACTTTAAATAAATTATTTACTTATTACTTAAGTCTTTCTTTTTAAATTAAGAAATTAATCATCCCAAGTTTTTATGCAACTAATAGTTTCAGGGGGAGTTTCCAAGTGCGACTTATAAGAATCAACAAAATTCTATGAGTGTGATTTCACATTCTATGCCTTTAACTTGTATTGGTAAACAACAATCTTTATCTAAGGCTTATACGACTCAAATGGTAATTGAAAAGCCCTGTTGTTATTATATATGCTTAGAGTCAATTAATTATGATTATTAGAATAGTAATTCGATACAAATTGTTTTATTTTGAATTATTTTTTTTAAGCTCGACTTTAAATAAATTATTTACTTATTACTTAATTCTTTCTTTTTAAATTAAGAAATTCATTATATTAAGCTTTTATGCAGCTAATGGGTTTCAGGGGGAGCTTCCAAGTGCGACTTATAAGAATCGACAAGGTTCTACGAGTGTGATTTCACAGTCTATGCCTGTGACTTATATTGATAAACAACAATTTTTACCTGAGGCTTATATGACTAAAATGGTAATTGAAAAGCCCTGTTGTTATTATATATGCTTAGAGTCGATTAAATATGATTATTAGAATAGTAATTCGATTCAAATTGCTTTATTTTGAATTAACTTTTTTAGGCTTGACTTTAAATAAATTATTTACTTATTACTTAAAGTCTTTCTTTTTAAATTAAGAAATTAATTATATTAAGCTTTAATGCAACTAACGGGTTTAGGGGAGCAATTTAGAAGTATCATTGGATGTTCTAGGCCTAGGATTTATTTGGATACACAAGATTTAAAGATTAGGCCTTCTGGGACTTTAATAGTAATTGAAAAGTCATGTTGTTATTATATATGCATACAGTTGATTAATTATTATTATTATTATTATTAGAATAGTAATTCCATTTAAACCGATTTATCTTGAATTAAATTATTTTAGGCTCGACTTAAATAAATTATATTTAAATGATAACTTTTTTCAATTCTAATAAAATAAAATAATTTGGATTTCAGAGTGTATCCTTAATAAGTAATATTTATCTAAAAGGATTCTTAAAGAAAATGTATTTTTGCTTATGTAGATTTATTTTAACAATTTGAGATCTTGGGTATACGTTTATTATGTCTTTTCTAATTGAAATTGCTAATTATCTTCTTTATAAACACTGTGCAGATGTGCTAACAAATTGCATATATATATTATAATTATAAGGAATGTTTCTTATTGCAAAAATAAATAAATAAATAAATAAAATTTGCCTTTGTACGGAAGTAGATCAAACAGTCCAATATTTTTGCCCATTGATATTATTTACTTATTACTTATGTCTGGCTCCTTCTTGTGGAATGCAGAGCCAAGCCGAGGTAACTGAAAATCGCGGCTGTTTATATAAAGTGCCTCATCGACTACGTGAAGTGAATAAAAAAGCCTATGACAAATGTAATTTCAATTGGTTCCTATCACTATGGTAAGCAACACTTGATGGCGATGCAAGTTATGAAAGGGAGTTTCTTTTGGAAGATGGCTGTGGAAAACAACCTTAACATCATGGAACTTAAAATGACCATGAGAAGCTTAGAACCACGAATTCGAAAATGCTATGAAGAAGCACCCATTCACCTTAACTCTAACGAACTTTTAGAGATGATGCTCTTTGATGGTTGTTTTATTGTTCAGTTAATCCAGGGGATTTATCCAGTAGAGGATATTTTTCAAGTGGGACGTATTCAAACTGACATTCGTCATGATTTATTACTGCTAGAAAACCAGCTTCCTTTCTTTGTGCTTTTTGAGTTGTATCGGATGATGGTGCCCAATGCTTGAGGAGATGTTCATCACTTGGCTCGCTCTGCTCTTTCTTTTTTCAAAATATCCCACTTTCCTTCACCCAAAACAGATATCATGCATCTACTGGACTTAGTACATAGTTGTCAACATCCTTCACCTCTAGGAATAAAGAAACATGAGGAATTTAAAGCAAAAGAAGCAGCAGCAGTACAAGCATCGACAGCAGTAGTAGTAGCAGCAGCAAAACCAAATTCCCAACGCTCATGGAAGTTCATACGTAGCGCAACAGAGCTGGAAGGTGCTGGAATCAGTTTCTTTGGTGATCATATTGAGAAGATGAAAGATCAGAACCAAGGGATAGAGGTCATGTTTGATATAATGTTCACCAAAGATACCAAAGTACTCAAGATTCCAACCTTACAAGTCAACGATTGTACAGAGTCTTTGTTCCGTAATTACATGGCCTATGAACAGTTCTTCCCAAGGGGGAAACCAATTTATTTTGTTGATTATGTGGTGTTCATGAATAACCTCATCAACACAGGCAAGGATGTGCAACTACTTTGTGAAAGTGGAGTTATTGATAATTGGTTAGGAGACGATGAAGCAGTTGCCCTAATGTTTAACAAGCTTCGGGACTCCATTTACATGATGTCTGAAGACTTCTACTATGATGACATATTTGGTAGGGTAAACGAGCATTGCCAAAGAAAATGGAACAAATGGAAGGCAGCATTGAAGAAAAATTATTTTAACACTCCCTGGTCCCTCATATCATTTCTTGCTGCACTTGTCTTGCTCCTGCTTACCCTGCTGCGAACTGTTGGTGTTTGAGGATCTAAGCAGCTTCCAAAGTTGAGTCTTGAGCAACAAGGCTCATTGCTTGTGGAGGAAACAAATAGAACTTTGTAAAGAAAACAAGAACAGAGAACGAAAGCAAAGAAAATGGAGCATAAAGTGAATGAAATTCAATGATTTTCATTAAGAAGAAAACATTGGCATATAGCCATTACATATATCAGTTAGTGAATGAACAAGAAAATAAAACAACTTTCACCTAATGCTTACGTAATACCACTAATTACATGGAAACTAGGAAAAATAACTTGTACACATAATTAAAGCTGATTTATCAGTTCAATCACCACCTAATTACATCAATCATCAATCTAGCATAGTTCTAAATGAACTAGAATTCATTACGTCAACTAAAGTAACAAAATGAATCAAAATGAAACTAGATAGTAGTGGTTGCACTCGATTCTGCTGTTCCTGCATGGTTTTGTGTGCATGGCCAGCTTCATGGTGCTGCATGCTGACCAATCTTCAACACTCCTCTTTGGTTAGCATGTTGTATACTCCCATTTGCTCTCTTAGCTTAATAAACCTTGACACTCTAAGGGCTTTTGTAAAGATATCAGCAACTTGTTCCTCTGAATTGCAATGAATCAGCTCTACCTCTCGAGCTTGTTCCATCTCCCTTACCACATGTAGCTTGATGCTAAAGTGCTTAGTTCTACCATGGAAGACAGGATTCTTTGCAATTGCAACAATAGACATGTTATCACAATAGATCTCTATTGCTTCCCTTTGATGTAGGTTCAAATCAGCCAGGATTTTTCTTAGCCAAATGGCTCGGTTGACTGCTCCAGCAACAGCCACATACTCAGCTTTAGCTGTTGATTGAGCAACCACATTTTGCTTCTTTGAACTCCAGCAAAACATTGTTGAACCAAGTGTAAATGCATAACCTGAAGTGCTTTTCATATCATCCTTTGAACCAGCCCAGTCACTGTCAGTGTAGCCTATCAGCTTCAGGTCTTCACTTCTCCTAAATTGTAGTCCATAGCTCAAGGTGCCTTTGATGTACCTGAGCACTCTTTTTGCTGCTTGAAGATGTTGCTTGTTGCAGCAATGCATGAACCTCGATAGCATACTCACAGCAAACATAATATCTGGTCTGGTTACTGTCAAATATAATAAGCAGCCAACTAGACTTCTATAGACAGACTCACTGACTTGTTCATGATCCCCTTGACTCGATAGCTTTATTCCAACAGCCATAGGTGTGCTTGTTGGCTTGCAATTCTCCATAGAGAATTTGCTTAGGATTTTTGCAGCAAATGTCTTTTGTCCCAAGAAAATTCCACTTTGAGTTTGCTGTACCTCCATTCCAAGAAAGTAAGTCATCTGCCCCAAGTCAGACATTTCAAACATATCCTTCATTTTGGCCTTAAAATAAGCCAATATGATCTGGTTTCCTCCTGTCACTAAGAGGTCATCAACATAAAGGGACGCAATGAGCTGTTTCTCTGCTTGTTCCTTTTTGATATACAGTGTTGGCTCACTCATGCTTCTCTCGAATCCCAGGCTTAACAAATAGCTGTCAATCCTAGCATACCAGGCTCTAGTAGCTTGTTTCAGGCCATACAAGGCCTTTTTAAGCCTGTATACCATGTCCTCTTTGCCAGATACAACAAAGCCTTGAGACTGGTCAATGTAGATTTCTTCTTCAAGGAAGCCATTGAAAAATGTAGACTTCACATCCAGTTGATGAATGATCCACTGCCTTTGTGCAGCCAAAGTAACTAGCAACCTGATTGTGTCTAGCCTGGCTACTAGTGCAAAAGTCTCTATGTAGTCCAGGCCAAATATTTGACTAAATCCCTTGACAATAAGTCTAGCGTTAGTTTATTTAAGCTCCCATCAGCGTTTTGCTTGGCTCGACAGACCCATTTTACTCCAATGACCTTCCTGTTGGCTGGTCTTGCAACTAACTCCCATGTCTGGTTCTTTTCAATCATGGTTATCTCATCAGCCATAGCTTGTTTCCAGCTTCGATGTGCCTCAGCCTCTTTAAAACTGCTTGGTTCAACTGTGGCCATATGTGCTCTTTCATAAATTTCAGCCAAAGTCCTTGTATCTCTGACAGGTTAATCATCAATGTCCATATCAGGACCACTTTGATCAAATTCAAGCTGATCTGCCATGAGTTATTTAGAAACAGCCTCTGGTTCATTTGTTTCCCAGTTCCATCATGCCTTTTCATTAAAGATTACATCTCTGCTTACATGGACTTTGTTTGTTAAAGGATTTAGGATCCTATAGCCTTTCTTGACCATGCTGTATCCCACCAGAATACTAGCTTGAGACTTTTTGGACAGTTTGTCCCTTTTGACAGCTGGTATAAGGCTGTAGCATAGGGAACCAAACACTTTTAGATGAGCAAAAGATGGCTTGAACCCAACCCAGGCCTCGAATGGAGTTTTGTAAGCCAAAGCCTTAGTTGGAAACCTGTTTTGAAAGTACACAGTAGTGTTGACTGCTTTAGCCCACATGGTCTTAAGCAAATTTTTCTGAAATAGGAGGCACCTAGCTATATCCAAAAGACTTCTGTTTTTGCTTTTACTGACCCTATTTTGCTGAGGTGTGATGTTTGATTCCAGCATCATTGCATAAAGCTTGGAACTAAGCTGAGGTATACTCAGCTCCATTGTCTGACCTGATGGTCTTGAGTTTGCAACTTGCTTCAGTTGCAACAGCTGCTCTAAACTTCAAAAACACTTGAGCTACCTCAAACTTATGCTTCAAAAAGAAAATCCAGCAATATCTGGTATGATCATCAATAAAAAGAATAAAATACTTACTTCCATTAAATGATTCTAATTTCATAGGACCACATACATCAGAGTGTACCAGCTCCAACTTGTTTGATGCTCTCCAGGTTGTATTTGCAAGAAATGGGAGCCTGGCTTGCTTTCCCATCTGACAGACTTCACAAACATCTTCGTTTTGGACTCACTTAGTGAAGTTTTCAATCATCTCCTTGCTAACCATTCGAGCCATCGATCTAAAGTTGGCATGACCAAGCCTTTGATTCCAAAGCTTGGATTCTTATATTAAGGCAACACATGCTAAGTGTGAGTCACTTGGCCAGTTGATTTCAAAACATTTATCAGTCATTGTGCCTGTCATGAGGCTTGATCCATTTGGATCAGTAATTTGGCATTCCTAGCCCTTGAACACAACTGAGTAGCCCTTTTCAAGCAGTTGAGCAATGCTACGAAGGTTCCTGTCAATCTCAGACACCAGCAGCACATTTGTGATGACCTTATCTCCCGTGGAAGTGCATATTAGCACATCTCCCTTTCCTTCAGCCTTGATGAACTGACCATTGCCAATTTTCACCTTGGTTTTCCAGCTTCTATCCAATGTTTTGAAAATGGTTGCATCTGGTGACGTATGGTTTGTGCAACCACTGTCCAACAACCATCCTTTTGAGTCCTTGCTCTAACCAGCTAAGCATGACACAACAAAGACCTGCTCTTCATGGTCACTACTGTCTTCAGCCACTCGAGCTTCTTCATTCTTGTGTTATGCTTGATTTTGCCCAGGTCTGCCTTTTTCTTTGCATACCCTTTCAACATGCCCTTTCTTCTTTCAATGTTGACACAAGACATCTGGTCTGAACCAACATTTGGCCTCTGGATGACTAGGCCTTTTACAATATCTGAGAGTTGATCTCCCCTTCTTGCAGTATCAAGCTTAGGCCTACTTCTCCAGTTCTTCTTGCCTTTATAGGCAGAGATGCTCGAGGCAGCTTTGGCCTTAGCTTGAAAAGCACCTTCCTGGTGCTCCTCCATCCTGCTGGCTCTCCTTTGCTCCTGAGCATAAAGGGCATTAATGAGCTCAGTTAAGGAGATGCTTGCAAGGTCTCTCGAATCCTCTAGGGATGAGATTTTTGCCTCATATCTTTCAAGCAATGTTGAGAACACCTTCTCTACAATCCTTGCCTCACTGAACTGTTCTCCTAGCAACCTTATGCTGTTCACAATAGCCATGATTCTATCTGAGTATTGCTTCACTGTTTCTTCCTCCTTTATCTTCAAATTTTCAAAATCTCTTCTCAAATTCAATAACTGTTGTTGCCTTGTCCTCTCTGTGCCTTGGAACTCCTCCTTAAGCTTGTCCCAGGCCTGCTTTGGAGTCTCACAAGCCATGATTCTAGTGAAAATAACATCAGACACACAGTTCTGAATGCAAGACATGACTTTATGCCTCTTGGTCCTCTCATCTGTGTATTGCCTGATTTGAGCCACTATGGGATTGACTTTGAGTGGAGCTAGCTCAGCATTAGTGTTGACAACTTCCCACAGATCAAAGGCTTGCAGGTAAGTCTTCATCTTGACCACCCATATATGGAACCCTTCACCATTAAAGACTGGTGGCGATGCAGGAGAAAAACCTGATGAAGCTATGACTTTATGATTCAATTACAACAGGTCCACTAAGACAAAAGCTTTAGATACCAATTGTTGGTGTTTGAGGATCTAAGCAGCTTCCAAAGCTGAGTCTTGAGTAACAAAGCTCGTTGCTTGTAGAGAAAACAAACAGAACTTTGCAAAGAAAATAAGAACAGAGAACGAAAGCAAAGAAAATAGAGCATAAAATGAATGAAATTCAATGATTTTCATTAAGAAGAAAACATTGGCATATAGCCATTACATATATCAGTTAGTGAATGAACAAGAAAATAAAGCAACTTTCACCTAATGCTTACGTAATACCACAAATTACATGGAAACTAGGAAAAATAACTTGTACACATAATTAAAGCTGATTTATCAGTTCAATCACCACCTAATTACATCAATCATCAATCTAGCATAGTTCTAAATGAACTAGAATTCATTACATCAACTAAAGTAACAAAATGAATCAAAATGAAACTAGATAGTAGTGGTTGCACTCGATTCTACTGTTCCTGCATGGCTTGGTGTGCATGGCCAGCTTTATGGTGCTACATGCTGACCAATCTTCAACACAAACTATATTTTCAATTCTTTCTTATGTTAAACAGTAAGAACAAAGCCAAAGTCCATCAAGTAAGTATATACTAGGCCTAACTGTTGGTGTTATTCTCATGTTCATATATAGTATTTTATGGATGAGCAGTGTAATTCTTTTGGTTTTGTTAACCATGGGTTGAATTTGTATATATCACAGATCTTCCTGGATTTCTTCTGCTGCTTTGGATTGTTAATCAGGCTTTGACACTATGCTATGGGAGTTTCGAACACTTGGCTTTCTACTTTATTGGTGACTTTGTCTTTTTTAAGGTGTTATCTTGTTTCTCATTTAGGCTTCTTTGGATTGGCTTTTACCATATATCCAAAGGAAGCCTTAATTTCTAGATTTGTATAGTGTAGTGTCTTTGTGGATTCCTTTTTCATTATGACTCTGTATGTGTTCCAAGTGCTTCGTATTATTAGTTTGGTCTGTGTATGAATAATGATTGGTTTGGGATGTGGGATACATGTTCATCTTTCTATGTAATCTCTTCTTTTTATTTATTTATTACGTTGGATTCAATCAAGACATATATATATTGACTTTTAGTGATGAAAATTTATATTTGAAAATAACTTATAACTGCATCAACAATAGCTATTAGAATAAATAATTATAAGTATTGAATTAACAGATCCTTAACAAATTTGTTTAATGTTAAATGAAACTTTTATAATTTTAAAAATGCCTCATCACTACGTGAAGTAAATGAAAAAACCTACGAACCAAATGTGATTTCAATTGGCCCCTATCACTATCATGAGGCACACTTGGCAATGATAGAATATATTAAAAAGAGGTGGTTTGAGAAGTTTGTTAAGAAACCCCACTATGGTGTCAACCAATTTCTAGAGGCAATGAAACACTTCGAAGGAAAATCTCGCAAATGGTATGAATATCCTCTTCCTCTTGACCTTGAAGTTTAGCTAATCCAGAATGGTGATTTAGATTATTTTAACAAACTAGGACGACATGTTTCATGTGACATGTGGTACGATTTGTTATTTCTAGAAAACTTTTTTTTGTGTTTTTAAAGTTGTATAGCATGATAAACCCAAATCCTAGAAATCGAGGACATTTTTATCACTTGGCTGCATCTGCTCTTGATTTTTTACGCGGAGATCCCCCCTATTTACCCATAAAGGCTACTAGTATTAAGCATCTTCTAGGCTTGGTATATTCTACTTTCTATCCTTCACTTCTAGGAATCAAAGCAAAAATAGCAAGAAGAGAAGAGAATTTCCAAATCTGACGGAACTTGATGCTTAGCACAACAAAGCTAGAAGATGGAGGAATTTGTTTCTTAGGTGTCCCAATAAAAAATATGCAAAACCAGAAGCAAGGGAAAGAGAATATGTTTGATATAACATTTGACAAACACCGATGAACTCAATATTCCAATCTTAAAATTCGGTGATTCCACAGAGCCTATGTTACGAAATTATATGGCATATGAACAATTATTCACATGGGAGGGGCCAAATTTCTTTCTTGATTATGTCATATTCATGGAAAAACTCATCAACACAAGCAAGGATATGGAGTTACTCCGTAAGAGTGGAATTATTGATAATTTTTTAGAAAATGATGAAGTAGTTACCCAAATATTTAACCAACTGAGGGACTCCATTTATTACAGCCTAGAAGACTTTTACTATAAGGATGTAGCTGATCAAGTGAACAAGCATTGCAAGAGAAAACGGAACATATGGAGGGACAAAATTGAAGAAATTAAGATTATTTTCACACTTTGATAAGTACTAAAAATAACATGTTTTAACCTCATTTTTAATGCGTTTTTGAATGATTATCTGATGTTAACTTTGAGCTTTTTTGGGTGATTATCCGATGTTAATTGTGAATTTTGTAACGCCCCAAAATTTAAGTTTTTATTATTAAGTCATGTTGATGAATATGTGTCTGCTTTTGTGGTTATGCATTTTGTTTGCTCACTTGAGATCTAAGGTTCAAGTCATATAAATTTTAGAATTTTGTTAAGTTCGTTACTTGAACCCTTAGCTTAGAATTCCTTAATTAAGTTTAATTTTGTACATTTTATGTCAAGAATGAGCCTGCTAGTTCACTAGTCAAGTATCTATCTACTTTATGGTTTAGTGTTTGATTCATTGCATATGCAACAAGGATTTTTTTTTATTTTTGTATTTTTTCGTAAAAACCTATTTGAAATTTAAATGTCCTTCCCTCTTCTATCATTTGACGTCCTTCTCTGTTTTTCCCAATTTTTTTCTTCTTTTCTTTTTCGTTAACATCTTTCTTAATTCTCTTTTTGTTTGTTCTTCTTGTGTAAAGTGCTTCTTTAGATCACGTTATCGCTTGTTCTGGTGTGTTTCAAGGTAAGTTGAGTTTTTGTCTATGTGACCTTCTCATACGGAACGCTAATCGTATATATAGACAATAAATCCGCGTGAAACAATCAGAAATCCAAATTTAACCGAAACGGAAAATAGCGAGAGTTAACACAAAATCAATGACAGAACTTATGAATTTACCTTTCAATCGATGCAATGAAAAATTAGAACTCCCAATTCAGGCCGGTAACAATTACGAAAACAAGCAAGAAGAAAAACAAGATGTAAAAGAAAGAAAAAGGAAAAGAACAAAAAGGAAAAGGAAGAAGGAGAAAGGAAACAACGTGAAACTAAACTTAAAGATCAAACCAAAAACTAACAGACTTTATTGGCAGCATAAAAAATATTTTTTTTAACGCATACACAGATGCTTGAACATAGGACTAGCAAGTATACGAAAACTTAACTATTGAACCACTAGACTCATCATTAACATAAAATTGCACAGTATTAAGCTTAAGCCAATAGATAAAGGATAGATATAAAATAGCAAAATTTCCAAAGACGCGACTCAAACTCCTAATCTTGAACACATAAATAAAACGCACAACCACAAAAACAAAGACTCATTTACAATAAAATTCTCTAGGTAAACATTCAAATTTAATGATGTTAAAATTTTAAACACAACTGCATGAAAATTCACGAGTACTCCATGCTTGTTTTTTTTTCTTTTTATAAAATTTTTATATGTTTTAATTTTTAATTTTTAATTTTTTAATTATTTTTAATGTGACATATAAGAAAAATATGTTAGTATGACGTGCACATAAACTGCCATGCGAGTTATCAAGCCAACATAAAAAGTTTATGTTTTAGTCATCTTTTATACTAAAAAACTGCAATTTGACTCTTTTTTGAAAAGTTAATGGCCAAATTTAACTCAAAAAAAGAATAAGGACCAAAGCAACAAAAAATATAAACGTTGAGGGTTAAATTTATCACTATGCCAAATAATATTGTAGAATAGATAATGAATATATTAAAATTACAATTTTACCCTTAAATTAAAAATAATAATTTATTTATACTAACGAAGGGATCCACTTAAGTTTTACACTCTTCCACATCTTTTATACAATTAATATTTTAACAATTCAATTGTTAAATTTATCAATATATTTGTATTTGTTATGCATGTAAATTTTTGAATTCATCTAATATATCTATCATATTAATCTAAAATATTGTTTATATTAATATATGTATATATATTTAACTATTGAAGTTTTTTATATAAAATAAGTAGTTTAAAAATTTTAATTCATACCAAACTTGAATGGAGCATAGAATATGACAACTAACTTGTTAAATTATTAATGATATAAAAATTACAAAAGAGTCATGCTGATGTTAGTGGATCAGTTAATTTAAATAAATATTATATTTTATGTTTAAAACTAAATAACATTTAAATAATTTATAAAATCATAATACTTTATTTTTCAAAAACCACCCATTTTTTCAATTCGAGACAGTTCTCTATGCCATTGACCACTGCTGTTCAACCCCCAAAAATTTAGATTTTATCCTTTAAATATTGTCCTTGTAGCTTATTATTCTTTAAAAAAATTAAAAATTAGAATGAGATTTTCACCCAAAAAACCTAGTTGCTCACTTCATGGTTTTATTTTTTTATTATTTAGGTTTGTGGTATTCAACCTTTTGTTAGATGGTTATTTAATGTGTTGTTATGAAAAAAATATCAGAAATATATAGGTCATAATTAGAGTGAGGAATAATATATTTGGATCTTATGAAAAAAGAAGATGCTTATAATTTAAAAAGGATGATAGTAAAGAAGGACCATTTTAGAACCCAAATGAAAGATGTTGCTATTAACAGATGGTCTGAATAGGTGATTCAAAGCGTGGGTTGCTGAATGGGTATTCAACGAACTCAAGAAATTGTGGTAGAATGATGAATGGACAATTCAACAAAGAAAATGAACCAAATGAATGAAACAATGGACCCCATTCAATTATGGCTGCGTGCATTGAACCAAACATAGAAATTCAAGTAACGACAAAACAAATGTTGTTTGCTTCTCGCAATCCAAATTTGGCACATGGAAACCAAAACTCAAGTATACAGATAGAGAGCCCCTATTCCACGGCATGATTGTTAAGCTTTGGCCTGCAATGCAACATCAGACTAGCATTGAAGATGAACCCGTGGAGCAAAAACATTTTGTTTATTTTGTTCATTTGTAACTTAATTTAGTTCCTTTGTAATTTGTACTTCAAGTTAGTAGGATTTGGTCAAGATTTGAATATGATAGCTAGTATGTCAGCTACATTTTGTTTGTAATTTTAGCTATGCTTTAGTCAAGCATTTATGGGAGCAATTATACATTAGGTAACTGTCAATTTTATTGTAACATATACACTTTTTCTGGATAAAATGAAAGGCAAGAAAAATTCAATTTTTCCTCAACAATTTGTTTTTGCTTCTGTTTTGGTCGTTCTTCTTGTAAGTCTCAAGTCTTTGAAGCTTAAGCTTCTTTCATACTTTATTCGGGTTTATTACTTTATTGCTCTATTTTCAGACAGAGCTTTATACTTCATCCAGATTACTTTGTTTTTCTTCTTTTGTGTAAAAAACCCAACAAATGGTATAAAGAGCCTATCATCTTTGAGGGCCTTGGTTGTGTTTTGTTGTGAGTGACTTGTGGTTGAAAGAAAAGAAGCAGAAGCTGTTTTTTGTTGGTTTGTTTGGTTATTGTAAGGATGAGTTTTACACCACCACCACCACCACCACCACCACCTGTGTTTGCTGGAAAGAACTACCACATCTGGGTAGTAAAGATGAAGACATATCTCCAAGTGCACGATTTGTGGAATGTTGTACAGAATAATGCTGAACCACTTCCATTGAGGGCCAATCCCACCATTGTACAGATAAGGCAACATAGTGAAGATTATGCCAAGAAGCACAAGGCTTTGGCTTGCCTGCAAAATGGAGTATCCGATGTGATTTTTACTAGGATAATGGCTTGTGACTCACCAAAGCAAGCATAGGAGAAGCTAAATGAGGAGTTTATGGGGTCGGACAAGACAAGGCAGCAGCAACTGATCAACCTTAGGAGAGACTTTGAGAACTTGAAGATGAAAGAGTCAGAGACCATCAAGCAATACTCTAATAGGATAATGGCCATAGTCAACAAGATTAGGCTCATTGGTGATGATTTTAGTGAGAGAAGAGTTGTTGAAAAGGTTATTACAACTCTCCCTAAGAAATTTGAATGAAAGATTTCTTCATTGGAGGACTTAAGGGATTTATCAACCATCTCACTATCTGAGTTGGTAAATTCCTTGTAAGCACTTGAGCAAAGGAGGGCCAATAAATAGGAAGAGCATCCTGAAGGATCTTTCTAAGCAAAGGTCAAAGAAGGCTCAGGTTCAAATCAGAAAGGGAAGAAAACTTGGCTCGATAAAAAGAAAAAATCAAAGAGAGATGCTGGTAAGAAGAGGTTTCCACCATGCATTCATTGCAAGAAGACCACACACTTAGATAAGTTTTACTGGTACAGGCCATATGTCCAATGCAGGACCTGTAAACAGTTTGTCATGTTGAGAAAGTGTGCAAGACCAAAGGAAGGGCTCAAACTCAACAGCAAAACCAAGCTCAAGCTACTGTGGATGTTCAAGCTCAGGTAGAGCATGTTTTCTCTGCATCTTGTTATGCAACCTCAAGCAAAATTAGTAAGAACTGGTTAGTTGACTGTGGTTGTTCTCAAAATATGGCTTCAGATAAAAGGCCGTTCAAGAATCTTGACAGAAGGTTTACTTCCAAAGTCAGAGTTGGAAATGGCAACCTTATTGAGGCCAGAGGCAAATGAGATATAGTGATCAGCACACATTCAGGTAACAAAGTTATTCTGATGTACTTTATGTGCCTGACATAGATCAAAACCTACTTAGTGTTGGTTAGCTAATTGAGAAGGGTTATTCACTGGTTTTCAAGAATAACTCTTGTGTTGTTGAGGATTCATTTGGTCATGTACGGGTTACAGTGGCTATCACTGATAGGTGTTTTATGCTGGATGTAAATCAACTAGAAAAGAAAGCCTATACTAGTGCTATTGACACAGCTAGTTTATGGCACAAGAGGTTTGGCCATGTCAATTATAAATCACATGATTTGTTGCACAAATCAAACATGGTTGAAGACATGTCTAAAGTTGAAGTCAGTGACAATGTTTGTGAAATCTGCCAGCTTGGGAAGCAGGCAAGATTGCCTTTTCCAGTTGATAAGGCATGGAGAGCTTGAGGCAAGCTCGAATTAGTCCTTACTGACATTTGTGGACTAATGAAGACTTCTTCTTTGAATGACAATAGATATTTTGTGCTATTCATGAATGATTTCAATAAATTCTGCTGGGTTTATTTTTTGAAGCAAAAGTCAGAAGTATTTGAGGCATTCAGCAAATTTAAAGCCTTAGTTGAGAATCAATCAAGTTGCATGATCAAGGCTTTGAGATTAGGTAATAGTGTTAAGTATTTGTCTGAGAAGTTTTAGAAGCTGTGTGAGCAAGCTGGAATTCATCATCAGCTAAAAACAGTCTATACTCCTCAGCTAAATGGAGTATGTGAGAGGAAGAATCGAACAGTGTTTGATATGGCTAGATGCTTATTGTTTGAGAGCAAGCTACCAAGCAAATTTTGGGCTGAGGTTGTAAACACCTCAGTATACCTGCTCAACAAGCTGCCAGCCAATGTAGTTAAAGAAAAGACTCCTTTTGAAACATAGCACGGACTCAAGCCAACTATTTCAAACCTAAAAGTGTTTAGTTGTGTCTGTTATACCCTCATCCCAGTTGAGAAGAGAACCAAGTTTGAAAGAAGGGCTATTCCAGGGATCTTTGTTGGTTACAGCAGCACCAATAACGGCTATATGGTATTTGATCCCTCAACAAAGAAGATTTTGGTGAGTAGGGATATGAGGTTTGATGAAGAAAAAGTTTGGAGTTGGAGTGATGCAGATGCAAGTTTGAGTGAAGAAGATCAGCTTGACAGTAGCTTGGAACCAATTTAAAATGAGCCTAGCAATGAAGATTTTGATGATGGTCCTGTGAGACATGAAAAGCTTGGAACCAGTTGAAAATGAACCTAGCAATGAAGTGAAGTTTGAGAAGGCAAAAGAGCTCAAACTGACAGGGTATTTTGATAGTGATTGGGTAGGGTTCATTGATGACATGAAAAGCACCTCCGGATACTTTTTTACTCTTGGCTCAAGAGTTTTTTGTTAGAGCTAAAAAAAGTAACAAACTGTTGCTCAATCCATAGCTGAAGCAGAGTACATTGCAGCTGATGCAGCTGTTAATCAAGCCATTTGGCTTAGAAAGTTGTTGTGTGATTTGAATGAAGAGCCGATTCAAGCTACTGAGATCAGGATTGATAATCAGTCAGCAGTTGCTATAGCTAAAAATCCTGTTTTTCATAGCAAGACCAAACATTTTAAGATTAAATTTCATTTTGTTCGAGAGGCTGAAAAATCGAGAGAGGTAAATCTGGTTCATTGTAGCTCAAAAAATTAGTTTGTTGATATTTTAACCAAGTGTCTCGGTGGTACACAATTTGATGCTGTAAGAAGAAAGATTGGGGTTTGTTGCATACAGTCCAAGGAGGAGTGTTAAGCATTGGCCTGCAATGCAACATCAGACCAGCATTGAAGATGAACCAGTGGAGCAACAACATTTTGTTTATTTTGTTCATTTGTAACTTAATTTAGTTCCTTTGTAATTTGTACTTCAAGTTAGTAGGATTTGGTCAAGATTTGAATATGATAGCTAATATGTTAGCTACATTTTGTTTGTAATTTTAGCTATGATTTAGTCAAGCATTTATGGGAGCAATTATACATTAAGTAATTGTCAATTTTATTGTAACATATATACTTTTGCTGGATGAAATGAATGGCAAGAAAAATTCATTTTTTCCTCAATAATTTGTTGCTGCTTCTATTTTGGTTGTTATTGATAAACCATAATTTATACATATTTTTATCCCATGTTTAGCACATTTATGGATGATTTCTCCTTAAATTTGGTGAATTCAATGCTCTTAATCCTTTAATTTTATGTTTTATATTTAGGTGAGCATAGGAGAATAAAAAAAGCGAGAAACGGGCCGAAAACAAAGAAAATGGACCAACATGGGAAATTAACACGGCCTGGACTTCCTCAGATGGGTAAGCCACACGGTCGTGTCCATTTGGCAGGATCGAAGCATGACTTACATGAGTGGACCACATGTCCATGCCTATTTAACAGCCATGAGTACGGTCTTAAAGAAATTGCACACGGGAGTGTCACACAGGCGTGTCACACGGGCGTGTCCCTGTCGAGCCCAAGTTTAGTCCTATTCGGAAAAGGCTACTTTTGAGGGATTTTAGGCATTCTAAAGCCTATTTAAACACCTGAGGAGGCAATTAGAATGGACACAGGGAGTAGGAGGCAAGGAATTACTCAAAGAAAGCCGATTGATCCATCTCAGAAGTCGAATTCATCGTCAAGACTGAAGATCTCCCTTCAATTTCCTGCAGGAGTTTTGGGTTTTCTTTATGTTTTGTTATCATTATTCTTTTGAGATGTTTTCTTTCATAATTATGAACTAAAACCCCTAAATACCTAAAGGGAATGAAACCTAAGATGGATCTTGGGAAACCCAAACAAACTAGGATGAGTATTCAATTAGCCAATAAAACAATCAGATTTCCTAGGGGTATTATTGAAGATGTACTCGTTGAAATTGACAAATTTATATTCCCAGTTGATTTTGTTATTCTAGACATAGAGGAGGATAGTAACATTCATTTAATTTTAGGGAGGCCATTTTTAGCAACTGCTAGAACAATAATTGATGTTGTACGGTGAACTCACACTTCGTGTGGGAGACAAAACAATCACCCTTCAAGCTCGTAATTCGAGTAACACATCAAAAATTGAATGTGGTTGTATAAATTATTCTACTGAAATTGACCATGTGGTGCAACTGATAAACCGTAATTTATACATATTTTTATCTCATGCTTAGCACATTTATGGATGGTTTCTCCTTAGATTTGGTGAATTCAATGCTCGTAATCCTTTAATTTCAAGTTTTATACTTAGGTGAGCATAGGAGAGTAAAAAGAGCAAGAAACGGGCCAAAAACAGAGAAAATAGACCCACATGGAAATCAACATGGCCTGGACTTCCTCACACGGGCGTGTCACATGGCCATGTCACATGGTCGTGTCCATTTGGCAAGATCGAAGCACGACTTACACGAGTAGACTACACGCCCGTGCCCATTCAATAGCCTTGACAATGAGTTGGAATAATCGCACACGGGCGTGTCCCTGCCAAGCCCAAGCATAGCCCTATTTGGAAAAGGCTACTTTTGAGGGATCTTAGGCGTTTTAAAGCTTATTTAAACACCGGAGGAGGCACATAGAACAGAGACGCGGAGTAGGAGGCAAGGAAGTACTCAAGGGAAGTCGATTGATCCATCTCAGAAGCCAGATTCATCGTCAAAATGGAAGATCTCCTTTCAATTTCCATTCAGGTGTTTTGTGTTTTCTTTATATTTTGTTATCTTTATTCTTGTGAGATGTTTTCTTTCATAAGTATGAACTAAACCCCCTAAATACCTAAGGGGAATGAAACCTAAGATAGATCTTGTTATTATTATCTGAATTGTATGATAAATATTTAACTTGTTCTTAATTATGTGTTCTTAATTCTTGTTTTAATATTTCAGGATATTGATTCAAGTTAATGCGCTTATTCAGAGGAGCAAAAGTCCCTGTCTAAGAGTAAATTTGTCATAATTAAGCAGAGTTGATTGCACGCCTAGAGATAGGGTGACAAGATTTTGCAAGATTAAGGTGAATCCTAATAACAGAGTCCATAGATCGAGTTAACGCAACACTAGGGTGTTAATTAGAAAGAGATTTTAATTAATCAACCTAGGGTTAGACGTTAGTAGTCTCAAGAGAGATAATAATATAACTTAGGGATTTTTACAGATCAATCAAATGAATAAATCGTCTGATTCAGAGTCAAATAACAAGTGAAGTCTAGGTGGATTTTTCCTTGGGTATTGTCTTCATTAATCGAATTTTCCCAAAAGCTTTTCCCCAATTTTCTTTCTGTGCACCCTTAGTTTAGTTAATTAGTTTAGATAAACAAATCCTTTAATTTTTAGGGTAGATTATAGAAAGAAAGTAATTACTAGTACTCTTGGTTCCTTTGGGTTCGACAATCCGGTCTTGCTAAAGCTATACTACTGTTCGATAGGTACACTGGCCTTCATCGTCATAATAGTTAGTTTCAAGAATGATTAATTATAAATTTTTAAAACCTGTTGCGAATATCACGAATCAAGTTTTTGGCGCCGTTGCCGTGGAACTAAGATATTAGGAACACTCGATTTTTATTACTTTAGCCATTTTACTTTTATTGCAATTTAAATTTTTATTTTATTTTCTAATTTCTCGTTTATTTTTTTCTAACAGGTTTTTCTAGTTTATAACTAGAAAAAACCCGCCAGGACCATTACTTTACGACAATGAGATCGATTGCAAAGTTCATAGTAATCAAAGAGAAATTAGGCGAAACTTAAGATACACAGAGGAAGAGCAAGATGACGATATTTACACCACAACCTAGGAGATGGCTGAAAACCAAGAAAATCCGCTACCTCATGCGATTGCTGCTAATTAGAATCTTGTTCCGCGGACTATGTATGATTATGCTAAACCTTCTTTAACAGGAACTGAATCAAGCATAGTTAGGCCTGCTGTCGCTGCAAATACTTTTGAACTGAAACCTAACACAATTCAATTGATACAGTAATTTGTTCAGTTTGATGGTTTGCAGGACGAGGATCCCAACGCTCACTTGGCAAATTTTCTGGAACTTTGTGACACTTTTAAAATTAATGGCGTTTCTGATGATGCCATACGCCTTCGGTTGTTTCCCTTTTCATTGAGGAACAAAGATAAATAGTGGTTGAACTCGTTACCACGAGGGTCAATCACTACTTGGGAACAAATGATCGAAAAGTTTTTATTAAAATATTTTCTTCTGGCTAAAATGGCTAAATTACGTAATGATATCTCTTCTTTTGTGCAGATGGATTTAGAAACACTCTACGATGCATGGGAGAGATAAAAGGATCTATTGAGAAGATACCCTCACCATGGGTTACCACTCCTGCTACAGGTTCAAACGTTTCACAATGGCCTGAATCCTTAAACTAGACAGATGATTGACGCAACTGCTGGTGGAAGTATCAATAATAAGACAGCTGAGGATGCTTATGAATTTATAGAAGAGATGTCACTGAATAATTATTAGTGGTCGACAAAAACAATCGGTGTTTTTAATGTCGATTCAGTCATGATGCTCTCTACTCAGATAGAACTATTAGATAAGAAAATTGACGGGTTATTTGGTTCTTCACAGGTTCACCCAGTAATGCAGTGCGAAACAAGTGGAGGTGGATCAAGCAATTTAGAATACCCACCTTATGGCCACAACATGGAAAACGAGCAATTAAATTACATGGGTAATAATCCTCGATCTCAAAATAATCCTTATAGTAACACTTACAATGCAGGTTGGAGGAACTACCCAAATTTTTCATGGGGAGGCCAAGGAAATCAAAGACCACCACCACCTCCAGGCTTCCAACAACCACCTTACCAACAAGAGAAAAAACCTAACCTTTAGAAGATACTAACAAAATTCATCTTGGTGTCAGAAACTTGTTTTTAGAATACTGAGACAGCACTGAAGAATCAACAAGCGTCGATCCAAGGGCTCAAAACTCAGATAGGATAGCTCGCCAAATTAATATCTAAACGACCACAAGGTAGCCTGCTGAGTAACACTGAATCTAACCTAAGGGAATAACTCAACGCAATTACCATCCAAGACAAGGAAGGATTAGTGGAACCTAAACCAGAACCAAAGCAAGGAGATGTGATAAGTAAAAGCAAAGGTGAGGTAGACCATAGTGAACAAACACCGGTACGTAAAGAGTACAAACCTCGTGTGCCATACCCCAATGCGACAAGGAAAGACCGTACAGACGAACAATTCAATAAATTCCTTAAATTATTAAAGAAATTACATATTAACTTACCATTTATTGAAGCTCTTTCGTAGATGCCAAACGCAGTCAAATTGTTAAAGGAGCTTTTAACAAATAAGCAGAAGTTGGATGAGGTGTCGTATGTGGAGCTAAATACAGTTTGCTCAGCCATACTACAGAATAAGCTGGCCAAAAAATTAAAAGATCTAGAGAGTTTTATGATTCCTTGTTTAATTGGTAGCTTAGATGTTTAATAATGCGTTGGCTGATTTAGAGGCTAGTATCAATGCCATGCCTTACAAAATGTCTAAGCAACTAGGTCTTGGGAAACCCAAACAAACTAGGATGAGTATTCAATTAGCCAATAAAACAATCAGATTTCCTAGGGGTATTATTGAAGATGTACTCGTTGAAATTGACAAATTTATATTCCCAGTTGATTTTGTTATTCTAGACATAGAGGAGGATAGTAACATTCATTTAATTTTAGGGAGGCCATTTTTAGCAACTGCTAGAACAATAATTGATGTTGGCACAGGTGAACTCACACTTCGTGTGGGAGACAAAACAATCACCCTTCAAGCTCGTAATTCGAGTAACACATCAAAAATTGAATGTGGTTGTATAAATTATTCTACTGAAATTGACCATGTGGTGCAACTGATAAACCGTAATTTATACATATTTTTATCTCATGCTTAGCACATTTATGGATGGTTTCTCCTTAGATTTGGTGAATTCAATGCTCGTAATCCTTTAATTTCAAGTTTTATACTTAGGTGAGCATAGGAGAGTAAAAAGAGCAAGAAACGGGCCAAAAACAGAGAAAATAGACCCACATGGAAATCAACATGGCCTGGACTTCCTCACACGGGCGTGTCACATGGCCATGTCACATGGTCGTGTCCATTTGGCAAGATCGAAGCACGACTTACACGAGTAGACTACACGCCCGTGCCCATTCAATAGCCTTGACAATGAGTTGGAATAATCGCTGCAGGCGTGTCCCTTAAGCCCAAGCATAGCCCTATTTGGAAAAGGCTACTTTTGAGGGATCTTAGGCGTTTTAAAGCTTATTTAAACACCGGAGGAGGCACATAGAACAGAGACGCGGAGTAGGAGGCAAGGAAGTACTCAAGGGAAGTCGATTGATCCATCTCAGAAGCCAGATTCATCGTCAAAATGGAAGATCTCCTTTCAATTTCCATTCAGGTGTTTTGTGTTTTCTTTATATTTTGTTATCTTTATTCTTGTGAGATGTTTTCTTTCATAAGTATGAACTAAACCCCCTAAATACCTAAGGGGAATGAAACCTAAGATAGATCTTGTTATTATTATCTGAATTGTATGATAAATATTTAACTTGTTCTTAATTATGTGTTCTTAATTCTTGTTTTAATATTTCAGGATATTGATTCAAGTTAATGCGCTTATTCAGAGGAGCAAAAGTCCCTGTCTAAGAGTAAATTTGTCATAATTAAGCAGAGTTGATTGCACGCCTAGAGATAGGGTGACAAGATTTTGCAAGATTAAGGTGAATCCTAATAACAGAGTCCATAGATCGAGTTAATGCAACACCAGGGTGTTAATTAGAAAGAGATTTTATTAATCAACCTAGGATTAGACGTTATTAGTCTCGAGAGAGATAATAATATAACTTAGGGATTTCTACGGGCCAAGTCAAATGAATAAATCATCTGGTTCAGAGTCAAATAACAAGTGAAGTCTAGGTGGATTTTTCCTTGGCTATTTTCTTAATCAATCGAATTTTCCCAAAAGCTTTTCCCCAATTTCTCTCTGTGCACTTTTAGTTTAGTTAATTAGTTTAGATAAACAAATCCCTTAATTTTTAGGTTAGATAATAAGAAGAAAGTAATTACTAGTACTCTTGGTTCCTTTGGGTTCGACAATCCGATCTTACTAAAGCTATACTACTGTTCGATAGGTACACTTGCCTTCATCGTGATAATAGTTAGTTTCAAGAACGATTAATTATAAATTTTTAAAATCTATTGTGAATATCACGTACCAAGTTTTTGGCATAGTTGCCGGGGAACTAGGATATTAGGAACACCCGTTTTTTTATTACTTTAGCCATTCTACTTTATTTGCAATTTAAATTTTTTTCTTTTCTAATTTTTCTTTTATTTGTTCCTGGTAGGTTTTTATAATGAATGACTAGAAGAAACCCATCGGGACCATTACTGTTTGGTAGTGAGATTGATCACACAGTTCACAGAAACTGAAGAGAAATAAGGTGAAGCTTACAATACACAGAGGAAGAGCAAGAGAATGATACTTCAACCACAACCGAGGAGATGGCTGAAAACCAAGAAAATCTGCTACCTCCTGCAATTGCTAATCAGAATCCTGCTCCACGCACTATGTATGATTATGCTAAACCTTCTTTAATAGGAAATGAATCGAGCATAGTTAGACCTGCTGTAGCTACAAATACTTTTGAACTGAAACCTAACACAATTCAAATGATACAACAATTTGTTTAGTTTGATGGTTTGCAGGACGAAGATCCCAATGCTCACTTGACAAACTTTTTGGAACTATGTGATACATTTAAAATTAATGGCGTTTCTGATGACGCCATTCACCTTCGGTTATTCCCTTTTTCATTGAGAAACAAAGCTAAATAGTGGTTGAATTCGTTACCACGAGGTCAATCATTACTTGGGAACAAATGACCGAAAATTTTTATTAAAATATTTTCCGCCGACTAAAACAGCCAAATTACGTAATGATATCTCCTCTTTTGTGAAGATGGTTTAGAAACACTCTACGATGCATGGGAGAGATACAAGGATCTGTTGAGAAGGTGCCCTCACCATGGGTTACCATTCTGGCTACAGGTTTAAACGTTTCACAATGGCCTGAATCCTTCGATTCAATAGATTATCGATGCAGCCGCTAGTGGAACTATCAATAATAAGACAGCTGAGGATGCTTATGAATTTATAGAAGATATGTCATTGAATAATTATTAGTGGCAAGTCATAAGGACAAAGCCAAAAAAAATAGCCGGCATTTTTAACGTCAATTCGGTCACCATGCTCTTAATCAGGTAGAAATTTTAAATAGAAAAATTGACGGCTTTCTTGGTTCTTCGCAGGTTCACCCAGTAATGCAGTGCGAAGCAAATAGAGGTGGATCTAGCACTCCAGAATACCCAACCCATGGCCACAACATGGAAAACGAGCAGTTAAATTACATGGGTACAAATCCTCGATCTCAAAATAATCCTTATAGTAATACTTACAATGCAGGATGGAGAAACCACACAAATTTCTCTTGGGGAGGCCAAGGGAATCAGGGACCACCACCTCCAAGCTTCCAACAACCACCCTACCAATAAGAGAAAAAGCCGAACCTTGAGGAGATGATAACAAAATTCATCTCGGTGTTAGAAACTCGTTTCTAAAATACCGAGACAACACTTAAGAATCAACAAGTGTCGATTCAAGGGCTCAAAACTCAGATAGGACGGCTTGCCAAACTAATTTCTGAAAGACCACCAGGAAGCCTACCTAGTAACACTGAACCCAACCCAAAAGAGCACATGAAAGCAGTTGCACTAAGGAGTGGGAAATAGTTAGCTGAATCTGAAAAGAAGCCACCACAAGAAGTTGACAGAAAGGAGGTCGAACCTGAAAACAATGACAATCTAATGCCAAAAGAATATAAACCACCAATCCCATACCCAGAAATTTGAAGAAAGACCGTATGGATGCACAATTTGGTAAATTTCTTGAACTTTTTAAACAACTGCATATTAACTTACCTTTTGTTGAAGCTATATCGCAGATGCCTACATATGCAAAATTTTTAAAGGAGCTTCTAACAAACAAAAGGAAGTTTGAAGACTTATCTACAATGGAACTTAATGAGGAGTGCTCAGCCATACTCCAAAATAAACTGCCAACCAAACTGAAAGATCCAGGAAATTTTACTATTCCCTACTTAATTGGTAGTTTGAATGTTGATAAAGCACTAGATGATTTAGGCGCCAGCATTAATTTGATGCCATATAAAATGTTTAAACAACTTGGTCTTGGGGAACCTAAACCCACTAGGATGAGTATTCAATTAGCTGATAGATCTGTTAAATATCCTAGGGGAATTATAGAGGACGTACTTGTAAAAGTAGATAAATTTATATTCCCTATTGATTTCGTTGTGCTTGACATGGATGAAGATGTTGAGGCGCCTTTAATCTTAGGTTGGCCATTTTTAGCCACTGCTAGGGTTGTAATTGATGTGGGTGATGGTAAATTGGTACTTAGTGTTGTTGACGAAGAGATTATTTTTAAAATTTATGATGCCATGAGATTTTCTAGGGAATAGGATGACTCATGTTATTTTATCGACTCTATTGATCATGCTACTCAAGATTCTTTTTAGGAAATCATACACAAGGACACGATGGAACTGTGTCTTGTCCAATGAGAGGGGGTGGATGATGTTTTTGAGGTAGGAACCGAACTAAACTCCAATGAAACCTCTCCAAACCTAGTAGAATATGAGGGAATTAAGGTAAAAGATGAACTTAAGCAAAAACCCTCTATTGAAGAACCTCTCAAACTGGAACCTAAACAATTGCCGAATCACTTAGAATATGCATTCCTTGGAAATAATTCTACATTACCCGTAATTATTGCATCCAACTTGCAACCCAAGAAGAAAGAGGAATTACTTCAAGTATTAAGAGAGCATAAAAGGGCCATAGCTTAGAAACTTTCTAACATTAAAGGGATCAGCCCTTCTTTTTGCACCTACAAAATTTTAATGGAAGATGAATATAAACCATGAGTACAATCCCAAAGACGACTGAACCCCAACATTAATGAAGTTGTTAAATCTGAGGTAATTAAACTCCTAGATGCTGGAATTATTTATCCTATTTCTGGCAGTTCTTGGGTGAGTCCAATACAAGTTGTTCCTAAGAAAGGAGGCATGACTGTTGTAGCCAATGAGAAGAATGAATTAATCCCAAAAAGGACAGTCACAGGTTAGAGAGTGTGCATTGATTATAGGAAGCTAAATGATTCCATGAGAAAAGATCACTTCCCCCTTCCATTCATTGACCAAATGTTGGAAAGATTGTCAGGGCACATGTACTACTACTTTTTAGACGAACTTTCTGGCTATTTCCAAATCCCAATAGCTCTTGAAGATCAAGCAAAGATGACATTTACATGTCCATACGGTATGTAACGACCCGAATTTTACCGTTACCGAAAAAGTGTATTTTCGGGTCTCCGTTTCTGAAAAATGGATTAAGTAAATATTTATTAAAAATATTTACGAAGTCAATTGAGTGGTTAATTAGAGTTTAATTAAGTAAATTTAGTTTAATTAAGAGTAATTAAGAAAAATGACTAAATTGAATAAAGGATGAAAGTTGAATTGTAGATTAAAAGAAAATGAAGAGGACCAAAATGACAATTATGCTATTTGTCCTAAGTGGTGACATAAACATAAAGATCTGAGATTTTTATGTGTTAAAATATATATTAAATTATTATTATAGTATAGTATATTATATTATATATTATATTATATAAATAAGTAAAGAAACATAAGAAACAGAATGAAAGCAAAGCGAAGCAGAGAAGAAACAGGGAGAAAGAAAGAAAGAAAAGAAAAAGGAAAATTTGGGTTTCAAGGCTCAAAGTTTAATTTGGTAAGTCAATTAAGTCATTTCTTCTTAAATTTTGATGTTTTAGAAGCTTTGGAACAAGACTTTGATGAAATTAAGTTGATATTTTGAGAGTTTATAGATTTTCAAGTATAGTTCATGTTGAATAAAATAGTGAATTAAGGGTTTAATTGAGTAAATTTCAAGCTAGAATTGATAATAGGATCAAATTGTAAAGTAAGTTATAAGTTTTATGTTGTAGGGACTAAATTGATGAAATTTTGAAATTAGGAAAGTATGCTGGAAATTTAATATTTAAATGAGAGTATGGATGAAATTTGAATAGAAATAAAGTATGAATTAAGATAGAAAAGTAAGTGAATTTAGTTAGAATTAAATTGAAATTAAAGTAAATCAACATTTTGTACTAAGACTATTTTGGACAGCAGCAGTAGTCTAAGTTTGAAAAATCACCAAAAATTGTAGAAATTGAATTAGAGGATGAATAAAATATGAAATTAAATATTATTGAGTCTAGATTCTTATAGAAGAAACGATACAAGCAATTGAATTGTAAATTATGAGATATAATGAATTTTATGAGACAAGGTCAGAATGAATTCGGGTTCCCCTGGTCTGACTTTGGAAAATCACCAAAAATTGAATAAAAATAATTATAGGCTTAAAGTTATATGTTTAGAATCCTTAATGAGTCTATTTTCATTAGAAATCAACGAGAATGTTATCCGAGTTCTGTACTGTGAGCTAATTAATTTTTAGTGAAGAAGGGACGAAACTGTCAGACAGCAGAATAGGGGTGAATTTAAAGAATAAACTGTACTTAATGGCTAAATCAAAAATTCTGAAAATTTTATTGTAAGAAGATTTGTGAGTCTAGTTTCAGGAAAAATTAGCGGATCTTAATTTAGAATTCTATAACTCAAGATATGAATTAGTAATGTATTAATGATTATGAATTGTATTAATTTCGTAGTCAATGTGGTACCGAAATCTCGGCTAAGAAAGGACAAGACAAAGTCAACGGAGTTAGCTCGAAAATTACGGTTTGTATTTCTATAATCCGAACCTAATACTTAATTGTTGAATTTATTTCTTAATATGTATATTAAGTGTTTTGAAGTAAAATTATTGTGTTTTGCAAATGAAATGGATTGATATAGTATGTGATGAATTTATTGAATTTATATTGATTGAATTGGCGTATATATATATAGATATATATATTGAATATTGAATATATATTGATTATTTGAATTTAATTGAAATATAAATTGTTTGAAAATTTTAAATATGAGATTTGTGATATTTGGATATTTGTTATTGAAAAGTGAATTGAATTGTATTGAATTATGAATTTATGTGATTAATTAAAATGTGTATTGATTGAAAAAATTGAAAAGTGAATTGAATACCCTATTAATGATGTCGAATTTGAGTCGGATATAGTTGGCATGCCATAGGATTGGAAGTGTTCAGGATTCTTCGACCTCGAGTCGATGAGACACTGGGTGTCACTATATTTCTTGGATAGATTCGATGAGTCTTGGGTACCAACTTTACTTGACTAGGCCGATGAGACCTTTGGGTGTCAAATATTGCTTGAACTATCCGATGAGGCCTTTGGGTGCCATATTGGTGTGTTTGGTTGGATCCGTGTATCCGCCAAGGTCCGAGTCTTGTTAATAGGGGTAAATAAGTGAAAAGATAAATCGAGTGAATTTGATAGATTGAGCTATTGGAATGAAATAAGAAATTGAATTGAGAATTGAAATTGAGATATGAGATTGAAAACATGAACCAAAAGGTTCATGAAATGAGTGAAGTTCATATGGATGATGATTGATGTTAGAATGAATTAAAATGGTATATTGTTAAGAAGTAAAGTGTGAAAACAAGTGAATTGTGAATATATTGTATAGAATTTATACGGTAAGTAAATGAAAAGAATTGAACAAATATGTTATTGTGTTTGTTATATGACTTGTATAGAATTTATATGGTAAGTAATTGAAATTTTATCTATAAAACAAATAAATGAATACTTATAATTGTTATTGTGATTTTAAGTTTAATTGTTATATTATTAAGTGTTCGGATTATGGAAATACCACTTGAGTATACCATACTCGGTTGCACGGTTTGTTTCCGTTGCGAGTTTAGTAAAGATAGAACGTTGAATCAGCATCGATTCGATCCGAATTCATTAAGGTAAAGTGTGTTAATTATTGGTAGCGGCATGTACCTAGGATGTTTTATGAGAGTCATTTAGGTTATAGATGTACTCATGAAATGAGTAAATTATGGTTGGAAGCAGTATGTAGTATGAATTTTGAAATTTACTAAAAATTCGTAGTGATTCTAAATTAGTCCCGAATTGAATTTCTTGTTCATATTGGACGCGAGGGCCCATTAAAGGGACGACATCTTAAAACTAGGATGTGTGTAAATATTTATTTTAATTAATGACCAAAATTGGACTGATCTTGTTGGTAATGTCTCGTAACCTATTAGATGGCGGTATAGGGTTAGGGGCGTTACATTTTGTGGTATCGAGCTATTCGAGTTTAGCCGATTCTCGGACTAAATCGAACTCGAAATTGAGTCTAGGGGTACATGCCATAATTGAGTCGAAATTGAGTCGGGATCGGATGCTGATATATTTGTTTGGTACTATTTTATAGTGAAAATGTGAGACAAAAATATCGATGGTATTGATTATGAAATGTGTCTTTGAGACGAATAGTCTCGTGAATTAGATGAAAATGAATCAACAACACCGGTATAAACTCAATGGGTAATTAATTCTTGAATGATGGTGATGAAATAATAGGAAAAAAAAAGGATACATAATTATTTAGAATTATGGCGATGTTTTCGTTGAATAGAAGAAATTGTATTTGTTATGATATCTACCCTCCTATTTCTCAATCGGTTCCAAGTGCTTCAAGGTATAGAGCTTGTCCGAGCGGGTAAGTTATCTGCTGTTAATGATCTGGACATGTATATATATGGTGTGGATGAATTGAGAATTACGATTGAGAATGATCTTGAAAAAGCTGAAACACAGTTAGAGAATATTATCGGGATTGTAAATGAATTGTTACGATCACCGATTAAATGTTAGAAGGGTATGATATTTACATTAAAAGATTCACTTACGGTGGTAGAAAACATTGATTATGTTGTGATTAAGAAAGGGTTATTTGAAAGTTTTCTGAGATGAGTTTTGAAAGAAATATATATATATCAGTCAGAGATTTCTTGATCAGAAACGTACAGAATTCTTGAAGCTTAAACAGGATCATATAAGCGCAATCGTGTATGAAGGAAATTTGTTTGATTAAATAAATATATCGGAGGGTATATTCCGATAGAAAGCGTATGATACAAATGGTTTGAAGATGGTTTAAATGAAGACAGAAGCTGAATAATATAGAATAATGAATGGAATATGTGTTAGACATGATTCTCCTGATTATTATCTTAGTGATTGCTTGAAGAAAATTGAAAAAAAAAAAACATTATTCAGAGTTCAAGACCGAGTAATGTAGTTAACAGAGGTAGGTTACCCTGTAATCTCAAAAATACGAGTGAAAGTGAAGTGTGACAAATGACTTCATTTGTAAAATCGGAGAATGAACATCAACCGGGTATATGTTAATTATATATGAGAAGATTTATCTCTCTTGGATGTCATTACGGTACTTTCTTCTTTATCGACACTAATATGATTATTTTAAATTGATCTTGGTTTGACTATTCCTATGATTACATAAGTTCATTATCTATTAAAGATTTGCTGTTGGGTTTGCTGAAATTTTTGGGTTGAAGCATTAAATTTTTCGATTAGTATTTATGGGTCGCTAAGATCTGCAGGAGGCTGTTTGATAATGATACTACTATTTTACGAACGATTTGATGTTCTTCTTGTTTGATATAATTTCAATAATGGAATGGTTAATTCTGCGTGATATGGTGGTAAATTATAAGCAGAAGTATAATATGTTGCAAGATCAAGATGATGAAATGTTTTGTTGAATCAGAGAAGATAGAGCTAATTGTCTATTGTGATATTGAACATGCCAACATAGATATATGCCGGAAAGGGGTCATGGTGTTTACCTTGTTTATGTATTGAATATTAAAATATTTAAGTTAAGGTTTAAATCAGTGGCAATAGTGCAAGAGAATTCTAATGTGTTTCCAGAAGAGTTACCCGAACTACTATTGATTGAAGAAGTTGAATGTGCTATAGATTTTGTAACTGAAATGATAGTGAAAAATATATTTGAAATCAGAGGTTTTCTAAAACTAGTCGGTTATTATAGAAAGATGTGGAATTGGAATGATCTGATAGACATTAGCAAGGTTCTGATTAGTTGAAAGCTCAGTTAACTGAAGCACTAGTTCTGGTTCAGTCTGAAATCCGATAAAGAAACTTGTGGTTTACAGGGATAGCAGTGTTTTGATGCAAAAAAAAAAAAAGAGAAGAAAGTGAAGTAATGGTTTATGTTACGAAATGTTAGAATCACATGGGAAGAATTATTTGATACCTGATTCGGAAGTGGTAGTTATTGTTCTTGCATTAAAAGATCAAGATATGATAATTAATTATCATCCGAAAAGACAATGAATGTATGTATATTCAAGTTGAAAGCTTTGTTTTGTGTTATGAGCTATGAACATCATGTTATCATTTGAAGATGGTTCAATTTTGGTAGAGATAAAAAAAAATTAAACCGACTTCTTTCTGACGATCTGCGAAGCTCGAAATGTGGTAATGAGTTATCGATTAAATGGATATAGTATCTGATTTACGATTAAACATTTGATTGGATATGATGGTTGTTTGCTATTTAGAAATAAAAGCTGAACAGAGAGATTCGAACTTATCTGGGAGAATTTGTATGAAATTATAGTAGTACTATGTCTATGCATTTTGGAAGAATAAGATGTACAATGATTTGAGGAAGATGTGTTGAAGATCGGGAAAGAAAAGTAGTACTTTGAAATTGTATATAAATGTTTATATCGAATCTGAGATATCTTGAGCTATTATGACTAGAAAAGATATCGAATGGAAGTGGGATATAATTTCTATGGGTTTGAATTGGAATTATCTCGATCTTTGAAAAAGAAAAACGGTATTTGAGTAATCATCGAAGGTATGGTGAAGCTTGTATATTCTATTCTAGTATGAATAAGTTTCTTACTCAATAATTATTTGAAATCTAGGTTTCTGAGATTATCAGATTACATGGTATGGTGGTTTCTATTATTTCGATTGAGATTCGTGGTTTATACTCGATTATAGAACAAGTACAAGAAGTTCAGGTGCGTAATAATAGTTTTCAACAACGTATGAAGTTCGAATAATGATTGATGTAAAGCGCATGGGATTTGATTAAATACTGGTGAGAAAAAGAATATGCGAGTTGTTTAATTCGTGAAATTGAAGAAAAGTGGAAGTGATTCGAGATAGATTGAAAGTAATTTTGATGAGATAAGAATCATATGTGGACTTGAAACGTTGGGATATTGAGTATTTAATTAGTGATATGATATTTCTTAAAGATCCACCTTGGAAGAAAATTTTAAAGATCGAGTTGAAAAAGAAATTGAGTTCTTGTTACGTTGGGCTATGTGAAGTTGTAGAAAAGTCAAATTGGTAAAATATTGCTTGGTTTTGCTTCTAAAGTTACGAGAAAGTTTATGATAATTTTCATGATTTGAAGCTCGAAGATTATAGAGATCAAATCTCTTGCATGTTATACCGACAAAGGATATTGAGATTTGATGTAATCTCTAGTATGAAAAAGAGCCGGTTGAGATACTAGCGAACGGTAATGTCATAATATTGAAGAAGCAATATGGGAACCGAGAGGAACAATGAGATCTTGTACTTATATCCCCACCTCTCTCGGGTAAATTTCGAGGACGAAATTATAAAGGGGGAGAATTGTAACGACCGAATTTTACCGTTCTGAAAAAGTGTATTTTGGTCTCCGTTTCGAAAAATGGATTAAGTAAATATTTATTAAAATATTTACGAAGTCAATTGAGTGGTTAATTAGAGTTTAATTAAGTAAATTTAGTTTAATTAAGAGTAATTAGGAAAAATGACTAAATTGAATAAAGGATGAAAGTTGAATTGTAGATTAAAAGAAAATGAAGAGGACCAAAATGGCAATTATGCTATTTGTCCTAAGTGAGGCGGCATAAACATAAAGATCTGAGATTTTTATGTGTTAAAATATATATTAAATTATTATTATAGTATAGTATATTATATTATATATTATATTATATAAATAAGTAAAGAAACATAAGAAACAGAATGAAAGCAAACAAAACAGAGAAGAAACAGGGGAGAAAGAAAGAAAGAAAAAGAAAAAGGAAAATTTGGGTTTCAAGGCTCAAAGTTTAATTTGGTAAGTCAATTAAGTCATTTCTTCTTAAATTTTGATGTTTTAGAAGCTTTGGAACAAGACTTTGATGAAATTAAGTTGATATTTTGAGAGTTTATAGATTTTCAAGTATAGCTCATGTTGAATAAAATAGTGAATTAAGGGTTTAATTGAGTAAATTTCAAGCTAGAATTGATAATAGGATCAAATTGTAAAGTAAGTTATAAGTTTTATGTTGTAGGGACTAAATTGATGAAATTTTGAAATTAGGAAAGTATGCTGGAAATTTAATATTTAAATGAGAGTATGGATGAAATTTGAATAGAAATAAAGTATGAATTAAGATAGAAAAGTAAGTGAATTTAGTTAGAATTAAATTGAAATTAAAGTAAATCAACATTTTGTACTAAGACTATTTTGGACAGCAGCAGTAGTCTAAGTTTGAAAAATCACCAAAATTGTAGAAATTGAATTAGAGGATGAATAAAATATGAAATTAAATATTATTGAGTCTAGATTCTTATAGAAGAAACGATACAAGCAATTGAATTGTAAATTATGAGATATAATGAATTTTATGAGACAAGGTCAGAATGAATTCGGGTTCCCCTGGTCTGACTTTGGAAAATCACCAAAAATTGAATAAAAATAATTAGAGGCTTAAAGTTATATGTTTAGAATCCCTAATGAGTCTCTTTCCATTAAAAATCAACGAGAATGTTATCCGAGTTCTGTACTGTGAGCTAATTAATTTTTAGTGAAGAAGGGACGAAACTGTCAGACAGCAGAATAGGGGTGAATTTAAAGAATAAACTGTACTTAATGGCTAAACCAAAAATTCTGAAAATTTTATTGTAAGAAGATTTGTGAGTCTAGTTTCAGGAAAAATTAGCGGATCTTAATTTAGAATTCTATAACTCAAGATATGAATTAGTAATGTATTAATGATTATGAATTGTATTAATTTCGTAGTCAATGTGGTACCAGAAATCTCGGCTAAGAAAGGACAAGACAAAGTCAACGGAGTTAGCTCGAAAATTACGGTTTGTATTTCTATAATCCGAACCTAATACTTAATTGTTGAATTTATTTCTTAATATGTATATTAAGTGTTTTGAAGTAAGAATTATTGTGTTTTGCAAATGAAATGGATTGATATAGTATGTGATGAATTTATTGAATTTATATTGATTGAATTAGGCGATATATATATAGATATATATATTGAATATTGAATATATATTGATTATTTGAATTGAATTGAAATATAAATTGTTTGAAAATTTTAAATATGAGATTTGTGATATTTGGATATTTGTTATTGAAAAGTGAATTGAATTGTATTGAATTATGAATTTATGTGATTAATTAAAATGTGTATTGATTGAAAAACTTGAAAAGTGAATTGAATACCCTATTAATGATGATCGGGCTGAGTCGGATATAGTTGGCATGCCATAGGATTGGAAGTGTTCAGGATTCTTCGACCTCGAGTCGATGAGACACTGGGTGTCACTATATTTCTTGGATAGATTCGATGAGGTCTGGGTACCAACTTTACTTGGCTAGGCCGATGAGACACTGGGTGTCAAATATTGCTTGAACTATCCGATGAGGCCTTTGGGTGCCATATTGGTGTGTTTGGTTGGATCCGTGTATCCGCCAAGGTCCGAGTCTTGTTAATAGGGTAAATAAGTGAAAAGATAAATCGAGTGAATTTGATAGATTGAGCTATTGGAATGAAATAAGAAATTGAATTGAGAATTGAAATTGAGATATGAGATTGAAAACATGAACCAAAAGGTTCATGAAATGAGTGAAGTTCATATGGATGATGATTGATGTTAGAATGAATTAAAATGGTATATTGTTAAGAAGTAAAGTGTGAAAACAAGTGAATTGTGAATATATTGTATAGAATTTATACGGTAAGTAAATGAAAAGAATTGAACAAATATGTTATTGTGTTTGTTATATGACTTGTATAGAATTTATATGGTAAGTAATTGAAATTTTATCTATAAAACAAATAAATGAATACTTATAATTGTTATTGTGATTTTAAGTTTAATTGTTATATTATTAAGTGTTCGGATTATGGAAATACCATTGAGTATACCATACTCATTGCACGGTTTGTTTCGCTTGCAGTTTAGTAAAGATAGAACGTTGAATCAGCATCCCAGTTCGATCCCGAATTCATTAAGGTAAAGTGTGTTAATTATTGGTAACGGCATGTACCTAGGATGTTTTATGAGAGTCATTTAGGTTATAGATGTACTCATGAAATGAGTAAATTATGGTTGGAAACGGTATGTAGTATGAATTTTGAAATTTACTAAAAATTCGTAGTGATTCTAAATTAGTCCCGAATTGAATTTACTGTTCATATTGGACCGCGAGGGCCCATTAAAGGGACGACATCTTAAAACTAGGATGTGTGTAAATATTTATTTTAATTAATGACCGAAATTGGATTGTACTGACTGGTAATGTCTCGTAACCCTGTTCCGATGACGGTATAGGGTTAAGGGGCGTTACACGGTACTTTGCTTATCGTAGAATGCCTTTTGGATTATGTAATGTTCCTGCTACTTTTCAGTGCTGCATGATGGCTATTTTTGACGAACTTGTACAAGACATCATGGAGGTATTTATGGATGATTTCTCGATTTTCGATAACTCTTTCCATCTCTGCCTCTAAAATTTAAAATGAGTGTTAATAACATGTGAGGAAACAAAACCTTGTGCTTAATTGGAAAAATGTCACTTTATAGTCCAAGAAGGTATTGTGTTAGGACATAAAATTTCTAGTAGAGGGATTGAGGTTGATAAATCTAAAAATGAAACCATTGAAAAACTACCTCCCCCTAATTCGTTTAAGGCCATTAGAAGCTTTTTAGAACATGTTGGGTTTTATAGAAGATTTATTAAAGAATTTTCTAAAATAGCTAAGCCTTTAACTAAATTACTAGAAAAAGATGTGCCTTTTAATTTCGATTAGGAGTGTTTAGAAGCATTTAATACTTTAAAGGATAAACTGACTAAAACTCCAATTATAATTGCATCTGATTGGAATTCACCTTTTGAACGAATGTGTGATGCGAGTGATTTTGCAGTAGGCGTAGTTTTGGGACAGGGAAGAGATAAACATTTTCAACCTATCTATTATGCTAGCAGAACTTTGACAGCCGCACAAGAAAACTACACCACCTGGAGAAAGAGCTGCTAGCTGTGGTTTTTGCATTCGATAAATTTAGGCCATAATTAATATTGTTTAAAGTTGTTGTTTATACTGACCATTCCGCTCTTCGCCACCTTTTGACTAAAACTGATGCAAAACCTCGACTCATTCAATGGATACAAGAATTTGACTTGGAGATTAAGGATAAGAAAGGAGCTAAAAATCTCGCGGCTGACCATTTCTCCAGGCTTGAAAACTTAAGTACCAAAGAGCCAGATGACATTGAAATAAATGATTCATTCTCTGAAGAACAATTTTTTGCTATATCTGATTCTGAGGTACTTTGGTTTGCAGATATTGCAAATTTTTTAGCTGCTAACATTATCCCAAAAGGGTTGACACATCAGCAAAAGAAGCGATTCTTTACTGATGTGAAAAACTACTTCTGGGAAGACCCTTTTCTTTTCCGTAAATGCGTAGATCAAATCATTAGGAGATGTGTTAAAGGACAGAAGCATTAAAAATCTAGGAACATTGCCACTCAGGACTGACTGAAGAACATGACAGTGGAAATAAGATCGCACATAAAGTCCTCGAATCAGGTTTTTATTGGCCCACTCTATTCAAAGACGCCAACAGGTATGTTACTTCTTGTGACAAATGTCAAAGAACAGGTAATATATCCAAACATGATGAAATGCCTTAAACATATATGCTCTCATGTGAAATATTTGACGTCTGGGGTATCGACTTCATGGGTCCATTTCCTAGTTCATTCGGGAATAAATACATCCTAGTAGCTGTTGATTATATGTCCAAATGGGTTAATGCCCAAGCTTTACCTACTAATGATGCTAGAGTAGTAGTACGATTCCTTAAGAAACTTTTCTCTCGATTTGGTACACCTAGAGCAATTATCAGTGATAGGGGTACTTAGTTTTGTAACGCCCAATTTGGCAAGACCCTTAAGAAAAACGGAGTTCATCACAGAACAACTACCCTTTATCACCCTCAAACTAGTGGCCAAGTCGAAGTAGCAAATCGAGATCTTAAACGTATCCTAGAAAAGATAGTAGAATTAATCAGGAAGGATTGGGCGATGAAAGTAGATGATGATTTATGGGCTTATAGAACTGCTTTTAAGACTCCTGTAGGAACATCACCTTGCAGACTTGTTTGTGGGAAAAGTTGTCATCTACCATTTGAGTTAGAACACAAGGCATTCTAGGCTATAAAATTTCTAAACCTTGACCCCAAACTTGTAGGTGAAAACAGGTTGATGCAGTTGAACGAGTTAGATGAGTGGCGAGCCAATGCATATGAAAATTCGCGCCTATACAAGGAAGCAACAAAGCACCACCACGATGCCCGTTTAAAGCAATGAAGGCAATTTGAAGTTGGAGATCTTGTCCTGTTATATAACTCGAGGCTCAAATTGTTTCCTAGAAAGCTTAAATCACGATGGTCAGGTCTTTTCGTAGTTCAAACTATGTTTCCATATGACACAGTAGAGGTAAGTCATCCATCATAAGGCACTTTTAAGGTAAATGGACATCGTCTCAAAATTTATAATGGTGAGAATTTCAAAGACGATAAAGAGGAGCTACGGCTCCACGAAGTTACCTAAATATACCCACAAGGTAGAGTCAAGCTTAGATTATAAACAAAGGCTACTCAGGAGGCAACCCGATCACTAACAGTGTCAACTTCTTTAAATTTTAGTCTTTAACATTTAATTCACTAACTGAGTCACTGAACATAGGATTTCCAGAACCACACAACCAGGCACACGGGCGTGCCGTAGGCCGTGCACATACCATGAGAGGGAACACGGCCGTGTAAAAACAGAACAAAAATGTTTCCCTAACACGGGGTTAGATAAGTTTCTATGTCCATGCGACATGGCCGTGGGAAATCCTACCAAATTAACACGGGCATGAGACACGACCGTGCCCACCGACTGTGGTCGAGCAAATCAAAATAACACGGGCGTGCGTCTGCATACACGGGAGTGGGAGAAGCGAATGAAGATTGACACGGCCGTACAACATGGCCGTGTACACCAATGCGCCCAATTTTGAAAACCAGGAAATGCACGGGCTGAAATAAGGGCACGTGGTCGTGCCTCACGGCCATGTGCCCCAATTTCTTTACAAACACCTATTATTTATTTTATTTTTATCTTTATTTTTTGAAACTACTTTTTATTTCCTTTTAATACTATTTTATCTTGAGATTTTATAATTTTTATTCGGCTATTTCTTTATGAGTAATTATGCTTCTTTATATTTCCTAACAAGTTCCTGATTCTATCACAGTTATAAGAAGCTCCGAAGCTCACTATTACTTAGGAACTTGCAACTCCATTAGAAAAGGTTCTTCACGACTGCCAAGTCCTGCCCGACCACCACCACCGGAGTATCCTTCTCCACTCTCATCGTTGCCTTGGCCGATTATTCTCCATAACTCTAATTCAAGGAGTTCATTCATCATTCAGGAAGTTTCACCTCTCCCCTTATCTTATGATTATATATCTATATTTTTCAATATATCCATCTTAGTACATTGAGGGCAATATACATCTTAAGTGTGGGGGGGTCTTTTATATCATCATTAGAAATCCCTGAATTTGGTCTTATTCTCACGTGAATCCCTCATATCACTATTAGAATGAATTTTAGTTAATTTATGATTTTTAGTGATATGTCTTGAATTAAAACATAGGCATTTATGCATTGATTGTTTAAACTTTGAGACATTAGGGAATTAAGCATGATAAGTTGATTTTTGAAGAATTAAAAAAATTTTAGGTTGCTTCCCTAAGTTTAGGTATTATCTTGAGTTGAAATTCAGAAGTTTAAACGTTGAAAAGCCATTATTTTTGTGAGATCTTAAGCCTTTAGAGCATATTTTATTTCTTTCATGCTCACTTTTATTATAAGTGCGTCAGTATTGATTTGTTATTCTAGAACTTGCTTGATTATGCATGTCAAGACCACACTATTTGATTTGATATGATGAGATGATAAAGGCACTTAGGTTTAACCCACTCACTCCACAAAAAGCCTACCTTCATAATTAACCCTTAGTGAACCCCTTTGAGCCTAACAAGCCATTAATTGATTTACCCTCAATATTAACCTATAACCCATTATTGTTGAAATCCCCTGATTTGATCCCTATTTTTTTCAAGATTTGATTTGAACTAATTGCTTAGCTATGTTTTATTCTTCTTTACAATAATTAAGTTCTATGTTATTTGATTCAAGTTAAATATATATATATATATATATATATATATATATATAATTACATACATATTAGTTGTAATTAGTCATTTTTAGCTTTAGTGTTAATTCTATATTTTGAGAAGAAGCTCATTTGTATTCAACTGATAATTAGTTATTTTTCTAGTTAGATGATTTCTTCAATTCAATCTCGATTCTAACTTTTTCTTTTAGCTTGTGACCACACCCGTAACCAAAGCCACGTTACAACCCTCTAAAGACCTTTTTGATTGATGTATCATTTCAATATATAGTGTTGGAGATTTGATTTTCATGCAAGCCTATGGTAACAACTTTTCATATTGACTAATGAGTGCTTTATTTGATGTCCTTAAACACCTCGAGTGATTTGAGTGAATCTTTGGTGAGGACATTAAACTCTGTGATATTTTGATCAAAGGTGATTACTTAGATGAGAGGGGACACCTATGTTTTCATGATAAAATGCTCAACTTGGAATGTTTGAAACTTTGATGTACTTTTAGTTGAATTTTCAATGTATGATTACTTGTGGATTATGTTGAGATATTATTGAAATGGATTATAAATTGAGAAGAATTGATTTTGATTGTGAGTTGAGGATTTTGCTTGAGGACAAGCAAACGCTTAAGTGTGGGGGTATTTGATAAACCGTAATTTATACAAATTTTTATCTCATGCTTAGCACATTTATGGATGGTTTCTCCTTATATTTGGTGAATTTGATGCTCTTAATCCTTTAATTTCATGTTTTATACTTAGGTGAGCATAGGAGAGTAAAAAGAGTGAGAAACGGGCCGAAAATGGAGAAAATGGACCCACATAAGAAATCAACACGGCCTGGGCTTCCTCACACGGGCGTGTCACATGACCGAGTCTATTTGGTAGGATCGAAGCACGACTTACACGGGTAGACTACACGCCCGTGCTTATTCAACAGCCTTAACTACGGGCAAGAGTAATCGCACACGGGCGTGTCCCTGCCGAGTCCAAGCATAGCCTTGTTCAGAAAAGGCTACTTTTGAGGGCTCTTAGGCATTCTAAAGCCTATTTAAACACCATAGGAGGCACTTAGAACAGAGACGTAGAGTAAGAGGCAAGGAATTACTCAAAGGAAGCCGATTGATCCATCTCAGAAGCCAGATTCGTCGTCAAAATGGAAAATCTCCCTTCAATTTCCATTCAGGGGTTTTGGGTTTTCTTTATGTTTTGTTATCTTTATTCTTGTGAGATGTTTTCTTTCATAAGTATGAACTAAACCCCCTAAATACCTAAGGGGAATGAATCCTAAGACAGATCTTGTTATTATTATCTGAATTATATGATAAATATTTGACTTGTTCTTAATTATGTGTTCTTAATTCTTGTTTTAATATTTCAGGATATTGATTCAAGTTAATACTCTTATTCAGATGAGGAATAGACCCTATCTAAGAGTAAATTTATCGTAATTAAGCGGAGTTGACTGCACGCCTAGAGATAGGGTGAAAAGATTTTGCCGAATTAGGGTGAAACCTAATAAGGGGATCCATAGATCGAGTTAATGCAACACTAGGGCATTAATTAGAAAGAGATTTCAATTAATCAACATAGGGTTAGACGTTATTAGTCCCGAGAGAGATAATAATATAACTTAGGGATTTCTACGGGTCAAGTCAAATGAATAAATCGTCTGGTTCAGAGTCAAATAACAAGTGAAGTCTAGGTGGATTTTTCCTTGGGTATTGATTTAATCGATCGAATTTTCCAAAAAGTTTTTCCCTAATTTCTCTCTGTGCACTCATAGTTTAGTTAATTAGTTTAGATAAACAAATCCCTTAATTTTTAGGCTAGATAATAAGAAGAAAGTAATTACTAGTACTCTTGGTTCCTTTGGGTTCGACAATCCAGTCTTGCTAAAGCTATACTACTGTTCAATAGGTACACTTGCCTTCATCGTGATAATAGTTAGTTTCAAGAACGATTAATTATAAATTTTTAAAACCTGTCGCGAATATCATGTACCAACAACCTACTTTCCAGGAAATAGATTTGAAGAACATACATGAGCCATGTTCAAGCAACAACAAAGGACCTATCTATGAAGAACGAAGGCTACAAATCGATGAGCTAGATGAATGGCGGACACATAAACTGAGAACACACAATAAACCAAGACCACGCCATGACAAGCTAAATTTTTCCCCAAATCAACTTAAGGTTAGAGACTTCGAATGATATGTGTTGTGGTTATTAATGGTACCAAGTACATTCAGTCATTTGGTTAATGTATATATAATGATATATATTATTATACTTGAGTGGAAGTTATGAATATAAGTGAAATTGATTGCTTAATGATATTTTGGCTTTGTAAAAGAAGTATTTATTACTTGGGTTGATTTCATAAGCATTCGGTCAAGGTGTGGATTTTGTATAAGAATGAAATATCATGAATGAATGTGGTAGGTTAAGAACAAATATATTCATATCAGAGTGGTTCGGTTAAATTTATTATTGAGATAGTTATATTATCAGTTTGTTTATTTGCTTATAGCTTACTAAGCTATAATAGCTTATTGTGTGAATGTTTATTTCTGTTTTATAGATTCTTTTTGGAAAGTCAAGTTACAAGCATCACACTATCTACTATTTTGGGTACCTTTATAAGTTAAATTCGAATTATGACATGTATAGGCTAAAGTGTGTTTTGGGATGGTAAATTTTGTTTGTGTATAAAGCCATGCGAAATTGGCTAATTAATATGTTTGAATTTAAATATGCTAGGCATGGTCTATGTTAATTATGGTTATAAGTTGCATGCTGTGTATGCTCATTATATAAGGTAAATGTTGGATGTTTGGACAGGGAGCAATGGTTTTAAACGGTTTGTGATTGTTTTGACTATGATAATTCATAAGTGAAACATGCTCATGAACTTAGTAAAAAAAATGTTTTTTTATTTTATTTAATAAGGTAATACTTATGGCTTGGTATTTTTATTTTTGATTTTGAAAAGGGTTAAAGCTCATAATGATATATTATTTATTTCGTAAAATGTAAATGTACAAATGGTGTGTGGATAATTGTTTTCATGATTGGATAGTTGATCAACTTGAATGAGGTATTTTATACAATTGTATTTCGGCATGTATGTTCATGAAAAATTTAGAAATAGACTATATATATGATTTACTTAGTAGGAATTCTAATATATGAGATGGGCATATAATATGTTGGATTTAATTAAAGTCATGCATGTGTACTTGCATTTAAATATGATTGCAGTAATGATGATGTGATACGCATGAATTTAGTAATGCATATTACCGTATCAATCAAATAGAAATATGTACGTTTAAATTTTCATGAGTGTGATTACTTATGTAAATTTACTGGTCATATATATATAAGTTCGTAAATTTGTATAAATCATTTATATTAGTCGAATGGACTAGAAAATGAAATGAGTTTATTTATAACCGAAAGTTAATATTATTTGGTAATGATGTGTGATATATATATATATATATATTAGAGATTCGTATAAATTGTCATTTTATTAGTGTCGCATATATGAAATTGTTCTTGTGATATGTATGCTATTAATACATGTGAACGATATACCCAAATATATCGATGATATGAAATGTTCAAATCAAGAGTTATAATAGCTTTTGATTTAAATCTTAGTCAATTTTCGAGAAATATTCATGCGATTATAAAAAATGTTTTATTTAATTGTTCGGAATTGCGTTTTATTCTGTAATGCCTTATGATCCTATTCCGGCGACGGATACGGATTAAAGGTGTTACAGCTTTTGACAGACAAAAGTCTTATGCCGATTTGAAATGTCGAGACATTGAATATTCAATTGGAGACAAGGTATTTCTTAAAGCTTCTCCATGGAAGACAGTATTGAGATTTGGTCGGAAAGGTAAATTAAGTCCACATTTTATCAGGCCGTATTAAATAGTGGAAAGAATTGGACCAGTTGCATATCGATTGATTTTACCTTTTGAATTACAAAAGATTCATGATGTTTTTCATGTTTCGATGCTTCAGAAATATAGATCAGATCCTTCTCATATAATTTCTACAGAAGATATTGAAGTTCGACCTGATCTATCCTATGAAGAAGAGCCGGTTCAAATTTTAACACGGAAAGTGAAAGAATTAAGAAATAAAAAGGTTCCTTTAGTGAAAGTCCTATGGAGAAATCATAATGTTGAAGAAGCAACTTGAGAACCAGAGGAAACTATGAGAGCACAATATCCACATCTCTTCTTAGGTAAATTTCGAGGACAAAATTTATTAAGGGGGAGAGAAATGTAATGACCCAAAATTCAAGGGCACCGAAAAAGTGAGTTATAGGGCCTCCGTCTTAGTGAAATACGTTCGAAAATAATTATTAGAAATATTTATGAGCCTAGTGGTGTGTCTAATTAGGTTTTAATTAGGTGAATTTAGCTTACTTTAGAGTAATTAGTAAAAAGAACTAAATTGAATAAGGGGTAAAAGTTTAATTCTAAAGTAATGGAAAATAAAAAAGATTAAAATGGTAATTAAAGCATTTACAAAAGTTGAGGCGGCATATATGTATTAAATCTAAGATTTTATTTAGGTTATATTTAAATATCATATATAATTATTATAATTATTAATTAACATTATGGTTTTATATTAGATTATTATTATTAGTATTATTATTAAATAAATTAAATAGTAGATAATTGTATGGTAATAAAAATATACATGTGTAAAAATTACATTGGTACATTTGTAATTTAAATACTTAATTACTTATAATTTAAGTAAAAGATATTTGTTAATTAAATAATTAAATTATTAAAATTATGAGATTTTTGTTTGAGAAACAAACTAAATAATAAAAATTGTAATAAAATTATTGGTACAAATGTAAAAATAAATATGTATCCAATTGTAATATTACTATTTGTTATTAAAATATATATTTATTAAATTAATTAAATATAAAATATAACATAAAAGAAATAAAACAAATGAAACGTAAAAGAAGAAGAAAGGAAAGAAAGTTACAGATAGCATTCGAAATAGGGGAAAGAAAAGAAGAAAAAGAAAGAAAAAGGGAAAATAGGGTTTTTGAAGCTTGGAGTTAATTTGGTAAGTCAATTTAGTCCTTTTTAGTTAATTTTGATGTTTTAGAAGCTTTAAAATAAGATTTTGATGAAATTAAGTTGATAGTTCAAGAGTTCATATGTTTCCAAATAGGGTTCATGTTGGACAAATTATGGAATTAGGGATTTAATTGAATGAATTCTAAGTTAGAATTGATTAAGGGATTAAATTGTAAACTAGGCTATAAGTTTTATGTTGTAGGGACTAAATTGAAGAATTTAGAAATTAGGAAAATATGCTGGAAATTTAGTAGTTAAGTTTGAATTTGGACAAAATTTGAATAGAAATGGAGAGTGTATTAAATTAAGAAAGTAAGTAAGTTTAGTTAGGATTAAATTGGGAATAAGATAGGAATTGTTTAGAAATTCAATTAATTATTTTAATTAGTGTTGTAATTAATAGTATAATTATTTTAATTTTCATAGCTAACAAAAAACCAGAGTTATCGGCTCAAAAGGGAAAGGAGAAGATTACCGAGGAGTAAATCAAGAATTTTGTGTTTGTATTACTATAATTCAAGTTATTTATTATTAAGTATTAATTTTAAATTTATTTATTTTATAGTAAGTAAATATTGAGGTAAGTAATTTTATTGAATTCAATTTAGAAAATTGAATTTAGAAAATTGAATTGAATGAGAAATACGTGTTAGTATTACTATAATTTGAATTTAATTATTATTAATTTTGAATTTTGAATTTAAATGTAAGCTTTGGGAAAGGAGAAGAATTGAGAAAAATGGCAACAACATCGAAGAACATGTATGTTTTCTACAGGCAGAAGAAGAATAACTCTGCCTCTATCGGAAAAAAATCAACTAAAAACCCATCTCCCAAACACGCTGCTACTTTCGGTTTTGATATCACCCAACCCCTTACTCTTGTTTCTCATGGCGGTTCACTCGATCTCAAAGGTCACTCTCTTTTCCTTTTCTTTCCGGAAATGGATATTTACAAAAAGCTAAAATTATTGTTTCTTTTCTCTGAGGGGAACAAATGATTTTGATGAACAAGAGCAACTGTTAAGGCAATTTGATATGAACATGGCATACGGGCCGTGTGTGGGGATAACGCGGCTGGATCAGTGGAAAAGAGCTCAAAGAATGGGGCTAAACCCTCCTAAAGAGATTGAAAGCCTTTTGAAAGATGGGAAAGTAAAGTTAGAAAGTTTATTTGATGGTCGTGTTTAGTTAATTAGCAGGTATCATAATAGTAGTATTATGTATGTTTAGCTGAAATCAGACAGTTTCTAGCTGTGCTTCTGGTTGGGTGTTTTTAAATGTTTTGATGAACCTGAAAAGTTGTTTTGGTCTTAATCCATGTGGGATTTTATGAAATTTGCACTAGCATTGCTTGTTGTAGTATGAGTGAGTTATTTGGCTATTCCAAGCTCGGATTCTAAATCCCTTTTCCTAACAACTCCTTGGTGAATTAAAATTGATCTTAGTTGCTTAAAGAAAGAAAATTACGAAAAATTTTCCGAAATATTCGAACAAGTCCCGTTTTACTTTTAATACGTGTTTTGGGCTTCGAGAGTCCAATATAGGGACTTAATTGTTAAATTATACTATGAAAGTTATATTAATTGTAAATTATTTGTAAGTTGTCTGATATGTTTGGTAATGCCTCGTAACCCCGTTTTGGCGACGGTTCGGGGTTAGGGGGTGTTACACAGCAGTATCACTTTTGCACTTTTAAAAAATAGAGTATTCACACACCAATGTTTTGAAATATTTTGAAAGCCCTTTCCAGTAGAGAAAACCTACTATTCTTTGCCTCGTGGCATGTATTCAAGAATGCCCACCAATTGCTTCCCTATGAAAAAGTTGGAAGATGGCCCTTCTTAATTCCAACAGGTTCCCCACAATTACTTTCCCTTTCCTTCAAAGAATGTACCATCCCAAGAGTATTTAGGGTGGGAATGAGGTTGTTGTTGTACCTCCTTACACGTTTTTTGCAAAATGGGATCTTTTTTACTGGTTTGTATGATTATTCCCATAGCTCAGAGTAAGATAAAGTACTGCTGCCTATACACTAAAATAATTGGCCTTAACAATACACAGTTTTCTTGAGAGAGCATCAACAACAATATTTTGGATCCCCCTTTGATAAATGTTGGAGTAATCATACCCCAACATTTTGGCAACCCACCTCTGTTGAAAAGGGGTGATTGCTTTCTGTTTTGAGAGAAACTTCAAGCTTTGGTGGTCTGTTTTAATTAAAAATTGTCTTCCTACTAAATATGGATGCCATTTTTTAACTGCTAGAAGGGTTGCGAGCATATCTTATCATATATAGATAGAGCCTGATGGTTGATGCCTAAAGCTTTGCTAAAGAAAGCTACTGATTTCCCTTGTTGCTAAGGTATTGCCCCAACTCCTATACCACTGGTATCAGTCTCCACACAAGAAAGTTTCTGAAAATCAGGCAGACTCAACACTAGTGCTTGACAAATGGATTCTTTAAGCTCTTGAAAAGCCTTCTGCATCTCTTCAGTCCACTGCCATATAACATTTTTCTTCAATAAATTGGTATGTGGTTTGGCTAGAACTCCATAACCCTTGATAAACCTTCTATAATACCCTGACAGTCCCAAGAAGCCTCTCAATTCCTTGATGGATTGTGGTGGAGGCCAATTAAGAACCCCTTCTACCTTGGAGTGCTCACTATGCCACTAGAAATGACATGGCCTAGATACTTCATTTGACTAGTGCCAAACTAATATTTGCTCATTTTTGCAAATAACTGGTTATTTCTCAACAGCTGCAATACTTCCCTCAAGTGTTGTAGGTGCATTGTCCAGTCCTTAGAATAGACTAAGATATCGTCAAAGAACACCAAAATCGACTTCCTAAGAAAATTCATGAAGACATCATTCATTTAGGATTGAAAACTGGATGGCACATTTGTGAGTTCAAATGACATTACCATAAACTCGTAATGTCCTTCATGAGTTTGAAAGGTTGTTTTGTGGATGTCTTTGTCCCACATCTGAATTTGATGGTACCTTGACCTTAGGTCCAATTTAGAGAAAATAGTGGCCTGGCCTAGTTCATCCAAAAGCTTCTCAATCACAGGGATGAGGAACTTATCTTTTATGGTGATTTGGTTGAATTCTGTAGTCAATACACAGTCTCCAACTCCTATCCTTCTTCTTTACCATGACCACAAGAGAAGCAAAAGGGCTATTACTATCTTGAATTATCCCAGTCTACTTCATTTCCTGGATGAACTTCTCTATCTCTTCCTTTTGAACTACTAGATACCTATAGGGCCTCACATGTACAATTTTCCCTTCATCAACCAAAGGAATCCTATGATCTTGTAATCATGTAGGTTAGTCTAGTAAGTGGTTGAAATACATCATTTAATTCTGATAGAAGGGCTTGTATATCTGGTTGTAACTGGGCGTCTGGTAGGGTGAGACATATATGCTCACAAGTGGTCAGTAACATTTGACAAGGTCTATGGCCAGCAATGCTAAAACATTTAGATAGCTGGTTGCCTAAAAGTAAATGCATGCTCCTAGGAACAATCTCTTGTAGAATGTACTGGTGCACCAAATACTTAAATTACATGATCAAAGAAGAGAAATTCCAAATGATGGAACCAAGAGACAACAACCATTGAATTCCCAGTACAATATCACATCCCTTAACTAGTAAGATTAAGAAACCAGTTAAGAAGTAGGAGCCCTGTGTTTCCCACTGAACAGATCAACAGATACCTTGAGTGGATAGTTTAACCCCATTAGCCACCATTATCTTCAGTGGAGGGGCTGGCTCAACTGGTAAATTAAGTCTCCTGACCAATTTGGCATCTATAAAGTTATGTGTGCTCCTCGAATCCACTAAAATGATCATTTCCATTTGATTGATAGATACTGAAATCCTCATAGTATTGTGCTCTTGAGATCTATTCAAAGCATGCAAAGACACCACTGGTGGTCTGATTTCAATGTCCTTGTCCATTATGTTCAGTTGTTCCTTGCACTCCAAGAAATCCTCAAAAGTTGGACTCTTAGGCTCACTTTCCTATTCAGGGTTAGCCTCAAGCAACAATTGATACATTTGAAACTTGACATATTTGTGCCCTGGTGTGTATTTAGTGGCACACCAAAAATAAAGACCTTTATTCCTTCTAACCTCTATCTCAGCCTGGGATAAGGATTTGATAGGAACTTTCTGTTGTGCACTTGTATTAGACTGTCCTATAGTTGTTAAGCACTTCCAAAATTTTGTAAAGGCTTGGAGATAGGTAAAAAAGTCTTTAGATGATTCGTCCCACTCTCCACAATAAAACTTTTCCACGAAGGTCTTAACAAAATACTTTCAACTTGCCTAGCCAATATATAACCATCTACGAGAGTTTGAGGTTTTAAAAGTCTTAGATATGGTCCTACATCAGGTTGCAAATTACTCATAAAGATGTTTAGAGCATGCACCTCAGGTAAGTGGATCTGGTTTAAAAGACTTACAAAATGATCGTGGTACTGGTCAACAGATCCTACTTGTTTGAGTGAGATCAATTCAGACATGAGATCCATATATGTGTCTGATACAAATCAATCCTTCAACCCTCTAGCATACGCCTCCCAAGCCAAATGAGGTAACTCTCCTTGCCTCTATACAAAGAAATGATACCAGTCCAGTGCTTTACTATCAAGATGTAGCATAACCACTCTAACTTTTGCTTGCTCACTTACTCCCTTAGCTTCAAAAAATTGGTCCAGCTTTGCCCACCAACCTTTGAAATCTGTTCCATCAAAACGAGGGCATTCCAGTTTATAAGCCTTTCCAATTGTGTCCATGAGGTTGATACGAGTTGGAGTTCCCATATTTGACAAATCTCCTGAAGGAGAAACAGCTAGATGCTCTTTTGTATAAATCCCAGGTGGGGAATTGCCCAATATGCCCTTGCCCTTGTTTATAGGCGTTCCACTAGCAGTGGGAGAAGAATGTGGTCCAAAATATTGCTCGAAAAGGGAATGAAGTTCAGTGCGAATCTCACATTTCAGTCTCATGAAACTCCTTAAGGCGTGAGTCATTCTTGGAATTAATCTCCATGTGCAGCTGAGACAAATCTTGTTGTATCTTGCTCATTTTCTTCTATAATCTGGTGGTGATTCCCTCATTGGCCATGAGAATCGTGTAGCTCTGATACCTTTGTTACAGTCAAAGAAAGAAAAATCCATTCGAGAGAAGAAGAATGGAAGAAAAATTTAGAAAGAAGGGGAAAAACGATAAAGCAAAAAACTGTATTATGAATTCATAAACTCCTTTACATAGTTTGTTTCTATTTTTAGTGTGTGTAATTGTCTTAGAAACAACCTGGCATCAACCCTCCAGGTGTTTCCAAAACGAATCATTTCAGTAAAGGATTAAAAACTCTAAATGCAATATTTTAATGTTTCAGCCTTTCCTCCATAAAAGACTCTATATAATTGCAATTAAAACAAGTAAAGAAAGGTAGTGTTTTACAATGTCATTTAAACTCACAAAAATAAAAAAAATGAAAAACATTTGCAGAAGTCGGTTAGTGTCTCGATCTTGTCCATAACATCTTCTCCTGGACAATTGCAATTATAGCCGCTGACAGCTACGGCTGATAATGAGGCTTCTAGCGGTGTTAGAGTTAGAAATCATAATCCCAGGACATCTTTGGCTGGCTTTGATCCCAGGCTTTGGAGAAAGGAGCCAATACCTTGAGGGAAATCAATAGCTTCTCTAATGCTAAAAAGGTTTCTTCACATTTGCATACCAGGATGTCTTTTTTTAAAAATATTATTTTATGTAAGGATTTGGACAAAGATGAATGAAGGTTACTCTGAAACTTGAGCAACAATGCTGTAAGTTTGCTGGAGAAAATAAATAGAATTGGACTTGGAGAGCAAGAAGGAAAACAAGAAAAGAGAGATTTTTTTGGATGAAATTCTCAAAATGATTTCATTAACATTGAATGAAAGCACAAAGATAATACATATACTGGACATTTAGCTGGTCAAATCAAAACAGATTGTCACCTAACATTACCTACTATCATTAAGTAACATTGGAACTTATGAAAACATTGGTTGCACACATAGATGTATTGATTTATCAATCCATCAGTACCTAATTATATTAAAACAATATCAAGTTAGTTCAAATCTGACTAAATTACAAAGAAATATTTAAGGTAACAAAATGAAATGAAATATAATAGCAGTAATATGCGTACTTCATGTGCTGTAAGTGCGGCTTGATCTGCTTCTTCATACTTCATGTGGTGTAAATGCAGTATGCAGGCCAATTTCAACACTCCTCCTTGGCTTGCATACTACATACTCCCATTTTAGCTCTCAAATGCAAGAATCTTGACACACTAAGGGGCTTTGTTAAGATATCAACATGTTATTCTTTAGAACTGCAATGAAACAACTTCACTTCTTAAGCTTGCTCCATCTCTCTAACAAAGTGAAATTTGATCTTGAAGTGTTTCGTTCTCCCATAGAACACTGGATTCTTTGCAATTGCAATAACATATTGGTTGTCACAATTGATCTTTGTTTCTTCCCTTTGGTGTAGATTCAAATCAGCCATGATTTTTCTTAGCCAAATGGGTTGGTTGATAGCTCCTGCAGCTGCCACATACTCTGCTTCAATAGTTGACTGAGCAACAACATTTTGCTTCCTTGAATTCCAGCAAAAGATGGCTGATCCTAGAGTAAAAACATACCTTGATGTACTCTTCATGTCATCTATTGATCCAGCCCAATCACTATCAGCATAACCAATTAATTTCATACTTTTAGCTTTGCTAAACAATATTCCATAGCTCAGTGTACTTTTGATGTACTTGAGAACTCTTTTGGCAGCTTGAAAGTGCTTTTCATTGCAACAATGCATGAATCTAGATAGCAGAGTCACAACAAACATGATGTCTGGTCTAGTGGCAGTTAGATATAGCAAACAACCTACCAAGCTCCTATAGACAGATTCACTAACCTTCTCAAAGTCACATTGGCTCGATAGTTTCTCTCCAATGGCAACAGGTGTCCTTATTGCCTTACAATTTTGTATGGAAAATTTGCTTAGAATTTTTGAGGCAAAAGCCTTCTGACTTAGGGAGATTCCATGCTGTGTTTAAGTCACTTCTATACTAAGGAAGTAAGACATTTGCCCCATGTAACACCCCCAAACTCGGCCTAGACGCTATGGCCGAATTTGGCGGCGTCACATGTCAGTGCTTTTAGAAAAACCTTATCAAGTTAAAAATCATTCAGTTTGTTATCTTTACTTAAGTTGTGAAAACTCTACTCCAATTATTAAGTGAAAACGTTTCATTAACGCGGAAGCTAAAAAATCATTAATTCATAAATAGTATGGCATGCTTATATGTAGTTATCAGATCATACGTCATGTTAGAACAGATATACAAAATCAGACAGATATACATGCTTGTACTAACATACTTTCGCATACAATGTAGTAATCAAACAGAGTATGGGGTCTAAGTAAAGCTTACCGCCCCTATAGTCAGGTCACAGTCAACTTAGGCGACCCGTGCAACCTTACAGAACATTTCATCAAAATTGGGCTCATACGCCCGTGTGGCCCATACGGCCCAAAATAGCTTTGCCCTGTAGATCAAACGGCCTGGCCCAGAATCCCACACTCTCGTGTGGTTCACCCGTATGTCCCACATGCCCGTGTGGCCTACACGGCCCAAATGGTCAAGCCTGTGCTTCGTACATGGCCTCGCCAGCCTCACACGGCCGTGTCTGTCGTGCCCGTGTGGCGCGCGCACAGTCTGGCTCGTCAGTCACACGCCTGTGTCTCGCAACGCATGCTATCACACGGGCAGTCTACACGCCCGTGTGGCGTCGACAGGCCACTTTTTGGCTTTTGTCGAAACTTATTTTTTGCTTAATCGGAGTACACACCTGGCTTGTTTTCGCTGTTAATCTAACCACGAGTACTCCAAAGCCTAAAATCAACAATACTAAGCCTAATATCAGTCACTTAAATCGACTTCCTTAAGAACGGACAAAATCCGAAAGAGAGATCTACTTACCTTCAACGAATATGGTGATTCCTTGCTGTTTAGAATCCCGATTAAAGATTTATAAAACCTTGAACATCCCCTAAACATTAACCAAAACCTTCTTAAACGATCTCCAAAGAAAATCACGGAACTATATTTAAGCCATACTTATCGAATCGATGGAATCGCTAGCAATACACCTAAGCTTCTCGAAAGAGAAGAAAAATGAAAGAGAAGGGAAAAAAAAGAATGAAATTTTGATAGTAAGGGTTTGGGAAAAAGAGAAGAAGGCAGAAGACACTTTTGACAGAAAAGAGGAAAAAGAACTTTACCCATGAAGCTCTGACTTTTCCCTAAAACCCTCTACTCAGAATTTTAAGAAAGCCCAACGTTTAACCGAAACTTGCAACAAAAATAATCCCTTAGCCACTACAGAGATTCGAACTCAGGACCTTGAGCAACTGACACTCCACTTAACCACTAGATTAGCAAGCCCATTCTGTTAAGTTTTTACAAACAATTCCTTAAAAGTCCACTGACCTAAAGTTAGGCTTTTTCCAAATAAAACTCAAAATTTTGTCCAAGTTAAACCTTGAACCTGGGACCTCCCAAACACACCCTAGAGCACATAACCACCTAAACCAACAATCTTTTAAGCCAAAATATCACAAAACAAGAGTTCAGATACTTCCATGCCCAACAATCACAAAAGCTGAAACTATAAAAATTTGGGGTGTTACAACTCTACCCCCTTAAAGAAAATTTGTCCTCGAATTTTACCTGATCAGAAAAGGTGAGGATACTGTTGACGCATCGAATCCTCTGGCTTCCAAGTAGCCTCCTCCGTGCTATAATTCTGCCACAGCACCTTCACTAAAGGAAAAGATTTCCTACGTAGAACCTTGATATCGCGATCAAGATTCTGAATCGACTCCTCCTCGAACATTAGATCTGGTCTAATCCCAATCTCCTCCACAGGCACAATGTGAGTAGGATCAGAGCGATAGCGTTTCAAAATCGACACGTGAAATATGTCATGTATACGATCGAACTCTAGAGGTAGCTCCAACTGATATGCGACTGGCCCTACTCATTTCAGAATTCGGTACGACCCAATAAATCTAGGATTCAGCTTGCACTTACAATCAAACCTCAGAACCTTTTTCCATGGCGAGACTTAAGAAAAACCATGTCTCCCACAGAATACTCAATGTCCTTCCTTTTTAAATTTGCATAGGACTTCTGTCTATCAGAAGCTGCTTTCAGTCGACCCCGAATCAACTGGACCTTATCCTCAGTCTCTGATACTAACTCTGGACACAGAATACGTTGCTCACCTAACTCAGTCCAGTACAAAGGAGTGCGACACTTATGATCATAAAGTGCCTCATACGGTGCCATCTGAATACTAGACTGATAGCTGTTATTGTAAGCGAACTCTGCCAATGGAAAGTTTTCCTCCCAACTACCACAAAAATTCATGACACAACCCCTCCTGGATCACCCTCCCTGACTGACCATCTGTCTGAGGATGAAAAGTGGTGCTGAAGTCTAGACGAGAACCCAAAGCCTCATGAAGTTTTTGCCAAAATCGAGACGTAAAATGAGGATCCCTATCGAAGATGATTGAAACATGAACCCATACAACCTCACTATCTCGGAAATGTAGAGCTTAGCTAGCTTTTACAAGGAAAAGTCTGTCCTAATCGGAATGAAATGTGCAGACTTGGTCAATCGATCCACGACGACCCAAACAGAATCCTTCTTAGTGGGTGTCAAAGGTAACCCACTAACGAAGTCCATTGTTACTCGCTCCTATTTCCACATCGGTATCTTTATTGGGTGTAGCAAACCTGAAGGTAACTGATGCTTTACTTTAACCAGTTGACACGTCAAATAATGAGCAACAAAGTTTGTCACCTCATGTTTCAACCCGGCTACCAGTACAACTCTCGATGATCCTTATACATCTTGTTTCCACCAAGATGCATAGCGTAAGGACTACTATGCACTTCCCGCAGAATCGACAGCCTCAAATCCTCATCATTAGGTACACAGATCCTATCTCAGAAATGCAATACCCCATCACTATCAGTCCTAAAATCAGTAGTAGTTCCAGCCTCAACCTGACGATATCGCAACTCAAGAGACTTATCTCCTAACTGCTTATCCTTAATCCGATTCAACCATGACAGTCTAACCTGCAACTCAGCCAGAAGACTCCCATCGTTATAAAGACTCAGTCCAGCGAACATCGCCCATAAATCGGTCCGAACCCTACAGCTCAACGCATCTGCCACCACATTGGCTTTACCTAGATAGCACTCGATAACACAGTCATAATCCTTAAGTAGCTCCACCCAGCGACATTGTCTAAGATTTAACTCCTTCTGATTTAGGAGATATTTGAGGCTCTTGTGATAAGTGTAAATGATATACTTCTCACTGTACAAGTAATGCCTCTAGATCTTAAGAGCAAAAACCATCGCTGCCAACTCTAAATCATACGTCAGATAATTAGCCTCGTGAGTCTTGAGCTGACGAGATGCATACGCCACCACTTTACCATCCTGCATTAAGACGCAACCCAAACCCGCATGTGACGCATCACTGTAGACCACGAAATCCTTGCCAGACTCAGGTTGTATCAAAACTGAAGCTCGAGTAAGAACCGTCTTGAGCTTCTCAAAGCTCTCCTACTGAGCGTCAATCTAAATGAAGGGGACTTTCTTATGCAGCAAATTAGTCAACAGCGCTGCTATCAACGAGAACCCCTCTACGAATCGTCGGTAATATCCTGCTAGTCCTAGAAAACTGCGAATCTCCGACACTCTCTTTGGCTGTTTCCAATCCAACGCAGCCTCAATCTTATGAATCAACACGAATCCCCCAGCAGACACCGCATGTCCCAAAAAGGTTACTTCTCGAAGCTAGAATTCAAACTTACTGAACTTCCCATATAGCTGTTTCTCATAAAGAACCTGCAGAACCACTCGTAGATGCATATTGTTCTTGTCGAAGCCATTTTTTTGGAAATGGGGATCGACTTCACATTTTGAAAATGAAGACGAACAGAGGAGTCGCCACCAATCCTTTTTGATGAGGTGTGATCGGGTCACCTCAAATTAATCATTTTAATAAAATTTAGGATTTATTAAAAAGATAATTTTTGGTCTACGAAAATCAAAAAATGAGTTCGGGAGTCGGTTACACATGAGGAAGGATAGCACCCTCGATACGCCCAAAAATTGGTACCCAGTTGATTAATTAGTGTCTTAGTGTCGAAAGTTAAAAAACTTGAAAGACTTCAAAAAAACGATCTTTCTTTTTGTAGAAAACTCGAATGTTAAAGACCTTCTCATCTTTGAGTAATAAAATGTCATATCCAGTAAGTTAGGATACGACATCTCGAAATTTTGAGAGTGAGCTTGCCTTTTATTTAAAATTTTTGTATTTTAACCTTTTTGAAAGGATATTCGATTATTTGGGGTAAACGAGGAAAATCAAACTTTCGAACTTTCAAATACCGAACATTGCCTTTATTTACAAAAAATCTTATTTCGAAGGTAACAAGATGTCATATCCAGTGAGGTAGGACAGAACACCTCGTATCTCTGAAAATAAGGACTTTTATTCGAAAACCCGTATTACGATTTAAAAGAATATTCTGTAATTTAGGTTAAATAAGAAAAACTGAAACCCAGTAAGTTAGGGCACGATTACCTCGAATTTCTTAGGGCACGATTACCTCGAATTTCCAAATATGGAATATTGCTTTTATGAAAGAGTTATTTTAATGTATCGAGTAAAAAATATGACGTGATTTATAGTGACATATAAAAACAAATTATGGTACTAATACATATAATAACATAATAATAGGAGCGGCAGTGTCGATAACAATAATATGAGCAATTATAAAAAGCTGAAATAAAGGCAATGCCAGTGATAAAAAAATGTAAAACAAACGCATAAGGAAAATGAAACTATCAAATACATAAGAAAATAAAAATATAAAACATGGCAAAATAGAAATGACAATGATAATGAAAACGATAATAATAATAATAGTAGCAAAAATAATAATACTAATGATAATAATAACAGTAATAATAAAAATATTAATATTAGTATTAATAATAACGATAATAGTAATAGAAAATAACAATAAAAACAATATAGTAATAGTAATAAAAGTAAAAATAATAGTAATAATAATGGTAATAATGAATAGTAATAATACAAATAATAAATAATCTAAAGTTTGAAATTATTTACAAAGATATAAATAAAACAAATGATGAAATGATAGTAATAAGAGTAATGATATATAAATAAGATAAGTGTGGTAAATATATATATATATATATATATGATTAGTTGATATAAAAATAATAACGTATAAGTAAATACAAAAACAAAAGAAAATGTAATAAATAATGATAGTAATAATACTTTAGTAATAATAATAATAATAATAATAATAATAATAACAAAAATAGTAATAATGTATTAAATGGTAAAAGAATAATAGTAACAATAACTTAAAAAATTATAATAGTAATAAAATAAGATTATAATAATAATATTAATAAAATAAACATAAAAAGATAGTAATAATAATAATAGAGAATAACAATACATTAATGATAATAATATATGTTAATAACAATAATATATAAAAATAGGAAATAATAATTTACTAATAAGAATAATAAATAGGCTAATAATAACAATAGTAAGAATAATAATAATAATAGTAATGGTAATAACATAATAATAATAATAATAATAATAATAATAATAATAATAATAATAATAATAATAATAATAATACATTAAGTTACAATAGTAAAGTAATAATAGTGATAATGATAATATACTAGACAATAATAGTGAAATAATAAGTAATAATAATAGATTAAATTGGCTAATTTAATTAAAATATTGAAAATAACAAAAAAAAGGGATTAAATTGAACCTAAAATGAAAGTTCAGGGCCAATTTGGAATAAAAAACAAAGAATAGGACCGGTTTGGGCGCACAGATAATGAGGGAGGACCAAAATGGGCAATATCCCATCCTCCCAAAACGCACAGCACCAAGAGGGACCGAAATGAAACAAAAACAAAATTTTTGGGAAAAATTAAAAATACGAAAGATTTAATTATAAAACTATAAAAAAGCAGAAGGGCTAAAAGTGCAATTAGCCCTTCCATTAGAAAACAAGCGGATCTTAAGCGGTTATGGACCGGGTTTCGGGTCAGAGGCCAAAACGACGTCCTTTTGGCCTCTGAAATCAATCCCCAAAACGGAGTCGTACGGGGCCATTATATAAGTCAATATTTTGTCAAAAATTTCATTTTCCCCTCTTTACAAAAAAAAAAAAAAACAAACCTTAAGCAACTGACACTCCACTTAACCACTAGACTAGCAAGCCCATTCTGTTAAGTTTTTACCAACAATTCCTTAAAAGCCCACTGACCTAAAGTCAGGCTTTTTCCCAATAAAACTCAAAATTTTGCCCAAGTTAAACCTTGAACCTGGGACCTCCCAAACACACCCAGAGCACATAACCACCTACCCAATAATCTTTTAAACCAAAATATCACAAAACAAGAGTTCAGATACTTCTATGCCCAACAATCACAAAAGCCGAAACTATAGAAATTTGGGGCGTTACACCCCAAATCTGACATCTCGAACACCTGTTCCATCTTGGCTTTAAAATCAGCCAGCATTTCATGATTTCCTCCAGTTACTAGCATGTCATCAACATATAGAGACACTATCAGTTGAGTTTCACTACCTTGCTTCTTCACATACAAGGTAGGTTCACTAATGCTTCTTTCAAATCCAAGGCTAGCTAGATAGCCATCGATCTTGCTATACCAATCTCTTGGTGCTTGTTTTAAGCCATACAAGGCTTTCTTCAGTTTGTACACCTTGTCCTCTTCACCAATAACTTTGAAACCTTCAGGCTGCTCAACATAGATCTCCTCATCAAGAAAACCATTGAGAAATGCTGATTTTGCATCAAGCTGATGAATTTTCCATTGCATTTATGCTGCTAAGGCAACTAGCAGCCTTATGGTGTCAAGCCTAGCTACTGGTGCAAAGGTCTCAAAGTAGTCAATGCCATACTTTTGGCTGAACTCTTTTACAACCAGCCTTTCTTTCAGTTTGTTCAAGCTTTCATCAGCATTGTGCTTGGCTCGAAACACCTATTTCACCCTAATGACATTTCTATTTTTTGGTCTCTCAACTAGCTTCCAGGTCTGATTCTTTTCAATCATTCTGATTTCATCAGCCATTGCCTGTTTCTAGCCTTTTGAGCTTCAGCCTCTTCAAAGCATCTTGATTCAACTACAGCCACTTGAGCTCTTTCATAAATCTCAGCCAATGGTCTAGTGCCTCTGACTGGTTCATCATTTATGTCTAATTCAGGCTCATCTTGAACACCTTCAAACTAGTCTGTCACTAGGTTTTCAACAACACATTCTGGCTCATTCTTGTCCTAATTCCAGCTTGAATTCTCATCAAAGAATACATCTCTACTCACAAGCACTTTGTTGCATAAAGGATCTAGGATTCTGTAGCCCTTCTTCATAGTACTATAGCCCACCAAGACACCAGGTTGAGCCTTCTTGGTTAGCTTGTCTTTTTTTACTGCTGGAACATGAGCATAGCAAGTGCATCCAAAGACTCTTAGGTGAGCTAGTGATGGTCTGAACCCAAACTAGGTCTCGAATAGAGTTTTCTGAGCCAAAGCCTTGTTTGGGAGCCTGTTTTGGAGGTATACAGCAGTGTTAACTGCCTCAGCCCACAATATTTTGGGCAAATTCTTCTCAAACAATAAACATCTGGCCATATCCATCAGGCTTCTGTTCTTTCTTTCACTTACACTATTCTGTTGAGGTGTGTAGGTGTTGGTGAGCTGGTGCTTGATGCCTGCCTCATCACAAAAGGATTGAAACTGAGCTGAGGTGTACTCGGTTCCATTATCAGACCTTAGAGTCTTGAGTTTGCATCCTGATTTTGTTTCTGTTGCAGCCTTGAACTTCCAAAACACTGAGGCCACTCATACTTATGCTAGATGAAGTAAACCTAACAATGCCTTCAGTAATTAGCAATGAATAAGATGAAATATCTACTGCCATTCAAAGATAGTGTCTTCATAAGGCCACACACATCAGCGTGGACTAGCTACAATCTTTCAGAGGCTTTCTAGGATTTGTTTGAAGAAAATGGAAGTCTGGCTTGCTTTCTTAGTTGGCAAACTTCACAGACCTCTTCTTTCTCAACTGAATCAGAAAAGTTTTCAACCAGGTCATCTTTGGTTAGCTGAGCCATTGACTTGTAGTTAGCATGGCCAGGCTTTTTGTGCCACAGCTTGGATTCATTTGAAACAGCTGTGTAGATGTTATATAACCTTTGTTCCAATCAACAACAAAGCTTTTGTCAGCCATGGTCATTGACATGAGTTTGGATCCACTTGGATCACTGATTAAGCAATCCTTGCCTTTGAACACTACAGGATAGCCTTTTTCTAGCAACTGAGCTATACTGAGAAGGTTTCTATCAATTTCAGGCACCAACAGGACATTTGAAATAAGTTTAGTACCTGTAGGAGTGTCAATCAACATATCTCCTTTGCCTTCAGCTTTGATGAAGTGTCCATTTCCAACCTTCACTTTTGCTTTGATGCTTCTATCAATTGACTTGAAGATGGTAGCATCATGAGTCATGTGGTTTGTGCAACCACCGTCTATCAACCATCCCTTTGTGGCCTTTTCTTTAGTAGCTGAGCAAGAAACTACAAGGATTTGCTCTTCTTGGTTACTGCCTTCCTCTGTCACTTGAGCTTCAGCTCTTGGCTGCTGAGGTTGTTTTTGTCTCTACTTGCCTTTGTTTCTGTAGACTTTCTTAGCATGACCTATCTTTTTTCAAAATTTGCACTACACATCAGGCCTAAACCAACATACTTCACCCATATGACTTAGCCTTCTACAGCGTGGGCAGGTTGGATATCTTCTTACACCATCTGCTCTAGGCTTGTCTTTCTAGGTTTTCTTCCCTTTTTATGCAGAGGAGCTCAAGGCTGGTCTGCTTTTGGCTTGGAAGGCACCTTCTTGATGCTCCTCTAGTCTATTGGCTCTCTTTTGCTCTTGAGCAAAAAGAGTATTGATCAACTCTATCAATGGGAGGCTAGTCAGCTCTCTCGAGTCTTCAAGAGATGATATCTTTGCCTTATACCTTTCAGGTAAGGTTGAGATCACCTTCTCCACAATTCTTACTTCACTGAACTGTTCTCCAAGTAGTCTAATATTGTTTACCACAGCCATGATTCTGTCTGAGTATTGCTTTACTGTTTCTTCCTCCTTCATCTTCAATTTTTCAAAATCCCTTCTCAAATTCAGTAGCTATTGCTGCCTTTTTCTTTTAGTCCCTTGAAACTCCTCTTTCAGCTTATCCCAGGCCTACTTTAGTGATTCACAGGCCATGATCCTTGTGAAGATCACATTAGACACACTATTTTGAATGCAAGACACGACTTTGTGTCTTTTGGTTCTTTTATCTGCATGCTACCTTATCTGAGCCACTGTTGGTTTGGCTCTTACAGGTGCTGGTTCAACATCTCAGTTGACAACCTCCCATGAATCGAATGCCTGCAGGTAGGTCTTCATTTTGACCACCCATATGTGGTAGCCCTCTCCATTGAAGACTGGTGGTGCAGCTGGTGAAAAACTTGAGGAAAACATGGTTTTAGGGAATGAAAAATAATCGGTCCATTAAGAAATGAGCTCTAGATACCAATTGTAGGGATTTGGACAAAGATGAATGAATGTTACTTTGAAACTTGAGTAACAATGCTGTAAGTTTGCTAGAGAAAATAAACAAAATCGGACTTGGAAAGCAAGAAGGAAAACAAGAAAAAAAGAGAGTTTTTTGGATGAAATTCTCAAAATGATTTCATTAACATTAAATGAAGGCACAAAACCAATACATATACCAGACATTTAGTTGGTCAAATCAAAACATATTGTCACCTAACATTACCTTCTATCACTAAGTGATATTGGAACTTATGAAAACATTACTTGCACACATAGATGTACTGATTTATCAATTCATCAGTACCTAATTACATCAAACAATATCAACTTAGTTCAAATCTGACTAAATTACAAAGCAATATTAGTTCAAATCTGACTAAATTACAAAGCAATATTTAAGTTAACCAAAATAAAATGAAATACAATAGCAGTAATGTGCTTCAGCAGCTGCATGCATACTTCATGTGCTGTAAGTGCGGCTTGATCTGCTTCTCCATACTTTATGTGGTGTAAATGCGGTATGCAAGCCAATTTCAACATTTTCGCTTGTTTTAGAGGAGGGTTGAGTTATACGTTTCCTATTTGGTTATTCATTTTGTGATGCTAATTGCTTCTTGTTGTTGTAGGCTTTTGAACTTATGAAGAAGCAAGAAGAGACAAGGCAGGCTGAGGTCGCTGCAAGAGCTGCAAAGTTTAAGGCAATGCAAGCCCAAGCTGAAACTGTAAGATCTCTTCTGGAATCCTCTCCTTATGTTTGTACCTTGACGGTTAATTAATTAATATAGATGTTGGTTTAGAGATTAAGTTTGAAATTGCAAATTGTTCCTTAATAACATCAAGGCCAATTTACTCGATTGTATTTATAAGGTTGGGGATAGTGACATTATTAGCCTTATTGTGTGCTTTTCCCATTTATTTCTAATCTTCCTTCTGAATGTTATGTTGCATATGGAACTGTTTATTATGGTGATGTTATTTTCTTAATTCTTGAACACCTACTTGATTGCTGGGCAGGAGAGACAAAGGGTAATATATGATGAACAGAAGAAGCACTACAGGAAAATAGACTTTTAGCGGCGCTTTTTTTAGCCTTTAGCGGCGCTTCTAGCGCCACTAAAACTTTTAGCGGTGCTTTCTAAAACACCGCAAAAAATTTGCTATATGTAACATACAAAATTTGTGGCGTTTATTGAAAAAACGCCGCTAAAGGTCAGGCTTTTAGCGGCATTTTTGGAAAAGCGCGCTAAAGGTCTAGGCTTTTTTGGCGTTTTTGGGAAAAGCGCCGCTAAAGGTCTAGGCTTTTTAGCGGCGTTTTTGGTAAAGCGCTAAAGGTCAAGGCTTTAGCGGCGTTTTTGGGTAAAGCGCCGCTAAAGGTCAAGGCTTTTAGCGGCGCTTGTGGGAAAAGCGCCGCTAAACGTCAAGGCTTTTAGCGGCGCTTTTTTTACAAACGCCGCTAAATTTGGCAGATTTGTGGTATTTTTTTTCACCAATATACAGCCCTTCCTGCATTAAAATCCAACCAAATACAACAAATATCATATAAAATGCAGCCAAAAACAACAAATTTAACATAAAAAATACAACCAAAAATATTAATTCTAAATGATATATGATATAATTAATAATAAAGTATAATTTAAAATATTTTTACAATAATGTTAAACGTGACAAAACTTAAAAACATTCTTACAATAAGAAAACTAATGTCTAAGACGGCGGCTTTTGCGATTGTTGAAACATATGCATCAACCGTGTTCGCTTGCATCCGAGCTATCCGGTCTCTTAACCTCGAACTTGACTTGAGCTCGACTTTGGAAGGCATGTATTCTTGGGAGCCGGATCCAAAATATTGGGTCGAGGTAACACGGATCCTTGAAATCGAACCCGACCATACCTTCGGGACCCAAAACTTGGTGATAATTACATTATCAATGTTCTCAAGATTAACAGAACTATCACTCGAAGCAATCGCTTCATATTCGCCTTCTTCTCCTTTAGTTTCTCCTAAAAATCAATTAAAGAGTTAGAAACGAAATATATAATAAAAAGAAATGCAACATAACTTAACATTTTTAAAACTACTAATGATGAATTGAATTAAACAATTATAATTAAAGATTATAAATATTTGAAATAAATCAAATATTATTAAGTGAATATACCATAATTTCTCCACTTGGATGTCATAGGAGATCCATCTTTCTTCCTATGCGTAATCTCAAAAAGCTGAAGGCGTCCAACTTTTTGTCCGGATTTGACTTCCTACAATATAGTAGTAAGAATATTATTTAATAACAGAAAGTTATTAATATTTGAAAGAATTAATAAATTCATAATACCTCGACCTCAGCTACAGAAGCAAAACTTCTCAACCCTACCGTGTGCGTGAATTTTTGTTTTTGCCTGCTGCTTGTTCCAACACGCTCACGGTCCTACATAATAAAATTATTATTACGTATATAGTAAACACTATATATAAGAGTTTGGAAATACGCAATACCTCTCTTTTCTTTGAATTCCAAAATCTAACCGCATCTTCCCATTGATACCTCAGCATTCCTGGCGGAACATTTCTCAGTTTTTCCTCGAGGCTTATGTCTTTCTTAAAATATTGTTTCTTTAAAGTGCTTTTATTGTCTCTCCATCTTTTACCTAATGCCTTCTTGATTTAATCATCGGAGACTTCTAAAGCAAATCTCTCCTAAAAAAACATAAGTTTAGAATGTAAATATAAATGAAACTTAAACCAAAGTATTATAAATTGCATTCACATTTTGTTACCTTAATATTAGCGAGAGCTGGTTTTTGTTACTATCGGGCATGTGATGCCATGATTAAGTAGTTGATGGGCAACATATTTGCATTTCGTGCTAAAATGCCCAAATAGCCTCGCTAAAAGTCGAGCTTCAGATCCAACAGTGACCATGAGTATTTCTACTTACTTTAACACGTTCGACGGGATCTAAGTCGTATAAATCTCTAAGTAGCGTCGCCCTCGAACTCAAGGCGTCCCACCACTTTCAAATTTGAAAAATGATATACTATTATTATAGTAAAATTGACAAATAATTCAATAATAAAAGTCAACACATGTAAAATGAACATAATATTACTTTGAAATTCTTCAGCTCATCAAGTGTCTCCGGCACATTCGAAGATCCAACAACTGTCTCTTTGTTCACTATTTCTTTCTTCCGAATTTGGAGTATTCTGGACAATACTTAAATCTCGTACTCTTCTTCTACGTATTTTTCCTGCAATACACATAAAATAATTAAAGTTTTAGTAACAAATTACAACAATAGTAGTACATATAAAATAGTTAAATTATATAACATGACAAAGATTAAAATTATAATATTACATATAATTAAAAATTGTAAAATCTTACTACATCATTATTCATAAATATCTTCATCCACATCATGTCGAACCCATTGATGTTGTGTATTAGTACTAGGATATTTTCATCTAAGTTTTGTTCGGAAAAGGTAATGTTTTCGATCTTTCGACGATGTCATCTCTACTTCCATTACCCATGTCAAACAAGTCTCTAGGGGTGTTCCGAGTACAACATACCAACCCTCATCGTTGGATCTTTCGAATAAAAACTTGTTTCACTTGAGAGGAAAATACATATGGTTCGTCCATCAATTGTTGTCCATGTGAATCAAGCGAGAGAAATTCACCATTGTAAAACCAAATTGATCTTTTTAATTCCTCGAGCGATATTAACATCGCCCAATCACATCAAATAAGATAACTTTCCATCCGCCATAGTAATCCAACTCAATAATGTCGGTAATAAGTCCGTAATACTCCACATTACCCTCAACCGGATTACTATCCCTAGCACTAGCATAACTTGTAATTGAAGAATTAACAACAACTCCACAATTTTGAGTTCTCCTCATTCTCTCGCGATACTTTGTATGAAATCAGATCCATTAATGAGGAAGGCACTATATCTTTTATTACTGTTGGGACCTTGGGAAAGCCAATTAACCGTCATTGACGTCCTTCCCACTCCAAACCTATTGAATCGAAAGTAAATTAAATAATTAAAAATGTATTATGTAAAAACATTCTTATTTGATTAACTAAATTTCGCGATTATATGTAACTTATTAACTTTAGTTACATACCATTTGACTTAACCATTCATGAAAAGATTCTGTGAATAACTTATTAATCTCTCGATGTTGTAATCTTCGAGAGCGTGCACGAGATCTCAAAATTTGTTTGTACTCACTATATTAAAAACAAGTTCGTTTAATTGGTTAGAAGATAAACAAATCAAAACGACGAATATGTAAGACAATTTTATAACTTACTTGCGCAACGGTTCAATTGAATCGTGGTTAAAAAGTACATATCGATGTGCCTGTATCCACGATATATAATCTAATTCTACAATTTCAACTTTGCCGATTGGTTCTCCATAACTTTGAAATAAATAAGTTTCGGCCAAGTCATTATCATTGAGCCCAGCATTTCTACTTGGTCTATTCAATCGTGTTTCAGCATCTTCTAAATATCTAGAACAGAAGGTCATGCACTCTTCTGCCAAGTAGCTTTCAGCAATTGATCCTTCTGGATAACGCTTATTACGACAATATGACTTCAATTTGCTTAGGAACCTAAACACGATATACAATATTTATCAAAAGCTGTAACTAAATGTATAGAGGTTTAGGGTTGAATACTTGAGAAATAAATTAGCACCTTTCTATAGGATACATCCATTGATAAAAAACCGGTCCACCAAGGATTGCTTCGTGAGGGAGATGGATTACCAAGTGCACCATAATAGTGAAGAAGGAAGGTGGAAAGATCTTCTCTAAATTGCATAAAGTCAAAGCCGCTCGATACTGTACTTTCTCAAGTTCTTCGACATTCAAAACTTTGCCACAGATAGCTTTCATTATATTAGATAGTTCAATTATACAGGACGTTACATTTTTTGACATACTGACATAGTAAAGCAATTGGGAGTAAATCTTGCATCAAGATGTGGTAATCATGTGATTTTAATGAATATAATCTTCTATCTTTGAAACTCACACATCGAGATATATTTGACGCATACGCATCTGGGACCTTTATATCCTTCAACACCATGCAGAAAACTTCTTTCTCTTTCTTTGACATTGAAAAAATAGAAGGCGGCAACCGATATTTCCCATTCGGAAGTACTTGAGGATGAAGATCACGCCGGATTCTCATGTCAACTAAATCAAGTCGGCTCTGAAGATTGTCTTTTGATTTTCCATCGACATTTAAAATTGTCCCAATTATGTTCTCGCAGACATTCTTCTCAATATGCATGACATCAAGATTGTGGCGTAAAATGTTGTGCTCCCAATAAGGCAACTAAAAAAAAATACTCCTTTTCTTCCACAACTCCGCCTCATTAGGATCATCATCTTCGTCAGATTCATCATCAGATTCATCCCTCGATCTTCTCATTGTTTGCGTGATAGGTGGTTGATTCATCTTCCCGTAACTAAAGTTGATATCTTTTAACATAAACAAGATTTCAGATCCAACGGTCTGCTCAGGAGCTCCTCTGAACTCTTTAGTACCGTCAAATAGAGTCCTCTGAAATCTAAATTTATGATTTTCATCTAACCACCGACGATGGCCCATGTAAGAGAACTTCTTCCCCTTATACAACCACTTCGAACAAGTTTGCGCAGCACAACAAGGACAGGCATAACGTCCTTTAGTACTCCAACCTGATAAATTAGCATAAGCCAGGAAATCATTAATTGTCCACAATAAAGCTGCACGTAAATTAAAGTTCTCCTTTCTTAATACATCATATGTCTCAACACCCGACCATAATTGTTTTAACTCTTCAATAAGTGGCTGCAAATAGATGTCAATATCATTTCCGGGACCTTTCTCTCTTGGGATAATCATTGATAAAATAAATGAAGATTGCTTCATGCAAATCCATGGAGGCAAATTGTAAGGAACAAGCACTACAGGCCAAGTACTGTACGAAGTACTCATGATTTTAAATGGATTAAAGCCATCAGCTGCTAGCCCAAGCCTCACATTCCGAGGATCGCTTGCAAAGCTTGGAAATTTACTGTCAAATGATTTCCAAGCTAAAGAATCCGCAGGATGTCTTAATAATCCATCATCAGTCCGTTGATCATTATGCCACGTCATAGATTCGGCTGTCTTTGAGGACATGAAAAGCCTTTGAAGTCTTGGTATCAGGGGAAAATATCGCAAGACCTTGACTGGCTTCTTTCTTAACTGTGCCCCACCTTCATCCGTATTCACATCTTCTGTATTACTATTCATCCAACGAGACTTACCGCAAACATGACAAGATTGTTGGTTTTTTTTATCACCCCAGTACAACATGCAGTCATTTGGGCAACTATGAATTTTATCGTACCCAAGGCCTAAATCTTTTATTAGTCTCTTCATGTCTTGACAAGACTGGGGAATTTTTGCAAACGGAAACATCTCTCTTAGAAACTCTAGCAGCATTGTAAAAGAGTTTCCGGTCCACCCTCCCAAACATTTTAAATGAAATAGACGAATGCAAAAGGACAATTTCGAATATTTTGATCCCTTGTAAAGTTCTTCATTCATTTCATTAAGTAAATTGTAGAACTTAGCCGCTTCTTCATTTGGCTCCTCATTAGGTGCACTTGTTCCCGTTTCGCAAAAAATATTTCCACCAATATTACAATCCTCAGATATAATAAAGTCAGGTGGAAACGATTGCTCACCATGACTACGCATATTAAATGCATCCCGCAACATATCTTCCATGTCATCTTATCTAACATACTGATGGTAATCAGTATCAGGATAAGTCGGATTAATCGTTGAAGAAGTTCTACTAGATGTACACTCTCCATGGAAAATCCATTTTTTATACCCCGAATAAAGCCATCAACAATTAGATGTTCGAGACAACTTCACGAAAATGCCGAGATGTTGCCACACTTCTTACATGGGCAAAGAATCATATTCTCTTGGCTTGCATTTTGAAATGCAAAATTTAGAAAAGTTTGCACTCCATTTTGATAGGCATTGCTTACCCTTGACAATTTCATCCAACTCCTATCCATTTTGTAGTTCTTGAAATCTAAAGTTGACAACATATTACGTTACTTAAATGTTCTCAATTGATTTAAATCATATCATTATACTAAATATCAAGTCTCTAATGGGTATAAACTAGTTTAGGCAAGTTGCGAGGATTTTGGACTATAGATTTATGTATTATGTAAGTTAAGTAAATTTCGTAAACTAGTTATGTATGATATGATATATATTTAAGTATTATGTAAGTTATGTAATTTATGATATGATATATATTTATGTAAATTATATATTTATCTAAGTTATATAAGTTATGTAAGTTATGTAAATTATGATATAAAATATATTTAAGCATTATGTAAGTTATGTAAGTTATATATTTATCTAAGTTATATAAGTTATATAAGTTATGTATGTTATATAAGTTATGTAAGTTATGTATGTTATATAAGTTATGTAAGTTATATATGTTATATAAGTTATGTAAATTATGATATCAAATATATTTAAATATTATGTAAGTTTTTTATTTCACGATGTGGAAAATCACATGGATAATACATATCAAATATCAAGTATCTACAAGTAAGTAGTGGGATTAAATAATATTTAATTAAATAATATTTATAAAAACTATTTTAATTAAATAATATACATGTCGTTCGCTTTTATTTGACAAATCACATGTGCAGTTAAAATAGTCCACACTTAATTTAATTTATGTTTTACAAGTCATCTTTTCTTAAGTACATATTAAATCTTTGTGTGGACATCCGTATTTAGCTTAAAAGCTATGATTTAGCTTGAATAAAAGTTTAACTTAAATGGTAAAACGGACGATAATATTTGTAATAAAATGGAGAATAATATTTGTGATAAAGCAGACGAGAATATTTCAATAATAATTTAAATTTAAGTTAAAACTATATAAAATATTTTATTAAATATTTGTATATTAGATGGGACATATTAAATTGAAACATTTGAATTTTGAAGATTCATCATACGTGGTGTTGTTACACCTAGGAGGATCTATTATATCTTGCACTCGATATAAGGCAACCCGTCAAAGTTTCCAAACCTATATACTTTGAATCTTTAAAATATTTAAAATAAGGTTGGAGAGAATGTCACTATTGTTGTAATTTTGATAAAAAGTAGTTATAACTTTTAAAGAAATTTAAAAATTAAATATTAAAATAAAACATTATTAATATAAAATAGTAATTTGAATATAATAATATCAAAAAGAATCGTAGTTTAATTTTTATAAGTAAATTGGAAATAAATTAAGGTTATATAAATATTCAATAGTAAATGAGCTCGATAGAACTTTTTCAAGTCTTTTTGAATTTTTAAGATTCATCATACGTGGCGTTGTTACACCTAGGAGGATCCATTATATCTTGCACTCGATATAAGGCAACCCGTCAAGTTTCCAAATTTATATACTTTGAATCTTTAAAATATTTAAAATAAGGTTGGAGAGAATGTCAGCTATTGTTGTAATTTTGATAAAAAGTAGTTATAACTTTTAAAGAAATTTAAAAATATTAAATATTAAAATAAAACATTATTAATATAAAAAATAGTAATTTGAATATAATAATATCAAAAAAGAATCGTAGTTTAATTTTTATAAGTAAATTGGAAATAAATTAAGGTTATATAAATATTCAATAGTAAATGAGCTCGACAGAACTTTTTTCAAGTCTTTTTTGAATTTTTGAAGATTCATCATACGTGGCGTTGTTACACCTAGGGAGGATCCATTATATCTTGCAGCTCGATATAAGGCAACCCGTCAGGTTTCCAGCCTATATACTTTGAATCTTTAAAATATTTAAAATAAGGTTGGAGAGAAGGTCAGCTATTGTTGTAATTTTAATGGACAAGCAAGCTACACGGTAATAAAATTAATTCATACCTCTTCATACTTAAGTTGAATCAAATAATAATTAAGTTGAACCAAATAATTAAGTTGAACCAAATATTTAAAATTAATTTGGAAACAAAATAGTTCTACTCCAAACAGAACTAGCAATTAAATCTTTACAAAATCGCAACCCCAAAATATTAATTTTTCCAAAATCATCATGATAAAACTATTATTGATTAGAATTTTGAAATAAAGCCTACCTTAATAAAACGCACCTGGTCTACTCCACTCTCACCAGCAAACAGAGGCTGGAGTCAAAAAAGTAATATTTGTTAAGTAATTTAAAGTGAAAATGCATAGAAATAAGGAAAAATTTTAGCAACGAAACTTGTACTTACCTAGAACAAATGCCAATGGTTGTGGTGTATTTAGTTGCACCAAATATTAATTCAGTTGCTCGATAGTACCTAGAACAGATGTAAGATTATAAGAGTAGCACCAAATATATTTCAGTTTAAGAAAAAATATAAACTCTACCTATATCAGTTTTGCAAGTGCCCACTTGAACCAGGATCAAAGACACTGCCAATGAAGCTATACACCTTAGCAAAATATGGCAAAACTGCACAGTAAACATAGAAGTTGGATAGAAACATGAAAACAGACCAAAAGAACATCTAAAAAACAAAAATGGAATCACCAATAGTATGTAAACATGAAAATGCACAGCTTTAAACAAACCAACTTTGCATGTGCAGAATCATACTCCACAAAACTCATAAACATTAACTTCTCCTAACCAGAATACCAACTTTATGTTTACAGAGGCCTTGATCAAAACTAACATAACTGTTGATTTATAACTTATCTAATAAGAATCACAGAATATGCAGAAAGTACCTGAGCATTTAATTTAAAGAGAACCATGTATTCGAAGGAAAAGAGCCAGAAAATGATCAATGTATGCAAAACCTGGTCTATATTTCAAAACTGGAGTAAAGCTTTCATCTAGTACCAAATACATACATATATAGAGACACAAACACACAGGCATACATCTTTCATTACCTAAATCTGTTACTTGCAAATAAAAGATAAGTAAGCTTCTACATGATTCATACTAGATTGCTAATCCTAGCAGAAAAAATGTATGATTCAGTTTCTAGAGATGTTGAATCTTTCATCATAAACATAAAAAACATAAAAGGAAAAACATGTTGAAAGAAACATAAATGTTAGGGAAGACAATGTTTACCTTGATTGAATTGGAAATATTTTCTTCAGGGTTTATTTGGAGATGCTTGGGATTGATCTCTAATAATGTCGAGAGACTTCCCTACTCATTGCATTTGAAGAACAGAAGTCTGTTTCTGGTCGACAAAACAATCAAATGAGTTCTAAAAATAAACAATATTTAATGATTGGTATAATATTAATTATATTTGCTAATAACAGGTGGGAATAAACAAATAAAATGATAAAAAAAAAATAGAAGCTACAAGAATTACTAAAAATAAAGCTACGTCAACAATGGTATCATGAGAACGAAAATTAAAAATTGAATTAAGTAAAAAACAGAGAAAAATATAAAGAGAGACAAATAAGGGACAAAGGGCTGGTTTTGTTGGAATAACCGAAGTTGCCGGATTTTCCACTAAAAATCATAGTTAAAATTCTAGGGAAAGACAGTAAGTAACAGTCACCCTAATGAAGACCATTGTGAGGAGAAATAGGACCAAGCTCAATACCATTAAAAGACAGTAAGTTACATTGTATACATATTATCATTGCAATTTGGTATAAATATTTCCTATTATCCCAGCAATGCTAACTATCACAGCCAGTATTAACATTAACCACAACAAAAATTTTTCTACTCCGCTCAAGCTCATGCTCTCTTCTTGCTGACTTATCCTCAATGCAATTAGAGCAGGGAACGTAAAACCTAAGGAAACAGCTATTGTTGCTCCAGTAAATTTAAAAGCTGTCCATATATTTGGGATCATAGTAGATCCAATAAGCTTAATCAGGGAACGTAAAATCTGGGCTCATCCTTGGAGCCTCTATCTTCCCCTCAATAAGCTTAATGAATGCAACAGCAAAGCAAACCACAACGAAAACAACAGCGAGAGCTACTGAAGCAACCGAAGTCATGCTCAATGAATCAATCCTATCTAACCCGCAAAGTGGAGCAAGAAAAACAACCATAACAACCAAAACCAATAACTTCCTATGATCCCAAAAAACATGTCCTAACCACTTATCGAAAACCCCAATATGACGAACCGAACTAGACATAACATCACCCATAATAATCAAATAAACTATCAGGACACCTGCATTGTTGACAATTATGCAAATCTCAGACAAAACCCTAGCAATTCTCCCCATTGCAATTTGCACAACTTCCCCATAAGATCTAGCTTTACAAGAAACTGCAAACCTAATCAACATCTCGACACTAATTTCAGACAAAATCCCAACCAGGTTTATCCAAAAAATTCCCTAAAACAAGCCCTAGAACCTTCATAGTAGCAACTAAAGGCATGATTCCAGCACCAATAATTGTGGTGGTTAAGTTAAAAGCAGCACTAGATACACCAGACCCGGTATTGGGTTTACTTAAAACAAGGGTATAACAATCCAGATCAAACCCATTTCAAACAAAAAAAAAAAAGGCAAGTAATACATGAAAAAACAAACAAACAAAAGCACACAAGGAAAATAAAACAAAACAAAACATTGCTCACCAAGTACGAAAGTTGAGTTGCTTTAACACGCAAAAATTGAAGGATTAGATTAATTGGTTTAAACCATAGTTGAACTAAATTCAGTGTTCTATAAGGTGACTTTTGGTTTAAGTAATATTTTCGAATTCAATAGGCTGACCTTACCGCCAGTTCTTCATTGACGATATTTTAAGGAAAGAAAATAATTACTGTTGAAGCTTCAAGGACCCAACGAATAAAGTGAAAGAAAAAAGCGATATGGCTTAGCAGTTACCAGAAAGTTTGGGATCGATCGGTGAATAGTTGATGTATGAAGAGTTGGCTCTTCGGTTCGTTCGACGAAATCGAGTGAGAGAGAAGTGCTTTGCTACTTTTTCATAACATTGAAATTGAACTTTGTACGAATCAACTAACCTTGATTTTTTGATAAAATGAATCGATAGGGCTTTCTTCTTGTATGTTTTTCAGTTGATGATCATTGGGCTAAAACAGATTAAGGGATTTCGGGGATGGGGGAACAGATTAAGGGAAAAAAAGGGGACTTGGGAAAAATGTTGGGGATTTCGGGTTTGGGGAATTAGGGGATGATTTGGGGAAAAAGAAAGAGGGGTTTTCTGTTTTAGGGATTTAAGGAAGGAAGAGATGAAATGGGGGAAAATTACTTAGCAAAAATCGAAACTGATTTCGGGTAAAGGGCTTAAACAACAGGAGAGAAAAAACGACGCCGTTTCAAATAAGGAAATTTTGTGGCGTTTTCAGAAACGCGCCGCTAATGAGCCCTTTTGCGGCGTTTTCAGTAAAGCGCCACTAACGCCCTTTTATCTACACTACAAAACGACGCCGTTCTAATACGAGTTGTGGCGTTTATATTAAAAATGCCGCTAAAGCCGCTACTATTCATAAGAAACGATGCCGTTTTACTCTAATGTATATTGAAGTTTTGTGGCGTTTTCTAAAAAACGCCGCTATTTCCTATATTTTGTGGCGTTTTATGTATAAACGCCGCTAATACGTGAATATAAAAATTGATCAAAATTTTAAACTATATATATTTAGAATTTCTTTTAAATTATATCTAAATAATGTTCTGTGATGTACAAAATATATATTTCAATCTTCAATATATTAGGTTTAGTACAAATTTGCAAGAATATCATAAAATTCTAAATATTGGTTCAGTCTTCAATAATAATATACCTTAAACTTTTCACCTCAAAATATAAACTTACACTCTAATTAAACCCTAACTATAGTTAAAATTTTATTTTGATTTAATACACATTTTAAAATACATATTATGTATGCATATAAATTAATTAAATAAAAACATGATGCTATTTATTATATCAAAATTAATTAAATATTTTACAAGATCTAGATCAAATGACAGTTCATGTACACAATTGCACACTAAACCACTTTTCATATATATATATTTATATATTTTTTAAAATAATAATTTATATATATTTATCTTATATACATTTAAATCCAAAATTATACTATAAATTTAAAACCCTAAACTTCAGACTCTAAACCCTAAACCTTGGACCACAAACACAACCCCTAACCCCAAACGTTAAACCCCAAAACCATTCGGTAACCTCTAAACCAACCATAACTCCTAGACCATAAAGCCCAAACTATAAAGTGTACTTTAAAAACTGTTAACCTAAACCATAATATTCATATATAGACATATTTTTTGGAATTCGTGTGGCCAATGTTAGTGTAGTACAAATTAAAACACACATGTATATATGTTTATATTCTTATATTAAATAATATGAGTATATACAAAATAGCTTGAATCTTAGTAAAATCCAAATGTTCTTCAGTTAATTTCTAGCTAGCTAATAGTATCATTTCCTTAAACCCTTAACCTAAACTTACACCCTAAATATATATTATAAACTTAATATATATTACAAGTTTATATATATATATATATATATATATATATATAACAAGGACAAAAGTAATTCAAATAGAATCTTAATGCTTACCAAAACTCTAAAATAAATTAATTTTTTATCATTAATCATAACCTCTAATCCCTAATAGCATAACCCCTAAAACATATATATGTACCTATTATTTAAAATAATAATTTATATTTATCTTATTTAGATTTATATTATAAAAAATTCAAAATACACAAGTTAAGTAGTTTACCATATTTACCTCTAAATTCCAAACTCCAAATCTCAAATCCTAAACTCTAGGCCCTAAACACTAAACCATAACCCATAAAATAAATTACTTTTTTGCGGCGTTTTTCCAAAAGCGCCGCTACAACCTATACCTATAGCGGCGTTTTTCCAAAAGCGCCGCTAAAACCTCTACCTATAGCAGCGTTTTTGCAAAAACGCCGCTAAAACCTCTACCTATAGCAGCGTTTTTAAAGAAGCGCCGCTAAAACCCCGACCTATAGCGGCGTTTTTCCAAAAGCGCCGCTATTGTTCAGTTTTTAGCGGCGTTTGGGCCAAAAACGCCGCTATTTCCCAGTTTTTAGCGGCGTTTTGATCAAAAACGCCCCTATTGCTCTGTTTTTTGCGGCGTTTTATTGCAACCGCCGCTAATGTAAAATATTTGCCGCGTTTTTTGTTCAAACGCCACAAAAAACGCCGCAAAAGCCCTATTTTCCTGTAGTGAAGCTAACACAGCATCAAGCCCAAACAAAGTCACAGATGGCTCATTATGAGGATGAATTAGCAAGGAAGAGGATGCAGGCATGTATTATTGACGCTTTTGCAATCATGAAATAGTTATGCTGTGTTAACATTTTATGGAAAATAAAATCAATGTTTTATGCTATTGTAAGCAGAAAATGAATACCAATGAGCAATGAATCAAGAGCTAGTAAAACTGCTAGAGGAATCAACAATCAGAAGGGAGCAAGCTTGACGAGCTACAGAAGAACAGATTCAAGCACAGTGGCGACTAACACAGAGGGAAAAAGCTAGATTGAATGTGAAACATTCAGAGTGAGAGCGATGGCTAAAGCAGAAGGAAGAGCCCATGAAGCGAACCTTGGTGAAGAAGTTAATAGTCGCATGCTGTCATTTTCTCGATTTTAATATTTCGTCAAAAATAGCTGTAACTTTAATTGTATGGAATGCGGGTGTACATATAATTGTATGGACAATTATGCAAGTTCTAAAAAAGGTCAATTGTTGATTATGACTCTGTCTACAATTATGGAAATGAAATAGGGAAAGTTTTTAAATCTCTGGGAGAATTCCTGATTTTTGTTTCATTTGCTTCAATGCACCATTAAAATTGTTCACGATTAGTGTTTGAAATTTGATGTTCTTTTTGTTCATTTCTTTTCAGGGGTTAGATTGTGCTTTAATGATGGGAGGAGATGTTGCTCCCCTGAGACCACAGGCTGTTGCATCAACAAACTTGTTGATATGTAGTTTCTCCTCTAATTGCAATCTCTCAAGGAGTTTCAGTTTGCATATAACTTGCCAATATATTTTGTGTGATAAAAAATAAATTCCTTAAGGGTAATTTCTTTATGCTGATCTCGACAATTTTCCTTCATGATTGTTTACCTGGAAGAGTTTTCTATGTTAACAATTACAAAAATAAAAATAAAAAAAATACAGAATTTCCTCAACTATAATTGTTGTACGCCAAAGTAAAGGATGAAAACGTTATTGGATCCATTGATTTTGTATAATGTTCAGTTTTGAATATTGATTTTGTTGGCCGAACTCTTTTTCCAGACGGAACAAAACCTACATGAGTGAAGCTCAGAGAAGCTCACTGAATGCGCTTCTTTTTCGCACTCGTGACCAATCCAAGGATATGGTCCTTGCTCTTGCTACAAACTATCCTGGTGATCTTGATTCAGCTATGGCCGACTGTATTGATGAAGTATTGGAATTCCCTTTGCCTAGGGAAGATGAACGTTTCAAACTGCTAAATCTGTACCTAGACAAGTACATAGCTCAGGCTGGATCGAGAAAACCTGGTGTGCTTCAGAAATAATTTAAAAAAGCAGCAGCAGCAGATTGAAATCAAGGGAGTGAGTGATGATATCTTAAGAGAAGCTGCAACTAAAACTCAATGATTTTCAGAAGGAAAGTAGCCAAACTAATGGCTAGTGTACAAGCAGCCGTTTATGGGAGTGAGAATTGTGTGCTTGACCCGACCCTATTTTGTGAAGTGGTGGATTATAAGGCTGCAGAACATCAACAGAGAAGAAAACTGGCTGTTGGCGATGGAGGTCGGGTTTGAAACTTTATTTTATTTTATTTTATTTTATTTTTATTCACTGAATTTTGCACTTTGGTGGCAAATTTTGGCAATGCCTGGTAGTTTAGCTTATTGATTAAAAAGCTAAATTTTTTATTAGGATTTAGGGTTGGGTTTAGAGTATTTTAATATTGTACATATTTTATATATTTTTTATTATTTATTGTATGTTTTTCTTAAACACATTTTATGTTTTAAATTTATAATTTCTACATACATGTACAAATGATAAAATCTCACGCAAATGATAAAATCTCCAATTATTATTAATTTATTTGGAGTTCCGATTGTTATTGGACATATTCAAATTTCACTGAAAAATCCTCAGGGCACTACTTTGTAAGTCTAGAAATTACATTAGAAACAAGATGACACCTTCAAAGCATAGTCACCAAGTGTTACTTGAAATTCAAAAACTCCCATATGGCAGAAGTCAACCCCCTGATCAACAATTCAAAGCATCAGAAAAAGGTGACGATGATATGTGAAATATACATACAAAATGAATCCATGGTTAACAAAACCAAAAGAATTATATGTATACATGAAGATGAGAATAACAACTGTTAGGTTTAGCAGCTTATACTAACTTGATATGATATACTTTGGCTTCAGTCGTCTTACTGCCTCTGGTGATAATAAGAAAGAACAGAAAATATAGTTTGTAGTACAGTAAGCAGGAGCAAGACAAGCGCAGCAAGAAATGATATGGGCGACCACGGAGTGTTAAAATAATCTTTCTTCAATTTTGCCTTCCATATGTTCCAGTTTCTCTTGCAATGCTTGTTCACCTGATTAGCTATGTCCTTATAGTAGAAGTCTTCTGGGCTGTAATAAACGGAATCCCCCAATTTGTTAAACATTTCGGTAACTGCTTCATCGTTTCCTAACATATTATCAATAATTTCATTTTTACGGAGTAGCTGCACATCCTTGCTTGTGTTGATGAGTTTATCCATGAACAACACATTAATCAACAAAGAAATTTGGCACCTCCCATGCGAATAATTGTTCGTAAATCGTAGGCCATATAATTTCGGAACATACGCTCTGTGGAATCATCGACTTTTAAGATTGGAATCTTGAGTTCTTTGGTGTTATTGTCAAATGTTATGTCAAACATGTTCCCTTTCCCTTGCTTCTGGTTTTGCATATTTTGGATAGGGACACCTGAGAAATGGATTCCCGCATCTTCCAGCTCTGTTGCGCTAGGCGTCGTGTCCCGTGAGATTTGGAAATTCTCTTCTCTTCTTGCTATTTCTGCTTGGGTTCCTAGAAGTGAAGGATGGAAAGTAGCATGTACCAAGCCTAGAAGATGCCTGATACTAGCAGTATTTCTAGGTACATAGGGGGGATCTCTGCGGAGAAAAACAAGAGCAGATGTAAGTAACTTATAAAAATGTCTTGGAGGTCCAGGATTTGGTTCTATCATGCCATACAACTTCAAAAGCACAAAGAAAGGAAGCTGGTTTTCTAGCAATAACAAATCGTCCCGCATGTCACATGAAACATGTAGTCCCAGTTTCCAAAAATCACATAGATGACCCTTCCGAATTAGCTGAACAACAAAGCATCCATCATACACCATCATTTCTACAAAATTTTCTTTAGCTTCCAGGCCAGGAGGAAGAGGTAGTTCATAGCATTTGCGAGTTTTTCCTTCCAAGAGTTTCATTTTCTCTCGAAATTTGTTGAGACCAAGGTTAGTTTTCTTAGTGATCTTCTCAAACCACCTCTTTTTGATATCTTCCATCCTCACCAAGTGTGGCTCACCGTAGTGATAAGGGCCAATTGAAATCACATTTTGAAAATTGTAAAACTTTCCTATTAACATTAAACAAATTTATTAAGGAACTGGTTTTAGTTACATTGTTAATTAAGGCCTTAGCTACCTACATTTAATTTACTCAATGCAAAAGCAATAGAATACTTTTTCAAATACCTCTTCTTCTACTTTAAATTCAAATACAACCGTTAGTGTTGTAGCCAAGTCGCTATTGTCTGAAGTTATTTTCTGCACAAAAGCATGAGATATTATTTCTTAAGAGTTTTGATCAAACAATTTATTTTTCTTTCTTATATTTCTATATCTATATATTTAGTATTAGATCAAATATTTCAAGCTTACACGTGCTAGTAACTAATTAAGTGTTTCAGTCCTCCACCCCCAACTTTGTCAAGGTTAACCTTCCTATTTATTTATCTATCTATATTAATATAAAATAAATAACTGATACAAATTAATCAAATATTAATTTATTCATAGAAATATAAATTAATATTCATAAAAATATAACTAATCGCTTTTGGCCCCTCCGCTTTTTTCGGATTTCGCAATTAAGTCCTTTTTTTTATTTCTTTATTTCAATTTCACCTTAAAATTTATTTTTGGTTTCATTTTGGCCTCCATTCAAAAGACGTCGCTTTAAGGGCTCGGGTAAATTGCCCTTTTGGCCCTCTGCAGTCGCACGCGTGTTCAAATAGGTCCCCTATTTTATATTTCTTTTTAAATCAACCCCAAAACTTCATTTTTATTCCGAATTTAGTCCCTTTTTTTAGATTTAATTTGGTTTTTACACTATTTTAACATTTTTACTCTAAGTATTATTTATTATTCTATTTACTATTATTGCTATTATTACTATTATTAGTATATTTTACTATCATTAGAATTATTTTGTAGTTTCATTTAATACTTATATTTATATTTTATGTATATATTTATAGCTATTTCTCAATATTATTATTACCCTAATAAACATATATACATATTTAAATACTATTATCATTATATTTTATATTTCATTATTATTTCTTATACGTATATGCCGTGTAAATATTTTAATATCATATTATGTATACATTTATACATTTATACATATATATATATATCTTTTAATATTGTATTCTTATTGTTATGTATATACATTTAATATTATCGTATATTTTTTTCAATATATATACTTATGTAATGTTTTTATTATTATCATTATCTTTGTATTCTTACTATTATTATTATTATACCTTTAATTATCATCACTATTGTATTATTACTTTTATAACTTTTATATATATATATATATAATTACCCATACGCTATTGCTTTTATACTAACTAATTTAATATATATATATATACACTTTTTGCATACTTACTTTGCTTATATATATCATTGCTCACATTATTATCATTTCATCACCTATTTATTTATATCTTTGTAAATTCTTTCAAATCTTAAATCCTTCATTATTTGTATCATCATTATTATTATTACTAACATATATATGTACTATGTAATTTTTATTATATTACGTATACATTTTATATATATACCATGCATATGTGTCTTTTAATATCGTACTATTATTATTATGTATATATATATTCCTATATTTCTTATTACTTCTATCATTACGTAAGTACTTTAATACATATATATATATATATATATATCATTATTATCGTTATCGTTATCATTGTCATTTTATTTTGTCATTTATTTAATTATTTATTAATTTACTTGCATTCGATCATTTCATTTTCCTCATGCGCTTGTTTACTAGCATTGTTATTATTTCACCTTTCATAATTGCTCGTATTATTATGTTTGACATTGTCACGCTTATTATTACGTATTAGCATCATAATTTGCTTTTATATTTTACGATAAATCGCATCATGCTTTCTATTCGATACCTTAAAATAATTCTTTCATAAAAGTGATAATCCGTATTTGGTAATTCGAGACAATTGTGCCCTAACTTACTGGGTTTCAATTCTTCTTTTTACCTAAATAACGGAATATTCTTTAAAAAAAATCACAATACGAGTTTTGAAAAATGCTTGTTCTCGGAGAAACGAGGTGTTGTGCCCTAACATACCGGGTATGACATTTTGTTACCTCAGAATAAGATTTTTGTTAACAAAGGCAATATTCGGCATTTGGAAATTCGAGATATCGTGCCCTAACTTACTGGGTTTCGATTTCTCTCGGTCATACAAAATAGTCAAATACGCTTTTAAAAAAGGGGCCAAAATACATGAATTTCAAATATAGACGAGCTTATTCTCAAAGTTTGAAATGTCGTATCCTAACTTACTGGACGTGACATTTTATAACTTCGAGATGAGGGAGTCCTTAACATCCGTTTTAACTTATTCGATCATTTTTAGCATTAATTCAAAGAGGGATCGTATTTTAAATTCTTTCAAGTTTTCAAATCTTCGACACTAATACACTAATTAATCAACTAGGTACCAATTTTGGGAGTATCGAGGGTGCTAATCCTTCCTCGTGCGTAACCGACTCCCGAACCTATTTTCTTGATTTGCGTAAACCAAAGTCATTTTTTAAAATAAATCAAACCATTTACTAAAAACAACCACTTTTACGAGGTGACCCGATCACACCTCATCAAAAAAGATTGGTGGCGACTCCTCTGTTCATTTTCATTTTCAAAATCCAAGTCGATTCCCATTTTTCAAAAAAATGGTTACGAGAGCTTGGCGACTCCACTGGGGACCCAAATAAGAGAGTCAAGCCGCAAGTTGATTAACTTTTGTCTTTTTATCGAAAATTGAAAATTTGGTTTTGAAATACGATCCTTTCATTGTATTTCATCAGCTATTTTTTGTGATTTATGATACAATACCTGCGGCGTTGGTTCGAGTCTTTAAATGGTTTCGCATATTGTATTTCATGGCCGCTGTGGTCACACCCCTTTAAGTGGGAGTGAGAAACTACTCCTTCTTGAGGTTTTCACCTCCGTGCAGGATAGTGGATCGCTTTCGGAATACATCCGTACCTATGTCTTCGTGTGATTTTCATCTCCGTGCAACCATAGGGAAATGTATTCCCCTGAACTGAACTCGGTCTGTATGAGCCTATAATGGGTGAAGATCGAGGAATCTGCAGGTTCAGGTACCTTTACTCTAGAACCAAACCCCATGCAGCGAGCCTTAAGAACCCACCCTAGGTAGAGCCACTCTGAAACCCTAGTGGTTACCTGGGCAAGTGCTATATTTACTATTCTTTGTTTGCTTTGAACTGCGTATGAAATACTGACTTGCTTTGTTTTACTTTGATTGTATTTGCAAGGCATTTTCATCACAAAAGGGTGTTGATTCGTATTCGGTTCATAAATAGATAGCTTATCATGGAAAAGGGGTTTTTTGATAAAGTAGAAGACAACGCGGCTGTCCGGATATGGGCTGAGGCAACACAATAAGAGAAAGGTGACAGTCCTACCGAGGGGTACGTGTCAGAGTTATGGAATTTTACTCGGATTAACGTAACTCAGAATAATCTCCAAAAGATGAAAGAAATTTGGGGTCAGTGGGATGACGAGGTCAAACAGCTATTCTATTGCCATTACGGTAATTTACCTTATCTGCTCGATGTCAAGGTAGATGAACACCTGTTTTGAGCCCTTGCCCAATATTGGAATTTTGCTTTCAGTTGCTTCACTTTCGGGAAAGTAGATTTGGTACCTACTATAGAAGAATACACGATCTTGCTCCATTGCCCAAAGATTCAAAGTTGATGAATTTATTCGGACACCCAACATCCAGCGTTTTCAAAAAAGCTGATGAATATTACGGGGATGAGTGAACAGTGGGTTACAATCCGGATCAAACAAAAAGGAGATTGTAAATGCATTCATTGGAGGAACCTGAGGGATCTAATCTTAGCGCACCCCGACGTGAAGAAAAGGGTAGATGTCTTCGCTCTGAGCATTTATGGACAGGTTATCTTCCCCAAAGCCTTGGGGCATGTAGACTAGGCGGTCTCCGACCTTTTTGGTAGGCTTGGTAAAGGAACCACACCTGTACCCGCAATCTTGGCTGAAACTTTCAGATCATTGAATGCCTGTAGAAGAGCGGGTGAAGGGAGATTTATTGGATGTGCACAGCTCTTGCTATCTTGGTTCCACAGCCATTTTTGGAAAGTGGAAAAGGTCTCGTATCATATCTTCTCTGAAAATTACTCTCCACTGAAAAAGTTAGTGGCTACACCGAGGCAAGATGATATTACAGAAGAAGATTGGATGACGATTCTCTAAAATTTGCAAGAAGAAGACGTTGAATAGAAAGCCCCGTGGATGGTTCCTGATGAAATATTATACCGATGCGGAGATTTCGATTGAGTTCCCTTATTAAGAGTATGGAGAGCCGTCGGATATGCTCCTCTGCTTGCCTTAAGACAGTACAAATCCAGACAATTTACACCACCAACATATGGGTTAGCCCAGTATGAGTTCGCGTTCACAGGGAATAATTACAAAAAGAAAGTTCACGAGATATCAAATGCCTGGAACCAGACTCGTAGAATGAAAAAGTTTGCTACCAATCCCATGACTACTCCTGAGTATGACCGATGGTGGAATCAGAAGATTAATGACAACATCCCTACATCAGATCAAGGGAATCCTCAGTCGATAGAAGAATACTTGAAAGTAATTCCATCTAAGCTAGAAATCATCAGGCAAGATTTAGAGAGAAAGAGTCTGGAGCTAGAGAAAAGGATCGAGCAGTTGGAAGAAGAAAAGATGCAGTTAGGATTAGATGTCGACGTCCAGAAACTAGAAGCTGAAAGACTCAGAAAAGGGAAAAACAAGGCTGAAGAGGACTTGGACAGTTTGAAAACGGACTATAAGAAGTTGCGTAGATCAATGAGAACCGCTGGGTTAGGAAAAACATCCGAACAGTGGCGACGGGAAGTTAAAGAAGAGCAAAGCAAAACCAACCAATGGAAAGAAAAATTTCGGGATGCTCAAGCTCGAGAAAGTGCTTTAAAAAGAAGTTTGGTGGAAAGCCAGAATGAGAAAGAAGGGTTAAAGATTCAGGTATCAGAGTTAGAGAGGTCCTTGTATCAGTATCGTTCGCGTAACTCTGTAGTCGAGTTGAAAGCTAGTCGAAGAATCGCGAGTTAAAGGAGAATATAGAAGAACTCAAAGCGGCCTTTGCAAAATCGTGAACTTGATTGAACTCCTCGAGGTAAATAACGAGCGATGGAAGAGCAACTTCATCAATCTCAAGACCAAGTCGGGGGCGGGGACTACGTCATGGGCGAAGCTTTGACTCAAGTCGCGAGAAGTGGTGATCACTTGCAAGCGTTAGCGATACAAGCCGATGTCTTTGAGTTTAAAATACGAGTCGAAATCGGACCGAAGCCAAGAGCTAGCTTGGCTTCTTAGGCAGGTGAAGGCCTTAAGTATCAGGGCTAAGCCTTATATGTAATCTATTTTATATAAAGAAACCTTTTTTCTAGAAAAGTTACTCTAATGAAATCAAATTGGAATCAACGCTTTTTTGCATTCATCGCATTCATTACATTCATGCATTAGCATTGCATCATACACACTAAAACTCACAAAAAACCCTAAAAATCATGGCAGTTACCCTGGAACATCGTTACGGTACAAGAGGAAAAACAAGAGCGATGGACCAAAAGTTAGAGAGATTGGAACAAATGCAAAAAGAGATGCAGGATCAATTGCAAGCACGTATGCAAGAACAGCTTGCCAAAATCCAGCAAGATGTGAGGGACCAGATGATGGATCCTAGAAAAGCATGATGGACCAACTAACACGTCTATTGGTGGCGGATTAGAAAAAGTGAAAAGCCCCTTGATCAATGCGGGAGATAATAATGAAGATCCTACTTACCCTCCGGGTTTTGCCCCAGTAGACGTTCAGACACAACCTGATATGTACCCAAGAAGGCCATCGGTCACAATTAGGCCCCAACCATTTCAAGCCGGTGTTTCGGTACCCATGAATTATCAGGCTGGCTCGGGCTCCAATCTGAGGGATAACCCGACTAACCCTATGGTCCTCAATCTCGATGAAGTAACAGAAACTGAAAAGACAAAGGGTAGAACTCCCGAAAGAGCTTAAAGAAATGTGTAGATGGTTAGAAGAAAAATTTAAAGAAATGGAAAGCATCGACTATTGCGGTGGAATCGATGCTAAGGAATTAAGTTTGGTTCCAGACTTGGTACTCCCTCCCAAGTTCAAAACTCCGGAATTTGAGAAGTACAACAGGACTAGCTGTCCTGAAGCTTACATCACTATGTTCTGTAGACAAATGGCAGGCCATGTCAATAATGACCAACTATTAATTCACTGCTTCCAAGAAAGTCTGGTTGGGGCCACTTCTAGATGGTACAACCAACTGAGTCGCGCCTAGATTGGTTCATGGAAAGATCTAGCACAAGCTTTTATGAAGCAGTACAGACATGTGGCAGACATAGCCCCTGATAGAATCACTTTACAGAATATGGAGAAAAAGCATAATGAGAGTTTTAGGCAGTATGCCCAGCGATGGAGAGAGGTGGCCACACAAGTCCAACCCCTTCTACTGGAAAAGAAAATCACTATGCTCTTCATCAACACCCTGAAGGCACCTTTTATTAACCACATGCTGGGTAGCCCAACCAAAAGTTTTTCAGACATAGTAATGTTTGGAGAAATGATAGAAACTGCGATAAGATGTGGGAAAATAGAGGCTGGGGAAAACGCCAAGAGGTCAGCGCCGAGAAAGAAAGAGCACGAGGTGAATAATGTGAGCTCATATTGAAATCGATCACCGTAAGCCAACCAAGGTCGACAACTCTTTGGACAATGAGGCCCACCCGGATAAGAGCCCAACACAAAACAAAATAGGAGAAACTCCAATTTACGCCCATTCAATGACATACAATGAGTTATACCAAAGTTTATTTGATGCACATGTCGTGTCTCCCTTCTATCTAAAGCGAATGCAACCTCCATATCCCAAATGGTATGACGCAAATACCCAATACGAATACCATGCAGGAGTCACAGGACACTCGATAGAAAACTGCACCACTTTCAAGGAATTGGTTAAAAGACTCATCAATATGGGGATCGTAAAATTTGATGATACATTCAGTACAGAGAATCCATTACCTAACCATGGGGATAAGGGAATAAATACGATAATCGAGAGTTCGGGGAAAGAAATCAAGATGAATATTGCAGAAGTGAATACCCCGTTGAGAGAGGTATAGAAGAAAATGGTGGAATGAGGGTTGATAACATAGAATTCAGGGGTCAGAACCCGAGAAGCAAAGAATTATTACGAGTCCATAATCAGGAGGATCATGAGATTAAAAAATGCAGGGAATTCAGCGCTTTGTTACAAGGATTGATGGATAATAAGGAGCTGGAATTCCTTAAATATGTCGGAAGCCAAGAAGAAATAGATGTGTGCGCCTCCGAAGAGGGATCGATGAAGGATGTTTACAAAGTCAACCACCTAGTGGTTATTATATCACGTCCGAGAATGAATGAAGCCGGGGCACAAGTTGCGCCAAAGGTCGTAATCCAAAAGCCCATTGCTTTCCCTTTTAAAGATAGCAAAAGGGTACCGTGGAACTATAACTGCAATGTGACACTCCCAGGAGAGGAGACCCCGATCAATGCATTAGAGGAAGTTTAAGACGAGGGTTTTTATATGCGCAGCGGAAGGCATTATACCCCAAATACAAAAGTCGAGTAGGTTAAAGAAAAATCATTAGCAATTGATTAAAAGAAAGAGAAGCCGGCAGGGCCGGAACCAACTGTTAATGAATCAGTGACTGAAAGAGAAGCAAAGGAATTCTTAAAATTCCTAAAGCATAGCGAATATAGTGTCGTAGAATAGTTGCACAAACAGGCAGCTCGTTTATCGGTACTGGCCTTACTCTTAAGCTCCGAAACCCATCGCAGGGCATTGATGAAGGTGCTGAATAAAACTTATGTTGCTAACGGTATCTCTGTAAACAAACTGGACCGCTTAGTCAACAATATAAGTGCCGAAAACTTCATATTCTTCAATAACGATGAGGTACCACCAGGGGGCCAAGGATCAACTAAAGCTTTGCACATCACGAATCGCTGTAAGGGGTACACATTATCGGGGGTATTGATTGACAATGGGTCTGCATTGAATGTCTTACCCCTATCTACGCTGAGTAGGTTGCCAGTGGATAGTTCTCATATGAAGACATGCCAAAGTGTAGTGAGAGCATTTTATGGCACGGAAAGGAAGGTAATGGGGAGAATTGAAATACCCCTCTTAATCGGGTCGAGTACGTATGAGGTAGATTTCCTGGTCATGGACATTAAGCCTTCGTATAATTGCCTATTGGGGAGGCCATGGATACACTCAGCAGGGGCAGTCCCTTCATCGCTGCACCAGAAGTTGAAATTGGTGACCGAAGGTCGGTTAGTAATGATCAATGCTGAAGAAGACATCATCGTAGCAATAACTAGTGACACCCCGTATCTAGAGGCAAATGACAAAGCAATCGAGTGCTCTTTTCGATCTTTGGAGTTCGTGAACGCGACATTCATTACTGAAGGAAATAGGATTCTAATGCCTAGGTTATCTGAGACTACAAGAATGGGACTACGACTAATTGTTGGAAAAGGGGCCCTGCCCTGAAGAGGACTCGGGAGATACCTCTAGGGAAGGATTGATGCACCAATAGTGAAGGACAAAGATCATTTTGGGTTAGGATTTAAGCCAAACATGAAACAAATAAAGAATGATCTAGAAAAGAAACAAAAAAGAAGGAGAGAGCAATTGAGTGGGGGAGAGATCAAATGGGAACCAATGATCTTCCCCCATATATCGAGGACTTTTGTGTCTAGAGAGGTCATTCACTCCAAGTGAAAGACGTCGAGAAAGGAAATCGTGGAAGGAATGATGGAGAGTTTAGACATCAACGCCACATATGAAGAAGGAACTGGGGTAGAGAATTTGTCGGGCATTCACCCCTATGAGCCGAGAAGCGTTCTAAATAATTGGACTGCAGAAGAGATTCCTGTAATCTTTAGAACTAACTTAGAGTAATGTCCAAAACACACTTATTGCTCTAGGCCTAGGAGTAATAAGTGTCCTTTTATGAAATAGGCTTATGTTCGAAATTGTTATTTCAATGAAATGCATCCTTTTAACTTATTCAGTGCAAATATTCTTTTATTCTTTCATTCATGATCATACCATACATATCATTGTTCTTAGATTCTCTTGTTCTTTGTATCTTCCTTCGCACCTACAACAGGTCTCCAGATATCAATGATGTGAGTGACGTTGCTACTAATTCAGAGTCTCCTTTTGAGTAGGATATGTGTCTAGAGGGATCTTAGGACTTTGAGGATGACAGAGACTGTAACTTATCCCCTGATTTGTTAAGGATGGTAGAACACGAGGAGAAACAGATTCTACCCCACAAAGAGACCGTAGAAGTCGTGAACTTAGGAGATGAACTAGAAAGGAAAAAAGTAAAGATCGGAGCTTGCATTACCACAGAGACAAAGCGGGACCTTATTGAGTTACTCCAAGAGTTTAAGGATGTCTTTGCATGGTCATATCAAGATATGCAGGCTAAATCTTGACATTGTGGTACATGGCTCCCCATCAAAGAAGAATGCAAGCCAGTTCAGGAAAAGCTTCGAAGGATGCCGCCCGATGTTTTGTTGAAAATAAAAGAGGAGGTCAAGAAGTAATTTGATGCTGGCTTCTTACAAGTAGTTAAGTACTCGAAATGGGTAGCCAACATCGTCCCCGTCCCTAAAAAAGATGGAAAAATATGGATGTGTGTAGACTACAGAGACTTAAACAAAGCCAGCTCGAAGGATAATTTCCCGTTGCCTCATATTGACACTTTAGTGGATAACACGGCAGGTTACTCACTCTTCTCCTTCATGGATGGTTTTTTAGGGTACAATCAGATCAAGATGCATCCTGAAGACATGAATAAAACCACATTTGTGACCATGTGGGGAACCTTTTGCTATAAGGTGATGCTGTTCAGATTGAAAAATGCGGGAGCAACATATTAGAAAGCCATGGTAACCCTATTCCATGATATGATGCATAAAGAAATTGAAGTCTACGTCGACGACATGATCGCCAAATCTCGGACTGAAGAAGAGCATGTGCAAGTCTTGAGGAAATTATTTTTTAGGTTGAGGAAATTCCAGTTGAAACTCAATCCAGCAAAATGTACCTTCGGGGCCAGGTCAGGAAAACTGCTAGGATTCGTGGTTAGTGAAAAAGGGATTGAGATTGACCTAGATAAAGTCAAAGCCATACAAGAGTTACCTCCACCACGTACTCAAAAAGAAATTCAGGGATTTCTAGGAAGATTAAATACATTGCTCGGTTTATTTCACAACTAACCGAGAAATGTGACCCCATATTCCGTCTCCTTAAGAAACACAACCCTGGTGTTTGGGATGAGGAATGCCAGAAGACTTTCGACAAAGTTAAACAATATTTGTCTAATGCCCCAGTGTTGACACCACCTAGTCCAGATAAGCCACTGATACTGTATTTGACGGTATTTGAAAATTCTATGGGATGCATGCTTGGCCAACACGATGAATCAAGAAGGAAAGTAAGAGCGATATATTACCTCAGTAAAAAGTTTACTGAGTGTGAGACGAGATACTCGTTCATTGAAAAGTTATGTTGTGCCTTAATCTGGACAACTCGAAGACTGAGACAATACATGTTGTATCACGTAACTTGGCTAATCTCTAAAATGGACCCTCTGAAGCACTTGATGGAGTCGACTGCTTTGAACGGGAGAATGGCCCGATGGTAAATTCTACTTTCTGAATTCGATATAGTCTATGTGAACCAGAAGGCTGTAAAAGGGAGTGCGATAGCATATTTCCTAGCCAGCAGAGCCCTAGAGGACTACGAGCCTCTAAACTTTGACTTCTCAAATGAATATCTAATGTACATAGCAACCACTGAAGAAGACCCTCAAGAAGGTCATCCTTGGAAGCTGAACTTTAACGGAGCATCAAATGTTGTGGGTAACGGAATCGGGGCAGTCCTGGTGTCCTCGAACGGAGATCATTATCCCTTCACTAGTAAATTGGATTTTGACTACACGAACAATATGGCAGAGTACGAAGCTTGCATCATGGGAATACGCGCGGCCATGGAACGTAAAATCAAGGTGTTAGAGGTATATGGAGATTCTGCTCCAGTGATTTATCAATTCAAAGGTGAATGGGAGACGAGAGACCCCAAGTTGATCAATCAAGTCGATCTTAATTTTTGTGTGAATTAATTGGAATACTTTTTCTGTTTTACTTAAGGCAAGCTTAGAGGTCTCTTTATTTTTCATATGCATTTTTAACTAATTTTTATGAAACTTTGGAGTGGTATTTCTTTTATGGCAGAATCTAGCTTTCACAGTCGATAGGAACCATACTTGAGGGCAAGCATGGGCTAAGTAGGGGGAATTTGATAATCCTCTAAAATGACGTGTTTTTATATATTAATTATGTGTTTATTTTGAGCTTGAGCCTACTAATTTGAGTTATTTATGTCTTTTTATCTTTTAGGGACTAAATTGGAGGCGAAAAGTAAATTCAAGGGAAAAAGCATCAATTTGGAGATTAAATGAGCCAATTGCAACGTGGGACAAATATGGTGCCAAAAATGCGAACATGAAAAGCACAAGGACTTAAAAGCAAATAGAAGAGATTTTATTTTGGAAGACTCTATTTTATTTTATTTTATTTATATTAGGATAATTAATATTAAGATAAATATTAGGATTATTTAATTTTAGGATTTTATTTTAATTATCTTTATTTATCTTTAATTAAATGTATTTATCTTTTTAGAATTTAAGTTCAATTAGACTATCTCCTTAGCACTATAAATAGGGGGTGAAGTGACCCTATTTGGGGTTCATCTTTTCTGTAAACACTCTCCTCCTAAAAGTCTTTTGTTCTTTCCATATTTTTTTCTTTTAATAAAATTTCTTTTTCCATAATTTTATTTTCTTTTCCACTATTATCATGAGCCCCTAAAACCCTTCTAGCCAAAAGTTGTCAATATTTCCCCAAAAAGGGTTCTTGAGGCCTAGAATCCATACTTAGCCTTCTGCCAAGTATTCATCGTTTCTCACTTTTCTGGTGGCGCTTAGTCAATGGCCCTTAAGAAGTAAGCTTTTCAGCATATGCAAAGGCGGCCGCTTTGTATGTTTTGGAAGGATTGCATAGTCGGTTCGTTAACTTACTGCGTCAGAGGTTGGCGAGCCAAAGAGACAAAATGGCGTGGGTTCTGACTCGAATTCGTGGTCCCGAAACCACCGTTCCAAATAGGGTCAAAATTGGGCTGTTACAACTCTCCCTCCCTTAGGGATTTTCGTCCCCGAAAATCTTACCGATGAATAGGTTTGGATAACATTCTTTCATCAAATCCTCAAGCTCCCAAGTTGCTTTCTCAACCCCATGCTTATGCCATAGCACTTTCACCAACGAGATTTTCTTATTCCTCAACTCTTTCACTTCGCGAGCCAGAATACGGATCAGTTCTTCTTCATAAGTTAAATCGAACTGAATCTCAATCTCGGATGGACTAATCACATGAGAAGGATCGGATCTATACCGTCGGAGCATCGAAACATGAAAAACATTGTGGATCTTTTCCATTTCGGTGTACTTGATAATCTATCATAACCGGCCCAATCCGCTCTACAATCTTATACAGCCCAATAAATCTTGGACTCAACTTGCCTCTGCGACCAAATCTAAGTATTTTCTTCCACGGTGAGACTTTCAAAAATACTCGGTCACCTATCTGAAATTCTATGTCTTCTCACTTCAAATCCGCATATGGTTTCTGACGATCTGACGCTGCTTTCAAACTTTCACAGATCACTTTTACTTTCTGCTTAGTCTCTTTCACCAAATCAACCCCGAATATCTTGTTCTCACAGAGCTCGGTCTAGTACAAAGGTGTACGACATTTACGACCATACAAAGCTTCATAAGGTGCCATCCTGATACTTGACTGAAAGTTATTATTGTATGCAAATTCGATCAGGGACAAGTATCTTTCCCATGTACCCTCGAACTCGAGAACCTAATCTCAACATATCCTCGAGTATTTCAATGATTCGTTCAGACTGACCATCCGTCTGGGGGTGGAAAGCAGTGCTAAAATGTAATTTAGTACCTAGTGCATCTTGCAGTTTCTTCCAAAACGGCGATGTAAACCTCGGATCTCTGTCCGAAACAATAGAAATAGGTACCCCGTGTAATCGTACAATCTGAGAAATGTATAATTCAGCTAGCTAATCGAGCGAGTAACGGACTAAAATAAAGTGAGCCGATTTAATCAATCTATCAACAATAACCCAGATTGCATCTTTCTTGTTCGGTGTTAATGGTAAACCAGATATGAAATCCATCGAGACTCGATCCCATGTCCATTCCGGTATCATAATCGGCTGAAGTAATCCCGATGGTACCTGATGCTCGGCTTTTACTTGCTGACATATCAAACATTTCGACACAAAGTCTGAAATAACTCTTTTCATACCGTGCCACCAGTAGAACTGTTTCAGATCATTATAAATCTTCGTGCTACCCGGATGAATAGACAATCTACTATTATAAGCTTCATTACAAATCATCCGAATCAACTCAGGATCCTTTGGTACACATATTCGGTTTCTGAACCGCAGGCATCCCTCAGCATCAACCTGAAATTCTGAGTCAGTTCGAATTACAATGATTCTTTTCTGCTATCAAGTCATCATCAACCTTTTGAGCTTTCCAAATCTGCTGAACAAATAACGGTCTTTCTTTTCATTCTGCTATAATTGCACCATCGTCAGTCAGAGCCATATATGCATTCATTGCACGCAGAGCAAACAGTGATTTTCGGCTTAGGGCATTAGCAACCACATTAGCCTTTCCCGGGTGATAATCAATCACAAGCTCGTAATCTTTAAGCAACTCTAACCATCGTCGCTGTCTCAAATTTAAATCTTTTTGAGTCATCAAATATTTGAGACTTTTATGATCAGAATAAACATGACATTTTTCACCGAACAAATAATGACGCCATATCTTCAAAGCAAATACTATAGCGCCAATTCGAGATCGTGTGTCGGATAGTTCTTTTTGTGTGGCTTTAACTGTCTTGAGGCATAAGCTACAACTTTGCCTTCCTGCATTAGAACACAACCCAAACCATTCAAGGATGCATCACTAAAGATAACGAACTCTTTGCCCGATTCCGATTGAACAAGCACTGGAGCTTCAGTCAACAAAGTTTTTAATTGGTCGAAGCTTTTCTGACACCTTTCTGTCCACTCAAATCTAATATCTTTTTGAAGTAGCTTTGTCATCGGAGTTGCAATAATCAAGAAACCTTTTACAAATCGCCTGTAGTAACCAGCAAGTCCTAGAAAACTCTGAACTTCAGAAACATTTCTCGGAGGTTTCCAATCAAGTATAGCTGAAATCTTACTAGGATCAACCCATATTCCCGATACTGAAACCACATGCCCCAAAAAGCTAACCTTGTGTAACCAGAACTCACATTTACTGAACTTTGCATACAACTGTTTATCTCGCAAAGTCTGTAATACCAATTTCAAGTGCTCGGCATGCTCAATTTCATCACGAGTAGATCAATATATCATCAATAAACACAACCACAAGCAGATCTAAGTACTATCGAAAATTCGGTTCATCAAATCCATGAAAACAACGGTGCGTTAGTAAGTCCGAACAGACATCACCAAAAACTCATAATGTCTATATCTCATTCGGAAAGTAGTCTTAGGCACATCGGAATCTCTAACTCATGGCGAGAGTAACTCGATCTCGATCTATTTTTGAAAACACCGAAGCTCTCTTTAATTGATCGAACAAATCATCAATGTGTGGCAACAGATATTTATTCTTTATGGTAACTTTTTTGAGTTGTCAATAATCAATGCACATTCTCATAGTTCCATCCTTCTTTTTCACAAATAAAACTGGTGCACCATAGGGAGAGAAACTCGATCACGCAAAACCTCTATCTGTCAGCTCCTGTAACTGGGCTTTCAATTCTTTTAATTCAGTAAGTGCCATTTGGTATGGAGCAATCGAAATCAGAGTCGTCCCCAGTACTAACTCAATACCAAACTCTACCTCTCGAATAGGCGGCAATCCTTTTTCTGATTTTTTTTTTTGGGTTGGGTTAGTGTTTTGTGCTAAGTTTTGGGCTAAAGGTTTTGGGTTTGTATTGGGTTTTAATTGGGTAGTTGGGTTATGTTTATTTAGGCCCAAAATTGGGCTTGTACAACTGCCCCTCTTTGCTTGTTGTCGTGTAATGAGAACAGAACAAAGACTTAAGAAAGACCAATTTTGCTCGGTCTCACTGTGTTTGGACTTGTTTAACGCTCCTTTTCTCCAGGTAGCTTTATTCCAATCTTGTTGCTTCGCTTCGCTTCACTGCTCTACTGCAACTTCAAAAAGGTAAGGTTTGTTTTGATCTGCTCCATTGCAACTCCATGGAGATAAGACACGTGACTTTAATCAATTCCACTGAAACTTCAAAGAGACCTGCTGTAGCTTCGCTTAATCCACTGAAACTTCAAGGAGATCTGCTGTGGCTTTTAGCTATTCCAACGCCATTTCAGGGAGAAGATATTTGATTTTCAACCTGTTACCCTACTGCTTAGGGGTTTAAGGTTTGAAAATTTGGCTTGTTACCCTATTGCTTAGGGCAATAATATCTATAAACTTCAGCTTGTTACCCTACTGCTTAGGGGGTTAAAGCTTGGTGGTTTGAATCGCTTCTTGCATTCGAGGAGGCAAAATTCGATGTATTTGATCTGCTCCACTGCAACCTTAGGGAGGCAAGATCTGTGATTTTCAGCCTATTACCCTCTTTGCTTAGGGGGTTAAGGCCCATCTTCTTTGATCTGTTTCCCTACTGCTTAGGGTGATAAGATCTACAAATTGACTTGTTACCCCTTTGCTTAGGGGTTAAATCCCTTTGAATTCAATCTGTACCCCCTTGTTTAGGGGTTTAAGGTGCATGCATTTAGTCCGCTCCTGCGACTTCAAAGAGATGAGACTTGTAACTTGATCTGCTCCATTGAGGCTTCAAGAAGGCAGATTATTTGGATTTGATCATTCATTGCAACTTGAGGAGGCGAGATTTGTAATTTTCAGCCTATTACCCCCTGCTTGGGGGTTAAAGTCAGTGGATTTAGCTTGTTACCCTCGCTAGGGGTTAAAATTTGGTAGTTTGAATCTACTTCTTTGCAACTTCGGAGGGCAAGATTCATTGTCTTCGATCGCTTCCCTCTTGCTTAGGCGATAAGATCTATAAACTCGACTTGTTACCCTCTTGCTCGGGGGTTGAAGCTCGTTACTTTTGATCTGTTTCCCTCTTGCTTGGGGTAAGATCGTAAATCTTCAATCTGCTTCACTTGCAACTTGGGAAGACAAGATTATTTGGATTCGATCTATTTCACTTTGCAACTTGGGAGACAAGATCGTAATTTTCAGCCTATTACCCTACTACTTAGGGGTTAAGGTCTGTAAATTTGGCTTGTTACCCTACTGCTTAGGGGGTTAAAGCTCATTATCTTCAATCTGTTTCCCTACTGCTTAGGGTGATAAGATCTATGAACTTCAGTTTGTTACCCTACTGCTTAGGGGGTTAAAGCTCGCTGCTTTTGATCTATTTCCCTCCTGCTTATGGGGTAAGATCTGTCAATTCACTGATTCTAGGGACATGACCTGTAGAATCAGTTCCATGTATTTATGCTTATGTCAAAGAATTAGGATGTTATGATCAAAATGAATCAAATGTTCCTAATTAGATGCACTTATGAATGATCTATGAGTACAACATGTTGTGAGCGTGAATCCCTGTTTAGGTTGCCATTGCTCTTTGTTCATCAAGGTTCCTTCTTTGAAATGGTACCTGTCTTCTTGTTCACTCAAATTTTGAGCAGAAAACCCGAAGAGGTAGTCCCAATTTAAACTCTTTCTTCTCGAGATGCTTCCAATCTTTGAGTTTGGTTAGTTCTAAAAAATAGTCTGTTTGGGTTCTGTACTATTTAGAAACTTTCAGAGTAATATGCAGAACTCTTTTTGCAAAAATGGTTTTAGTCCATTAATCATCATTTCAATGCAAAATGCTTGAAAAAGATCATAATAATGACAAAACTGAAATTTATCAGAAACAACATTTGAAGGGAATATATTAATCACAGTCAACAAACATTGCTGGAATGCAAAATGAATAAAAGGGAATAGGTGCCCCAGATATCGCAGTGTGAGCTTCTTTGCACGAACTTCTTGAGGACTCCCTTTTTGCCCAATATGTGCTTAGGGGATTGAAAGTACTTTTGCAGATGCCCCAAAATGTAACATCCCTCCTCCTTGTTAATTTAGGTATCATAAGACCATCGCATGCCCCACCTTTGATCAAAATTTGAATTGCCCTTCATGGGTTTTCAATTCAAAATCCCTTTGGTCTCAAGGTGCTCTTTGCGAGTTTTCACCCTGGCCTCTTTTTCTTCTTTTTTTTTGTGTTTAGGTGAAGTATTTCTTAACCGAATCTGAATTCACAGGATTGGGTAAAGTCTTGCCATTCATTTTGGCCAATATCAATGCTCCGCCAGAAAAAGGCTTTCTTCACCACAAAAGGTCCTTCCCAATTCGGCATCTATTTTCCTCAAGAGTCCTTTTGTATGGGCAGGATCTTTTTCAGTACTAAGTCTCCCTCATAGAACTCTCTGGGACGAACCTTTTTATTGTAAACTCGCATCATTCGCTTTTGGTACATCTGACCATGGCGAATAGCCTGTAGCCTCTTTTTTCAATCAAATTCAACTGATCGTATCGGGACTGGATCCATTCTGCTTCATCCAACTTTACTTGACAAAACTCGAGGAAGGAATCCGACCTCGATAGCTAAAGCGCCTCCATTCCATAGACTAATGGGAAAGGCGTTGCCCGATAGAAGTTCGATAGGCGTTCGATAGGCATAGAGGGCGAATGGTAGCTTCTCATGCCAATCTTTATAAGTTTCTGTCATCTTTCCTACAATCTTCTTGATGTTTTATTGGTCGCTTCGATCGCACGTTCATCTTGAGCGTCGGTGATGAGTTATGGTGTCTGATCTTGAACTGACTGCAGACATCCGCTATCGTGCTGTTGTTCAAATTCAATGCGTTGTCAGATATGATTCCGGCATTCCATATCGATAGATGATTTCCTTTTTTAGGAACTTGCTAACTGCTGATTTAGTGACATTGGCATATGAAGCGGCCTCCACTCATTTGGTGAAATAATCGATGACCACAAAGATGAAACGATGCCCATTTGAAGCTTTTGGCAAAATTGGCCCAATCACATCCATGCCCCACATCGAGAAAGGCCATGGTGAAGTCATGACATGCAGAGGTGAGGGATGTACATGAATCTTATCTCCATAGATTTGGCACTTATAACATCTTTTGGCATAGTTAATACAGTCTCCTTCCATGGTGGACCAATAATAACCGAACCTCATAATTTGCCCGGCTATTGTAAAACCATTAGCTTGTGTCCCGAGACGCCTCGTGGACTTCTTCCAAGATTTTTTTAGCCTCAATGGCGTCTACACATCTTAATAGTACCTGATCCTTCCTTCTTTTGTACAGGATCTCCCCATCTAAGACATAGTCACTGGCCAGTCTTCTCAACATTCTCTTGTCGTTCTCAGTAGCTTGGTCGGGGTACTCACGATTCTTCACATATCGTAGGATATCGTGGTACCAAGGGTGATCATCATTTTCCTCTTCTTCTTCAAGGTTGTAACAATGAGCCGGGGCCTCGTAAATGCTCATTTGGATTGGTTTCACATCCTCTGGTTGGTTCACCTTGATCATAGAAGCTAAAGTTGCTAGGGCGTCAGCCATCTGATTTTCTTCTCGTGGGAGGTAGTAGAAGACAATATCATCAAACTCTTTAATTAACTCAAGGATCAACTTCCGGTAATTGATCAATTTGGGGTCTCTTGTCTCCCATTCACCTTTGAGTTGATAAATCACTAGGGCAGAATCTCCATATACCTCTAACAACTTGATTTTACGTTCTATGGCCGCATGTATTCCCATGATGCATGCTTTGTATTCTGCCATATTGTTCGTGCAGTCAAAATCCAATTTACTAGTGAATGGATAATGATCTCCGTTCGGGGACACGAAGCGCCTTGGTCTATTACCCAAACATTTGATGCTCCGTCGAAGTTTAGCTTCCAAGGATGACCTTCTTGAGGGTTTTCTTTGGTGGTCGCCACGTACATCAAATCTTCATTTGGGAAATCAAAGTTCAGAGGCTCATAGTCTTCTAGAGCTCTACTGGCTAGGAAATTCGCTATTGCACTCCCTTTTACAGCTTTCTGATTTACATAGACGATATCAAATTCAGAAAGTAGAATTTGCCATCGGGCCATTCTTTCATTTAAAGCAGTTGATTCCTTCAAGTACTTCAGAGGATCTAGTTTAGAAATTAGCCAAGTTGTGTGGTAAAACATGTATTGTCTCAATCTTCGGGTTGTCCAGATTAAGGCACAACACAACTTTTCAATGAACAGTATCTCGTCTCACACTCGATAAACTTTTCTTGAGGTAATATATCGCTCTTTCTTTCCTTCCTGATTCATCGTGTTGGCCAAGCACGCATCCCATAGAATTTTCAAATACCGTCAAATACAGTATCAGTGGCTTATCTGGACTAGGTGGTGTCAACACTGGGGCATTAGACAAATATTGCTTAACTTTGTCGAACGTCTTCTGGCATTCCTCGTCCCAAACACCAGGGTTGTGTTTCTTAAGGAGACGGAATATGGGGTCACATTTCTCGATTAGTTGTGAAATAAACTGAGCGATGTAATTTAATCTTCCTAGAAATCTCCGAACTCCCTTTTGAGTACGCGGTGGAGGTAACTCTTGTATGGATTTGACTTTATCTGGGTCAATCTCAATCCCTTTTTCACTGACCACGAATCCTAGTAGTTTTCCAGACCTGGCCCCGAAGGTACACTTCACTGGATTGAGTTTCAGCTGGAATTTCCTCAACCTAAAAAATAATTTCCTCAAGACTTGCACATGCTCTTTTTCAGTTCGAGATTTGGCAATCATGTCGTCGACATAGACTTCAATTTCTTTATGCATCATATCATGGAATAGGGTTACCATAGCTTTCTGATATGTTGCTCCCGCATTTTCAATCCGAATGGCATCACCTTATAGCAAAAGGTTCCTCACATAGTCACGAATGTGGTTTTATTCATGTCTCCAAGATGCATCTTGATCTGATTATACCCCGAGAAACCATCCATGAAGGAGAAGAGTGAGTTGCCTGCCGTGTTATCTACTAAAGTGTCAATATGAGGCAACGGGAAATTATCTTTCGGGCTGGCTTTGTTTAAGTCTCTGTAGTCTACACACATCCGTACCTTTCCATCTTTTTTAGGGACGGGGACAATGTTGGCTACCCATTCCGAGTACTTAACTACTTGTAAGAAGCCTGCATCAAATTGCTTCTTGACCTCCTCTTTTATTTTTAACAGAACATCGGGCCGCATCTTTCGAAGCTTTTGCTGAACTGGCTTGCATTCTTCTTTGATAGGGAGCTTGTGTACCACAATGTCAGTACTTAGCCCAGGCATATCCTGATATGACCATGCAAAGACATCCTTGAACTCTTGGAGTAACTCAATAAGGTCCCGCTTTATCTCTGTGGTGATGCAAGCTCCGATCTTTACTTCTCTCCTTTCTAGTTCATCTCCCAAGTTCACGACTTCTACTGACTCTTTGTGAGGTAAAATCTGGTTCTCATCTCGTTCTACCATTCTTAACAAATCGGGGGATAAGTTACAATCTCTGTCATCTTCAAAGTCCTCGGATCCCTCTAGACACATATCGCTCTCAAAAGGAGACTCCGAATTAGTAGCAAGGTCACTCACATCGTTGATATCTAGAGACCTATTTTAGGCACAAAGGAAGATGCAAAGAACAAAAGAATCTAAGAACAATGGTATGTATGGTATGATTATGAATGAAAGAATAAAAGAATATTTGCCTTTGAATAAGACAAAAGGATGCATTTCATTGAAATAACGATTTTGAACATAGGCCTATTTCATTAAAAAGACACTTATTACTCCTAGGCCTAGGGTAATAAGCGTGTTTTAGGCATTACTACGTGTTAGTTCTAAAGACTACGAGGAATCTCTTCCATGATCCAATTATTCAAGACTTTCGTCGGCTCATAAGGGCGAATGCCCACTCCATTCTCTTCTCCGGTTCCTCCTTCGAACGTGGCATTAATGCTTAAGCTTTCCAACATTTCTTTAGCGGACTCTTTGCCTGTCGATCTTCCTTTGGCATAAATAGTTCCTCCCGAAACGAATGTTCTGGATATATGGGGAAAGGTCATTGGCTTCCATTTAACCTCTTCCCCGTTTAAACGCGCTCTTCTCTTTTCTTGTTTCTTCTCTTGCTCCTCTTTCTTTTGTCTTGCATCTGGCTTGAATCCTAAGCCAAAACGGTCCCGTTTGTCTATGAGCATAGGTACTTTGACCCTTCCTTGTAGGCTTCTTCCAAGTCCTTTCCCTGGCAAAGCTCCATTCCCAACCATCAGTTATAGTCCCATTCTTGTGGTTTTGGAAAGTCTGGGTGTCGAGACTTTATTTCCTTCGACAAAAAAGGTTGTATTTACAAATTCCAACGATCGAAAAGAACATTCTATGGCTTCATCATCTGTCCTCACATATGGTGCATTGTTGGTAACAGATGCAATGATGTCTTCTTCCGTATTTATAGTCACCAATCGACCTTTCGTTATAAGTTTGAGCTTCTGATGTAATGATGACGGCACTGCCCCTGTCGAGTGGATCCATGGTCTTCCCAATAGGCAATTGTAAGAGGGTTTGATGTCCATTACTAAGAAATCTACCTCATACGTGCTAGGACCGATTTGAAGGGGTAATTCAATCCTCCCCATTACTTTCCTTTCAGTACCGTCAAACGCCCTTACTACATTTTGGCATGTCTTCATATGGGAACTATCCACGGGCAACCTATTCAGTGTGGATAGGGGTAAGACGTTTAGTGCCGATCCATTATCGATCAATACCCCCGGTAATGTGTATCCCTTGCAACGAGTGGTAATGTGCAGGGCCTTTGTGGACCCCATACCTCCTAGTGGTATTTCGTTATCGTTAAAAAAATAAAATTGTCGGCACTGATATTGTTGACCAGACGGTCTAGTTTGTTGACAGAGATGTCATGCGCGACATATGTCTCGTTCAGCACTTTCATTAACGCGCTCCGATGCGTTTCTAAGCTCAAAAGTAAAGCTAGCACTGAAATGCGAGTCGGTTGCTCATGTAGCTGTTCAACGATTTGTACTCACTTGTTTTAAAAATTTTAAGAATTTCCTAGCTTCATTCTCGGTTACAGACTCATTGACTGGCGATTCGAACTCGACCGCCTTTTCTTTCCTTTGCTCAACTATTGGGACCTTTTCTTTGGCAATTTTGGTTCTTGTACCCTTGGGAACATAACGTCTCCCACTGCATGTAAAAAAACCTACATCTTGGTTTTCTTGTGAAGTACTAGCCGGGCTCTTCTTTCTCTGGATCGTCACATTACAGCTATAATTCCATGGTACCCTTTTGCTATCTTTATAAGGGAAAGCAACAGGCTTCTGGATCACGACTTTTGGTGAAACTTGTGTCCCATCTTCATTAGTTCTTAGGTGTGATATGATAACCAATGGGTGGTTGATTTTACAAGCATTCCTCGTCGACCTTTCTTTTGAAGCACACACGTCTGTTCCTTCTGGGTTCCTAACATACTCGAAGAATTCTAGCTCCTTATTATCCATTAACCCTTGTACTAGAGCCCTGAATTCGCTGCATTTCTGAATCTCATGGTCCTCTTGATTATGGAACTCATAATAACTCTTTGCTCCTTGGTGTACATCCCCGAATTTTGTGTTACCAACCCTTTTCCACTATTTTCTTCCATACTTCTTTTAGTGGAGTATTCATACGCAACATTCATCTTAATTTCCTTCCCTGAACTCTCGATTATAGCATTTATACCCTTATCCCCATGATTAGGTAATGGTTTTTCTGCACTAGGTGTATCATCAAATTTCACGATGCCCATGTTGATGAGTCTTTCAACCAGCTTCTTGAAAGTGGTGCAGTTTTCTATCGAGTGCCCTGTGGCTCCTGCATGGTATTTGCATTGGGCGTTTGTGTCATACCATTTGGGGAATGGGGGTTGCATTGGCTTTAGATAGAAGGGCGACACTACATGGGCATCGAATAAGCTCTGGTACAATTCCTTGTAGGACATCGGGATAGGCGTAAACTGGACACTTTCCGTGTTAGGCCTTGGGTTGAAGTCTCGTCTTGCGAAGCCCTGATGGCTGGTAGTCACCATCCTTGGTTGGCTCATAGTGACTGGCTTATTATACATACTCGTGTTGTTCACATTATTCTCTTTCCTTCTCGGGGCTGATTTCTTAGCACTTTCCCCTGCTTCAATCCTTCCACATCTTATCGTGTTCTCTATCATTTCTCCAGACATTACTATGTTTGAGAAGCTTTTAGTAGCACTTCCTAGCATGTGGTTGATGAATAGAGCCTTCAGCGTATTGATAAAGAGCATGGTCATTTCTAGAAGAGGTGGTTGAACTTGCGTTGCTACCTCTCTCCATCTTTGGGCGTATTGCCTGAAACTCTCATTTTGTTTCTTCTCCATGTTCTGTAACATAACTCTATCAGAGCCATATCATCGCGTGGTATCTTGTTTCATGAAAGCCTGTGCTAAATCCCTCCATGAACTGATCTGGTTACGACTCAGTTGGTTGTACCACCTAGAAGCGGCCCCAACCAGACTTTCCTGGAAACAGCGGATCAATAGTTGGTCATTATTGACATAGCCTGCCATTCGTCTGCAGATCATAGTGATGTGAGCTTCGGGACAGCTAGTCCCATTGTACTTCTCAAATTCTGGAGTTTTGAACTTGGGAGGGAGTACCAGGTCCGGAACCAAACTTAATCCCTTAGCATCGATTCCATCACGATAGTCGGTGCTTTCCATTTCTTTAAATTTTTCTTCCAACCATCTACACCTTTCTTCAAGTTCTTTCGGGAGCTCTATCCTTATCTTTTCATTTGATAACTTCATCGAGATTGAAGACAATAGGGTTAGTCGGGTTATCTCCAGGATTGGAGCCTGAACCAGTCTGATAATTCATCTGTGCCGAAACACCGGCTTGAAATGGTTGAGGCCTGATTGTGACTGATGGCCTTCTTGGGTACACATCAGGTTTTGTTTGAACGTCCGCTGGGACAAACCCCGGAGGGTAGACGGGATCTTCGTTATCATCTCTAGCATTGATCATGGGGCTTTTCCCTTTTTCTAATCCACCAGCCAATAGACGCATTAATTGATCTATCATACTCCTTTGGGACTCCAGCATCTGGTCCCTTACATCTTGTTGGATTTTGGCCAGCTGTTCTTGCATACGTGTTTGTAGCTGATCCTGCATCTCTTTTTACATTTGTTCCAATCTCTCTAACCTTTGATCCGTTACTTTTGTTTTCCCTCTTGTACCGTAACAATGTTCCAGGGTAACTATCACGATTTTTAGGGTTTTTTGTGAGTTTTAGTGCGTGTGATGCAATGCCGATGCATGAATGTAATGAATGCAAAAAAGCGTTGATTCCAATTCGATTTCATTAGAGTAACTTTTCTAGAAAACAAGTTTCTTTACATAAAATAGATTACATATAAGGCTTGGCCCTAATACTTAAGGCCTTGACCTGCCTAAGAAGCCAAGCTAGCTTTCGGCCTCGGTCCGATTCTGACTCGTATTTTAAACTCAAGACATCGACTTGTATCTGCTAATGTTTGCAAGTGGTCAGCCACTTCTCGACTTGAGTCAAAGCTTACGCCCATGACATAGTCCCCGCTCCTGACTTGGTCTTGAGATTGATGAAGTTGCTCCTTCCATCACTCGTTATTTACCTCGAGAAGTTCTATCTGAAGTTCACGATTTTGCAGCACTATTTTGAGTTCTTCTATATTCTCTTTTAATTCTTTGATTCTGTTCTGACTAGCTTTCAACTCGATTGCAGAGTTACGTGAGCGATACTGATACAATGACCTCTCTAACCCTGATACCCAAGTCTTTAACCCTTCTTTCTCATTCTGGCTTTCTACCAAACTTCTTTTCAGAGCACCTTCTCGAGCTTGAGCATCGCGAAATTTTTCTTCCCACTGGTTGGCTTTGCTTTGTTCTTCTTTAACTTCATCTCACCACTGTTCGGATGTTTTTCCTAACCTAGCAGTTCTCATTGATCTGCGCAGCTTCTTATAGTCCGTTTTCAAACTATCCAAGTCCCTTGACCTTGTTTTCCCTTTTCTAAGTTTTTCACTTCTAGTTTACGGACATTGACATCTAACCCTAATCGCATCTTTTCTTCTTCCAAGCGCTCGATCCTTTTTTCTAGCTCTAGACTCTTTCTCTCAAAATCTTGCCTGATAATTTCTAGCTCAGAGGGGATTACTTTCAAGTGCTCTTCTATCGATTGAGGATTCCTTGATCTGATGTAGGGATGTTAACGTTAAGTCTCTGATTCAACCATCGGTCGTACTCAGGAGTAGTCATGGGATTGGCAGCAAATTTTTTCATTCTACGAGTCTGGTTCCAAGCATTTGATATCTCGCGAACTTTCTTTTTGTAATTATTCCCTGTGAACGCGAACTCACATTGAGCTAACCCGTATGTAGGTGGTGTAAACTGTCTAGATCTGTACTATCTTAATGCAAGCAGAGGTGCGTACCCGACGGCTTCCCATACTCCTAACAAGGAAATCCAATCAAAATCTCCGCATCGGTATAATATTTCATCAGGAACCATCCACGGGGCTCTCCATTCGATGTCTTCCTCTTGTAAGTTTTGGAGAACCATCATCCAATTTTCTTCGGAAACATCATCTCTCCTCGGTGTAGCTACCAACTCTTTCAGTGGAGAGTAATTTTCGGAGAAGATACGATACGAGACCTTTTCCACTTTCCAAAAATGGCTATGGAACCAAGCTAGCAAGAGCTGTGCACATCCAATAAATCTCCCTTCGCCCGCTCTTCGACAAGCATTCAATGATCTGAAAGTTTCAGCTAAGATTGCGAATGCGGTGTGGTTCCTTTACTAAGCTGTCAAAAGGTCGAAACTTGAGCCTCGTCTACATGCCCAAAAGCTTTGGGGAAGATGACCAGTCTATAAATGCTCAAGGCGAAGACATCTACCCTTTTCTTCACATCGGGGTGCGCTAAGATTAGCTCCCTCAGGTTCCTCCAAGGAATGCATTTACCATCTCCTTTTTGTTTGATCTGAGTTGTCACCCACTGTTCGCTCATCCCTGTGATGTTCATCAGTTTTTTTGAAAATGCCGGGACGAGTTGTCACCCACTGTCCCCAAATTTCTTTCATCTCTTGGAGATTATTCTGAGTTACGCTGATCCGAGTAAAGTTCCATAACTCTGACACGTACCCCCCGATAAGACTGTCACCCTTCTCTTGTTGTGTTGTCTCAGCCCATATCCGGACAGCCGCGTTGTCTTCTACTTTATCAAAAAACCCCTTTTTCATGATAAGCTATCTATTTAGGAACCAAATGCGAATCAACACCTTTTATGATGAAAATGCCATGCAAATACAATAAAAGTAAAACAAAGCAAGTCAGTAATTTATACACAGTTTAAAGCAAACAAAGAATAATAAATATAGCACTTGCTTAGGTAACCACTAGGGTTTCGGAGTGGCTCTACCTAGGGTGGGTTCTTAAGGCTCGCTACATGGGGTTTGGTTATAGAATAAGGGTGCCTGAACCAGCAGATTCCTCAATCTTCACCCATTATAGGCTCATAAGACCGAGTTCAGTTCAGGGGGATACATTTCCCTATGGTTGCACAGAGATGAAAATCTCACAAAGACATAGGTACAGATGTATCCCGAAAGTGATCCACTATCCTGCACGGAGGTGAAAACCTCACGAAGGAGTAGTTTCTCACTCCCACTTAAAGGGGTGTGACCACAGCAGCCATGCAATGCAATATGCGAGGATATATGTATAACAACTCGAAGCGATTAAAGAAAATAGGAATAAAATGATGAAAACTGCAGGAAAAATGGGTAAAATGCAATGAAGGGATCGTATATCAAAATCAAATTTTCAATTTTCGACAAAAAGACAAGAGTTAATCAACTTGTGGCTTGACTCTCTTATTCGGTCCCTAGTGGAGTCGCCAAGCTGTCGTAACCATTTTTTTGAAAAACGGGAATCGACTTGGATTTTGAAAATGAAAACAAAAAAACGGGGAGTCGCCACCAATCCTTTTTAATGAGGTGTGATCGGATCACCTTAAATTAATCATTTTAATAAAAAAATAAGATTTATCAAAATGATAAGTTTTGGTCCACGAAAATCAGAAATTGAGCTCGGGAGTTGGTTACGCACGAGGAAGGATTAGCACCCTCGATACGTCCAAAATTGGTACCTAGTTGATTAATTAGTGTCTTAGTGTCGAAGATTTAAAAAAACTTGAAAGACTTTTGAAATACGATCCCTTTTTTATAAAAAAGTTCAAGTGTTAAAGACCTTCTCGTCTCAAAATATGAAATGTCACATCCAGTGAGTTAGGACACGACATCTTGAATTTTTGAGAGCGAGCTTGCCTTTTATATAAAACTTACGTATTTTAATTTGTTAGAAGGGTATTCGATTATTTAGAGTAAACGAGAAAAATCGAAACCCAGTAAGTTAGGGTACGTTTTCCCGAATTCTCAAACACTGAATGTTGCCTTTGTTTTAAAACAAATTCATATTTCGAGGTGACAAAATGTCGTACCCAGTAAGTTAGGGCACAACACCTCGTACTTCCGAAAATAAGTATTTTTTTTGTATTGCGATTTAAGAGGATTATATAGTTATTTAGATTTAAACGAGGAAAACTGAAACCCAGTAAGTTAGGGCGCAATTTTCTCGAATTGTCTAAATACGAAACTTGTTTTATTTTTAAAAAACGCGATTATGTGTGTCGAGTAAAAGACCAATGTAATCATAAACGCATGGTGAAATAAGAAACGAGTTGCGATATTAACATGCATAATAATAACAAAGGTAGTGATATAAACAACAATTATAATGACAAAATAATATGGATTTGCGATATATTGAGACATATAAGAATAAGCGAATAAACATAATGAAATAATGATAATGAGAACAAAACGAAATAAAAATACAACGATAAAGGAAATAACAAAGCAAATTATAGTATAAATTGGATTTTAAATCGGGGTAAGCAAATAAACATATGAGTAAGTAAACAAACTTATAATAAATAAAAAGCATAAAATAGTAATAAATGGTATTAACAAAATACATATAGATATAATTACAATAACAATAATGGTAATAACAAATAAAAATAATAGTAATAATAGCACGTTAAGTTGTAACAGTAAAATAATAAAAATTGTGATAAGAAAAACATGATAGTGAAATAATAATAGTAATAATGTTAATAAAGATACAAAATGATAATAAGTAAAAATGCCAATGAAGATAATAAAAAAACAGCAATAGTAGAATAGTAATGTTCATGCGTGAATATAAAGATAGGTATAATACATAAAATATAAACATAAATATAAAGAGAGAAATAAAATTAGATAAGACGAATACAAATTAAGATATAATAGCAATAATAGCAATAATAATAAATATTGATAATAAACAATAATAAAAGGAATAACAATAATAGTAATAATAAGAATATTTAATAATAGTAATAATAACAACAATATAATATATACATGAAAAATAACGATAATAGCAAATAATAACAAAAATAATGAAATTAACTAATTTAACAGTAAAATAGCTAAATAATAAAAAGGGATTAAATAGAAGATGAAACAAATTATTAAGTACAAATTTAGATAAACAAAAATGATTGCAAAGCTGAATTAAAAGTGGAAGGACTTATTTAGCAAATAACCCACTATAGCAAAAACGCGGATCTCGGGTATATGGTCGGGTCGCACGGGTATGGCCATTGCTCCGGCGAGGTTTCAGTCCGATAGCCACCGTGGACCGCCGCCGTCGCCGGTCACCGTGAAAAATATAAAAGGTACGCTTTTTTATATATTTTTTTAAATATTTTTTTGATATAATCTAATATATTGTATAGGAAAAGATAGATTCAAAAAAAAAAAAAAAAAAGAAGAAGAAGAAAAGAAAAGAAAACCTTAGCCCGATTTTGAACCTCCTTTCTATTTCAATTGCTTTCGTTGTTCTTTTTGCTTTGAATTGCTGCTGTTTTTATTCAATGTCCCTCCTTTATATTCATGAAAAAAAAGGTCCTTTTACATTGTGTTTTGATGGCTTTTATAGCCTTGTTACATGATTTATTTTATATTATCTTTCTTTTCTCTTCCTTTTGTAAGTGCAAGTGGAGTGGTGGCATAGAGGTGTAGGTGACCAAGGTGGGTGGCCAACAAGGGTGGTGGAGTAGGTGGGATTAGGGTTTTCTTTTTCTGATTTTTTTTTTTGGGTTGGGTTAGTGTTTTGGGTTAAGTTTTGGGCTAAGTTTTGGGTTTGTATTGGGTTTTATTTGGGTAGTTGGGTTATGTTTATTTGGGCCCAAAATTGGGCTTGTACATTACCTATGTGTAATTTGGGGATTATAACTCTAATATATAATTTTTGCACATTAACTCTAATTTGTAATCAGTCCATCATTAATTAAAAATTGGTTACTAGAGTATATACACATATTTGACCTATATTTTATTTAATAATTAAAGCCTAATAAACCTTAATTAAATTAGATCATTATTAATTTGGGCTAACCTAGTATGATAGTAAATAATAACATGTAATTATCCTTATTATATATGTGATGTTCATATTTTCCAACCTCGCTAACTCAAATTCCCTAAGGATATGAGTATATTCTGGTGTGGTTGGTGGGATCAATACATTTATGCTCGATTAACACTTCGATGCATACACTGGTATGTTGGTGGATTGATCGAAGTATCCGTTCTTGAGACACATTCTATTAATAGGGATTAAAAATATGAATTAATAAACTATATGTGTATTGGTGATTAAAATGTGAAGTTTCATTGCTAAGTACAAGTATTACTGATATATGATTATAATGATAATACGAGGAATGTCATTGGTTTGATTTAATAGATGCAAATATCTTAGAAGTGCATCGTAATTTCAATATATAAAAGCAAGCATTACATTGATACGGATTTGTTTATGTATTATATGATCATGAAATACTTTGAGAGTTCAATGATTTGTTTAAATATACGTTTAAATGGATAATGCTAATGAAATGGTTTTAATCAAATGGATAATGGAAATGTTTTATATAAGATTGATTACACAAAATATTATCTAATAAAACTAAATATTAAAACTTCGATCAAAGTTTTAGTAAAAGTCGATTTCGTGTAGGACATTTGATGACTACTTACAAGTCAATATGCCAATCTTGGTCTGCCATGATCCCTATTTTTTATACAAAATTAGCCACCCAGCACTTCACTTACAATTACAATTTCACAAATGATTATGCAAAATTAAAACAGATGTAGATGAATGTAAAACAGAGATGAAGTTGGGTGAATAATAAATCATGCACCTCTACAGCAAACTAAGAAGTCAAGCTGGTAGGTGCAATTCTTGCAAATCTTGAATTGGGAATGAACCCGATCTAGATTTAAATAGCGCAATATGTATAAATAAAATACTATATTACAACCAAAATATGAATATATAATTACATCCTTTTAAAATAAACATAAATTGGGACACAACCCCATCCGAACCTAAATTTGAAATGGCCGAAATCCCGAAAATCGGAACCTAAAAAGGACCAACCTAAAAGGAACTAAACTCAAAGGGACCTGCACTCAAAATTAAAGAAATCCGTACATGAAACAATTAGATATGAACATGCATGTCCTATTGCGACCTTTGTCAGCAAAGGAAAATGATATTTATACACGTTAAAGGAGTATATATATATATATATATATATATATATATATATATATATATATATATATATATATATATATCAAAAGCAATGGCGGAATCGAATGTTAATCTTGAGAGGGTCAAGTAAAATTAGACATGCCATGTAATTTTTTTCCTATAACATATATTATGCAGGTTAATTGTACTACAAAAATTAGAAAAAAAAATTGTTCCGCGTTATATTTCCAAATATATATAAATTAAAATAAATAGTATGATTACATTTTTAAAAAGAACAACTACGAAGAAATAGAATATTATTACTTAAAATTGTGCAGGACATTATTTCAAGGAAATAAAATCACTAAATATAAAGTTTGAATCAAAAGTTTCAGCAACCTCTCTCTCAACATAGACAACAAGATCATTTGTAAGGAAACCATCCTCCATTTTGTTGCAAAGTCTTATTTTGACAATTTTCATTGCCGGAAATGTTCTTTTTGTAGTTGGAGTTGAAACATGAAGAGTTAATAGAAGATTATTTAATCTATCAACAAGAAAATATACGTTTGATGTTTGTGTCTCTTCTAATCCTTCACAAAGATCATAAATTATGGACAAATTCTGTAATTTCGGATGATTTGTGTAACACCCCAAGTTTCTTAATTTTTGAATTGCTTAATTATGTTAAGTAAATTGATTTAGCTCTATGGTTAAGTGTTTGGATGTGTGCATGAAGTTGTGTTAGATTCCCTTCCTTTAGGAATTTCTTTATTAATTTTGTTCCCATATTCGATTTGGTACGTATAGGTTATCTTTCATTTTTGTATGTTTATTGACAAGAATGAGTTTGCTGGTTTAGTGGTAAAGTTTTAGTTTAATCTTAAGTCTCAAATTTGAATCTTGTTGTGTTCAAGTGAAAATTATTTTTGTTTCTCCTTGCTGGGTCGTCCATACTGTCATATTTAAACTCTGAGAAAATTTGATTAGGATAGCAATTAAATAGGATTTAGTCCTATTTTTTCCGTCCCTTTTCCCCCGCCACTTCTCACGTTTTGTTCTTTTTCTTTATTTATTTTTCACTTTTGTTGTTGTAGTTCTCCTTTGTCGAAAATCTGTGTTTCTTCTTCTGGCCTTCTCTTTTTTTTTTTTTTTCGTTTGTTTCCATTAAATCGCATATAGCACTCTATTGTTCACTTCATTGCCGCCCTATCTTCTATTTTGCTGCCATCCAGACTTTGTTTTCTCCAATTGTCACTTAATATTTACTTGATTTAATCTTTTAACTAAAAGCTAACAAAAATTACTTAATAAACTAATTTTAATCAACAATTAAAACTTTCATTTCATAATTTCACATCCAATATAACAAGGATTCGTTAATAGAAACATTTAAAATTTTTGACAGTTTCAAAAACTTAAGTTACGAGTTAGCTTCACCTAATTTGAATGATCTCAAAAACATAAAAATTATAAGAAACGAGCTACATGCAAGGAATTGATGTAGCCGAACCTAAAGCTCCAACCATGGAGATTTTGCCTTCAATTTTCCGTGGAGAACCATTTGACAAGAAGATAGAATTTTTTTTATTTATTAATCTTTAGTTTAATTCTATTTAATTACAAAATTACCTTGTTATAAACTTAAAATTTAACAAGTAAAAGACCCTTAACCGTCCATCTATACACCTTATGGACTAATTGCTTCTTAAATCCTCTTTCATTTGATAATTAAGCTATCAAGTCAACACAATTCAATGATTATCAAGTTTTGTGTCTTTCACAATTTAGTCTTTTTTATTCAATTAACTAACTAAACATTAAAATTTTTTAACCAAAATTTCATACGACTCTAAGGTAACTCCATAAACATTAATTAAATAGTAAAACATGAGCACACGTATCGAAATTGTCGTCTTGAAACCACCGTTTCTGACACTACTGAAAAATGGGATATTACAGATTGAGTTAATTTTACGAGTCAACTTGATATCAAATCAACCACGAAAAATTATTAAAATAATCTTTCATATTTTAAATAAATTATATTATTATAATGATATTTTAGTCTTTTATATTTAAAAGACAAATAAAAATTCTGAGATATTAATATTTGAACCCATATCACCCACATCTATAAAATTATTATAAAACAAATAAAATATTTTATTTACCACTTCAATCAAAATTTTATTTTAATATTTTTTATATTTCAATTTTATTACACAAATAAAATATCAAATTTACCCCAACAATCAATGCTTTGTTTTGATTTTTTTTTTGGTAATTTTAATATTATTACACAAGTATATTTCATTTCATTATATATGTGTTGTTGTTATTAATAGGTTTAAACTATATATTTTTATTTATTACATATTATTTTTAAACATACATAAAACATGGAACTATATAGCAAATTAAGACGTCAGGTTGGTAGGTGGAAGTACATAAAACAAATTAATCATTAATAAATATAGTAATACAATCCTGTCGGAGAGTTCTACAAAATACATTCATGTTTTTATTTTTACAAATATCAATTAATAGTAAATTATAAGTCAATAATAATAATTAATTAAAATACTCAAAAGATAGTTAATTTTATCAAAAAGTATAAAATGTTAGTAAATTATTATTAAATTCATAAAATTAAAATTGAATTATCAATTTAATTTTATCATAAATAACACAATATATATATATATATATATATATATATATATATAACTAAAAATACCATTGCAACCTAAAAATATATAAAGAAGATATTATTACATCTAATTAAATATTATAATTATTTTTAAAATATCAACTTAATAATATAATAGAAAATAAAGAATATTATCGTCGGTTCAAAAATTTCTCCAAACTCATGATTTTATATAAACTATAGATTATAGATATTCATTCTTTGGAGTAGGTGACTTATCAATTCTTTCATGGATAACGTCAGTTAATTCCAAATGATTAACCAAAATAACATTACTTTTATTTTATCAAAGTTGATTTCACGAATCAACTTGATACTTAATCAATCAAGAAAATTATGAAAATAATTTTTCATATTTTAATTAAGTTATACTATTAGTATGATATTTTATTTTTATATTTAAAAATATAAAAAGAAATTGTAGATATTAAAATTTGAACACTATCACTAATATCTATAAAATTATAAATATAAAAATAAATAAAATATTTTGTTATCATTTCAACTAAAAATTATTTTAATATTTTAATATATGTTAATTTTATTAGATAAATAGTTTCACTATATATATATATATATATTATAAAATAATGAATGATGGTGCTCTTAAACGTAGCGTAGGCCGCAATACTTGTATACAGTAGGCTCTTTCAAGTCAAGGCATATGAATTCAATTGGGTGTCCTAGAGCAGCACACTACAGAAAAACAGGTCTTTAGCGGCGTTTTTAGCGGCGTTTTAACAAAAAACGCCAAACAAATTGTAAAACATAGAGCAATAGCGGCGTTTTACGAAAAACGCCGCTAAAAACAGAGCAATAGCGGCGCTTTTGGTAAAACGCCGCTAAAAATAAGAGCATTAGCGGCGCTTTTGGTAAAACGCCGCTAATAAGTTTAGGGTTTAGGGTTTAAGGTTTAAAGTTTATGAGTTACTATTTTAAGGTTTATGTATTATGGTTTAAGGGTTGGGGTTTATGATTTAAGGGTTAGGGGTTAGGGGTTAATACTTAGGGGTTTTTATTTTGTGGTTTAAGGTTTAGGGGATATAGTTTTGGCCGGTACTTTAGTAGGGATATAGTTTAATGGTTTAAGGTTCAGAGTATTGATTAATTAGTGTTATTATTTTGTGGTTTAAGGATCAAGAGATATAGTTTAAGGTTATGATTAATCTATACATTTTGTGGTTAAGGCTTAGGGTTATTATTTTGTGGTTTATGGTTGGGGATATAGTTTAGGGTTTAAGGGATATACTTTAGGGATTAAGGTTATAGGGATATAGTTTAATGGTTTAAGGTATAGAGTTTTGATTAATTAGTGTTAATAATATTAAGTATTTTGATTAATTAATAATATTATAAAAATATAAAGGCTAAATGATATTAAAATTTACGGCGTTTTATTGAAAAGCATACAATTATCCATGGAAGCAAAATCTTGTCGTTTTATACTTTGTTGTTATTTTTATTAGTGGCATTTTATGAAAGCATACAAAATCTAAATTTTTTAACTAAAAGCGGCGTTGTTTGTGTGGCCGAAATTGCTTTACTCTCTGCCAAAATCAATTTCCCGATTTCCCCAAATTTCCCCAACTTCTTCTCCCCAAATTTCCCCAACTTCTTCTCCCCAAAATTTTTCCCTAGTTTCCCAATATCCGGCGCATCTTCTCGGTTTTAGAAGGAAACAAATCAACTATCTCTATAGATGAGTGGGGCATCTTCTTGGATTTAGCTTTTCCATGGATTCCCAATGATGACCAAATTTTACAAGGTATGTTTTAACGTCTTCACCTTTCGGGTCTTTCGCTTTTCTTGTTTCAATCTTCCTTTCTCTCCTTGTTTTATTTTGCTAACATAGGTAAAACCTTATCAAGCTTGTATATTTCGAAATTTTATTATTGTTTTGAACAGGACCACAACCCTTTGTTAAGGAAAAGATTAATGCGGCTGATGGTACTTGAATGTTTCTAACTTGCTAAATGCTTGTTTAATTAACTATGTCAATGGTGCTTCTAGTTTTGAGATGCTTTCTTTTGTTTTTGGCCCCTTGATCTACTCATCGTCTAGGTAGTCATGTTTTGGTTGTGTAATATTAATTAATTGTTTTATATAAATTTTGATGTCAGTTGTTAAATCTCCATTAATGAAAGTCTTAGCACAGTTGGTAAGAAAGGAGGTTTGAGTTTTAAGTATCTAGATTCAAAATTCAGTATATAGGGTATCTGAATCCCACTATGAGTTGCAAGTTTTAGTTCATTTACTCAGTTGTAATTTAGATTATTCCAGTTTTAGTTTGTTTGTCTTTGCTTTGTAAAATTTGATTCTAAACTTTGTGATTATTAAGACATATTTGTATTGGTATCGTTGTGATTTTAAAAAAATTGGTTAAATCTAGTACGGTATACTTGTGTGTCATGTGAGGCTTAGATTTAAACATGATTCTTCAAATGTTGGTTTCATGGTATTGTTTCTTGATGTGCCCATTCTTTATGCTATGGCATTTAAAGAGATACTATTCTTCTTCCTTCAATAATTTCTTTGTTTATTCACTAACGCATGCAAACCTAGTTTAAGAAGCACTATTTGGATGAAGTGACACCATGTGTTTTATGATATAAATAGCATCATGCATCATGGGATACAACTTGTAAGACATTAGTATCATCTGAATTTCACATATTAACATAAGCATAACTGGGCAGATGAAAATTTCTTGGCCAATCAGTTCCATTGGCTAGATGGTTTGACCCATATTATCAGATCTGTTTGTTTTTAGCCTATTATGCGTAATGTACATCAATGAGTTTCTTCTTATAAACTTCTTTTGATTCTTAGGCTCAGATGTGAACGACTAAAACATTTGTTTCCCCCATTTTCTTTTTCGTTTTATATGATTTTTTTTAACACTTAACTTATGTTGGAAACTTCTCTTATCACATTACTTGTTAAGGCTAGAGGCCAAAGTTTACTTCTTGCTAATATCAACAATCTTTTACAACAAGATTTTGATGTCTTCAGAATAATCTGTTGACCAATATTTTCATGATTAGCTTTTGCAAACACTGCAGACTTGTAAACTTTTACTTTTTCTAAATATGGATGTCATTTCTATCCCTTTTCTATATCTAGGAAAACCGACATGAAGTTTATTTTGATTGGATTATAAATATATGTAATGTAAAACATTTGCAACAAGCTGCTGCATATTTTTAATTTGAGAAGTTTATTTTGATGAATTATATCGCAAAACCGACATGAAGTTTTACTAAGGATTACTCACATTATGCCTTATATCAATTTTCAATTTAGATGGTTGTAGTTTGAAGATGATCTATTTTGGTACAAATCGGTTGGATTTTGTTGACATTTAATTTTAAACTTTTTGGGGTCATTCTTACGATTCATTTCGAGACGCAAGTAAGTTTTATTATTAATTAATTTTACATTTATGTTCTGTGTATTGAATCTAATTTGATAAATCAATGCATTCCAGGGAGCAAATGAAAAAATGATCAGCCATTCAGATTGATAATTTTTGTTTCAGTTTGTTAGCATCCTTATCAAGTATCAAATGCCTATCTGTTACTTCTTGTACACTGCAGGTTGGTTATATAATTCCTTCTTGTTTGGGTTATTCTGTCAAGATTTACTTAGTATTTGAATTAATTTTGTACAAAAATATTTTTTTGACCGCTTTTAACCAACACCTAATTTTTTCTTCCCTATTTTTGTACAATGACGATTGTTAATAAATTTAATTATTACTATAATAATTATATGAAGTAATATATATGAAGTAAAATTATATTGTATACTAAATATGGTACATATACTTTAATTCCTTGTGTTTTGACTTTTAGGATATAGTTCCATGTGTCTATATTAGTGAATTAATGTTGTATATGTTTCAGTTACTGCTTCCTGCTCCTCCTGCAACTATTGGTTCAACTGAAGCTGCCATTTAATCTTCGAATTATTTGGTACTGATATAGATAAAGTTTTCATATTTGCTTAAACTGAAATATATTTGGTGCTACTCTTATAATCTTACATGTGTCTGTATTAGTGAATTAATGTTGTATGTATTTCAGTTACTGCTTCCTGCTCCTCCCGCAGCTATTGGTTCAACTGAAGCTACCATTTAATCTTTGAATTAATATTTGGTACTGATATAGATAAAGTTTTGATATTTGCTTAAACTGAAATATATTTGGTGCTACTCTTATAATCTTACATCTGTTCTAGGTACTATCGAGCACCTGAATTAATATTTGGTGCAACTAAATACACCACAGTCATTGACATTTGTTCTAGGTACGTATAGGTTTCGTTGCTAAATTTTTTTTCCTTATTTCTATGCATTTTCACTTTAAATTACTTAACAAATATTACTTTTTTGACTCAAGCCTCTGTTTGCTGGTGAGAGTGGAGTAGACCAGGTACGTTTTATTAAGGTACGTTTTATTTCAAAATTCTAATCAATAATAGTTTTATCATGATGATTTTGGAAAAATATTATATTTTGGGGTTGCGATTTTGTAAAGATTTAATTGCTGGTTCTGTTTGGAGCAGAACTATTTTGTTACCAAATTAATTTTAAATATTTGGTTCAACTTAATTATTATTTGATTCAGCTTAAGTATGAATAAGTATGAATTAATTTTATTACCGTGTAGCTTGCTTGTCCATTAAAATTACAACAATGGATGGCCTTCTCTCCAACCTTATTTTAAATATTTTAAAGATTCAAAGTATATAGGCTGGAAACTTGACGGGTTGCCTTATATCGATTGCAAGATATAATGGATCCTCCTAGGTGTAACAACGCCACGTATGATGAATCTTAAAAATTCAAAAGACTTGAAAAAGTTCTATCGAGCTCATTTACTATTGAATATTTATTTCCAATTTACTTATAAAAATTAAACTACGATTCTTTTTTATATTATTATATTCAAATTACTATTTTTTGCATTACTAATGTTTGATTTTAATATTTAATATTTTAAATTTCTTTAAAAGTTATAACTACTTTTTATCAAAATAGTATTAATTATTATTTGAAGTATGAATAAGTATGAATAAGTTTTTATAATTGGTTCAACTTAATTATTTTTTATTCAAGTTAAGTATGAATAGGTATGAATTAATTTTATTACCGTGTAGCGTGTTTGTCCATTAGAATTACAACAATAGTGACCTTCTCTCCAACCTTATTTTAAATATTTTAAAGATTCAAAGTATATAAATTGGAAACTGACGGGTTGCCTTATATCGAGTGCAAGATATAATGGATCCTCCTAGGTGTAACAACGCCACGTATGATGAATCTTAAAAATTCAAAAAGAATTGAAAAAGTTCTATCGCTATTGAATATTTATATAACCTTAATTTATTTCCAATTTACTTATAAAAATTAAACTACGATTCTTTTTGATATTATTATATTCAAATTACTATTTTTTATATTAATAATGTTTTATTTTAATATTTAATATTTTTAAATTTCTTTAAAAGTTATAACTACTTTTTATCAAAATTACAACAATAGCTTACCTGTAGCACCCCAAACCCGGCCCAGAAGTTATGGCCGGATCCGGCATGCCACATCAAAAACGTAAAAAAAAATTTCCATTCTAAGTCTAGAAAATCGTACTTGATATTCAAAAGATTAATTCATTAAGGGTTAAAGTGAATAGAAGCTGTGCACCAGGTAGGAAACCGGAAAAGAGGTGGTGAGTCCATCGGACTGCTTAAGTACCAAGCTCCCTTCGGATCCAATCCTAGACATGCATACCGCCATTGCCACACCTTAACGTCATGGATATTTCTAGAAAACCGGTTCGATTAAGTCATTTTTAGGAAAAGTGATTAATTTTGGAAAATACTTTCATTGCGGAAGCTTTGCTTGTTGTCGTGTTATTTTGAAATCAACTGTTGTTTTTGAAAACGCGCCTAAAGCTATCCAATTTCAACATTAAAATAAGTATTACCTATCTTACTAATACATATTAAAACCACCAAAAATAAATAAGCGGCCTTATTACATTTAAAAGCCCAAAACCACAAGCGTAATTAAAAGGATGTCCAGTTCACGGAAGAAAATCAAACTTTCGAGCGGGTGGCCACTCAAGAATTCCCTCACGACTCCAAGCCCACTATGGTTGGGGATTTCTGCGTGGATGAAAATAAAAGGGATGAGTTTGGGGAAACTCGGTGTGTAAGGAAAACCCATTCAAAGTCCAAGTCGGCTCAAGCCCATTGGGCCTAAGCCCATTCGAATGCAGTGGTCTTGGGCGAGCCCTTTTCAGATTACAATAAAGCGGGCCTTAGCCCTTATTGAGATAATAGTATGGCCCATAGGCCCATTTCAAAATACATGCAACATCGGTAAACATATGCAAGCCCATTTGGGAGACTACTCAACCCACCAACCACTACACTCCACCGTACCACCATACACTCCATGTGAGAATAGCTCAACCCACCCATTAACACTCCACATTGCTTGCCTTCTTTGCTCGATTAACGATAAATTGAGGCAAAGCCTCCGATCGTGGACAAGCCACTTTCAGTACTTCCTCCATCAATATCCCAGTCCATGCATCGATAATAACAACATGGCATGCAAGATAAATAACAAATCAAACATGCATTTAGGTCAATTTAACCTAGGGGTATTTGGTAATTTATCTACTAGGGTAAAGCGTAAATTTTCCACTTTTAAAGGTATTTCAGTAATTTATCTATTTTAGGGTTTTCATGCATATTCCTACTTTTCACGTACTAATGAGAATCACGTCGAGGGTTCTTACCGAATTGGGCCCGTTGACCCATCATTCCAATTTTGGCCCATTAAGCCCAAAAATATCGAGGGCATAGAAATCATGCACTTTGCAGTCCAAACATTGCAACTTACCAAAAACATTAATCGATTTACCTCACGAGCATTCGCACTTTTCGCAAATCTATAAAATACCGGTTTTCGGCATTTCGACATTTCGGCTTTTGCCGATCTAGACTAAGAAAGAGGGTGTTAGTTACACACCTGTTTGCGACGATATGTTGACGAGATCCACACACGAACCGCCTACAATTGGATTACTAACACGTTAATCTAACTATTCAAATACAAACTACGTATTAACCCCTTACAATATTCGGCCAACCACACCTACAGATTATAGTAAGCTTATAAGAAAACAATAGGCAACTCATTAACAAATTTTTGTCAATGTTTACCACATAATCATAATTTCACTGCAAGCTGTCTTCCTGAGCAACAGTCACTAAATTATTTATAACTGGAGCTACAAAACTCCAAATCAAGTGCCGTTAATTTTCCTGAAAATAGACTCATATATATTCTATCCATAAAATTTTCAGAATTTTGGTTTAGCCAATCAATACCAGATTTTTCTCAAAGTTTCCCATGTTTCACTGTTTGACTAATCTGACCACCCTTCATTACGAATCAAATTTCTCATTGTACAGAATTCAAAATATGTTCTTGTTTATTTCATTAGAAACTAGACTCAATAAGCTTTAATTACATAATTTATTCAGCTTCTAATTCTTCTCCCACAATTTATGGTAATTTTCCAAAGTCATGTTACTGCTGCTGTCCCAAGCAGATTTATTACCAAATCACTCTTTCATACACCTATCTTGCATGCATGTTATTTAAACATGTATATCACCAATCAATCATCACATATCTATGATTTTTACTTAAGCATAATCTCCATTTCATCATTTTAAAGCACAACATGTTAGCTGATTTTTCCCTTTAACATCTAAGGCACATGCATGCTCATTTGTTTGGCTCAACTTCACCTATCTTCCATTTTTCATCAAAAGAACATGAAACAACAACCATTTCCTTCATTTTAATTCATGACTAAATGCTCACAACACAACTAAAAATCAAAATATACTTCAAGAGTTAAGGTAGAATCAAGAAGAACTCATGAACTTCAAAATAGAAGCAAGGTATCAAGAACTTACCTTCAATTTTCCTCCTCCTAATGACCAAATACTCAAGAGCTTTCTCCTCTCATTTCTCTTCTCTAACTTTCAGCTATGATGAACAAAGATGGACAAAACTTTGTTCTTTTCACCCCTTTTTCTTTAATAAAACTTCATATTTCATCCATTTAATTCTTTAATACAAAAGACATGAAATTCTTATCATGAAACATTTACCTAACCCATTATCATGAAACATTTACCTAATACATTATCATAAAACATTTACCTAACCCATTATCATGAAACATTTACCTAACACATTATCATGAAACATTTACCTAACCTATTATTAATTTGTATCAATTTGTACCATAAATTATGGATATCAAGTGTACATTTTGTCTACATTCAACATGATGGCTGGCCACTTCATGTAAAATGGGAGGTTTGTCATGCAAATCCTCCTATTTTGCACTCCTATTTATTTGGCCACCTCAATTTAGCCTATAGCATTTTCAAACATTTTCACATAAGTCCTATTTCATAATTTCACTCCTTTTTCTTATGGAACAAAATTAACTAAAATTACCGGGTTCTATCTTAGCTTGGGCCTTCTAGAGGCCCACAAACATAATTAAACCTATGCCAACATTCACGAATTCCCAAAATTGGGCGTTACAACTCTACCCCCTTAAAGAAATTTCGGCCTCGAAATTTACACGATCAAATAGTTGAGGGTATTGTTGACGCATAGTCTCTTCTGATTCCCAAGTAGCTTCTTCCCTCCCATGATTACGCCACAGTACTTTTACCAACGGAACCGACTTCCTTCTTAGAACTTTAACCTCTCGATCTAAAATTTGTATGGGTTCTTCCTCAAAGGTCAAATCAGTCCTTACTTCAATCTCCTCCACTGGCACAACATGTGAGGGATCCGATCGATATCGTCTTAACATAGACACATGAAAAACGTCATGGATTCTGTCTAACTCTAGTGGTAACTCTAACTGATACGCTACTGGCCCTACTCGCTTAAGAACTCGATAAGGCCCTATAAACCGCGGACTCAATTTGCCTTTCTTGTCGAATCTCAAGATCTTCTTCCAAGGTGAAACCTTTAAAAAACCATATCCCCAACCGCGAACTCTATCTCTTTGCGCTTTAGGTCCACATACGACTTCTGTCTATCAGATGCCTCTTTTAATCGATCTCTTACCAACTTAACCTTACTTTCAGTATCTACCACCAACTCCGGTCCAAGCACTTATCGTTCACCCAACTCTTTCCAACACGTAGGCGTACGACATCTCCGCCCATAAAGTGCCTCATATGGAGCCATCTGAATACTTGCTTGGTAGCTGTTATTGTATGCAAACTCCACCATTGGCAAGTAGTCCTCCCAACTCCCACGAAAATTGATGATACAACCCCTTAACATATCCTCCAAAATCTGAATAACCCTCTCCGACTGTCCATCTATTTGTGGGTGAAAGGCAGTACTGAAATCCAAACGTGTACCCAATGCCTCCTGCAACTTCTTCCAGAATCGAGATGTAAACCTAGGGTCTCGGTCAGAAATAATCGACACTGGCACTCCATGTAGTCGCACTATCTCTGCCACATACAACCTAGCCAACTTTTGCGGGAGTAATCGATCTGTTGGTATGAAATGGGCGATTTTGTTAACCTATCCACCACTACCCACACGAATCTTTCTTGGTGGGTGTCAAAGGTAGCCCACTCACAAAGTCCATAGTGACTCTCTCCCACTTCCACAGTGGAATTTTCACCGTTGCAGATAATCCGAAGAAATTGATGTTCACTTTCACTTGTCGGCATGTTAGACATTTCCCACGAACTCGTTACTTCTCGTTTAAGCCTGGCCACCAAGCAGTTCTCGCAAGTCGTGATACAACTTACTCCCTCCGGGATGCATGGCACAAAGTCCCCATGAGCTTCCTTCAATATTGGTGTCTCAAGTTAGAGTCCTTGAACACAAATTCTTCCTCGGAAGCATAAAACTCCTTGAGATTCGGTCCAAAATCCTCATTCTCACCCTTCTCAACTTCTGAAATCGAAGAACCAACGAGTTATCTTTCAACTGCTTTTTCTTTAATCTGTTCACCCAAATAGGCCTCACTTGCAATTACGCTAACTTCCATCATCAAAGCAGACTCAAACGTGCAAACAAGGCTCTCAAATCGAAACAACCCTTCGACTCAACGATCACCACCACGTTAGCCTTACAGGTGGTACTCAATCGAACGATCGTAATCCTTAAGCAACTCTACCCATCTTCGTTGCCTAAGGTTTAACTCCTTCTGAGTTAACAGATACTTTAGGCTCTTATGGTCCGTGTATATGATACACTTTTCTCCATATAAGTAATGTCTCCAGATTTTCAACGCAAAGATCACTGCTGCTAGCTCTAAGTCATGCGTAGGGTAGTTCGCTTCATGAGACTTAAGTTGCCGCGAAGCATAAGCGACCACCTTACCCTCTTGCATCAGTACACATCCTAACCTCACATGTGACGCATCGGCTGTACAGTGAAGCCCTTCCTGACTCGGTTGAATCAACACCGGTGCTTGGTCAATACCTTTTTCAAATGGTCAAAAGCTTTTTCTGATTCTCGGTCGGACAAATGCTACCCCTTTCCTTATGAGTTTCGTCAATGGTGCAAGCAATCGAGAAAATCCTTCACGAACCTTCGGTAATAGCTTTGCCAAAACCCGAAAACTCGAATTTCCGATCTCGATTTTGGTGGCTTCCATCCCAAAAGCGCCTCAACTTTTCGAGGATCCACTCTAATTCCTTCAAGAGAAACCACATGACCTAGAAAGGCCACTTCTCGCAACCAAAATTCACACTTACTAAACTTTGCATACAATTCCTTCTCTCTCAGACTTGCAAGACAATACGTAAATGCTCCTCATGTTTCTCCTCAGTTTTCGAGTATACTAGAATATCATCGATGAAAACTACCACAAATCGGTCCAAGTAAGGTTGGAACACTCGATTCATTAGATCCATGAAAGCAGCAGGTGCGTTCGTCAACCCAAACGGCATAACCAAGAACTCGTAATGACCATATCGAGTCCTGAATGCTGTCTTATGAATATCCACTTCCTTTACCCTTAACTAATGGTATCCAGATCGAAGGTCAATCTTAGAAAATACCGAAGCTCCTCTAAGCTGGTCGAACAGATCATCAATCCTTGGCAGTGGATACTTATTCTTAATCGTCGGTTTGTTCAATGGCGATAATCAATCACATCCGCATCGTACCATCCTTCTTTTTCACGAATAGCACCGGTGCTCCCCATGGAGACACGCTTGGCCTAATGAAGCCCCTATCCAACAACTCTTGAATTTGTGACTTTAGCTCCACCAACTCCTTGGTGCCATTCTATACGGTGCGATAGACACGAGTCTTTATTCGAGCAATAAGTCGATTCCAAATTCCACTTCTCGGTTCGGAGGCAATCCTGGAAGCTCCTCCGGAAAAACATCTTGGAACTCTTTTACAGTCCTAACCTTATCCACTGTCAGTCCCTCCTCTTCCAACTGACTTACAAATGCCAAATAAGCCTCACAACCTTTCCGAATCCACTTCTCGGCTCTTAATGCCGACACCACATTGGACAAATAATCCTTTCGCTCACCTATCACCATAACCTCCTCATCCTTTGTGGTCCTTAACACCATTCGTTTAGCAGCTCAATCCAGGGTCGCTTTATGCTTAACAAGCCAGTCCATTCCCAAAATGAGATCAAACTCTCCGAATGGTAACTCCATCAAATCTCCAGGGAAAATCCTACCTTGAGTTTCTAAGGGTACATCCCTATACAGTTTGTCTACCCTAACCGAGTGACCCAAAGGACTTAGTACAGATACCCCACTCACAATCTCCTCAGAGTGCACACCCAACGACCCAGATATGGCACATGCAACATAGGAATGAGTAGATCCAACATCCACCAAGGCAGTATATGACATGCTAGAAATAAAAAACGTACCAGTTATGACGTCAGGTGCATCACCCTCTTGCGGCGGCGGCATATACTAAAGCTGGCTGACGAGCCTCAGTGTTAATAGTACCCTTGCCAGGTGCCCCACGTCCATGGCCATTGCCATCGCGACCTCGGCCATGACATCTCGACGGCGATAGTCCACCTCGCGCTGTTTGCACGGGTTGCACAGTCCTTTGTTCAACCACTTGAGCTTGAGCTGGCCTCTTAGGACAATCCTTGATCTTATGTTCCTTTGATCCACAACGAAGACAAGCCCCAGAACGTTTCCAACATTCCCCCAGATGCATTCTACCACAATCTCCACAAGCTTGTGGTCTAACAGTATTCACCGGAACCGCTCGAACTGGTTCTTCCATCCTAGCTCTCTTAACATTCTGGTTTGCAGCACCAGTTGGTCCAGCATCTCTCTTGAATCGATTTCGATCCCTGTCACGGTTCCCTCGTTCAGCTTGCTTCACCTCTTCGGCTATCTTATCCTTTTCTATCAGTGCAGCAAAATCGCGCTCTCTTTGCGGAGCTATGAGCACCCTTAGCTCATCCTTGAGGCCATCCTCAAAGCGAACACTGCGCTCGTATTCGATAGAGACAATACCATTAGCATACTGGCTCAATCGCAGAAACTCTGCCTCATATTCAGCAACGGTCTTACCACCCTGGGTCAGGTTCAGGAATTCCTTCCTTCGCGCATCCACATAGCTAGCTCCGATATACTTCGCCTTGAAGGACTGCTTAAACAACTCCCGTGTTACCCTCTCGGTGGGTACCCTCTCTCACGATGATCCACCACCGACACGCCTTATCCGTAGTAAGGATATCGCTCCTTTTAACTTTTGCTCTCTTGGCGGTCCAAGTCATCCATAATCCGCTCCGTGGCTTCCGGCCGAGACTTTCGACCACATTTGGGGCTACTCGAGATACACCCTAAAACTTCCGCTCCGTTGGCGGAGTCGCTCGAAATGGACCCCTATTCATGGGCCGATATTAGCTCCACCACCCTTTCCAAAACTCTTAACATGGCACGGACAGGCGTTATCCCCGCGGCCCGATCATACGGCCCATTCTCATCCACCGGTGGTGGTCGTGCTACTCCGGTGGTATGTGTTTGAAGGCGAAGATCCGGCTTGAGTACTACCTTGGCCTCGACCACGGCCTCGACCACGGCCTCTTCCCGAGTAGCTCTCGTACTCATATCGATTTATCTTACTACAATTTTATGCGGTTAGTTTCTTGTTTTCCTTTGTTTATTACGAATATCTTATGAGCAGATAAGGTTTGAGTTGTTCTCGCATAACCACGGTTTAGCTAATGTCTTAGTTTTCTAGGGTTTAGTTTACCCTACGGTCTCGGTTTAAGTAGCCTATCGCTATATTATCTATAGTACTATCTCTAAGGTTTAGTACTAACTACTGATGCTGATTTATTATATAAAAATGAATAGTACTTACGACCTTGGTGCCGGGATTGATGTGCCACCTCATCAGTTTTCAGATAAACTCAAAAGATTTAGACTTTTTGAAATCCATTTTCCAAACATTTGTGTAAAAAAAAAACAAGTTCGGAGATTATCTCCTTTAAACAGGAAATTACAAAAATCAGATTTTTTTTTTCCAAAAATACCCTCTTTTTTTTTGCATAAAGTTTTGAAAACCCTTTTTGGACCCGATTCACAGCCGAGTTGTTGTAACCGGGCTCTGATACCACTAAATATAGCACCCCAAACCCGGCCCAGAAGTTATGGCCGGATCCGGCATGCCACATCAAAAACGTAAAAAAAAAATTCCATTCTAAGTCTAGAAAATCGTACTTGATACTCAAAAGATTAATTCATTAAGGGTTAAAGTGAATAGAAGCTGTGCACCAGATAGGAAACCGGAAAAGAGGTGGTGAGTCCATCGGACTGCTTAAGTACCAAGCTCCTTCGGATCAATCCTAGACATGCATACCGCCATTGCCACACCTTAACGTCATGGATATTTCTAGAAAACCGGTTCGATTAAGTCATTTTAGGAAAAGTGATTAATTTTGGAAAATACTTTCATTGCGGAAGCTTTGCTTGTTGTCGTGTTATTTTGAAATCAACTGTTGTTTTTTGAAAACGCGCCTAAAGCTATCCAATTTCAACAGTTAAAATAAGTATTACCTATCTTACTAATACATATTAAAACCACCAAAAATAAATAAGCGGCCTTATTACATTTAAAAGCCCAAAACCACAAACGTAATTAAAAGGATGTCCAGTTCACGGAAGAAAATCAAACTTTGAGCGGGTGGCCACTCAGAATTCCCTCACGACTCAAGCCCACTATGGTTGGGGATTTCTGCGTGGATGAAAATAAAAGGGATGAGTTTGGGGAAACTCGGTGTGTAAGGAAAACCCATTCAAAGTCCAAGTCAGCTCAAGCCCATTGGGCCTAAGCCCATTCAGTAGTGCAGTGGTCTGGGCGAGCCCTTTTGATTACAATAAAGCGGGCCTTAGCCCTTATTGAGATAATGTATGGCCCATAGGCCCATTTCAAAATACATGCAACATCGGTAAACATATGCAAGCCCATTTGGGAGACTACTCAACCCACCAACCACTACACTCCACCCGTACCAGCCATACACTCCATGTGAGGAATAGCTCAACCCACCCATTAACACTCCACGATTTAAACCTTCTTTGCTCGATTAACGATAAATTGAGGCAAAGCCTCCGATCGTGGACAAGCCACTTTCGATACTTCCTCCATCAATATCCCGGTCCATGCATCGATAATAACAACATGGCATGCGATAAATAACAACGATCAAACATGCATTTAGGTCAATTTAACCTAGGGTATTTGGTAATTTATCTACTAGGGGTAAAGCGTAAATTTTCCACTTTTAAAGGTATTTCAGTAATTTATCTATTTTAGGGTTTTTCATGCATATTCCTACTTTTCACGTACTAACGAATCACGTCATGAGGGTTCTTACCGAATTGGGCAGTTGACCCATCATTCCAATTTTGGCCCATTAAGCCCAAAAATATCGAGGGCATAGAAATCATGCACTTTGCAGTCCAAACATTGCAACTTACCAAAAACATTAATCGATTTACCTCACGAGCATTCGCACACTCGCAAATCTATAAAATACCAGTTTTCGGCATTTCGACATTTCGGCTTTTGCCGATCTAGACTAAGAAAGAGGGTGTTAGTTACACACCTGTTTGCGACGATATGTTAATGAGATCCACACACGAACCGCCTACAATTGGATTACTAACACGTTAATCTAACTATTCAAATACAAACTACGTATTAACCCCTTACGATAGTCGGCCAACCACACCTACAGATTATAGTAAGCTTATAAGAAAACAATAGGCAACTCATTAACAAATTTTTGTCAATGTTTACCACATAATCATAATTTCACTGCAAGCTGTCTTCCTGAGCAACAGTCACTAAATTATTTATAACTGGAGCTACGAAACTCCAAATCAAGTGCCGTTAATTTTCCCTGAAAATAGACTCATATATATTCTATCTATAAAATTTTCAGAATTTTTGGTTTAGCCAATCAATACCAGATTTTTCTCAAAGTTTCCCATGTTTCACTGTTTGACTAATCTGACCACCCTTCATTACGAATCAAATTTCTCATTGTAAAAAATTCAAAATATGTTCTTGTTTATTTCATTAGAAACTAGACTCAATAAGCTTTAATTACATAATTTATTCAGCTTCTAATTCTTCTCCCACAATTTATGGTAATTTTCCAAAGTCATGTTACTGCTGCTGTCCCAAGCAGATTTATTACCAAATCACTCTTTCATACACCTATCTTGCATGCATGTTATTTAAACATGTATATCACCAATCAATCATCACATATCTATGATTTTTACTTAAGCATAATCTCCATTTCATCATTTTAAAGCACAACATGTTAGCTGATTTTTCCCTTTAACATCTAAGGCACATGCATGCTCATTTGTTTGGCTCAACTTCACCTATCTTCCATTTTTCATCAAAAGAACATGAAACAACAACCATTTCCTTGATTTTAATTCATGACTAAATGCTCACAACACAACTAAAAATCAAAATATACTTCAAGAGTTAAGGTAGAATCAAGAAGAACTCATGAACTTCAAAATAGAAGCAAGGTATCAAGAACTTACCTTCAATTTTCCTCCTCCTAATGACCAAATACTCAAGAGCTTTCTCCTCTCCTTTCTCTTCTCTAACTTTCAGCTATGATGAACAAAGATGGACAAAACTTTGTTCTTTTCACCCCTTTTTCTTTAATAAAACTTCATATTTCATCCATTTAATTCTTTAATACAAAAGACATGAAATTCTTATCATGAAACATTTACCTAACCCATTATCATGAAACATTTACCTAATACATTATCATAAAACATTTACCTAACCCATTATCATGAAACATTTACCTAACACATTATCATGAAACATTTACCTAACCTATTATCAATTTGTATCAATTTGTACCATAAATTATGGATATCAAGTGTACATTTTGTCTACATTCAACATGATGGCTGGCCACTTCATGTAAAATGGGAGGTTTCTCATGCAAATCCTCCTATTTTGCACTCCTATTTATTTGGCCACCTCAATTTAGCCTATAGCATTTTCAAACATTTTCACATAAGTCCTATTTCATAATTTCACTCCCTTTTCTTATGGAACAAAATTAACTAAAATTACGGGTTCTATCTTAAGCTTGGGCCTTCTAGAGGCCCACAAACATAATTAAACCTATGCCAACATTCACAGAATTCCCAAAAATTGGGGCGTTACATTACCTTCTCTCCAACCTTATTTTAAATATTTTAAAGATTCAAAGTATATAGGCTGGAAACCTGACGGGTTGCCTTATATCGAGTTGCAAGATATAATGGATCCTCCCTAGGTGTAACAACGCCACGTATGATGAATCTTAAAAATTTGTATGTTTCAATTTAATATGTCCCATCTAATATACAAATATTTAATAAAATATTTTATATAGTTTTTAACTTAAATTTAAATTATTATTGAAATATTCTCGTCCGCTTTATCACAAATATTATTCTCCGTTTTATCACAAATATTATAAATACATTTTACCGTTTAAGTTAAACTTTTATTCAAACTAAATCATAGCTTTTAAGCTAAATACGGATGTATTATCCATGTGATTTTCCACATCGTGAAATAAAAACTTACATAATACATAAATATATTTGATATCATAATTTACATAACTTATATAACATATATAACTTACATAACTTATATAACATACATAACTTATATAACATACATAACTTATATAACTTATATAACTTAGATAAATATATAACTTACATAACTTACATAATACTTAAATATATTTTATATCATAATTTACATAACTTACATAACTTATATAACTTAGATAAATATATAATTTACATAAATATATATCATATCATAAATTACATAACTTACATAATACTTAAATATATATCATATCATACATAACTAGTTTCTGAAATTTACTTAACTTACATAATACATAAATCTATAGTCGAAAATCCGCAACTTGCCTAAATTAGTTTATACCCATTAGAGACTTGATATTTAGTATAATGATATGATTTAAATCAATTGAGAATATTTAAGTAAGCGTAATATGTTGTCAACTTTAGATTTCAAGAACTACAAAATGGATAGGAGTTGGATGAAATTGTCAAGGGTAAGCAATGCCTATAAAATGGAGTACAAACTTTTCTAAATTTTGCATTTCAAAATGCAAGCCAAGAGAATATGATTCTTTGCCCGTGTAAGAAGTGTGGCAACATCTACTGGCATTTTCGTGAAGTTGTCTACGAACATCTAATTGTTGATGGCTTTATTCGGGGGTATAAAAAATGGATTTTCCATGGAGAGTGTACATCTAGAGGAACTTCTTCAACGATTAATCCGACTTATCCTGATACTGATTACCATCAATATGTTAGACAAGATGACATGGAAGATATGTTGCGGGATGCATTTAATATGCATAGTCATGGTGAGCAATTGTTTCCACCTGACTTTATTATATTAGAGGATTGTAATATTGGTGGAAATGTTTTTTGCGAAATGGGAACAAGTGCACCTAATGAGGAGCCAAATGAAGAAGCGGCTAAGTTCTACAATTTACTTAATGAAATGAATGAAGAACTTTACGAGGGATCAAAATATTGAAATTGTCCTTCGCATTCGTCTATTTCATTTAAAATGTTTGGGAGGTGGACCGAAACTCTTTTACAATGCTAGAGTTTCTAAGAGAGATGTTTCCGTTTGCAAAATTCCCAGTCTTGTCAAGACATGAAGAGACTAATAAAAGATTTGGGCCTTGGGTACGATAAAATTCATAGTTGCCCAAATGACGCATGTTGTCTTGGGGTGATAAAAAAACCAACAATCTTGTCATGTTTGCGGTAAGTCTCGTTGGATGAATAGTGTCTGAAGATGTGAATCTGAGATGAAGGTGGGGCCGATTAAGAAATAAGCCGATTAAGGTCTTGCGATATTTTCCCCGATACCAAGACTTCAAAGGCTTTTCATGTCCTCAAAGACAGTAGAATCTATGACGTGGCATAATGATCAACGGACCGATGATGGATTATTAAGACATCCTGCGGATTCTTTAGCTTGGAAATCATTTGACATAAATTTCCAAGCTTTGCAAGCGATCCTCGGAATGTGAGGCTTGGGCTAGCGGTGATGGCTTTAATCCATTTAAAATCATGAGTACTTAAAGACAAGACTTGGCTGTAGTACTTGTTCCTTACAATTTGCCTCCATGGATTTGCATGAAGCAATCTTCATTTATTTTATCAATGATTATCCCTAGAGAAAGGTCCCGAAATGATATTGACATCTATTTGCAGCCACTTATTGAAGAGTTAAAACAATTATGGTGGTGTTGAGACATATGATGTATTAAGAAAGGAGAACTTTAATTTACGTGCAGCTTTATTGTGGACAATTAATGATTTCCCGGCTTATGCTAATTTATCGGGTTGGAGTACTAAAGGACGTTATGCTGTCCTTGTTGTCTTTGCATAAACTTGTTCGAAGTGGTTGTATAATGGGAAGAAGTTCTCTTACATGGGCCATCGTTGGTGGTTAGATGAAAATCATAAATTTAGATTTTAGAGGACTCTATTTGATGGTACTGAAGAGTACAGAGGAGCTCCTGAGCAGACCGTTGGATCTGAAATCTTGTTTATGTTAAAAGATATCAACTTTAGTTACGGGAAGATGAATCAACCACCTATCACGCAAACAAGGAGAAGATCGAGGGATGAATCTGATGATGAATCTGACGAAGAGGATGATCCTAATGAGGCGGAGTTGTGGAAGAAAAGGAGTATTTTTTTTGAGTTGCCTTATTGGGAGCACAACATTTTATGCCACAATCTTGATGTCATGCATATTGAGAAGAATGTCTGCGAGAACATAATTGGGACAATTTTAAATGTCGATGGAAAATCAAAAGACAATCTTCAGAGCCGACTTGATTTAGTTGACATGAGAATCCGGCGTGATCTTCATCCTCAAGTACTTCTGAATGGGAAATATAGGTTGCCGCCTTCTATTTTTTCAATGTCAAAGAAAGAGAAAGAAGTTTTCTGCATGGTGTTGAAGGATATAAAGGTCTTAGATGCGTATGCGTCAAATATATCTCGATGTGTGAGTTTCAAAGATAGAAGATTATATTCATTAAAATCACATGATTACCACATCTTGATGCAAGATTTACTCCCAATTGCTTTACGGTCTTTGTATGTCAAAAATGTAACGTCTGTATAATTAAACTATCCAATATAATGAAAGCTATCTGTGGCAAAGTTTTGAATGTCGAAGAACTTGAGAAAGTACAGGATCGAGCGGCTTTGACTTTATGCAATTTAAAGAAGATCTTTCCACCTTCCTTCTTCACTATTATGGTCACTTGGTAATCCATCTCCCTCACGAAGCAATCCTTGGTGGACCGGTTTTTTATCGATGGATGTATCCTATAGAAAGGTGCTAATTTATTTCTCAAGTATTCATTCATTCACCTCTATACATTTAGTTCTGACTTTTGATAAATATTGTATATCGTGTTTAGGTTCCTAAGCAAATTGAAGTCATATTATGCATAATAAGCGTTATCCGAAGGATCAATTCTTGAAGGTTACTTGGCGGAAGAGTGCATGACCTTCATTCTAGATATTTAGAAGATCTTTGAAACACGATTGAATAGACCAAGTAGAAATCTTTGGGCTCAATGATAATGACTTGGCCGAAACTTATTTATTTCAAAGTTATGGAGAACCAATCGGCAAAGTTGAAATTGTAGAATTAGATGATATATCGTGGATACAGGCACATCGATATGTACTTTTTAACCACGATTCAATTAAACCGTTGCTTGTGAGTAAGTTATAAAATTGTCTTACATATTCGTCGTTTTGATTTGTTTATCTTCTAACCAATTAAACTTGTTTTTAATATAGTGAGTACAAACAAATTTTGAGATCTCGTGCACGCTCTCGAAGATTACAACATCGAGAGATTAATAAGTTATTCACAGAATCTTTTCATGAATGGTTAAGTCAAACGGTATGTAACTAAAGTTAATAAGTTACATATAATCGCGAAATTTAGTTAATCAAATAAGAATGTTTTTACATAATACATTTATAATTATTTAATTTACTTTCGATTCAATAGGTTTGAGTGGGAAGGGCGTCAATGAGCGAAGTTAAATGGCTTTCCCAAGGTGCGAACGAGTAATAGAAAGATATAGTGCCTTCCTCATCAATGGATCTGATTTCATACAAAGTATCGCGAGAGAATGAGGAGAACTCAAAATTGTGGAGTTGTTGTTAATTCTTCAATTACAAGTTATGCGATGCTAGGGATAGTAATCCGGTTGAGGGTAATGTGGAGTATTACGGACTTCTTACCGACATTATTGAGTTGGATTACTATGGCGGATGGAAAGTTATCTTATTTGGTGTGATTGGCGGATGTTAATCTTGCTCGAGGAATTAAAAAGATCAATTTGGTTTTACAATGGTCAATTTCTCTCGCTTGATTCACACTGGACAACAATTGATGGACGAGCCATATGTATTTTCCTCTCAAGTGAAACAAGTTTTTATTCGAAAGATCCAAGCGATGAGGGTTGGTATGTTGTACTCGGAACACCCTAGAGACTTGTTTGACATGGGTAATGGAAGTAGAGATGACATCGTCGAAAGATCGAAACATTACCTTTTCCAAAACAAAACTTAGATGAAAATATCCTAGTACTAATACACAACATCAATGGGTTCGACATGATGTGGATGAAGATATTCTGAATAATGATGTAGTAAGATTTTACAATTTTTAATTATATGTAATATTATAATTTTAATCTTTGTCATGTTATATAATTTAACTATTTTATATGTACAACTATTGTTGTAATTTGTTACTAAAACTTTAATTATTTTATGTGTATTGCGGGAAAAATCGTAGAAGAAGAGTACGAGATTTAAGTATTGTCCGAATACTCCAAATTCGGAAGAAAGAAATAGTGAACAATGAGCAGTTGTTGGATCTTGAATGTGCGGAGACATTTGATGAGCTGAAGAATTTCAAAGTAATATTATGTTCATTTTACATGTGTTGACTTTTATTATTGAATTATTTGTCAATTTTACTATAATAATAGTATATCATTTTTCATTTGAAAGTGGTGGGACGCAGAGTTCGAGGACGTACGCTACTTAGAGATTTATACGACTTAGATCCTGTCGAGCGTGTTAAAGTAAGTAGAAATACTCATGGTCAGCCTGTTGGATCTGAAGCTCAACTTTTAACAGGCTATTTGGGCATTTTAGCAATAATTCAAATATGTTGCCCATCAACTACGAATCATGGCATCACATGCCTGATAGCAACAAAAACCAGGCTCTCGCTAATATTAAGGTAACAAAATGTGAATGCAATTTATAATACTTTGGTTTAAGTTTCATTTATATTTACATTCTAAACTTATTTTTTTTTAGGAGAGATTTGTTTTAGAAGTCTCCGATGATTATATCAAGAAGGCATTAGGTAAAAGATGGAGAGACAATAAAAGCACTTTAAAGAAACAATATTTTAAGAAAGACATAAGCCTCGAGGAAAAAGCGAGAAATGTTCCGCCAGAATCTTTGAGGTATCAATGGGAAGATGCGGTTAGATTTTGGAATTCAAAGAAAGGAGAGGTATTGCGATTTCCAAACTCTTATATATAGTGTTTACTATATACGTAATAATAATTTTATTATGTAGGACCGTGAGCGAGTTGGAACAAGCAAGAGCAAAAACAAAAATTCACGCTTACGGCAGGTCGAGAAGTTTTGCTTACATGAGGCCGAGGTTTTATGAATTTATTAATTCTTTCAAATATTAATAACTTTCTGTTATTAAATAATATTCTTACTACTATGACAAAATCCGGACAAAAAGTTGGACGCCTTCAGCTTTTTGAGATTACGCATAGGAAGAAAGATGGATCTCCTATGACATCCGAAGCTGGAGAAATTATGGTATATTCACTTAATAATATTTGATTTATTCTAAATATTTATAATCTTTAATTATAATTGTTTAATTCAATTATTTATTCAATTGTTTAAATCAATTATAATTAAAGATTATAAATATTTAGGAGAAACTAAAGGAGAAGAAGGCGGAATATGAAGCGATTGCTTCGAGTGATAGTTCTGTTAATCTTGAGAACATTGATAATGTAATTATCTTTGAAGTTTTGAGTCTGAAAGGTACGGTCGGGTTCGATTTCAAGGATCTGGTGTTACCACGACCCAATATTTTGGATCCGGCTCCCAGCAATACACAAGCTCAAGCTAAAGTTCAGAGGTTAAGAGACCAGATAGCTTAGATGCAAGCGAACACGGTTGAGCAAATTGCGGAGGTTCAACGAAAATATGAAGAACTCCAAAGCAACAACTTAGAGCAGAGGCGAGAGAGGGAGGCGCGGCTACTGGCGAGAGAGGCGGAGGCACGGCGATGGTAGCGAGAACAAAGCAAAAAGTACGATGACCTCCAGCTACAGCTTCAGCAGATGATGCATATGTTTCAACAATCGCAAAAGCCGTCGTCTTAGACATTAGTTTTCCTATTGTAAGAATGTTTTTAAGTTTTGTCACGTTTAACATTATTGTAAAAATATTTTAAATTATACTTTATTTATTAATTATATCATATATCTTTAGTTAAATTTGAAGTATCATTTAGAATTAATATTTTTGGTTGTATTTTTTATGTTAAATTTGCTGTTTTTGGATGCATTTTATATTATATTTGTTGTATTTGGTTGGATTTTAATGCAGGAAAGGGTGGATATTGGTGAAAAAAAATATTACAAATCTGCTAAATTTAGCGGCGTTTGTAAACAAAGCGCCGCTAAAAGCCTTGACGTTTAGCGGCGCTTCTCCCACAAACGCCGCTAAAAGCCTTGACCTTTAGCGGCGCTTTTCCCACAAATGTCGCTAAAAGCCTTGACCTTTAGCGGCGCTTTTCCCACAAACGCCGCTAAAAAGCCTTGACCTTTAGCGGCGCTTTTCCATCAAACGCCGCTAAAAAGCCTTGACCTTTAGCGGCGCTTTTCCCACAAACGCCGCTAAAAAGCCTTGACCTTTAGCGGCGCTTTTCCCACAAACGCCGCTAAAAGCCTTGACCTTTAGCGGCGCTTTTTTCCAATAAATGCCACAAATTTTTGTGGCGTTACATATAGCAGCGTTTTTTGCGGCGTTTTAGAAAGCGCCGCTAAAAGTCTATTTTCCTGTAGTGGCATTACCGTCTAAAACCAAACCAAAAAGCTAACAGCTTTTGTTATGTCGTTACTTGAATTTATATTCTATTCTATGTTTGGTTCAATGCAGCCTTTATTCAATGGGGTCCACTGTTTCATTTGCTTGGTTGATTTTCTTTGTTGAATTGTTCATTCATCAATGTTAGGGCTCCGTTTGGATGCAAAATAAGTCATGGTGAGATGGAATATTGAGGGAACATTCTTTTTTTATTATATTCTTTTGATGTTTGGATATTTAAAGTGGGTTTGGATGGACGGTGAGGTGTGTTTAGTTTACTTTTTATCTCACGATATAGTATCTATGTAACACCCCAAACTCGGCCTAGATGTTATGACCGAATCTGTAGGTGTCACAAAGAATGAGTTTTCATAACAAAATCTACACGTTAAAACCGTTTCAATTTATCAACTCTTAATGCTTTTATCCATTGTCAAAACGTTTATTCAAAAATCAATTTGTCTTAAATCGTGTCTTAAAGCAGAAGCTTATGAAAAATGTTGTATTTAAGGAAATCAATTTTTGTTTTAGAAAACCTTTGCTTTGGTAAGACTTATTGTTTTTAGATGTCAGTCACAAATTAAGTACTAAAACAAAAATCCAAATCCAAATCCAAAGAAAGAAGGAAAAAAATCAGCCAAAAAGTCCAGTGAGTCCAATTATTACAGAAATCCAGAAATAACCCTTAAAATAAAAATCATTAACCTAATCAGTTGATGAACTCGTAATCACCAAGAGGCTCCGTCGCACCACTCCGTTTAAGTCTATGGATTACCTGAACAAAAACAGACAAATAGAGGTGAGTTTACAAAACTCAGTGTGTAACCTAACAAAAATAGACATGCAATATATGCAGAATCATATGCACAGTCAAATACAGATACAGATGTAGTTTCAGATTCAAATAACATATTCAGAATTAGATATGTGATCGCGTGATTTCGTAATAGGTTTTAAATATTTATAATTAATTGTTCTTGAAACTAACTATTATCGCAATGTAGGCAAGTGTACCTATCGAACAGTAGTATAGTTTTAGCAAAACCGAATTGTCGAACCCAAAGGAACTAAAAAAACTAGTAATGACCGTCTTTTTATTATCTAGCCTAAGAATAAGGGGTTTTGTTTTAACTAACTAATTATCTAAACTAAGAACTCACAGAGAATAGAATTGGGGAATTGCTTTTGGGAAAATCGATTGAATTAAGACAATACCTAAGGAAAAATCCACCTAGATTGTACTTGTTATTCTAGCTCCGAATCGGACGATTTATTCATTTAACTTGTTCTGTAGAGATCCCTAAGTTATGTTATTATCCCTATTCAAGACTAATAACGTCTAATCCCTAGATTGAATAATTGAGATCTTTCTCCAATTAACACCCTAGGGTTGCATTAACTCGAACTATGGATCCCCTTATTAGGTTTCACCCTAATATGGCAAAATCTTGTCACCCTATGTCTAGGCGTGCAATCAAATCCGCTTAATTACGACAAATGTAATCTTAGACAGGGTCTATTCCTCCTCTGAATAAGATCTTATCTTGAATCAGTATCCTGGGACATCAAAACAAGAATTAAAAACACATAATTAAGAACAAGTTAAATATTTATCATACAATTCAGAAAATAATAACAAGATTCATCTTAGGTTTCATTCCCTTTAGGTATTTAGGGAATTTAGTTCATAACTAAATAAGAAAACATCTCAGAATAATAAAGAATACAAAACATAAAGAAAACCCAAAACTCCTGAAGGGGAATTGAGGAGAGATCTTCAGTCTTGATGATGAATCCGGCTTCTGAGATGAATCAATCGGCTTCCTTGGAGTAATTCCATACTCGCTTCCTTGGAGTAATTCCTTACTCCCTATTCTATGTGTCCCCTTTTCTCCTCTTCTAGGGTGTATTTATAGGCTTTGGAATGTCTATGAGCCCTCAAAAGTGGCCTTTTCTGAATTGGACTCAACTTGGGCTCGGCAGGGACACGCCCGTGTGACACGCCCGTGTGTGATTACTTCAGGCTGTGTTCGAGCCTGTTAGAATGGCACTGGTGTGTGTTCCACCCGTGTGAGTCGTGCTTCGATTCTGCCAGATTGACACGGCCGTGTGGGCTGCCCATGTGAGGAAGTCCAGGTCATGTTGATTTCGTACTTTGGCCCATTTTCTCCGTTTTTGTCTCATTTCTCATTCTTTTCGCTCTCCTATGCTCTCCTAAGTATAAAACATGAAATTAAAGCATTAGGAGCATCGAATTAACCAATTCTAATAGGAAATCATCCATAAAATGCATTAAACATGGGGTAAAAATTTGTATAAATTACGGTTTATCAAATACCCCCACACTTAAGCATTTGCTTGTCCTCAAGCAAAATCCTCAACTCATAATCAAAATAAATTCTTCTCAACTTACAATTTCTATTGATAACATCTAAAAATAATCCACAGGTAATCATACATTTGATAATTCAACTCAAAAAACATCAAAGTTTCAAACATTCCAAGTTGAGCATTTTAGCCTGAAAACATAGGTGTCACCCCTCATCCAAGTAATTTCCTTTGATTCAAAATATCATAGAGTTTCACATCCTTACTAAAGATTCACTCAAATCACTCAAGGTGTTTTAAGGACAATGAATGAAGCACTCAACAGTCAATAATGAAAAGTTATTACCATAGGCTTGCATGAAAATCAAATCTCCACCACTATAATTTAAGATGATACATCAATCAAAAGGTCTTTAGAGGGTTGTAGTGAGGCTTGGTTAGGGGGTGTGGTCACAGATTGAAAGAAAAGGGTTAGAATCGAGATTGAATTGAAAAATTGCCTAACTTGAAAAAGAGTTAATCATTACTTGCATACAACAGAGCTTCTTCTCAGGATATGAAATTACTAATGTGTATACATAGTTTTTTTTTTTTAAGAACAAGTTAAATAACATAAACTAACTTATTACAAGCAAGACATAGCTAAGAAATTTCCTCAACTTAAATCTTGACAAAAATAGGGATCAAATTAATTTAAGGGATTTCAACAATAATGGGTTAAGGGTTAATATTGAGCTTAATACAAGGAATGGCTTGTTAGGCTCAAAGGGGTTTACTAAGGGTTAATCGTGGAGGTAGGCTTTTCATGGCATGAGTGGGCTAATCCTAAGTGCCCCTATCATCTTGACATATCAAATCAAATAGTGTGGTTTTGACATGCATAATCAAGCAAGTTCTAGAATAACAATTTGATATTGACGCACTCAAAACAATAATAAAAGTGAGCATGAAAGAATTAACAGATGCTCAAAAGGCTCAAAAATCTCACAAAAATTATGGCTTTTTGATGTTTAGACTCGTGAATTCCAATTCAAAGTAATACCTAGACTTGGGAAAACAACCTATAATTTTAAATTTTTTAAAAATCAACTTATCATGCTTGATTCTCTAATGTTTTAAAGTTTAAACAATCAATGCATAAATCCCTATGTTTTAATTCAAGATATATCAATAAAAATCATAAATCAATTAAAATTTATCCTAAATATGATATGAGAGCTTTTCAAGATGACAAGGTAATCATTCAGGGATTTTTCTGATAATGAAATGAATGCCCCCTGCCCACACTTAAGATGTACATTGCCCTCAATGTACAAAGATATATATTTAGAATATAAAAATAAGATAGGGAGAGAAGTGAAACTTCCTGTATGATGAATTCCTCGAACTAGAGTTTTGGAGAGTATTCGGTGCGAGAGTGGAGGAGGATACTTCGGCTGTGGTAGAGGTTCATTAGTCCATAAGTCCTGCGCCAAAAGAATATTATATCTAGTGGTAGCTATGGTCGTGGTTGATCAGGACATGGCAGTCGTGGAGAACCTTTCTCGGTGGAGTTTTTTAGTTTCTATGCATGATGAGTCTAAGAACTCTATTGAACTGTGATAAGATCAGGAACTTTTTAGGGGATATTAGGAAGAATAATTACTCATAAAGAAATAACTAAAATTAATAATTAAAAATAAAATTCTAAAATCTAATAAAAATAAAAAATAGTTTTAATAAAAATTAAAAACATAAAATAATAAATAAATGTTTTTAAACATCTTCATCGTTGGATGGTTCGCGAGGTGGAACTATCGATGAGATGTAGAGGTGCCGACAAATCTGCTGTAGGGTAGCATCAATGTTGTCAAATCGTTGAAAACACTACTGCTCGAATCGAGTAAGGCACTCAGAGATGTCAGCATATGAAGCCGCCGCATGAACTGGACGAGAGGGTGGTGGTGGCTGAGTCGGTGGGTCCTCGTGCTGCAGAGGGACATCATCAGGAATTTCCTCGTAAGCCTCTTCCTCGGTAGATTGGGCGAGACGATATTGAGGAGGGTAGGTTCCTCGGTGCCTCTCGATCATCCTCATACTAAGCATGCTCGAGATGCCTTGTGGAAACATCTGGCCAATGAGGGTCAAGGATGATTCTTGGGCCGCGGTGTCGAGGAGCCCGAAGTGTCGAGCCAATCGCGTCACATAGGGGCCAATAGAGATGACCCCCTTCCTATGCCGCTCCGTCTAGTGCTGAATTGCGAGGGCGATGAAATAGGCAAGGTCAATGACGTACCAGTACGACATACACCATAAAAAGTAGGCGTCGTGAGTGTTGACGACACCAGTGCTCTCTCGCCTTCCTGTAATCATGTAATCCAAAATGGCGTGTAGGTACCTCAAGGAAGGTGGGAGAACTGATGCCTTGGAGTGGCTAGGGTTGTAGGAGGCTGCGCCGGGGGCCAAAGTGTGCCAGCACTTCGAGGGGGAAAAATGTATATGGTGAGTGAGAGCATGTAGTTCATTCTCCTCCTTGAACTGCTTCGTTTATAAGCCCAGTGTAGCACAGAACTCTGGGATGCTTAGCTAGCAGATTAATCCGCTTAGGCAAAATTGGACCATGTCGGGATCATCGTAGTTTGTCATTACGGCCTGAAGATAGAACGTTGAGCATAGTTCCATCATGAGTTCAATGTATGTTGGCTCGATAATCTCAAAGAATAGCTCCCAAGGTTCGATGGTTAGGAGGGCCCAAATCGCATCAGCCAACTGAACTTGTTCTACGGCAGCACAGTCGATGCAGCGGCCCGCAATTAAAGATCGAGCCTGAAGTATTTGGAAAAGTTCTTCGTGGGGCCCACGGGGGAACTGTAGAGAGGATGACGAATTTTCATGGTTGGACCTGCGGAAGAGGACCTCCCTTCCTCTTCTTTGAAGCAGGTACGACGGTCTTCTTTCCTCGTGAAGATAACATGGTACCTGCAATCAAAACTATTAATTCATCTTGAGGAATGATCAAAGTAAAATGAAGAAAAATAACAATCATAATTTTAGCAACTACTAAGACTAACAAGTTAATCAAGCAATCAATTGTATGGTGTAAAAATTGCAACGAATTTCATGGAATGCAACACGTGTGACGGATGAAAAATGTTAACACTAAAAGCATGATTATTTCAACTATCCTAACCATGAATATTCACTTCTAATTAAATGGAGTAAAGGAATCATGTAATGAGTAAGATTTTGAACATGAGAAAGATGATAACTTGTTTTATAAATGAAATTTGTGTGATAGAAAGATGGAAATAACATGTAAAATATAAATTACTATGATAAATAGCATTATAAATCAGTGAAATAAAAGAGAAAGGAGTAAACAAATGCTAAAGGAAAGAAATTGGGCTTCGAGAAAAGAGTTGAAGGCGGCGCACGGGTGTGGCAGAGAGGCCGTGTGGACTTGCAGCGGCTAGGGTTAGGGTTTTTGAGTGGGGAAGATAATGAATAGTACAGAGTATTTATAGATTTTGAGGCACACGGCCAGGTCACACGCCCGTGTTCCCCAATTTCAGCCTGTGTGATTCTCGAATTTTGAATTTGGGTGCGTCTGACATTTAGTACACGCCCGTGTTCCTTGGGAGTGTGGGTATGGCTGAATTTAGGCGCGTCTGACATTTAGTATACGGCTGCATCTAGCTTCGTTCGCTTCTCCCATGCTCGTGTATGCAAGGTCCACGCCCGTGTTAATTTAACAGGTTCGACCACGGGTTCTAGACACGGGCGTGTCACACGCTTGTGCTGTTTTAACAGGTTCACCCACGGTTATTCCACACGGGCGTGTCGTATGCCCGTGTTGTTTTGTTAGGTTCGACCATGGCCATGTCGCACGGCCGTGGCGTGTTATCGTAACCTGTGTTGGGGAAACCTTTTTGCCCTGTTTTCACATTGCTCAAAGCACGCCCGTGTGCTTGGCCATGTCTTTGTGGAAAACCCTGTATTCAAGATTTCTATTAGTAAGTTAGCTGTTAAATACTAAAATTTAAAGAAATTAATATTGTTAGTGCTCGGGTTACCTCCCAAGAATCACTTATTTATAGTCTAAGCTCGACTTACCTCTCCATTGAATGGCAATGGTGGTTCAAAGAGTTTATACTCCTGATTCCTGCTATCAATCTCATCAAAATAAGGTTTTAAACGGGTGTTGTTTACCTTAAAAGTGTCGAATTTGGGATGACTCACCTCGACCGTACCGAATGGAAAAATACTAAGTACCATAAGAGGGATTTCTTCATCTGGTCTAGCAGTGAAAATGTGAGGATCTGCGGCATCTAATAAGACTTAATCACCAACATTAAGTTGATTCAGAAAGGTATTGAGCTCGTTTTGGTGCAGTTTTGGTTTATCGTGTGTTCTTGGTTTATGTGTTTGCCATTCATCTAGCTCCTCTATTTGCAATCTTCGTTCTTCGTGAGTAGGTCCTCTACTATTGCTTGAGAATAACTCACGTGCTTTCTTCAGACTCATTTCCTGCAACGTAGGTTGCACCATATTGTTAGTTTTAGTGGAATGGGTTAAACAATCACCTTCAATTTCTGATGTGTTGCCAGAATTGTGAGCTTAAAGGGCGATTGTTTCATCTCCCATCCGGAGTGTAAGTTCACCTGTGCCAACATCAATGATTGTTTTAGCAGTTGCTAAAAAGGGCCTTCCTAGAATTAAGGGAGTGTTGCTATCCTCTTCTATGTCTAGAACAATGAAGTTAACGGGAAATATAAATTTATCGATTTTAACTAGCACATCTTCAATAATACCCCTAGGGAATCTTATAGTTTTATCTGCTAATTGAATGTTCATCCTAGTCTGTTTGGGTTTCCCGAGACCTAGTTGCTTAAACATTTTATAAGGCGTGACGTTGATACTAGCCTCTAAATCAGCTAATGCATTATTAACATCTAAACTACCAATTAAGCAAGGAATCGTAAAACTCCTTGGATCTTTTAGTTTGTTGGGTAGTTTATTTTGGAGGATAGCTGAGCAAACTACGCTTAGCTCTACATGCGACGCCTCGTCCAACTTCCGCTTATTTGCTAAAAGCTCCTTTAAAAACTTCATTGCGTTTGGCATCTGCGATAGAGCTTCAATAAATGGTAAGTTAATATGTAATTTTTTTTAAGAGTTTAAGGAATTTACCAAATTGTTCATCTGAGCGGTCTTTCCTTGTCGCGTTGGGGTATGGCACACGAGGTTTATATTCGACAGTCACTGGTTTGTTTTTTATTATAATTTACCTCACCTTTACCTTTGCTTACCATCGGTTCTTGCCTCGGTTCTGGCTTGGGCTCAACAAATCCTTCTTCATTTTGAATATTAATCGCGTTGAGCTGTTCCCTTGGGTTAGGTTCAGTATTACTTAGCAAGCTACCTTGTGGTCATTCGGAGATTAGTTTAGAAAGTTGGCCTATCTGAGTTTCGAGCCCTTGGATTGGCGCTTGTTGATTTTTAAGTGCTATTTCGGTGTTCTGAAAGCGGGTTTCTGACACCGAGATAAACTTTGTGAGCATCTCTTCAAGGTTCTGCTTCTTTTCCTATTGATAGGGTGGTTGTTGGTAGCCCGGAGGTGGTCGCTAATTTCCTTGGCCTCCCCATGAGAAATTGGGGTGGTTCCTCCAACCTGCATTATAAGTGTTACTATATGGATTGTTTTGAGGTCGAGGGTTATTACCCAAGTAATTTAATTGCTCGATATCCATGTTGTGGCTATAAAGTTGGTATTCCGAATGGCTTGTTCCACCTCCACTTGCTTCGTACTACATTACTGGGTGAACCTGTGAAGAACTATGAAAACCATCAATTTTTTTATTCCTGATTAGAGAGCATGGTGACCGAATCGACGTTATAAACACCGGCTATTTTCGTTGGCTTTGTCCTCATGACTTGCCACTGATAGTTATTTAGTGACATCTCCTCTATGAACTCATAAGCATCTTCAGGTGTTTTATTATTGATGGTTCCGCCAGCAGCTGCGTCAACCATTTGCCCAGTCGAAGGATTCAAGCCATTATGGAATGTTTGAACCTGAAGCCAAAGCGGTAACCCATGGTGAGGGCACCTTCTCAAAAGTTCCTTGTATCTCTCCCATGCATCGTAGAGTGTTTCTAAATCCATCTGCACAAAAGAAGATATATCATTACGTAATTTAGCCGTTTTACCCGGTGAAAAATATTTTAGTAAAAATTTTTCGGTCATTTGTTCCCAAGTAGTAATTGACCCTCGTGGTAACGAGTTCAACCACTGTTTAGCCTTGTTCCTTAATGAAAAGGGAAACAACCGAAGACGTATGGCATCATCAAAAATGTCGTTGATTTTAAATGTATCGCATAGCTCCAAAAAGTTTGTTAAGTGAGCTTTGGGATCTTCCTCCCGCAAACCATCAAACTGAACAAACTATTGTTTCATTTGAGTAGTGTTAGGTTTCAGTTCAAAAGTATTTACAGCTACAGTAGGTCTAACTATGCTCGATTCAGTTCTTGTTAAAGAAGGTTTAGTATAATCATACATAGTGCGTGGAACAAGATTTTGATTAGCCACAATTGCAGGAGGTAGCTGATTGCCTTGGTTTTCAGCCATCTCTTCGGTTCTATGTGTATCTTAAGCTTCGCCTTATTTCTCTTTGGTTTCTGCGAACTGTGCGATCGATTTCTTCATCAAAAAGTAGTGACCCTGACGGGTTTCTTCTAGTCATAAACTATAAAAACCTGCCAGAAGAAAGAAAAAGAAAATTAGTAAATTAGAATAAAATTAAAAATAAAATTAGTTTGCAAGAAAAATAAAAGACTAAAGTAATAAAAATTCAGTGTTCCTAATATTTCGTTCCCCGGCAACGGCGCCAAAAACTTGATCGCATGATTTCGTGATAGGTTTTAAATATTTATAATTAATCGTTCTTGAAACTAACTATTATTGCGATGTAGGCAAGTGTACCTATCGAACAGTAGTATAGTTTTAGCAAGACAGGACTGTCGAACCCAAAGGAACTAAAAGTACTAGTAATGACTGTTTTTTTATTATCTAGCCTAAGAATAATGGGGTTTTGTTTTAACTAACTAATTATCTAAACTAAGAACTCACAGAGAATAGAATCAGGGAATTGCTTTAGGGAAAATCGATTGAATTAAGACAATACCTAAGAAAAAATCCACCTAGACTGTACTTGTTATTCTGGCTCCGAATCGGGCGATTTATTCATTTAACTTGTTCCGTAGATATCCCTAAGTTATGTTATTATCCCTATTCAAGACTAATAACGTCTAATCCCTAGATTGAATAATTGAGACCTTTCTCTAATTAACACCTTAGAGTTGCATTAACTCGATCTATGGCTCCCCTTATTAGGCTTCATCCTAATCCGGCAAAATCTTGTCACCCTATGTCTAGGCGCGCAATCAACTTCGCTTAATTACGACAAATGTACTCTTAGACAGGATCTATTCCTCCTCTGAATAAGAGCTTATCTTGAATCAGTATCCTGGGACATCAAAACAATAATTAGGAACACATAATTAAGAACAAGTTAAATATTTATCATACAATTCAGAAAATAATAACAAGATTCGTCTTAGGTTTCATTCCCCTTAGGTATTTAGGGAATTTAGTTCATAACTAAATAAGAAAACATCTCAGAATAATAAAGAATACAAAACATAAAGAAAACCCAAAACTCTTGAAGGGGAATTGAGGAGAGATCTTCAGTCTTGATGATGAATCCGGCTTCTGAGATGAATCAATCGGCTTCATTGGAGTAATTCCTTACTCCCTATTTTGTGTGTCCCCTTTTCTCCCCTTCTAGGGTGTATTCATAGGCTTTGGAATGCCTATGAGCCCTCAAAAGTGGCCTTTTCCGAATTGGACTCAACTTGAACTCGGCAGGGACATGCCATTGTGACACGCCCGTGTGCTATTACTTCAGGCCGTGTTCGAGCCTGTTAGAATGGCACTGGCGTGTGTTCCACCCGTGTGAGTCGTGCTTCGATTCTGCCAGATTGAGATGGCCGTGTGGGCTGCCCGTGTAAGGAAGTCCAGGCAGTGTTGATTTCGTACTTTGGCCTATTTTCTCCGTTTTTGGCCCGTTTCTCGTTCCTTTCACTCTCCTATGCTCTCCTAAGTATAAAACATGAAATTAAAGATTAGGAGCATCGAATTCACCAATTCTAATAAGAAATCATCCATAAAATGCATTAAACATGGGGTAAAAATATGTATAAATTACGGTTTATCAATATGCAAAATCCTAGCCCCATCCTCTACACACCAACTTTGACCATCCCATCACACCATGTGGGGTTAAAAACACCCACCCATCCCTACACACCACGTCGTGCCATTAAGACACATATCAGAATAATTTGCAGCCAAGCTACCAAAATGTAGGTGATTAACGCCGAATAGAATACTTCCTCCTCAAATACAAATCCCACCCAATATCATATACAGAACAGATACAAAATAACTTATTAAACATGTTCAACGTGCTTATGTACAGATATCAGATATACAGATAGCAGAATAGACAACCATGCATAGTAAAGCCCTACTCTGAGCATACTATCAGAATATTAAGTCACATAAAGCTAGGGTTTGGTTAGCCCTTACTGATCTTACGGTAGGTCCACAGTCGATCGGAATGACCTATGTGACCCTAGAAAAAATTTCAAAAAAATAGGCCCATGTAGCTTGACCGTATGGGCCCACACGCCCAGATTGGCCTTACCCGTATGGCCCATATGCCCGGATTAGCCTTACTTGTGTGGCCCACATGACCTGGCCCCAAAATCCACATGTCTGTGTAGGCCTATACGCCCAGCTCGGCCTAGCCTGTGTGGCCTACATGGCCGTACTCAAGCCACTACACGATCGTGTGCTGTGCACGACCATGCTTTTGTTGACTACACAGCCGTGTCCTTACACACGGCCTACCAAAATAGTGACCACACGCCCGTGTGGCGTTGACAATAAAGTTTTTTAGCTTTTTTCAATGCTCATTTTTTTGTTTCGGGTACACACCTGGTATCGATTTGATGCAAAACCACTCTCGAACCTTCCACCACCTAAAAATCAAAATACCAATGCTCAGGATCAGACTTAATTCACCATTAAATCCTAACTACGAATTCAATATCAAATCCAACACTTGCTCTAACACCTCAAACGATTCGATTATAATTTTGCATGAGGAGAGCCCCTTTCCTCCTAATTTGCTACTACCAAAACAGACAATAAGGTTTCAATCGAAAGATTAGAAAATACAAAAAAAAAGAATTAAAGAACCCCCAATCGAGCAAATCATTCTATGGTTATATAACTTAACCGAGCGAGGAATCCCAAAATACCAAAGATAACAGTGGAAACTAATAGTGATGAACAAAATTGAGGAAGCAAGAAAAACCAAAATTTTGTCAATAAAGGAGAAAAATAACGTCAAAAGAAAACATATGAAAAGATTTTTGGGAATAAAAATAAAATAAAACGGATATGATAGCATATCCCTAGATTTTTCTCCCACTAACTCAACTTTCTTAGACTTCCAGCTCGATCGAAACTCTCTCAGTCAAACGAGTAAAAATAGATTCCCACACTCGCGCAGAGATTTGAGCACAGGACTTCTAACACACCAACCCCTTTACCACTCGAACCAGCAGGCTCATTCTGATATGAAATTATAGGCAATTAAATATAAGCCTACAGAACAAAGGTAGGGCTTGGATCCAAAAATAACAAAATTTGTAAAAGCTAGGACTTGAAGTTGGGACCTCTCACATTTTCCCAGAACACTTAACCATTGAAGCTGATACAAAACTATGACAGAACTCAGAGAATCAGAAATATAAGTCAGGGCATTACAACTCTACCCCCTAAAAGAAATTTCGACCTCGAAATTTACCTGATCAGAATAGACGAGGATATTGCTGACGCATCAAATTCTCAGGTTCCCATGTGGCTTTCTCAATGCCATGATTCTGCCACAGAACCTTCACTAACGGTATGAACTTCCTCCTTAGAACCTTAATATCTCGATCCATAATCTAAACTGGCTCCTCTTCAAAAGTCAAATTTGGTCCAACCTCGATCTCCTCAATAGAGGCAATATGAGATGGATCAGACCGATATCGCCTCAACATCGAGACATGAAACACATCGTGGATACGATCTAACTCTGGAGGTAGCTCCAACTGATAAGCAACCAATCCCACATGCTTCAGAATCTGATATGGCTCGATAAACCTAGGGCTCAGCTTGCCCTTACGACCGAACCTCTGAACTTTCTTTCACGGAGAAACCTTAAGAAACACAAACTCCCCTACAAACTCAATAACACTCCTCTTTAGATCCGTATAAGATTTTTGTCTATTAAAAGCCACTTTCAGATGATACCGAATTAGTCTAACCTTACTCAGGACCCAAAACCCGACGCTCACCCAACTCAGTCTAACATAACAGAGTACGATACTTACGACCATACAAAGCCTCGTAAGGTGCCATCTGGATGCTAGACTGAAAACTGATAATCCTCCCAACTACCTCGGAAATCAATCACACAACTCCAAAGCATATCCTCCAGTATCTAAACCACCCTCTCAAATTGACCATCGATCTGAGGATGGAACACAGTATTGAAGTCCAATCTTGAACCCAGAGCCTCGTATAATTTCTTCCAGAATCGATAAGTGAAGCAAGGATCTTTATATAAAATAATCGAAATAGGAACCCCATGTTGTCTCACAATCTTAGAGATATAGAGCTTTGTTAGCTTTCGTAAAGAGTAGTCCGTCCAAACAGGAATAAAGTGGGCAGACTTTGTCAATCGATCCACGATGACCCAAACAGAATCTTTCTTAATGGGTGTCAAAGGCAACCCACTAACAAAGTCTATCGTCATTCGTTTCCATTTCCATAAGAGGATCTTAACGGGTTGTAACAAACTCGAAGGCAATTGGTGCTCATCCTTAACTTGCTGACATGTTAGATATGAAGCAAAAAAATTTGTAACCTCATGCTTCAAACCTGGCCACCAATACAACTCTCAAAGATCGCGATACATCTTATTCCCATCGGGATGCATAGCATAAGGGCTGCATGCGCCTCCCTCAGAATTGACTGCCTCAAATTGAAATCATTTAGCATATAAATCCATTCTCGAAAATACAATATTCAGCCCAAAATCTGAAGTACTACCACTCTCAATCTATCGAAATCGCAAACCCAGAGACTCATCCCCTAACTACTTATCTTGAATCTGATCAATCCAAGTCGGCTTAACCTGCAACTCGGCTAACAGACTCCCACCATCAAATAGACTAAGGCGAGAAAACATTGCCCTCATATCAGTCATCGCTCTACGACTTAGAGCATCTGCCACCACATTGGCCTTACCAGGATAATACTCTATCGTGCAGTCATAATCTTTAATCAGCTTAATCCATCAGCGTTGCCTAAGATTCAACTCCTTTTGAATAAGGAGGTACTTGAAGCTCTTGTGATCAATGTAGATGATACACCTATCACCATACAGATAATGCCTCTCGATTTTTAACGCAAAGACTACTGCAGCTAACTAGAGATCATGCGTCGGATAGTTCCTTTCGTGTGTCTTAAGTTGACAGGACGCGTACACCATAACTTTACCATCTTGCATAAATATACATCCCAAGCCGACATGCGAAGCATCACTGTAGACCACAAAACCTTTATCGGATTCAGGCTGTATTAAAATAGGAGCTTGAGTCAGAACAGACTTGAGCTTCTTGAAACTCAATTACTGCGTATCCGTCCAAACAAAAGGAACTCCCTTGCACAAAAGCTTAGTCAGAGGAGCTGCAATAAGAGAGAACCCCTCAACCTGCCAAACCCAGAAAATTACACATTTCAGACACGTTCTTAGGTTATTTCCAATCAAGCACAGCCTCGATCTTTTGAATCCCTTCAGGAGAAACCACGTGCCCAAGAAACGTTACCTCTCGTAACCAGAATTCACACTTGCTCAACTTAGTGTAAAGCTGCTTTTCTTAGAGTATCTGAAGTACTACTCTAAGATGCTCATCGTGGTCATCCTCAGTTCTAGAGTAAACCAGAATATCGTCGATGAAGACCACGAACGAATTGATCCAGATAAGGCTAAAACACTCGGTTCATCAGATCCATGAATGCAGCTGAAGCATTCGTCAGACCACAAGGCATAACTAAGAACTCGTAATGTCCATATCGAGTCTTAAATGCAGTTTTATGAATATCAGCTTCCTTAACCCTCAATTGATGATACCCAGATTGAAGATCAATCTTAGAAAATACTAAAGCCCTTCAGAATTGATCAAACAGGTCGTCGATTCTCGGAAGCGGATACTTATTCTTCATAGTCAACTTATTCAGTTACCGATAATCAATGCACATCTTCGTGGTCCCATCCTTTTTCTTAACAAACAAAACCGGTGCCCCACACTGAATCACACTAGGATGGATGAAACAACGGTCTAGAAGTTCTTAAAATTGAGCCTTAAGCTCTATAAGCTCCTTTGGTGCCATTCTCTAGGGAGCAATAGACACCGGAGCTGTACCCGGAAGAAGTTCAATCCCAAACTCAACCTCTCGATTCAGAGGTAAACTCGGTAACTCCTTAGGAAAGATATCTAAAAATCTCTCACAGTTCTGATATCCCCAATAGAAGAGTCCTCAAAAGCAGACACACTAATGTAAGCCAAATATGCCTCACACCCTTTTCGAACCAGTTTTTTTGCCACAAGAGCAGAGATCACATTGGACAGATAATCTCGACGCTCGCTGATCACAACCACTTCCTTATTATCCTCAGTCCTCAGAATGACCCTCTTAGTCGTGCAGTCCAAACTAACTCAGTGCTTGACCAACCAATCCATACCTAGAATTAAGTCGAACTCCCCAAACAGAAGCTCTATCAATTTCGCCAGAAAAAAAGTCCCTTGCACCTCTAACAGAACATCTCTATATAGTTTACTAACCCGAACAGACTGCTCCAATTGACTCATTATAGTAACATTACTAGAAGTGCTCTCAACAATAACCTCTAAGTTTTTAAATACAGTGCTAGCTACATAGGAGTGTGTAGAACCTATGTCTATCAAAGCAGTATAAGGTACATAAGAAATTAGGAATGTACCGGTGATAACACTTGGAGCATCTCTGTCCTCTCGGTGTTGAGCAGCATAAATAAGTGCAGGCTGCCTCATTTCAGTATGACCAGTACCTCCACCCGATGCTCTCTACCCATGGCCCAAACCATTACCACCCCTAGTCGCTCTACGGCCCCTAGGTGGCTGTTGAACTACCCTCTGAGGCTGTGCAGTATCCAGTCCCAAAGCTTGCATCTAATCTACCCACTGTAGACAGTCTCTAATACAGCGCTCTAATGACCCACACCTCAGACAAGCTCCAATCCTCCTCCAATACTCACCTAGATGATGCCTACCATAATCACTGCATGGTTGTATCCCAATAGGAGCAACGGAAGCCCCCACTCTAATAGGCCTATCGGATCTGGCCTTTTTTTAAGCCTCAGAACAGAATTAGAAGGCTTAAAATCCCTCTTATTCTTGCCTCTCTCACGATCCTTGTTATGGCGCTTCACGTGCTTAACATCCTCGGCGATCTTTGCCTTCTCAACCAGTACCGCGAACTCTCGCTCCCTCTGTGGAGCAATTAATACCCTCAAATTATCCCTCAATCTATCCTCAAATCGGATGCGCCTCTCATACTGAGATGCCACCATGCCTCGAGCTTAGCAGTTCAACCTCAAAAACTCGGCCTCATATTCAGCCACAAATCTATCCTTGTGCGTGAGATTCATGAACTCACGCCTACGAGCATCCATATAGCTCGCTCTCACATGCTTACTCTAAAAGGTGGGCTTAAAGAAATCTTAGGTTAAACGATTAGGTTGGGTACCCTCCTCAACCATTAACCACCACTGGTATGCCTCGTCACAAAGCAGGGAGACTGTACCCTTAAATTTCTGCTCAGAAGTATAATCTAAATCGTTCATAATCCTCTCAGTGGCCTCCAACCAATACTTGGCCACACTAGGGCGACTCTAATGACCCCCCTAAACAGCTCAGCACCATTAGACCGGAGTCGTTCAGTTACCGACCCTTGGCCCCCAGCTCTAGAATGGGGTCTAGTGACCCTCTCAAATGTCCTTAGCATGGCTTGGGACAGTGCATCATCCTCAGCCAAATGGCTTTGAGACCCAGTCTCAGTAGCAGGTGAAACTGGTGTCTCATTCGTATCCAAATGTGGCATACTACCCAAAGAGGAAGACTTAGCTCGAGTCCCCTACGGCCTCTACCACAACCACAAATACCACGTCTGCGAGTTCCATGAGCGCTCATTGTATAGTTCTAGTTTTATCTACATTATAAAAATTTATGCATCAGTTCTAGTATTTATTAACAGATATTTCATGCATAAATTATTAGTAGTTCAGAAATATTTTCAGAAAGTTTCTAACAATTTCAGTATAGTTTTCAATAAGTGCTATCTACAGTATTTTCAGAACAGTTCTAACTAAGCTTTCAGAAGTACTTATAGGATCGGCGCCGAAGACTCGGTCTATCACATACTTTTCAAATTATCCAAAATATTTGAAAACCAATTCTTTTTAAATCACAATTTTAGAACCCACAATTCACAGTCGAGTTTTGTAACCTAATTTTGATACCACTAAATATAACACCCCAAACCCAGCCTAGATGTTATGAACAAATCTGTAGGTGTCACAAGGAATGGGTTTTGATAACGAAATCTACACGATAAAACCATTTTAGTTTATCAACTCTTACTGCTTTTATCCATTCTCAAAGCGTTTATTCAAAAATCAATTTGTCTTAAATCATGTCTTATAGAGGAAGCTTACGAAAAATTTTGTATTTAAGGAAATCAATTCATGTTTTTAGAAAACCTTTGTTTTAGTAAAACCCATTATTTTTAAATGCCAGTCACAAATTAAGTACTAAAACAAAAATCTCAATCCAAAGAAAGAAGAAAAAACTCAGCCAAAAAGTCCAGAGAGTCCAATTATTACAGAAATCCAGAAATAACCCTTAAAATAAAAATCATTAACCTAATTAGTTGATGAACTCGTAGTCACCAAGAGGCTCCGTCGCACCATTCCGTTTAAGTCTGTGGATTACCTTAATATAAACAGACAAACAGAGGTGAGTTTACATAAACTCAGTGTGTAACCCAACAAAAATAGACATGCAATACATGCAGAATCATATGCACAGTCAAATACAGATACAGATGCAGTTTCAGATTCAAATAACATATTCAGATTCAGATATGCAAAATCCTACCCCATCCTCTACACACCAACTCTGGACATCTCATCACACCATGTGGGGTTAAAAACACCCACCCATCTCTACACAGCACGTCATGCCATTAAGACACATATCAGAATAATATGCAACCAAGCTGCCAAAATATAGGTGATTAATGCCAAACAGAATACTTCCTCCTCATATACAAATCCCACCCAATATCATACACAGAATAGATACAGAATAACCTATTAAACATGCTCAACGTGCTTATGTACAGATATCAGATATACAGATAGCAGAATTGACAACCATGCATAGTAAAGTCCTACTCTGAGCATACTATCAGAATATTAAGTTACATAAAGCTAGGGTTTGGTTAGCCCTTACTGACCTTACGGTAGGCCCACAGTCGATCAGAACGACCTGTGTGACTCTAGGGAAAATTTTAGAAAAATGAGCTCACATACCCATATGGCTTGCCCGTGTGGGCCCACATACCCAACTCGACCTAACCCGTGTGGCCCACATAACTCACTCGAGTCGTCACACGACCATGTACTGTGCACGACCATGCTTTCGTCGACAACACGATCGTATCCTTACACACAGCCTACCACACCGGTGACCATAAGCCCATGTGGCGTCGACAGTAAGGTTTTTTGACTTTTGTCGATGCATATTTTTCTGCGTTTTGGGTACACACCTGGTATCGATTTGATGCAAAACCACTCCTGAGCCTTCCACAACCTAAAAATCGACATACCAATGCTCGGAATCAGACTTAATTCACGATTAAATCGTAACTATGAAACCAATATCAAATCCAACACTCCCTCTAACACTCCAAATGATTCGATTACGATTTTGCACGAGGAGAGCCCTTTTCCTCCTGATTTGCTACTATCAAAACAGACAATAAAGTTCTAATTGGAAGATTCAAAAATACAAAAAAAAAAATTAAAGAAGTCCTAGTTGAGCAAATCATTCTATGCTCACATACCTTAATCGAGCGAGGAATCCCAAAATACCAAAGATAATAGTGGAAACTAAGAGTGATAAGCAAAATTGAGGAAGCAAGAAAAACTGAAATTTTGTCAAGACAAGAGAAAAATAACGTCAAAAGAAAACATATGAAAAGATTTTTGGGAATAAAAATAAAATAAAACGGATATGATAGCATATCCCTAGATTTTCTCCCACTAACTCAACTTTCTCAGACTTCCAGCTCGATTAAAACTCTCTCAGTCAAATGAGCAAAAATAAATTCCCACGCTCGCTCAAGAATTTGAACACAGAACCTCCAACACACCAACCCCTTTATCACTCAATCCAATAGGCTCATTCTAATATGAAATTACATGTAATTAAATATAAGGCCACAGAACAAAGGTAGGGCTTGGATCCAAAAATAACAAAATTTGTAAAAGCTAGGGCTTGAACTTGAGACCTCCCACACACACCTATAACACTTAACCACTGAAGCAGATACACAATTATGACAGAATTTACAGAATCAGAAATATAAGTTAGGGCATTACAATCTAATCTCACCGCCATCACCGTTTTTATACTAACCGCAGGTAAACATGCCACCCAACCAAACCCACCCTTAATAGTGGAGAGCAGTTAAAATTTTTTATCTATTGTTGATTTCATTTTGTACTGTGGCAAAAGCTATTTGTGGGAAAAAAACACCTGCAGTGGAAAGCTACTTTCCCACTATAACATTATTCTAATTCAAGTCCAACAATGAATAGATTTCCAATCTAATGTCCTTAATTGCAATTTTTTATTCTTACTTTATTGCTATAGTTGCGTTTAAATCCAAACACACCCCCACCATTATTTCTAATCTCATTGCTATAGTATCAAATTTCATCCTCATAGTAATTGTTAGGGATAAATTCGTGTAAGAAATAAACAAAGAAATTGAAAAGATCATATACACAAATTTTATATGGAAAAACTCCTCAAAAGAGGATAAAAAACCATGAGCAAAAGGAGATTTTACTAATATATAAAACAAGTAAAAAGATGGAGAGAATCAAAAGAAACCAAAAACCTCAAAAGAAAAAACCTTTCTAACTCAAAAGACAGAATTCTCTCAATCTGTACATTTTTATATGTTGTAAACATAGAGTAGCTAAAGCCTATTTATAGGTTAATTTCGTAGTTTTTATGACTAAAATATCCCTAGATCAATCAAAGTTTAAGTGAGAAATTAAAACAAAATTTAACTGAGAAAATAAAATTGAGAAATTTGAGAAATATGTCGCCATGTTGTGGCATGATGTTTGGTCATTGGGGTGAAAGTCTTCTTCTAGTCATGACATCGGCTACTTGTCAGGATGAAGAGTCTTCCCTTGTTGCGACACCAGTTGAAACGAATAACATATTTCCACACTAACTAATCTCATCAGCACCTTTATTTTTAACCTCGTCGAAGATAAATGCAGCATCCATCCAAACTAAACTTAAGACTATTTGTTGAGTTTCTTGAATACCATTCAACTACGCACCCTTTGAATTGCCTATTCAGACTATCTGGTAATTGCATTTTTCATTTAGGTTCCAAAATGGTCCTTCTTCTTTGCTATTATTTCTTGAAAAATTATAAACAAGTTCGCTTTTGATAAGAGAAAGAAAAAACTGTTAGAATTAAGTGACCCGAATCCTTATTTAAATAAAATACAGTGGTAAAATAAAATAGAAGTAAAATCCTTAGAGAACTACACTTCTTTTATTTTATTTTAGAATAATATTTTTTAAACCTTATTAAACTCCATCTATTTTATTAGAATAAGGTGTTCAATCTTGCTGCACTCCTATTAGAATATGGTTTTACAAGCCAAAAAATAGACATAGTCTACTCTTCTGTAATTGTTCGAATTCGACATAGTGAATTTTCTTCTCCTCTACTCATGGTTTTTTCCTGAAAGGGTTTCCACGTAAAAATCTGTGTGTTCTTTATTTTTATTTCTCTTTTCTTTGCGATATATTGTCATTATCGACATCCTATTTTTTTTACAAAAACATATTTCATTTTTTTCTCCAAAAATATTATTTTTCTCACTTTAATTATGACTTATATATTTCTGATATTGTTGCATAACGAGACATTAAATAACAAGGTTGAATAACACAAACCTAAAGAACAAAAAATGAAACGATGGAGTGAGCAACTAGAATTTTGTGGGGTGACAATCACATTCTAATCTTTTAGATCTAGGTTTTCTTTTTAATTTTTTAAAGGATAAGTTGAAAAGACAAGATTTAAAGGATAAAATCTAAAAAAAAAAAAATTGGGTTGAATAGTGGTGGCCAATGGCGTACAGAACTATCTCGAATTGAAAAAATGGGTGGTTTCTGAAATATAGGATGATGTGAAATTTGAGAGTGAAAAAAAAAAAAGGAATGAGAGAGAAAGAGAAAGAATGGCTTTGAGAAAATAGGATGAAGATAAAGACGGGTTGATTCTGGAAAATAGGATGATGAAATCTGGGAGTGGAAAAGGAAAAGAATGAGAGAGAGAAGAGGATTAAGAAATAGTATGAAGATGAACGGTTTCTAAAAATTTAGAGAAAGATTAATTAAAATATTTTAATGTTAAAATTTTAAAATTATAACATTAAAATATTTACTTTTAAATATAAAAATATTTAAAATAATTGATTTTACACCGTGTAAAATTACATCCTTCATAATTTTTATATGATTAATATTTTAACAATCCAATAGTCATATTTCATGCTTCGTTCATGTCAATTATGCATGTCAAGTTTGACTTGAATTAAAATTTTCTAACCTATTTGTTTTATGAAAAAATTCAACCGTTAAATATATATTAATATAGATAATATTTTAGATAAATATGATAAAAATATCGATCGATAAAAAATTACATACACGGCAAATGTAAAATATATTAAAATTTCAATAGTTGAATTGTTAAAATATTAATTGTATAAAAGTTATAAAATGGTGTAAAACCACTTAAATTTTAGTAGGTGGATCTCTCCCTATATAAATAAACTACTATTTTAAATTTAAGGGTAAAACTATCATTTTAACATACTCCTTATCAATTATACAATATTATTAGGCATAATGATAAATTTAACTCTCAACGTTTATATTTTTGTCACTTTGACCTTTATTCCTTTTTTCAGCTAAATTTGGCACTTAACCTTTAAAAAAGAGTCAAATTACATTTTTAAATAGAAATAATTACTAGAACATTAATTTTAATGTTGTTGGCTTGACAACTCGTATGGTAATCCATATGCATATCATGCTAGCATAACATCATTTGTCTTATATGTCATAAAAAATAATTCAAAATTATAAAGAAAAAAATCAAAATCAAAATAAAATATATAAAAGCTTATAAATTTTTTAAAAAAATTAGCATGGAGTACTTGTGGACTGTCATGCAAGTTGTATTTAAAAATTTAACATTTTAATTAATATTCCAGTTAAAAAATCATTTTAATTCTTTTTCAAAAGGTTAATAATCAAATTTGACTCTTTTAAAAAAAGTTAAGGACCAAATTTATCGAAAAATAAAGGCTAAATTAAAAATATATATAAACATTAATCGCTAAATTTGACATTCTGCTATTATTTCTCTCAACCAAAAAGTAATATTATTACATATTTATTTTATTCCATTTAACTAGACTATTGTTATAATGATTTTATTCTGTAGGACTTCTATTTCATTCCCACAAAATAACCTTCCATTACAACTATTTTCTATTCCAGCAAATAAATATGCCATAAATGTTTGAGTGTGTTGACATGACCCATAAATTATATATATAGAAAGGCTTAGGTTGGGTTGAGAAAACCTTGCGTGCGTCTGAATCTTTTCAAAAAGCAGCAGCAGACTGAGTGATTATATCTTAAGAAAAGTCGCAGCTAAAACTAAAGGTTTTTGGGAAAAGGAAATAGCTAAACTTATGGCTAGTGTTGGAGCAAGTGTTTGTGGGAGTGAGAAATGTGTGCTTGACCCCAACTGATTTCGTGAAATGGCGGATTATAAGGTTATAGAACATCAACAGAAAAGAAAACTGGTTACTGTCGATGGAGGTCCAAATCGTGTAATCTAATTAACGTTGTCATTATTTTCAAGTTGGTATATCAGGGAAGAGTTTTAGCACTTTTCTACTGAGCTTCAATAATATCAGTGCTAAAGTTGGTATAGGTTTATTATCTGTTGAAATTATTTCTGAATTGAGGGGTTGATGGAGTTAGCTGACCCTAGCAGTTTGCAATTTTTTGTCACTCACCACATTCCCCGATGCAACATGAAATGAGCTTTCAGAAACCCAAAGCCTGCCTTGAGTTAGGTTCAACTACTTAGCGGGTCTTTCTCATATAAGCTTAAGACCAAATTTGCATCAACAATTCAATCCTTGTGTGAGTAAAATTAAGTTTACTTGTCTTAAATATTGCCAAGTCTAGCAGAACTCTGAGCTACACCAATGGTCATCGGTTTCTACTAAAGAAATAAAAAGGGAGGAAACCCTTTTTTATTGTTTCCATTTCTTTTCTGCATGATTTAACCTTCTTAAAAACATTATCAGTATAACTTGACATGAAAGTTCGTTCCCAAAATATCAAGCATGCATGCACTAACTTGCACTTGTCAAATGAACAACATAGTCTTTCATATGAAAATATGAAAGGCCATTCATGTTTCATCAATCTCACTATGTTAGTATCTATGGAAAACTAAATAGTAGAAATAGAATGAATATGTAGAGAATTTTACTAGTATTTTCATTCTTGAATTTAGTCTGTACATCAACAGTATTTATATAATTTGTGCATGAGTGACTGCTGCTAACAACCTTTACTAACAATATACCAGCTTGTATAACAAACTAACAGACTAACAAAGTCTTTCCTATAATCTAACATTCACTCATCTTCTCGACGGGTAAGACTTGAAGAAGACTGCGAAACCGAGCAAAAGTTGATAAAGACACTGGTTTTGTGAGAACGTCAGTGATCTGATCACAGGCCGGCACCTCGCCAACAACGATAGAAACATTAGCTACCTTTTTGCGTACAAAGAAAAGATCAAGCTCGACATGCTTGAACTTAAAGTGTAACACGAGGTAACATTACTGGTAGCTACAGCTAGACTCCAATATTCAGCCTCAGCCATAAGGCAAGAAACAACTTGTTGTTTCTTAGAGCACCAGGAGACGAGTGTTTGTTCGAAAAACACACAATACCCCGTCGTTGACTGGCAATCATCAAAATCCAATCCCCAGTTGGCATTGGCATGACCAATTAAAGATAGTCTGTCAGATTGATGAAAGACTAATCCATAATCAATAGTGCCACGTAAATACCGCAAGATTCGTTTTAATACAACCAAATGGATGGTGGTAGCCGAATGCATGAATTGACAATCACAGTTTATTGCATATGCAATATCAGGTCTAGTCAGAACCATATACAGTAACGCACTAGCTAGGCTCCTATATTCAGTAGGATCACTGAGACGATCTCCGTCATCTTTAAACAAAACAGAAGAATTGATCATCGGTGTGTGAACACTTTTTGCATTAGCCAAGAAACTCCTATCAAGAAGATTACAGATGTACTTCTGTTGGCATAGATGGAGGCACTTGGTGGTCAACCATGTAACTTCAATGCCTAAGAAGTAGTTAAGATCTCTCATGTCTTTAAGGGAAAACTCATTATGTAGCTGTTGCACAAATTCATTTACACTGTCAGGCATACTCCCAATAATGATAATATTATCCACATAGACTAGAACATAAATAATGGAGTTAGTTGTAACTCGAACAAACAGAGAGGCATCAGATGTGGATAAGAGAAAACCGACAAAAAAAAGAATTTTTTTCAATTTATCAAACTAGGCACGTAGAGCCTAACATAGACTATATAACACCTTTGTAAGACGACACGCCAAAGATTCCCCATTTGGACCATACTAAACAAATTCGGGGCGTTGCCGCATGAATACTTCGTCAATAAGATCATCATTTAAAAAAGCATTGTTTACATCGACCCGACAGAGTTGCCAACTGTTGGAGACTGTAACGGACAAGATGGTTCGAATAGTAGCAGGTTTAACCATCGGACAGAACGTTTCCTTGAAATCATACTCGGGTACCTGGGAACAGTCTTTTGCCACCAACCGAGCCCTACGACGAGCGACAATCCTATCAGGATTTTTCTTTACTTTGAAAATCCATTTACTTTCACCAAAAAAAAATCCATTTACATCCAATCACCTTCCAACCATGTTGTAAGGGAACAAGTTTCAATCTATTTATAGATTGAAAAAACCTAACTCTAATTAAATTCAAATATATTATGCTAATAAATGCTAAATATATTATACTCATAAATACTAAATCTTCTAAAAAGAAAAAATATTTTGTTTAACTTGATTTGTAAGCAATCTCTTAGAATTTGGGTCACACAACTCTAACAATCTCCACCTTGACACGAATTCTCAACGAACAAGTTATTCACCTCTTCCATAAAACCCCTTAAGGGTTTAATTTCAACAATGAACACCAACCAAGTCTAAGGAATGCTCAAACTTGGTTATAGGAAGTGACTTAGTCATCATATCTACAAGATTTTCATGAGTACTAATTTTGTTCTCAACAATATCACCACGAGCGATAATATCACAAACAAAATAATACCGAACATCAATGTGTTTTGTTCTTTCATGAAACATTTGATCTTTTATAAGGAAGATGGCACTCTGACTATCACAAAATATTTATTGAATTGAAGTTCTTCATTAAGTTCACTAAAGAGTCCCTTCAACCAAATGGCTTCTTTACAAGCCTCAGTAATCACCATGTACTTAGCTTCAATGGTAGACAAAGCAACTGTAGTTTGCAAAGTGGCTTTCCAACTGATTGCATAACCTCCGATTGTAAAGACATAATCTGTGAGAGAACTTCTTCTATCAAGGTCTCCAGTAAAATCAGCATCAACATATCAAATGACTCCATCTCTAGTTCTTTTCCAAACTATAAGCAAACATCAGTAGAACCTCGTAAGTATCTTAAAATCCACTGAACTGTTTTCCAATGTTCTTTATTGGGATTCACTATGTATCTACTAACTACACTGATTGCATATGATAGATCTGGACGTGAACAAACCATAGTATACATGAGAGATCCCATTGCACTAGAGTATGAAACATGTGACATGTACTTAATTTCATCATCTGATTGTGGAGACAAAGCTGATGAAAGTCTGAAATAGGCTGCTAAAGGAGTACTAACAGGCTTAGCACTCTGCATATTGAACCTGTAAAGAACTTTCTCAATGTACCCCTTCTAGCTTAGGTACAATTTACTTGCTTTTCTATCTCTGAGAATCTCCATAACAAGTATCTTCTTTGCTGGTCCAAAATCTTTCATCTCAAACTCTTCACTTAGTTGGGCTTTGACCTTTCTTATCTCTCCTTTATCTTTTGCTGCTATCAACATGTAATCAACATAAATGAGTAGATACACAAAAGAACCAACACTATTTTTCTTAAAGCAAACACAACTGTCAAAGCTATTTCTTTTGAAATCATGAGAAGTCATAAAGGAATCAAACCTCTTGTACCAATGTCTTGGTGACTGTTTCAAACCGCAAAAGGGACTTTTTTAGCGAGCAAACATAGTCCTCTTTTTTTGAGACTGTAAAACCCTCTGGTTGTTGCATGTAAATGTCCTCCTCAAGTTCTCCATACAAAAATGTAATTTTTACATCTAACTGCTCAAGCTCCAAATCATGCATGGCGAGAATACCAAGCAAAACTCAAATCAAACTATGCTTCATAACTAGAGAAAACACATCTGTGAAGTCCACTCGTAGAATTTGATTGTAACCCTTTACAACAAGCTTTGCTTTATATCTACTTCAACTCCTAGAGTCCTTTCCTTCTTTTTAAACATTCATTTACAATGAACAACTTTTTTACCTTTAGGAAGTTTCGTAAGATCCCATGTTTTGTTTTTATGGAGTGATTCCATCTTCTCTTGCATAGCAAACATCCACTTTTTTTAGTCTTTATAGGTAACCGCCTCAGAATAATTAGATGGCTCTTGGTTTGCATCTATATCTTTAGCCACATTTAAAGCATAAGCAACTAGATTAGTCTCGGCATACTTATTTGGATGTTTAATTTCTCTTCTAATTCTATTTTTGGCGATAGAGTATTATGGTGAAGAAGCAACTCTATTCTGAATTTTTGTACTGGCTTGAGGAGTTGACTCTGTTGTAGATTCTGGATTAATCTGATACTCCAGCTGCTTTTGATTTTTTTTATTGGAAGAGTCTTTAAGAGATAAGTTAGGTAGCATAGTAGTTTCATCAAAAACAACATCTCTGCTAATCACAGCTTTTCTATTTTCAAGACACCATAACTTATACCTTTTTACACTAGCTTTATAACCAAGAAAAACACATTTAATGGATCTTGGTTCAAATTTTCCATGATCAACATTAGCATACGCAGGACACTTAAAGATCTTTAAATCAGAATCGTCAGCAGGATTACCTGACCATACCTCTTGTGAAGTCTTTTTCTCAATGGCAATGCGTGGAAATCAGTTGATCAAAAAACATGCAGTAGAGGCTACTTCGGCCCAAAATGACTTTAGTAAGTTGGCATTTGAAAACATACATCGAACCTGTAACAACCCGATTTTGGGCCTAGTCGGAACAGTGGTTTCGGGACCACTATTCCGAGGCCAGAGAAAATTATTTTAGTATTATTTTATGTGTTATAATATGATTTTATAAGTGCATGTTAATTTTGGTATATTAATTTTAGCGATTTCTAGTCCAATTTCGAAAAAGGACTAAATCGCGTAAAAAGTAAAAGTTGTGTTTTAATACATAAAGGTGTTAAATTGCCTTGTATCTTAAACTGGGGGTCTTTAAAGTGAAATTAGGCCATTGAAAGTGTGATGGCCGCCATGGGAGACAAAATAGTTGAAAAGTCAAAATTAGACAAAATAGTTTTATTATTAACAAATAAAAAAAGAAGAAAAACTATCATTTTCTCTTCCCTTCACCAAATATGCAGAAAAGAAAGGGTTTTGAAGCTGGAAAATTTCAGCAACATATTTTCCTTGCTTGTAAGTGATTTTAATGTCTTTGCTTGATGATTTTTGTATTTTTGGAACCCCTAAAGCATAAGCTTTCATATGAGGGGACTTTTGTGCAAGATGATAAAGAGTCTAGGGTTTTGCCATGAATGTATATGTGTTGTTTGCTGTGTTTTTATGGAAGATTATAAGTCCTAGTTGTCTAATAAACAACTTTTGTGAAAGAAATTGCATGAAAATACCTTAAAAAGGGCTAAATTGCTAAGTTGTAAAATGAGTTGTAAATGTGTAAAATAGTTGAAATTATGAGTTGCTATAGTTATGAAAATGGTTTATCTAGACTCAAGGAGTAAATAAATGTGATAAAAATTAATTTACGAGCATTGGGGAAAAAGTGCAAATATGCAAAAGTTTAGGGGTCAAAATGAAAATTTGTAAAAATATGATTTTTAGACCCATATGAATATTGTGACTGATTGGTAGGCTAAATGTGATGTTATAGATGATGAAAATTGAGATTTGGACTTAGAACGGAAAGAAATCGATTTATGGACGAGTATGTCTTTTCACCTTTGTGGTATCGAGGTAAGTTCATGTGTAAATAATGTAGCATAATTGTTATTTTTAAGTTATTGATGTTAAATATAGGATATGCTGATTTTTATCATGAAATATATGCTTTGTGGTTATTTTCGAATAAAATGCAAGTTATGTGTATTATCTGTTAAATATAAAGTGCTACCGAGTATTGGTTTCGGTATTTTACGGAAGATGGCAAGGATATGTGTTAAAGGAAAATCCCGTTTGAACATTAGGAATAGATTAGGATACAAGTGACATGTCACTAGGATGGTTGAGCATCCGAACTCGTTGAGTTGAGTCCGAGTTCACTTATGGATGCGAATGTTCGAACTCGTTGAGTTGAGTCCGAGTTCACTTATGGATGTGAACCCCCGAGCTTGTTGAGTTGAGTCCGAGTTCACTTATGGGCGGGTTACATGGTAGCTTGGCTACATATGTGGCACTTATGTGCAAACTTTCCATGTATCCGAATTATATTCCGATGTGTTCAACGGGTAAAATTCTACTCAAATGGAGGAATACTCGAGATAAAAGGGACGTATTGGTAAATGTTGTGAAATGGATACTTTGAACAGGTATGTACTTAACCCTCGGGTTGAAAACTCGACATAACAACAATATGGTAAGATGGTAATTGAAAATGGGATATGAATGTCTCGGTGATGATTATACAAACGATGTTGTATTAATTTTGTGAACAATGATCATGAATGAGTAATTTAACCTTAACAGATTTGAGTTACTGCAGTAGTGTAAATTTGAAAATACACTAAAAATAGTGGAAAATGAGTTAGAGGCAGAATAAAATATGGGATTAAAGCTTAATGAGTCTATTTTCACATGAAAGAAACAGGGGAAGAAAAAAGAATTCCATATTGTGTGATATTTGAATTCTTGTGAAATAGGGTTTGAATGAATTCGAGATCCCCTGTTCTGACTTTAGAAATTCACCAAAAATTGTACAAATATTATTAAGAGTTATACCTTACATGCATGGATTCCTTATTGAGTTTATTTTTAGGGGAAATAAACGGCATGGTTGTTGGAATTTTGTAAGATAAATTCGGTTTGTAGTGCACAGGGGTCAGAGTGGTCAAACCCTGAAACAGGGGAGACTTTATCTAATAAACTGTACTAATTGGCCCAACCAAAAATTCTATAAAAAAATTAGTAAGTATAAATATGAGTCTAGTTTCAATAGAAATAGATGAGAACATTATTCGAGTCTTATACTATGAGATAATCGAACTTTAGTACCGAAGGGTCGGAACTGTCAGACAGTGAATAAAGGGTAACTTTGAGGAATAAACTGTACTATTTGGCTTAACCAAAAATTCTTTACATTTTATGGAAGAAAGGAAAATAAGTCTAGTTTCAGGGAAAATTAACGGAACTTAATTCGGAGTTTCGGAGCTCTAGATAAATTAGTGACTATTGCTCAGGAAGACAGCTTGTAGTGAACTTGAGAATATGTTGTAAACATTGATAAAACAAGTTAATGAGTTGCTTATTGTTTTCATATGAACTTACTAAGCTTAAAGCTTACCCCTTCTTTCCCATGTTTTCTAGAGTTTCCAGTGTTAGCTCAAAGTTGAGGTCGTCGAGATATTATCACCCTATCGAGTTAACGTTATTTGAGTAAGTAAACTCAAGTGATTCGAGTCTATGGCATGTATAGGGTTTTAATGTGAGTATGTAATATTATGATTTAGCCAAAGGCATTGGCTTGTTATTAAGGTAGTATTAGTTATGTAAATTGGCCTATGTCGGCTAATATCGTTATGGGCCCATATGATTATTCTTATGCATTTATGTTATTATTTCTTGTGATGTGGCTTACAACATGTATGCCTAGAGATTGAATTGAGATTCATTGATGAGCTAGTAACTAATGCAGGATTAAGTGATTGGTAAATAGTTAATAATGCTTCATGAATGGTTTGTGATGTAATGATAGTTATGTCTAGTATGTGGTAATGATATGGGCAAATTCTATAATATTTATTGCATAAGAAAATAACTTGAGCATAACATGTTTGTAGATGTTTAAGAGCTCGTTTATGCCACGTTGTATGTTATTGGATAAGTATGTATCTATGCATATGGTGTGAGAGTGATAAAAGGCTTAATAATTAGCCTATTTCTGGTCACACGGCCTGAGAACATGGGCGTGTGAAGCCTTAACGCAAGAGATTTTTTTTAAGTTTTTCATGAGTTCTCGATTGGGTCTCGAACCACTCCAGATGTATGTTTTGGGCCTCGTAAGCCCGTATATGGGACTGATTGTATGTGAAAAGAAAAGTTTTTAACTATTTAAGATTTCATGGCCCTGTTTAGTATGAAAGTGTTAGTAAAAGTCAGGTAGCACCTCGAACCCCGTCCCGGCGTCGGATGCGGGAGAGGGGTGTTATAGAACCTTTCTCCATGATCTTTTGTTCATTCGTTCTGCAATGCCATTTTGTTGTGGAGTATGACAAACTGTCAAGTGTCTCACGATCCCTTTTGACTTGCACAGTTTATTAAACACATCAAAACAGAACTTTAAGCTATTGTCTGTGCGGAGGTATTTTATTTTTTTTCCTATCTATTTTTCAATAATAGTTTTCCAAGACTTAAATGCAAAAAACACATTGCTTTTTTGCTTTAGGAAGAACGCCCAAACTTTTCTGGAAAAATCATCAATAAAAGTTAGCATATAATTAGCTCCACCTCTCGAAGGCACTCTGGATGACCCCCAAATTAGAATGAATATACTCCAACATTCCCTTCATGTTATGGATTCCTCTGGTGAACCGAACTCTCTTTTGCTTACCAAAAATGCAGTGCTCACAGAACTTTAGTTTGCAAATTCCTTGCCCATCAAGAAGTCCTCTTTTGCTCAATTATGTCATGCTATTCTCACTCATATGCCCTATGCGCATATGCCAAAGTTTAGTAATATCATCATCTAATAAGGAAGAGGAAGCCACAGCTGCATCACCAGTAATAATAGAACCCTGCAAAACATATAACTTGACAGTCTTTCTCTATCCTTTCATCACAATGAAGGAACCTTTGGAAATCTTCAAAACCCCACTTTCAATTGTGTATCTGTACCCTTTTGAATTAAGAGTACTCAATGAAATTAAATTTCTCTTCAATTCTGGAACATGTCGCATTGCACTAAATTTCTGACAACTCCGTCAAACATCTTAACTTTAATCGTTCCAACATCTGCAATTTTACATGAAGTATTATTTCCTATCAAAACAACACCTTTAAACACTGTTTCATAAGTTGTAAACCAATCTCGATTGGAACTCATGTGGAAGGTGCAACCTGAATCAAGGATCCACTCCTCACTCACTTTAGAATTGTTGACAGAAGTGACTAGAAGTTCACCAATGTTGTAGCCTTCTACAACATCAGCTTCACCAGAATTTTCTGGTTGTTTTCCCTTTTGATTCGTAGCCTCACTTTTGATCTTGTTCTGTAGCTTATAACACTCAGATTTAATGTGCCCTTTCTTCTTGCAAAATTTACGAGTTTTACCTCTGTTTGAAGACTTCGATCTACCCTTAGATTTACCGCGAGGATTCCGTTCTTGTATCTTTCCATGATCCTCATCAATATTCCATTCTTGTCTCCTACGAACAATGAGACCCTCTCCTTTATAGTCGAGTTTAACCACAAGATGCTTCATCTTATCATACGAGGTTAAAGAATCATAAACCTTATCAATTGTGAGAGACTCGCGGCTATATAAAATCGTGTCTTTAAAGGTTGAATAAGACAGGGGCAACGAACAAAGTAGAATCAACCCTAGATATTTCTTATCATACTGAGCCTCTATGGCCTTCAAGTTTGAGAGAATTTTTTAAAACACTATTAAGTGTTCATGCGCAGATGCACCTTTCTCCAAACGATGAGCATAAAGATGCTACTTCATATGCAACTTGCTGGTTAGAGTTTTCGACATACATATTTGTTCCAGCCTTTTCCATAATGTAGCGGCGTGCTTCTCTTTCATCACATCCTGCAAAATTTTGTTAGAAAAATGCAGATGTAATTGTGTTAATGCCTTTCGATCCTTATGTTTCTTCTCTTTATCCATTAATGTTGAAGGCACCTTATCTATCCTTAGCAGGGCATCCTCCAGATCCATCTACGCAAGAATTGCTTGCATCTTAATCTGCCACAATGCAAATCTGGTGTTGTGATCCAACAGCAGAATTTCATACTTCAAAGACGCCATTACCATGATCGAGATGAACAACCTAGAAACTCTAATACTAATCTATAAAAATAGAACGTCGATAATGATAATATATCGCAAAGAAAAGAGAAATAAAAATAAAAAACACACGATTTTTATGTGGGAACCCTTTCAGGAAAAAAATCAAGGGTAGAGGATTGGAAAATTCACTATATCAAATTTGAATGATTACAAGAAGAGTTTCGACTACATCTATTTATAGATTGAAAAAATCTAATTCTAATCAAAGTTAAATATATTATTCTAATGAATGCTAAATATATTATACTCATAATAGTAAATGTTTTAGAAAGAAGATATATTTTGATTAACTTGACTTGCATGCAATCTCTTAGAATTTGGGTCACACAAGTCTAACACAGCTCCCTAAGATCATATAAATGACCCATCCGGATTAGCTGAACTACAAAGCATCCATCATACACCATCTTATTTACAAAATTTGCTTCATCTTCAAGGCCAAGAGGAAGAGGTTTTTCATAGCATTTGTGAGTTTTTCCTTCCAAGTGTTTCATTGCCTCTCGAAATTGGTTGAGACCAAGGTGAGTTTTCTCAACAATCTTCTCAAACCACCTCCTCCTGAAATCTCCCATCCTCGCCAAGTGTGGCTTATGGTAGTGAGGGGCGAACTGAAATCACATTTGGTTCATAGGCTTATTCATTTACTTTCATGTAGTTGATGAGGCACTTTGAAAATTGTAGTACTTTCCTGTTAACATTAAACAAATTTAGTAGGGAACTGGTTTTAGTTACTTTGTTAGTTAAAACCTTAGCTACATATATTTAATTTACTCAATGCAAAAGCAATAGAATACTTTTTTTCCAAATATCTCCTCTGGTACTTCAAGTACAATTGACACTGTTGTATCTAAGTCGTTATTCTCTAAAGTCATTTTCTACAAAAAAAAATTTCTTTTTCTTTCTTATATATCTATATCTATATATTTAGTATTAGATATTTTATGTATCAAATATTTCAAGCTCACACTTGACTTGGCTAGCTACTAACTAAGCTTTTGAGTCTTCCACCCGACTTTGCCAAGGTTAACCTTGATATATACTAATATAAAAACTTTAATTGATTAAATTTAATGTCACAAATTGAGAAAAAGTAGAAAAATAATTTTTTATATTAATTTTGATATAATGCTTATAATTACCCATATTCTCTCTTAATTCTTAAACAAAAGGATAAAATGCATTTGGAAACACTTGAACCATCCTCTTACACTAGCAACAATGTCGATGCCAACCAAATTAAGATTTAATCGACAATTTTTTAAAATAAAAAATTAAATTGCTCATATAACTCAGTTAATATTTTTATCTCTAAACTTTAGTTTAGATTATTTTAAATTGGCATAATGACAAATTTAACCCCCTAACATTTACTCATTTTACCACTTTGGCCTTTTTTTTTATTACTTTGACCATCGACCTTCAAAATTTAATCAAGCTACCTTTTGCTGGACCAAAAAACTTATTGAATTATTAAAATTTTAATCACATTAACTTGACTGTCTGCATAAAAGTCTATGTGTACTTCATTATTGATGTGGATAGTTTAAAAAACAAATTAATTTATGAACAATTTTTTAATTTGTTTTGTTTAAATACTTTATATATTGAAATTTTATGAAGTAATGTGAATTGTTATGTAAGTTGCCACATTAATGTCATTAAACAAACTAATCAACTTTTCCATCCAACATAAAGTAAATTGACTAAAATTTAAAGATTGAGGGCCACAAAGGGGTAAAGCCGAAAACATTTTTTGAAGGGTTGGAACCGATCTATAAAATTTTTGAGAAACCAAAATGTAATTTTATCTTATATTAATTTATAATTACATCAATTTTGAAGAGATTAAATATAAGTTTTTCATTTGTTGAGAGGCCAAAGTATAATTTTATGATAACTAATTTGTAATTTTATTATTAAATTAAAACCATTCATGGGATGCAAAGACCACTGTTAGTACAGACTTCACCTCTAACACCAAAGTAATCCAAAACAACATTAAAACCAAAGCAACAAAATATAATTTTATAATTTTATAAAATAAAGTATTATAATTTTATAAATTATTTAAATGTTATTTACTTTTAAACATAAAATATAATATTTATTTAAATTAATGGATCCACTTACATCAAGAACCCTTCCGTAATTTTTTATATCATTAATAATTTAACAAGTCAATTGTCATATTCTATGCTCCATTCATGCAAATTATACATGTCAAGTTTGGCATGAATTAAAAATTTTAACTATTTATTTTATATAAAAACTTCAATAGTTAAATATATATACATATATTAATATAAACAATATTTTAGATTAATATGATAGAGATATCGATCAATTAAAAATTTACATGCATGACAAGTATAAATATATTGATAAATTTAACAATTGAATTGTTAAAATATTAATGGTATAAAAAGATGTGGAAGGCTATAAAACTGAAGTGGATCCTTTGCTAGTATAAATAAATTATTATTTTAATTTAAGGGTAAAATTGTAATTTTAAATATATTCATTATCTATTCTACAATATTATTTGGCATAGTGATAAATTTAACCCTCAAAGTTTATATTTTTTGTTGCTTTCGTCCTTATTCTTTTTTTGAGTTAAATTTGGCCATTAACCTTTCAAAAAAGAGTCAATTTGTATTTTTTTTAATGTAAAAGATGACTAAAACATAATTTTTTTATGTTGGCTTGACAACTTGCATGGCAGTTCATGTGCACGTCATGCTAACATAACATCATTTGTCTTATATGTCACATTAATAAATAATTAAAAACTTTAAAATAAAAACATATAAAAATTTTGTAAAAAAAAAAACACAAGCATGGAGTACTCATGGATTGTCATGCAGTTTGTTGTGTTTAAAATTTTAACATTTAGTTAGTATTCTCATTGAAAAATATCATTTCTGTAACGCCCAAAAAATTTGAATGTTTACCTAGAGAATTTTATTGTAAAAGAGTCTCTGTTTTTGTGGTTGTGTGTTTTGCTTATGTGTTTGAGATTAGGGGTTTGAGTCGCGTCTTTGGAAATTTTGCTATTTTATATCTATCCTTTAACTATTGGCTTAAACTTAATTTTGTGCAATTTTATGTTAATGATGAGTCTAGTGGTTCAATGGTTAAGCTTTTGTATACTTGCTCATCCGATGTTCAAGCATTTGTGTATGAATTAAAAAAATATTTTTTTATTGTAAGGCCCAATTTTTGCCCGGGCCCAAATCAAGAAATCTAAATCAAATAATAACACCAAAAAAAAAAGCCATAGTCCAGGTCTTTAAAGCCCAAGTGCATTGAACAAGCCCATATTACAAATAAACCAAGACCCAAAATTTCATCAGCCCGATTGGCCCAAAGGTCAAGCAATCTTCAGGAACCCTAAGGTTCCCCATGCACCGCAGCTGGCCTCCCAACCCTCGTACAACCTCCAGCGCGTCAACACAACTGTACCAACTCTGTGCACGCCACCTAGTGCGTCCGTACCTGCGAACCAATGCAAACACAACAGCAAAAAGAAAAATAGGACAAAAAGATTATATTTTTCTTTATTATTTGGCTATAAAGCCATTTTTTTTCTATTGTAAAAGGGGACACACAAAAACACATACACACATACATTATACGAAAACTGAATAGAAAAATTCAAAAACAATTTCTGAAGAGGTGATCTTTCTTAGTCTTTTTAATCTTTCTGTCATTTTTATCTATTTTCCATCGATTGTTTTCATCATTTTCATTTTAAAAAAAAAGGAGGGGAAAAAGCAAACCTTATCTTGCGAATCGGCCATGGATCTCTGTTCGCTTCGTTGAAATCGAAGCCGAAAGGGGATCTAAAGGCATCGTGGTGTTGGAAGGAAGGTTGAGTGGCGGCCGAATAGGAGCAAACCTCTAGGTTTTTGTCTTTTTCAATTTGTTCTGCCAAAACATTTGGCTTTTAAGAAGCTTAAATTGGCAGCATGAAGTGATGCCGTTTGGGGCATGTGTATGTAGCCTTGAAATGGCTTGCCCGACCCGATTTTGTTTTCTTTACCCCTGGGATCCGCTTGTTTTAGTGGAGAGGGATAATTTCAAGTTAGGTCCTCCCCTTTTCCGTTGCAATGCAATTAATTCCAATTAATACTTTAGTTTTTTTAAAAAAAAATTTCCTAAAGTTTGTGTGCTGTTGTAATGTAACCCTCGATTCAACACGGCATTTTGGGTCGGGGAAATTTTCATCATTAGCCCCTCTGAATTTACACGTATTGTGCAAGGGTCCTTTTTCAATCCTAGTAGTTTATTTTATTTTTAAATTGTCCCTCTTATTTTAACTTCATTTTAATTTAGTTTCTTTTGTTTTAACTTACTAATTTAAAACACATTTAATATTTTATATGTGTCAATCCATTTTAATGATTTTGTCCATTTTATTTGTACAATTATTTTGAAGTTTTTTTATCATGTTATTTCTACATTTACATAATACTTCTTTAAGTATTTTATACAAATTTGTACATCTATTATGCTCATTGATTAGTAATGCTTATTATTTCAAGTTCACCATGTCTTTGCATATGTGTTGAGTCATCTTAATAGTTTTATTTTGTTTTATAAAATCATCGTTTTAAATTTTTTCATTTAAATTATTTTAACGCTTTTATGTAATTTTCTTTATTTAAATATTTTATATATATTAACACATATGTTATTCTAATCAGTTTTCTATTTAAAATATCTATTGTTTTAAAATTCATTTAATTATATATGTAAAGTTACTTTGGAATTCCATTTTGTGTTTATAAAATTATTATTTGGAAATTCTTCTTTATATCATATTATTTTAGTATATTATGTAGTATCTCATTTAAACGCTTTTATATGTATTCGAACACGTATGACCAAATTAATTTAAGCTTGTATGTATTTCTATGTTTTTACAAATAATTATTTTTAAAAGTTATTTATGTATATATGTTTTGTAAATCTATTTTGTGTATCATATCTTGTCATGTATCCTTATTGTTCTTTCATATTATATACATTATTTAAATTATCATGTACATTGTCAACTTTTAAATGAATTTGTGTTTAAAATATTTTACATGCAATTTGATTCAAACTTTTATTCTATAATATCTATTTCAAAAATTATATATATCCCTAGTTTTTTATACAAATTTGTCAACCTATATATTATGTGTCCATTTATTCGTTGTTATTTTAAAATCGTTATAGCACATTAGCTTCTAATTGCTATGTTATTTTTTACATCTTGTATTGACTGCTTTATATCATGCTATGTATTATGTGTATTGTTTTGCTTGTATTGAATTGTTATATTGTTATTTTCATCATTGTTTTATATTGTCATGTTAATTATTCTCCATGCATGATCGAAATTGAGTTATATTTCCAAGTTAGTTATACTTAGTTGTTTAAGTGTTTGTTAGTTGATTAAATAAATTATATTATCTTCGCTCTTCTATTGTCGTATTTTATGCGCACATATATTATCCCATATCATTGTTTTCCACTTGGTTTACGAAATGTGGTTTTATAAAATCCAAATCTTTATGATTAATTTCGTCTTATTACAAGTCGCATTAATGTGTTTTAAGCTAGTTTTATAATTATTCATTTAAAAACTCTTTAAAACGAAGGCGATGTTCGATGTTTGGCAATTCGTGGAATCGTGCCCTATCGTGTTAGGTTGCAATTTCTCATTTGTTCAAAATAATCGAAAATTCTTTTAGAATTTCACTCATGTTTTCTAAAAACTTTTTAAAACGAAGGAAATTTTCGATGTTTTGCAATCCGGGAAGTCGTGCCCTATCGTGCTGGGTTGCAATTTCCCGTTTGTTCAAAATAATCGAATATCCCTTTAGAATTTCACTCATGCCTTTAAAAATTCTTCAAAATGAAGGTAATGTCTGATGTTTGGCAATTCGGGGAATCGTGCCCTATCGTGCTGCGTTGTGATTTCCTGTTTGTTCAAAATAATCGAATATTCCTTTAGAATTTCACTCATGTTCTCTAAATTCTAAATAAGGCAGTGTCCGATGTCTAGAAATTTGAGGAGTCGTGCCCTACTGTGCTGGGTTTCGATTTTTTCGTTGGACTAAATAATTGGGCATCCTTTTGCAGTTTTCAACATACAAACTTTTGGAAGTTGAAATTTATCGTGTTTTCGAGGGTATAAAGGATCGTGTTCTACCGTGTTGGATGTGATGCTGTGTTCCTTTGAAACAAGAGAATTTTGACGACCAACTTGGGCTATTAAAATGTTTATAAAAGGAACCACATTTCAAAAAAACATTTTTTTAAAATTTTAGACATAAGGACGGTATTTAATCAATTTGGTACCAATTTTGGGAGTAGTGAGGGTGCTAATCCTTCCTCATGCGTAACCGACTCCCGAACATGTTTTCTCATATTTTCGTAAGACCAAAATCGTTATTTTAATAAAAAGAAATACTTTATTAAAAATAACCAAATTCTAAGGTGGTCCGATCACACCTAAACAAAAAGGATCGGTGGCGACTCCATATTTCGTTTTCAAATTCGATCCCCGTTTTGTTTTTTCTAAATGAAAAAATGGCTTCGATAGCTTGGCGACTCTACTGGGGACCAAAGAGAGTCTAGCCATAAAATTGATTATTTGTTATCCTTTTGTCAAAGAAATTGAAAATTTGTTTTATCATGATTGCATTTGATTGTATGATCGTTTTGGTGCGGGTCTTGTAGAATAATGTTGCATTGCATTGCATGACCACTGTGGTCACACCTTTTAAGTGCGAGTAAGAAACTATGCTTTCGTGAGGTCTTCACCTCCGCATAGGCTAGTGGATTATTTCCAGGATACATCCGTACCTATGATTTCGTGAGATTTTCATCTCCGCATGGTCATAGAGAAATGTATTCCCCTGAATTGAAATTGATCCATATGAGTCTATAATGGGTGAGGATCGAGGAATCTACTAGTTCGGGTACACTTACTCTAGAACCGAGCCACATATAGAGAGACCTAGGAGCTTACCCTAGGTAGAGCCACTCCGAACCTCTAGTTATCACCTGAATAGGTGCTTTATTTATCATTTATTTCTCCTGTACTAACGTATTTTGTTTTTGTTTTGTTGATTACTGCATTGCATTACATCTTCATAGAAAGGATGTGTTGATTCCTATTCGATTACTAAATAGAACAGTTTGTCATAAGAAAATGAATTTCTTGATAAAGTGGATTACAATACGGTTGTCCAAATATGGTCCAAACACGACAGAAGAAGGCTAACAGTTCGCGGAAGAAAACAAGACTTTACCTAAAGATTCAAGCTGATAAAGATTATTTAAAAGTCGTCGCGTCTCGATTTTCTTAAAGGAGCTAATCAACATTGCGAGGATAGTAATTCGTGGCCTGGATCAAGCAAAAAGGAGCTAGTAAAGGCATGTATTGGAAGCTTGCGAGATTTGACTTTCACGAAGAAAGGGGATCTAGTAATTCGTGGCTTGGATCAAGTAAAAAGGAGCTAGTAGAGGCATGTATTGGAAGCTTGCGAGATTTGACTTTCACGAAGAAAGGGGATCAATGCCTTCGCCTGGAATATGAAAGCAAGGCCGTATACGTAATCCGTTTTATGTAAAAGAATTTGTTTTCTAGAAAATTTGTTCTAAGGGAATTGAATTCAAGATCAACATCTTTCTTTCCTTTGCATTCATCCCATGCATTTGCATCGCATTGCATCATTTGCATTAAATTTTCCCAAAAGGACCCTAATTAGGTAAAATTATTTCAGAACCGACAAAGGATATGGACCAAAGGTTGGAGAGAATAGAGCAAAGGCAAATACAGATGCAAGAGCAATTGATCAAAATTTAACAAGATATGCGAGAAATGCTAGAACTCCAAAGAAATATGATGGGCCAGTTAACCTAGTTACTGGCCGGAGAATTTGAAAAAAGGAGTGACCCAGTGATCAATAGTGAGGATGATAATGAAGAGATCATCTATTCCCCAGGTTTTACCCCAATAAGCGTCCTGACCCAACCAGACATGCAAGGGGTACCCGTCGTTATCGGGCCCCAATATCAGACGGATACATCGGTACTGTTGAGCTTCCCGATGGGTTCAAGTTTTAACTTGAAAGATGATCGAGCTAAACCAGTTGTTCTGGCAGAAATGAAGGAAAGGGGAGAATGGAATTTAAAGGCCCCGAAGAAGAAGAAAAAGAAAGCAAATAGTACAAGTAAGTATAACAAGGGTCATTCGGAGCCGATTATAGTAAGCTAGCCAAGGTCGGTAACTACCAGCCATCAAGCCTCTTCAAGGCAAGAACCCAATCGAAGACCGAACTCGGAAAAACCCCAATTCACACCTATTCCAATCACATACAGAGAGCTGTACCATGTTCTGTTCGACGCACATGTTGTATCCCCTTTTTACATAAAATCTATACAACCCCCATACCCTAAATGGTACGATGCAAGCGGCCAATGTGAATACCATGCGGGAATCACGGGGCATTCCATCAAGAACTGTACCGCTTTTAAAAAGCTAATTGAAAGATTTATTAAATTGGGTATCGTGAATTTCGATGGTCCCTCTGGAGCAGGAAATCTGTTATCCAACCTTTCTGTTAAAAAGGTGGACATTATGAGTTCCATGATGGATAGGGGCATGAAATCTAAGGGTGCATCGAGCTCAGGACTCTAATGCAAGACCTGGTATTGGGGAATCCAAGCATTAACAACGTATCAGAAGAGGGAACTTGGGAGTAGACTTTTCCAAGCTTTTATCCTTACGTACTTAGGGTGTTTTAAACAATGGGACTGTGAAAGAGATCCTTGTATTTTTAGAGCTAATCTAGAGTAATATTCAAAACACACTTGTTGTTTTAAGCCTAGAAGCAACAAGAATCCTTTTGTGAAATAGGCTTATATCCAAAATCTTTATTTCAATGAAATACATGTTTGTTATCGTTTTGAGTAAATATTCTTTTATTCTTTCCATTTCATACTGTACAAACGATTATTCTTAGATGCTTTCATTCATGATCATACCATACAAATAATCATCCTTAGAATCATTTATTCTTTGGAATCTGCCTTCGTACCTACAACAGGTCTTCGGATATCAATAACGTGAGCGACGCTGTCACTAATTCCGAGTCTCTTTTTGATAAAGATATCTGTCTAAAGGGATCTTAGGACCTTGAAGATGATAGAGATTAATGTAGCTTATCTCCTGATTTGTCAAGGATGGTAGAACAAGATAAGAAATAGATCTTACCTCACAAAGGGACAATGGACGTCGCGAACCTGAGAGAAGAGAAAGAGATAAAGATTGGAGTGTATAACACCACAGAGACAAAGCGAGATGTCAAGAATACTAAGATATTTTCACATGATCGTATCAAGATATGCCTGGGCTACTAAGGCCTGTGGATGCTAAAAAGGGTACATATGAGTGTCAGGAGGACACATGCTAATGGTTTTACATTAGCCAGGCTAATCATGAGGTTCGAGTACTGCTGATCCAACATGGAAGGGGATTGTATCAGTCAAGCTGTGAATGCCAAATGAAAGAAGAAAAGACTTTTATGCCTTCTCAATTTTTTCATAGATTTTCTATATGTGGGGCATGTATATTATGGGGCTGATCTCGTCAAAAGCTTCTAACCGATACCAATTCATCTTTGAGGTCGTCGATTGCTTCACGGAAAGGGTGAAAGTCATTTCATATGCCAATGTTACTAAGTCGATAGTCATCAAAAATAAAAAGAGAGAGAGAGAGAGAGAGAGATTAGGTGCCGATAAAGAATGTCAGAAAGATTCAATGTCAGAAGTTGGTAATCTGTTCAAAGATCAGACGCCATATCATAACGCAGCAAAAAATCGTGGAAGATAATCGAGGCTTGTAAAGATTGGCATAAAGAAGTTACCATTTACCCTCTATACTTATCGAACGTCGGCCAGAACCTTCACCGGGGCAATACATTGCTCATTTGCTTAATGGGATAGAAACGGTTTTAAAAACGAGATTTCTTTTGGCCAAGTTTTGTCAAAGCTGAAGTTGGATCAGGCAGAATAGATCCAATCCCAATATAATTAGTTGAACTTGAAGAAAGGAGGTTGAAAGCCATCTTTCATAGCCCAATGTAGCAGAAATGAATGATGCAAGCTTACGTCAAAAAGGTTCATCCTAGAGAATTCCACAAGGGAGACCTGGCATAGAAAAAGATCTTTTTTATACAAAAGGACTTCAGAGGAAAGTGAAAGGCCAAGGCGAAAACCTGCAAAGGACGCTTTAAGACCTTCAAAAAAAAAGAAAGAAAGAGGAAAAGGAAAAAAGAAGAAAAGAAAAGAAAATGAGAGGCCAAGGCGAAAACTCGCAAAGGGCGCCTTGAGACCGAAAGGGATTTAAGTTGAAAACCCGAAAAGGGCGGCTCAAATTTGAATCAAAGTGGGGCATACAGTAGTCTTGCTACATCTGAATTAACAATGAAGAAGTATGCTACGTCTTGGGGCATCGACAAAGTACTTCGAATCCCCTATATACATATTGAGCTCAAAATGGACCTCAAGAAGTTTGTACAGAGAAGCTCGGGCTGCGATATCTAGGGTACCTAGTTTTCATCTTACCCACATTGAATTTACTATCTTTGATTAACTTATTCATGTTGAGTTAATTGCCTTCTTATTGCATTGCTATCTTTGATTAACTTATTCATGTTGAGTTAATTGCCTTCTTATTGCATTTGCAATCTTTGATTAACTTATTTGTTTCGAGTTGTGCTCTTACCCAATTTCCTTCTTGTCCATTGTTTTGATCTTTTTCAAGCATTTTGCATTGAAATAACGATTAATGGACCAATAATACTTTTATAAAAGAAGTTCTGCATATTACTCTGGAGGCTTCTAAATAGTACAAGAACCTGAAACAGGACTATTGTTTAGAGCTCACCAAACCTAAGGGATGGAAATGTTTGAGAAAGAGGAGTCTAAATTGTGGCTATCTCTTCGGATTTTCTATTAAAGGTATCGATTAGTGAAGAGGCAAGATATTTCGTCAGTGATACAACCTCGACAAATGACGAGCAATGTCAACCCAAGTGTAAGAGGGGATCATTCTCAGGAAAAGAAAAATGATATTCTGCATTCACGCAAATATCAGACATGCACACAGGGTCATTACACCCGATGAATGGTGTAACAAATCAAATTGATCCTATACCCTGAGTTGCAGTGGGTTGGATAAGCAAAAACTCCATAAAGTTTCAGTGGGGCAAGCTTGCCGAGCAGATTGAGATTGTTTCATTGGGTTTTCTGTCAAGAATATCAGCTGAATAAGATGGCTGCGTAATACGTCAGTGATAATGTCCTGATGAACGACCAATGATACCTTAAGCCTTTTTTTTTTTAAAAATGGATCATTTTCATTTCTGCATTCATATATCATTCATAACACATCTAGTTAGGAGCATTTGATTCATTTCGATCATAGCATCCTAATTATTTGACATAAGCATCACATCTACTTAGGAACTTTTGATTCATGTCGATCATAGCATCCTAATTATTTGGCATAAGCATAGGCCTATGAAGATTGTAGATCTTGTTGCCCTGAAGTTGTAGTGGAGCAGATCGAAGACGGTGAATCTAGTCTTCCTAAAGTTGCAGTGAAGCAGATTTAAGCCACTGTCCTAGCTCCCTAAAGTTGTAGTGGAGTAGGCTGAACATTGTAGATCTTGTTTCCCTGAAGTTACAGTGAAGCAGATTGAAGACGGCAAATCTAGTTTTCCTAAAGTTGCAGTGAAGCAGATTTAAGCCACTATCCTAGCTCCCTAAAGTTGTAGTGGAGTAGGTTGAAGATTGTAGATCTTGTTTCCCTGAAGCTGCAGTGGAGCAGATCGAAGACAGCGAATCTAGTCTTCCTGAAGTTGTAGTGAAGCAAATTTAAGCCACCATCCTAGCTCCCTAAAGTTGTAGTAGAGTAGGCTGAAGATTGTAGATCTTGTCCCTGAAGTTGCAGTGGAGCAGATCGAAGACGTTGAATCTAGTCTTCCTGAAGTTACAGTGAAGCAGATTTAAGCCACTATCCTAGCTCCCTAAAATTGTAGTGGAGTAGGCTGAAGATTGTAGATCTTGTCCCTGAAGTTACAGTGGAGCAAATCAAATACGGTGAATCTTATCTTCCTAAAGTTGCAGTGAAGCAGATTTAAGCCGCCATCCTATATCCCTAAAGTTGCAGCGGAGTAGGCTGAAGATTACAGATCTTGTCTCCCTAAAGTTGCAACGGAGCAAATCGAAGAAGTGAGCCTTAAACCCCTAAGTAGTAGGGTAACAAGCTGAAGATGGCAGATCTTGTCTCCCTGAAGCTGCAGCGGAACAGATCGAAGAAAGCAAGCCTTAACACCCCTTAATAGTAGGGTAACAGGCTGAAGATTGCAATCCTTGTCTCTTTGAAGTTACAGTAGAGCAGATTAAAAGCTACAAGGCTAGTCTCTCTAGAGTTACAGTGGAATAGATTGGAGTGACAATTCCTATACCCCTGAAGTTGCGATGGGACTACTTCAAGAAGAAGAGCGCCAAGAAGTCATGATTCAACCAGACCGGGCAAAATTGGTCCTCATTGAAGTCTTTGCTCTATTCTCGTTACACGACAATGAGCAAAGAGGGGCAGTTGTAAGGCCCAATTTCTTCCCGGGCCCAAATCAAGGAATCTAAATCAAATAATAACACCAAAAAAAAAAAGCCATAGTCTAGGTCTTTAAAGCCCAAGTGCATTGAACAGGCCCATATTACAAATAAACCAAGACTCAAAATTTCATCAACCCGATTGGCCCAAAGGTCAAGCAATCTTCAGGAACCTTAAGGTTCCCCTTGCACCGCAGCTGGCCTCCCAACCCTCGTACAACCTCCAGCGCGTCGACACGACCATACCAACTCCGTGCACGCCACCTAGTGCGTCCGTACCTGCGAACCAATGCAAACACAACAGCAAAAAGAAAAATAGGACAAAAAGATTGTATTTTTCTTTATTATTTGGCTATAAAGCCATTTTTTTCGATTGTAAAAGGGGACACACAAAAACGCATACACACATACATTATACGAAAACTGAATAGAAAAATTCAAAAACAATTTCTGAAGAGGTGATCTTTCTTAGTCTTTTTAATCTTTCTGTCATTTTTATCTATTTTACATCGATTGTTTTCATCATTTTCATTTTAAAACAAAGGAGGGGAAAAAGCAAACCTTACCTTGCGAATCGGCCATGGATCTCTGTTCTCTTCGTTGAAATCGAAGCCGAAAGGGGATCTAAAGGCATCATGGTGTTGGAAGGAAGGTTGAGTGGCGGCCGAATAGGAGCAAACCTCTAGGTTTTTGTCTTTTTCAATTTGTTCTGCCAAAACATTTGGCTTTTAAGAAGCTTAAATTGGCAGCATGAAGTGATGTCGTTTGGGGCATGTGTATGTAGCCTTGAAATGGCTTGCCCGACCCGATTTTGTTTTCTTTACCCTTGGGATCCGCTTGTTTCAGTGGAGAGGGATAATTTTAAGTTAGGTCCTCCCCTTTTCCGTTGCAATGCAATTAATTCCAATTAATACTTTAGGTTTTTTTTAAATTTTTCCTAGAGTTTGTGTGCTGTTGCAATGTAACCCTCGATTCAACATAGCATTTTGGGTCGGGGAAATTTTCATCATTAGCCCTGCGAATTTACGCGTATTGTGCAAGGGTCCTTTTTCAATCCTAGTAGTTTATTTTATTTTTAAATTGTCCCTCTTATTTTAACTTCGTTTTAATTTAGTTTCTTTTGTTTTAACTTACTAATTTAAAACACATTTAATATTTTTATATGTGTCAATCCATTTTAATGATTTTGTCCATTTTATTTGTACAATTATTTTGAAGTTTTTTTATCATGTTATTTCTACATTTTACACAATACTTCTTTAAGTATTTTATACAAATTTGTACATCTATTATGTTCATTGATTAGTAATGCTTATTATTTCAAGTTCACCACGCCTTTGTATATGTGTTGAGTCATCTTAATAGTTTTATTTTGTTTTATAAAATCATCGTTTTAAATTTTTCATTTAAAATATTTTAACGCTTTTTATGTAATTTTCTTTATTTAAATATTTTATATATATTAACACATATGTTATTCTAATCGGGTTTTCTATTTAAAATATTTATTGTTTTAAAATTCATTTAATTATATATGTAAAGTTACTTGGGAATTCCATTTTGTGTTTATAAAATTATTATTTGGAAATTCTTCTTTATATCATATTATTTTAGTATATTATGTCGTATCTCATTTAAACGTTTTTATATGTATTCGAACACGTATGACCAAATTAATTTAAGCTTGTATGTATTTCTATGTTTTTACAAATAATTATTTTTAAAAGTTATTTATGTATATATGTTTTGTAAATCTATTTTGTGTATCATATCCCGTCATGTATCCTTATTGTTCTTTCATATTATATACATTATTTAAATTATCATGTACATTGTCAACTTTTAAATGAATTTGTGTTTAAAATATTTTACATGCAATTTGATTCAAACTTTTATTCTATAATATCTATTTCAAAAATTATATATATCCCTAGTTTTTATACAAATTTGTCAACCTATATATTATGTGTCCCTTTATTCGTTATTATTTTAAAATCGTTATAGCACATTAGCTTTTAATTGCTATGTTATTTTTTACATCTTGTATTGACTGCTTTATATCATGCTATGTATTATGTGTATTGTTTTGCTTGTATTGAATTGTTATATTGTTATTTTCATCATTGTTTTATATTGTCATGTTAATTATTCTCCATGCATGATCGAAATTGATTTATATTTCCAAGTTAGTTATACTTAGTTGTTTAAGTGTTTGTTAGTTGATTAAATAAATTATATTATCTTCTCTCTTCCATTGTCGTATTTTATGCGCACATATATTATCCCATATCATTGTTTTCCACTTATTTTACGAAATGTGATTTTATAAAATCCAAATCTATATGATTAATTTTGTCTTATTACAGGTAGCATTAATGCATTTTAAGCTAGTTTTATAATTATTCATTTAAAAACTCTTTAAAACGAAGGCGATGTTCGATGTTTGGCAATTCGCGGAATCGTGCCCTTTCGTGCTGGGTTGCAATTTCTCGTTTGTTCAAAATAATCGAATATTCCTTTAGAATTTCACTCATGTTTTCTAAAAACTCTTTAAAACGAAGGAAATGTTCAATGTTTGGCAATCCGGGGAGTCGTGCCCTATCGTGCTGGGTTGCAATTTCCCGTTTGTTCAAAATAATCGAATATCCCTTTAGAATTTCACTCATGCCTTTAAAAATTCTTCAAAATGAAGGTAATGTCCGATGTTTGGCAATTCGGGGAATCGTGCCCTATCGTGCTGCGTTGTGATTTCCTGTTTGTTCAAAATAATCGAATATTCCTTTAGAATTTCACTCATGTTCTCTAAATTCTAAAATAAGCTAATGTCCGATGTCTAGAAATTCGAGGAGTCGTGCCCTACTGTGCTGGGTTTCGATTTTCTCGTTGGACTAAATAATTGGGCATCCTTTTGCAGTTTTCAACATATAAACTTTTGGAAGTTGAAATTTATCGTGTTTTCGAGGGTATAAAGGATCGTATCCTACCATGTTGGATGTGATGTTGTATTCCTTTGAAACAAGAGAATTTTGACGACCAACTTGGGCTATTCAAATGTTTATAAAAGGAACCATATTTCAAAAAAACATTTTTTTAAAATTTTAGACATAAGGATAGTATTTAATCAATTTGGTACCAATTTTGGGCGTAGTGAGGGTGTTAATCCTTCCTCATGCATAACCGACTCCCGAACCTGTTTTCTCATATTTTCGTAAAACCAAAATCGTTATTTTAGTAAAAAGAAATACTTTATTAAAAATAACCAAATTCTTAGGTGGTCCGATCACACCTAAACAAAAAGGATCGGTGGTGACTCCATATTTCGTTTTCAAAGTCGATCTCCATTTTGTTTTTTCTAAATGAAAAAATGGTTTCGACATTTATGTTGCCAGTAAAGTCTGTTAGTTTTTGGATTGATCTTTAAATTTAGTTTCATGTTCTTTCTTTTCTCCTTCTCCCTTTTCTTTTTTGTTCTTTTCCTTTTTCTTTCTTTTACATCTTGTTTTTTTTCTTGCTTGTTTTCATAATTGTTACCGAACTGAATTGGGAGTTCTAGTTTTTGGTTGCGTCAATTGAAAGGTAAACTCGTAAGTTCTTTCGTTGATTTTGTGTTAACTTTGGCCGTTATCCGTTTCGGTTAAATATGGATTTCTGATTGTTTCATGTGGATTTTTTTGTCTATGTATATGATTGGCGTTCCGTAGGAGAAGGCCACATGGACAATGACTCAACTTACCTTGAAACACACCAGAACAAGCGATAACACGATCTAACAAAGCAATTTACATAGGAAGCAAAAAACAAAAAGAGAAATAAGAAAGATGTTATCGAAAAAGAAAAGAAGAAAAAAATTGGGAAAAATGGAGAAGGAAGTCAAATGACAAAAGAGGGAAGGACATTTAAATTTCAAATCAATTTTTACGGAAAAATGAAAAAATAAAAAAATCCTTGTTGCATATGCAATGACTCAAACACTAAATCATAAAGTAAATAGATACTTGACTAGTGAACCAGCAGGCTCATTCTTGATATAAAATGTACAAAATTATACTTAAACAAGGAATCCTAAGCTAAGGGTTCAAGTAAGGAACTTAACAAATTTCCAAAATTTATGTGACTTGAATCTTAGATCTCAAGTGAGCAAACAGAACACACGACCACAGAAGTAGACACATATTCATCAACATGACTTAATAATAAAAACTCAAATTTTGGGTGTTACAAAATTCACAACTAACATCGGATAATCACCCAAAAAAGCTCGAAGTTAACATCGAATAATCATCTAAAAACGCATTAAAAATGAGGTTAAAACATGTTATTTTTATAGTACTTATCAGAGTGTGAAAATAATCTTAATTTCTTCAATTTTTCCCTCCATATGTCCCGTTTTCTTTTGCAATGCTTGTTCACTTTATCAGCTATGTCCTTATAGTAGAAGTCTTCTAGGTTGTAATAAATGAAGTCCCCCAGTTTGTTAAATATTTGGGTAACTGCTTCATCGTTTTCTAAAAAATTATCAATAATTCCACTCTTACGGAGTAACTCCATATCCTTGCTTGTGTTGATGAGTTTATCCATGAATACTACATAATCAACAAAGAAATTAATTTAGCCCCTCCCGTACGAATAATTGTTCGTAGGCCATATAATTTCGTAACATAGGCTCTGTGGAATCACCGACTTTTAAGGTTGGAATATTGAGTTCATCGGTGTCATTGTCAAATGTTATATCAAACATATTCTCTTTTCCTTGCTCCTGGTTTTGCATATTTTAGATTGAGACACCTAAGAAACAAATTCCTCCATCTTCTAACTTTTTTGTGCGAAGCATCAAGTTCCGTGAGATTCGCGGAAATTCTCTTCTCTTCTTGCTATTTTTGCTTGGACTCCTAGAAGTGAAGGATGGAAAGTAGAATGTACCAAGCCTAGAAGATGCTTGATACTAGTAGTCTTTATGGGTAAATAGGAGGGTCTCCGTGTAAAAAATCAAAAGCAGATGCAGCCAATTAATGTTTCAATTTATCAAATATAGAATAAATTAATATTTATTTAGCTAATACATTAAAAAAGTAATGTTCTAGTAATCATTATGCTTGTGTTACAGTTAAATAAGTCTCTTTTCATTTTTATTCATAAAATCTCTTTATTTTAATTAAAAATAAAAAAATAACTTTTACATATTTTGTAGCACCCCAAACCCGGCCCAGACGTTAAGGCCGAATCCGACATGCCACTTTGAAGTCAAAAACCCGTGTTCCCTTTTTAGTGTTTTAAAAAAAAAGCCGAATTTTGTCAAACTAACCAAGTGAATGGAAGTCATGCACCGGTAGGAAACCTAAAAGAGGTGGTGAGTCCATCTGACCGCTAATACCAAGCTCCTTCGGATCCAATCCTAGACATGCATACCGCCATTGCCACACTTTAACGTCATGGATATTTCTAGAAACCGATTTGATTAAGTCATTTTAGGAAAAGTGATTAATTTTGGAAAATACTTTCATTTGGAAGCTTTGCTTGTTGTCGTGTTATTTTGAAATCAACTGTTGTTTTAGAAAACACGCCTAAAGCTATCCAATTTCAACAGTTAAAATAAGTATTACTTATCTTAGTAATACATATAAAAAACCATCAAAAATAAATAAGCGGCCTTATTACATTTAAAACCCAAAACTTCAAACGTAAATAAAAGGATGTCCAGTTCACGAAGAAAATCAAACTTTCGTAATAGGTGGCCACTCAATTCCCTCACGACTCCAAGCCCACTATGGTTGGGGATTACCTGTGGATGAAAATAAAAGGGTGAGTTTGGGAAACTCGGTGTGTAAGGAAAACCCATTCAAAGCCCAAGTCACTCAAGCCCATTGGGCCTAAGCCCATTCAGTATCAGTGGTATTGGGCGAGCCCTTTTAGGTTACAATAAACCGAGCCTTAGCCCTTATTCAGATAATAGTATGGCCCATAGGCCCATTTCAAAATACATGCAACATCAAGAAACATATGCAAGCCCATTTGGGAGACTACTCAACCCACCAACCACTACACTCCACCCGTACCAGCCATACACTCCATGTGGGGAATAGCTCAACCCACCAAATTTAACACTCCACATTCTTGCCTTTGCCTTGCTCGATTATCAAGAATTGAGGCAGAGCCTCCAAGACGTGGACAAGCCACTTTCAGTACTTCCTCCGTCAATATCCCAGTCCCATGCATCGATAATAACAACATGGCATGCAAGAAATAACAACAATCAAACATGCATTTAGGTCAATTTAACCCTAGGGGTATTTCGGTAATTTATCTACTAGGGTAAACCGTAAATTTTTCACTTTTAAAGGTATTTCAGTAATTTATCTCTTTTAGGGTTTTTCACGCATATTCTTACTTTTCACGTACTAATGTAATCACGCATCGAGGGTTCTTACCGAATTGGGCTGCTGGCCCATCATTCCAATTTTGGCCCATTAAGCCCAAAAATATCGAGGGCACGTAAATCATGCACTTTGCGGTCCAAACATTGCAGCTTACCAAAACATTAATCGATTTACCTCACGAGCATTCGCACACTCGCAAATCTACAAAATACCGGTTTTCGCATTTCGCTTTTCGACTTTTGCCGATCTAGACTAAGAAAGAGGGTGTTAGTTACACACTGCTTATGACGATATCTTGACGAGATCCACACACGAACCGCCTACAATTGGATTACTAACACGTTAATCTAACTATTCAAATACAAACTACGATTAACCCCTTACAATATTCAGCCAACCACACCTACAGATCATAGTAAGCTTATAAGAAATCAATAAACAACTCATTAACAAATTTTTGTCAATGTTTACCACATAATCATAATTTCACTGCAAGCTGTCTTCCTGAGCAACAGTCACTAAATTATTTATAACTGGAGCTATGAAACTCCAAATCAAGTACCGTTAATTTTACCTGAAAATAGACTCATATATCTTCTATCCATAAAATTTTCAGAATTTTTGGTTTAGCCAATCAATACCAGAATTTTCTCAAAGTTTCCCATGTTTCACTGTTTGACTAATCTGACCACCCTTCATTACGAATCAAATTTCTCATTGTACAGAATTCAAAATATGTTCTTGTTTATTTCATTAGAAACTAGACTCAAAAAGCTTTAATTACATAATTTATTCAGCTTCTAATTCATCTCCCACAATTTATGGTGATTTTCCAAAGTCACGTTACTGCTGCTGTCCCAAGCAGATTTATTACCAAATCACTCTTTCACACCTAACTTGCATGCTTGTTATTTAAACATGTATATCACCAATCAATCATCACATATCTATGATTTTACTTAAGTATAATCTCCATTTCATCATTTTAAAGCACAACATGTTAGCTGATTTTTCCTTTAACATCTAAGGCACATGCATGCTCATTTGTTTGGCTCAACTTCACCTATCTTCCATTTTTCATCAAAAGAACATGAAACAACAACCATTTCCTTCATTTTAATTCATGACTAAATGCTCACAACACAACTAAAAATCAAAATGTACTTCAAGAGTTAAGGTAGAATCAAGAAGAACTCATGAACCTCAAAATAGAAGCAAGGTACCAAGAACTTACCTTCAATTTTCCTCCTCCTAATGACCGAATACTCAAGAGCTTTCTCCTCTCCTTTCTCTTCTCTAACTTTCAGCTATGATGAACAAAGATGGACAAAACTTTGTTCTTTTCACCCCTTTTTCTTTTAATAAAACTTCATATTTCATCCATTTAATTCTTTAATACAAAAGACATGAAATTCTTATCATGAAACATTTACCTAACTCATTATCATGAAACATTTACCTAACCCATTATCATGGAACATTTACCTAACCTATTATCATTAAGCATTTACCTAACCCGTTATCATGGAATATTTACCTAACCTATTATCATGGAACATTTACCTAACCTATTATCAATTTGTATCAATTTGTACCATAAATTATGGATATCAAGTACTCATATTGTCTACAACAACATGATGGCTAGCCACTTCATGTAAAATGGGAGGTTTGTCATGCAAATCCTCCTATTTTGCACTCCTATTTATTTGGCCACTTCAATTTAGCCTATCGCATTTTCAAACATTTTCACATAGGTCCTATTTCATAATTTCACTCACAAATGACAAAATCAAAGCATGAAATTTAGTCAACATTCACAGAATTCCCGAAAATTGGGGCATTACATATTTTATCTGATTTCGAGTTTAAACTGCAAACAGTCCTTCCTCCTTTCTCTTATATAAAAAATATATTTTTAATTATATGATTTAAAATTATGCTAACATGTTAAATTAAAAAAAAACTCGAATACTAACTTAATATTTTAATAAAACTATTTGTGACTTAAAGCAGGCTCCTATGGGGATGTCTCTGAACCAAGTGCTCAAGTGCATGAATAGACATTATTTTCCTTATTGACGGGGGGATTTGGGCGAGTAAGATGCCTATTTTATGAAGTGGTCGGTGTTATTCATGAATGTGCAAGAGTGGCATTGTTAATGACTTTTTATTGCATGCGTCAACACACATGGCTTCTCGAAGATTACGTAATAGCCGTGTATTTCAGATCGAAATCCATTGCCTAAAGACATCGAGCAAATATCTTATCGGCTTCGAATGAGTCATTTGGAGAGTTTCAAATGTATTTCTCTCAATCTCTCTGTTGTGCAATTAGTAAAATTCTTGTCTGTAGATCTACTTTTTATTCTCTTTAAAACTGCTTTTATTCTTTGGTTAACTCTTTGTAGGAGTATCTCAAACAAAGACCGTGAAAGGATTGGCCCCGATCGATATTGTAAGGAAGTGACAATGTAAGTGCCATGTCTGTTTTGACTTATAAATGGCTACTCTTTAATTTTTTTTTGGGTAATTATTCATGCATTACACTTTTTAATAGGTTTGTTTTTAAGATTAAAATGCCCTCGGATGTTCGAGTTCGGTTAATCAATGACTTGGCGGACATAGAGTAAGTACTTATTTCATTGCATCGCTCTCTCTCTCTCTCACTAACACATAAATAATTGATAAATATTTGATGCCCTGAACAATGAATGTATCATAAAACTGGTTATAATTATAAAAGAACCAAAAAGAAAGAGAAGTACGCCCAAGACAATTTGGTAAATAAGCATAATTTATTTAATGTATAGCTTAAGACTTTTATTGCAAGTATTATGTAAGTGCCTAATTTGGAGTTTCATTTAGAGCATTCTTAGCCAAATGATGTTTTAGCTCCATTAGTTGATTTTATTTATTATTGCTAGCCGCCACATTTGAGATCTAGTATTTCCTTTACTAAGGCTTTTTGTTAGCTGTTGGAAGTTTTCCTTTTTCCTTTTTGGCCAAGGTTTTTTTTTTTTGATAAACTTTTTGGCCAAGTTGTTGAATGTTCTAATTGGGGCCTGAATTTGGAACTTTGCTTCATCAACATAAATACGCTTAGATAGGAGATTGAAGAACAATTGACTAGTAGATGGTATTTAAAAATGCTATTGGCATTGTTTTAGAATCATGAAAGAAGTGACGATTAAATATCTCTTTGTTTTCATATGTTCAAAGAGATGTTAATTTGATAATCATATTTCATTTTGTTCCTGATATTGTATAATAGGTGTTGATTGTGGAAAGTATATCAGATAGTAGTAGCTAATGGCTTCAATTGATATGTCTTACAATTTGCGTGTATCGATTGAGTTTTGGGTGCAATGATAAGTTGCAATCGGGATCTCTCATTGCTATTTTCACAAAAGCTAGATCTCGCCTAGTTGCGGTAGTGAAATAGTGTTTATGTATTAAATTACATATTAAATCAATGTTTATGTATTAAATTTAAATTCATTAATTTTTATATTTAGTTTTGAAATTTAAATTTTAATGGAAAATTTCATTTAATTAATATTTTTATTTATCCTTAAAGTATATAGTATAGATTTCAATTTTCAAAATTAAACATAATATAATATTTTAACATAGAAATAAATATTATTTAATTAAAATAAAATAATTTTTAAAAGGTCATATTTTTAGCGGCGTTTTTAGAAAAGCGCCGCTAAAACGTGACCTTTAGCGGCGTTAGGGAAAAGCGCGCTCTGTGTCATGACTTTTAGCGGCGTTTGTGGGAAAAGCGTTACATGGTCATGACCTTTAGCGGCGTTTGTGGGAAAGCGCCGCTAAAGGTCCTGGTCTTTAGCGGCGTTTTTTTCTAAAAAACACCACTAATTTTTGCGGCGGTGTATATAGCGACGTTTTTTGCGGCGCTTGGGAAAGCGCCGCTAAAAGTATTAGTGGCGCTTATAAACGCCGCTAAAGGCAAAAAAAACGCCGCTAAAAGTCTATTTTCCTGTAGTGCTGGTGAAAAAAATGTCCTTGATGTCCAGGATCTGGGTTTATCATCCAATACAACTTTCAAAGCACAAAAAAATGGTTTTCAAGCAATAACAAATCGTACCGCATGTCACTTGAAACATGTCAACCCAGTTTGCTAAAATAATCTAAATCACCCTTCTGGATTAGCTAAACAAAAAAGCATCCATCGTATACCATCATATCTACAAATTTTGCTTTATCTTCAAGGTCAGGAGGAAGAGGATGTTCATACCATTTGCGAGATTTTCCTTCCAAGTGTTTCATTGCCTCAAAATTGGTTGAGACCAAGGTGGGGTTTCTCAACAAACTTCTCAAACCACCCCTTTTTGATATCTTCCATCCTCGCCAAGTGTGGCTCACAGTAGTGATATGGACCAATTGAAATCACATTTGGTAATTCATAGGTTTTTTTTCATTTACTTCACGTAGTCGATGAGGCATTTTTAAAATTGTAAAAGTTTCCATTTAACATTAAACAAATTTGTTATGGAACTGTTAATTCAATACTTTAATTATTTATTCTAATAGCAACTGTTGATATAGTTATAAGTTATTTTCAAATATATATTGATTACTAAAAGTCAAAAATATATATATGTGACAAGTTGATTGAATCCAACGTAATAAATAAATACAAAGAAGAGATCACACAGAATTATGAACATGTATCCCACATCCCAAACCAACCCTTATTCATACAAAGACCAAACTAATAACACGAAGCACTTGGAACACATACAAAGTCATAAGAAAAAAGGACTACACTCTCCAAATCTAGAAATTAAGGCTTCCTTTGGATGGTAAAAGCCAATCCAAAGGGAGCCTAAATGAGAAACAAGATAACACCTTAAAAAGACAAAAGTCACCAATAAAATATAAAGCCGAGTGTTCAAAACTCCCATAGCATAGTATCAAAGCCTGATTAACAATCCAAAGCAGCAGAAGAAATCCAGGAAGATCTGTGATATATACAAAATCAACATATGGCTAACAAAACCAAAAGAATTATACTGCTCATCCATAAAATACTATACATGAACATGAGAATAACACCAACAGTTAGGCCAAGTATATACTTACCTGATGGACTTTGGCTTTGGTCTTACTGTTTAACATAAGAAAGAAGCGAAAATATAGTTTGCAGCAGGTTAAGCAGGAGCAAGGCAAGCGCAGCAAGAAATGATATGAGGGACCAGGGAGTGTTAAAATAATTTTTCTTCAATGCTGCCTTCCATTTGTTCCATTTTCTGTGGCAATGCTCGTTTACCCTATCAAATATGTCAGCATAGTAGAAGTCTTCAGACATCATGTAAATGGAGTCCCGAAGTTTGTTAAACATTAGGGCAACTGCTTCATCGTCTCCTAACCAATTATCAATTACTCCACTTTCACAAAGTAGTTGCACATCCTTGCCTGTGTTGATGAGGTTATCCATGAACACCACATAATCAACAAAATAAGTTGGTTTCCCCCTTGGGAAGAACTGTTCGTAGGCCATGTAATTACGGAACAAAGACTGTCCAATCGTTGACTTGTAAGGTTGGAATCTTGAGTACTTTGGTATCTTTGGTAAACATTATATCAAACATGACCTCTATCCCTTGGTTCTGATCTTTCATCTTCTCAATATGGTCACCAAAGAAACTGATTCCAGCACCTTCCAGCTCTGTTGCGCTACGCATGAATTTCCATGAGCGTTGGGAATTTGGTTTTGCTGCTGCTACTACTACTGCTGTCGATGCTTGTACTGCTGCTGCTTCTTTTGCTTTAAATTCCTCATGTTTCTTTATTCCTAGAGGTGAAGGATGTTGACAACTATGTACTAAGTCCAGTAGATGGATGATATCTGTTTTGGGTGAAGGAAAGTGGGATATTTTGAAAAAAGAAAGAGCAGAGCGAGCCAAGTGATGAACATCTCCTCCAGAATTGGGCACCATCATCAGATACAACTCAAAAAGCACAAAGAAAGGAAGCTGGTTTTCTAGCAGTAATAAATCATGACGAATGTCAGTTTGAATACGTCCCACTTGAAAAAGATCGTCTACTGGATAAATCCCCTGGATTAGCTGAACAATAAAACAACCATCAAGGAGCATAATCTCTACAAGTTCGACAGAGTCAAGGTAAAAACCTGCTTCTTCATAGCATTTGCGAATTCGTGGTTCTAAGCTTCTCATGGTCCTTGCAAGTTCATTGACGTTAAGGTTGTTTTCCTCAGCTATCTTCCCAAAGAAACTCCGTTTGATAACTTGCATCGCCTTCAAGTGTTGCTTACCATGGTGATAGGGACCAATTGAAACCACATTTGGTTCATAGGCTTTTTCATTCACTTCACGTAGTCGATGAGGCACTCTATATAAACAGCCGCTATTTTCAGTTACCGCGGCTTGGCTCTGCATTCCCCGAGAAGGAGCCAGACATAAGTAATAAGTAAATAATATCAATGGGCAAAAATATTGCACTGTTTGATCTACTCCGTACAAAGGCAAAATTTATTTATTTATTTATTTTTGCAATAAGAAACATTCCTTATAATTTTAATATATATATATTAAGGATACACTTTTGAAATTTAAATTATTAAATTGAAAAAAGTTATCATTTAAACATAATTTATCTAGGTCGAGCCTAAAATAATTTAATTCAAGATAAATCGATTTGAATGGAATTACTATTCGATAATAATAGTAATAATTAGTCAACTGTAAGCAAATACCAAAACAGCAGGACTTTTCAATTACTATTGAAGTCTAGCTTAATCTTTAAATCTTGTGTATCCAAATAAATCCCAGGCCTAGAACATCTAATGATACTTCTAAATCGCTGCCCCTAAAGCTTAATATAATTAATTTCTTAATTTAAAAATAATTTATTTAAAGTCGAACCTAAAAAAATAAATTCAAGATAAAGTAAGTTGAATTGAAGTACTATTCTAATAATAATGATCAATTGATTGTAAGAATATATAATAACAATAGGACTTTTCAATTACCATTTGAGTCGTGTTAGTCTCAAGTAAAGATTGTTGTTCATCAATAAAAGCCACAGGCATAGACATTTTAACAAAACACATAGAATCTTCTTGTGGCAGTTGGAAGCTCCCCTGAAACTATTAGTTGCATAGAAACATGAGATAATGAATTTCTTAATTTAAAAGAAAGACATAACTATTAAGTAAATAATATGAATAGATATGAAACTTGCATTATTTATCTACTCCCCAACAAGGGCAAATTTTATTTATTCTTTTCTTATTGAGATAAGAAACATTGCTTGTAATTTTCTAATTATATCTGCACTTTGTTAGTACATTTATTGAATATTGTTAATCAAGAATATAGTTAGCAACTTTAATTACAAAAAATATTTGTTAGAATAGATGCAAGTAAAAAATATCTATTTTCCTTGAAATTTAAATAAATGTTATTTAGAATTTATATTCAAATTATATCACCTTAATAAAATTTAATAAAGTTGCCGGTAGACCTATCTAATGCTGGGCATAGACGAAAATATGTATGTTTTTTTTTCTTTTGTAAAAATAACTCAAAAAGAATTAATTAATTATAAAAATAATTTAAAAAATTTAAATATGAAAATAGCTTGAAATTTATCGTAGTTAACAGTCTTAGATAGTACCATTCCCTAATTATAACTTAATCACTGTTTTTTTTTTAAGAAAATATTTTAGATATCATCAAAGTGTAGACGATACCAATATATATTTTTCAAAAACTCGTAAAAAGTATAAATATTCACTATAAAAAATTTTAATAAATACAGTCAAAGTTTCTAAGGAACATGGGCAAATTTTTAAAAATACATTAATAATAAAACTCTTTAAAGTTTTCAAAGCTTCAAAGTACTTGAAAACTCTTCTCTCTTCTCTCATTTTTCAAAAAGATTTACTATGAAAAATTTTCAACAATCCTCTCCTTTCTCATTCAGACTTCTTTTTCAAAAACTTTTACTTTTTTTTTTATTAATCATTCATTAATAAACTCAGAAATTTATTAAAGTTAAAAAAATAATCTCTTTATCTCCCTATCATGTCTTCAATCTACATAACTCAGCACTGTTATAACTCAAAAACGCCTTCAATCAAATCCAAAAGTGACCAAAGAAACCAAATCTAACCCCTTCTCCTTCATCTTCCATGGAAGACCTCCTTTTCCTCTTTTTGTTTAGCTTTGTTTCTTTACCCTTTTTTTTTTTTTTTTGGTATGAAACAGATTTGGAAAAAAAAATTCATGGTGGGGATTTTGAATTGGACTAAAAGGATTTAAAACATAGGTTTACATGGTGGGTTGCTTTGCACTGTCATAGAGATATCTGATACTTGAAATTGAAATTGAAAGAATTTAAAAGAAAAAGAAATCAAGGAAAAGCAATTTTTTTTTTTGAATTAACAATATTAGTCTAGTCAAATTGTAAGGCAGCCGCCATAATAATAATAAAATACTTTTTTCGTATTTTTTCTCAGTTTATTTTAAATAACACAAAATTTATCGATATTGCCTGACATATCGACGATACTGATTAAAAATATTTTTTCTTTCATCGTCAATACTCGTATTTTTTACGAATTTTTTGAAAAATTATATACTGGTGTAGCTTGACATAATAAGAGTACCAAAATTTAAAAAAAAAAATAATGATGGGATCATAACGAGAGAAGCGATGCCGCAGATGTATCAAGCAACATCGATGGCTACTATAAATTTCAGATCATTTTGGTATTTATTTTTTTGAATTATTTTCATAATTAATTAATGTTTTTTAAATTATTTAAAAGAACTTAAAATTTGCTCAATGCAAAAACAGTAGAATACTTTTTCAAATACCTCCTCTTAGGAAGGTGGACTAGCAGGCGTAGCTGCCGAAAGTTGTACTTCAAGTACACATGGCCAGCTACTTTTTTTTAGTCTTTCATCTCAACTTTGCCAAGGTTAACCTTGATATCTATCTACACTAAATACAGAAGTTTTAATTGATTAAACTTGATATCATAAGTAAACATTAATTTATTTATTAAAATTATTAAAAAGTTTATATATTAATATATTTTAACAGCAATTTCAATTTAAAAACTTTTCAATGTTAAAGAAATTACATTCAACTTTTCAATGTTAAGAAATTACATTCATTCATCTAAAAACTACACATTATCACTAGCGTAATACATAGCTCCCCTCCTTTTTTTTCTTTTTATTTTTTTTCCACCTTTTGTTTCCTTTATTAACCAAGCCTTTTGCTTCTTTTATTTACACAATTCACTAAAAAGCAAATATATTTTTAGTGGATATCATGCTTGAGGACAAGCATCGGCTAAGTAGGAAAATTTAATAGCAAGATAAATTCGTATTTTTAGTGTATTTATTTTTGGTTAATTATCGGATAAAATGCTATTAAATTTAGATTTTTCTTATCAGGAATGAAATTGGTGTGCTGAATTCAAACTCTTACAAAAATGGGCTAAATTGGAACAAAAAAAAAAGAAGAGGGCTTGATTGAAAGATTAAAGATACGAAGATGACTGAGTAAAGCTTGAAGGGTTGAAGATTTTTTTTAAAGTGGCTAGATAAAGATTAAATGATTTTTTATATTGTTACAACTTTGTAATTAGTTTATATTTAATCTCTAGTTCAAATTTAATTTTTAAATTTTGAATTATTTAGTGATAATATCTAGGAAAAATTTAGCTAAATTTTAGCACAAAATGTGTGCATAAATACCTAGTGACTACAGCTAATTGAACACACACTTTTGCCTTTAGCATTTAATAAAATTCTTTAGTTTTTCCCCATTCCTGCATCATACTCAATTCTCTATTTCATTTGTTTTCTATTTGTTTTCAACCTTTTAGTTTAATTGCCTTCCAAGGCCTTTTCCCTTTCTACTTTCCAAAATTCCATTTAAACAACTTATTTTCAAGCATGATTTTTTCCATAATTAACTAAACCCTTTTTAGCTTTAGCTTGAAAATTGCTCCAACAAAACAATTATGAGATACGAACCCGCTCAAAAAAACTTCTCAATTTGGTATTCGCTGTCTCTCCGGTATATGGGGTAGTACAAATTTGTCCCTCAAAGTTGATTCAATTTCAAATCAAAAAGCGCACATTGGGTTAGAATCGTTTGGTGTATAGTTGGGAAGTTGAGTCGGCGGTGCTGTATTCAAAATCCCACAAACAAATTGGCGTGTTCAATTGGAAAAAGCTAGTTGGATATCTCAGGGGAGATAGTGATCAAATTTAAATGGCCCACACGGTTGAGGCCGTTAATTCGAGTTTGGCTTTCGAAGTCTTAAATTACGGGTACGTGCCACGTGGTTGGAAATTCGACAAGGATCGATTTGCAGGTGATACCGGGATCGACTACGAAAGGAAAAGTTGGCGATTTGAGGGATCCTCGATTGCTATAACTAGCTTATTGCTTGGAAGGGAAATTTTGTTTCAAGGATCGATTCAAGATTGGAGTACACCGAGGCTAAGGCTAAGCTTAAAAATATTTTATTTACCAATTTATTTTATTTTTCTTAAATTTATTTTTACATTTTCAAATTTGTTTTTATTTTATTTTATTACACTTTATGTTTCCTTATTTTATTATCTTAATCAATTTAAACCTCCCATTTTTATTTTTTTTTAGCATTACTACACACAAGTCGTGGGCAAGACTGTGACTGCGACAACGAATCTGGTCACAAGAAAAGGCGAAATTAGATAACTAGTCCCTATGAATTCGACTCTACTGCTCTATATTTCAATTTACTGTTATATTTGTCATAAGAATTTATATTTAGTGGTTTCATCGCCCATCAAGTTTTGGCGTCGTTGCTGAGGATTGGTAGAAAATTTTTAATTTTTGTTTGTTTTCTTTATGACCAGGTCAGAATCAAGGACTCTAGCATTTGAACTGGAGATAGAAAAGTTGGCTCGTACACTTCGAAGAGAAGCTATTCGGCGCGGTAAACAACCATAAACGATTTTGAAAAAGGATCTAACACCAAAGATATCTACTCATCCGAAGATTCAGACGAAATGGTAGATCAAACTATATGCCAACTTGCAACTGCACCAGATGAACAACAACAGCTATGCATAGCTTATCCGGCGTGCGAAACATCGTTTAAGTTAAAGTTGGGATTAATACATCTATTGCCTACTTTCGCAGTTTGAAAAAATAAAACCCCACATACTCATCTAAAAGAGTTCTACATGGTTTGTTTGAGCATGAAACCAGAAGGAGTAACTGAGGATCAAATAAAACTACAAGCTTTTCCTTTCTCATTAGCTGACTCTGCTAGAGAATGGCTATTTTATTTACCTCCAAGGTCTGTTAATACTTGGATTGATATGTCTCGATTATTTCTTGACAGGTTTTTCCCAGCAGCTCGAGCAGCCGAATTAAGGAGGAGTATAGTCAGAATACAACAAAAGGAAGCATAATCACTTTATGAATATTGGGAGCGATACAAGAAGTTGTGCACAAGTTGCCCATAACATAGCATATCTGAACAGTCACTTTTACAGTATTTCTACGAAGGGTTACTTCCAATGAAAATGAAAATGATTGATGCTACTAGTGGAGGGGCTCTTGTGAACATGACTCCTCAAAAAATTAGGGAATTAATTTCAACTATAACTGCAAATTCTCAATAGTATCGACCATCTATGGAACCTACGAGAAGGGTTCATGAGCTAAGTACTCCTTCCATAGTAAAAAAGATTGATGAACTTATTAATGTGGTTAAAAATATGCTTGTAGGATAAACAAACCCAGCTCGGTTGTGTGGGATTTGTGCTAAGCCTGATAATCCTACCGAATCGTGCCAGACTTTACTTAAAGACACAATTGCACAAGTAGATTCTGTTGGGAACTTCCCAAGGCCTCTTCAAAGGCGCTATGATCTATATTCAAACACGTACACTTCATGGTGGAGGGACCACCCAAATCTAAGCTATGGATCGAACCCTCGATACAATCAACCATATCAACCAAGACCACATTCACCTCAACAATATCAACCTTTAAAGTCATCTCTCGAAACCATAGTAGAAAGGCTAGCCGTTAGCACCTAAAAGTTCCAACAAAGGACTAAAACGCATCTCCAAGAAATGGATCAGTAAATAAGTAATTAGCTCTTACGATTAATCATTTGGAGAATCAAGGAAAATTACCATCTTAAATCGAGCTGAATCCACGTCCAAATGCAAGTGCTGTGACAGTAAAAGATGGAAAAGAGTTAGAACTAGTGCTAGGTATGAGTCGTGACCACGACGTTGAACAAGAAGTCAAACCAGTAGCTCCCACTAAGCCAACGCCTCATAAACCATTTGTTGTACCTCCCCCATACCTTGAAAGGCTTGTCCAAGTTAAAAAAGAGCGAGAGGAAAAAGAAAGTCTTGAGACATTCCGAAAGGTATAAATTAATATTCCTTTACTTGATGCAATTAAATAGGTTCCACGTTATGCAAATTTTTTGAAAGAATTGTGTACCAACAAAAAGAAGCTCCAAGGAAACGAATGGTTGAATGTGGGAGAAAATGTTTTTGCAGTGCTGCAAAGGAAAATCCCGCCTAAGTGTAAGGACCAATTAGCATGTTTTAAGTTTTAAATGGATTGAATTAGCATGTTTTGGATGTTCTTAAATTTGTTTAAAGCCTTGTGATCATATATTATGTATTGGTTTAGGTAACTATGCATTTGGGTGAAAAATTAGTATGAATTTGGTTATTTTTGGGCACACACAGCTTGGGACACGGGCTGTCACAAGACTGTGTGATGCACACAGGTAACCCACAGGGGCATGTGCATAGAGGGTATTTAAAAATAGTATATGTGAAGTTTTCACACGGGCAGGCACACGGCCTGAAACACGACCGTATGAGGGCATTTTGAATGTTTCACGAGCTGACCCACGGCTTGTGACACAGCTGTGTGATTCAAATCAGAGAGTTAAACAGTCCATGCACACGAGCATGTAAGATAGCCACACAGCTATGTTTAGAGCCACACGAGCTGAGCTCTGTCAGATGGCCTGGACAAATAGTCGTGTGGCCCTTAACTTGAAAATTTTTAAATTTTTCCTAAAATTTCTGATTTGTTTCAATTTGGTCCTTGAATGGTTTTAACTTATTCCTAAAGCTTCGAAAGTTCAATTTAAGATCCGAAACTGAATGATCTCTTTCATACTAAATATTAATTGTAATTATGGAATTAAATTGATTATTAAATATAAATTGTTATCAAATGTTCTGACTTGTACGATAAGGCTCTTTAACCCTATTCGGTAACAAAACGAGATATGGGTGTTACAATTAATCTTCCGTTCCATGGATAAGAATAAATCCAATACTATAAACACCGTCCTTGCCTTTGCTGAATCTACATCATCATCTGTAATAGAACCCAAAAATAAAGCTCTTGCAACACTCTCCATATCTCTTAGTACTTCACAACAACCTGTAACTTCCTCATTTGCTATCCTATATACATTGAACTTCAGACAGCCTTACGGAAGAAGGTGTCATATCGATGAATAAGATCTGGTTTTAACTGTATCAAACCTTCATGTTCGGACAAATCCACTAAGAGTTCTCCTACACCATTAACTTATTATGTACAACTCTTATCCATAACATTGCCCTCATCTTAGATTGAAATATCAAAGCTTCCATAGTCATCATCTTTCTTTCGAAGACAATTTCATTTCTGGTATCCACACTGACCAGCAAGTTGCTGAAATTAATACCAACCATAAACTTTTACGGACTACTGACAATTTCATGTTATAACACAAAGAATAAAATTCAGCAAATCCTTCTACCGATTTCCATTCAACCTCCCACCATTTGAAAAATTTATAGCAGAATCGTTTAATACATTTGCATATGAAGAATAGATGATCTACTTTCTTTGGTATTCTTTCACACCATGTAATTTTATCTTATATTAATTTCTAATTATTTCACTTTTGAAAGGACCAAATGAAAGCTTTTTATATTTTGGAAGACCAACGTACGATTTACTATTGGTTAACTTATCTATTGGGGATTGACTCGATTAATCAACGAACAAGTAAAAATAGCTAAAAAAATTAAGAAATTGAACACCCAAATTTAATGTGGAAAAGCCCCTCAAAAGAGGATAAAAACAACATGTAAAGATAAATTTACTATAATGATAAAAGAATGAAGAATACAAAATATAGAGATAAAAACTAAACCCCGAAAATAAAGAACCCTCAAAACGTAAACACAAAAATCTCTAAATGTGTTATGAGTTCTAATATCTAATAGGTGCATTTTCTAAAGTTGTAAAAGTGCCTATTTATAGGCAAAATTCATAGGTCAAATAATAATAAAATAATCTAGACTAATCAAAATTTGATTGAAATAAATAAATAGAATTTAACTAGAAGATTATTTCTCAAATTTGACTGAAATAGGAGTCATTCTTAACAAATCTCTACCTTGACTCATATTTCCACAATACCATCTTTGCTAAAGCTCGCCATTGGCCTATATTGAACTATACAAGAAATTAACTGAGTCAAATCTGTGCTTAGAAACTGGAAGACTTCTAGCCTTCGACTTGTACACTGCCAAATCAAAATTAACTCGTGTATAATTTTCACGAACACACTGCCCAAACTTTTCAAAACTTGCATCCAAAAGAGAACCTCTCTTCAACGAAACGGTCATACATTTTTCCCTCCTATGACCAAGTTGCCTTCGCTCCAAACGAGTTGATTTTGACTCTATAACGGATGAGGGACGTCAGATTTCACCAGTCACTATAAAACCTTCTAGAATTTAAAGACTATCAGTCTTTTTACCTTTCAACAAAATGAGAGCTTTATGAGATACCTTAATGCCACTCAAATCGATGTTGATTCTTCATCTTTTCAAGTCTCAAATACTCAATGAGATGAGAATCTTTCGTAAATCAGGAACAAGCCTAACATCTGAGAGTGTCCTACTCGTCCCATCATGCATCCTAATTTTAACTGTACCAATACCAATTACCTTACTAGATGAATTGTTTCTCATGCGCACAACTCCACTTTCAATCTAACTGTATGTGGAGAACCATTCTTTATTGGGACACATGTGGAAAGAACATACCAAATTTAGGATCCACTCAGACGTAAGCTCGGAGCTTTCGCTCCTTGACACTAACAAGAAATCATCACTGCTTTCGTCAGCCAAATTACCACCAGCTACATCTTCCTCGTTACTCTCAGCAGCCCTACTTTGACGTGACTTAACTTTTTACAATAGCGATACCTTTTGTCTCGCTTCTTTGATGCTACCAAAACGGAAGCTTGCTTATCTGCCTCACTATTCAAATCAAACTCATTGTTGAGTTTTTCTCTACTCAACAAATGACTCTTCACATCTTCGAACGAGAGTTTGTCTCTGCCATAAATTAGAGTCTCCCTGAAAGACTTGTATAAAGAGGGTTAAAAGCACAATAATAGCATAGCCTAATCTTTATCGTCAATCTGAACCTCAACGTTCTTTAAATCATATAAAAGAGTAATGAATTGATTGATGTGATCTCTAAGAAGCTTACCTTCGTTCATGTGAAACGTAAACAGACATTGTTTCAACACTAAACAGTTAGCTAGAGACTTAGTCGCATAAAGAGTTTCTAACCTTTCCATAATTCGGATGATGTCTTCTACATCAATACCTCCTGCAATACCATATTCGTAATGCACAATTGGATTACAGCCAAAGCCTTTTCATCAAACTCTTCCCATTATGTTTGATTTATATTCTCAAGCTTTTTTCTGGTAACTACCTTTTTCAAGCCGATTAGAATTAGAATTGCCATCATCCGAACTTACCACAAATTGAAATTTGTCTCACCATTGAACTTCTCAATAAATGCCTCCAAAGAGGATAAAAAACCACAGGCAAAGATAATTTTACTATAATGGCAAAAGAATGAAGAGTACAAAAAATAGAGATAAAAACTAAACCCCGAAAAGAAAGAATCCTCAAAATGCAAACACAAAATTCTCTAAATGTGTTATGAGTTCTAATCTTTATGATGTATTTTCCAAGGTTGTAAAAGAGCTTATTTATTGGCTAAATTCATATGTCAAATAATAATAAAATAATCTAAACTAATCAGAATTTGATTGAAACAAATAAACAGAGTTTAATTGAAAGATTATTTCTCAAATTTGACTGAAATAGAGTCTTACTTAACATTATCATATCATAATTTTATTATTTCTAAATAAATTAAATAAAAAAATCATTTTTAAGGAAGGCGAAGACCAGTATTACTCCCGATGTTACCTCTAAAGCCAAAATACGAACATCCAGACATCTCAAAAATAAGAGGAGAGAGATCCTGGAGTTTTAGTTAAAGAAATATTCGATGATGTAGATTTTTAATTTTTTACGAAAAGGATAATCAAATAGAAGGGAAAAAATACTAAATCACCCTTTAGATAGGCAAAAGATTGAGAGAAGAACGACTGGATTTGTGATGTTTTCTAGAAAAAGATGAAGATTGAAGAACAAGATGATCAAAGATGATAAAATAAATAATGAGAGAAAAGTTGTGGTGAGTATAAAGTGAGAGTAAAAGTGTATCTATATAACTTGATTTGTTTTACATAATTTTATAATTTTTTATATGAGTAATATTTTAAAATTTTATCATCAAATTTATCACAATATTTGTTTTATTATACATGTAAAATTTTTAATTGATATAATATCTTTATCATATGGATCTAAAATATATTTGGATTTGAAGTGGTGAGCTTCCTCAAAGTGGCGAGCTCATTACTTTGGTGAATTAAGAATGTGAATTGAGATCTCGGAGAAAGATGCGAGCTGCTTGAAGAAGAATCATGTAGCTGACAAGCAATTGGATTTGAAGAGTGTGCAAATTTTGTTTACAGATTATGTTTTCCATTTCTTAGAAGATTTAGAATTTATTAGTAGAATATATTTGTTATTTATTAGCATAAAATCTTTGTTATTTCTAGAAGTTTTTTTTTGTTATAAGAACCTATGTTTCATTGTTTAAACTAGGGATTTGAAATATATAAAATTTTTACAGACAACTTTGCTGCAAAATATCTCGTTTCTTTTCTGCAAATCTTTCTTACTTGGAGTCGTAATTCCAACAAAGTCCAAGAGGGGCTTCTTGTTGTTCATTGATGGAGCGGATGCATTTTTGTGCAAGTGACACCATTTAGTTCCTAGTAGTGAATGATATTCTGTTTGGGACAATATATACATGCATGGTTTTACTCAGGATGTTAAGGGTAATTTCTTTATGCTAGTCTTAACAATTTTCCTTCATGGCTGTTTTCCTGGAAGAGTTTTCTATGTTAACAATTACAAAAAGAAATATAGAATTTCCTCAACTATAATTGTTGTACGCCAAAGTAAAGGATGAAAACGTTACTGGCTCCACTAGTTTTGTATAATGTTCACCTTTGAATAATGATTTTGTTGGCCGAACTGTTTTTGCTGGCGGAACAAAAACTACATGAGTGAAGCTCAGAGAAGTGCATTGAATGCGCATCTTTTTCGCATTGGTTACCAGTCCAAGGATATAGTCCTCGCTCTTGCTACAAAGCGTCATGGTGATCTTAATTCAGCTGTGGCCAAACGTATTGATGAAGTATTGGAATTCCCTTTGTATGGGGAAGATGACCGTTTCAAATTGCTAAATTTGTACCTATACAAGTACATAGCTCAGGCTGGCTCGAGAAAACATGGTGTGCTTCAGAATTGTTTAAAAAAGCAGCAGCAGAAGATTGAAATCAAGGGACTGGGTGATGATATCTTAAGAGAAGCTGCTGCTAAAACTGAAGGATTTTCAGAGAGGGAAATAGCCAAAACTAATGGCTACTGTACAAGCAGCCGTTTATGGGAATGAGAATTGTGCGCTTGACCCGACCCTATTTCGTGAAGTGGTGGATTACAAGGTTGCAGAACATCAAGAGAGAAGAAAACTGGCTGCTGCCGATGGAGGTCGGGTTTGAAATTCTTTTTTTTTTCCTAAAATTTTGTTCACTGAATTTGCACTTGGGTGGCAAATTTCGGCAATGACTGGTAGTTTAGCTGATTGATTAAAAGGCACAATTTTTTAGAGTTTAGGGCATTAATGTTGGTGACTATTATTGATGAAGATTGGTAGTGGCATAGTAGGGAAGAGTCTTAGCAGTTTCCGATAGAGTTTCAATATATCGGATGATGAAGTTAATTGTAGCTAGGATTATGCCCTTACGATGCAGCCGTGCATGATTTGCCAATAACAAATTATGTTGAACACGTTCATACATATTTGATACTTGCATATAAGTAAGGAGTCCTACAAAACTATGTTAGCCCCTAACCTTCATATATAACAGGAAATTGATTTTTGGTATTAACTCAGATTTCTTCTAGAGTTGGGATCAAATAACACAAGTTAAATTTGTAATCCGATCAGGTAAGTTCATATCCTTGTGCACAAGGTTACATGGATGATTTCACCTCTTGTATCTTTGGTTGAGTTATTTGATCCCATTACTATTAATTTTATTATACAATACTTAGAACTACTCATAATCTCTATTCGATCCTTAAATAGAAAAGTAAACGTACTTTAGTGTACTTGAATCCACGTTCATCTGCACTAGTAATAATACCAATGCTAACCAAGTTAAACTCAATTGATCGACTTGTCAAAATAATTGATATCTGTTAATTAATTATTATTTTAAATAATGTTTCTTTATATTAACTATATAAAATAAAGCTATACTGTAAATTAAATATGTTAAAAATACTTTAATTATGATTTAATTTTTTAATATAATATTTAAGTTGTTAAATAAGTTATATTTTAATTATATTTAATAAATTGAATAAATAATAATAATTTGCACTAATTATAATAATTAAAAATATAAAATATAATAATTAAATGTGTAAAAATATAAATTATAAAATTGTTTGAAAGTTTATACATTAATATCATTTGAACAACAAATTCAATTTAAAAACTTTTAATCTTAAGGAATTGCACTCATTCATTTAAGAGCTACACTGTCACTAGTGTAATACATAGCTCCCCCCCTCCTTTTTACTTATATATTTTTCAACCCGTAGCTTGGGTGTTTTTGAATCTTGTTTCCTTTATTAACAAAGGCTTTTGCTTCTTTAATTTATGCAATGCACTAAATTATTGTAAGTTACTATATCTTGTTTTTTGTTTTTGAAAATAATGTATAGCAGTGTTTGAATTACCTCTTGGGAGGAGAAAACTCCATGCTTAACATCACCTTTCTCTATATTAGAACGTGAAGGCGTCATCTCAGGCCAGCTTCTTCCCATCTGTTCCAATTGTCAACTAAAATTTATAATAAAAAATTTAAATAAGTAATTCAAATTAAATATAATTTTTTAACTTTCAAACACAAAATTAAACTATCCCAATTTACTCCCAACCAAAATATGTACAAATGGTTTTCGATTTGTTGTCAGGAAAAAAATCGAAAGACATTTCAAAATTATAATTTTTTTTTATATAAAACAACCATCCTAATCCTTAAATAAGAAGAAAAACATGCTTTAGTATGTTTGAATCCACGTCCTCCTATACTGATAACAATATCGATGCAAACTTTGAATGTTGATGCGAATTAAGTTAAAACTCAATTAACAAATTTTTAAAAAAAAATTAAACTGCTTATATAACTCAATTAATTTTTTTTCTCTAAAATTTGGCTCTTTATATTTTGAATCGCCTTAACCATAGACTTTCAAAATTTAATCAACATATTCTTTTGTTGGTTAAAAATTTATTGAACTATTAAAATTTTAATCATACTAACTTGACTGCCCCCATGAAAGTCTATATGTATTTCATTGTTGATATGGATATTTTTTTTTTAAAAGCAATTTATGGATAATTTTTAATTTATTGATTTATAAATATTATTTATATATATTTTTATGAAGCACATGTGAATTGTTATGTAAGTTGATACATTAATGCTGTTAAAATTTATCAATTCAATCAACTTTTTCATCCAATAAAAATAATTTGACTAAATTTTAAAGAATAAGGGCCAACCAACAGCAAAGCCAGAAACTTCATTTTAAAGGAATTGAAACTAAATTATAAAATTTTTGAGAGAATCAAAATCAAAATATAATTTTATTTTATATTAATTTATAATTACATCATTTTGAAAGGACAAAATATAATTATAATTATACTATTGATTAAATTATAATATTATTATTTGTAAAGAGAATAAATTATAAATTTTGGAAGTAGGAGACGTAATTCAAAAACAATATAAAACCAAACAGAAATAAAACTAAAGTAACAAAAGTTTATGTTTATGATTTTCAAATTCTAATTGAAACTTAGTTTTTCATGTTATTCCTCACTAAATAAGCAAAAACAAAACAAAATGCCAATCATGAAACTGAATTTAATGTTATTCGGTCAGGAAGTATATAATAATAACTATACTATATAATTTTGGAACTATAGTTTTTATTTTAACAAAATTTCCCACTCAGCCGCTCAACTTAGGTTTTAAATTATATCAAAGAATGACTATTACCAACCTACAATAAATAGCCAAAAATAAATTTTTTACATTTTTACCCTTACCAAAAACAAATAAAAAAGGAGGAAGGAAATACGAGGGAGTTGATTAACACCAGAAATAGTGATGATGGAGCATACTTCACCCAAAAAAAAATATAATTTTAAAAATTCATAAAAATCAACACAAGTATGCAAACATCTCAAAAATAAGAGAGTTTTAGTTAAATAAATTATTGATGGTGTAAATTTTCAATTTTTTACAAAAAGAATAATTAAATGGAGGAATCCCATACTGAACCATCATACCGTATAGAGAGTCCAAAGGTTGAAAGAGATGTGTTAGAATTAAGTGACCCAAATTCTTATTTAAATAAAATACGATGGAAAATAAAATAAAAGTAAAATCCATATAGAACTAGACTTCTTTTATTTTATTTTAGAATAAGGTTTTTAAACCTTATTAAACTCCATCTATTTTATATTGATTAGGATAAGGTGTTTCAATCCTACTAGAATATGGCTTTGCAAGCCTATAAATAGACATAGTCTATTCCTCTTGTATTTGAGTAAAAATTTTTCGACATAGTGAATTTTCTTCTCCTCTGCCCGTGGTTTTTTTCCCGAAAGGGTTTCCACGTAAAATTTATGTGTTCTTTATTTTATTTATTTTATTCTATTTTATTTTTCACAAATTGGTATCGAGCTTAGGGTTATTCATCTCGATCACGGTAATGGCGTCTTTGAAGTATGAAATTCCGCTGTTGGATCGCAACACCAGATTTGCGTTGTGGCAAATTAAGATGCAAGCAGTTCTTGCACAGATGGATCTAGAGGATGCCCTACTAGGGATAGATAAGATGCCTTCGACATTAACAGATGAAGAAAAGAAGCGTAAGGATCGAAAGGCATTAACACAATTACATCTCGCATTTGTCCAACGAAATTTTGCAGGATGTGATGAAAGAGAAAACGCCATTGCATTATGGAAGAGGCTAGAACAAATATGTATGTCGAAAACTCTAACAAGCAAGTTGCATATGAAGCGGCGTCTTTATGCTCATCGTTTGGAGGAAGGTGCGTCAGTACACGAACACTTAACAAAGTGTTTAAAGAAATTCTCTCAAACTTGGAGGCCATGGAGGTTCAAGATGATAAGGAAGATCTAGGGTTGATTCTACTTTGTTCGTTGCCCTGTCTTATTCAACCTTTAGAGACACGATTTTATATAGCGCGAGTCTCTCACGCTTGATGAGGTTTATGATTCTTTAACCTCGTATGATAAGATGAAGCATCTTGTGGTTAAACCCAACTCTCAGGGAGAGGGTCTCATTGTTCGTGGGAGACAAGACCGGAATGTTGATGATGATCGTGGTAGAACACAGGAACGGAATCCTCGTGGTAAATCTAAGGGTAGATCGAAATCTTCAAACAGAGGTAAAACTTGCAACTTCTGCAAGAAGAAAGGGCACATTAAATCTGAGTGCTATAAGCTACAAAATAAGATTAAAAGGGAGGCTGCGAATCAAAAGGGAAAACAGCCAGAAAATTCCGGTGAAGCTGATGTTGTAGAAGACTACAGCGATGGTGAACTTCTAGTTGCTTCTGTCAATGATTCTAAAGTAAGCGAGGAGTGGATACTTGATTCAGGCTGCACCTTCCACATGAGTCCCAATCGGGATTGGTTTACAACTTATGAAACAAGATTCAAGGTGTTGTTTTGATGGGAAATAATGCTTCATGTAAAATCGCGGTGTTGGAACAATTAAAGTTAAGATGTTTGATGGAGTTGTCGAACACTTAGTGACGTGCGGCATGTTCCGAATTGAAAAGAAATTTAATTTCGTTGAGTACTCTTGATTCAAAAAATGCAGATACACACTGAAAGTGGGGTTTTAAAGATTTCAAAGGGTCCCTTGTTGTGATGAAAGGGCAAAGAAAGATTGCCAAGTTATATGTTTCTGTGGTTCTATCATATCGGTGATGCAATTGCCGCTTCCTCTTCCTTGTCGATGATGATATTACTAAACTTTGGCATATGCGCCTAGGGCATATGAGTGAGAATGGCATGGCGTAATTAAGCAAAGAGGACTTCTTAATGGGCAAGGAATTTGCAAACCGAATTTCTGTGAGCACTTGTGTTTTGGGAAGCAAAGAGAGTTCGATTCACTAGAGGAATCCATAACACGAAGGAAACGTTGGAGTATATCCATTCGATCGTGGGGGCCGTCCGAGTGCCTTCGAGAGGTGGAGCTAATTATATGCTAACCTTTATTGATGATTTTTCCGTAAAAGTTTGGGCGTTCTTCCCAAGCGTAAAAGCGATGTGTTTTCCACATTTAAGTCTTGGAAAATTATGATTGAAAAAGCAGACGGAAAAGCAGATAAAATACCTCCGCATGCACAATGGCTTAGAGTTCTATTCGATGAGTTTAATAGATTGTGCAAGTCGAAGGGATCATGAGACACTTGACGATTCGTCATACTCCACAAGCAAAAGCGGCGTTGCGAAGCGAATGAACGAGCGATCATGGAGAAGGTTCGATGTATGTTGTCAAATGCCAACTTACCGAAGTCATTTTGGGCGTAAGCGACCTCTCTTGCATGTTTTTGATCAACCGATCTCCATCGGTTGCCATTGAGAAAAGACTCCACAAGAGGTATGGTCCGGTAATCCCGCTAATTATTCGATTTAAAGATTTTTGGGTGTCTGCGTATGCTCATGTTGATAATGGAAAATTGGAACCGAGATCCATTAAATGCGTTTTCTTGGTTATAAAGTCGGTGTAAAAGGCTATAAGTTATGGTGTCCTGAAAATAGAAAAGTTGTGATTAGCAGAGATGTTGTTTTTGATGAAACTGCTATGCTACCTAACTTATCTCTTAAAGACTCTTCCAATAAAGAAAACCAAAAGCAGGTGGAGCATCGATTAATACGTGAATCAACTCCTCAAGCCAGTACAAAAATTGAGAATAGAGTTGCTTCTTCACCGCAATACTCTATCGCCAAAAACAGGACAAGAAGAGAAATTAAACCTCCAAAGAAGTATGCCGAGGTTGATCTAGTTGCTTATGCTTTAAATGTGGTGAAGATATAGATGCGAATCAAGAGCCATTTAATTATTCGAGGCGATTAGTGTGAAGACTCGAAAAGTGGATGTTTGCTATGCAAGAGGAGATGGAATCACTTCACAAAACAGAACATGGGATCTTGTAAAACTTCCTAAAGGTAAAAAGGTCGTTCGTTGTAAATGGGTGTTTAAAAAGAAAGAAGGGACTCGGGAGTTGAAGAACCCGGATATAAAGCAAGGCTTGTTGCAAAGGGTTACTGATCAAATTCCGAGTGGACTTCACAGATGTGTTCTCTCCGGTTGTTAAGCATAGTTCGATTCGAGCTTTGCTTGGTATTGTTGCCATGCATGATTTGGAGCTTGAGCAGTTAGATGTAAAAACTGCATTTTTGCATGGAGAACTTGAGGAAGATATTTACATGCAACAACGAGAGGGTTTTATAGTCTCGAAAAAGAGGACTATGTTTGCTTCTGAAAAAGTCCCTTTACGGTTTGAAACAATCACCAAGACAATGGTACAAGAGGTTTGATTCCTTTATGACTTCTCATGATTTCAAAAGAAGTAGTTTTGACAGTTATGTCTACTTTAAGAAAAATGTTGATGGTTCTTTTTGTATCTACTTCTTTATGTTGATGACATGTTGATAGCAAAGAAAAGATAAAGAGAGATGAGAAAGGTTAAAGCCCAACTAAGTGAAGAATTTGAGATGAAAGATTTAGGACCAGCAAAGAAGATACTTGGTATGGAGATTCTCGAGATAGAAAAGCAAGTAAATTGTACCTAAGTCGGAAGGGTACATTGAGAAAGTTCTTTGCGAGTTCAATATGCAGAGTGCTAAGCTTCGTTAGTACTCCTTTAGCGACCCATTTCGGACTTTCATCGGCCTTATCTCCTCAATCGATAATGAGATTGAGTACATGTCACATGTTCCATACTCTAGTGCAAGAGGATCTCTCATGTATGCTATGGTTTGTTCACGCCCGATTTATCATATGCATCGGTGCGCTTAGCGATACATGGCGAATCTCGGTAAAGAACAACGGAAAGCGATTCGGTGGATTTTAAGATACTTACGAGGCACTACTAATGTTTGCTTACAGTTTGGAAGAACTAAAGATGGAGTTATAGGGTATGTTGATGCTGATTTTCTTGGAGACCTTGATAGAAGAAGATCTCTCACGAGTTACGTCTTTACAATCGGAGGTTGTGCAATTAGTTGGAAAGCCACTTTGCAAACTACATCGCTTTGTCTACCACTGAAGCCGAGTACATGGCGATTCTTGAGGCTTGTAAAGAAGCTATTTCGTTGAAGGGACTATTTAGTGAACTCAATGAAGACCTTCAAATCAAGACAAGATTTTGTGACGATCGAGTGCCATCTTTCTTACAAAAGATCAAATGTTTCATGAGAGAACAAAACACATTGATATTCGGTATCATTTTGTTCGTGATATTATTGCTCGTGGTGATATTGTTGTGAGAAAAATTAGCACTCATGAAAATCCTGCAGATATGATGACTAAGTCACTTCCTATAACCAAGTTTGAGCATTGCTTAGACTTGGTTGGTGTTCATTGTTGAAGTTAAACCCTTAAGGGTTTTTGGAAGAGGTGAAGAACTTGTTTATTGAAAGTTCGCGATGAAGAACTTGTTCATTGAGAATTTGTGTCAAGGTGGAGATTGTTAGAATTAAGTGACCCAAATTCTTATTTAAATAAAATACGATGGAAAATAAAATAAAAGTAAAATCCATATAGAACTAGACTTCTTTTATTTTATTTTAGAATAAGGTTTTAAACCTTATTAAACTCCATCTATTTTATATTGATTAGGATAAGGTGTTTCAATCCTACTAGAATATGGCTTTGCAAGCCTATAAATAGACATAGTCTATTCCTCTTGTATTTGAGTAAAAAATTTTTCGACATAGTGAATTTTCTTCTCCTCTGCCCGTGGTTTTTTTCCCGAAAGGGTTTCCACGTAAAATTTATGTGTTCTTTATTTTTATTTATTTTATTCTATTTTATTTTTCACAAGATGAACAAGTAAGTTTGCGATGCTTTCCAGAAAAAGATTAAGATTGAAGAACAAGAGAAAATGAATGAGAGAGAAAGTTGGGGTGGAGGATGAAGTGAGAGTAAAAGTAATGAAAAGATATATCTATCTATCAATTTATATATATATATAAAAGAATTAATTAATATTTTATTTTTCAATTTTATTTAAAATGGGTCTCATTTTAGAATTAATTTTAATAATAAAATATGTTGATTAATAAATAAAACAAAGAAATATTATTTTAAATTACATTTATTTTTAAAAAAAACCAAACTGATATAACAATAAAAGAATAGAAGAAACAAGTGGGTTAACATAGGACATAAACCCACCAGAAAAACGAAAGCTAAACCCAACTAAACCAAAAAAATTAAAACATTTCCAAAGAAAAACAAATGAAAAGACAGAAAGAAGAAAAATGACAACCAGTCTAATAGTAGCTGGAGTCCACTCAGCATTTCCGCATTTAATGCACCGTTTCCAGTCAAAAAAAAAAGAATTTTTTACCTCAATATTATAAAAAAAAATTTATACACCAAAATAGGTTGTCAGCCAGATTAATTACGAAAATGGTATGTTTTTTTAGGTCGTGCCTATCTGACAAGCACAACCGATTTTTTTAATATTAATTTTTTTTTTCGTTTAAAAAATTATTATTATATTATTTTTTTAATATTTATATTAATATATATGTAAAAATACGGGTTTTATACAAGTAAAAATACTCAAAACGGGTCGAGCTTGTCAGGTAGGCACGACTAGTCGTCTTTACTGACAGTAAAGGCACAACACCTCTCTCATTGTGCATTCCCCTGCATGCTGCCCATTTTTTCTCATGAGTCTTATCTGGGAAAAAAAAAATTTATGGGGGACCTTATAAGCATGGTCCCCCCACCATATTGAAGCATCTACGGGTGAGAAAGAAAGGAGAGAAAGGAGAAGGAGAAGAAGAAGGAAGGTGAAGGAGAAGAAGAAGAAAAAAAAAGTAATGTATTATTTTAGTAATTTATTATAAAATTATGGTGTTTTGTGAGTTTTAGTATGTAAATTTTTAAAAAAATTGTATAATTATTTTGTTAGTAGTTTATGATTAGGTTATAAATTATTAGTTTTTTGTATTTTGTTATAGTTATTTGTTTTGTTAATAATTTATAGGATTAGGTTATAAATTGTTAGTGTTTAGTAGTTTAGTGTATTAGTGTATTGTGATTTTTTAGTAATATATTTTTAAAAAATAATTTTATAGCTATTTTATTAGTAATTTAAGATTAGGTTATATAAATTGTTAGTGTTTAGTGGTTTAGTATTAGCGTATTGTAATTTTTTAGTAATATATTTTAAAAAATAATTTTATAGCTATTTTATTAGTAATTTAATATTAGGTTATATAAATTGTTAGTGTTTAGTGGTTTAGTATTAGCGTATTGTAATTTTTTAGTAATATATTTTAAAAAATAATTTTATAGCTATTTTATTAATAATTTAAGATTATGTTATATAAATTGTTAGTGTTTAGTGGTTTAGTATTAGCGTATTGTAATTTTTTAGTAATATATTTTAAAAAAATAATTTTATAGCTATTTTATTAGTAATTTAAGATTAGGTTATATAAATTGTTAGTGTTTAGTGGTTTAGTATTAGCGCATTGTAATTTTTTAGTAATATATTTTAAAAAATATTTTTATAGCTATTTTATTAGTAATTTAAGATTAGGTTATATAAATTATTAGTGTTTAGTGGTTTAGTGTATTAGTGTATTGTGATTTTTTTTAGTAATATATTTTAAAAAATATTTTTATAGCTATTTTATTAGTAATTTAAGATTAGGTTATATAAATTATTAGTGTTTAGTGGTTTAGTGTATTAGTGTATTGTGATTTTTTTTAGTAATATATTTTAAAAAATATTTTTATAGCTATTTTATTAGTAATTTAAGATTAGGTTATATATTGTTAGTGTTTAGTGGTTTAGTATGTATTAATGTATTGTGATTTTATTTAGTAATGTATTTAAAAAATAATTTTATAGTTATTTTGTGTTAGTATATGATTATAAATTGTTAGTGTTTATAGTTTAGTGTTTTGTAATTTTTAATGTAATTTTTATATAATGTAATTTTATATTATTATATATTTATTTGATAATTTTATTGATTTATTAAAATGTTGATTAAATTTGTTGTTACATAATTTTATAGGTTATTTGGAAGTTCTTCTAATTAGGTATGTTTCTAGTTTTTTTTAATTGTATGTTTTTTATATTTAGGCAGTTTATTTGTTTTTAATTATATTATTATTGTTATCTAACATAAAAATTGTAGGTAAAAATGAGATATTCTTGTGTTTATTTCTAAAATTTGAAAAATTTATTGTATCTTTTGAAATAAGAAAAACTGAATTTATTTTTTTTAATTGCGATTTGTAACAAAGCGGGTTCTTTGATTGATAATACAAATCACATATCAAGTACCATTAAGGAGATGGTAATAAAATTTTTATTTCATAGTCATGTTATTTGTTGAATTAAATTATATTGTATTAATTATTTCGCTAATATAATAATGTCGAGTCGTACTGCGTATTGAGAGGCCGTGTTAATAGTATAGGGTTTGACCGGATGAACGCCTAATACCATTCTTGGAGTTAGCGGGTTTGGATCATGACATTGATCCGCCTTTTGATCTGCGATATGACTGATTTACGCTTTAGTCGGCGATGGCGCCCAAAGACCCACATTTCATTTGCCATGCGGGAGTGCACCATCACTCTAGAAGATGTTGCAAGATCTGCTCGGGCTCCCCATTGACGGAATGCGGTCACGGGCGTAAGTTCGATTTCGTGCCAAGCAACCCTTTGCTATGAATTACTTGGACGCTCGCCAAGTGAGGGAAAATTTGCCAGTTTGAGGTTGTCATGGCTAAAGGCCAATTTTGAGTATTTGCCGAGTATTGCCAATGAACGGGAGGTGATGCAGGCCGTTCGAGCTTACATTATGCACCTTATAGGGGGTGTACTTATGACGGAATCAAACGGAAGTACTGTTCACTTGATGTACTTACCCCTATTATCTAATTTGCATAACACCCGTTCATACAGTTGGGGGTCCACAGTGTTAGCCATGTTGTATCGAGAACTTTGTCGGACGACAGATCCTTCTGCGGTGGACATAGGCGGATGCCTCATACTGCTGCAGTCGTGGGCACTTTACCGGATGCCATTCTTGGTATCAATTAGTCACCAATCATATATATTTCCACTCGTTAATAGGTGATGAATTTTTATGCATTGTAACAATTAGTTGACTTTTTTTTTCGGATTATGTTGTTCTAACAATTTTTTTCTTAGATGGAGCACAAATCCGGGTATCGGAAGATCATACACGGTTCCGATATACCGCCTGATGATCGAGAATCATTCTGGAGAGGGGGTAAGTTTTTTCAATATCAATTTTATTTTATTATTTTATTTCACTCGACCTACGTTAATACAAAAAATGTGATTAACTGTGCAGTTCTTTTGGATGCCGTATTCTGTTCTAGAAATTATGCCAGTTATTCCCTCGTTTGCCCGCGTCCACTCAAACTTATGGTGCATTAGCACACCCGTTATTAATTTTCAGATAGTGGAGTGGTATCATGGCGATCGAGTATTTCGGCAGTTCGGTTGCATTCAATATATCCCAAGTCCACCAGTACGATTGGGGGATATCCATGGGATGACCAGGAGGGGGAGGCATGGCCTTGATTGGGGAGATGAGCATGAAGAATATGTTACGATGTGGAACAACCGGTTTGAGAGGGTACCTCAGATGGATCGTGGCTTGGATCTTCACCCTCGTTACAATACCTCTGATGAATCTTGTGAGATAGGAAACCATTTTTGTTTGGTGGGCGGTCGATGGTAGTCCCCTCACATACGACACGAATTGGGAAACATCTTCCAGATCCAAATCATGCACCAGAGCCGGAGCCACAGCAGGAGCCAGAGCCGGAACTACACTCTGGAGGTAGTTCTTATCATCCAGATTTACGTGGCGATGACTATTTCTTGGGCTCCTCGGGCCACGGATATCATTCGAGTTTGATATCTTCACCCACTACCACCTCGAGACTCAGTCATCCCGGCTCATATTCATCTCAAGACTCTACTCCTTCCTACCGTATCCACCTATGTACTCAACTCCTCTAGAGCCAGTATCCACCATTGTACTCTACTCCTTCCGCCCATATCCACCTCCATATTGTACTCCTCTCGGCTCAAGTTCATCGATGGCATTTGAGACATATGATTTTTCGTCTATGTTTCACACACCCCCACATACAGATGAAGAGAACGTTGATCGTCATAGTCATCCGCAACGTGAACGTCGGGCTCCACAAAAATATACCCCTAGAACCACACCATCAAACCATCAATTTTAGGGGGTTTTTTTATCATTAATTACAAAGGATAGTTATCATTTCCCCAGTTGAAGAACGTTATTATAATAGTAAATGAAATACATAATAAATCCGAGTTAAGTATGTATGAACACAAATAGTCATGCTTCACCCGGAGTAAGTATGTAAATTGTATATAAACATGTGCTTCGAAAGCGAATTTTGGATTTGCTTGGGTTGAAGTGCATAATTGCAAAAAAAGAGGAGTATTAAAAACAATCAATTTTAAAATGCTTAAAAAATCCATTTAATACTACTCGGTAGGACTTTTTCTTCCAACATGTAATTAACAAAATCTTAATTTCTATCTGATCGTGACGATTGTCCAATATGGTAGTTTCGAAGCGGGCATTTATTCCGATTATGACCTGGTAATCTGCAAACTCCACACAACTTCCCATCAGATTTCTCTCTAATGTCCATTTTGTTACGGATTCTAGATGATTGCGGACGACCTTTTGGGTTCCTACGCAACCCTTTGTCTGGGACAAGCTCGAATGTCGTTGGAGGAACCTCCCAAGTAGATAGGTCAGGAAGTACGGGAAACTCATTCTCCCATACACGCAACGTGCGTTCGAGGGTATACACTTCATCGATAAATTGATCCACATTGAGCGAGACTTTAGCACAAGCTGCTACAACATGTGCACAAGGATAATGAAGTGTCTGGAACCTCCTACAATCGCACCGTCTATTTCGGAGATAAACTCCGTAAGACCTAGGTGGTATACCGGGTCGACGACCGATGGTCTCTGTAACGCGAAACGTTTCATTACGTCGTGAATATACTTCTACATTCATCGACCTCGCCATCTGACGGTTTGCAACCATTGCATCCCTGACATATTCGACAAACACTTGTCCTGCCTCTATCGGTTGACTTGTTGTCGACCCATTCTTGGCATCAAGGTAGCCAACTTTGTAGAATGTAGGTGAGAAGACAGATGAAATCGGAAGATGTCGTGTTTTTAATAACACAGCATTGATGCCCTCCACCAAGTTTGTAGTCATTTGACCGTAACGAAAGCCCTCGTCAAAACTTTGAGCCCATTGCCACGGCTCGATGGTACCCAACCATTGTCGGAAAGATGTGTTCGTTTGACCTTCCATGTCATTCTCAAGTCGAGTCATCCTTTACCGGAAAATGTGTGGCTCAAGCTCGTACGTTGTGTATGTATTAAGAAAATATAAGTTACAGTCTCATCACAAAACATTAGGTTATATATTGAAAGGATAAGTTTATTCTTTACCCATTTTCACAACTTGCCTCTTCCAGTCTGCATTCTTATAATCTCGATGAAAGTTAGACGCAATGTGCCGTATGCAGTAAACAGATCTCCATGGCACACCGGAACGCCTAATGGCAGAAATTAATCCTTTCCCTCTATCGGAGATGATGCAAATACTATCATTACTAACAACATACCTCCGCAAGTTTGTAAGGAAGAATTCCCACGACTCCATATTCTCTTTATCTACGATGGCAAACGCAATCGGGAGCACGTTATTGTTCCCATCCTGAGCAATCGCAAGAAGTAAAATCTGTGTATATTTACCGTATAGCCATGTCCCATCTACTTGCACAAACGGCTTGCAGTGGGGAAATGCACATACACATGGATCAAACGTCCAGAACATCCGTTGGAAAATTCTTTTTCTTGGTTGTAGTTGCTCATCCGGGCCATAATAAGGTCATGTCTGCAACTCAATGGCAGTCCCTGGTACGTACTCCCTTATAGCGGCAATCTATCCCTGCAACTCATTATATGATGCATCAAAATCTCCGTACAATTGCTCCATTGCCATCTGTTTAGCTATCCATGCCTTCCGGTATGACACTCGATACTGGAATCGTGCCTGTATTTCGGCAATCAGTACCGAAACCTTAATGGTCGTCATGTCTTCAACCATTGGCATGATGTACATACAGATAGTTTTGGAATCAAGTTTTCGATGATCTTCTGTCATACGTGATGAAGTGCATGTGTGAGGCCCAACAAATTTTTATATCTCCCACATCTGTGACTTTTGGATAAATGCATTCAGATCCGCCAATTGCGACCTTCCACGACTTCCAACACTCTCCAATATATAATGTCGGTTTAGACATGACGACTTTGTAATCTCTCGATATATTCATACTATACCGTTTAATGGCAAATCGCACTCTTCCTTATTTTGAATCTACGCCCACGAACAACTCCTCAGGATCAGAATATACGGCCATCCGATGAGCAGATTGTATTTTAGGGTACTCTGGGAACTCGGCTACATGCGCCACATCGGGGTCTATCCGAGACATGTGTACCCCAGGATTATTATGTATCATAATCGACGAATCGGTTCCCGACTGAAGACGCATTAACATTTACTTCCTCATTCACGCCTTCATCGTCAATATCATCCGGGACCTCATCCACGTCGGGATCACTTTCACTATCGACTTCATGATCAGAAGGATCACTACTATGGTATACATCATCACCAACCACGCTAGCCTCAGTGCGATATTAAGATCAATGTCGATCCCATGTATAGTTGATTGACTACCAACGTATGATACTGGAACCACCATACACGGTTCTTGAGCTCTATCTTCTTCACCTAATGGAGTGGCATCTTCAGTTTCCTCCACACCAGCTAACTCAGCAAATAACTGAATCGGTGCATTTTGGTTGCTCCAAGTCCCACAATAAAGAGCGACCATTGTCTCCATGTCTTCATTGTCTACAAGTTCCATTTCGGTGAATTTTATGGGATCCGTCGAAACTGGAAACTTGTAGAAAAGTTTCGAGATCCTTCTCCCACAACGTTTATAAATTTTTTCACTAATTTTTTCCTTCATATCATCAAAAGAGATATTTCTATTGAATCTCATTGCTACTTGTTTGCGACATTCAAATATACATCCTACGCTTGTTGTCAAAATTTCTCCATCAAAATAAACGCATACGAAAAATTGATTCTCCATATTCAATACTAGATCATTAAAAAAATTCAAAATTCTCAAAATAGTTTCAAATAGCAAAAAAGTTACATAAAATTTTTAATGCAAAATTTTTTATTCAGAAGCTAACAAAATTATTAATCTAACAAACTTTTAAATAATAAAATTTCTAACAAAATTCTACATCCTATTTAAAAATAAATAAATTAAAATACCTTATCCTTCTTCTTGCTTTCCTTTCTTTCCTTCTTCTCACTCTCTTCTTACTTCTATTTTGCTGCTAAATTTTCTGTATGTTCTTCATCTGATTTTCGGGGGAATATATAGGGAAAAATTAAGCATGTGGGCTCCACTAGTTGTGCCTACCAAGAAGGCACAACTAGTCGTGCCTGTCAGGTAGGCACAACATGTATGTATGCTTCCATATACACGGGTTGTATACTAACCCGAAAAAAAAATATATATATAATAATAATTTTTTAAACGAAAAAAAAATTTAATATTAAAAAAATCGGTTGTGCCTGTCAGATAGGCACGACCTAAAAAAACATACCATTTTCGTAATTAATCTGGCTGACAACCTATTTTGGTGTATAATTTTTTTTTTTATAATATTGAGGTAAAAAACCCCCAAAAAAAGCAGTTTCCCAATAACCCATTCATTATTCCACTTTTTCTTTTTTCCTTTCTACACAAAGACCCCTATCAGACAACTCTCAATCAAGTTCCCTTCGTCTCCTCCGATCCATCTCCGACATTTCTTGCTCAGGGATCCTTCCGATCAAGTATATTATTGAATATACTTTTAACGCATTTCTAGCTAGGTTGTGAGCCATACTGTTTGTGGATCTATTTGTATACTGAAAGAATATGTGTTGAAAAAAATTGTTTTTGCTGCTGAATGTTCCTAATGATACCCCTTATCACCAATTTATCAGTCTTCTCTGAGTTACTTTTTTTTTATCACTATTGTTGAGTTTCCTTTGATGATAATTGATGTAAACCTCATTTGTTTTCCCATTATAATTGCTCGAAGGCACGCAAGTGCTTCTGCTGCAAAAAGAGAAGCCACCTCCCTATGGATCTCTATTTTGAAACTGAGTACCTCTTCCGATACATTCCTGGCCACCACCCCTGAGACTGATTTTACCCGAGAGGCATCAAAAGTGGCGTCAAAATTAACTTTGATAGTGGAAACATCTGGTGGGCACCAACCCTCAACCTTATGGTTCATGGTAAAGTTTCGAATCTCCAACCCCTCTAATTCCTTAATATATTTGTTTATTTATGTAGCAACTTCTTGACCCGTACTATTTTTTCCTTCATGTACTCATTTGTTTTTGGCTGTCCAAATCGTCCACATAGAGTAGCAAAAAACTTGACATTGAGTGTTGGAACTATTTTTGAACACCCAAGTGAGTCACTCCTAATGTGACAGAATTAGATCTGTTAATACCCATTCCAATTTCAAACTAACCCATACTTCTTATGTCACGGGGCATTCCCTGAAGACATGGTCGATGTTTTTAGCTGTTATACCACATCTGGGCAGACTACCACTGAGTGCAATCTCTTGCACCATAGATTAACAAAATGGGGAATAAAATTCCATGAAATTTTCCATATTAGGATTTTTATTTTCGTTGGAATGTTAACATTCCATAATTTTTGTAAAATAAATTAACCTCGGTCTGTAAATAATTAGGAAAGCCCTATAATAGTTTGTAAGCACTTCTCACTGAGAATTCTCCCTAGACCTCCCTCTTCCATACCATGAAGTCCTCATGAGGTTCCTTTGCTAGAGGGATTTACACAATTCTGTTAGCTTATTCTCTAGAGAAGGTAGAAAAAACTAAATCAGACTTCCATTCTTTCTTTCGTTCATTAATAAGTTTTGCAACTTTGCTTGGTTCACTGGCATTTCTAATGGATTCTACCTTGTAACTTTTAGTTCCAGAAAGCTACGCATCATCAGTAATTGAAATAATCAGACTCGTTCCCACTCTCCAACAAATCTCATTCATCAACAATCTTTTAAAAGCCCAAACACTTTCCCAGGTAAACGAAAGTAATCTTCCTAACTCAGCATTAAGAAAATTCATATTTGGAAAATACTTTGCTTTAAGGACTTTCGTTAATAATGAATCTGGATTTTTAATAATGCGTCAACCTTATTTAGTTAATAATACAATATTAAATTTGGATAAACTACGAAAATCAATACACCCATTTTCTTTAAGATTGTAAAGTCGTTCTCATTTGCACCAATGGATCCCCTTTTGCCCTTGTGCTTTTTGCCACCAAAATTTGGCCACAATACTGTTCGATTCCATACATAACGATTTGGAAGTAAAAAAACAAGCCATAGCTTTTGGAAGTAAAAAAACAAGCCATAGCATAGGTAGGTATAGCGTGTAAAACAGCTTTTGTTGTGTGGAAGTGTGTAAAATAGTAAAATTATTGTACTGAAAAATCACACTTAGTTCAATTTTCAAGAAAGAGGTGGATCACAAGGATCACTTAAGTACTAGGTCTTTCCTAGCCACAGTATCCCTCTATCATAATTTAATAGCATAATAAATCACTACAATCATACTCACAAAATATGCAAAATAATATAATAAAGAACACTAAAATTTTAACGAGGTTCAGCAAATTTTGCTTACGTCCTTGGGCACTACCAAATATATTTCACTTTAAAATACAAGTGAAGATTTACAAAGAGAGAGAACAATACCTTAAGTAGAGAATGGCAAATGTGGATTAATAAAATAAGAAATGGTTAAGCCTATTTATAGTTGAGGTTCAGGGATCAACTTGTAAAGTTACTATACATTAGGGACCAAAAATTGTAATTATCTCATGTCAAATTTCTATCCCACTTTTGGTGCCTTAAATCTTAGATTTCTAGTGCCAACATTTTGATACCCATATCTTTGACTCTCCAAAGTATGGATGATTGCCAATAATCTCCACCTTGAAAATTTGATTAAGATAATCTTATCTTCACACAATTTTTTCTCCCTTTGTCAACAGTGCTTGATAGTGCCTTCTTCAACTATTAAACTTGCAGGATATTGATCAAGTTCGAACAATGTTCGAACTTGGTTGTTACCACCTTGGTTATTATATCTGCAAGATTATCTGCAATATTAATCTTCTGAAGATGAATTTTTCCCTAATCAATAATTTCCCGTACAAAATGGAATCGTACGTTGATATGCTTTGTACGTGTGTGATAGACTTGATTCTTTGCTAAATGAATAGCACTTTGACTATCACAATACATATTAATATACTCCTAAATCAATCTTAAGGTTTTAACTATACCTTGTAACCAAATAGCTTCCTTTACAGCCTCTGTTACAACCATGTATTCGACTTTCGTGGTTGACAATGCAATTGTAGACTACAGTGTGAACTTCCAACTTATTGGTTCTCCAGCAAGTGTAAACACATAATTGGTGGTTGATCTTCTTTTGTCCAAATTATCGGTATAGTCAGAATCAATGTACCCAATAACACCTTTACCAAGTGTAGTATCCTACTTGAATAGTAATCCAACATCCATGGTCTTCTGAATATACCGTACAATCTATTTCACAGCTTGCCAATGTCCTTTTCCAGGATTATGCATATACCTGCTCATTATACTAACTGTCTATGAAATGTCGAGTCTTGTACACACCATTACATGTATCAAGCTACCTACTGCATTAGAATATGAAACTTATAACATGTATTCTTGTTTCGTATTTTTCGAAGGAGATAGTTGTGTAGAAAGCTTGAAATGAGAAACCAATGAGGTACTTACAGGTTTTATCTGCTTGTTTATGCCAAATTGATGTAGTACCTTCTTCAAATATTACTTCTGAGACAAGCTAACACTGTCATGAGCTCTATCTCTACATATTTCCATGTCAAGAATCTTCTTAGCTTCACCTAGATCTTGTATCTCAAACTCAAGGTTGAGTTGAGTCTTCAATCTCTCAATTTCAACTTTACTCTTAGATGCTATCAACATATCATCAACATATAAGAGTAAGTATATGAAAATTCCTTCTTGTAGCTTCTGAAAATTCACGCAATGATCAAATTTACTTCTTGTGTACCTTTGCCCTTTCATGAACTGGTCAAATTGCTTGTACCACTGCCTCAGAGATTATTTCAATCCATAAAGCGACTTTGTCAGTTTGCAAACCCAATTTTCTTCATCAGCAACCTTGAATCCATCTGGCTGAGTCATATAGATTTTTTCTTCCAAATCACCCTGTAAAAATGCAGTCTTTACATTGAGCTGAACTAGTTCAAGATCATATTGCGCAACCAAGGCTAGCAAAATCCGAATAGACGAATGCTTCACCATTGAAGAAAACACTTCATTGTAGTCTATTCCTTCTTTTTGAGCGTAACCCTTTGCTACCAATCTAGCCTTGTATCGAATTTTATTTTTACCAAGAAATCATTCCTTCTTTGCATATACCCATTTACATCCAATTGTCTTCTTTCTTTTGGGTAGTGTCACCAACTCCCAAGTCCTATTTTTACGAAGAGACTGCATTTCTTCATTCATAGCTTGCTTCCACCTTACACCATTAGGGTTACTTCTTGTTTCTGTGTAAGTAGAAGGAACATCATCATCTACAATTGGAAGTGCATAGGCCACCATATCATCAAAGCGAGTAGGCATATGAATCTCTCTTCTTGGCCTCCTATATGCAATTGAATCTTCTTGCTGTAGAAGTTCTTGGGTCGAAACTTCATCATTTGTTCCTTCAATATTATTTAGATCATTATTAACCTTCTCAAGCTCCACCTACAGCAAAGTACTACTGGTTTTTTCATCCTTTTGTGAATTGATAAATCGTAATTTATACATATTTTTATCTCATACTAAGCACATTTATGGATGATTTCTCCTTAAATTTGGTGAATTCGATGCTCCTAATCCTTTAATTTCATGTTTTATACTTAGGTGAATATAGAAGAGTAAAAAGAGCGAAAAACGGGCCAAAAACGGAGAAAATAGACCCACATAGGAAATCAACACGGCCTGTACTTCCTTACACGGGTAAGTCACACGGCCATGTTCATTTGGCAGGATCGAAGCATGACTTACACGGGTAGACTACACGCTCGTGCCTATTTAGCAGCCTTGACCACGGTCTGAAGCAATCACAAACGGGCGTGTCCCTGTCGAGCCCAAGTTTAGTCCTATTAAGAAAATGCTACTTTTGAGGGCTTTTAGGCATTTTAAAGCCTATTTAAACACATGATGAGGCAATTAGAAGGGACACAAGGAGTAGGAGGTAAGGAATTACTCAAAGAAAGCCGATTGATCCATCTCAGAAGCCGAATTCATCGTTAAGACCGAAGATTTCCCTTCAATTTTCTTCAGGAGTTTTAGGTTTTCTTTATGTTTTGTTTTCATTATTCTTTTGAGATGTTTTTTTTCATAATTATGAACTAAAACCCCTAAATACCTAAGGGAAATGAAACCTAAGACGAATCTTGTTATTATTATCTGAATTGTATGATAAATATTTGACTTGTTCTTAATTATGTGTTCTTAATTCTTGTTTTAATATTCCAGGATATTGATTCAAGTTAATGTGCTTATTTAAAGGAGCAAAAATCCCTGTCTAAGAGTAAATTTGTCATAATTAAGTGGAGTTGATTGCATGCCTAGAGATAGGGTGACAAGATTGTCGGATTAGGGTGAAACCTAATAAGAAAGTCCATAGATCAAGTTAATGCAACACTAGGGTGTTAATTAGAAAGAGATTTCAATTAATCAACCTAGGGTTAGACGTTATTAGTCTCGAGAGAGATAATAATATAACTTAGGGATTTCTACGGATCAAGTCAAATGAATAAATCGTCTGATTCAGAGTCAAATAACAAGTGAAGTCTAGGTAGGTTTTTCCTTGGGTATTGTCTTCATCAATCGAGTTTTCCCAAAAGCTTTTCCCTAATTTTCTCTCTGTGCACCCTTAGTTTAGTTAATTAGTTTGGATAAACAAATCCCTTAATTTTTAGGCTAGATAATAAAAAGAAAGTAATTACTAATACTCTTGGTTCCTTTGGGTTCGACAATCCGGTCTTGCTAAAGTTATACTACTATTCGATAGGAATACTTGCCTTCATCGTGATAATAGTTAGTTTCAAGAACGATTAATTATAAATTTTTAAAACCTATCGTGAATATCACATATTAAGTTTTTGGTGCCATTGTCGTGGAACTAAGATATTAGGAACACTCGATTTTTATTACTTTAGCCATTTTACTTTTATTGTAATTTAAATTTTTATTTTCTTTTTTAATTTCTCGTTTATTTTCTTCTGATAGGTTTTTTTAGTTTATGACTAGAAGAAACCCGTCAGAACAATTAATTTACGACAGTGAGATCGATCATACAGTTCACAAAAATCGAAAAGAAATAAGGCGAAGCTTAAGATACACAGAGGAAGGGCAAGAGGATGATATTCACACCACAACTAAGGAGATGGCTGAAATCCAGGAAAATTCGCTACCTCATGTAATTGCTGCTAATCAGAATCCTGCTTCGTGGACTATGTATGATTATGTTAAACCTTCTTTAACAGGAACTGAATCAAGCATAATTAGGCCTGCTGTCGCTGCAAATACTTTTGAACTGAAATCTAACACAATTCAAATGATACAATAATTTGTTCAGTTTGATGGTTTGCAGGATGAGGATCCTAACGCTCACTTGGCAAATTTTCTGGAACTTTGTGACACTTTTAAAATTAATGACATTTCTGAATATGCCTTACGCTTTCGGTTGTTTTCCTTTTCATTGAGGAACAAAGCTAAACAGTGGTTGAACTCGTTACCACGAGGGTCAATCACTACTTGGGAACAAATGATCGAAAAGTTTTTATTAAAATATTTTACGTCGATTAAAACGACTAAATTACGTAATGATATCTCTTCTTTTGTTCAGATAGATTTAGAAACACTCTACGATGCATGGGAGAGATACAAGGATCTGTTGAGAAGATGCTCTCACCATGGGTTACCACTCTGGCTACAAGTTTAAATGTTTCACAATGGCCTGAATCCTTCAACTAGACAGATGATTGACGCAGTTGCTAGTGGAACTATCAATAATAAGACACCTGAGGATGCTTATGAATTTATAGAAGAGATGTCACTGAATAATTATCAGTGGCAAGTCATAAGGATAAAGTCGAAGAAAACAACCGGCGTTTTTAACGTCGATTCAGTCATAGTGCTCTCTACTCAGGTAGAACTATTACATAAGAAAATTGACGGGTTATTTGGTTCTTCACAGGTTCATCCAGTAATGTAGTGCGAAGCAAGTGGAGGTGAATCAAGAAGTTCAGAATACCCACTTTATGGCCACAACATGGACCATTCTGGGATCATCGAACTCTGTTATAACAACTTGGAGGTGGAAGGTCGAACAGAGTTTGAGTATGAGCTCGAGGTATGCTAGCTCGACTATCTTGAAGAATAGCTCTCATGGGTCAGTTGTCAGAAGGACTCGAACTGCGTCAGCCAGTTGTATTTGTTTAAGTACGGTCCAATCAATCCAACGGCCCACGCCTAAAGGTCAGGCCCGTAGTATTTGAAAAAGTTCCTCTTGCTGTCCTTGTGAAAATTGGATGAATGGGTGTTGATCTCAATAGTAGGACCTAAGGATGATGCTGCTCTTTTCCTCTTCTTCGAGACGGGTACAACAGTTTTCATGTCGCTTGGATTTGACATAGTATCTACAATGAAAACATGGAGTTATAAGAATAATCCACACGAATAGAAAAATATGCAAGTTTGTTAAAACTAAATACCAATATTTCATGGGAGTTTTCTGACTAAACGGAAAATCTAATGAAAAAAAACCAAGTCTTAATAGATATATCAAATCATTATTATGAATATAAATACGAGAATGACACTAAAAGAAATAACTAGTGGATGCATGCATGTGAGAATGATAATGAATGAAGGTTTCATAAAAATGACAAAGAACTATCATTAGAACTATGAAGATAACTTAAAACAGTCAAATAAAACAAGAATAGATCATAAATTTGGAAAAAGGAATGAAGATAATAAAGAGAAAAAGAGTGAACAAACGCAATAACTTGGTGAAGGGAGGAGCTTTGGTCGTCGAGGAGAGCTGTCGGCCGGCCACGGGCGTGGGAGTGAGGGCATGTGAAGAGGTTACAGCGGCTAGGTTAGTTTTTGGGGAAAGGGATGATGAATAGTGAGGGGTTTATATAGATATTGGGGCACACGGCCGTAGGGCATGCCCGTGTGCCCTTATTTTAGCCTGTGTGTTTCGTGATTTTTAAATTTGGGCGTGTTTGAAATTTGACCCATGCTCGTGTTCTTTGGGTGTGTTGATGCACACGGCCGTGTTTTGCTTCGTTCGCTTCTCCCATGCCCGTGTATGTCTACGCCCGTGTTGTTTTGTCAGTCTCGATCACGGATAGTGAGCACGGGCGTGTTGCACGACCGTGTTTTTTTCTCAGTTTCAACTACGGGCTCGAGACACGGGCGTGTCACACACCCATGTTTTTTTGAAAGATTTACCCATGGCCATGTCACACGGCCATGACAACTTATCGATTTCCGTGTTAGGAAAAAATTTTACCTTATTTTCATACGGTCGTATCGCACGGCCGTATTGCCTTCTGTGGTATATGTACGGCCTAAGGCACGCCCGTATGCCTGGCCGTGTGGTTCTGGAAAAGCTGTGTTCAATGACTCAGTTAGTGAATTAAATGTTAAAAACTAAAATTTAAAGAATTTAGTGCTCGGTTTGCCTCCCGAGAAGCACTTATTTATAGTCTAAGCTCGACTTACCTGTCTATTGCGTGGCCATGGTGGTTAGAAGAGTTTACACTCCTCATTCCTGCTATCCATCTTATCAAAATAAGGTTTTAGACGAGTATTATTTACCTTAAAAGTGCCAAATTTGGGATGTATTACCTCGACTGTACCGTTTGAGAAAATGCTAAGCACCGTAAGAGGGGTTGCTCCATTAGGTTCAAAAGTGACAATACGAGGGTCTGTTGTATCTAATAGTACTTTGTCTCCAACCTTAAGTTGATTTGGTGAGATATTGAGTTTGTCATGGCGTGGTTTTGGTTTATCATGTGTCCTTGGTTTATGTGTTCGCTATTCATCTAGTTCCTCGATTTGCAGCCTTCGTTCTTCATAGATGGGTCCTTTGGTGTTGCTTGAACATGGCTCATGTGTGTTTCTCGAACGTGTTTCCTGCACAGAGGGTTTCACCATATGATCAGTACTAGTAGTATGATTTATACAATCACCCTCGATTTTTGAGGTGTTACTCAAATTACGAGCTTGAGGAGTGATTGTTTCATCACCCACACGAAGTGTGAGTTCACCTATACCAACATCAATTATCATTCTAGCAGTTCCTAAAAAGGGTCTCCCTAAAATTAAAGGTACGTTACTATCCTTCTCTATGTCTAGAATAACGAAATCAACTGGGAATATAAATTTGTCAATTTTAACGAGTACATCTTCAATGATACCCTTAGGAAATCTGATAGTTTTATCGACCAACTAAATACTCATCCTAGTTTGTTTAGGTTTCCCAAGACCTAGTTGTTTAAACATTTTATAAAGCATGACATTGATACTAGCCTTTAAATCAGCCAAAACATTATTAACATTGATAAACCGTAAATTATACATATTTTTACCCCATGTTTAATGCATTTTATGGATGATTTTCCATTAGAATTGGTGAATTTGATGCTTCTAATGCTTTAATTTCACGTTTTACACTTAGGAGAGCATAGGAGAGCGAAAGGAACGAGAAACGAGCCAAAAACGGAGAAAATAGGCCAAAGTACGAAATCAACACAGCCTGGACCTCCTCACACGGGCAGATCACACGGCTGTGTCAATTTGGCAAGCTCGAGCACGGCCTGAAGTCATCGAACACGGGCGTGTTACACGGGCGTGCCCCTACCGAGCGCAAGTTGAGTCCAATTCGGAAAATGCTAATTTAGAGGGCTTTTAGGCATTCCAAATCCTATAAATACGCCCTAGAGGAGGAAGAAAAACATACACGGATAATAAGGAGTAAGGAATTACTCCAAGGAAGCCAATTGATCCATCACAGAAGTCGGATTTATTATCAAGACTGAAGAACTCTCCTCAATTTCCCTTCAGGAGTTTTGGGTTTTCTTTATGTTTTGTATTCTTTATTCTTCTGAGATGTTTTCTTATTTAGTTATGAACTAAAACCCCTAAATACCTAAGGGGAATGAAACTAAGACGAATCTTGTTATTATTTTCTGAATTGTATGATAAATATTTAATTTGTTTTTAATTATGTGTTCTTAATTCTTGTTCTGATATCCCAGGATACTGATTCAAGACAAGCTCTTATTCAGAGGAGGAATAGACCCTGTCTAAGAGTACATTTGTCATAATTAAACAGAGTTGATTGCTCGCCTAGACATAGGGTGACAAGATTTTACCGGATTAGGGTGAAACCTAATAAGGGGATCCATAGATCGAGTTAATGCAACCCTAGAGTGTTAATTAGAGAAAAGTCTTGGTTATTCAATCTAGGGATTAGACGTTATTAGTCTTGAATAAGGATAATAACATGACTTAGGGATCTCTACGGAACAAGTTAAATGAATAAATCGTCTGGTTCGGAGCCAGAATAACAAGTAAAGTCTAGATAGATTTTTCTTTAGGTATTGTCTTAAGTCAATTGATTTTCCCCAAAAGTAATTCCCTAATTCTTTTCTTTGTGACTTCTTAGTTTAGATAATTAGTTAATTAAAACAAAACCTCTTTATTCTTAGGCTAGATAATAAAAAGACAGTCATTACTAGTACTTTTAGTTCCTTTGGGTTCGACAATCCGGTTTTGCTAAAACTATACTACTGTTCGATAGGTATACTTGCCTATATCGCGATAATAGTTAGTTCAAGAATGAGTAATTATAAATATTTAAAACCTATCACGAAATCACGCGATCAAGTTTTCAGTGCCGTTGCTGTGGAGCTAAAATATTAGGAACGCTCAATTTTTATTGCTTTAGCCATTTATTTTTCTTGCAATTTAATTTAATTTTATTATTATTATTTATTAACTTACTTTTTCTTTCTTATGGCAGGTTTTTATAGTTTATGGCTAGAAGAAACCCATCAGGACCATTACTTTTCGATGAAGAAATCGATCGTGCAGTTCGCAGAAACCAAAGAGAAATAAGGCGAAGCTTACGATACACAGAGAACGAGCAAGAAGACGATACTCAACCCCCAATCGAAGAGATGGCTGAAAACCAAGCTAATCAGCTACCTTCTGCAATTGCGGCTAATCAAAATCCTGCTCCACGCACTATGTATGATTATGCTAAACTTTCTTTAACAGGAACTGAATCTAGCATAGTTAGACCTGTTGTAGTTGCAAATACTTTTGAATTAAAACCTAATACTATTCAAATGATACAACAATTTGTTCAGTTTGATGGTTTGCAGGATGAAGATCCTAACGCTCACTTAGCAAACTTTTTGAAATTTTGCGATACATTTAAAATCAATGGCGTTTCTGATGATGCCATTTGTCTTCGGTTATTACCTTTTTCATTAAGGAACAAAGCTAAACAGTGGTTGAACTCGTTACCACGAGGGTCAATTACTACTTAGGAACAAATGACCAAAAATTTCTTACTAAAATATTTTTCGCCGCTAAAACGGCTAAATTACGGAATGATATCTCTTCTTTTGTGTAGATGGATTTAGAAACCTTCTACGATGCATGGGAGAGATACAAGGACTTACTGAGAAGGTGCTCTCACCATTGGTTACCGCTTTGGCTCCAAGTTCAAACATTCCACAATGGTCTTAATCTTTTGACTCGGTAAATGGTTGACGCAGCTGCTGGCGGAACCATCAATAATAAAACACCTGAAAATACCTATAAGTTTATTGAGGAGATGTCACTGAATAACTATCAGTGGCAAGTCATGAGAACAAAGCCAACGAAAACAGCCAATGTTTATAACGTCGATTCGATCACTATACTGTCAAATCAGGTAGAACTCTTAAAAAAAAAGATTGATGGATTTATTAGCTCTTCACAGGTTCACCTAGTAATGTAATGCGAAGCAAATAGCGGTGGAACAAACCATTTGGAATACCAACCTTATTGCCATAACATGGATAATGAGCAACTAAACTACATGGGTAATAATCCTCGACCTCAAAAAAATCCATTTAGTAACAATTAGAATGCAAGTTGGAGGAACCATCCCAATTTTTCGTGGGGAGGCTAAGGAAATCAGAGACCATAATATCCTCCGAGTTTTCAGCAACCACCCTACCAACAGGAAAAGATGCCGAACCTTAAAGAGATGCTCTTAAAGTTTATATCGGTGTTAGGAACTCATTTCTAGAACACCGAAACAACACTTAAGAATCAACAAGCGACGATCTAAGGGCTCGAAACTCAGATAGGCCAACTTTGCAAACTAATCTACGAAAGACCACAAGGTAGTTTGCCAAGTAATACTGAACCCAACCCAAAGGAACAGCTCAACGCGATTAATGTTCAAGATGAAGAAGGATTTCTGGGGCCTGAACCAGAACTGCGGCAAGAAACTATGGTAAGTAAAGGTCAAGGTGAGGTAGATCAAAATAAAAACAAAATGGTGAATGTCGAATATAAACCTCGTGTGCCATACCCCAACGCGACAAGGAAAGACTGCTCAGATGAACAATTTGGTAAATTCCTTAAACTCTTAAAAAATTACATATAAACTTACCGTTTATTGAAGCCCTATCACAGATGCCACACGCAATGAAATTTTTAAAGGAACTTTTAGCAAATAAACGGAAGTTGGATGAGGCGTCGTACGTGGAGCTAAACGCAGTTTGCTCAGCTATTCTCCAAAATAGACTACTGAACAAACTAAAAGATCCAGGGAGTTTTACAATTCCTTGCTTAATTGGTAGTTTAGATGTTAATAATGCATTAGCTGATTTAGGGGCTAGTATTAACGTCATGCCCTACAAAATGTTTAAGCAATTAGGTCTCGGAAAACCCAAACAGACTAAGATGAGCATTCAATTAGCAGATAAAACTATAAGATTTCCTAGGGGTATTATTGAAGATGTGCTAGTCAAAATCAATAAATTTATATTTCTCATTGACTTCATTGTTTTAGACATAGAGGAGGATAGCAATACTCCTTTAACACTAGGAAGGTCCTTTTTAGCAACAACAATTATTGATGTTGGCACAGGTGAGCTCACGCTTCGTGTAGGAGACGAAACACTTACCCTTCAAGCTCGCAATTCTGACAACACATCGGAAATTGAAGGTGATCGTCTAAACCATTCTATTAAAACTGACCACATGATACAACCCACTTTGCAGGAGATAAGTCTGAAGGAAGTACATGAGCCACTCTCAAACAATAATAGAGGTTCTATTCATGAAGAAGGAAGGCTGCAAATAGAGGAGCTAGATAAATGGCGAACATATAAACTGAGAACACATGATAAACCGAAACTACGCCAGAATGAGCTTGATACCTCTCCAAATCAACTTAAAATTGGAGATAGTCTTATTAGATGCTGCAGATCCCCACATTGTCACTACTACACTGAATGAAAAAATCCTTCTTACAGTACTCAACATTTTTCTATTCGGTATGGTAGAGGTGATTCATCCCAATTTCGGCACTTTTAAGGTAAACAACACCCGTTTAAAACCTTATTTTAAGATTGATAGTAGGAATGAGGAGTATAGACTCCTCGAACCACCATGATTATTCAACGGAGAGGTAAGTCGAGCTTAGACTATAAATAAGCGCTTCTCGGGAGGAACCCGAGTACTAACTGGATTAACTTCTTTTAAAATTTAGTCTTCAACACCTAACTTACTAACGGAGCTCTTGAATACAGGTTTTCCACAGAGACACGGCCAAGCACACAGGCGTGCTTATGGCCACGTGAAAACAGGGAAAAAAAATTCCCCAAACACGGGCTGCGATAAAATATCACAGCCGTGCAACATGGCCATGGTCGAGCCTGCCAAAACAACACTGGCGTGCGACATGCCCGTGTAGAAGACCCGTGGTTGAAACTGAGAAACTAGCACGGGCGTGCGACACGTCCGTGTCTAACACCCGTGGTTGAACCTGTTAGATTGACACGGGCGTGGGGATTTCCCACATGGGCATGGGAGAAACGAACAACGCCAGACACGGCCGTGCGACATGGGCGTGTACTAAATGTCAGACGTGCCTCAATTCGAAATTCGCGAATCACACGGGCTGAAATTGGGGAACACGGGCGTGTGCCCTAGCCTTGTGGCCCAAAATCTATAAATATCTTGCACTATTCACTTCCTTCCCCATACAAAAACCCTAACCCTAGCTGCTGCAACTCCACACGGCTTCCCTGCCACGCCCGTGCGCCGCTTCTTACTCCATTTTTGACGCTCAATCTCTCTCCCCTAGCGTTTGTTTACTCCTTTCACTTCTATTTTACTTATTTCTAATGCTTAGTATCAACATAATCTTCATATCTTTTAAACTATTCTTCATTTTTGCTCATTATTCTATCATTTAATTTGCATTCTTAGGTCAGTTAAGACATTACTATGCTTCTTCTCATGCTATTACCCTGCCAATGTCTATCATTTAATTTGCATTCCTAGGTTAGTTATCATACATTCTGTGTTAAATTGAGATTAGGAAAACCTCATACCCATTACATTTCTATTCTTATTCTCATCGTTATTTTGGTTGAGTTTGCTTCATATTAGTAGTCTTGGCTAAAATAGTTAGTTCAAATTCATGACTTCTTACTTCTTCGAATTCGTTTACCTCTTATTATTATTCTTTATATTACAGGCTTTTAATTTCATTTTCACAAGGAAAGAAGGCCGCTGTCCCTGCTTCGAAGAAGAGGAAGAGAACGTCATCTTTCGCGGGTCCAACCATAAAAATTCGTCACCCTCTCCTTCAGTTTCCCCAAGGGCCCTAAGAAGAACTTTTCCAAATACTTCGGGCTTGACCTTTAAACGCGGGCCGTTGCATCGACTGGGCTGCCGTAGAACAAGTTTAGATGGCTGATGTGATTCGGGGCCTCTTAACCACCGACCCTTAGGACCTGTTCTTTGGGATCATCGAACCAACATACCTCGAGCTCGCGATGGAACTATGCTCAACATTCCATCTTCAGACAGTAATAACGAACTAAGATGATCCTGATACAGTCCAGTTTTTCCTAAACGAGTTAGTCCTCCAGTTAAGCGTCCCAGAGTTCGGTGCTGCACTGGGCTTATATACAGAGAAGTTTAAAGAAGAGAATGACTTATATGCTCTCAGCCGTCACATCCATCGTTCTCCTTTACGATGTTGGGACGCACTAGTACCAGGTAGGGCCACCTATAATTCCAGCCACTCCAAGGCATCGGTTTTCCCTCCCCCACTGAGGTACCTATGCGCCATTTTGGCTCACATAATTACAGGGAGGCGAGAGAGCACTGGCGTCGTCAACACTCACTATTCCTATTTTTTATGGTGCATGTCGCACGGGCACGTCATTGACCTTTCCTATTTCATCCCCTTTGCGATTCAGCACCAGACGGAGCAGCATCGGAAGGGGGTCATCTCCATTGGCCCCTACGTGACTCAGCTGGCGCGACACTTCGGACTCCTCAACACCGCACCCAAGAATCATCCCCCACTCTTATCGGCCAGATGTCTCCACAAGGCATCTCGAGCATGCTTAGCATGAGGATAATCGAGAGGCGCTAAGGAACCTACCCTCCCCAGTATCGTCTCGCTCAATCTACCGAGGAGGAGGCCTATGAGGACATTCCTGATTATGTCCCCCCACAGCACGAGGACCCACCGACTCAGCCACCACCACCCTTTCATCCAGTTCATGCGGCGGCTTTATACGCTAACATCTCTGAGCGCCTCACTCGATTCGAGCAACAATGTTTTCAACGATTTGACAACATTGATGCTACTCTACAGCAGATTTGTCAGCACCTCCACATCTCATCACCAGTCCCACCTCGCTAACCATCCAGCGATGAAGATGTTTAAAAACATTTATTTATTATTTTATGTTTTTAATTTTTATTAGAACTACTTTTTATTTTTATTAGATTTTAGAAATTTTATTTTTAATTATTAATTTTGGTTATTTCTTTTTGAGTAATTATTCTCCCTAATATCCCCTAAAAAGTTCCTGATTTTATCACAGTTATATAGATTTTTTAAGCTCATCATCACATAGGAACTAAAACTCCACCGGGAAAGGTTCTCCACGACTGCCATGTCCTGCTCGTCCACGACCATAGCTACCACTAGAGATAATATCATTTTGGAGCAGGACTTATGGCCTAATGAACCTCTACGACTGCCGGAGTTTCCTCCTCCACTGTCGAACCGATTACTCTCCAGAACTCCAGTTTGAGGAATTCATCATACAGGAAGTTTCACTTCTCTCCCTATCTTATTTTTATACTCTAATATCTATCTTTGTACATTGAGGGCAATGTACATCTTAAGTGTGGGGAGTATTTATTTCATTATCAGAAAAATCCCTGAATGATTGCCTTGTTCTCTTGAAAAGTTTTTATATCATATTTAGGATAAATTTTAATTAATTTATTATTTTAATTGATATATCTTGAATTAAAACATAGGCATTTATGCATTGATTGTTTAAACCTCAAGACATTAGAGAATCAAGCATGATAAGTTAATTTTTAAGAATTTAAATCTTAGGTTGTTTCCCCAAAGTTTAGGTATTACTTTGAATTGGAATTCATAAGTTTTTAACATCAGAAAGCCATAATTTTTGTGAGATTCTATTAATTCTTTCATGCTCACTTTTATTATTTCTTTGAGTGCGTCAATATTGAACTGTTATTCTAGAACTTGCTTGATTATGCATGTCGAAACCACACCATTTGATTTGATATGTTAAAATGATTAAGGAACTTAGGATTAACCCACTCATGCCATGAAAAGCCTACCTCTACGATTAACCCCTAGTAAACCCCCTTGAGCCTAACAAACCATTCTTTGTATTACCCTTAATATTAACCCTTAACCCATTATTGCTGAAATCCCCTAAATTAAGCCCCATTTTTGTCGAGATTTGAATTGAAATAGTTGCTTAGCTATGTTTTATTCTACTTTGTAATTTAACTTGTTCTTAAAAAAAAAAAACATGTATACATACTAGTAGTGATCTTCTATTTGTAAGCTTCAGAAGTAAAATTCCATAGTCTGAGAAGAAGCTCTGTTGTAAGCAAGTGATGATTAAGTCTTTTTCTAGTTAGGTAATTTTTCAATTCAATCTCGATTCTAACCCTTTCTTTCATCTTGTGACCACACCCCCTAACCAAGCTCATTACAACCCTCTAAAGACCTTTTGATTTATGTATCATCTTAAATTATAGTGGTGGAGATTTGATTTTCATGTAAGCCTATGGTAATGACTTTTCATTATTGACTATTGAGTGCTTCATTTATTTTTCTTAAACACCTCGAGTGATTTGAGTGAATCTTTAGTGAGGATGTGAAACTCTGTGATATTCTGAATTAAAGCTAATTACTTAAATGAGGAGAGACACCTATGTTTGAATGATTAGATACTCAACTTGGAATGTTTAAAACTTTTATGTTCTTTTAATTGAATTCTCAATGTATGATTACCTATGGATTATTTTGAGATATTATCGATAGAAATTATAAATTGAGAAGAATTTATTTTGATTATGAGTTGAGAATTTTGCTTGAGGACAAGCAAATGCTTAAGTGTGGGGATATTTGATAAACCGTAAATTATACATATTTTTACCCCATGTTTAATGCATTTTATGGATGATTTTCCATTAGAATTGGTGAATTTGATGCTCCTAATGCTTTAATTTCATGTTTTACACTTAGGAGAGCATAGGAGAGCGAAAGGAATGAGAAATGGGCCGAAAATGGAGAAAATGAGCCAAAGTACGAAATCAACACGGCCTAGACCTCCTTACACGGGCAGACCACACGGCCATGTCAATTTGGCAGGCTCAAGTACGGCCTGAAGTCATCGAACATGGGCGTGTTATATGGGCGTGTCCCTGTCGAGCCCAAGTTGAGTCCAATTTGGAAAAGGCTACTTTTGAGGGCTTTTAGGCATTTCAAAGCCTATAAATACACCCTAGAGGAGGAAGAAAAACACACATGGAGAATAGGGAGTAAGGAATTACTCTAAGGAAGCCGATTGATCCATCTCAGAAGTCAGATTCATCATCAAGACTGAAGATCTCTCCTCAATTTCCCTTCAGGAGTTTTGGGTTTTCTTTATGGTTTGTATTCTTTATTCTTCTGAGATGTTTTCTTATTTAGTTATGAACTAAAACCCCTATACCTAAGGGGAATGAAACTTAAGATGAATCTTGTTATTATTTTCTGAATCGTATGATAAATATTTAACTTATTCTTAATTATGTGTTCTAAATCTTGTTTTGATATCCCAGGACACTGATTCAAGACAAGCTCTTATTCAGAGGAGAAATAGACCCTGTCTAAGAGTACATTTGTCATAATTAAGCGGAGTTGATTGCGCGCCTAGACATAGGGTGACAAGATTTTGCCGGATTAGGGTGAAACCTAATAAGGGGATCCATAGATAGAGTTAATGCAACCCTAGAGTGTTAATTAGAGAAAAGTCTCAGTTATTCAATCTAGGGATTAGACGTTATTAGTCTTGAATAGGGATAATAACATAACTTAGGGATCTCTACGGAACAAGTTAAAAGAATAAATAGTCCGATTCGGAGCCAGAATAACAAGTAAAGTCTAGGTGGATTTTTCCTTAGGTATTGTCTTAAGTCAATTGATTTTCCCAAAAAGTAATTCCCCAATTCTTTTCTTTGTGAGTTCTTAGTTTAGATAATTAGTTAATTAAAACAAAACCTCTTTATTCTTAAGCTAGATTATAGAAAGACAGTCATTACTAGTACTTTTAGTTCCTTTGGGTTCGACAATCTGGTCTTTGCTAAAACTATACTATTGTCTGATAGGTACACTTGCCTACATCGCGATAATAGTTAGTTCAAGAATGAGTAATTATAAATATTTAAAACCTATCATGAAATCACGCGATCAAAAATCTAAGCTACCAATTTAACAAGGAATTGTAAAACTCTCTGGATCTTTCAATTTGTTAGCCAGTTTATTCTGTAGAATGACTGAGCAAATTGCATTCATCTCCATATGCGACGCCTTATCCAACTTCTGCTTATTTGCTAAAAGCTCCTTTAAAAATTTAACTGCATTGTTATCTGCGAAAGAGCTTCAATAGACGGTAAGTTAATGTGTAATTTCTTTTAAAGTTTAAGGAATTTACCGAATTATTCGTCTTTGCAGTCTTTCCTTATCGTATTGGGGTATGGCACTCGAGGTTTGTACTCTTTACTTACCGGTTTCTGCTCAATGTAGTCCACCTTATCCTTACATTTGGTTACCTCAGTTTCTTACCTCGGTTTTCGTTCAGGTTCAACTAACCCTTCCTTCTCTTGAATGATAAGTGCATTAAGTTGTTCCCTTAGGTTAGATTCAGTGTTACTCGGTAAGCTACCTTGTGGTCATTCAGAAATCAATTTGGCGAGTTGGCCTATTTGAGTTTCAAGCCCTTAGATCGACGCTTGTTGATTTTTAAGTGCTGTTTCGGTATTCTAAAAATGAGTTTTCGATACCAAAATAAGCTTTGTTAGCATCTCCTCAAGGTTCGACTTCTTTTCCTGTTGGTAAGGTGGTTGTTGAAAACCCGGAGGATGTTGTGGCCTTTGGTTCCCTTGACCACCCCATAAGAAATTGGGATGGTTCCTCCAACCTGCATTGTAAGTGTTACTGTATATGTTATTTTGAGGTCTAGAATTATTATTACTTATATATTAAACTTGTTCCTCCTCGGTGTTGGGGTTGAAGGATTGATATTCCGTGTGTGCTCCTCCTCTATTTGAATCGCACCTCATAACTGGGTGTACCTGAGTAGAACCACACAAACTGTCAATCTTTTTATTTAAGAGTTCTACCTAATTAGATAGCATAGTAACTGCATCGAGGTTGAAAACACCGGCTGCTTTCATCAGCTTTGTCCTTTTAACTTGCCACTGATAGTGACATCTCCTCAATAAATTCGTAAGCCTCTTCAGGTGTTTTGTTATTCAAAGTTCCACCGATGGCTGTATCGATAAGTTGCCTCATTGAGGGGTTCACACCGTTGTAGAATGTCTGAACCTGTAGCCAAAAGTGGTAGCCCATGGTGAGGGCATCGTCTCAAAAGATCCTTGTATCTCTCTCATACGTCATAGAGTGTTTCTAGATTCATTTGCACAAAAGAAGAGATTTCATTCCTCAACTTAGCCGTTTTAGCCGGCGAAAAATACTTAAGTAAAAAATTTTCGGTCCTTTATTCCCAAGTAGTGATTGACCCTCGTAGTAACGAGTTCAACCACTGTTTAACTTTGTTCCTCAATGAAAAAGGGAATAAACAAAGGCGAATGGCATCATTAGAAACGCCATTGATTTTAAAAGTGTTGCAAAACTGCAGAAAATTTGCCAAGTGATTGTTTGGATCCTCATCCTGCAAACCATCAAACTGAACAAATTGCTATATCATTTGAATTGTGTTATGTGGCAGTTCAAAATTATTTGCAGTAATAGCAGGTCTAACTATACTTGAGGCAGTTCCTGTTAAATTAGGTTTATTATAATCATACATAGTGCGTGGAGCAGGATTCTGATTTACTGGATCAGTAGCAATCGCAAGAGGTAGCGGATTTTCCTGATTCTCAGCCATCTCCTCGGTTGTGGTGGAAATATCGTCCTCTTACTCTTCCTCTGTGTATCTTAGGCTTCGCCTTATTTCTCTTTAGTTTCTGCGAGCTGTGCGATCGATCTCACTGTCAAAAAGTAATGGTCCTGAGGGGTTTCTTCTAGTCATACACTATAAAAACCTGCCAGAAGCGAATAAACAAAAAATTAATAAAGAAAATAAAAATTGAAATTGCAATTGCAATAAAATAAATGGCTAAAGTAATAAAAATTGAGTGTTCCTAATATCTTAGTTCCTTGGCAATAGCACCAAAAACTTGATTGACACAAATCGTGATAAGTTTTATAATATATGAATGACCGTTTTTTGAAAACTAACTATTATCACGACAAAGGCAAGCACACCTTATCGAACAGTAGTATAGCTTATGGCAAGACCAGGATGTCAAACCCAAAGGAACTAAAAGTACTAGTATTAACTTTTTTTTTTATCTAGCCTTAAAAATAAAGGAATTTGTTTTATCTAAACTAATTAACTAAACTAAGAACGCACAGAAAGAAAATTGGGAAAAACTTTTGAGAAAACTGATTTGATTAAGACAATACCCAAGGAAAAATCCACCTAGACTTCACTTGTTATTTGACTCTGAATCAGACGATTTATTCGTTTAATTTGATCCGTAGAAATCCCTAATTTATATTATTATCTCTATCGAGACTAACAACGTCTAACCCTAGGTTGATTAATTGAAATCTCTTTCTAATTAACTCCCTAGTGTTGCATTAACTGATTTATGGATTCCGTTATTAGGTTTCACCCTAATCCGGCAAAATCTTATCACCCTATCTCTAGACGTGCAATCAACTCCGCTCAATTATGCTAGATCTACTCTTAAACAGGGACTTTTGCTCCTCTAAATAAGCACATCAATACTTGAATCAATATCCTAGAATATTGAAGCAAGAATTAAGAACACATAATTAAGAACAAGTCAAATATTTATCATACAATTCAGAAAATAATAACAAGATTCGTCTTAGGTTTCATTCCCCTTAGGTATTTAGGGGGTTTAATTCATATTTATGAAAGAAAACGTCTCAAAAGAATAATGATAACAAAGCATAAAGAAAACCCAAGAACTCTTGAAGGGAATTAAAGGGAGATCTTCAGTCTTAAAGGTGAATCCGGCTTCTGAGGTGGACCAATCAACTTTCCTCGAGTAATTCCTTGCCTCCTACTCCCTGTGTTTCCTACGTGCCTCTTTATGGTATTAATATAGGATTTAGAATTCCTCAAAACCCTCAAAAATGACCTTTTTCGAATAAAACTAAACTTGGGCCCGACAGGGATACTACCGTGTGCCACGCCCGTGTGCAATTTCTCCAATTCGTGTTCAAGGCTGTTAAATAGACACTGGTGTGTGGTGTACCGTGTAAGTCGTGCTCGATTCTGTTAAATAGACACAGGTGTGTGGTCTACCTGTGTGAGGAAGTCCAGGCCGTGTTGATTTCCCACATTGGCCCATTTTCTCCGTTTTCGACCCGTTTCTTGCTTTTTTTACTCTCCTATGCTCATCTAAGTATAAAACATGAAATTAAAGGAATAGGAGCATCGAATTCACCAAATCTAAGGATAAATCATCCAAAAATGTGCTAAGCATGGGGTAAAAATATGTATAAATTACGGTTTATCAATCCTTCTTTTTCACAAATAGAACTGGTGCTCCTCGCAGAGACACATTAGGGCAGATGAACCCACGATCTAGTAACTATTGAATCTGAGCCTTAAGCTCCACAAGCTCTTTCGGTGCCATTCTATAAAGAGTGATGGACATCGGAGCTATACCAGGAAGGAGCTCAATCTTGAACTCTACTTCACGATTCAGAGGTAACTCAGGTAGCTCTTCAGGAAAAATGTCTGGAAAGTCCTTAACCATCCTAATATCCTTAACCGAAGAATCCCTCGAATCTGATACACTGATATAGGCCAGATATGCCTCACATCTCTTACAAACCAACTTTTCAGCCCTCAATGCAGAAATCACATTCGATAAGTAGTTCCGACGCTCCCAAATTACAACTACCTCGCTGTTCTTCGTAGTTCTCAGTACAACCCTTTTTATGGCACAATTTAACCTCACTCGATGCTTGACCAATCAGTCTATTCCCAGTATCAGATCAAATTCTTCGAAAGGTTTTTCCATCAAATCAGCCAGAAAAATAGCCCCTTGAACCTCTAAAGGAACGTCTCTAAACAACTTATTTACACTTACTGATTGCCCCAACGAACTCAGCACAGTTACCTCACTCATAGTGCTTTCAACCAGTACACCATGTTTCCAGATACGGTACAAGTTATATAGGAGTGAGTGGATCCTATATCTATCAGTGCAGTGTAAGGTACATTATAAATAAAGAACATACCTGTGATGACGTCTGGAGCATCTCCATCCTTTCAGCGATGTGCAGTATAAACTAGAGCCGGCTCTTCGTCTCATTATGACTAGCACCTCTGCTCGATGCTCTCTAACCACGGCCTAAACCATTACTACCTCTGGCCTGACCACAGCCTCTTACTGGCTACTGAACAACCCTCGATCACTGTGCAGTATTATTACCCAGAGCTTGCATTTGATTGACCCTCCGCAGACAATCTCTAATACGGTGCTCCAAAGACCCGCACCTCAAGTATGCCCTAGTTCTTTTCCAACACTCGCCCAGATGGTGTATACCATAATCAGTACACGACGGTTGTCCAGTAACAGCAACAGGAGCCCCAACTTTGATCTGCCCATCAACTCTGGCCTTTTTTCTTAAGCCTCTGAACGGAACTCGAGGGCTCTTAATCTCTCTTACTCCTACCCCTCTCTCGGTTCTGGCGCTCAGCGCGCTTTACTTCATTGATGATCTTCGCCTTATCAACCAATACAGCAAAATCTCGCTCTCTCTGTGGAGCTATCAAAACCCTCAGATTATCCCTGAGGCCATCTTTGAAGCGAACACATCACTCGTACTCAATCGTTACCATACTCGGTTACCGATTTATCTCATTGAGTCAAATTTAAGAACTCCCTTCTACGGGCATCCATATAACTAGCCCCCACATACTTCCTCTGGAAAGCGGACTTGAAGAACTCCCAAGTCAATCGATTGGGCTGAGTGTCCTCTTTAATAGTAAGCCACCACTGATATTGCTTATCATGTAGCAGTGATACAGCACCCTTTAATTTCTGCTCGGGGGTGCAGTCCAGATCGTCCATGATCCTTTCTGTGGCCTCAATCCAGTACTTAGCCACATTAGGGGCGACCCTAGTGACACCCCTGAATATCTCAACTCCATTAGACTGGAGCCGCTCCATAACCGACCATCAACCCCCAGCTCTAGTATTAGGCCCAATGACCCTCTCTAAAATCCTCAACATGGCTTGAGACAATGCATCGTCCCTAGCCGCTCGGTCATGAGACCTGCACCTGCACTCCAATCTCAGAATAAAGCGACATCAAGATCTCTAGTGTCTAAATTCGGCATACCGTCTAGTGAAGAAGACTTAGCTCGAGCCCCCTACGGCCTCTACCACGGCCTCTTGTACCTCATCCGCGAGTACCCCATGTGCTCATTATCTAATAGCGTTTATTTGTATTAACAATTTTATGCATCAATTTACAGTTTCAATAATTATTAAGAAAAGTTTTATGCAAAACAGTATCAGTAATTCAGAGTTCATTTTTGTACAATGCAGTGCCTATTAGTTTAACTACAGTCTCAGTATACACTATTTTGAGTGTTTTCAGTACAATCCATCTATAGTAGTATCAGTATATACTACCTATATCAGTTTCAGTCAAAAACATATAATAGTTATAGAGAACTTATAAAATTGGCGCCGGAGACTCGATGTACCACACGTTCAATAAAAATATTCCAATATTCAAAAATCAGTTAAAAACAAGTTTTTCTTTTTTTAAAAACCCAAATCTACAGCCGGGTTTTGTAACCTGGCTCTGATACCACTAAATGTAACACTCTAAACCTGACCTGGACTTTATGATCGGATTAGGCGATGTCACATGGTAGTATGTTTGAAAACTGTAACTTTGCCTAAAAATAATTTTCATTTAGAAACTTTGTATTATTACCTACTACTTCTAATATCATATTATTTAATCAGTCGAGTGTTTTCAAAATGTTTATTCAATGCGGAAGCGTTTAAAACAGATTACGTATTTATGGTATTTTTGATAAAATATCTATCTTTTTAAAAACCCGTTTCCTTTTCTACTGCTAGCAGTAATAAACCGAAAATGCAAATCCCAACTTAGGTAAAAATCCATAGAGGCCATATTACATCAAAATAATCCCAATTAAAAGTAAAATCATAAATAGGTAATAAACGGTGTAATAGAAAACGTGTGGCCACCACTGAGTCCTCTGTTGCACCAACCTGCCTATGTTTAGGGATTACTCGTACAGATTAAACACAAGGGGTGAGTTTATGTAAACTCAGTGTGTAATCCCCATATAAACAAGCAGTCAGAATGCAATCATAGTTTGGCCTAAGCCCATTTCAGTAACAATTTCAGTTTCAGATAGAGCCTTAGCCCATTATAGTATCAATATTCAGTACAGTAACAGTTATGCAGTATCAAATCCTACCCAGCCAGCTTCTACACTCCAACTCCGTCCAACCCTACACTCCATGTGGGGATATAATCAACCCACCCATCCTTGCACTCTAAAAAGTACCGGATGTGGCACTAGACAGTAGTTTGTAGCTAAGCTAATAGTAAATTAGGCTCGAGGCCTTTTAGTACACTTCCTCCGAACATTATAATCAGTAAATTGCTATGTTTATAAATGAGCATGTTTAGTCTGATTATATCTGAATACATGTTATGATGTTGCATGTGCATTTGGGTGGGTTATGTTTATGATGGGGAGGAAGTTGTAACACCTCTAACCCATATCCGTAACCAAAATAGGGTTGCTAAGCATTACCAGGAAAACATAATAGTAAACCATTCAATTCATACATCAATGCAAACATAATATAATTATAATTAAAGACATTCATAATGTCCCTTAAAAGAGCCCTCAAGGCCCTAAAAATACTATAGAAACAGTTTGGGACTAAATTGAAAACATTTGGAAATTTTAGGAAGAAGTTGAAAATTTTAGACTATAGGGGTCACACGGTTGAGACACACACCCGTGTCTCAGGCCGTGTGGACATTCGAAATAAGGACACACAGCTGTGTCCTAGCCCGTGTCCATACCAATGTAACTAACTGACTTGGGTTACACGGTCAAGCTACACACCCATGTGCCAAGCCATGCCACCTTGGAAATGGCCTCACACCCCCGTGTGTCAGGCCGTGTGCTAGGCCGTGTAACTGCCTGACTTGTATACCTTGAACCTATAGGGGATACACGGCCGTATAGCATGATCGTATGTCACACACGACTAAGACACACGCCCGTGTCTCAGGCCATGTGGCCCCAAAATAAACCTTAAAATACAAGTTTATCATTTCAAGTTTTCTTGGACCTTAAGAAACTCTAATACCAACCAAAATACCAATTCAAAGTGACATTAATCGAGCAAAAAGCACATCAAAACCAATCTAATAAGTGCTTAACCAATGTACCCTCATTGGTACCACAAGTATATACCATTTTACAAAAAAATAAACATTGATTTAGTTCATCAATTCACTCAAGCAATACCTAATCAAACTACCTATCAAAGGTACCACAATCACAACAATTCAATTATACATTCCATACATACAAGCATAACAACTATACCTCATTCTCATATAATATGTAAGTTAGTTATTTTCACAAAATATCATTCATAATATTTTCATAAGCCAAACATTAACTAAAATCGCACAAGAGCCTATACATGCCATATAATCTAAATTAAACATTTCAAAACTACTGGGATAAGCTGGATAGTATGACTTGAGTGCCGATTTGATTGTCCAACCTTTCGAGAATCTACAATAACATTAAACAACACAAGTAAGCTTAAAGAAGCTTAGTAAGTTTGACGAGTTAAATGACAAATCTTACCAAACTAACTATAACAATTCAAACAATAATAGTCATCCAAGAGAACTCCCTGTCATTCACAACTTCAATCGATAAATTTATCCATGTTCAGATCAATATGAAATAAATAACACATCTTTCAAATTCATTAAACGGATTACCTAATCGAGATTTTTCATTCGAAGAATGACTTACGAGTAAGAGTACGTCGTCAACAGAAACTTATAAGAGTTGGTGCACCCGAACACACCAATAGAAGCACATAAGTGTAACGCCCCAAATTTTATATCTCTGTTTCTGCAATTAATTGACACAATTGTGTATCTGCTTCAGTGGCTAAGTGTTCTGGGTGTGTTTGGGAGGTCCCAAGTTCAAGCCCTAGCTTTGGCAAATTTTTCTATTTTTCTGATTTAAGCTCTTTGCTTACTCTGTGGGCTTATATTAATTCTTTGTAATTTCATATCAGAATAGGTCTACTGGTCTGGTGGTTAGGTGGAGTGTTGTTGTGCTAGAGTTCTTGTGTTCAAATCCCTACACGAGCGAGGGAGTTTTATTTTTGCTCGGCTCTGCGATATAGTTCCAGAGGTAGTAGAATTCTGAGTAACGGGCAGGTTATGATGTGAACTAGTGGGGAGTTATCTGAATATTTCAAAAATATTATTTTTTGCTCTCCCTAATAGTTCTGATGTGGTTTCTGCATCTGTCATTTTCTCCCTTCTTCTTCCTCCCTTTCGTTTTTGATTTTCTTTTTCTCTTTTAGATTGAATCACTCTTCTTCGCTAACTTGGTACTTTTGCATTGCTCTGGTAAGTGAATCTTTGGTGTGTTGTTGGCGTTTCCATGCGCGAATTGGCGTTTTATTTTTGGGTTTAGGCGAAAGGGTGAATTGGTGGAATTAATTTTGGCTTTTCTGTGGTGCAGGACAAGGTGGTGTTAGGTAAAAATCCGTTTTGATATCTTAATTCATGTTGAGGTCAGTTTGAGTCATCGATAAGGCTTGAACTCTATCCTGAGATTTGCATCAATTCGTAATCGACTGTTAATTAGATGTTTGAACACTTTGTTATAGGTTTCAAAGGCTTCGAGGGTGGTTGTGGCAGCGAATTGATACCAGGTGTATACCCAAAACGTAAAAAATAGGGTTTCAACAAAAGTAAAAAAGGCCACTGTTGACGTCACACGGGCATGTGGTCACCCATGTGGTAGGTTGTGTGAGAGAACATGGTCGTATGATTGATAAAGGCATGACTATGCGTAGCACACAGTCATGTGATGGATAGGGCCACATGGGCTAAGCCAAATAGGCCGTGTAGGCTACACAGACGTGCGGGTCCATACGAGCATGACACACAGACGTGTTAATTATTGGGCCAAGCCGTATAGGCCACATGGGCAAAGGCCAATCTGGGCATGTGGGCCATACGGGCAACGGCTAATCTGGGCGTGTGGGCCCACATGGGTAAGCCACATGGGCGTGTGGGCGTATTTAGCTAAAATGTTCAGTAAGTGCTACTTAGGCCCTAAATTGTGTGACTGAATATATATAATGTGTAATTGAAACTTTCTCCTCCTTCTGTTATTCTTTTTTCCAAGGAATTTATTCATTTGGATACAAACTGAATTACGTGATATTGAGGTGGAAGTAATAAAGTTGTTTCCTTTTGAAGCTTTTATGAGGTGGGTTTGATCTGGATTTGGCGTTTGGGTTGGAGGGAAATTTATAAGAGTTTCAATTTGGGTTCTTCTTATTTTGGATTTAAAATTCGGGTTTGATTTGAAATGGTCTATTTCATAACTCTATCTCGATCGCAACTCGGTTGACCAGCTTCTTCAACTCGATCATGGCAAGTTTCGTGAATTCAAATGATCTTGTAATGAACGACAAATCATCGTCGTCGTCGTCAAGAAACAATCTTTACAAGAAACAAAAGGTATTCAATTCACCAAGTTGTTTAAAGATTCTATCTTGTGAAAGATCAAGATCCGCCGCCATTGATGTTGTCATCTTGATTGTTGTGATCATCGCCAGGATTCTTGTTGTATCCAACTATAAAGTGTCTATCATTGAAATTGATTGAATTCATTGAACCGCTTTTACGTTATTGGTGAGGAAATTACGAGAGCTCCTATGATATATGGGTCCATAAGACTTGGTTTTTCTTGTCTTGCAATAGTCGCTTGGATTTTGCTTCTATGTACAACCAAGAAATGTAGGAACCCTAATTGTAAAGGGCTTAGGAAGGCAAATGAATTTGATATTCAGTTGGAAACCGAGGAATGTGTCAAGAATTCCAAGACTTTGGTTAAAGATGGTGTTAAGAAAGGACTTTTCGAATTGCCCCATGATCATCACAAGGAATTGGAAGCTGAACTTAAGAAGATGGCACCCGTTAATGGATGAGCGGTGCTCGTATTTCGAGCCAAGTGTGGATGTTCTGTAGGCAGGTTGGAGGTTCCAGGACCAAAGAAGCAAAGAAAGATCAAGAAATAGGGTCTTGGGATATGAATATCATAGGGAGAGAAAGGAATTAAAACAATGCAGAAAGTAGTCATAATGCATTGAGGAATGCCCTTCTCTGGTTAGTCTAATCAGAAACTATGCTGTCTTTAAATAAGTTTTCATGGCAAAACGTTGTAAGGATTACATACAGTTGGTTATAATGGAGAATATAAGAAGCTGTTCTTTCCATTTCCTTTGAATCAAAAAAAGAATATATATAATGTATGTATTGAGCATGTTAACTTTATACATGTTTGTTGATCCGTATGTACGATTGATAACTGAATTCTAGCATGTAAGCATGTATTACTATATGTCTGCATTGAGCATGTTTAGTTGCATCTGCACTGGGGTGGGATGATTGATTGTTGGAGGAAGTGTACTGAAAGGCTTTCATGTATATTATCTGGCTGCTTAGCTACAGTATTACTAATATATGCTGTATTAGGTACGACTTAGAATGTAGGGCTGGGTGGGTGTTTTAAACCCCACATGGTGTGTAAGGATGGTCGGAGATGATGCGTGAAGGCTGGTGGGTAGGATACTGATTTCTGTTACTATATGTAAGCTGTATCTGAATGGGCTAAAGCCTAAACTATATCTGAATCTGTAATGGGCTTTAGACCTAGACTGCATTTTACTGATAACTTTTGTGTGATTGTATGCATGTTTTCTGTGTTGAGTTTACGTAAGCTCACCCTTTTTTGTTTTATCTGTACAAGTAATCCTCAGACTTAGACGGATCGGTGCAGCAGAGGACTCAACGATGACCACATGTTTAATGAACTATTTTAATTTCATTTAAGGTCTTTATTTTCTATTTGTGATGTAATTTGGGACTTTGGACTATTTGCTTTTATTTTGCAATTTTAATCGTTTTCATGGATTTTTAAACTGCAAAATTCAACGAAAACTCGGTTTAGTTGAAAAAATGTTTTTTTTCTTAAACGCGAACGGTTTTCTTTAAATATCATGATGTTAAAAACTTCCGCTTGAAAATATGATTTTAAAAGAATCTAGTTAACGAGAAAATAATTTTGGAATCGATGAGAGATAAATAGAAGCTAATAAACGAAAATGGTTTTAACTTGATAAATTCAATTTAAAATTCAATGCCATGTGACATCGCTAGATTTGGCCATAATGTCTAGGCCGCCAGGTTTATAAAATTTGACTGTGGATTTTAAGTTTTAAAATTTGGTTCTTAAAGAGCTGATTTTCTAATGATTTGAAATAATTTGACTGAGAATATGGTACACCGAGTTTCTGGCATCGATCCTGTAAGTCTTCTAATAAACTGATATGATATTTTGATCTGAAAACATTTTAATTAGTGTATACTGAAACTGTAGTGAAACTGAAACTGATAGAGATTGTACTTACATAAAACAAACTCTAAATTTATGATACTACTTTACATAAAACATCTGTTAATAAATACTGAAACTGTAACTGATTCATAAAATTCGTAATACAAATAAATTTGAATAGTCTTAAGTGCAAGGGGTATCCGTGGACGTAATATTAGAGGCTGAAGTAGAGGCCGTAGGGGGCTCAAGCTGAATCCTCATCTCTGGGTAGTATATCACATTTGGATACGAGTGAGACACCTGTGTCATCGACTATTGAGACTGAGTCTCAAGATCACATGGCTGGGGATAACGTATTGTCCCAAGCTATGTTACGAAACGACTCCAGTCCAATGGAGCTGAACTTTATAAGGGTATCACTAAAGTTGCCCCTAATGTGGCTGAGTACTATATAGAGGCTACTGAAAGGATAATGGATGATTTAGACTGTACCCCTGAGTAGAAATTGAAGGGTACAGTCTCGTTGCTTCGAGATGAGGTCTATCAGTGGTGGCTAACCGTTAAAAAGGGCACTTAGCTCCATCGTCTATCTTGGGAGTTCTTTAAGTCTGCCTTCTACGAGAAGTATGTGGGAGCAAGTTACATCGATGCTTGTAAGTGTAAGTTTCTGAACGTCACTCAGGGAGACCGATCAGTAGCCTAGTATGAGGCCGAAATTCTAAGATTGAGCCGTTATTGCGAGGCATGGTGACGTCTGAATATGAGAGATGTATCCATTTTGAGGATGGCCTTAGGGATAATCTGAGGGTACTGATAGCTCCACAAAAGGAGTGAGAGTTTTCCGTTTTATTAGAGAATGCGAAGATCACCGAAGAGGTTAAGAGCGCTGAGAGCCAAAATAGATATCGTGAGAGGGGTAAGAGCAAGAAGGATTTAGAGCCCTCAAGCTCGGTACAAAGGCCTAAGAAAAAGGCCAAGACTGATGGGCCAGTTAGGGCTAGGCCCCTATTACTCCTACTGGGTTGCAGCCATGTGAAGATTGTGGTAGATTCCATCAAGACGAGTGTTAGAGAAAGACTGGGGTGTGTTTGAGATATGGGTCACTTGAGCATCGCATATGAGTGTGTCTGCTGAGGGCTGATTAGATGCAAGCTTCAGTTTCGAGTACTGCACAGCTGTAGAGCGTAGTTCAACAACCACCTAGGTGTTGGATAGACTGAGGTGAGATAGCCTACTTTTGTTTATACTACTCGTCGTCGAGAGGACAGAGATGCTCTTAACGTCATTACCTGTACGTTTTTAATTTATGATGTGCCTTATTTTGCTTTGATAGACATAGGTTCCACACATTCCTATGTAGCTAGCACTGTGTCTGGAAATTTGGGGATTTTGGTTGAGAGTACTTTTAGTGAGGTGACTGTACTAAGTCCACTAAGGCAATCGGTTCGGGTTAGCAAACTGCATAGAGATGTTCCGCTAGAGGTTCAAGGGTCAGTATTTCTGGCTAATCTGATGGAGCTTCTGTTTAGGGAGTTTGACCTAATTCTGAATATGGACTGGTTGGTCAAGCACCCTGTCAGTCTGGACTATGCGACTAAGAGGGTCATCTTAAGAAATGAGGAGGATGATGTGGTAGTCATGATTGGAGAACGTTGAAATTATTTGGCTAATATGATCTCTACACTAGTGGCTGAGAAACTGGTTTGTAAGGGATATAAGGCGTTCTTAGCCTATATTAGTGTTTTCGTTCTTGAGGATTCTACTGTAAAGGACATTAGAACTGTAAGGGATTTTTCAGACGTCTTTTCTGAGGAGCTACTGGGTTTACCTCTGAATAGGAAAGTGGGATTTGGGATCGAGTTTCTTCCTGGTATAGCTCCAGTATCCATCGCTCCCTATCATATGGCACTGAAAGAGTTTACTGAACTTAAGGCTCAACTTTAGGAGTTGTTAGACCGTGGTTTAATCTGCCCTAGTGTGTCCCCTTGGGGAGCACCAGTTTTGTTCAGTAAGAAAAAGGATAGGACCATGAGGATGTGCATCAACTATCGATAATTGAATAAACTGACCATTAAGAATAAGTATCCACTTCTGAGGATCGGTGATTTATTAGATCAGCTTCGAGGGGCTTCTGTATTTTCTAAGATCAATCTCCACTCAGGGTATCATCAGTTGAGGGTTAAGGAGGTGGATGTGCATAAGACTACATTTAGGACTCGTTATAGTCATTATGAGTTCCTAGTGATGCCTTTTGGTTTGATGAATGCTCTGACTGCATTCATGGACTTGACGAACCTAGTGTTTCAACCCTATCTTGATCAGTTTTCATGGTTTTCATCGATGATATACTGGTGTATTCTAAGATCGTGGATGACCATGATGAACATCTAAAGGTGGTGCTTCAGACTTTGCGAGAAAAATAGCTCTACGCTAAATTCAGTAAGTGTGAGTTCTGGCTTCGTGAAGTGACTTTTCTGGGGCACGTAGTGTCTATGGAGGGGGTTAGAGTCGATCTTAGAAAGATTAAGGCTGTGTTGGATTGGAAACAACCCAAGAATGTGTCCGAAATTTGTAGTTTTCTGGGTTTGGCGGGTTAGTATCAGCGATTTGTTGAGGGGTTTTCCTTGATTGCAGCTCCGCTTACTAAGCTTCTGCACAAGGGTGTTGCTTTTTTTTTGGACTGATGTGCAGTAATCGAGCTTTGAGAAGCTCAAGTTTGTTCTAACTCAGGCTACTGTTCTGATACAGCCTGAACCCGGCAAGGAGTTTGTAGTGTACAGTGATGCGTCACAGGTCAGTTTGGGATACATTCTGATGTAGGATGGTAAGGTTGTGGCTTATGCATCCCGTCAACTTAAGACATACGAGGGAAACTATTTGACACATGATCTCGAGTTGGCCGCAGTGGTCTTTGCGTTAAAAATTTGGAGACATTATTTGTATGATGAGAGGTGCATCATCTACTCCGATCACAAGAGTCTCAAATATCTCGTCACTCATAAGGAGATGAATTTTAGGCAGCATCGTTAGATTGAGCTCTTTAAGAATTATGACTGTACCATTGAGTACCATCCTAAGAACACCAATATAGTGGCTGATGCCCTAAGTCGAAGGGCGATGTTGCTTACCTTAGCTTGTTTGACGATGGGAGTCTGTTGGCTAAGTTGCAAGTTAAGCCTAATTGGATTGAGCAGATTTGAGATAAGCAATTAGGGGATGAGACTCTAGGTTTGCAGTTTCGACAGGTTGAGAGTGGCAGCACTTCTGATTTTGGACTGAATAATGATGGGGTACTCTGTTTTCATGGTCAGATTTGTGTACCAAATGATGTGGATTTAAGGTAGTTTATTTTGACGGAGACGCATAGTAGTCCTTATGCCTATGCATTCCCACAGTAGCAAGATGTACTATGACCTTCATGAGTTATACTGGTGGTTAGTTTGTAGCGTGAGGTTATGGATTTTGTGGCTCGCTGTTTGACGTGCCAGCAGGTTAAAGCTGAGCACCAATTGCCTTCGGGTTTGCTACAGTTGATTAAGATTCTGCTATGGAAATGGAAGCAAGTAACGATGGACTTCATTAGTGGGTTACCTCTAACACCCACTAAGAAGGATTCTGTTTACATCTTCGTGGATCGATTGACCAAGTCTTCTCACTTCATTCCGGTTTAGGCGAACTTTTCTCTTCAGAAGTTGGCAAAGCTGTATATCTCTGAGATAGTCAGACTGCATGGGGTTCCAGTATCGATTATTTTTTACAGAGATTCTTGTTTTACATCTCGGTTATAGAAAAAGCTGCATGAGACTCTAGGCTCGAGGTTGGACTTCAGTACTGTGTTCCATCCTTAGACTGATGGTCAATCAGAGAGAGTGATTCAGATACTGGAGGATATGCTCATGAGTTGTGCAATTGATTTCTGAGGTAGTTGGGAGGAATATCTGCCGCTAGCCGAGTTTGCCTGCAACAATAGTTTCTAATCTAGCATTTAGATGGCACCATATGAGGCCCTGTATGGCCGTAAGTTTCGTACACCTTTATGTTGGAAAGAGTTAGGTGAGCAACGTGTATTGGGTCTTAAGTTGGGATCTGAGATAGAGGATAAGGTTCGACTGATTCAGAATCATTTGAAAGCGGCGTCTGATAGGCAAAAATCATAAGCGGATATGAAGAGACGTAAGATTGAGTATTCTGTGGGGGATTATGTTATCCTTAAGGTCTCTCCATAGAAGAAGGTTCTGAGGTTTGGTCGTAAGGGCAAGCTAAGCCCTAGGTTTATTGGACCGTACTAGATTCTGAAGTGTATGGGACCAGTTGCTTATCAGTTGGAGTTACCTCCAGAGCTAGACCTTATTCATTATGTATTCCATGTTTTGATGTTAAGGCACTACTGCTCTAGTCCTACTCATATTGTCCCTACTGAGGAGATTGAGGTTAGGACATATTTGACCTTCAAGGAGGAGCCAGTTCGAATTCTAGATCGCGATGTAAAGGTTCTTCGAAAGAAGTTTATTCCACTAGTAAATGTGCTGTGGTGGAATCATAGCAGTGAGGGGGCCACATGGGAACCGGAGGACTTGATGCGTTAGCAGTATCCTTATTTATTCTGATCAGGTAAATTTTAATGTCGAAATTTCTTTTACGGGGTAGAGTTGTAACGCCCTAAATTTTATGTTTCTACTTCTACAATTAATTGACACAAATGTGTATCTGCTTCAGTGGCTAAGCGTTCTAGGTGTGTTTGAGAGGTCCTAAGTTCAAGCCTTAGCTTTGGCAAATTTTGGCATTTTTTCTGATTTAAGCCATTTGCTTACTCTGTGGGCGTATATTAATTCTTTGTAATTTCATATCAGAATAGGCTTGTGGGTTTGGTGGTTAGGTGGAGTGTTGGTGCGTTGGAGGTCTTGTGTTCTAATCCTTGTGCGAGCGAGGGAGTTTTATTTTTGCTCAGCTCTGCGATAGAGTTCCAGAAGTAGTAGAATTTTGAGTAGTAGGGGTTAGGAAGTGAACTAGTAGAGAGTTATCAAAATATTTCAAAAATATTATTTTCTCTCTTCCCAATAATTCTGATGTGGTTTCTGCATCTGTCGTTTTCTCCCTTCTTCTTCCTCCCTTTCATTTATGATTTTCTTTTTCTTTTTTGGATCGATTCTCTGTTCTTTGCTAACTTGGTGTTTTCACTTTTTCTGGTAAGTGAATCTTTAGTGTGTTGTTGGCGTTTCCATGCACGGATTGGGGTTTTATTTTTGGGTTTCGACGAAAGGGTGAATTGGTGGAGTTAATTTCAGCTTTTTTGTGGTGTAGGAGAAGGTGGTGTTCGATGAAGATCCATTTTGATAGCCTAATTCATGTCGAGGTTAGTTTGATTCATCGATAAGTCTTGAACTCTATTTTGGGATTTGCATCAATTCGAAATCGACTATTAATTGGATGTTTGAACGCTTTTTTATAGGTTTCGAAGGCTTCGAGCGTGGTTTTGACAATGAATAGATACCAGGTGTGTACCCAAAATACAAAAAAAGAGGTTTCGACAAAAGCCAAAAAATGCCACAGTCAATGCCACAAGGGCGTGTGGAAGGCCGTATGAGAGAACATGGCCATGTGATCGACGAAGGCATGGGCGTGCGCAGCACATGACCATATGATGGCTCTAGTATGGCCATGTGGGCCACACGGGCTAGGCCAAATGGGTCGTGTAGACCACATGGGCGTACGAGTCCACATGAGCAAGACACACGGACGTGTCAATTATTGGGCCAGGCCGTGTGGACCACACGGGCAAAGGCCAATCTAAGCGTGTGGCCCACACGGGCAAGCCACATTGGCGTATGAGCCCATTTAGCTAAAATGTTCCTAATGTTGTACGGATCGCCCAAGTTGACTGTGAACCTACTGTAGGGTCGGTAAGCGTTTCTTAGACCCTATATTGTGTGACTGAATATATATAATGTATGTGTTGAGCATGTTAACTTTATGCATGTTTACTGATCTGTATGTATGACTGATAACTGAATTCTAGCATGTAAGCATGTATTACTATATGTCTGCATTGAGCATGTTTAATTGCATCTGCACTGGGGTGGGATGATTAATTATTGGAGGAAGTGTACTAAAAAGCTTTCATGCCTATTATCTGGCAGCTCAACTGTAGTATTACAAATATGTGCCGCATTCGGTACGACTTGGAGTATAGTGCTGGGTGGGTGTTTTAAACCCCACATAGTGTGTAGGGATGGTCGGAGATGGTGTGTAAAGGTTGGTAGGTAGGATCTTGATTTACATATCGTATGTAAATCAGATTCGATGGGCTAAGGCCTAAATCAGAATCGAATCTATAATGGGCTTAGATCCAGACTGCATTTGGCTGATAACTGTTGTGTGATTGTATGCATGTTTTCTGTGGGGGTTACACACTGAGTTTACGTAAACTCACCCCTTTCTGTTTTATTTGTACAGGTAATCCTCAGACTTAGATGGGCGAAGGACTCAACGAAGACCACATGTTTAATGAACTGTTTTAATTTCATTTAAGGTCTTTATTTTCTATTTGTGATGTAATTTGGGACTTTTGGACTATTTGCTTTTATTTTGGGATTTTAACCGTTTTCATTGATTTTTAAACTGCAAAATTCAACGAAAACTTGGTTTAGTTAAAACAAATTTTTTATTAAACGTGAACAGTGTTCTTTAAATATCACAGTTTTAAAAACTTCCGCTACAAAATATGATTTTAAAAGAATCTAGTTAATGAGAAAATAATTTTGGAATCGACGAGAGATAAATAGAAGCTAATAAATGGAAACAGTTTTAACTTGATAAATTCGATTTAAAATTCCATTCCATGTGACATCACCAGATTCAGCCATAACGTTTAGGACGGGTTTGGGGTGTTACAATAAGAGCTGAACAGAAGTTCGAAAGAGCTGAACAAAAGCTCGGAAGAGCTAAACAGAAGCTCAAAAGAGCTGATCCACCTGAATCACACCAAACAGAAAGTATAACGTGGGAGTTTGCAACAAATGCTGAACCTCAGTTTACTTGGGTAATATGTCGATATCTCTCTCCAATACCATCTCCACTCCAAACCCCCGTAATACACCAAAATATGAATGTACTTTATCCCGCATTCAATTTCAAAACGAACATCAAATTCAATAGTATAATTCAAACAATGATTCATTACCAACAATGGAATATATATTATCATGTAATATCAATCACCTATTTATATAAAAGTAAATTTTTAACCATATGAACTTACCTGGACTAAATTGTAGTAGTTGTAGAAGTTCAGGGACTATTCTGCTATTTTTTCTATTCCAACGAGTATCTACAGGATCTTGATCTAAAATGTGGAATTCCTCATTTATTAGCATATATTTCATTTCCAAACCATTTTTCAAATAATACCCTTTTATTTGTTAAAATTAAACAATTACCCTAAATTTTTACCCTTTTTCAATTTAGTCCCTTAACTCGAAATTCATCAAATTAACCAATTTTCTCAAGTAAATATTTTATCAAAATATACTAGGCTCTCAAAAATCCCCTAATAAACATTAAATTCAATATCAAACCCTAATATTTTGACATTTTCACAATTTAATACTAAAATCAAAATTTAACAAAAATCACTTTACAAAATCATTACACAACACAATCAAAGGCTCAAATACATCGTATTCATAAAAAAAAAATTCAATATTCATCAATGGAAACTTCTAAAATTTTTAACAGAATCAAAAGCGAAGGTATGGGCAAGTTGGATCTAGTTGCAACGATCTCAAAAATATAAAAATTACAAGAAACGGGTAGGAAATTCACTCACATGCATAACAATTTGCTTGGCCGATTATCCTATCTTGAAAAACCATGAATTTCGGCTATGGCCATGTAAAATGAAGAAGAAACCTATTTCTTTTACTTAATTTTGTTTTCATTTCATTTTATTTACAATTTTGCCATCCATTTCACATTATTTTATTATTATCACTTGTTTAACCATCCAACACTATACATTAGGGACTAATTACTATATTGGTCCCTCCTCATGAATTTATTAAGCTATTTAGTCATTTAAATAAATTAATCACTAACTTTTACACCTTTTTCAGTTTAGTCCTTTTTCATTAAATAACTATTTAAATGTTAATATTTCTAAACCAAATTTTAATACGACTTTAATAACTCTATAAATATTCTAAAAATAATAATTTTGAGTTGACACAATGAAAATTTGTGGTCCTGAAACCACTATTCTGTCACCACTGAAAATCGGTCTGTTACAGAAGTTCTAGTAGACTATGTTTTGCAATTCTAGCAGTTACCCGGAAAATATGTTTTGGCAGTTTCAACTATAATATTTGTTTCTAGTTGTTTTTCGCATTATATTTGGCAACTTAACTACATATAACTCAGTGGTGCTTGACCACTAATTGGGTACTTGATTACCCTAAGTAGTGTGTTAGGTGGGACAAATATAGTGTATAGCGGTTGGGGTAAGATTATTCTATGTGATATTGCATTGGAAAGCATGCTCTGATTTTTCTGCTTTGTTATGTCTTGCCTGTGCAATATTTGACTATCTGTTATGTTTTGGATCGTGTCACACATTAGGCTTCTAGCTCACCCAATAAATTTTATCTTTTTAAGTAATCCTCAGGACTAGGATCGGGCGACGTCCAAAAACTCTTATTCGAATTCACATAAACAATTTTTTTTCTTTAAAGGTTTATTCTAATTTTAGATCATGGACTGTCTTTGGGACTGTTTACAATATAACCACTAAAACGAAAGAAATCCATGATAACTCCCTTGGAAATCAACTTGTACTCTTAAATCTTGATAGAGAATTTCTTGGAAATCGACTTCAATGGCGTTCTTTGAGTAATTTTCATGCTATTCTATGACGGTTGGTCTTCTACTATTTTATTTCATTATTTATACCTTCTTAAAGCGTTAAAAAAAACCTAAATATAGTCATTTTAGCTGTTAGCGCACATGGTTCCCAAAATCCATATGCCCTAGACACACAATTATATGGGTCACATGGCCGTGTGGAACTCTGCTACATGTGTTCAGCTTCCGGACTGCTCCAATGTTCTAATTTCCTCCCGCTTTGCACTCGTATTGCTTCCAAGTTCTCTATTAAGAATCAAAATATGAATGTAAAGAATTAGGAGTATATAATTCACAATTAACTCCACATAATTACCCAAAATATGCACTAAGAATGAGGTTAAAATGTGTTATTTTTGACACTTATCATTGAGCTCTTTCTCCTTATTCTTGCTTTATTTCATTGGCATGATTTTAGCTTCTAATTTTAGAACACAAAATTTAGCTTCCAATTACTTGAAAATAATATTTATATATTATGAAGCCCAAATTCTAATTTCACATTTTTAATGTTTACATTTTTTAATCTAGTCTTTATTTTTTGCTAAATTTGACCTATTTTTTTAAAAGAGTCAAATTAGGTAATCAAATTTTAAAAAAAAGTCAAATTACTTTTTAACGGGAATACTAACTAAAATATTCTATTCCAGATTTATATTTTATATTTTTATTCAATATTTCTATTAAAAGTAATTAAACTCTTTTAAAAATTACTGATAAAATTTAAATTAAAAAATTAAAGATTAAATTAATAAAATATAAACATTAAAAATGAAATTTTCTTTATACAAAATTAAGACATGCATAAATCATGGAACTATATATCAAATTAAGACGTCAGGTTGGTAGGTGGAAGTACATAAAACAAATTAATAATTAATAAATATAGCAAACTAAGAGGTTGGTTGATAGTTGGAAGCACATAAAACTAATTAATAATTAATAAATATAGTAATACAATCTTGTCGGAGAGTTCTACAAAATACATTCATGTTTTTATTTTTAAAATATCAATTAATAGTCAAATTATAAGTCAATAATAATAATTAATTAAAATACTAAAAAAGACAGTTAATTTTATCAAAAAGTATAAAATGTTAATAAATTATTATTAAATTCATAAAATTAAAATTGAATTATCAATTTAATTTTATCATAAATAGCACAAAATATATATATATATATATATAACTAAAAATACCATTACAACCTAAAAATAAATAAAGAAGATATTATTACATCTAATTAAATATTATAATTATTTTTAAAATATCAACTTAATAATATAATAAAAATAAAGAATATTATAGTCGGTTCAAAAAGTTCCCCAAACTCATGATTTTATATAAATTATAGATTATAGATATCCATTCTTTGGAGTAGGTGACTTATTAATTCTTTTATGGATAATGTCAAGTTAATTTCAAATGATAAACCAAAATAACATATAACTTTTATTTTATCAAAGTTGATTTCATGGATCAACTTGATACTTAATCAATCAAGAAAATTATGAAAATAATTTTTCATATTTTAATTAAGTTATACTATTATTATGATATTTTATTTTTATATATAAAAATATAAAAAGAAATTGTAGATATTAAAATTTGAACACATATCACTAACATCTATAAAATTATAAATATAAAAATAAATAAAATATTTTGTTATCATTTCAACTAAAAATTATTTTAATATTTTAATATATTTTAATTTTATTAGATAAATTGTTTCACTATATATATATATATATATATATATATATATATATATATATATATATATATTATAAAATAACGAATGATGGTGCTCTTGAACGTAGCGTGGGTCACAATACTTATATACAGCAGGCTCTTTCAATTCAAGGCATATTGGGTGTCCCAGAGTAGGATTGCCGTCTAAAACCAAACCAAAAAGCTAACAACTTTTGTTATGTCGTTACTTGAATTTATATGCTATTCTATGTTTGGTTCAATGCAGCCATTATTCAATCAGGTCCATTGCTTCATTTGTTTGGTTGATTTTCTTTATTGAATTGTTCATTCATCAATGTTAGGGCTCTGTTTGGATGCAAAATAAGTCATGGTGAGATGGAATATTGAGGGAAGATTCTTTTTTATTATATTGTTTTGATGTTCGGATATTTAAGGTGGGTTTGGATGGACGGTGAGGTGTGTTTAGTTTACTTTTTATCTCACGCTATAGTATTTAATCTCACCACCATCACTATTTTTACACTAATCGCAGGTAAACACACCACCCAGCCAAACCCACCCTTAATAATTTATTTTTACACTTATCACTATTTTTACACTAACCGTGGCGTAATGTTTGGTCATTGGGATGAAAGTCTTCTTCTTGTCATGACATCGACTACTCGTCGGGACGAAGAGTCTTCCCTCGTTGCGACATCAGTTGAAATGAAAAATATATTTCCACACTAATTGTAACACCCCTAACTCATATCTGTCGCAGGATTAGGGTCACGAGGCATTATCGAACAAAAACACATTTCCGAACAACCACACATTTATACAAGTCATATATATATAAAGCATAAGTTCAATTAAAATAATAAGCATGATTTTATTAATCATAATATAATGTACAAATACTATTAAAAACATTTCAATAATATCCGAAGACTTAGTAAAATCAAACAATTTATATCTTATTTTATTACAAGCACATTTTAAAACAATTTAAACAATTCACATAGTACTTTGTCCATTAGCATATACATATAATATTATCAACTTTACCAAATAGTTATATATATAATAGTCATATATTAAAATATAAGTCAATATTAAACCTCAACCAAAACACATCGAACAACCATGCTTATTCACTTAAACCACATTCATATATTCAACATCATATTTATATACTTACATATATCAAACCGATACATCATATACTTAGATACATAAGTGCAAAAGCCAAATCATCAATCAACATTTTCATTACCTAAATTCACATCTCACCGAACATACTTCTCAACCAAATTAAACTACTATTTTTACAAGTCATAACCGAATCATTTTAACTCTAAAATATATCTTCCATATTTCATCATCAAACAACAAAAATCACAAGCTCTCAACAATAGCATAACTCAAAATATTCATCAAAATCAAAAGTTCAAGCATGGGTTTTGTAGTACTCGAAGCAACGATCTCAAAAACGTAAAAACTATCAAAACCCGAGCTAGAACTTACCTTGAATCAAGTTGAGAAAGATGGCCGAACCTAGCTTCTCTTATTTCTTTTCTTTTTTTTTTCTTATTTCAGTGGATGAACATAAAAATATGATAGCTTATTTTAATCTTATGTTTCATTATAAACATTTTATTACATAATTTACCTTTTTAACCTTGTTTAATATTATTCATACTTCACCTTCCTATGGCCGAATATGTCCATGCAAACATCTAAGGGTATAATTGCATTATAAACACCCCACATACAAAGACAACCACTATTTGGCCCTTTTACTACTAACCTTCAAATTTTTATTTTACGCAATTAAGTCCTTTTATTTAATCGGACACCTAAACAATAAAACTAAATTACAAAAATTTCACAGATATAAATTTACACTAAATAAACACAGAAAATAATTTTAAAATATTTTTCTGACTCAGATTCATGGTCCCGAAACCACCGTTCCGGTTAGGGTCTAAATCAGGCTGTTACACATAAAGGCACTAGGTAGTGATGGTTTCCATGCATTATTCTTCCAAAATCAGTGGGATCCAGTTGGCAGATCTGTTTGTGATTGGGTTAAAAGGGTTTTTGATGAGGAAATCATTGATACATTTTTGAATAACATTAATTGTCCTTTTTCCAAATATTCAAACCCCTGAAATTTTTTCTTAGTTTAGGCCTATCAGTTAGTACTTTTTCCTTTACAAGTTGGTTATAAAGGTCCTTACTAACCACTTTAAAGTTATTTTTCCAAAGATCATTACACAGGAATAGGTTGGATTTATAGTGGGGTAGAACATTATTGACAATATTATTATTGCTTAAGAAGTTATTCATTATATTAGGAGTAAACAGAATATTAGAAAATGGATGACAGTTAAGATTAATTTGGAGAAGGCCTATGATCGTGTTAGTTTGGAATTTAATGATGCTTCTCTCCGAGCTGTTGGTATTCCCTATTTTCTTAAAAATGTGATTGTATGTACTATCCCCAATTCTACCTTGCAGATTTTGTGAAATAGTATCCCTTCTCAGAAATTTAAATAGGCTATGGGTATTCACCAAGGGTGTTTGTTATCTCTGTATCTCTTTGTTTTGTGTATGGAGTGGCTTGGTCACAACATACAATTAGCTATTTAGACTAGGAGGTGGCACCCTATTTGTTTGAGTTGCTTAGGCCCATATCTCTCATCTTTTCTTTGCGGATGATCTCGTCATTTTTGGGCGAGAAGATATGCGTCAAGCCAGATTGGGTAAAGAGATTTTAGATAGTTTCTGTGATTTTTCTGGTCATCGGGTGAATGGGCAGAAATATAATATTTTTCTCTAAAGGAGTCAATAAAGAGTTAGGAAGTCACCTTAGTGAGATTTTAGGTTTCTGAATAGTGTAAAAGTCTGGCTCTTATTTCAGAGTTTTTCTCCTCTATGAGAAAATGACTAATAGTACTTTAAGATTCGTGGTTGATCGAGCTCGTAATAAGTTGCAAAGTTTGGAGGTAAGAAAACTGTCTTTAGTTGGTAGGGCCACTTTAGTTTAACTTATCCTGCTAACGATCCCTAATTATCTCATGCAATCATTGATGATCCCTAAAGGTGTCTGTGAGGAAATTGAATAGTTGGTCCATCAATTCATTTGGGGTTCGTCTAGTGTGGAAAAGAGAATAGCTCTGGATAGTTGGGAGGCTATTTGTCAACCAAGATTCAAAGAGGACTGGGTATTAGGCGTTTGCAAGATCAAAATACCTCCTTTTTAATGAAGTTGGGTTTCAATGTTGTTACTAATTCTAATGCTTTATGGGCCCAGGTACTAAGGTCGAAATATGGGGTTCTAGATGGATTGCCAGAATCCTTAGCATGGAGTCAAAGTTCTTTTCTTTAGAGGAGTCTTTCCAAAGTTTGGCCTCTCCTTAGAGAAAATCTATTATGGTCAGTTGGGAATGAAAGCTTGATCAATTGTTGGTGAGATATGTGGATTCTGAATTTCACCTTTGGTTAATCATATATCATCCCATGCCATTATAGATAGGGATTATGTTCTTAGCAGAATAGTTACGGAGGAAGGTGCGTAACACCTCAAACCCGGCCTAGACATTTGGTCAAATTCGAGAGTGTTATGAAGAAGGGCTTTGAAACCAATGATACTTCGATAAAACATCCAAATTAAAAATATATTCATTTATATATATTTATTACTGAAACCGTTACATGTTATCCTTTAAGGTTAACCAAATCATTTCACAGTGGAAGTTTGAAAAATCGATTAAATCAAAACCATGCTCGTATTTTCAAAATTAACATTTGTTTGTGTCAAATCAGTATTTTTGTCGAGTTGTCATATTTTAGAAATCACAATGCAACCAAACCAAAAATTTAAACCAAACAGTCTAAAAAGTCCAAAGAGTCCAGAAACTACAAAACTCTCATGAAAGCCAGAAATTTCAGTAAAAACCATTAAATAATAATAATGAAAAACAATTTTTCATCCAGTGGTCACCGCTGAGCCTCCGTCGCATAGAACCTACCTATGTTTGTGGATTACCTGAACAAAACAGACAAATAGATGTGACTTTACAAAAACTCAATGTGTAACCAACAGAAACAATCATGCAACATACACAATATTTCTTATGCAGTTAGATACAGATTTGGACCTAAGTCCGTAACAGATAAGATATCAAAATCAGATGACAGATGACAGATCAGACATACAGAATCCTACCCTCATCCTCTACACACCATCTCTATCTATATTATCATACCATGTGGGGTTAAAAATGTCCACCCATCCCTACACCCTATATAGTGTTAATGAGACACAAAACATATAATACGCGGTTAAGCTGCCAGAATATAGGCGAAAGGACGTCGTATAGATCACTTCCTCAACATATGCAAATCCCACCCCAAACACAGATACAAAATTCAGAATTAATAGAGTAAACATGCCTAAGATGCTCGTATACAGATAACATGCACATGTATATACTCAAACAGAACAATCATACATACATATAAGTTTCCTACTCAAATTAGAATATCAGAATATTAGATCACATGAATTAGGGTTTGGGTAGCCCTTACTGCCCCTATGGTATGCCACAGTCGAACGGAATGACCCGTGCGACCCAAGGGAAATTTTCAGAAAACACGCCCAGATTAGCCTTGCCCTTGTGGCCTATACAGCCTGGCCCAAAACCCACAAGCCCAATCTAGGCTAGCCCGTGTGGCCCACACAGCCACGGTCACACAGTTACACGGCCATGTCTTATGCACGACCACGCCTTCATTATTCACACGGCTGTGCCTTACACATGGCCAACCAAACGGCCGAGCATACGCTTGTGTGGCATCGACAGTGCCCTTTTTTAGCTTTCGTTGAACCTCAATTTTTCATGTTTAAGGTACACACCTGGTACGATTTTAATGCTACTACAATCCTGAGCCCAGCAAAACCTAAAGACAGCACCCCAACACCCTATTAACAACCAAATTACGAATTCAACAAAACTAAACTGAGCAATGCTCATAAACTTACCATCGCAAAAACAACCACACGTAAAAATTAATCTGTTAGAACGAAAGTCACAGCTTCACCACCTACTCCTACACATTTGAAAAAATTAGATTCCCTATAATCATCGTTAGCCATTAAGACGAGAATGAGTCAAAAAACTTACCGAGACTGCACGAAAGATAGAAAATGTGAACCAATTTGAAAGAAAACGAAAGAAAAACAAAAACAAAAAGTAAAGGAAGAAAAAAAAGAAGAAACAACAGAACCAAAGAGGAAAGGCAGAAACTGACGTCAGGTATTTGAAGGAGAGAGAAAAATTCAAAATTAAAGGATAAAATTGAATTAATCCCTCAATCCCCTAATTTTAGGCACAAACTCCTACTAACCCACTCTCTCATCCACTAACCCAGACTTCTAAACCCACCCAAACTTTCCAAGACAACTTAGACAAAAATTATCACCCTCGTTCACATAGGGATTCAAACACAAGACCTCCAGCAAGCTAACTTCTTATCATTTAAACCAGCAAGCTCATTCTAATATGAGTTTTCAAACAATATTATATAAGCCCACTCAACAAGGATAAGGCTTGGATAGAAAATAACAAAATTTTCCAGAACTAGAACTTGAACACTTGATAAACCATAATTTATACATATTTCTATCCCATGCCTAGCACATTTTATGGATATTTTTACTTAAAATTGGTGAATTCGATGCTCCTAATGCCTTAATTCCATGTTTTATACTTAGGTGAGCATAGGAGAGTGAAAGGAACAAGAAACGGGCTAAAACAGAGAAAATGGCCAACGTAAGAAATCAACACGGCCTGGACTTCCTCACACGGGCAGACCCCACGGCCGTGTCCCTTTGCCAAGGTCAAAGCACGATTTACATGGGTAGATCACATGCCCGTGCCCATTTAACAGCCTTGACCACGGCCTTAACCAATCATACACGGGCGTGTCCCTGCCGAGCCCAAGGTTAGTCCAATTCAGAAAAGGCCAATTTTGAGGGCTCTTAGGCATTCCAAAGCCTATTTAAACACCTGAGGAGGCACTTAGACAGGGGACACACAGGAGGGAGTAAGGAATTGCTAAAGGAAAGCCGAATGATCTATCTCAGAAGCCGGATTCACCATCAAGACTGAAGATCTCCCTTCAAATTCCCTCAGGAGTTTTGGGTTTTCTTATGTTTTGTTATTTTTCTTTTGAGATGTTTTCTTTCATTAGTATGAACTAAAACCCCTAAATACCAAAGGGGAATGAAACCTAAGATGGATCTTGTTATTATTATCTGAATTGTATGATAAATATTTAACTTGTTCTTAATTATGTGTTCTCAATTCTTGTTTTGATATTCTAGATATTGATTCAAGTTAAGCTTTTATTCAGAGGAGGAATAAACCCTGTCTAAGAGTAAATTTGTCATAATTAAGCGGAGTTATTGCGTGCCTAGAGATAGGGTGACAAGATTTTACCGGATTAGGGTGAAATCTAATAAGGGGATCTATAGATCGAGTTAATGCAACTCTAAGGCGTTAATTAGAAAGAGATTTCAATTATTCAATCTAGGGTTAGACATTTTTAGTCTCGAGAGAGATAATAATATAACTTAGGGATCTCTACGGAACAAGTTGAATGAATAAATCGTCCGATTTAGAGTCAAATAACAAGTGAAGTCTAGGTGGATTTTTCCTTAGGTATTGCTTTAATCAATCAAGTTTTTCCAAAAAGTATTTCCCCAAGTTTCTTTTCTGTGATTACTTAGTTTAATTAATTAGTTAGATAAACAAAACCCTTTTATGTTTTAGGCTAGATAATAAAAAGAAAGTTGATACTAGTACCTTTAGTTCCTTTGGGTTCGATAATCCAGTCTTGCTAAAGCTATACTACTGTTCGATAGGTATACTTGCCTTCATCGTGATAATAGTTAGTTTCAAGAATGATTCATTATAAATACACACTCAGAACACTTATCTACTGAAGCAGATACACATTTGTGTCAGATTTCACAAAAACAGAAATAAACTATTTAGGGCGTTACAAGGTCGTTGGAACTATTTTGATTATTGGTGTTAGAGGATGTGATTAGAGGCATAATAGGGATTCCTCCCCCTCATCCAGAAGTTGGATCTGATAGGATCATTTGGGTTGGTTCATCAATTGGATCCTTTTCCATTGAATGTGCTTAGTGAAAAATTTGAGAAAGGACTTAGAATTCGAAGAATGTGATATGGGAGCTTCCATGGAAGTTTCAAGGGCCTTAGAAGGTTAGGTAGTTTATATGAAAAGTTCTTAAACAACGCCTACTCAGTAATATAGAGCATACGAGGCGAGGGATTGAGAAGGATGGTCTATGTGGTCATGTTTCCAAAGATATTTTACATGTTATTTGTTATTGCCTTGTAGCAAAGGTAATATGGAATTGGATAATCCCAGTTGTGAAGTTTAATATTTTTTTCTTTGAAGGGTTATATGAATAGCTAGCTTCCAATTTATAGAACAACTGATGATGTAATTGGAAGGGGTGGATTGGCAAATTTTTTTTTTGGAATGGTTACCAGGCATATTTGGAAGAACCACAATTTATTTGTTTTCTAGGGAATAACTTTTGGCACTGAAGATTTGGTCAAAATCTCTTACTGTTAGGCTAAACAATACACCTTACAACATAAAATACATGTGTCTAAATCAAAAGTTTCATCTACAATTCCAATCTTATTCGGGAATTAGATTCAATTGAACTGTAATGGTGCATTTAAAAAGAGTTCCGGTATTGCCAAGATTTGAGGTGTACTGCGTGACTGGAATGGGAGTTGGATTCTTGGTTATAATCGGTTTATAGGAACATGCCCTATTTTGGATGTTGAATTATGGAGTATTTGTTAGACAAAACACGTTAGCAAACAAAATAAATTAATTATAAATAAACAAATATGAATCTAAAGTATAAATAGAATGATTTATAATTAATTTATCAAATACGAAAACAAATAAAAACCATGATAAACAGTTGAAATAAAAGGATAATCGAGATTTTACGAAATGCTGAGGCCTCGTGAAACACAGTTTCCTTAAGACAGATTCAGCCGCTCCAACAGTACTTTGAGTAATGTTGGTCGAAAGTCTCCCAAGATATAACAACAGCAGTGATCAAAGTAGTAGCACCTCTACCACGATCAATAGAATGAACAATGCCTTTTTCTATCACCGAAATATTTAGGAAACACAAAAGATGGAAAAGGAGATTTTTGAGAACAACAGAATTTTGGCAAGAGAAACTTTTAAAGAGTATGAGAGTGTGTAAAAAACCATTTAGAACCATGCCTTTTTTAGGCATGGAGAGTGTTGGAATTTTGGAAAAAAATCCTTAAAATCTGTCGTTAAATCAAAATTAAACAGATTTGTCTGCTAAGGAAAAATAGATTCATATATTAGGCTAAAATACCCATGCTTAATTGGGCCCGACCGGTTCAAACATTTACATTTAGCGTTGCCCACGTCATGCACCCAACCCTGTCAGGTTTGGACCTGCACCACCCTGCGCGCGAGGCAAGGACTACAAGGTTAGCCATTCAATTACCCTTTAAGAGAGTTCACATATATAAACACATCCCACACTTGGTATTTAACCACTGTGGGATCTAAGCCTTTTATTTTTCCTCAACAATATTTCCAAGTAGCTTACTTTGAGCATTAATTTCTCATTCATCACTCAACCATTTTGAGCATATGATATACTGTTGTAAAGGTCTAATGGAGTAGAATATAAAACTATAAAATTATGATTTAACTATCCACCTTTACCTATTGAGAATATGCCTCAAAGTTACCATAAAATGCAATTTTTCAAACAGTATCCTAGAAGGTTTGACGATTGCACTTGACAGAGGCTTTGATAGTATGATTATTTTATCAGACATCCTGGAAGCGATTCAAGCTATACAAGGTAGTTTTGCAAAGGTTTCTAGTTCTACTTTGGTTAAGAGAATTCAACATTTGGCTAGAATTGCGTATTGGTCGATTCATCACATTTCTAGAGAAGATAACAAAAAAACCGATAGTCTAGTAAAAATGACTGTTAGTAACGAAGGAGGGCCCATGGGGGTTTGGGCATATCTTTAAGTAATTTCTTGCAATTTTTTATTAAAAAATACATGCTAGTAAAATAAAGACCAAGTCAAATGAATGATAAATCATGCAACTATAGCAAATTAAAAAGTCAAGGTTGGTACGTGGAAGTACATAAAACAAATTAATAATTAATAAATATAGTAATACAATCCTGTCGGAGAGTTCTACAAAATACATTCATGTTTTTATTTTTACAAATATCAATTAATAGTCAAATTATAAGTCAATAATAATAATTAATTAAAATACTCAAAAGACAGTTAACTTTATCAAAAAGTAAAAACGCTAGTAAATTATTATTAAATTCATAAAATTAAAATTGAATTATCAATTTAATTTTATCATAATAGCACAAATATATAAATATATATATAAAATATATAACTAAAAATACCATTACAACCTAAAAATAAATAAAGAAGATATTACTTCTTCTAATTAAATGTTAAAATTATTTTAAAATATCAACTTAATAATATAATATAAAATAAATAATATTATCATCGGTTCAAAAATTTCTCCAAACTCATGATTTTATATAAATTATAGATTATAGATATCCATTCTTTGGATTAAGTGACTTATCAATTCTTTCGTGGATAACGTCAAAGTTAATTTCAAATGATAAATTAAAATAACATAACTTTTATTTTATCAAAGTTGATTTCACAAATAAAGTTGATTTCACGAATCAACTTGATACTTAATCAATCAAGAAAATTATGAAAATAATTTTTCATATTTTAATTAAGTTATACTATTATTATGATATTTTATTTTTTAAAAATATAAAAGAAATTATAGATAGTAACATTTGAACACATATCACTAAAATCTATAAAATTATAAATATAAAAATAAATAAAATATTTTGTTATCATTTCAACTAAAAATTATTTTTATATTTTTATATATTTTAATTTTATTATATAAATTTTTTCACTATATATATTATAAAATAACGAATGATGGTGCCCTCGAACGTAGTGTAGGCCGCAATACTTGTATTGGGTGTCCCAGAGTAGGATTATTGTCTAAAACCAAACCAAAAAGCCAACAACTTTTGTTATGTCGTTACTTGAATTTATATGCCATTCTATGTTTGGTTCAATGCAGCCATTATTCAATGGGGTCCACTGTTTCATTTGTTTGGTTGATTTTCTTTGTTGAATTGTTCATTCATCTTTCATTAGATAATTAAGCTATCAAGTCAATACAATTCAATGATTATCAAGTTTTGTGTCTTTCACATTTAGTCCTTTTTTTATTCAATTAACTAATTAAACATTAAAATTTCTTCACCAAAATTTAATACAACTTTAATGTAACTCCATAAACATTAATTAAATAGTAAAACATAAACTCACATATCAGAACTGTAGTCTTGAAACTATTATTTTCGACACCACTAAAAAATAGGATATTACAGATTGAGTTAATTTTACGAGTCAACTTGATACCAAATCAACCAAGGAAAATTATTAAAATAATCTTTCATATTTTAAATAAATTATATTATTATAATGATATTTTAATCTTTTAAATATATATAAATATATGATTTCTACATGCAGTGAAAATAGTAGACAAAGAAAGAAGCTAACAACATTTGTTTTGTGGTTACTTGAATTTATATACTATTCTATGTTTGGTTCAATACATGCAACCATTTTTTAATGGGGTCTACTATTTAATTCGTTTGGTTCATTTTCTTTGTTGAATTGTCCACTCATCATTCTACGACTATTTCTTGACCCATTCAGCCACCCACCCTTTGAACCGCCTATTCAGACCATTTGCTAATAGCATTTTTCATTTCAGTTCCAAAATGATTCTTCTTCTTTGGTATAATCTTTTTAAAAATTATAAGCAACTTCTCTTCTAATAAGGAAATAAAACATATTTCCTTTTTTTCCTCCAATTAAATCTTTTACCATCATGGAGTTATCATCAAGCTTTTCTTCCACTGTTGAGACTTTTAAATCCATATAGGAGACTTTAGAGTCTAATTTCTTGAGAGCTCTATTTTGTGCTATAACATTTTCAGTTTGCTAGTTTAGGACAGTTTCAGCAGTACTAATTTTTGTGGTTTTTTCTTATCCATCAGTTTGATGTTTGGAAGGAATTTTGGGGGTATGCGTATACCCCTGTTGGGTAAATTCTTGCAAATGTAGGAATTCTTGTTTGTATGATGTATCTATAGATTGATACATACCTACGAAGTTTGTAACACCCCGTACCCGAGACCATTGACGGAGTCGAACACGAGGTGCTAACAGACTTAATTCATTTATTTGCACAGTACATTTTAAAATTTCCAAACAAGCTGGCTAACTGTGTCACTGTCACCTTAAAAATCATATCTCGAGTTCCAAAACTCGAAAACAGGTTCCGTAAATTTTTCCTAAAACTAGACTCATATTTCCATCTACAAATTTTTTTCTAAAATTTTTGGTCGAGCCAATTAGTACAGTTTATTAGTTAAATTCTCCCCTGTTTCAGGGTTCGACTACTCTGACCTTCATGCATTATGACTTAGATATCTCCCTGTACAGGGCTTCAATACTTATACCGTTTGTTTCTAAAGAAACTAGACTCGAAAAGGAATCTGTACATATAGGGAATGACTTCTAATTGTCTCTGGTTAATTTATAGTGAATTTCCAAAGTAGGAACAGGGGATCCAGAAATCGCTCTGGCCCTGTTTTACGAAAACTTAAACATCTCATAAAATACGGCTCATATGATCGTTTCGTTACTGTCATATGAAAATAGATTCATCAAGGTTCGATTACATAATTTATTCACTATTTAATTCCATTCCTACTATTTTTAGTGATTTTTCAAATCCACATCACTGCTGCTGACAGAATCTATTTTTAAGGTAAACTTTACCTATTTCATGGTTTTCCATGGATCAACTAGAATTTTGTCATACATAGCACCAAAATGATCATGATTAACCATTCCAATGGCTAATCGTTACCAACATGTCCATACCACTCAATGAACAACATACAAAATGATTATAACGCTATGCTCAAAATATATATAAGCCATTTTCGCATGGCTATCCAAATATATACATTACTGAAGGTACTTGACTAACAACAAAGGGCAGTCCTATACATGCCATTATCAACGTTTAACTAAAAAAGTACCAAAGGGCTTAGATAGTGTGGACGACTTCGACTTCGACAATCCCGAGTCCAATAGCTGTCGAACCAAAATCTATAAAACAGAGAATCAAAGAAACGGAATAAGCATTTAATGCTTAGTAAGTTTTTGAATAATGAAATTAGTTTCGGCTAAGGTATAACATTCATATGGCTAAATGAATAACTTCATATAGGCACCTTCTCATAATTATACTTACTTCACGCTTCAATCAATATATTCATACACAAGGTATCAAACCTAACTAAAGGCCAAAAATTCGTTAATCAATTGAACGAATACTATTTAAAACGAATCGAATTTCCGATGCATATACGAAACATACCTTATCGTTTGGATTTTATGAGCGTATTAATTGAAATTATTACAGCAAGATCGCTCACTTCCAAACCCAAGTATCTTCGGGATTTAACCGGATATAACAACTCGCACAAATGCCTTCGGGTCTTAGCCCGGATATAGCAACTCGCACAAATGCCTTCGGGTCTTAGCCCGGATATAATCGCTAGCATAAATGCCTTCGAGACATAGCCCGGATATAGCAACTCGCACGAATGCCTTCGGATCTTAGTCCGGTTATCATCCGAATAATCATGCACATATGTCCACAAATCATAACACATTTTTATTTCGTTTTCATTACTAGAACTCGACACAAGGCACTTATCTACCATTACCATTTTCGCTCAATAGCCACATACAAAGAGCATGGTTTTGATTCGCTATATAACATGATCTAATCGAATCATAATCTAAGTTCCATTACTCGAAAACTTACCTCGGATGCTGTCGAACGATTTCAACGGCTATTCGATCACGTTTTCCTTTCCTTTATCGGATTTAGTTTCCCTTTGCTCTTGAGCTTAATATTAACAAATAAATTGATTTAATCATTTTGAACATCAAAGAGGAATTCAAGGTACTTAGCCCATATATATTAGGCATTAGAGTCATATATGTATGAAATCATGAATCAAATTCAACATATTAGCCAATATTCTCCTTTAGCCGATTTTCTAAGTCAAGATTAAGCCACCAATATGCTTACCTATAGCCGAATACATGCAACACCAATCTATGTATTCATTCATGTGGTCGAGTATACATATTCCAATGTGAAATCATTTCCATTTCGTTTAACACTTAACATTTACCACATATCAATTAACCCATTTCTTTACTCATGTGGCCGATTATACTCGGTCATGCATACACATGATTAAGTTATTTAACACCTAACTCACATAGTCATAGTGTACAAAATCTTAAGGTCCACATATGAATACCCCCAAGTTCCCATGACTTAACCCCTAACCACATTTTTGCCGAGAATTCCTTGAATTTCTAATAGCATACACACATATAATCAATTTGGAGACTCTATTAACCCAACATACATCCGGCAATAGTCTATAGCTCTCTCGGCCACTCATTTCACAACTTAACAAAGCTTCAATTCGAAATCATTAGTGAGCATCAATTAACTTAAGCTACCTTTAAACTTTTACTTATCACCTCATGCCAAACCATCAAAATGAACTAATTATAATTACATAGGTACTACCAAAGCCGAAACCTATGCATACTATTATTCCTTATGCCCAAACCAAAGACCACATTCGGCACTTTCATCCACCATTCTACCAAGCATGTAATATTTAGACACAACCAAACTCACATTCGGCCCTAGTTCATAACAAGGTAGCCGATTCTTTCCCCTAGTATCTAATGCTCACCTATGATTCTTTTTATAGTTCAAACATTCATCTATCATCATTCACCTAACTTTAACATGAAACAACAAAACTCACCATTATTAACTACCATAGTTGAAAACCTTACTCATTCCAAAATCAAAATTTCAACATGGGTTACAAAAATAACTTGATATCTCACTCAAGATCAACTAAAATTTCAAGAACTAATATGAACACCTTACCTTAATATTAACCTAAGACGACCGAATGCTTTCCTCCCTTCTTCCTCCTTTCATTTCGGCCAAGAAGAACCAAAGAATACAACTTGTTTTCATCACCGAATGCTCTTGTTCTTTTCTTTCTTTAGAATCGGCTAGGAAGAAACATGGATGAAGACTTTGTTTCTTTCACCCATTTTCTTCCTTTAATTATCATTTCTTTATTTTATTACATCCTCCATACTAATATGGCATCTAGCTAATTAAAGTTAATAGAAAATTCACATTTGATTATATAATTTGTAGCATGGCCGGCCACTACCTATAGTTTGGCTAATTTGACATGCAAGTACAAGCACTTTCCCACATATATTAATAGGCCAATTTAGCACTTGCCTAGCACATTTCTAAATTGTCTCACATAAGTCCCTACTAATAAATTTCACATACACTGACCAAATTAAAGTATGAAACTTTCACACATGCATTTACTCACATCATAAACACAGAATATAACTTTTAATTATTTATAAGACTCGGTTTCGTGGTCCCGAAACCACTTTCCGACTAGGGTCAAGTTAGGGCTGTCACAACTCTCCCCCACTTAAGAAATTTTCGTCCCCGAAAATCTTAAGGTAAATAGGTTTGGGTATCGTTCTTTCATAGAGTTCTCGATTTCCCAAGTAGCTTCTTCGATTCCGTGTTTGAGCCATAACACCTTTACTAACGGAACCCTTTTGTTTCGCAACTCTTTCACTTCACGAGCTAGGATACGAATCGGTTCTTCTTCATAACTCAAGTCGATTGAATTTCAACCTCGATGGACTAATTATGTGAAGGATCGATCAGAATGTCGAAGCATCGAAACATGAAAACGCTAGAATCCTTTCAAGTTCGGGGTAAAAGCAACCTATATGCAATCGACCAACTCGCTCGAGATTTCATACGGCTCAATGAATCTCGGACTCGGTTTGCCCTTACGGCCAAATTTGAGTATCTTTTTTCCAAGGTGAAACCTTAAGAAACACTTTGTCTCCCACCTGATACTCAATATCTCTTCGTTTTAAATCCGTGTATGACTTCTAACGATCGGATGCTGCCTTCAGACTTTCACGAATTATTTTTACTTTCTGCTCAGCATTTTTAATCAAATCAACTCCGAAAATCTTACTTTTACAGAGCTCCATCCAAAACAATGGTGTGCGGCATTTACGACCGTACAAAGCCTCGTAAGGTGCCATCTTAATACTTGATTGAAAACTATTGTTGTAAGCGAATTCAATCAAAGGTAAATACCGTTCCCATGAACCACTAAACTCAAGGATGCAACATCTCAACATATCCTCGAGTATCCGAATTATCCGCCGGATTGACCATCGGTTTGGGGATGAAAAGTGCTAAAATACACTTGGTACCCAAAGCTTCTTACAATTTCTTCCAAAATCGCGAAGTGAATCTCGGATCTCTATCCGACACAATAGAAATAGGTACCCCATGTAATCTCACAACCGAGAAACATACAATTCAGCTAGTTTATCCAATGAAAAATCCGACGACGGGATAAAGTGAGTCGACTTAGTCACCTATCAACAACAACCCAAATCGCATCTTTCTTACTTGCCGACATCGTAACCCGGATACAAAATCTATCGTGACTCGATCCCATTTCCATTCAGGTATCATGATCGGCTGGAGTAAACCCGTAGGCACTTGATGTTCCGCCTTCACTTGATGACATATTAAACACTTTAAAACAAAATCGAAAATGTCTCGTTTCATACCATGCCACCAAAACTGACGTCTCAAGTCGTTGTACATTTTCGTACTCCCCGGGTGAATTGACATTCGGCTACAACGAGCTTCGTTCAGAATCATCGAAATAAGTTCTGAATTTCTTGGAACACATAAATGACTTCTGATCCTCAAACAATCGTCATCGTCAATTTGAAACTCTGATTCCATGTTCGAAACACATTCAGCCCGTTTTGCAACCAATTCATCATCGACTTTCTGAGCTTTACGAATTTGATGAATCAACAATGGTTTGGCCTTTAATTACGCTACTAACACATTGTCGGATAGAATGAGATAAGTGTACATTCATCGTCGTAAAGCAAATAGTGATTTACGACTTAAAGCATCCGCAACCACATTAGCCTTTCCTACCGATAGTCAATGACAAGCTCATAATCTTTTAACAACTCGAGCCAACGTCCTTGTCACAGATTCAAGTCTCTTTGAGTCATCAAATATTTGAGACTTTTTGTGATCCGAATATACATGGAACTTCTCACCAAATAAGTAATGTCGCCATATTTTCAAAGCGAATACGATGGCAGCTAGTTCGAGATCATGGGTCGGATAATTTTTCTCATGTGGCTTCAATTGTCTCGACGCATAAGCTACAACTCGACCCTCTTGCATCAATACGCAACCCAACCCAAGTAGGGATGCATCACTATAAATGACAAACTCTTTGCCTGATTCGGGCTGCACTAGCACTGGAGCTATCATCGAGAAACCCTTTACAAAGCGTCTGTAGTAACCGGCAATTCCCAAAAAGTCGAACTTCAAAGAATATTTCTGAGGCTTCTAGTTAAGTATGGCTGAAATTTTGCTCGGATCAACTCAATACCCGGCGCAGATACCACATGTCCCAAGAAGTCGACTCTCTTAACCGTAACTCACACTTCATGAACTTAGCATACAACTGCTTATCCCGTAAAATTTGCAACACTAATCCTAGGTGTTCAGCATGATCGGTTTCATTTCTCGAATAGACCAAAATATCATCGATAAACACAACTACAAACCGGTCCAAATACTGTCTGAAGACCCGATTCATCAAATCCATAAATACCGCAGGGCCATTAGTGAGTCCAAACGGCATCACTAAGACTCGTTCTGAAAGTAGTTTTGGGTATATCCGAATCTCGAATTCGCAACTGATAATAACCCGATCTCAAATCTATCTTTGAAAACACCGAGGCTCCCTTTAGTTGATCAAACAAATCATCAATACGCGGTAAACGGATATTTATTCTTTATTGTCACTTTATTCAGCTGACGATAGTCGATGCACAACCTCACAGTTCCGTCCTTCTTTTTCACAAACAATACTGGTGCACCCCAAGGTGGAATTTTTACAGAATAATCAAAAAGGTAAAGAAATTTACCATTATCTTCTCTTAAAGGGCCAATAGAAGGATATCCATTTATGTATCTTTTGTAAAACTCGGATTGAGAGGATTTCTTTTTACCAGGTTTAGATCCGTTATGATCCATGCTATCTTTCCAGGCATTTAAGCGATCATCTGCACATAACTTACACATACAGTTAAGAGCCCATGGACAATATCCTGTTTCGGGATCTCTGAACATATGGTGTGGTTTTCCACCAGCAGTAAAGCTCTCAATAAGCTTTCTTTTTGGGTCTAGTTCACAAAGTCCATAGTAGCAGTCTGGATTACCTAGTGTATGTTATTCTTTGGGGTCTAGTACCGGTTGCATCATTAACATTGTGGGAAACACAGAAGGTATTACTGGGTTCTGCAAGTGACTATGATCGAACTTAATTTCTGTAGTTCCATCCTTTCAGGAAGTGGTCTGGCTCTTCGTGGATTGTATTGGCTTATCATGCTCATGAAGCTTCTTATAATTTTGTAATCCACCTTTCAGGCAATAATTTTATCAGTTCTACCTTTGGGATTTGTTTTGGAACATGACTACATTGGCGTTGGACCTGTGTATTGGTCGAAATAAGGAGAGAGTCAATGGTACCATGCTTTGAGAGATTAAAAGCATGATCTTGAACCCTATATACAATCTGGTAGTGTAAAGTTGCTATAATTGTTGAAGCAACTAGAGGAGCGCCAACAATCTGGATATGAACTTTCAAAGCTGTTGTCAGATTTGGGCCATGTAAAGACAAGGTGAAGTTAGGGAAAAGTGTGACTATTACCAACCTAGAATTTAGAGTGGCTTTTATTGTCACAATACAAGCATCTTGGTACTTAAGATATCTGGAACCCAACAAGGCAATTCTAGCAACCACTGGTTTACCTTCTGTTCCATGATAATTCAGGGCTAAATGTATAGCACCAAAGTGGATGTGAGTGTATCCTGTATCAGACCATTCTTTTGTGAATTTTGGAGGGATCTATAAATTGACAAACTTTTCAGTTGTGCCACCCGTGATTAGATGATTGTCAAATTTAGAGGCTTGGACATATTCTCGAACTTGTTTTTGAGAATATTGGATTAAGGATTTGATACTTTTTACAGGACAAAAGGTGGGTTTTTTATAAGTGCTATAAAGGTTTACAGTGGGAAGTTCAGTAAGCTGAAATTTTTCTTCTTCTCTTAAATAAGTAGCTTCATACAGGTAGGAAATTTTCTTAGCAGAATGAAATTTTAGTGGAAAAATAGGCATGGAGATAGGAACTTTAGAAAGAGATGGACAAACAAAGTGATTTCTGCCATTTTTGGTGAAACTTCTTTTCTGAGAATAAGTTTGGACTAAGAAAGAATCATGAATTTATTAACATGTCTCTGATACCAAATTAGGTTGACGGAAGAAGCGAGTTAAGAATCAATGTTAAATAGCAAGTATGCTATGCCAAAACACAGGTCTTCTCCACTGCCATTCAACAGGCACTGCCTTTTAGCTATAAAACCTTAATTTAAAACATCTTCGTGAATCAAAACAAGCTAGTATCTTGGATCTAAGTCCGACTTCTGATGTGCAGGAGCCAATAAATGGCAAGCACAGAGCATAATTTCAAAACTTAAGAAACATTCATGAAATTTATGAGTCTTCTTATCCTTGCATAATCCCATAAAAGAAAGAAAAGAGTTAGAAAGCCATAGTATAAGAAAACACACTAGAAATTTTATTAGATGAAAACTCGATGATCTTACAAGGTGAAATGCATCTCTTTCTATAGGCGGAGGAGATAAAAGTAGACAAACATAATTACAGTACACACTCGTGACTTATAAAGGAAAAAGCAGGAAAAGCGATAAAGTAAAAGTAAAGATTTTTTTTTGTCCTTCTAGTGGCAAGATACTTTAATTGTTGGCATTGGAATGAGGAAATTGTGCACTATCCATAGAGCTTTCACTGTTGTTCTCAATATCTTTACACGTATCATCATCCTCATACTTATCATCTTGGATTGAGCTGTTATGGAATCTTACTTTCAAAATCAACTTGGCTGCAGTACATAGGATACCCTTGGGACCATTCAGTGGGATCTGAAATATCATATTTATATTCTTGAAATGCTTGAAGAATTTGTTGATAACAAGGGCCATTTGGCACAGTGTACCAGGGAGCATCAATCTCTAGAGAAGGTCAGATTTCAAATGGGATAACTCGATTAAGCTGGAGAAGATATTTCTGTAGGTTTCTGTATTCATTATCAGAATTAGATTCTATGAACCCAAGCGGTTGGGAAAGAACCTAGTTGTTAACTTATTCGCAATGAAAAAATATTATAGTTTATAAAAAATAATTACAGCTTCATATCCAGTAGTTCTCATTTGTTCATTTGTAATCATGTTCAACCATTGGTCAAAGGGATGAAACCAGCTTAAGAATGTGAAAAAATTCTGATGTTCAGGCTGGATATTTCTATGAACTGCATTGCGTAGGAAATATTTGAGGTTTGAAACAAAACATAGAATGGCTATATGGTAAAGATGAGTAAAATACCATAAGAACCATTTCAATTCTTCTGGAACTTTAGTGAAATAAGTCCACCGGATAGGATGAATAAAAGGATAATCAGGGTGAACACTAAAGTGTTTGAGGACGAGACCTCCAAAGTTTTTAAAAACTTGGAGGTGATATTCAAACATCATATCTTGGGTTTTTTGGTGAAAGGTTTTTTCTTCAACCAACCTCATAACTTCTAGAGGAAATTCTAAATTTAGATTAGGTGGAATGGAAAAGGCTTGCATAGAGTTTTTTGAAGAAGATGAGGTTACTGGTCCGTACATCATTTGTAAGGCCCCGATTTTTTAGGCCTGGAAGTATTGGGCCTTGAGTCTGGGATCAGGTAGAAGACGGCCCGAATAATTTGGATATTATTATTATTATTATTATTATTATTATTAGGTAACGAAGGGTTCATAGTGTGGGGAAAGGTCCGGGGCTCGCCCATAGCTTTAGCAAAATTCTTGAATCTTGCCTCTTAAGGGAATCAAGCAAGAGGCTTCATTAATAAATTAGGCTGAGTTTTAGCACAAGGTGCATCCGCCCAAAGGCTAAGGATGCTAGGAGGGTGGGAGGTGCCTCGGTTCAAAGCACAATGCATGTAATTTGGGTGTTTTTTTCAATATGCGATCGCGGCTAGAATAAGGGTTAAGAGGAGTTGCGAGTATAATTTAACATAAAGAGCGCTTGGCGCAGTTGGCAGAATAAGACTAAGGAGACCCAGTGGTCTCGAAGTTCAAGGGGCAAATAAACTTGTTTTATTTTTAAGAAGCTCGTGGATCAAGCGAATAAGGCTTATAAGTAAATGCAATCATATTATAACAAAAGCAAGGCGTGTCGCAATGCAAGCAAAGGTGGTGAGTGTTCTAGAGGTTGAAGGTTCGAGTGGCGTGGAAGGCGAATTCCCTTTATTTTTAAGCTGACCGGAGCTTTAGCAAGTAAGGTTTAAAATTAATCGTGACCGATATTATTAAGGAAAAAGCATGGTGCAAAGGCACAGCAAAGACGGGTGTAGCAAAAAGGCGACGGAGGTCGAGGTTCGAGTCTCATCTCCCGCATGTAAGGCTTGGGTTTTTGTCGCACGCGTGGTGAAGGAGTTAGTCTCGATCAGACTCTTGGCTGCGGTCAAGTGGTGCAAGGGGTAGATAAGGCTGTTAAATGGTGGGAAGGAGTTTGAATGAAATTCAAACTGTACTAAGGGCTTAAATCAAGGAGCAAAACAAGGAATTTGAATATGGGAAGGACGAGGTGCCGAAATAGAACTCATTCGGCTTTAGGCAATTAAATGCCGAAAAAGCTCTCAAATTTGAGCGATGATGAATTGTTTGTTTATGTTTTTTTTCAGCTCAAATTCTCTTATCATAATTTTCTTTATTTTATTTTATCAACTTTCATTCCTTTTGATCCATCTTTCTTTTTTTTTTTTTAAATCAAAGCCTAAATCTTCTATTGCTATTCTTAAAATTCTTTCCCTTTTCTTTTTCTTCCATCGATCTCTCTCAAACCATTGCTAACTGATTACCCTTCAAAAAGTTGAACCACACTACATGATAGCTGACTTTACTCCTTAGCCGAATCCTCTAGTCTTTTTCTTCGTTATTCTTCTATTTTATTCTTAACCCGAAATAAGCATACCTAAGAATAAGTTCTAAAAGCCGAATCACTAGATCTGTTCTCTCCTTGTATTTTGGGGATCTGATCTACAACAAATCTGGAATAGGAAGGTACTTCGGAACATTTCTGGCAAGTAGATCCTTAGTAAGTGCTCAGATCTTTTTGTTCATTCGTTATTTCGGGTTTATTATGAAAAGCTGACAAATCCTTAATAACTTAGGGAGACAGTCGTTTTAGACTAAAGGCTTTAATGGCCTCTTCTTTTGGTTTCATATGTATTTAGTATGGATTTAAGGACAAGCAATCAAGGAGCATAGAGGGTTGACACTGTTGGAGCATCTAGATCTAATAGTTGGAGATCGATAAAGGTAAGGGTTAAAGATATGGACTATGGCCGAATATGGTAAGGGTTTGATGTGTTAAGTTATTATCAAGTTTTAATCTAATGTTGTAGTAACCGATTGTAGGCAAATCGTGTGTGGAACTCGTCAACGTTTCGTCAAAAACAGGTGTGTAATGAACCCTCTTTCGTAGCTTAAATCGATAAATGCCGAAAAGCCGAAATACCGAAATTCTGGCATTTCGAGGACTCGTGAGCATGCGAACGCTCATAGGTTAGTTAAATTCGCTAAGTTGATGATCAGGATTGTTGGAACAGGTAAGAGCACGATTTTCGGCATCACGGTAAGTTGGGCCTCGAAGGGCTAAAATCGGGCCCAATGGGCTTCCGGGCCCATTTGGGTAAATTTGGTAGAAAATGAAATCCTATTAAATTGCGCGTTAAGACTGTTAATACCGTTATGGAATATAGGCTAAATGGGCCTAGATGACTAAATCGGCTATGTAGGGCCCATTAAGGGTTTTTGGCCCAGTAACTCGGTTTCACTAAGAATGGGCTAGAATCGCTGTTTAAACACTTGAATTGTTAATAATTGATAAGAATCATGGAAAACCCTAATAATTGGTAAAATTACGAAATTACCCTTATAATGTAAAAATGACTGTTTTGCCCTAGGTAAAAATGACCATTATACCCCTAGGGTTTAATTATGAATTTGATGCATGAGATTTTGCTATACATGATTTGACATGATATGCACATGATATGTATGATATACACATGATGTATTCATTTATGCATGGGTTGGGTTTTATATGAATGGAGGAAGTGCAAAAGGGCTATGCCCCAGTTTACCGAAAAGGGCTTTGCCCCAGTTTATCATAAAGGGCTTTGCCCCAGTTATTAAAAGAGGCTAGGCCTCCAGTTATATGATAAAGCAGCTATGCTACCAATGGAGAGTTTGGTTGGGTGGGTTGAGTTATTCCCCACATGGAGAGCTTGGTTGGTACGGGTGGAGAGTAGCGGTTGGTGGGTTGAGTAGTCTCCCCAAATGGGCTTGCATACATCCATTAATAATGCATGAGGTATTGATTTGGGCCTAAGGGCCATACCGTTTACAGCAAAGGCTTTGGCCCAGTAATGTGAAATATGAAATACGGAAAGGCTTCGGCCCAGTGATATGAATAATGTAAAGGCTTCGGCCCAATATATGTTGAGATTGAAGTTGGGCTTTGGCCTAGCAGACTGATATTGTTTTGGGCTCTGAAAGGGGCTTGTTGCACACTGAGTTTCCAAACTCACCCCCTTCCTTAACCTTGCAGGTGAGCCTTGATTTGGGGACTTGGAGCCGGAGGGGATTCAGAGTGACCACGGTGATCGCTTTTGGACCTTAAATTAAGTAACTGGTTTTCTTAGTTTATCTTTTTTTTGGGGGTTATAATAAGGCCATTTTAACTTTATTTTTTTTCTTTTCTGGGATTATTTCATTTTTAATAACTTTAAACTTTCTGATAACAATTCAAATGGGCTAGACTTAGGGCGCATTTTCAAAACGATACTTGTTTTCAAAATAACCCAATGTCACGATTATTCGGTTTATCAAAGATATCCACTCAAATAAATTTCAACTCGTTATAACCAAGTGTGGCAATGGTTGTGGGCATGTCTAGGATTGGATCCAAATGAAGAGCTTGGTATTTAAGTAGCCTTCATAGCTCACCTCTTCTGTTTTTGGATACCTACCTGGTGCACAGCTTCCATTCACTTGGTTAAGCTTAACAAAAGTCGGTTTTAAAGCGCTAAAACGAAACGTGGGTTTTTAACTTCAATGTGGCACGTCAGATTCAGCTGTAACATCTGGGCCGGGTTTGGGGTGTTACATCATTGTGGGCTTGGGCTAGAAAGTTTTGAATGCCATAACCTCTTTTGTTGTCCTGGTTAAAAGATCTTCCAAAACATTGGTCTTTCCTTTTATGTGTTTAACATCAAAGGAATATTTAGAAAACCATTTAGCCCATCTCAAAAGCTGAGGATGTGGAATAGTTTTCTGTTTGAACTTGAGCATTAGTGGAAATGAAGACATGTCCACTTCAACTAAGAAATACAACTACAAAAGGTCCATCCATTGGTCGGATGACTTTCACACTGGATAACATTCCACCATAAAAGTGACTAGCTAGAATTCAAGAATTTCAGTCTTGGCTTGACACCCGAAAGCTTACTGAAGAAAGTAATTACAACATAAGCTTACTGAAAAAGTAACTACAACATTCTCTTGGAATTTGTTTCCAAGTCTATAGGAATGATAAGAGATTGGTGGAATTCAATTTATCAAAATTCACAGATGCAGTTCTTGGTCCTTCGAGACCTGAGTACTCCAATCTGAATCATACATAAACATTTTGTTAGCAATCTAGAAGATTTACTCAATCTAAAACGGCGAGAGTTTTTTAAAAGAAAATGTTGTTCCTACAGCAAAAGAGACTTGTCAAGGCATTTCAAAATAATGACTTAACTTTTCTGTTCATTACGACTCAACAATAATCTTAAGCCTGCAATTATTGCCTCAATCCTAGATCCTTTTTAAGTAGTAAATCAAGCCCTTCAGAGACAAAACAAAGACATTCTGAGTCTTACAGCCGGAGAGATTCAACAAGAATTTTTTTATTGCTTTTGAAGATATTTGCAACAGGAGGAAGATTTTTAAAGATTATCTTTATGGAGATAAAAGGATTGAAAAAGCCTGTGATGACTTTTATTTGAAGTTCAAATACTCAAAAGATTGATCTTATGTATGTAGAACCAAAAATAAAAGGCATTTCAAGATATCTACCTTCCGACGTAACAAATCTTCTAGAATTTCAAGAAAATGGAAACCAAAGTGGAGATATTTGTGAAAGAAAAATATCCTTTGTAATATATCTAAGTGTTTCATTACTACACAATTTTTTCAGATGCTTTGTTAAGACAACTGCTCTTGGATCTAAGCTTTAGAAAGATATTGTCATTGGTTTTGATATTTATTCTAAAGTCTAAAGTTCAACAATTTTCAGTGGGATTTTAGATATAAAATTCCAACTATTTCCATAAATTGTTCATTTTCAGTTAGACAAAATATTCAAAGATCAAAAGTTTCAAAGATATTCTCAGACTTTCATTGTATCTGTAGATTAATCAATTTCTTTCAATGTTCGTTTTTGATTTTTTTTTTGTTATTTAAGAAGAATAAAGAAATAAATCCCACAAAAGCCAATTATCAAGATAAATTTTCTGGGATTTATGTCTTCATTCTTCTTAAATGGCAAAGAGATGAAGAAATTATAATTTTTCCACAGAAGGTTTGGGCATTTAGAAAGAAATTAGGTGTGGGAATCTGTGTAGGCAATGTCTTTGAGCTTTTGAACTATTTGAGATATTTTGTCTGACTGGAAAGTGAACAATTTGGGTATCTGCACAAATGGTTGGGCTTGTTTTTTATATCTAAGCCCATCTAGAAGAATTTTTAGACGTTGGGATTTAGAATAAATATCAAAACCAATGAAAATGGATTTTCATGGATTTTCCTGGAAGCTTGGATCCAAGAGCAATTGTCTTAACAAAGTATCCAGAGAAAAATTGTATGGTAATAGGCTTACTTTTTAGATATGTTGCAAAAGGATAATTTGCAGCTGAGTTGAAGAGTGTTGTATGAGGCCTCCACCATTTCGATGGAAGAACATCTAGGTTCATGATAGTAGCAGCAGCTCTAGTGTCAAGAAATACAATAACAGTAATAGGCTTACTGTATTTGTCTAAATAGATCTTCACTGCGACTTGGGGAACTAGTACAGCATCCTTTGCAACAACTGATTGGTGTTAGGTTTGTTGTGCTTGCATGGCAGTCATCATGTAGATGGATGAGTCTAAAAAATCAGACTCACTGTCTGGAAAATAAGTTGGAGTAGCACACAAGGTCTTTTCTGTTGGTTTATCATCTATTGAGAAAAGAGATTCGAGATTATCATCTCTTTTGATTTGAATTCCAGCTTTGTTTTGAATCTGCTGGATCATATTTGCACCTTTTTTATTATTAGGACAGTTTTTTACAAAATACCCCTTTTTATGCCCCTTTTTATTGCAAATGTAATATCTGGATGATTTTATACCTTGAGGAGATTTCTTCTTTCTCAAATATCTCCACTTTGGTTTCCATTTTCTTGAAATTCTAGAGGATTTGTTACGTCGGAAGGTAGATCTCTTGAAATGCCTTTTCTTTTTAGTTCTACATACATAAGATCGATTTTTTGGGCATTTTAACTTCAAATAAGAATCATCACAGGCTTTGTCAATCCTTTTATCTCCATAAAGATAATCTTTAAAAATCTTCCTCCTGTTGCAAATATCTTTAAAAGCAAAAAAAAAAAATTCTTTTTGAATCTTTCCAGTTGTAAGACTCGGAATGTCTTTGTTTTGTCTCTAAAGGGCTTGATTTACTACAACTTGTAAAGGATCTGGGATTGAGGCAAAGATTGTTAGCTTAAGATTACTGTTGAGTCCTAATAAACAGAAAAGTCGAGTCATTATTTTGAAATGCCTTAACAAGTCTCTTTTGCTGTAGGAACAACATTTTCTTTTAAAAAACTCTCGCCGCTTTAGATTGAGTAAATATTCTGGATTGCCAACAAAATATTTATATATGATTCGGATTGGAGTACTTAGGTCTTGAAGGACCAAGAACTGCATCTGCGAATTTTGATAAATTGAATTCCACCAATCTTTTATCATTCCTGTAAACTTGGAAACAAATTCCAAGAGAATGTTGTAGTTACTTTTTTTAGTAAGATTTCGGGTGTCAAGCCAAGACTAAAATTCTTGAATTCTAGCTGGCCACTTTTATGGTGGAATGTCATCAAGTGTAAAAGTCATCCGACCAATGGATGGACCTTTTGGGGTTCTTGGAACTTAAAATGACGATTCTACTTATTGAGTTACATCTGCCATTGGTTTATCGTCATAATTGACTTCAACCTTTGGTTGAGCTTGGGCAATCTTTTTAAAATTTTCATTTGACTCATATTCTGAGAAGGAATTGTAACGTCCCTAATTTTGGGCCTAGTAGTTTTAGGGTACTAAGCTTAGAAACAGTGAGGTGGTTGCACACATAAGTTAACTTGTGCAATTTAGTGTCAAGAATGGGCTTGCTGGTCTGGTGGATAAATGGAGTATTCTTATGTTGCAGGTCGTGAGTTCGAGCCTTGTGTGTTTATGTTGGAAACATTTTATTTTGTCTGGCTTTAAGTTAGTATTTTTGTCGGATGTATTTTATTAAATATTAGTTTTACTTTATTTATTTTCTTAAAATCATTTGTTTTTTGATTTTTGGCTATATGTTCTTTCTTCTTTCCTGTATTTTGGTTGGTCTTTTGGCTCTTCTATTTTCTATAAAATTGATATTAGTCTGCAGTAGTGAGGTGCTTCGATTCCTATCGCCGAAGCTGTGACTGAACATCCCTGTCGTCACCTCCGATCACGCAACAGGTGTGGGTTCAAACCTTTTCCTTTTAATTTGTGAATTTTAATTCAGCTTTACGAAAAGTCAATTAAGGATGTGATACCGTTATTTTCTGCTTGGAATGTGTTTGGTATTGCCTATTTTTTATCCAATGAGTATTGGGAAGCATGTCATGGCTTGAAACTTCAGATTCGGGGCTATTCTAGGGTGATTCCATGATCACCCCGATGGCCACACAAGTGTGTGCTGAGGCACACGGCTGTGCGGGTTTGAAAACTAGGGTTTTCGGGCCAAATTGGGTGCCACACGATCATGTGGCTGATTTGGGGATTTTGTTAGAATTCACACAGCTGTGTCCCTTGGGCACATGGACGTGTGAGTTTGGCAATTAGGGATTTGAGATTTGAAGTCACACAATCTGGTCACATGGTTGTGTGGCTAATTTAGGAATTTAGGGATTCCACACAGGCATGTGTTTCGGACCACACGGTCGTGTCTACCCTACACCTTATTTTAGCAAATTAGACAGTGAGTTACATAGTCTGTTCACATGGCCGTGTCCTTACTTCACATGGGCATGTGCCTCTGTTACACTACCATGTACTACCCTTCACATGGGCGTTTGGACCCTCACACAACCTAGATTGCTCTACACGGCCAGAACACACCGGCGTGTGGCCTTATCTCGCCAGATAATGATTTTAGGTCAAATGTAAGTGTTAATACAACTCTGTGTGTTCCAACCCTCGACTAAGCTAAGTTTACTAAGGGTAGATATGACTCTGTTCTGACTTCGGTTTATGTTTTAGTTGTGATTGGATGTGTGATACGTTAGGTACTGAATTTGAGTGTATAGGTTTGTATACTTCTGTAACTAATTGATTGGTTGTGAATGACTATCCAGAATTGCGTTCTGAATTGGTACATCTTTATACGTACATTTACATACATACATACATACATACATACATACATACATACATACATACATACATATGCATAAACTATTTTGGGTGGAATTTTGAAGAGAAGGAAGATTGACTAAACTAGCAGCTGTTCTGCTGGTTACTAATAGCCCCAAATACCCAAAGGGTCGAGGGCGGTCCCAATACCCAGAGGGTGGTGGACTTTATTGATAACAGTATAGCGGATTACTGCATTGTACTGTACCACATGTACATTAGCTACGTTACGTACCATTAACTGAACTGGAAATTTTACGGTAACATATCGGTGTAGCGAATTACCGCATTGCACAGTACTGCATGTACGTTAGCTACGCTGCGTACCACCATTTGTTCTAGCAGTTAATACTGCATGTCTGTACTACAGTTTACCGCTTTGTACCGTACAACTTATACTCTAGCTTTGTTGTGTAATATATGTGACTGACAGTTTATCTGCATATTGTTAGCGCTAATACCCAAAGGATCACGGGCAATACCAATTCTCTGAGGGTCGAGGACGATGCTGATGTCCATCGTTGCCAGGTAACCCGGGATGACATCATATGGAGTATAGGGTTGGATAGGCTTTTCGATGTCCTATATGGAGTGATTGGTTGGATGAGCTTGATAGCTCTATTGAGGAGTGATGGGGGACGGAGATGTGTATTGGCTGAATGGGTGGGTGTCTTTAACTCAACTACATTCATATGCATCTGAATGATCTGTTTGACTGAATTGAAACTTGTAAAAGATTGAGAATTACTGACACTGTGACTAAATGTAATTGTACTGTTTAACTAAAAGGCACTTGTGCCCATGAGAATTTTGTAGGTGTGGATCGCGGATCGATCGATCGATAAATTCGTGGTCGATTGAGAATTGTTGTTACTATGCCTAAGAGGGCACGTGAGACATAAATGTGTATCTGACTGATTGAGTTGAAACATCTGTCTGGATAGTACTGCGATTGTGTAGCTGAGTGTAAATTTTATTATGCTCTAAATAATGTTATCTGCTGGACGTCCGTTTCAAACGTACCAACTATTTCTGTATAGCTCCGTAAGTATGTTCTGCTTCTGAACTACTTCTAGTTTTATGTTTTTTATTCTGTAGTTATTTGGGTTTGATCTCACACTGAGTTGAGTAGCTCACCCCCTCTTCTGTTTCCCCATATTAGGTACAATTGTGGATTCTGGATGCTGGACTCAGTATGCAGAGGTCTCGGATAGGCTTGGAGGAGTGAACTATAAATTTAATTGCTATTTGGTTTTAGTTTGAACTGTTAAAGTTTTATAATACGGTGGTACAGTTTCTGTTTTAGATTTTCATTCGTACATTCATTATGGGTTTTATATTGTTATTGACTAATTATTAAATGGTTTTAAATACTTTTGGTTCACTAAAATTTTTCTACGATCACTTCGGTGATCAATGTAGCATTCTGGATTCGGTCTAAACTCCTAGGTCGGGTTTAGGGTGTTACAGGAATCTAGAGAGGAGTCTGTTGATATTTCAGTAGATGATGACTCTTCTTGAGAGGTTTTTTCTTCTTCTGATATCTGAATAGCTGAAATTCTTGGTCCAAAATTGTCTGGACAATCCTTTAAAAAGGATGACAAATGATTCTTCTGGTGTTGAATCATTAAGGATTTGGAAGTTTGCTTTAGGGGAGGAGAAGGTGGTAGCAAATCTTCAATTATGAGTCTCTTTCCCAATTGTTTGGATTCATGCTAGGAAGATTCTTCCTCCTAAATTTTCCTTGTTTCAGCTTCTTCTTCAGCTTTTTTCTTTTTTTTTTCTTAATTTTCTTCTTTATCTGCATATGAAGCTCATGGAGACTTGGTTTTTCTTGCTCATGGACTGCAGGAAACTTAATGAAAGTTTCATCTGGTGGAAGACTGCTCTGTCTGATTGAAGGAAATAGCAAAAATTATACATCAGAATCTCTAAGACTCATTTCTGGCGGAGGAATTCGTCCTGTTTCTTTCTAAGTTTTAATCTGATCTTTCAGCTTTTGAATTTCTTTATCCCTTTGTGTGATATGGGAAAAGAAATCTTGTCCTGGAGTAGCCATTTCTCTAGCAATTTATTTTAAGCGTTTCTGTAGAAGAGTAATTAAATATTTTACCATCTTGAAGTTATCATCAAGCTTTTCTTCCACTGTTGAGACTTTTGAATCCATATAGGAGACTTTAGAATCTAATTTCTTGAGAGCTCTGCTTTGTGCTATGGCATTTTCAGTTTGCCAGTTTAGGGTAGCTTCTACAGCATCAATTTTTGTGGTTTTTCCTGATTCATCAATTTGAAGTTTGGAAGGAATTTTAGGGGTATGTATATACCCTTGTTAGGTAAATTCTTGCAAAGGTGGGAATTCTTGTTTGTATGATGTATCTATAGATTGATACATACATACTGAGTTAGGCTCAGGAATCTGTGTAGTTTCAGGAAATGGATTCTTTTGAACCCATTTACGAAATTGTTTATAGCAAGGCATAATAACCTTTTTGGGTGTAGGAGGAACGAAGGTTTTGGAGAAGTTGATAGATTTGGGTCTACTGGTAATATCTGGTTTGGATGTGGAATTTTTATAGAATAATTGACAAGGTAAAGAAATTTACCATTGTCTTCTCCTAAAGGGCTAATGGAAGGATCTACATTTATGTATCTTTTGTAAAACTCGGATTGAGAGGATTTCTTTTTACCAGGTTTAGATCCGTTATGATCCATGCTGCCTTTCCAGGCATTTATGCGATCGTCTGCACATAGCTTACACGTACAATTAAGAGCCCATGGACAATATCCTGTTTTGGAATCTCTAAACATATGGTGTGGTTTTCCATTAGCAGTAAAGCTTGCAATAAGCTTTCTTTTTGGGCCTGGTTCACAAAGTCCACAGCAACAGTCTGGATTACCTAGTGTATGTCCTTCTTTTGGGTCTGGTACCGGTTGCATCATTAACATTGTGGGAGACACAGAAGGTATTACTGGGTTCTGCAAGTGATTATAATCGAACTTAATTTCTGTAGTTCCATCCTTTCAGGAAGTGATCTGGCTCTTCGTGGATTGTATTGGCTTATCATGCTCATGAAGCTTCTCATAATTTGTAATCCACCTTTCAGGAAATAATTTTATCAATTCTGCCTTTGGGATTTGTTTTGGAACATGAATACAATGGGGTTGGTCCTGTGTATTGACCAAAATAAGGAGAGAGTCACTGGTACCATGCTTTGAACACATATCACTAACATCTGTAAAATTATAAATATAAAAAAAATATTTTGTTATCATTTCAACTAAAAAATAATATTTTGTTTTCATTTCAAATAAAAAAATATTTTAATATTTTAATATATATTAAATTTATTAGATAAATTGTTTCACTATATATATATTATAAAATAACGAATGATGGTGCTCTTGGACGTAGCGTAGGCCACAATACTTGTATACAGCAGGCTCTTTCAAGTCAAGGCATATGAATTTGTGAAAAATAAAATAGAATAAAATAAATAAAAATAAAGAACACATAAATTTTACGTGAAACCCTTTCGGAAAAAAACCACAAAGAGGAGAAGAAAATTCACTATGTCGAAAAATTTTTACTCAAATACAAGAGGAATAGACTATGTCTATTTATAGGCTTGCAAAGCCATATTCTAGTAGGATTGAAACACCTTATCCTAATCAATATAAAATAGATGGAGTTTAATAAGGTTTAAAACCTTATTCTAAAATAAAATAAAAGAAGTCTAGTTCTATATGGATTTTACTTTTATTTTATTTTCCATCGTATTTTATTTAAATAAGAATTTGGGTCACTTAACTCTAACAATCTCCACCTTGACACAAATTCTCAATGAACAAGTTCTTCATCGCGAACTTTCAATAAACAAGTTCTTCACCTCTTCCAAAAACCCTTAAGGGTTTAACTTCAACAATGAACACCAACCAAGTCTAAGCAATGCTCAAACTTGGTTATAGGAAGTGACTTAGTCATCATATCTGCAGGATTTTCATGAGTGCTAATTTTGCTCACAACAATATCACCACGAGCAATAATATCACGAACAAAATGATACCGAATATCAATGTGTTTTGTTCTCTCATGAAACATTTGATCTTTTGTAAGAAAGATGGCACTGATCGTCACAAAATCTGTCTTGATTTGAAGGTCTTCATTGAGTTCACTAAATAGTCCCTTCAACCAAATAGCTTCTTTACAAGCCTCAAGAATCGCCATGTACTCGACTTCAGTGGTAGACAAAGCGATCGTAGTTTGCAAAGTGGCTTTCCAACTAATTGCACAACCTCCGATTGTAAAGACGTAACTGTGAGAGATCTTCTTCTATCAAGGTCTCCAGAAAATCAGCATCAACATACCCTATAACTCCATCTTTAGTTCTTCCAAACTGTAAGCAAACATTAGTAGTGCCTCGTAAGTATCTTAAAATCCATCGAATCGCTTTCCGGTGTTCTTTACCAGATTCGCCATGTATCGCTAACCGCGACTTGATGCATATGATAAATCGGACGTGAACAAACCATAGCATACATGAGAGATCCTCTCGCACTAGAGTATGGAACATGTGACATGTACTCAATCTCATTATCGATTGAGGAGATAAGGCCGATGAAAGTCTGAAATGGTCGCTAAAGGAGTACTAACAAAGCTTAGCACTCTGCATATTGAACTCAAAGAACTTTCTCAATGTACCCTTCCGACTTAGGTACAATTTACTTGCTTTTCTATCTCGAGAATCTCCATACCAAGTATCTTCTTTGCTGGTCCTAAATCTTTCATCTCAAATTCTTCACTTAGTTGGGCTTTAACCTTTCTTATCTCTCTTTTATCTTTTGTCGCTATCAACATGTCATCAACATAAAGAAGTAGATACACAAAAGAACCATCACTTTTTCTTAAAATAGACACAACTGTCAAAACTACTTCTTTTGAAATCATGAGAAGTCATAAAGGAATCAAACCTCTTGTACCCTTGTCTTGGTGATCTGTTTCAAACCGTAAAGGGACTTTTTCACAAGCAAACATAGTCCTCTTTTACGAGACTATAAAACCCTCCGGTTGTTGCATGTAAATATCTTCCTCAAGTTCTCCATGCAAAAATGCGTTTTACATCTAACCGCTCAAGCTCCAAATCATGCATGGCCACAATACCAAGCAAAGCTCGAATCGAACTATGCTTAACAACTGGAGAGAACACATCTGTGAAGTCCACTCTCGAATTTGATCAGTAACCCTTTGCAACAAGCCTTGCTTTATATCCGGGTTCTTCAACTCCGAGTCCCTTCTTTCTTTTAAACACCCATTTACAACGAATGCCTTTTTACCTTTAGGAAGTTTTACAAGATCCCATGTTCTGCTTTTTGTGGAGTGATTCCATCTCCTCTTGCATAGCAAACATCCACTTTTACGAGTCTTCACGACTAATCGCCTCAGAATAATTAAATGGCTCTTGATTCAGTATCTATATCTTCACCACATTTAAAGCATAAGCAACTAGATCAACCTCGGCATACTTCTTTGGAGGTTTAATTTCTCTTCTTGTCCTGTTTTTGGCGATAGAGTATTGCGGTGAAGAAGCAACTCTATTCTCAATTTTTGTCTTGGCTTGAGGAGTTGATTACGTATTAATCGATGCTCCACCGCTTTTGGTTTTCTTTATTGGAAGAGTCTTTAAGAGATAAGTTAGGTAGCATAGCGTTTCATCAAAACAACATCTCGCTAATCACAACTTTTCTATTTTCAGGACACCATAACTTATAGCCTTTTACACCAGCTTTATAACCAAGAAAACGCATTTAATGGATCTCGGTTCCAATTTTCCATTATCAACATGAGCATACGCAGACACCTAAAAATCTTTAAATCGAATAATTAGCGGATTACCGGACCATACCTCTTGTGGAGTCTTTTCTCAATGGCAGCGGATGGAGATCGGTTGATCAAAAACATGCGATGAGAGGTCGCTTCGCCCAAAATGACTTGTAAGTTGGCATTTGACAACATACATCGAACCTTCTCCATGATCGTTCGTTCATTCGCTCGCAACGCCGTTTTTGTTGTGGAGTATGACGAATCAAGTGTCTCATGATCCCTTCGACTTGCACAATCTATTAAACTCATCGAGCGAACTCTAAGCCATTGTGCATGCGGAGGTATTTTATCTGCTTTTCCGTCTGTTTTTCAATCATAATTTTCCAAGACTTAAATGTGGAAAACACATCGCTTTTTCGCTTCGGAAGAACGCCCAAACTTTTCGGAAAAATCATCAATAAAGGTTAGCATATAATTAGCTCCACCTCTCGAAGGCACTCGGACGGCCCCACAGATCGAATGGATATACTCCAACGTTTCCTTCGTGTTATGGATTCCTCTAGTGAATCGAACTCTCTTTGCTTCCCAAAACACGGTGCTCACGAAATTCGGTTTGCAAATTCCTTGCCCATTAAGAAGTCCTCTTTGCTTAATTCGCCATGCCATTCTCACTCATATGCCCTAGGCGCATATGCCAAAGTTTAGTAATATCATCATCGACAAGGAAGAGGAAGCGACAAATTGCATCACCAAGAATGAAGAGAACCTCAGAAACATATAACTTGGCAATCTTTCTTTGCCCTTTCATCACAACAAGGGACCCTTTGAAATCTTTAAAACCCCACTTTCGGTGTGTATCTGCACCTTTTGAATCAAGAGTACTCAACGAAATTAAATTTCTTTTCAATTCGGAACATGCCGCACGTCACTAAGTGTTCGACAACTCCATCAAACATCTTAACTTTAATTGTTCCAACACTGCGATTTTACATGAAGCATTATTTCCCATCAAAACAACACCTTGAATCATTGTTTCATAAGTTGTAAACCAATCCCGATTGGGACTCATGTGGAAGGTGCAACTGAATCAAGTATCCACTCCTCGCTTACTTTAGAATCATTGATGAAGCAACTAGAAGTTCACCATCGCTGTAGTCTTCTACAACATCACTTCACCGAATTTTCCGGTTGTTTTCCTTTTATTCGCACCTCCCTTTTCCTTTTAATCTTATTTTGTAGCTTATAGCACTCAGATTTAATGTGCCCTTTCTTCTTGCGAAGTTGCAAGTTTTACCTCTGTTTGAAGATTTCGATCTACCCTTAGATTTACCACGAGGATTCCGTTCTGTGTTCTACCACGATCATCATCAACATTCCGGTCTTGTCTCCCACGAACAATGAGACCCTCTCCCGAGAGTTGGGTTTAACCACAAGATGCTTCATCTTATCATACGAGGTTAAAGAATCATAAACCTCATCAACTGTGAGAGACTCATGGCTATATAAAATCGTGTCTCTAAAGGTTGAATAAGACGGGGCAACGAACAAAGTAGAATCAACCCTAGATCTTCCTTATCATCTTGAACCTCCATGGCCTCCAAGTTTGAGAGAATTTCTTTAAACACTGTTAAGTGTTTGTGTACTGACACACCTTCCTCCAAACGATGAGCATAAAGACGACGCTTCATATGCAACTTGCTTGTTAGAGTTTTCGACATACATATTTGTTCTAGCCTCTTCCATAATGCAATGCAGTTTTCTCTTTCATCACATCCCGCAAAATTTCGTTGGACAAATGCGATGTAATTGTGTTAATGCCTTTCGATCCTTACGCTTCTTCTCTTCATCTGTTAATGTCGAAGGCATCTTATCTATCCTAGCAGGCATCCTCTAGATTCATCTGCAAGAAGCGCTTGCATCTTAATTTGCCACAACGCAAATCGGTGTTGCGATCCAACAATGAATTTCATACTTCAAAGACGCCATTACCGTGATCGAGATGAATAACCCTAAGCTCGATACCAATTTGTGAAAAATAAAATAGAATAAAATAAATAAAAATAAAGAACACATAAATTTTACGTGGAAACCCTTTCGGAAAAAACCACAGGCAGAGGAGAAGAAAATTCACTATGTCGAAAAATTTTTACTCAAATACAAGAGGAATAGACTATGTCTATTTATAGGCTTGCAAAGCCATATTCTAGTAGGATTGAAACACCTTATCTAATCAATATAAAATAGATGGAGTTTAATAAGGTTTAAAACCTTATTCTAAAATAAAATAAAAGAAGTCTAGTTCTATATGGATTTTACTTTTATTTTATTTTCCATCGTATTTTATTTAAATAAGAATTTGGGTCACTTAATTCTAACAGAATTCAATTAGGTGTCCTAGGATTACCGTCTAAAACCAAACCAAAAAGCTAACAACTTTTTATTTTGTCGTTACTTGAATTTATATACTATTCTATGTTTGGTTCAATGCAGCTATTATTCAATAGGGTCCACTATTTCATTTGTTTGGTTGATTTTTTTTGTTGAATTGTTCATTCATCAAAGTTAAGGCTCTGTTTGGATGCAAAATAAGTCATGGTAAGATGGAATATTGAGGGAACATTCTTTTTTATTATATTGTTTTGATGTTTGGATATTTAATGTGGGTTTGGATGGAAGGTGAGGTGCATTTAGTTTACTTTTTATCTCACGCTATAGTATCTAATCTTATCACCATTACTATTTTTACACTAACTGCAGGTAAACACACTACCCAGCCAAACCCACCCTTAATAGTGAGGAGCAGTTAAATTTTTTTAATCTATTGTTGGTTTCATTTTGTACTGGAGCAAAAAGCTATCAGTGGGAAAAAAACACTTACAATGGAAAGCTACAGTTGCGTTTAAATCCAAACACACCACCCCCACCATTGTTTTTAATCTCATTGCTACAGTATCAAATTTCATCATTATAGTAACTGTTGGGGATAAATTCATGTAAGCAATAAACAAGTAAAATAAACAAAGAAATTGAAAAAATCATATGTACAAATTTTATATGGAAAAACTCCTTAAAAGAGGATAAGAAACCACGTGAGATTTTACTAATATATAAAACAAGTACAAATATGGAGAGAATCAAAAGAAAACCTAAAACCTTGAAAGAAAAAACCTTTCTAACTCAAAAAACAGAATTCTCTCAATCTGTATATTTTCTATATGTTGTAAACCTAGAGTAACTAAAGTCTATTTATAGGTTAAATTCGTAGTTTTTATGACTAAAATATCCCTAGATTAATTAGAGATTAAGTGAGAAATTAAAACAAAGTTTAACTGAGAAAAGAAAATTGAGAAACTTCAAAAATACGTCGCCACGTCGTGGCGTGATGTTTGGTTGTTGGGACAAAAGTCTTCTTCTTTTCATGACATTGGCTACTCGTCGGGACGAAGAGTCTTCCCTCGTTGTGACATCAGTCGAAATAAAAAACATATTTCCACACTAACTAATCTCACCAACACCTTTGTTTCTAACCTCATTGAAGGTAAACGCAACATCCATCCAAACTAAACTTAAGAATATTTCTTGAGTTCCTTGAATCCCATTCAACTACCCACCCTTTGAATTGCCTATTCAGACCATCTGGTAATAGCATTTTTCATTTGGGTTCCAAAATGGTCCTTCATCTTTGCTATCATTTCTTTAAAAATTATAAGCAAGTTCTCTTTTGATAAGAGAAAGAAAAAAACATTTTTCCTTTTTTTTTCTCCAAAAATATTATTTCTCACTTTAATTATGACCTATATATTTCTGATATTATTGCATAACGAGACATTAAATAATCATAAATAGAAGGTTGAATAACACAAACCCAAAGGACAAAAAATAAAACGATAGGGCGAGCAACTAGAATTTTTTGGGGTGAAATTCTCATTCTAATCATTTAGATCTAGGATTCTTTTTAATATTTTTAAAGAATAAGTTGAAAAGACAAGATTTAAAGGACAAAATCTAAAAAAAAAAAATCAGGTTGAACAACGGTGGCCAATGGCATAGAGAACTATCTCGAACTGAAAAAATGGGTTGTTTCTGAAATATAGGATGATGTGAAATTTGGGAGTGAAAAAAAAGGAATGAGAGAGAAAGAGAAAGAATGACTTTGAGAAAATAGGATGAAGATGAAGATGGGTTGATTCTGGAAAATAGGATGATGAAATTTGGGAGTGGAAAAGGAAAAGAATGAGAGAGAGAAGGGCATTAAGAAATAGTATGAAGATGAACAGTTTCAAAAAATTAGATAAAGATTAATTAAAATATTTTAATGTTATAATTTTAGAAATTATAATATTAAAATATTTTTACTAAATATAAAAAAATTAAATTAATGATTCTCTTATACCAAGGTAAAGTTACACCCTTCGTAATTTTTATATGATTAATATTTTAATAATCCAACTTTCATATTTCATACTCCATTCATGTCAATTATGAATGTCAAGTTTGACGTGAATTAAAAATTTCTAACTATTCGTTTTATAAAAAATTCAACCATTAAATATATATTAATATAGATAATCTTTTAGATAAATATGATAGAAATATCCGATAGATTAAAAATTACATGCACGAAAAATATAAATATATTAAAAATTCAATAGTTCAATTGTTAAAATATTAATCGTATAAAAAGTTATTAAAGGGTAAAACTACTATCTTAAATTTTAGTAGGTGAATTCTCCCTAATATAAATAAACTACTATCTTAAATTTAAGGGTAAAACTGTCATTTTAATATATTCCTTATCTATTCTATAATATTATTAACCATAATGATAAATTTAACCATCAACGTTTGCATTTTTTGTCACTTTGTCCTTTATTCATTTTTTGAGCTAAATTTGGCACTTAACCTTTAAAAAAAGAGTCAAATTATATTTTTTTAATAGAAATGATGACTAAAACATTAATTTTTAATATTGTTGGCTTGACAACTCATATGGCAACCCATATGCATATCATGTTAGCATAAAATCATTTGTCTTATATGTCATAAAAAATAATTCAAAATTATGAAGATAAAAATAAAAAATATAAAAAACTTATAATTTTTTAAAAAAATTAGCATGGAATACTCGTGGACTATCATGCAAGTTGTGCTTTAAAATGTAACATTTTAGTTAATATTCCCGTAAAAATTTATTTCGATTCTTTTTCAAAAGGTTGATAGTCAAAATTGACTCTTTTTAAAAAATTAAGGACTAAATTTACTTAAAAAATAAAGACTAAATTGACAAAAAAATGTAAACATTAAAAGCTAAATTTGACATTCTACCATATTATTTCACTCAACCAAAAGAGTCATCTTATTACATGTTTATTTTATTCCATTTAACCAAACTATTGTTATAATGATTTTATTCTGTAGCACTTCTATTTCATTCCCACAAAATAACATTCCATTACAACTATTTTCTATTCTAGCAAACAAATATGCCATAAATGTTTGATTGTGCTTACATGACCCATAAATTATATCTATAGAAAGGCTCAGGTTGGGTTGAGAAAACCTGGCGTGCTTCTGAATATTTTCAAAAAGCAGCAGTAGACTGAGTGATCATACCTTAAGAAAAGCCACAGCTAAAACTAAAGGTTTTTGGGGAAGGGAAATAGCTAAATTTATGGCTAGTGTTGGAGCAAGTGTTTATGGGAGTGAGAAATGTGTGCTTGATGTTAGAGAATATAGACATCACATATATAATAAGGGTAATTACATGTTTTTATTATATTGTTTTTATGTTTAGATATTTAAGGTGGATTTGAATGGATAGTGAGGTGCATTTAGTTTACTTTTTATCTCATGTTATAGTATCTAATCTCGCAGTCACCATTATTTTTACACTAACCGTGAGTAAACACACCATACATTCAAACCCACCTTTAATATTGAGGAGCAGTTAAATTTTCTTTACCTATTGTTGATTTCATTTTGGGTTGGAGCTAAAACTATCGGTGGGAAAAAAAACACCTACAGTGGAAAGCTACGTTCCCACTAAAACATTATTTTTATTCAAGTCCAACATGGATATATTTCTAATCTAATGTCATTAATAGTCATTTTTTATTCTCACTCACCGCTATAGCTGCGTTTAAATCCAAACACATCCCACTGTTGTTTTTAATCTCATTGCTACAATATCTAATTTCATCATTATAGGAACTATCGGGGATAAATTCATGTAAGCAATAAACAAGTAAAATGAACAAAGAAATTGAAAAGATCATACACGCAAATTTTATATGAAAAAACTCCTCAAAATAGGATAAAAAACCACGAGCAAAATGAGATTTTACTAATATATAAGGCAAGTACAAAGATGGAGAGAATCAAAAGAAAATCCAAAACCTCGAAAGAAAAAACCTTTCTAACTCAAAACACATAATTCTCTCAATATGTATATTTTTTATTGTTGTAAACCTAGAGGAACTAAAGCTTGTTTATAGGTTGAAATTCGCAGTTTTTATGATTAGAATATCCTTAGGTTAATTGGAGTTTAAGTGAGAAACTAAAACAAAGTTTAACTGAGAAAAGAAAATTGAGAAACTTGAGAAATATATTGTCACGTCGTGACATGATGTTTGGTCGTTGGGATGAAGAATGATTGTGTTGTCGGGACAAAAGTCTTCTTCTTATCATGACATCAACTACTCATCGGGACGAGGAGTCTTCCCTCGTTGCAATATCACTCACTGTTTTGATAAGAGAACAAAAACATATTTCCTTTTTTTTTTCCAAAAATATTATTTCTCACTTTAATTATGACTCAAAGAAAAAAAATAAAACGATGGAGTGGGCAACTAGAAAAAAATAAAACAATGGAGTGGGCAACTAGAATTTTTTGGGTAAAAATCTCATTCTAATCTTTTAGATCTAGGATTCTTTTTAAATTTTTTTAAATAATAAGCTGAAAGACAAGATCTAAAGGATAAAATCTAAGAAGAAAACAAAAAATGGGTTGAACAGCGGTGGCCAATGGCGTAGATAACTATCTCGAACTGAATAAAAAATGGGTGGTTTATGAAATATAGGATGATGTGAAATTTGGGAGTGATAAAAAAAATAGGAATGAGAATGAAAGAGAAAGAATGACTTTGAGAAAATAGAATGAAGATGAAGAAGGGTTGATTCTGGAAAATAGGATGATGAAATCTGGGAGTAGAAAAGGAAAAGAATGAGAGAGAGAAGGGCATTAAGAAATAGTATGAAGATGAACCGTTTCTAAAAAATTAGATAAAGATCAATTAAAATATTTTAATGTTATAATTTCATAAATTATAAAATTAAAATATTTTTACTTTTAAATATAAAAATAATTAAACTAACTGATTCTTTTACACCAATGTAAAATTACACCCTTCATAATTTTTTATATTATTAATGTTTTAACAATTCAACTTTCATATTTCATGCTCCATTTATGCCAATTATGCATGTCAAGTTTGACATGAATTAAAAATTTCTAATTATTCGTTTTATGAAAAAAATTCAATCGTTAAATAAATATTAATATAGATAATATTTTAGATAAATATGATGAAATATCGATCGATTCAAAATTACATGCTCAAAAATATAAATATATTAAAAATTTTAATAGTTGAATTGTTAAAATATTAATCGTATAAAAAGTTATAAAATAGTGTAAAACCACTTAAATTTTAGTAGGTGGATCTCTCCCTAATACAAATAAACTACTATTTTAAATTTAAAGGTAAAACTGTCATTTTAATATATTCATTAGCTATTCTACAATATTATTATGCATAATGATAAATTTAACCCTCAACATTTACATTTTTGTCACTTTGACCTTTATTTCTTTTTGAGCTAAATTTGGCACTTAATCTTTAAAAAAGAGTCAAATTATATTTTTTAATAGAAATAATGACTAAAACATTAATTTTTAATATTGTTGGCTTGACAACTCGTATGGCAATCCATATGCATATCATGCTAGCATAACATTATTTGTCTTATATGTTATATCAAAAGTAATTCAAAAATTATAAATATAAAAATCAAAATCAAAATATATACAAAGCTTACAAATTTTAAAAAAAATTAGCATGGAGTACTCGTGGATTGTCATGCAAGTGGTGTTTAAAATTTAACATTTTAGTTAATATTCTCATTGAAAAATTATTTCGATTATTTTTTAAAAGGTTGATGATCAAATATGACTCTTTTAAAAGGTTAAGGACCAAATTTACCTAAAAAATAAAGGCTAAATTAATAAAAAATTATAAACATTAACAGCTAAAATTGATATTAAAAAGTAATATTATTACATGTTTATTTTATTCTATTTAACCAGACTACTGTTATAGTGATTCTATTCTGTAGGACATCTATTTCATTCCCGCAAAAAAAAACATTCCATTACAACTATTTTCTATTCCAGCAAACAAATGTTTGATTGTGTTGACATGACCCATAAATCATATATATAGAAAGGCTCAAGTTGGGTTTAGAAAACCTGACGTGCTTCTGAATATTTTCAAAAGCAGCAGTAGACTAAGTGATCATACTTAAGAAAAGTTGCAGCTAAAACTAAAGGCTTTTGGGGAAGGGAAATAGCTAAACTTATGGCTAGAGTTTGAGCAAGTATTTGTGGGAGTGAGAAATGTGTGCTCGACCCCAACCGATTTCGTGAAATGGTGGATTTTAAGGTTATAGAACATCAACAGAAAAGAAAACAGGCTGCTGTCGATGGAGGTCCAAATCGTGTAATCCAATTAACGTTCTAAGTATTTTCAGGTTGGTATATCAGGGAAGAGTTTAGCACTTTTCTACTGAACTTCAATAATTTCGATGCTAAAGTTGGTCGTAGGTTTATTATCTGTTCAAATTGTTTCTGAACTGAGGGTAGATGGGGTTAGCTGACCTTGGCAGATTATAATTTTTTGTCATTCATCACATGTCCCGATGCAACGTGAAATGAGCTTTCAGAAACCCAAAACCTGCCTTGATTTAGGTTCCAGCGGGTCTTTCGTATACAAGCTTAAAACCAAATTTGCATCAGCAATTCAACCCTCGTGCGAGTAAAATTGAGTTTACTTCTGTTAAATTAATATTGCCAAGTCTAGCAGAAATAGAGCCGCTCATGGGTCGGGCCGAGTCGGGCTCAACTAAAAATGTAGGCTTATTTATTAGGCTCGGCCCAAAAAATGGGCCTAAAATTTTACTCAAGTCTGACCCGGATAATAATGTTAAAACTCGGGTCTAACCCGACCCGCCAGTATTAATTTTTATATTATTTTTATATAATTTTTAAATATATATAATACATCAAAAATACTAAAACATCAAAATAAATATTTTCTAACAAATTAAAAATAAATTTTAAAAATATTTAGACTTAAATAACATTAAGATAAATACAACTTAACAAGCAAATGCCTCTAAAATAATAACAAAATTAACAAATGCCTTTAAAATAATAACAAAATTAACAATAAAATAAATTTTATACAATATCCAAACAATAACAACAAAATAGTAGCAACATAATAGTAAAATGGTAGCTAAATAGGGAGAAAACAATAAAAAAATAACATTTAAAAAAAAAGAGTAGATTTTTTTTGTCCTTTAGTGAATTCAGGCCGAGCCCAGGCAAAAAATGCATTACGCGAGGCCCGGCCCATTTTTTAAATGGGCCTTATTTTTTTTGTCCAAACCTATTTTTGGGCCTATATTTTTGCCCAAACCCTCTCACATTTTGAGCGGACCTTTGGGCCGGGTTGCCCAACCCATGATCAGGTCTAAGCATAAATCTGAGCTACAATGATGGTCATCAGCACCCTTTTTTATTGTTTTTGTTTCTTTTCTAAATGATTTGACCTTCTTAAAAACATTATCAGTATAACTTGACATGAAAGTTCATTTCCAAAATATCAAGCATGCATGCACTCACTTGCACTTGTCAATTGAACAATATAGGCATAGTCTTACACGTGAAAATGTAAATGTGAAAGGGCATTCATGTCTCCTCAATCTCACTATGACTACTGATAAGAAGGAAGAAGAAAATAAATCAAGTCTGGAAATATATTATATTAACTCATTTATGCAAATGGAATATTAGACCATATGTGTTCAAATTTACTTTCGAAATATCTTCTCAAATAAGAACTTCAAACACTTATTATGTGAAAAAGACAAAGAAAACATCACACTAAAATGGGTTCATCAAATTTGTTACCAACAAGCTAAAACAGAGAAAACTGCCTATGGGTACAGCAAAATAACAATTGTCCCGACAACCTGAGAAGAACATAACAAGTAGTTTCTAGTGATGGTGCTCTTGAATGTAGCGTAGGTCGTAATACTTGCATACGACAGGCTCTCTCAAGTCAAGGCATATGAATTCAATTGCGTATTCCAAAGCAGGATTATTGTCTAAAACCAAATACCAACAGAGACCAGGAAAACATGTGTGTATCAGCTAAAAGATTCATGCAATGTTATGTAGGGTTTATCATCTTATGTATTTATTTATGCCTTGGATTTTTCCTAGTTTTGCCTGTCAGTGAACAAAGTTTAGACAAGTTAAAATTAAATATTTATCTTTCAAGAATAACAAAATGGATGATGACTTCACTTTATTTGAAACTACATTTCAGTAACACATCTTAGCCATTTGCTCTTTTATAAAATATGAATGTAGGTTACCTATTGTGCCGGTACATAATTTAACTACTAATAAGCTTGTTCCCCGAGTAAGAAGGAAAATAAGGATCAGGACTATTAGTAGCTATAAAAAATGAATAACAGAAAATCAATTAAGAAAGTAGAATGATCACACTAAATATTATGATATTATTATCTTGCTTAGTACTGTACATGAATAGTATTTTATACACTTGTGTAGAACTAACTGTTGCTAACTAATCTACTAACAACATACCAGCCTAGATAACCAACTGATAACAGACTAACTGATTCTATATTCTAACATTCACCCAACTTTTTAAGAGGTAAGACCTGAAGCAGACTACGAAACCGAGCAAAAATGGAGATGAATAGTGGCTTTGTGAGAATGTAAATGACCTAATCACAAGTCGGTACCTCACCAACAACGAGAGAATTGTCGGCTACCTTTTCGCGAACAAAAAATAGATCAAGCTCAACATGTTTGAATTTGGAGTGTAATATTGGATTAGCAACTACCGCTATTGCACTAGAATTGTCACATCAAATAGTAGGCATATCGACAGAACAAATCTGTAATTCAGTTAGCAATGAGATTAACCAAGTAATATCACTGGCGGCCACAACGAGACTCCAATATTCAGCCTCAACTGTGGATTGAGAAACCACTTGTTGTTTCTTAGAACACCATGAGACAAGTGTATGACCAAAGTATACACAATAGCTCGATGTGGACCGGCGGTCATCAAAATCCAATCTCTAGTTGGCATCAGTACCACCAATTAAAGACAACCTATCTGTAACATCCCAAAAATCAAGGGTTAGTAGAATCAGGTTTGTGAATCGAGAGAGTGATCATGCCTTAATTTTTTAAAATTATATATACATTTTTAGGAAATGAATGAGGTATTGGTTTGTTGGTTAAGTGTTAGTGTAACGTTTCTTGAAACCCAAGTTCAAATCCTTTCTCTCTCACCATTTTTATTATTTTGTAAGTTTTGCCTTAAACCCTAGTATGTGACATACCTTATTTTTTTAAAAATAAATATTTCAAATTATATCCAGAAGGGGTTATTGGTCTGATGGTTAAACATTATTGAATTTATCCCTTCCAATGCAAATAGTTTAATTTTTTAACAAAAACCCCTTGTTTTAATATGTAGGCCATTCAAGTCTAGTTAACCTAGGTATAAATATTGATTTTTCACTAATAATCAGCCTTTAATCCTCCTCCTCATTGCCCTAGCCGTTCCTCTTCTCCCCTCCTTCTCTTTGATTTTAATTTTTTTTCCTTTCCTCCATTGTTGTCGTCGCCTACACCTAGTTTTACCATCTCTTTCTTTTCTTTTTCTTTTTCTTTTTATTTTTGGCACAAGATTTGTTAACATATTCTCCACCATATTGCTGTCATTTTTCCTCATTTAAATCAGCCCCAAATCTGAAATCTTGAACTCCAAGATCGATCCCGAACATTGCCAAGAAAGTGCCATTGCCGTTTCTCTCGACTAGCTTGGATAATGTCTCTTCTATCTTCAATTTCTTAATTAATCTTATCCATTAAAAACCTAAATTTCTAGATCTGGAATTTGGGAGATTTTAAATTATTTCAAAGGTATTTTTTTAGAATTTAATGAGATCTCAAACCATTTTAAAATTCAGCCACAATTTTGGCCACCGCGAGTGGTGGCGCTTACACTTATGGGCAAGAAAAGGGGTTGTTTTGTTTCTTGGTTCTTGCCTATATTTTTTCCAGAATTAATTTGAGTTCTTGAACCATACTAATCAGCTTTTAAACCCAATTCAATTAGGGAAAAATGGTCTTGATCGATTGGCCATTCGGATCCCACAAATTGTGAAGCGTAAGTGCAATTAAGGGTAACTAGTTTGTTATTTCGACATAGTTGTTGGGTAAAGGTTATGATTAGATTAAATGAAGGAATTTAATCATTAATTAGCTACTTATTTTCCTGTATATTATTGAATTAGGTGCTGACCCAAATGCCCCAAACCATCCGTAAAGGTGAAGAACAATTGTACGTACGGTGCCCATTGATACAGTGCAAAGAATCTAACTAGTTTGGATTCATAAAATAGTTATAATTTCAACGATTTGTTTAAACTCATAAGTGGGTGTTTGGGGGTTGGTTTAGTGGTAAATTAATTTAATTTATTCTGAATTTTGGTTTAGGTTCGTTTAAGGAATTATTAAGGAAAATTGGAAGATTCGCAAGTGTGCTGTGAGGAAGCAAAAAATAAGGTGTGGGTCCTAAACTCATAAAATTGGTTGAAAATGTTAAAAATCATGTTATTATATGATAAATTAGATTTTCTGATTTGATTTTCTTAATACCAAATAATTGATTTTATGAATGGCTGCACCGGGCATGTTTCGAGCCTTAAAAGATTGACATGTTGGCAAAATTGCTAGTTTGATAGTATGGATGTTTGATTGAGTTTGTAATTGCATATTTGAGTTATGAGATATGAGAATGTTTGACTGAATGATATAATGTGTTGAGATATTAAGCTTATGTATGATTTAAACGCATGAGATATTTTTATATTATGTATTGAAAAGGGTGCTATTTATGCACAATGAAAATCCGTAAAGTATGTGAAATTGAACGATATTGATTGATACCAACACAATGGTAATTTGACAGATCGAAACACTGTTTCCATTTACTGAAAGTATGTGATTATTGAGAACATGCTGATCATGTCAAATGAATTTGAAAAGTATTGAGATATGATTATGTATGAGATTTTCTGACATATTACATATGCATTGGGTTGGGATTTTGTGGTTGATAGAGGAGTTCCGTGGAGTACCGGTGGCATATTAAGTCTGCATTATTCATAGTCAGTGCACTGCATCTGGAGTACTGAGGGGATTGGCGATTTTATTGCATATTATATGTTATTGTTGATTGTATCGCACTATTTGATATCTAGTAGATTTTCTACATTATTGATTATTCGGTGGTTTTACCACATTAAGTTATGCTCATAATCTTTTGGAGTTTGGCAGACGGGTTCTGGGGAACTCGTGGTATGTAGTGAATGGTATGGGTAGGAACCTTTTTGCATTGCATCATGTGCATGACATATTTGAATGTTATTGATTTATGCTACGCATTGTATTTTTTCTATTGAATAGTATTAAAATTAATGATTGTTACTCGAATGAATGATGACCTATGCTCATACAATGTTTGACATCAATTTGATAATGGCTATGTAATGACATGAAATTCCTATGATGGTTTTGTTTTCTTCTGTTAATGCTAATATGTTTCACTGTATTTGATGTTTTTGCCCATTTAAATAATTATTCGACTCACACTGAGCTTTTCATAAGCTCACCCTCCAATAGTGTTTAACTTTTCAGGTAAACCTTAAAATTAGGACTGGACTCAGCATTCGGAGAATCACCTTGGACCTTGGACTATTCTTAATAAGTATTATTAAGTCTTTATTGGTTTTGGCTTGTAATTTTTAATTATTTCTGATCTGTGGCTTGGTAACTTTTCTTTTGGGGATTTTTGCATGCATGAATTACTCAAGCATAATAACCGGATAATGCATGATATCAGGCTTAAGTAAAATTTGATACTGTTCCCTAGTTTCCACTACATTGCAAAGGAACTGTTTTTGAAAAACAAATCGATAAGACAACTAATTTTCCAAAATGACTTGAAAAATGGTTTTTTTTCGCTACATTAGTTTAACTTCGAGTTTTTTTTAAAGAAGAATGACAAGCAAACAGTTTTTCTAAAACAACATTGTCAACAATAAAATAAATCCTAAGTATACACCACCTAATGATTGAATGCTTTTAAGCTAACTCAACGTACAATTACGGTTTTCTCTAAAATGAGTTTATTTAAAGTCTTAAAAAGTAACGTAAGTTAGCTTAGCCATTTTGGTGACTAATGTAGCCTTCTCAATCTAGCCATAACGTCGAGGCTGGGTTTGAGAGGTTACACTGTCGGATGGACGAATAACTAACCCATGGTCAATAGTGCCATGTAAATACTGTAAAATTTGTTTTAGTGCCAGCAAATGTACTATAGTTGGAGCATGCATGAATTAACAGACACGATTTATTGCATAAGCTATATCAGGCTAAGTCAAGACTATATATTGTAATGCACCGACAAGACTTTTATATTCAGTAGGATCAATAAGACGATCTCCCTCATCTTTAGACAAAGCAGACGAACTCGCCATCGATGTGTGAACACTTTTCACATTAGCCAAGGAACTTCTGTCAAGTAGGTCCCGGATGTACTTGCGTTGGCACAAGTGGAGGCTCCCAGTAGAAGATCAAGTGACTTCAACTCCTAAGAAGTAGTGAAGCTTTCCCATGTCTTTAAGAGAGAAACCGTTATGTAACTGTTGAATAAAGGTATTTATACCACCAGTCGTACTTCCAATAACGATAATATCATCTACATAAAACAGAACATAAATAATGGTTTTGGTCGTAACTCGAACAAACAGAGATGCATCTGATTTGGACAAGGTAAAACTAGTAGAAAAATAAAACGTTTTAATTTGTCAAACAAGGCACGTGGAGCCTGACGCAACCCGTATAACGCCTTTGCCAGCCGACACACTAAAGACTCACCACTTGGACCAGACTAAACATACCCTATAGGATGCTGTATGAACACTTCATCAGTAAGGTTTCTATTTTAAAAAGCATTGTTCACATCAACTTGACAAAGTTTCCAACCGTTGGAGATAGCAACAAACAATATGGTTCGAATAGTAGTCGATTTGACTACCAGACTAAAAGTCTCCTTGAAGTCACACCCAGGTACTTGTAAACAACCCTCTGCCACCAACTGAGCCTTTCGCCGGGCAATAGTCTCATCAGGATTTTTCTTTACTTTGAAAAGCCACTTACATCCAATCACTTTTCGACCATGAGGTAAGGGAATGAGCTTCTAGGTGGAGTTAGCCACTAGAGCATCAAACTCAGCCTGGATAGCTAATTTCCACTCTATATTAGTAAGAGCCTCATCAATCATGCGCTGTTTATAGTCAACAACTCAACAAATAGAGCATTGGGTTTAAAAATACCAGCTTTAAACCGAGTAACCATGGTATGAGTATTCCATATAAGAACATACGGAGTAGCTGAAGGGAGTGTGGATTGACCGCATTGACTAAGCTCAGTGGAGAGGTTAAGAGCCGGTGCTCCGCATGATCAGATCTCAATGCAACTGGTGAGGCAATTGATATAGATGGCACGAGAGGACAACTAGGAGCATGAGGTGAAGTTTCAGTGGGAGGAACGATTGGCAAAACCGTAGAGCGGGGAAATGGAGATTTAACAAGAGGAACATACATGGAGATACATGGACTGGACTAAACGATAGCTGCAATGGTCAAAAGGAATAGGAACTGCCATTCATAAAAAAAAAACATGACGAGAGACAATGACCTTTCCATCTAGCGTAAGACAGTGATAGCCTTTATGTTGAGAACTATACCATAAAAATGTGTATGGCTGAGAATGAAAATCCAACTTGTAATGCATAAACGGACGCAGATATGGAAAAAACAACACCTGAATACCCTTAAATGATCATATGTAGGTTCACGGCCATGAAGAGCCTGATACAAAAACTGAACTTTCAGAACCGGGGTAGCTGGACGATTGATGAGATGAACGACATTGTAGAAAGCATAACCCCAGTAATCTATAGGCAGATTGGCTTGGGCTAGGAGTGTGAGACCTGTCACAACAATGTATCTATGCTTACATTCAGCAACACTATTCTGTTTAGACGTATAAGGGCAGGAGAGACGATGAAGTATCCCATGACTAGCCCGGACCAATGTGAAGGCACGAAACTCACCACCTCAATCATTTTAAAATTTTTTAATGTCTTTCCCAAATTGAGTTTTGACTATTTTCTGAAACTGAAGAAAACACTCAACCGCCTGAGATTTACGTTGAATCAGATAAATTCATGTAAAATGACTACACATGTCAATAAACGAAACATAATAAAGATTATTCCCACAAACAACAGACGCTAGTCCCTATAGATCGGAGACAACCAATTCAAACAAAACTGTATATTCAGTAGTAAAGCTTGAAAAAAGTAATTTTTAAGACTTCCCTTTATGACAGGCAATAGAAATATTATGACGACATTTTTTATTAGAAACAATATGAAACCTATCAAGAACAAGCTTAACAACCGAGGCAGATGGATGACCAAGTCTACGGTGCCATAACGTAAAAACATCATAATTAATAGTGCAATCCTAAAGCCCAATGTTGTGAACTGAGGGATTAACAGTAGACGAGGCATGATGAACTGGCGGAAAATGATAGAGTCCATCATCAATGTGGCCCTGCAACAAAATTTCCTAAGTCTGGATGTCTTTAATAACACAATAAAACGAATGAAATTAAAAAAAAAAGTTATTATCATTAGCAAATTGAGAAACAGATAGTAGGTTCTTCCGTATACTAGGCACGCACAAAACATTAGATAGATGTAATAGCTTAGTCTTCATAGGCAAAAGAGATTGTCCAATACGTGAGATTTTTGTGGGAGTCCTATTACCTATTAAAAAAGAAGAAGTACCTGAATATGGCGTAGACTCATTCAGAGCAGAGAGATCCCGACAGACGTGGTGCGTAGCCCCCAAGTCCGAATACCAAGACGGGGTCCCTACAGACATAGGAATATATGAATCGTTATTATCAAAATTTGACCCATACTAAGTAGTATTAGTATTGGACCCAAAAGCGGTAAAAAAACAGAAGCATGAAAATCGAGAACACGTGGCAATCCAATACATGGCGAGGAATAAAATCAATAACTCGCGCCCTTGGTTTATTCTGCCATAGAACAAAAGACATATTATTAGCCATGGAACCAGTGCCATTTGTGAGCCCGTGTGTCTGGCCGTGTGGGCATTAGAAGTAGGGACACACAGCCGTGTCCCAGCCCGTGTCTGTGCCAGTGTAACTCTCTGACTTGGATCACACGGCCAAGCCACACGCCCGTATGCCAGGCCGTGTACCCTTTGAAATGGCCTCACACGCCTGTGTACTAGCTGTGTGTCTCACACAACCAAGTCACACGCCCGTGTGTCTGGCCGTGTGGACCTAAAATGTACCTTTACCGACAAATTTACCAATTCCTACATGCTTGGGCATTAAACATCTCAAAAACCATTCATTTAACCTGTCCAAAACACGATCAAACACATTCAAAACATGCTAAAATAATCATCCTAGGTGCCTAAAGAATGTACCTCATTGGTACCACATTGATATCATCAAAAATCAACCAATTTAAAATGATAATCATGTCAAAATTCATCAATTTGGCCGAACTCAAAACTACCTAAAACATTAACTTAAATTCACATGCAGATATCTAGATTTGGTTTAATTTACCATGCCATAATATGACTTCAAACACAAACACATGTTTATATGTATATACCAAACCAACATTACATTTATAATCCATCCAAAAAATAACTATCATTTAGACGTCCTAGGTACATGCCGACTCAAAAGATAAACATCACCACATTTGAGTTCGGGATTGCTGTTGGATGTTGAATTGGCGATCAAAAGTGAAGTACCTAATCTATGCACGGAAAAATAAAATAGTACACTGAGTAAAACTCAGTGGTATTTCTATAATCCGAATATTCAAAGACAAGATAATATAATATGCACAATTGAATTTTAAGCACATATTAATGTCTAGTATCATGACTATCATATGCTATCATATTTCATTTGTTAAACAATGTCCCAATTCAAAAAATTTCTATATAAATAGTTATTCACATATCAAACCACATTTATTTGTACAATGGCATTAGCCATTCAATACTCAACTCATGAATACATCATTTCATACCATACTCAATTCTCATTACTTGCTATATAATAGCTTTTCACAGTTTGATCTGCATATCATTTAAACAATAACATTATCCATTCCATATCCAATTCATAAGTACATAACTCATGTATCTCATTTTCATGTTTCAAATCACTATCTATTTTCAATTCACATACAATATCATCCAATATCAATCACAGTATCGTTTTATTTAATTACCACTATTAACATGACTCGGACTCAGATGGATACACGGATCCAACCAACACACCAGTTTGGCAACTAGTGCCTCATCGGATAAATTCAAAATAATAATTGCACCCAGAGCTATATAAATTTGACACCCAGTGTCTCATTGGTTAAACCGAAGCAAATTGGCACCCAGTGCCTCATCAACTCGAAGTTGAAGAAATTCCTGAACTATTCCTATCCTATGGCATGCCATTTATATCTGACTCAGCCCGATAAAATTAGTAGGGTTTAATTTCACATTTCAATAACAACCAATACCCAATATAAATTTTTCATATAATCACATATACACATGAATTTAATTCAATCTATAATAATCAATATCTAACTTTCATATTAGCACATATATTCCTTTCAATTCAATAATCAATACATTCATAATTTATATACCAATTCAATTTATTTCAATCAACTATCAAAATGTCAATTACTCACCTAAACACTTACCATATGCATTAAATTGAATTATAATAATTAACAACTAAGTTCGGATTATAGAAATACAAACCAGGAATTCCGAGCTATTCCACGTCGATTTTATCTTTCCCCTTTTTAGTCAAGGATTCCAGTACGACGTTAGCTACGAAATTAAAACAATTAAAATTCATCAATACAATAAAATTTCAATTTCATATTGAATATTGAATATTGAATATTGAATATTTAATATTTAAATTTTTACTCAATATTTGTCTAAATTCCAATTTTAGTCCCTAAACCGAGACTAATTTTTATTCTTCACATTTAATTCTATATTTTCATACAAATTCCACTTTAAACTAAATTTAACTCCTTGTTTCCACTTAAACCCCTAAATTTAGAATTTTTTACAATTTAGTCCCTACTACTCAAAATTTACAATTTATTCTACAATTTAATCCTTTTTCTTTTTTAGCTTAAAAATCTATCAATTTAATCTCAAATACTAAAATTATTCAACATTAACAACATTTAAAAACTCATTCAATGTTAAATTTTCAACATAGGTCTAGTAACCCTAGGTACTGGGATTTCAAAAACATAAAAATTACAAGAAAAGGGATTAAATTGACTAACAAATTGAACTTTGAACAATTTGGAGCCCTAAGGCTGTGCATCTTCTTTCTATCTCCTTTTCTTTCTTTTCTTTCTTAGTTTTGTATCTTTTATTACCTTTTTTTATTATCCTTTAAATTGTTATTATTATAAAATATATATACATTTACTTAATTATTAAGATTCTTAATATTATAATATATTTTAACTTTAACTATTACAATATTTAAAATAAATTTACACATAAATCATATAAATAATTCACTAATGCCGTCCACTTAATAGAATAAGGCATAATTGTTTATTTAGTCCCTTTAATTATTCTTTAATCTATAATTCAACTTTCACCCTAATTCAGTCCTTATACCTAATTACTTTTAATTCTTGTAAATTCACTTAATCGAAACCTAATTAACTACACAACTAGCTTCATAAATATTTATTCAAAATAAATATTTACGAGTCTGATTTATGGGAACAGAGCTTCGGGAATGCACTTTCTGACATATCTAACATCGGGTCGTTACAATGTTGCTGATTGGGATCAAAAGAGGAAAAATACAGCAACTGTGGCCACCCTCCCCACGAGGAGCCATAGGGAAAATATGCCGGTGGTGCCATCGACGAGCCAACATACTGACCCGAGGCACCAAAGTAATCCGAACCAAGATGAATCAACGAACACCAATAATTGGATGGACCAGACGCGCCAACCACGTCGTCGCGCAACCTTTAACCATCACGAGCAGAAGAGATCCGTGCCACGGCTAGAGTAGACAGACCACCGTAGTCGTGGTTGAATCAATAGAAACAATGTTGAGCTAGATGGCTATAACAACCACAGATTTGGCACTAAAGCCGAGATCTAAACCCTCACCCAGAAGAAGAATGGCTGCCACAAATGGAGTCTTCTATCATCGTAGTTGGTGTAACTTCGGCCAGATTGGCATGATAAGGCACATCGTAGACCGCACGGGTCTGACGGCTCTCGAACTCCAGGAGAACATCAAAAATTTTCTACGACAGTAGAGTTTCAAAGAAAAAGGATGCCAAAGTAAGAACTGCATTGTAGTCCAACGACAATCCAGCAAAAATGACCTCCACCTTCTCGGCCTCCAAAACCATAGATCCAGATGCCTCGAGCAGCGCAAAAGTATTCTGAATCTTGGCAATATATTCCTTAACAGTTAACTTGCCCTTCTTTATGGAATGTAGCTCATGCTTAATACGAGACAACTTGGCTCCAGTAGAGGCGGTAAATAGATTATTTGCATTGCTCCAAACCTCACACGTCATTTTGGCAGTTTTAAAGCAAGTTAGAAAGTAGCTAAGAAGCAAGCAACTTATCTTGTTGAACAAACAGAGATGCATCAGGATTTGGAGCCAAAACGCCATCCGGAGAAGACATAAACTGCGTTGGAGTAGGTAACGTGCCTTCCAAAAAACTTGTCAGTTCATATCCTTCAATAATCAACCTAATGTGTTGCTGCCATTGCATAAAATTTCCGTCATCTAACTTCACTGTGTCATGGCGAGAGAACGATTTAACCAAACGGGAGCCAAAGAAAGCAGGACTACTATGACCAGCTGAAGTAGAATTAGTGGAGTTGGCCATGAATCGACAACTGAAGCGAGCTCCAGGAAATTAGGTGACTGATACCAGTTAGTAGCTATAGAAAATGAATAACAAAAAATCAATTAAGAAAGTAGAATGATCACATTGAATATTCTGAATTGTACATGAATAGTATTCTATAAACTTGTGTAGAACTAATTGTTGCTAACTATTCTACTAACAACATACCAACCTGGATAACCAATTGATAACAGACTAAATGATTTTATATTCTTATAAGGACAAACCTCTTTCATAAGCTACAATCTAGCCTTCAACTTTGATTGGAGGAACTTCATTGATCAACTCCAGAGGAGATTTCTTGCTTGAATCCTGCAAATTTGGAAAAAGAAAACAACAAAATAAAATAAATAAGAAAGCTTAATTTCTTCATTTCATTGGCCTCTTGCATTTTGGGAGGCAAAGGCCAATATCGATTAATGAACATGTTATGCATGATCGGAAACATACTAACTGACTAAGTTATTGGACTGGACTTTACCCTAACATTAACCATTTTTCTTAAGCACTTAGAGGCATGACAAATCAAAGAAAGTTACAAGGTAACCATGTTGAGACTAGGGGTGTTCAAACGGTTAACAGACCGGTTAACCGACCTGAACTACCATTAACCGAATTAACCAACCCTTTTAAGCCCTTAACTGTTAATCAAATCGAACTTTTTCGGTTAATTTGGTCAATTAACCGAATTAACCAAAATTTATATATATTTTTTATTTTTGGTTAAAACAAGTATAAAACGTATAAAAAATTAACTGACTTAACCGACCGATTAATTTATATTTTCAAAAAATTAACCGAATCTACCGAATACTTATATATTATAATATTATTTATTAAATTTGGTTAATCCGGTTAACCGACTGATTTCGAACCGAATTAACCGCTAACCGAGCTTTCAAAAAAAATTATTAAACGACCTCTAACCGAATTAATTCGGTTAACCGACCGATTAATAGAATTCGATCGGTTAACTGAATTAATTCGGTTTTACCTGAAATTTGTACACCTCTAGTTGAGACACACCTATTCTTACGCCAAAAACATGTTTATGAACCATGGTCACACATATGGTTAAATTATAAAGCAGTATAATAAAGGCTATTTAACACTTGAAAGTTTCTCCAGAATCGAAGTACTAAATTAGTGGGAAACAAAGATCCCATATGTAGAACCAGAAAACATCTGCAAAGCATTCTACTTTGTTCATAAACAACAAATATTCAATGCTTAAAAGCCACTTCATGTGCTTCAAAATGTAGGTAACTATAATCTGCCAGCATCTTCAATAATTCAAATTGTAGAAGGCCCAAATTGCCAACCCATTAACCTAAATCCATTACACCCTATTACACCAAAAAAAAAAAAATTAAACCAACTAAGCCCAATGAACCAACACCAGGCCCAAGACCTTAAGCCAACTTAGAAACCCTAGGGTTTCTGAGCCTCCTCCACGCTACCACCGCCTCTGCTGCCACCGACCCGTCCCATCACCTGCAAAACAAAAACAGAGAGCAGAAACACGCAACAGCAGTAAAAAGAAGCAAACAATAATGATATCTTTCGGCTATAAGAGCCATTTTTTTTAAAGAATCGGGGGGTAGTTTTTGAAGAGGAACCCAATTGTATTTGGGGAAAACCAATTGTATTTAGAAAGGAGAGATTTTTCAATATTCAAAAACAGACTTGAGATCAGTACAAAAAAGATTGAGCAATCAAAAACAAAATACAAGCAAAAAGGTTGAGATCGATCTCCTGTTTCGTTTTCTACTGTTTTCTAGTTTCTGTTATTCCATTTATATTTATTATTATTATTTCTTATTTTCCTTTACAAATCTATTAAACAAAATAAATAAATAAAAAGAAAAAGGAAGAGAAGAAGGCCTCACCAGAGACGCCCGCGGCTTCATCGTCGGAGATTTTTCCTCCGTCGTCAGGGCTAAAAAGGGGGTGGGGATCCTTTCTTTCATTTCTTTTCGACTAAAAAGGCTAGGCTCTCGAACTTCTTTTGGAAGGTGGCAAAACGGCCCATTCTTGGGCATCGCCGGCCATCGAATACGGTGGTGGCGCGGCGGTTGGACGATGACCCCTTCGGCCGGACACAAGAGGAGAGGAAGAGAAAGATGGCTCCCTGTTTTGTTTTTTTTTTTTAAAACTTTAGGGTTAAAATGAAATAAAACAAAAAAATTTGGCCCTTTTATACATTTACAAAACGACACCGTTTTGTTTAGGGGGTCTAAGTGCCTAAACGGCACCGTTTTGAGGACCCGCGCGCCCGACCCGGTTTGAAGGAGTGACCCGCGTGTTTTTGAAGCCCAAATGGGCTATTTGCGATTATGGTCCCTCCTTTTTTCCTGCGCCATTTGATTTAGCCCCGCTTTGCGTTTTCCTTTTTAAACTTCGCCCTATTATTTTATTTAATTTCTTATTTGATCCCCAGTTTGGACAAGTGAAACGTAGCGTTTTGGGGGAAGGGAAAATTTCCTTTTTAGTCCCTCATGTCATTGGCGCACTTCAAATGGGTCCCTCTCTTTATTTTTATTTTTTGATTTGGCCCCAGAATTGTGTTTTGTTTCGGTTTTTAGTCCTTTTTATTCATTTTCATGCCTTTAACATCAAATTAATTATTTTAATATTAATGTAATTATTGTATCGCTTTTTTATTAAGCTTATTATTATTATTATTGTTATTATTATTATCATTATATTTATACTTATATTTATTTTATTTTAATGCCATTTTTATTACTATATCCATTTTTATTATTATTATATATATAGACATATCCTTTTACTACTTTTTTATATACATATATTTTAAATATTATTACTATTATTATTATGACTTAACATATTGTTATTACCTTTATTTTAGTATTATCCTATTATTATCATCTTATTGTTAAACTAAATAATTTCATATAGATATTATATTATATACCTTCTTTTTTATATTTATTTACTTATTACTTCATTACCAATTAATTATTATTATTATTATTATTATTATTATTATTATTATTATTATTATTATTATTATTATTATTATTATTTATTGTTATTACAAATATATTGTTTTCTTCTTACTAATTTATTATTATTATTGTTTTCCACCTTATTATTATTACTAGTATTATCATCATGTTATTAGATTAATTAATTTTACATAGCTATTATTATGTTATCATATATATTCTCTATGTATCCATTTATATTATTACTTATATTATTATTACTATTACCGTTATTATTTATTACCTTATTATTATTACTACTATTATATTATTATTATCATATTTTACTCATTACTCTTTAAATACACTTATTTTGTTTTTATTTCTCACTCATATTATATATTATTTATTTATTCATATATACACATACATATATACCTTTTCATACATCATTCCAAACCTTAAAATACTTATTACTTGTATTATTACTATTAATATTATTATTATCATTGCTATATTATCATTTTTTAGTTTTACATAATGATTGTTTATTTATTCCTTTTAATTTGAATATTTCCTTTTTATTCGTTTTATTCATTTTTGCTCTTATCATTATCCTTCACATCCGCATCTATGTTTACTCTGTTATGCCTATCAATACCAAAATTTGTATTTGCTTATGCATTCTTTATTATCCTATTTTATTACAACTTATGTTATACTAACTTTTACCCAACCCAAAATAATTCTTTCATAAAAGTAATATTCCGTATTTGGTAATTCAAAACAATCGTGCCCTAACTTACTGGGTTTCGATTTTTCTCATCTAACCTAAATAACGGAATATTCTTTTAAATCACAATACGAGTTTTGAAATACATACTTACTCTCGGAGATATGAGGTGTTGTGCCCTAACTCACCGGGTATGACATTTTGTTACCTCGGGATAAGATTTTTGTTAACAAAGGCAATATTCGACATTTGGAAATTCAAGATATCGTGCCCTAACTTATTGGGTTTCGATTTTTCTCGTTTATGCTAAATAGTCGAATACCCTTTTTAAAAAGGGGTCAAAATACATGAATTTCAAATATAGGCAAGCTCATTCTCAAAGTTCGACATGTCGTGTCCTAACTCACTGGACGTGACGTTTTATTACTTCGAGATGAGGGAGTCATTAACCTCCGTTTTAACTTATTCGATCATTTTTTAGCATTAATTCAAAGAGGGATCGTATTTTAAATTCTTTCAAGTTTTCAAATCTTCGACACTAAGACACTAATTAATCAACTAGGTACCAATTTTGGGCGTATCGAGGGTGCTAATCCTTCCTTGTGCGTAACCGACTCCCGAACTCATTTTTTGATTTTCGTAGACCAAAAATTATCGTTTTAGTAAATATTAACTTTTATTAAAATGATTAATTTAAGGTGATCCGATCACACCTCATCAAAAAAGGATTGGTGGCGACTCCCAGTTTTTTGTTTTCATTTTCAAAATCCAAGTCGATTCCCGTTTTTCCAAAAAATAGTTTTGACTGCTTGGCGACTCCACTGGGGATACCAAATAAGAGAGTCAAGCCACAAGTTGATTAACTTTTGTCTTTTTGTCGAAAATTGAAAATTTGGTTTTGATATACGATCCCTTCATTGCATTTCACCCGTTTTTCATACGGTTTTCATCAATTTTATTCCTATTTTCTTTAATCGCTTCAAGTTTTTATGCATATATCCTCGCACATTGCATTGCATGACCGTTGTGGTCACACCCTTTAAGTGGGAGTGAGAAACTATTCCTTCGTGAGGTTTTCACCTCCGTGTAGGATAGCGGATCGCTTTCGGGATACATCCGTACCTTTGTCTTCGTGAGATTTTCATCTCTGTGCAGCCATAGGGAAATGTATTCCCCTGAACTGAACTCGGTCTGTATGAGCCTATGATAGGTGAAGATCGAGGAATCTGCTGGTTCAGGTACCCTTACTCTAGAACCCAAACCACATATAGAGAGACCTAGGAGCCCACTCTAGGTAGAGCCACTCCGGACCGCTAATGGTCACCTAAATTGTTGTATTTGTTAATTATTTATCCTGTACTAGCGTGTTTTGTTTTTGTTTTGTTTATAATTGCATTGCATTACATCATCATAGGAAGGAGGTGTTGATTCATATTTGATTGCCAAATAGAACAGTTTGTCATAAGAAAATGAATTTTTTGATAAAGTGGTTTATAACACGGTTGTCTAAATATGGTCCAAGTAAACACAATGAAAGAAGGCTGATAGTCCATGAAGAAATACAAGACTTTACTTTATTGCCTGATGATGCAAGCCGACAAAGATTATTCAAGAGTTGTCACGTCTTAAAGGAGCTGACGAGTATCGTAGGGATAAGTGATCAATGAGTCGCGGCCTGGATCAAGCAAAAAGGAGTTAATATAGACATCTCTTGGGGAATTTACAAGACTTTACCATAAGATCCGAATATAAAGAGGAAGTTAGGTGTCTTCACTTGGAATATGGGAGAAAGGCTGTATATGTAGTTCGTTTTATGTAAAGGAATTTGTTTTCTAGAAAAGTTGTTCTAATTCAGAATCAATGCCTTCCTTTCTTTTACATTCATTTCATGCATTTGTATTGCATTGCATTATTTGCATTAGACTTTCCCTAAAAGAACCCTAATTAGGTGAAATTATATCAGTTAGCCTGGGAACCGACAAAGGTCAAACGATTAGGCATCTTTACGGTACACGAAAAAGGATAAAAGATATGGATCAAATATTTGAAAGACTTGAACAACTTCAAAAAGAAATGCAAGACCAATTACAACTGCAAATGCAGAGCAACTGGCGAAGATCCAACAAGATATAAGGGATCAAATGCTAGAGGCCCAAAGGAATATGATGAATCAGTTGTCCCAATTACTGACTAAGGGGCTAGGAAAAGGAAAAAACTCCATGATCAATACTGGGGAGGACAATGAGGAACCTCTATACCCTCTGGGTTTCACCCCGATAAACGATCAGACATGTCCGCAAGATGTACCTATTGCTATCAGATCACAACAACATCAGGTCGGTACCTCGGCACCCATGAAGTACCCGACGGCCTCAGGTTCCAATCCAAGGAACAGTCTAACCAATCATGAAGTTCCTGATCTAGACGAAATGGAAGGAATAGAAAAAGTAAAGGTTGAACTGGTAAGACAACTCGAAGATCGATACAAGTGGTTGGAAGAAAAACTTAGAGTAATAGAGAATGCTGATTACCATCGCGGGGTTGATGCCAAGGATCTGAGTTTGGTCCTTGATCTAGTACTCCCACCAAAATTTAAGACTCCAGAGTTTGAAAAGTACAATGGGACTAGTTGTCCTGAAGCTCACATCACAATGTTCTGTCGAAGGATGACAGGATATGTTAATAACGACCAATTATTAATTCATTGCTTCCAAGATTCGTCGATCAGTCAAGAACTAAATGGTACAATAAATTAAGTCGTGCTAAAATCAATTCATGGAAAGACTTAGCACGGGCTTTCATGAAGCAGTATGGCCACGTGACTGACATGGCACCCGATAGAATTACACTATAGAATATGGAAAAGAAGCAAGGTGAGAGCTTCAGGCAATATGCCCAAAGATGGAGAGAGGTAGCGACGCAAGTCCAACCACCTCTTCTAGAGAAAGAAACTACATCGCTTTTCATCAACACTCTGAAAGCCCCGTTCATTACCCATATGTTGGAAAGCGCTACCCTGAGCTTCTCAGACATAGTAATGTCCGGCGAGATGATTGAAAACGCAATCAGAAGCGGAAAGATAGATGCAGGAGAAAGCGCCAAGAGGTCAACCCCAAATAGAAATGAAAATAAAGTGAATAATATGAGCAAAGGGTACCCCAAATTGGTCAACATAGGCCAGCCGAGGCAGGAATCCAACTCGAGGTCGAATACAGAAAGGCTCCGGTTTACACAATCCAAATGTCATATAAGGAGTTGTATCAGAATCTCTTTGATGTACATGTGGTGTCACCGTTCTACTCGGAAACAGTGCAACCTCCATTCCCAAAATGGTATAATGAGAATGCTCAATGCGAGTACCACGCGGGAATAACGGGACACTCAATCGAAAACTTCACTACTTTTAAAAAGTTGGTCGAAAGGTTCATTGAAATGGGAGTTGTAAAGTTTGACGATTCCTCAGATCCAAATCGCTCTGACAATGCAGTAAATACGATTTGAAAGTGGGGCAAGAGAGTTGCAATGCCTTGAACAAGTCAAAAGCCTGGAAGGAATATCGGGGAATCTGAACGACTTATCCGAAGAAGGAACCATGGAATAAAAGTTTCTAAACCCTTACATTACTTGGAAGTGTTTTTAACAATGGGATTGTGGAAGAGATCCCTTTATTTTTAGAGCTAATCTAGAGTAATATTCAAAACACACTTGTTGCTTTAAGCCTAGAAGCAATTAGACCCCTTTTGTGAAATAGGCTTGTGTCCTAAGTCTTTATTTCAATAAAATGCATCTTTTTGAGCAAATATTCTTTGATTTCATATTGTACAAATAATCGTTCTTAGATTCATTTGTTCTTTAGACTTTCTTTCAAATATTCATGTATACTTCATCCATGATCATACCATACAAATAATCATCCTTAGAATCATTTATTCTTTGGAATCTGCTTTCAGCGGGTCTCCAGATATCAATGATGTGAGTAACGCTGTTATTGACTCCGAGTCTCCTTTTGAGCGAAATATGGGCCTAAAGGGATCTCAACACTTTGAAGATGACAGAGATGTAGACTACTCTCTGATTTGTTAAGGATGGTAAAGTAAGATGAAAACAGATCCTCTCTTACAAAAAGTCAGTGGACAGTAGGCCTAGGACAAGAGAAAGAGGCAAACATCAGAGTCTGCATCACCACAAAGGCAAAGCGAGACGTCATTGAGTCACTTCCAAGAATTTTAAGGATTTTTTGCACGATCGTATCAAGATACGCCTGGCTACTAAGACAAGAGGATGTTGCAGGGTTTTGAATGACATATGCTAATAGTTTTACGATGGCCAGGCTGATCATGAGATTTGGGTTCTGCTGGTCTACCATAGAAAGGGATTGCATCAGTATGCTGTAAATGCCAAATCTATGGAGAGAAAATTCATGTGCCCCTTCATTCTTTCGACTTTCTCTATAAGGGGCATGGAGGTTATTGGGCCGATCTCGTCGAAGGTTTCTAGCAGGCATCAATCACTTCGCCAAAAGGGTGAAAGTCACTTCATATGCCAATCATCAAATCCTAAAAAAAAAAGATCATGGAAAGATGATTGAGACTTGTAAATATTGGCATAAGAAGTCATCATGTACCCTCTATGCTTATCGAACATTGGCCAAGACCTTCGCCAGGGCAACATATTTCATTAGTCTATGGGATAAAAATGATTTTGAAGAAAAGATTCTTTGTCTCTGAATCTTGATAGAGTTGAAGTTGGATAAGGCAAAAATGGATCCAATCCCGATATGATAAATTGAATTTGAAGAAAGGAGGTTGAAAGCCATCTGTCATGGTCCAATAAACGATGAGAACTTATGATGAAGAGGTTCATCCTAGAAAATTCCACTAGGAGAACTTGATATTGAAGAATATCCCTCCCATACAAAAGGACTTCAAAGGAAAGTGGATGTCAAAACTGGGAAATAAATTATAAAGAAGGCCTGTTTTGGAGGAGCATTGATTCTAGTTGAAATGAATGGCAAAGATTTGCCCAATCCGGTGAATTCAAATCCAATCAAGGAGTGTTCTACCTAAAAGGAAAGAGGCCAAGGTGAAACCCGCAAAAGGGCGCCTAAAAAAAAAGGAGAGGCCAAGGTGAAAACCAGCAAATGGCGCCTTGAGGCCAAAGGGGATTTGAGTTGAAAACCCGAAAAGGGCGGCTCAAATTTGGATCAAAGTGGGGGCATACAACAGTCTTGTTATGCCTGAATTAACAATGAAGAAGTATGCTACATCTTGGGGCATCGACAAAGTACTTCGGATCCCCTAAACACTATTGAGCTCAGAAGGGTCCTTAAGAAGTTGGTACAGAGAAGCTCAAGCTGTGATATCTGAGGCACCTAGTTTTCCAGTCTACCCATTTTGAATTTGCTATATTTCCTTCTTATTGCATTTGCAATCTTTGATTAATTTATTCATTTCGAGCTATGCTCCCAATCGATTTCCTTCTTGTCCATCGTTTTGATATTTTTCAAGCATTTTGTATTGAAATAACGATTAATGGACCAATAACACTTTCACAAAAAAAAGTTTTTGCATATTACTTTGGGAACTTCTAAATAGTACAGGAGCCTGAAACATGACCATTATTTAGAACTCACCAAGCCTAAGAGTTGGAAATATTTAAGCCCAAATTGAAATTATCTCAGTGGGTTTTCTGTCAAAAATATTGGTTGAGCAAAAAGAAATTACATTGATGTTATAATCCCGACAAAGAACAAGCAATGGGATTATTCTTGGGAAAAGAAAAATGATACTCTGCATTTATGCAAATATCAGACATATACATCTGGTCATTACACCTAGAGAATAGTGTAACAGATCAAATTGATTGAAGATGATCCTGTACCTTTGAGTTGCAGCAGGATGGATGGAAGAAACCAAATGTTGTTATCTGAAATTGTAGTAGGAGGAACAAACTTTATGTCCTAGAAGGTACAGTAGAAGGGACTCTGAAATTACAGCAGGGCAAGCTAGCTAAGCAAAATGTGGTTGTTTCTTTGACTTTTCTATCAAGAATACCAACCGAACAAGATGGCAGCGTAATACGTCAGTGGTAATGTCCTGATGAACAACGAGCGATGATACCTTAAGCCTTTTTAAAGGGATCGTTTTCATTCATATACCATTCATAACACATCTAATTAGGAGCATTAGATTCATTTCGATCAAAGCGTCCTAATTATTTGACACATTCATAACACACCTAGTTAGGAGCATTTGATTCATTTCGATCATAGCATCCTAATCATTTGACATAAGCATAGATACCTGGAACTAATTCTATAGGTCGTGTCCCTAGAATCAGTGAATTCACAAGCCTTAACTCCCTAAGCAGTAGGGTAACAGGCTGAATTTACAGATCTTAACCCTCTAAGCAGTAGGGAAACAGATCAAAGGCGATGGGCTTTAACCCCCTAAGTAGTAGGGTAACAAGCTAAATTTACAAGCCTTAACATCCTAAGCAGTAGGGTAACAGGCTGAATTTACAGATCTTAACCCCCTAAGCAGTAGGGAAACAAATCAAAGGCGATGGGCTTTAACCCCCTAAGTAGTAGGGTAACAAGCTGAATTTACAAACTTTAACCCCCTCAGCAGTAGGGTAACAGGCTGAATTTACAGATCTTAACCCCCTAAGCAGTAGGGAAACAGATCAAAGATGATGGGCTTTAACCCCCTAAGCAGTAGGGTAATAGGCTAAAAATTACAGATCTTGCCTCCTTGAAGTTGTAGTGGAGCAGATCGAAGAAGGCGAATCTTACCTTCTTGAAGTTGCAGTGAAGCAGATTTAAGCCACCATCCTATCTCCCTAAGCAGTAGTGGAGTAGACTGAAGATATCCAATCCTATTTCCCTGAAGTTGCAGTGGAACAGATTGGAGTTGAATTACAGATCTTATCTCCCTGAGGTTGCAGTGGAGCAGATCGAAGACATTAACCTTATCTCCCTGAAGTTGCAGTGGAGCAGGTTGAAATTACAAGTCTTATCTCCCTGAAGTTGTAGTGGAGCAGACTGAAGATAGCAAATCTTATTTCCCTGAAGTTGCAGTGGAACAGATTGAAGCTAAATTACAGATCCTATCTCTTTGAAGTTACAGTGGAGCACATTGAAGAAAAGAAGCGTCAAGAGAAGTCGAGGCTTGGCAGGTCCCGACAAATTTAGCCCTTCTTTAAGTCTTTGCTCTATTCTCGTTACACGACAACGAGCAAAGAGGGGTAGCTGTAGAAGGCCCAAATTGCCAACCCATTAACCCAAATCCATTACACCCTATTACACCCAAAAAAAATTAAACCAACTAAGCCCAATGAACCAACACCAGGCCCAAAACCTTAAGCCAACTTAGAAACCCTAGGGTTTCTGAGCCTCCTCCATGCTACCACTGCCTCTGCTGCCACCGACCCATCCCATCACCTACAAAACAAAAACAGAGAGCAGAAACACGCAACAGCAGTAAAAAGAAGCAAACGATAATGATATCTTTCGGCTATAAGAGCCATTTTTTTTAAAGAACCGGGGGGTAGTTTTTGAAGAGGAACCTAATTGTATTTGGGGAAAACCAATTGTATTTAGAAAGGAGAGATTTTTCAATATTCAAAAACAGACTTGAGATCAGTACAAAAAAGATTGAGCAATCAAAAACAAAATACAAGCAAAAAGGTTGAGATCGATCTCCTGTTTCGTTTTCTACTGTTTTCTAGTTTCTGTTATTCCATTTATATTTATTATTATTATTTCTTATTTTCCTTTACAAATCTATTAAACAAAATAAATAAATAAATAAAAGAAAAAGGAAGAGAAGAAGGCCTAACCAGAAACGCCCGCGGCTTCATCGTCGGAGATTTTTCCTCCGTCGTCGGGGCTAAAAAGGGGGTGGGGATCCTTTCTTTCATTTCTTTTCGACTAAAAAGGCTAGGCTCTCGAACTTCTTTTGGAACGTGGCAAAACGGCCCATTCTTGGGCATCGCCGGCCACCGAATACGGTGGTGGCGCGGAGGTTAGACGATAACCCCCTTCGGCCGGACACAAGAGGAGAGGAAGAGAAAGATGGCTCCCTGTTTTGTTTTTTTTTTAAAACTTTAGGGTTAAAATGAAATAAAACAAAAAAATTTGGCCCTTTTATACATTTAGAAAATGACACCGTTTTGGTTAGGGGGTCTAGGTGCCTAAACGGCACCGTTTTGAGGACCCGCACGCCCAACCCAGTTTGAAGGAGTGACCCGCGTGTTTTTGAAGCCCAAATGGGCTATTTGCGATTATGGTCCCTCCTTTTTTCCTGCGCCATTTGATTTAGTCCCGCTTTGCGTTTTCCTTTTTAAACTTCGCCCTATTATTTTATTTAATTTCTTATTTGATCCCCAGTTTGGACAAGTGAAATGTAGCGTTTTGGGGGAAGGGAAAATTTCCTTTTTAGTCCCTCATGTCGTTCGCGCGCTTCAAATGGGTCCTTCCCTTTATTTTTATTTTTTGATTTGGCCCCAGAACTGTGTTTTGTTTCGGTTTTTAGTCCTTTTTATTCATTTTCATGCCTTTAACATCAAATTAATTATTTTTAATATTAATGTAATTATTGTATCGTTTTTATTAAGCTTATTATTATTATTGTTGTTGTTATTATTATTATCATTATATTTATACTTATATTTATTTTATTTTAATGCCATTTTATTACTATATCCAATTTTATTATTATTATATATATAGACATATCCTTTTACTACTTTTTTATATACATATATTTTAAATATTATTACTATTATTATTATGACTTAACATATTGTTATTACCTTTATTTTAGTATTATCCCTATTATTATCATCTTATTATTAAACTAAATAATTTCATATAGATATTATATTATATACCTTCTTTTTATATTTATTTACTTATTACTTCATTACCAATTAATTTAACTTATTATTATTATTATTATTATTATTATTATTATTATTATTATTATTATTATTATATTATTATTTATTGTTATTACAAATATATTGTTTTTCTTCTTACTAATTTATTATTATTATTGTTTTCCACCTTATTATTATTACTAGTATTATCATCATGTTATTAGATTAATTAATTTTACATAGCTATTATTATCTTATCATATATATTCTCTATGTATCCATTTATATTATTACTTATATTATTATTACTATTACCGTTATTATTTATTACCTTATTATTATTACTACTATTATATTATTATTATTATATTTTACTCATTACTCTTTAAATACACTTATTTGTTTTTATTTCTCACTCATATTATATATTATTTATTTATTCATATATACACATACATATATACCTTTTCATACATCATTCCAAACCTTAAAATACTTATTACTTGTATTATTACTATTAATATTATTATTATCATTGCTATATTATCATTTTTAGTTTTACATAATGATTGTTTATTTATTCCTTTTAATTTGAATATTTCCTAACTTATTCGTTATTTCCTTTTATTCGTTTTATTCATTTTTGCTCTTATCATTATCCTTCACATCCGCATCTATGTTTACTCTGTTATGCCTATCAATACCAAAATTTGTATTTGCTTATGCATTCTTTGTTATCCTATTTTATTACAACTTATGTTATACTAACTTTTACCCAACCCAAAATAATTCTTTCATAAAAGTAATATTCCGTATTTGGTAATTCGAAACAATCGTGCCCTAACTTACTGGGTTTCGATTTTTCTCATCTAACCTAAATAACGGAATATTCTTTTAAATCACAATACGAGTTTTGAAATAAATACTTACTCTCGGAGATACGAGGTGTTGTGCCCTAACTCACCGGGTATGACATTTTGTTACCTCGGGATAAGATTTTTGTTAACAAAGGTAATATTCGGCATTTGGAAATTCGAGATATCGTGCCCTAACTTACTGGGTTTCGATTTTTCTCGTTTATACTAAATAGTTGAATACCCTTTTTTAAAAGGGGTCAAAATACATGAATTTCAAATATAGGCAAGCTCATTCTCAAAGTTCGACATGTCGTGTCCTAACTCACTGGACGTGACGTTTTATTACTTCGAGATGAGGGAGTCCTTAACCTCCGTTTTAACTTATTCGATCATTTTTTAGCATTAATTCAAAGAGGGATCGTATTTTAAATTCTTTCAAGTTTTCAAATCTTCGACACTAAGACACTAATTAATCAACTAGGTACCAATTTTGGGCGTATCGAGGGTGCTAATCCTTCCTTGTGCGTAACCGACTCCCGAATTCATTTTTTGATTTTCATAGACCAAAAATTATCGTTTTAGTAAATCTTAACTTTTATTAAAATGATTAATTTAAGGTGATCCGATCACACCTCATCAAAAAAGGATTGGTGGCGACTCCCAGTTTTTTGTTTTCATTTTCAAAATCCAAGTCGATTCCCGTTTTTCCAAAAAATGGTTTCAACACAAATTACCCAACAGAATGTAGAACACTTAATAAACAACCACAAGTAGACTAAAAAAATTGAAACTTTTCAAAAGGCTTTAAGCCTTCGGCGTAGTCAGTTTACAGAGTTAAGCACCAAAAACAATAAAAATATAAGGAAATTGCTGGATAAATAACAAGATAATCCGTTATCAAACGCTCTATTCCAAAGACCATAATTTCCAATTTCTAGTAAAACTTTCTTTTAAGAAAGTAAAATTTCTTTTTTTTTTCTTTTCCGATAACTGAAATCGATGCTTTGTCAGCTGAAATCAATGAAACCAAACATATTATTACGCCAAGAACCTGATAACGGAATTCAGATTCAGATTTTATAAGAATGTTAAAAAACCAGAATGAAATATCAATTAAAGTTCTGATATTCATTTGTTTGTAACAGTTTCAAGTAAAGGCATAAAGGCCTAAAGCATAAACTCAATCTTCCATAAATTTCAGCAGAAAATGGATTAAAAAAAGAGAGTGAAAATCTGGGATTAGCTACCTGCATCCATTTCGCAGTGTGATTGCTGATTGTCAAGATACTTAGTATGAAGAGAGAATGAATTTTCCATCCTTTAAGAGAACAATCAGTAACCTATTTAATACAGTGGAGTAACCTTCTTTATAACTACTAACTGTTATAACAGACTAACTAACCCTTAAGTAATACTACTTAACCCTTTATTACTGACATACATCATAACATTCCCCGATCAACTTCTTCCTCCTGGTAAACTTCCTTCTTCTTTGGACAAAACCCGAAGCTTGTGCCGAAATTTATCAAATAAGCCAACTGACAGAGGCTTAGTCAAAATGTCTGCAGCTTGAACTTGACCAGATATATGACCAACTTGAAACGAGCCATTCGCAACCTGTTCTCTCACAAAAAATAAATCCAACTCCATATGTTTAAACTTGGAATGCATCACAGGATTGTTTGCTACAGCAACTGCAGCCAAGCTATCACACCAGAGTACTGCTTTGTGAGTAACTGGAATACCAAGTTCAGATAATAGAGACTTAACCCACACCATTTCAGCCGTGACCTAAGCCAAACTCCTATATTCTGCCTCTGCTGTGGAACGTGACACAACAGACTACTTCCGACTACTCCAAGAAATCAGATTTCTGCCCAGAAAAACACAAAAATCAGAAGTCGACCTGCAATCATCAACATCAGATGCCCAACTTGCATCTGAATAACCCTCAAGGAGCAACTTCGAGGTTCAAGTAAAACATAAGCCAAAATCCAACGTTCCTCGCAGGTATCTCAGAATTCTTTTCACAGCTTTGTAATGAGTATCCAATGGCCTGTGCATAAACTGACAAGCTTTGTTGACTGAAAATACAATATCAGGTCTTGTTATGACCACATATTACAAAGCACCTACAACACTTCTGAACAGATGCTCATCCTCAATAGGAGCTCCTTCATGAGCAGAAAGTTTGCATGAAGTCACCATCGGAGTGGGGGAGGGTTTTGATTTAGCCATGGAGGCATGCTGTATTAAGTCAAGAATATACTTCTTTTGACTCAAGAAGACACCATGAGACGTGCGAATAACCTCAATACCAAGGAAGTAGCTCAATTGTCCCAAATCTTTCAAAGAGAAAGTATCATGCAGAGTTTTGACAAAGTTCTCAATCTCACCCGAGTCAGTGCCTGTGATTATAATATCATCGACATAGACAAGCACGTAGAGGAACTGAGTGCCTGTTTTTCGAATGAAAAGTGAGCTATCAGCTTTAGAAGCTACAAACCGAGTATTTAACAAAAACTCCCTCAACTTATGAAACCAAGCTTGAGGAGCTTGTTTAAGTCCATAGAGTGCCTTTTGTAGCCTGCAAACAAGTGGTTGCCCATCACCATTGTACTGTTCAAACCCAGGTGGCTGTGTCATGTATATTTCTTCATGCAAATCCCTATTCAAGAAAGTGTTGTTGACATCCACTTGCCGAAGAGACCAGCCTCGAGAAACAGCAAGTGCCAACATCACTCGAACTGTTGTTGGTTTGACCACAGGATTGAAGGTTTCATAAAAGTCGACTCCAGCCTCTTGAAGATAACCTTTGACAACCAAATGACCTTTGTATCTGGCGACTGATCCATCAGCATTGCGCTTAACCTTAAAAATCCATTTACAGCCAACAGCACGTTGACCAGCAGGTAGAGGTACCAAATCCCAGGTGTGATTCGATATTAAAGCTCCATATTCAGCCTTTGCAGCAGTAGTCCAAGCAGCACTTTGAAAGGCCTCAGCTATAGTGGAAGGCTCCTTCTCATCTAAGATAGAAGAAAATACTCTAGGCTTGAAAACACCACTTTTTGACCGTGTCTGCATTGGATGACAGTTTGCAGGAGAAGACGATCGCACTTGGACAGCATGTGGTACATCAGAAGAAGGTGATTGTACATGAGATGCAGGCACAGTAACCTCTACAGAGTCTGCTCTAGGTGAGGAGATCATACTTGGAGACCTCAAGACAGAAGAAGAGGCGGATGAAACTGGACTTGGACCAGGAACAATTAGTCTGGAACATGACAAACCAGAAGAGCTAGTCACTGTAACTACTGGTATACTAGAATGATGATGACTGAACTGAACAGGACCAACCCCTTTTAAACAAGAGAAACCAGTTTGAAAGGGAAACTCCAGCTCATCAAATAAGACATGGTGAGAGATGTACGCACGACCATCAACAGCAAGACAGGAGTAGGAAGCCTGTTGATTAAATAAACTGCATGAGAGAAGGCATCAGACCAATATTCTAAGGGCATAGAAGCCGTAGCCAACAATGTCAAACCCATTTCAACTATATGACGATGTCGGTGCTCAACGACCCTATTTTGTTCTGAAGTGTAGGGGCATATGACTCGGTGTTGAACCCCAAGCCGAGCAAGTTTAGTGGAGAGAGCACGAAATTCACCTCCCTCATCGGTCTGCAACATTTTACTTGACTGGCCAAATTGCACTTGAATAATCTTGTAGAAATAAGAAAAACAACGAGGGACTTCTGTCTTGGTCTTTATAAAATACCCACTGGACAACACATGAGATGGTCCCCAAACATCCGATGTTACTAATTCAAAAGGAGTCGAGTACACTATTTTTAAAGAAGTAAAAGGTAGCTTATGGGATTTGTCTATTTTACAAGGTGTACACTTAAGAGGCAGACCATTATTCTTGCATAGAATATTACATGATCGTAAGACACGAGTAAGTACATTGGAGCAGGGGTGTCCAAGTCGATTATGCCAAAGATCGAGAGAGGAATGAGTTTGAACATTATACAGCAACGGAGAACCGAGACTGTGACCAGAACCAACCTCATACGAACCAGCTCGAGAAAGATCAAACCGGTACAAGCCATCATGCATGCGGCCCACTAGAGGAGTCTTTCTTGTCTGAATGTCCTTTACAAAACACAAAACAGGATAAAACTCGAAATAAACATTATTATCCTTTGTAAATTGCCCTACAGAGAGCAAATTTTTACACATTGTAGGCACATGTAAGACATCTCTTAGACGCAACAACCGAAAACCAGCCAGAATATTGGAAGAGCCTACGTTATAAATGGAGACTAACTCACCATTACCCATAGATACTTGACCTATACCTATGTAGGGAGAGACATCAGTAAGGGTGGCCATAGTTGGAGTGACATGATTAGTTGCACCCGAATCAGGATACCAGTGCTGTGTCGGCAAAGTAGTTTGTGACGGTCGAACAACTGATGAAGAGGCTGAGGAAGACTGTGAAAAATTTCCACAACACGGAGATGCAGAACAGTGAGCTGAGGGATGCTCATCGAAATAATGATAGTTGACTGATGGTGAGGAATTCGAGCGAAGACCAGAAAAATTCTCATCAAACCTATGATAACATGTTTGCACCATATGTCCGATTTTACCACACAATTGACATTGTGGTTTTGATCGTGACCACCCTCGACCAGAACCACGGGTACGACCACAGGACCATCCACGTCCAGAACTCCTGGGACCTTGATAAGGGCCACGATTAGTGTCAGACCCTGCTTTCATAGAATCCTGATTGCCTTGCTGAGAAACCAGATTAGCTTGCAAAGGAATATCAGTTAACATAGCTAGTTGAAGTGCTTTACAATCCAAAAGCTCAGTAACCAACTCAAGAGTCATGGGTGTAGCAGTAGCAAGAACCCGAATAGACTCAAACTCAATGGGAAGACCATCCACGATTATACTCACCTACTCTTGTTCAGTGACAAGACTCCCAGTAGCAGTCAAACTATTACTGAGGCTTTTAACCTTAGACAGATAATCTTTGACAGAAAGATTAGACTTCTTGATCGAGTATAGGTTATGACGCATGCTTGAGACTTTAATACTAGACTGGGCACCAAACCGTCTGGTAATAGTCGTCCAAATATCAAGACTCGTTTTAGCTGTAGTCAGATGAACTAGAATAGCATCCGTGACTGTGGACAACAGCCAAGAAGCCAAGAACTTATCTTGTTTCTTATAGACCAAAAAAACTGGATTTTCAATAAGTTGACCATCATCATCTGGTATAAAAGAAGGAGGAGTAGGAATCGTACCTAACACAAATCCTTCAAGTCCATAACCTTCAAGAATGAATAACAACTGATGTTTCCAAAGGAGAAAGTTAGTTTCAGTGAGCTTGATAGTATCATGCTTGGAAAAATACTGCACAGCCGATAAAGCAGTAGTACCAGAACCATAAGAGTGGACTGTTGGATCACCATTTGTAGACTGCTCTGTTTCCATAAACACAAACGAAAAAGAAAAAAAAAATTATGCCAAAAGAACCTGTGCTCTTGATACCATGTCAAGATAGTTAGTATGAAGAGAGAATGAATTTTCCATCCTTTAAGAGAACAATCAGTAACCTATTTAATACAGTGGAGTAACCTTCTTTATAACTACTAACTGTTATAACAGACTAACTAACCCTTAACTAATACTACTTAACCCTTTATTACTGACATACATCATAACACTGATTTGGCCGCTAACAAGGCTGAAATTACGAGTCGTAGATCCCAAATACGATGACCTGATTAGGGTTCTCAGAACATCCGAATACGCCTTTTTTTTTTTAAAAAAAAGGGGATTTTTTTTTGGGTAATGAAATTCGGAGCTCCGGATGGTGGAGATTCACAGGTTGCATTGGAGCATCCCTTGTGTATGATTAACACCCACCATGAAAATCATTTGAAAAATTTCTTGAGTGCTGCGTAACATTTTGCATTACGCTTTCAACAAACTCCAATTAGTGCTACCTTTCTAAGTTGTTAGTTTGAGAATGCAGTGGAGTGAGGGTTTAATCCGTTTTTCAAGCACTTACGGTTCACTTACTTTTGTTTCAATTCTTCACTCTAAATTTTTTTGGAGAATTTGCATCTTACATTTACATCCGACGCATATATGAACCATGATCCTCTAACAACATGAAAATCTCAAAATATAAATTAAACATAGCAGTATCAAAAACATGCCTGGCTTCCAACATTTACACCCTTATCTAACATTGATTACCACATATTTAAATTGGCGATTGAGTACTGTTTTAGCCTAATGGCTGGTTGGTGAGGACAGTCGAAACTTTGAGGGTTCAGTTGTCTAGAAATCTATGTTGTCTGTTTTATTATACCTATACTATATGCACTGTTGTTGTACACTTTGCTATGCAAGTTGGCTGTAAAAGAGGTAAATTTCCCTTACCTTAGGGCGGTGCCTGGAGTTAACCCAACGAAAAAAAAAAAAAGTTTGGATAATGGGTTAGTCGAGTTGATGAGTTCTATTTTATCAATTAAATTTAATTTGAAATATTTTTTACAAATAGAGTCAAGTGAAATAAAATTTAAATTCAAAAATATATGTTTAAATTGAATAAAAGATTAAAATAAGTCAAATTAAAATTTTATTGGCAATTTGATTAAATTACAATTCAGAGCATATAAATTTGATAGCATATATAAATAAACTTTCTTTCTAAAATTAAGAAAATTCAAAATAGAATTTAGTAATTTTAAGAAGTTTTTAATATTATTTTATTTTATTTTATTAATTTTAAATTTTTTGGAATTTTGGAAGATTATTTTGAAATTTTAAAATTCTTTTTCAAATTTTGGAAAATTTTGTTAATTTTAACTTTTGAATTTTATAATTTCAAGAAAACTTGAAAATGTTTTATAGAATTTTTATAGTTTTAGATGTTTTTAATATTCTATACTTTTTAAAATGAAATTTCTAAATTAAAAAAAACTAAAGGATCAATTTGTTTATTTTTAAATTTTCAGGGACCAATATATTTATATCAAAGTAAAAAAGAAGAGAGTAAAAATTGCCTAAGCCTCAAAACACTTCGATCGACTTAAATTTAAAAAAAAAAATTATTTATTTGAGATGATACGAAAGATAAAATAACTTGATATTTGAATTTTTATTAGCTTTTTTGAGTTTTGGTCCCCAAGAACAGATTATTCAAAAATATATATATAGCTCACTAAAGTTGTACCTCTCCATATTTTAAGCTCCTGTTGGTGTTTAGTGAAAATTTTGAGCATGCAGGATTGACAGTCACAAAGATAGAAAAATATATTAAGTATTTGTATTCGTATGTTAAGTTAAGTCCTCCCAAAATAAAATTTATATTTTTGCTTATAATTTAGTTTTAAGGGTTAGGGTTTAAAATAAATAAAACCCCATTTTTTTCTTTATCATTTTCATTTTACTAACAATTTATTATTTTAAACTTTTCAAATTATTTGGGTTATCATATCAAATTATAATGTGTAACTTTCTTAAATATTAATATAAACTTTTAATATTATATAGACTTTTAAATTAATTTATTCTTTAGAAAATTTGTAATTCAGTCCCTCAAAACTAAATTTTACTCCCTGTGTTGATTCATTAAATGTGGTGAAATGGACTTCTCAATATTTATATTATTATTTAAATTTTGATTGAGTTAGCATTATCTGTTAGTTAAATATCAATTCAATTGAAAAGAGTATAAAAATATTTTTTATAATTAAAATAAATCATATTATTCGAGAGTAGTTTAATATTTTTATAAAAAAACTCAATAAAATTATGCATAGGAAGAGATTTAAATCCATACCAATCGCATTAGTAAAAATTTAATTTACCACTAAACTAAAGCTTTATTTTAATATTTTTATACATTTTAATCTTATTATGTACACTTTATTACATCCGTGTAATATATATATATATATATATATATATATATATATATAAAGTATTTGATTTAATTGATGTCACAAGTTAACTCGACATTGACTCAAAATTGATTACAACATCATGATAAACAACTTAATCCCCTTTTTGCATTTTAATATTGTACCTATTTTATGTATTATTATTAATAAATATCAAACTATACATTTTATTATTTATTATATGTTATTTTTAAATACATATTTATATTTTAAATTTGTGATGTTCACATGTATACGCGACTGATAAGATTTCTAGTTATTATTAATTTATTTGGAATTCTACTAATCTCATAATAGACTTGTGATGCTTTGGGACAATTTTCAATCTCAACCAAGTTGAATGAGTACCCTTGAACAATAGACTAAACCGATGATTATTGGACAGATTGAAATTAAGTGATATGGAAAGAGGAATCCACAAAGGCACTACTACGTACACTCGTCAATCTAGAAATTACATTCGAAACAAGATGACAATTTAAAGAACAGTCACCAAGTGCTGATTGAAATTCAAAAACTCCCATATATCGAAAGTCAACAATCCAAAGCGAAAAAAAAAAAAAGAAGAAGGCGACGATGATCTGTGAAATATACATACAAAATGAATCCATGATTAACAAAACCAAAAGAATTATAACTGTTGAAACCATTTTTGTTTGAAAAAAACAGGGATCGACTTTAAAAACCAAATAAGGAGTCACCACCAATCTTTTTGTTTAGGTGTGATTGGGTCATCTACTAAAACATTTTGTTCTATTTAAATCAATTTTGGTCCACATAAATTCAAAATTGAGTTCGGGAGTCGGTTACGTATGAGGAAGGGTTAGCATCCTCACTACGCCCAAAAATTGGTACCAGATTGATTAAGTGCTGTCCTTATGTCTAGAATTTTAGGGAAAAAAATTGAATATGGTTCCTTTTAAAAAAAAACATTTGAGTGATTCAAGCTGATTGTCAAAATTCTCTCATTTCAAAGGTATATAACATCACATCCAGCACGATTGGACACGATTCTTCATGCCTTTGAAAGCACGATTGATTTTCGACTTCCAAAAGCTCTTAGGTTAAAAATTACAAAAGGATGTCCAGATTAGTCCAACGAAAAAATCGAAACCCAGCATGGTAGGGCACAATTTCTTGAATTTCTAAATATTGAACATTGCCTTGTTTTAAAAAAAAATTAAATAAGTGATTGTAAGTAATCTCAAAATGCATTGATTCTGTCTAAACCCTATTTTAAAAGGGGAGGGTATTTTGAAAACGGAAGTCGCCACCAACCTTTTTAGGTGCGATTGGATCACCTTATAAAATATTTTGGTCTACGAAAAATGTGAGAAAACTGGTTCGGGAGTCGGTTACGCACGAGGAAGGATTAGCACCCTCGCAACGCCCAAAATTGGTACCAAATTGAATAGTCTTTTTGTCTTAATGTCAAAAGTTTGAAAGAATTTAACAAAAGGATCTTTTTTTTTAAAAAGAAACTGAAATAATTTGAGCTGAAAATCGAGATTCTTTCGCTCCAAAAGAATACAAACATCACATCTAGCATGATTGGACACGATATTCTTAAACTTCTGCAACTAAAATCATTTCGTGATTTACAAAATTTATTTAAAAGGATACTTTAAATATTTAGACAAACGGGAAATCGCAACCCAGCATGTTAGGGCACTATTTCCCAAATTCCTAAATATAAAAAAACATTGCCTCTCTTTTTAAAATTCTTTTAGATTAAATGAGATAATTTTTTTTTAAAAGCGTATTATAAAAGATCAATATTAAGTAAACTAAGTTACGATACATAGTTTAACATTTCATGTAATATAGTATGGAAAATGATAAATAATGACGTAAATCACACAAGATACATTAACATTTCATGCATATATAATTGTAAACAATGTAAATATACACACATCATCATTCCATGCCAAATACATCATAAAGAATAATGAATAGCACAATACAAATTACATAATATATATACAATAATATTTCATGCGAATATAACTTAAAATAACAACATAAATTTCCATGCAAATATATAAAATAATAAATAAAGTAAGAATAACAAGTAATTCATAAGATACAATTAACATATTAAAATAGTACTAAATAAACGCAGAACCATACAAAATAAATAAAATAGGAATATATAACAAAAGTTAGAAGAAAAGAAAAGAATAAATTAAATATAAAATAAAATTAAAAACAACATATAAATAAAGGATAATTCTTTAAAAATTATACTATATAATGTAATAGCTCAATATATATTTATATAAATGATATGTTGAATAGGAACAAAATTTATAATAAATTTTAGAATACTAAATACTAAATATTTAATAATGATATATATTATTTAATAATAGTAAAAAAATTTAGAAAAAGTGTACATAATAATAAATAAATAATAAAATATAATATATAATAAAAATGATATAACGAATAAAATATATATTAAAATAACATAATACATGATAAAATGTCTAATAGAATATAAATAATACTTAGATAAAAATATATATATAATAATTTTATATAAATAATGTTTGTAGTAAAAATAATATAAAAATATTTAAAATAAATAAATTATATAAAAATTTTAAAAAGGACTAAAATGAGATAAGTATAAAATTTCTAGGGTTAATTTTAAAATAATAAAAGAATTTTAGACCCAATTGAAACACGCGCTAAAGCCAAGGGATTCACTGGGCAATTTATCCCTAATACCAAAACGTCTTTACAAAATAGGCTTTATTTTAGCAGTTAGGACCAAATTAAAACAAGAATAAAAAAGGGCCAAATTACAATAAAATAAAATAAATTTATAAATATTGAAAATGCGGAAGGACCAATTGGGCAATTTGCCCATTTACTAAAAACACGCTGATTCTCCCCAGTCAAGGATTAATGCGCGGATCCTAAGCTGAAACGGCGCCATTTTGGTACTTATTAGACTAAGAAAAAACGACACCGTTTCTATTATACTATTTAAATCAGTTTTTTGGCCCAAAATTCATTTTTAGAAACTGTTTTTAAAAAAAAAATCTTTGAAATCCTCTGAAAGAGGAGAGGAGAAGGCTATCCGAGCTCCGGCCTCCGGTTATTGGGCAGCACGCGCCACACGCTCCACACGCGCCACCGTACACGGTGGTCGGAAGGTCAAAAGCCTTCATTTTTCCAGGCAAAGCACAGGTAATCTTTTCCTTTTAAATACTAACAACTTTTTCATAAAAATAATTCATAAGCATTTTAAAGAAAAGAAATAAATTAACAGAAACGAAGGAATAACTAAATCACCTTAAAAAGATAAAATGCTTTTATTTCTTTCTTCTTTGTATATGCGTGTATCTGTTTGTATCTCTTTCTTGTAATATCTATTTTCGTATGTATGTCTAAAAAAGGGGGGCCCTGTTACAGTGAAATCATTCGGCTTTTATAGCCTCTATTTACAAGTTTGGTGTATTCCCTGCTCGATTCCTTGCCATGTTTGCTGTGTTCTTCTTTCTCTTTTTGCAGGTAATGAAGAGAAAGTAGGCGACGATCGTGCACTGATGACGCGGATCTACCAGTGATGAGATTGGCATGCCGATTACGGCATGAATTCTGGAACCTTCCTCTAGCGTTTGCGGCGCCTAGGGTTTCAAAAACCCTAGGTTTTCCGTCCTCTGTTTGTAATTTGGGCCTTCTTGGGCCGTGTCCATTTGTGGGTTGGGAGTAACCGGGTATTGGGTAGTTTAGGTATTCTGATTTAGACTAGTTGGGCTACAAGTGTAACCGAGTTTGGGCTATCGGGCCTTTAGGCCTGTTTATGGACTGTAAATGGACTTTTATTATTTCCTTAATTTTTATTTTTGTTTTTTATTTATTTATTTTACGGGCCCGGGCAAATTTGGGCTATTACAGATTCTATTTAAAATAAAATGAAATAATTGATTTTAAAGAGTTGAAAACGGTAAAGCAACATTTTGTAAACCAAAAGAAAAATAACAATCATGGGATAATATACATGCATAAAATACAGTATTTGGTGAATGAAGAAAACAGAATCTTGTTTAACTAAAATATGAAACGAATAATTAAATATAATTAATCCAAAATAACCAAACTCACAAGCATGGGTGAGCAACAATTGATTTAACAATACATAAAAACAAGTAAATGTGGTGTAACAAATATATATGAAATAATATAAAACAATTAACACATGAGGTACCAAACAACATAAAACTAATACGATACAAAAACAATTTCTAAAAATGACTGGATTGGTGAGCAAATAACATATGTTAGAACTTGAAATAATTTATAAGAGCTAGGGTATGTATATAAGTGAATAATACACAAAAAATTTGAAATAAATCATCAAATAAATAAAAATATAGAATAAATAATATATATATATATATAAATGAATTTTTAAAATAAGTATTATAAAAAGAACTTTGAAAAGAACACTATACAAAATAATTTAAACCCAAAATTTATCAATAAAATATAATATAAATTATATTCATAAAAATAATAATGGATGTCAATATAAAATTTTTAAACCATTGATGTACATGTTAGAAAGTTTTAAGATAAATATAACCGTATAAAAATATATAGAAGAATGTATATGAACTACTATTTATATAATATGAAATTAATGATCATACAAAATAATTGAAACAAGATTGATTTATCCACAATAATTAATATACATGAAATGAAATCTTAATATAAATAATGTATATACAAAATGCTAACATATGAAAATGTCTAAAATAAATAAAATATACAATTTTAAATAGAATCCTTTAAGGAAACAAATTATACATAAATAAATTTAAAAGAAAATGTATATATATATGTCGAAACCATTTTTAAATCGAGTTTTGGAAAATGGGAATCGACTTTAAGAAAAACGAAAACGGGAGTCGCCACCAATCTTTTTAGGTGTGATTGGATCACCTTATAAAATGTTTTGTTTTAAAACATTAATTTTGGTCTACAAAAGTCGAGAAAACGGATTCGGGAGTCGGTTACGTACAAGGAAGGGTTAGCACCCTCGTAACGCCCAAAAATTGGTACCTAATTGATTATCAAGTGTCTTTAATGTCGGAAATTTGAAAGTTTTAAGATGCAAACCTCTTTTAATTAGAATGTCTCAATTTTGAAAATTAAGGCTCACTTATTTCAAACGAGTCAAAACATCACATCCAGTAAGTTAGGACGCAACATTTTAAACCCTTCGAAACTAAGCTCGTCTTTCGAAAATTTCTATCTCGAAACAACAAAACGCCATATCCAGTAAGTTAGGACACTATGTTTTGAAATCTCGAAATAATTGTTTAAGTTTTGAAAACTCAAAATCACTTAGAAGGGTGCTTGACTATTCGAATTCAACGAGAAAAGTCGCAACCCTGTAAGTTAGGGCACTACCTTTCTTGAAGTTTCCAAACATAAAGCATTGCCTCTTTTTTTTTTAAAAAAAAAACCTTGGAATATTATTTTAAATGACGTTTTAGGATGACATATTAATGCATCATGAAGCATAGATGTACAAAATATTCTAACATTTCCATACAAACATAAATAATATCATTAAGACAAAACTAAATAACATGAACATACGTTTAATAAAAAAAATCATACTAGGGTAAATATAAGATAATAAACAAATAAAAACATGAGTAAACTAAAAGAAAAACATAATACATGCAAAAATTATACAACAAAATATATCATAAAATAGCACATAAAAGAAATAATTAAACATAGCTTATGAAAAAATGAAACTATGCACAAATAAGATAAATGACATACACTAAAAAATGAAAAAATAGAACATTTACAAATTAAAAAATATAATGCAATAGTTCAAAATACATGAAATGATAATATAATATATATTTGAAAATAAACTATATAAAAGGTTAAATATTATAATATATAAAATACATAATCAAATGTATAAAAGATAGGAATAAATATACATATTTGAAAAATGAAGAAATTAAAATAAAAAAAAAAGGTTGAAAAACTAAGATAGACGAAGAATAAAATAAGAACAAACCACAAAGAGTAAGAATGCAAGAGGGAGAGAAATTTGAGTGAATGCTCTCAAGAATTATTATTGCTTCCCAAAACTCAAGTGTGTTTACAATGAAGGGAGAGGCCTCTATTTATAGTTAAACCTCATCAAATCCAACGGTACAGATGAATTACATCAACGGTTAAGATTAAAAGGTATCTACAAATTAAATCTCTAAGATTACAAAATCATATCTTCTAAGATTGCATATCATATCTAAGATTGCAATCATATCTAAGATTGCATATCATATCTAAGATTGCATATCATTGAAGATTATATTTCCATATGAGTCAAGCTTGTAGATGGACCTTAAATCTTTTCAAGTAATGGGCCATTCCGATCGGGCCAAATTATATTTGTAATTCTGGACTGAACTTGGACTTCATTTTTTTTGGGGGTTTATTATATTTTTGTTTTTGGACTTATTTCTGGGCCCGGGCAAAATTGAGTGTCTATAGCTGCCCCTCTTTGCTCATTGCTGTGTAACAGGAATAGAGCAAAGACTATAAAAGGACCAATTTTGCTCGGGCTCGTAGAGTCTTGATTTCTTGATCCTTGATCTTCTTTAAATGGCCTCTTGACGGCTTCAATCTGCTTCACTGCAAACTTAAGACTGTCATGTTAATATCTTCGATCTGCTCTTCGTCGAACACAGAGACGCCAAATCTGCTTCTTCGATTTGTTTTTCTGATAATATAGAGATGCCAAATCATCTTAGATCTGCTTCAGCGTAAACACGTGAAAGCCAAATCTGCTGTGTCTTCGATTTGCTCCTTGTGAACACAAGGATGCCAAATCATCTTGGATCTGCTTCAGTAAAATCATCTGAAGGTCAGATCTGCTATGTCTTTAATCTGCTTCTTGTAAACTTATGACTATCCTGTTGATATCTTCGATCTGCTCTCTGCTGGATACAGAGACGCCAAATCTGTTTCTTTGATTTGTTCTCTAAAAATACAGAGATGCCAAATCATCTTAGATTTGTTTCAGCGTAAGCACGCGAAAACCAAATTAGCTATGTCTTCGATTTGTTCCTTGTAAGCACAAGGATGCCAAACCATCTTGGATCTGCTTCAGTTATCTGAAGGTTAGATCTGCTATGTATTTGCTCTCCGTCGAAATGGAGATGCCAGACTTCGATTTGTTCTCTGACAATACAGAGATGCAAAATCATCTTAGATTTGCTTCATCGTAAGTACGTGAAAGTCAAATCAGCTATGTCTTTGATTTGTTCCTTCTAAGCACAAGGATTGCAAACCATCTTGGATCTGCTTCAGTATAAACATCTGAAGGTTAGATCTGCTATGTATCTGCACTTCGTCGAAATAGAGATGCCAGACTTCAATTTTTTCTCTGACAATATAGAGATGCCAAATCATCTTAGATTTGCTTCAGCGTAAACACGTGAAAGCCAAATCAGCTATGTCTTCGATTTGTTCCTTGTAAGCACAAGGATGCCAAACCATCTTGGATCTGCTTCAGTATAAACATCTGAAGGTTAGATCTGCTATGTATCTGCTCTCCGTTGAAATGGAGATGCCAAACTTCAATTTGTTCTCTAACAATACAGAGATGCCACATCATCTTAGATTTGCTTCAGCAGAAGCACGCGAAAACCAAATCAGCTATATCTTCAATTTGCTCCTTGTAAGCACAAAGATCCCAGACCATCTTGGATCTTGCTTCAGCCAGATCTGCTATGCTGCGGCCTATTACCCTACCACTTAGGGGATTAAGGAGCGTCATCTTTGATAACCTGTAGAATGATTATGCCTGCTAATTGGGATGCTATGATCGAAGTGAGTCGAATGTTTCTAATTAAACATGTTATGATACAAAATGTTATGAACATGACCTCTATCGAGCTTTCCACCTTGTTCTTCTCGACATATCAATCATACTCTGCTCGTATGCCTCGAATCTTCTCCATCAATTTGGTCTACCGTACCATTCCCCGAATGTTACAACCCATTGAAGATGTTTATGAAATGATCCTTTCTTAAGATCAATATTGCTTAAAATGTCCAACCACCTTTTGGACTGAAGAAGAAAATCTCTCGAGTATCTCCAACCCATACATATGAGAATTCCTTAAACAATTGTCTTGTTTCAGTTTCTTGTATTATCTAGAAATTTCCAGAGTAATATGCAAAACTTCGTTTGTGAAGATATTTTAGTTCATCTATCATTATTTCAATGCAACATGTTTTATGAATAATGGGAGATAAATAAATTAATCCTGAGGATAATTAGATTTGGACACATTATTGGAAGGAATGAAAAAAGATTAGCCTGAGAACATATCTTTGCGAAGAAAAAGAATCTAAAGATAGTAAATAGGACAGAAATCAGATGCCCCAGATATCGCCGCTTGAGCGTCTATACACCAGCTCCATGAAGACTTTCTTGAGTTCAACATGTGTTTAAAAGATCCAAAGTAATTCGTTGATGCCTCGATATGTAACATACTTCACTTCTCGTTGAATCCGGTATAGCAAGCTCACTGCATGACTTTCCAAATTTGAGCTGCCCTTTCGGGTTTTCAACTCAAAACCCTTTTGGTCTCAAGGCGCCCTTTGCGGGTTTTCACCTTGGCCTCTCCATTTTTCTTTTTTCTTTTTTCATTTTTCATTTTTTTTATTTTTTTCTCTTTTTCTTTTCTTTTTTTTTGAAATAGAAGTCCCAAAGTGCCCTTTGCGGGTTTTCACCTTGGCTTTCCTTCTCCTTTAGACAAAGTACTCCTTGACCGAGTCCGAATTCACTGGATCAGATAAATTCTTCCTATCCATTTCTTGTCAAAATCAGTGCACCTCTAGAGAAAGCCCTCTTCACAACATATGGCCCTTCCCAATTCGGCATCCTTTTGCATGGGAAGGATCTCTTTCAGCACAAGGTTTCCTTTATGAAATTCTTTTGGACGAACCTTCTTTGTCATAAGTCTGTGTCATCCATTCTTGGTATATTTGCTTAGGATGAATACTTTCAAGTTAAGTTTACTAGAGGTATTCAATTCTTGACTCCATCAAAGTTTGGAGGAAAAATCTTGATTTATAAACCCATGAGAAAGGGATTGCCCCAGCAGCAGTCCTGGCTGTTGTTTGTCAAACCCTACAAAAAAAATGGTTCAATGATTCTCAGTAGACAAGAATGAAGTTGCTGACTTTATCCTTCAACCTGGAAAGCTGTGGTACAGAGATTACTCCCGGAGCATACATCCCACCATGACTCGATGATATTTCTGAAGATCCCTGATCTTCATAAATTACCCCCAACTATGAAGCTACCAAATGAGCGTAGCAAATAGGAGCCACAACAAATATAGTTGTGGTGCTCCTTTGATACATATAGGATAAAGAATGAACAAACTCTTACAGATCATCAACCGAAAACCCAGCCTGGTTTAAGAGAACATGATAGTGGGTCTGCCTCGTGATTCCAATCATTCCAGCATGGGTACCAAGGTAAAAGTCATTGTTCTTTAGATGACATACTTTGTTGTCAATGATAGTACCATGTAGCACATTGTCAGGAGATCCCTGCTGAAAAAACTTGGTATGATGGTTTTTCGTACAATAATAACCATAATATTTAGGGTTCCACTTCTCGTCAAGGAACTTGCAAGCCTCAATAACTTGATCAAAACTTGATTGAATTGAGACTCGCTAACCCCATCCCTGAAAATAATGATTTGATCAGGTTTCCTCTTCCCTGAACATGTATAGAAGTCTAAGAGAGCTTCCTTCATGATACTGTCATCCATTTTGTCAGAAACTAGTTTTGAAGAAAGAATCTATCATTTTAAGCTTCGGAGACTGTGTATGGCCTGATACCCCATAGCTGGAACTCAATGGCCACAGCCTGGAGCTAACCATTGTAGCTTTTGACGGCACATCAGACTGCTCAGGAAAGCTAAACAATGCACCCATTCCAAGGATGATGGTTGGAACCTTTGAAACAACTAGAATTGAAGGTGTTTGCCCCAGCGTAAGCATAGAGAGTAGGCGGTAGTTTCTTATGCCAATTTTTACCAGTCTCGGTCATCTTCTGTAATTTGTTTTTTTCTTCTTTTTCTTTTCTTTTGGCAACCTTTGTTGTACTGTGGTATGGAGCATTATCTTTGAAAAGACTGCAAACTTTTGGCATTGTGCAGTTATATATAATCTTTTTTTTTTTTTTGCAAATGGATGACTTTTGACTTTGTAATATTGGCATATAAAGCTATCTCCCCCTCTTAAGGGAGTAGTTGACGTCCACAAAGATGAGTCATTGTCAGCTTGAAACTTTTGACGAGCTCGTGCCCATAACATACATGCCCCATAAGTATTGACTCCTTTAAATTTGGCATTCATTGTACAACTGATGCGATCCCTTTCCATAGTAGAGATAGAGATGCCAGACTTCAATTTTTTCTCTGACAATATAGAGATGCCAAATCATCTTAGATTTGCTTCAGCGTAAACACGTGAAAGCCAAATCAGCTATGTCTTCGATTTGTTCCTTGTAAGCACAAGGATGCCAAACCATCTTGGATCTGCTTCAGTATAAACATCTGAAGGTTAGATCTGCTATGTATCTGCTCTCCGTCGAAATGGAGATGCCAAACTTCGATTTGTTCTCTGACAATACAGAGATGCCAAATCATCTTAGATTTGCTTCAGCGTAAGCACGCGAAAACCAAATCAGCTATGTCTTCAATTTGCTCCTTGTAAGCACAAGGATGCCAAACCATCTTGGATCTTGCTTCAGCCAGATCTGCTATGCTGCGGCCTATTACCCTACCGCTTAGGGGATTAAGACGCGTCATCTTTGATAACCTGTAGAATGATTATGCCTGCTAATTGGGATGCTATGATCGAAGTGAGTCGAATGTTTCTAATTAAACATGTTATGATACAAAATGTTGTGAACATGACCCCTATCGAGCTTTCCACCTTGTTCTTCTCGACATATCAATCATACTCGCTTCAGTATGCCTCGAATCTTCTCCATCAATTTGGTCTACCGTACCATTCCCGAATGTTACAACCCATTGAAGATGTTTATGAAATGATCCTTTCTTAAGATCAATATTGCTTAAAATGTCCAACCACCTTTTGGATCAAGAAGAAAATCTCTCAGTATCTCCAACCCATACATATGAGAATTCCTTAAACAATTGTCTTGTTTCAGTTTCTTGTATTATCTAGAAATTTCCAGAGTAATATGCAAAACTCCGTTTGTGAAGATATTTTAGTTCATCTATCATTATTTCAATGCAACATGTTTTATGAATAATGGGAGACAAATAAATTAATCCTGAGGATAATTAGATTTGGATACATTATTGGAAGGAATGAAAAAAGATTAGCTCGAGAACATATCTTTGCGAAGAAAAAGAATCTAAAGATAGTAAATAGGATGTAAATCGATGCCCCAGATATCGCCGATTGAGCGTCTATACACCAGCTCCATGAAGACTTTCTTGAGTTCAACATGTGTTTAAAAGATCCAAAGTAATTCGTTGATGCCTCAATATGTAACATACTTCACTTCTCGTTGAATCCGGTATAGCAAGGTTACTGCATGGCTTTCCAAATTTGAGCTGCCCTTTCGGGTTTTCAACTCAAAACCCCTTTGGTCTTAAGGCGCCCTTTGCGGGTTTTCACCATAGCCTCTCAATTTTTCTTTTTTCTTTTTTCTTTTTTCATTTTTTTTCTTTTTTCTCTTTTTCTTTTCTTTTTTTTTTGAAATAAAAGTCCCAAAGTGCCCTTTGCGGGTTTTCACCTTGGCTTTCCTTCTCCTTTAGACAAAGTACTCCTTGACCGAGTTCGAATTCACTGGATTAGATAAATTCTTCCTATCCATTTCTTGTCAAAATCAGTGCACCTCTAGAGAAAGCCCTCTTCGCAACATATGGCCCTTTTCAATTCGGCATCCTTTTGCATGGGAAGGATCTCTTTCAGCACAAGGTTTCCTTTATGAAATTCTTTTGGACGAACCTTCTTTGTCATAAGTCTGTGTCATCCATTCTTGGTACATTTGCTTAGGATGAATACTTTTAAGTTAAGTTTACTAGAGGTATTCAATTCTTGACTCCATCAAAGTTTGGAGGAAAAATCTTGATTTATAAACCCATGAGAAAGGGATTGCCCCAGCAGCAATCCTGGCTGTTGTTTGCCAAACCCTACAAAAAAAAATGGTTCAATGATTCTCAGCAGACAAGAATGAAGTTGCTGACTTTATCCTTCAACTTGGAAAACTGAGGTACAGAGATTACTCCCGGAGCATACATCCTACCATGACTCGATGATATTTCTGAAGCATCCCTAATCTTCATAAATTGCCCCCAACTATGAAGCTACCAAAAGAGCGTAGCAAATAGGAGCCACAACAAATAGAGTTGTGGTGCTCCTTTGATACTTATAAGATAGAGAATGAACAAACTCTTACAGATCATCAACCGAAAACCCAGCCTGGTCTCAGAGAACATGATAGTGGGTCTGCCTCGTGATTCCAATCATTCCAGCATGGGTACCAAGGTAAAAATCATTGTTCTTTAGATGACATACTTTGTTGTCAATGATAGTACCATGTAGCACATTGTCAGGAGATCCCTGCTGAAAAAACTTGGTATGATGGTTTTTCGTACAACAATAACCACAATCTTTAGGGTTCCACTTCTCGTTAAGGAACTTGCAAGCCTCAATAACTTGATCAAAACTTGATTGAATTGAGACTCGCTAACCCCATCCCTGAAAATAATGATTTGATCAGGTTTCCTCTTCCCTGAACATGTATAGAAGTCTAAGAGAGCTTCCTTCATGATACTGTCATCCAATTTGTCAGAAACTGGTTTTGAAGAAAGAATCTATCATTTTAAGCTTCAGAGACTGTGTATGGCCTGATGCCCCATAGCTGGAAATCAATGGCCACCACCGGGAGCTAACCATTGTAGCTATTGACGGCACATCAGACTGCTCAGGAAAGCCAAACAATGCACCCATTCCAAGGATGATGGTTGGAACCTTTGAAACAACTGGAATTGAAGGTGTTTGCCCTAGCGTAAGCATAGAGAGTAGGCGGTAGTTTCTTATGCCAATTTTTACCAGTCTCGATCATTTTCTGTAATTTGTTTTTTTCTTCTTTTTCTTTTCTTTTGGCAACCTTTGTTGTACTGTGGTATGGCGCATTATCTTTGAAAAGAATGCAAAATTTTGGCATTGTGCAGTCATATATAATCTTTTTTTTTTTGGAAATGGATGACTTTTGACTTTGTAATATTTGCATATGAAGCTATCTCCCCCTCTTAAGGGAGTAGTTGACCGTCCACAAAGATGAGTCATTGTCAGCTTGAAACTTTTGACGAGCTCGTGCCCATAACATACATGCCCCATAACTATTGACTCCTTTAAATTTGGCATTCATTGTACAACTGATGCGATCCCTTTCCTTAGTAGACCAACAGTGCCCCAAAACCTCATGTTTATCCTGGCAATTGCAAATCCTCCTACATGCGTCTTTGGACCACATTTTTCAATTCCCATAATAGTCTCAACAAGGTCTTGTTTTGTCTCCTCAGCTAATTCGAATTTCGCAATCTTTGCTTCCTCTAAGGCTATATTTCCTACCACCACTTCATGGGGTAAAAGCCATTTTCAACAAATTCAAAAACAAGTCACAATTTCTGTCACCTTCAAAGTACTGAGATTCCTCTAAACACATATCGCACTCAAAAGGAACTCGAATCATTGTATCGTTGTTCTCGTCATTGATATCTAGGGATTTATGATAGGCACAAAAAAGAATATACAAGGAATTCAAGAATGACTATTTACATGAAATGAACATTTATAAAGAATGTCAAAGGTCAAAAGAATCAGAATGAAAGAATATTTACTCGGATAAATAATAAAAGTATGTTTTATTGAAAATAAAAATGTCTGAACATGAGCCCACTTCTCAAAAGAAATCTCATTACTCCTAGGCATTGGAGCAACAAGAGTGTTCTGAATATTACTCCGTAAAATTCCTAAAGATTAAAGGAAGTTCTTCTGCAGTCCAATTGTTTAAAGAACTTCCCGCTTCGTAAGGGCGAATGCCCTCAAGGTTTCTTTGTTCAGTCCCTTCCTCATGTATGACATTGATGGGATGATTTTCATTTCCAAACACCCCTTCTCCGGTAGCTATCCCTCCCGACACAAAAGTCGTGGATATGTAAGGGAACGTCGTTAATTCCTATTCAACTTCTTTTTCACTCAGCCGTGACCCTCTTCTCTCTCTCTCTCTTTTTCTTTCTCTTTTTAATAACTTTAACTAATTAGGGTCTTTTTATAATTTTGAATACAAATGATGCAATGAAATGCTATAAGATGCAAATGAATCCAAAAGGTATCGATCTCGATTCAATCTCATTTAGAAAACTTTATTTAGAAAAAGAATATCTTTACATAAAAATGGATTAAAAATACGCTTTCGCCCTAATGCCCAAAGTTTTAACTCTATCTAATAAAAGGGCTAACTCTCGTCCTATATCAGATGATGATCCGCACATCAGACTTAATACATCAGCTCGTATTGCCAAATCTTGCACATATTCAACAACCCCTCGAATCTGGGCTAAAGCTTCACCAATAACGTGATCCATTTCTCTGACCTGTCCTATAGACTGATGAAGTTCTCCCTTTAGATAGTCTTCTTGTGCCTCGAGCTGCTCAATTCGAAGTTCATCATCATGCAATGCCACTTCCAAATCTTCAATCTTACTTTTTAGTTCTTTTAACTCGACCGTAGGATCATGGTTTCGATTCCAACGAAGGGATCTTCCAAGCTCAGTTACCTTGGTCTTTAACCCTTTATTCTCTTCCTTTAATGCCAAATTCTGCGACTGTATCTCTTGGAACTTCCTCTCCCAATACTCGGCTTTAGGTTTTTCCTCTTGGACCTCTTTTCTCAGAATCGATCCAAGACCCTCCTATTCTCGCTCTTTTTAAGGATACTTGTGCCTTTTTGTAATGCTCTTTCAAATCATCTCGATCTTCCTCGATCTTTCTCTCTTTCTCGACCTCCATCTTTTGAACATCGACATCTAAGCTCAAGTACATCTTTTCTTCTTCAAGCTTTGCTATCCTTTTCTCGAACTCTAAGTTATTTCTCTCGAACTCTTGCTTCATAATTTCTAACTCCGAGGGCATCGCTTGCAAATATTCCTCTATCGGTCGAGCTCCTTCCACGCTTGGCTTAGGGATGTTATCATTAGTTCTTCTGCCTCTCCACTCGACGTACTCCGGAGTCGTAGCAGGGCTAATAACTACTCCCTTTAATTGACAAGTCTTGTTCCAAGCACTAGAGATCTCACTAACCTTTCTCTTGTAGTCAGCTCCTCTATGAACTCAGTCTGAACCAAACCGTAAGTTGTCAGTATGAACTGTCTCAATCCATGTTGCCTCAACACAAGCAAAGGGGCATAACCAATGGCACCCCAAATTCCCAATAAAGGAACCCAATCAAAACTGCCTCATTGGTAAAGAATCTCACCAGGAATCATCCATGGAGCTCTCCACTCCACATCCTTTGACTGTAGGTTCTGAAGTAACGCTATCCAATTTTTTTCAGGAACATCAATTCTCGTCGTTGAAGCTGCTATGTCCTTCAACAGGGAGTAATCCTCGAAGAAGACCAGACAAACCACCCTATCTGTCAATCAAAAGTGACTGTAGAACCAAGCTAAAAGTAACTGAGAATAACCAACAAACCTGCCTGCACCAGCCCTCCTACATGCACCTAAAGACCTGAATGTCTCCGCCAAAATCGCAGGGACGGAAGTAACCTTTTTACTGAGTCGATGAAAAAGATCCGTGGTTGCCTCGTCCACATATCTTAAAGCCCTAAGGAAAACCATTAATCCATACAAACTTAAGGCAAAAACATCTACTTTCTTCGTCTCATCGGGGTGTGTCAAAATCAGATCTTTTAAAGCATCCCATGAAATACACTTGCACTCACCCTTCTCTTTAATTCTGGTCGTGACCCACTGCTCGCTCATCCCCGTAATAGTCATTAATTTCTTCCAAGAGGTAAGGACACAAGAAGCTCGAGAATAGATCTTATCACTCTGAAACCTGGGACAACGAAGTAAGGTAGTGTACTCCTCCACGGTAGGTACCAAGTCTACTTCCTCAAAAGTGAAACAACTGTAGGTTGGGTTTCAAAACTGAGCAAGGGCTCAGAACAAGTGCTCATCTACCTGAACATCGAGCAAGTAAGGTAAGTCTTCGTAACTATCGTAGAATAACTGTTTGGTCTCATAGCCCCACTGATCCCAAATTTCCTTAAGCTCTTGGAGATTATTTTGTGTGACACTAATACGAGTATAATCGGACAGCTCCGACACATATCCCATAGTTATATTGTCCCCCTTTTTTAGTTGAGTTTGCTCAGACCATCTATGGACGTTAGCGTTGCCCTCCACTCTATCAAGAAGTCCGTTCTCCATAATAAAACTTCCTAACTTAGAAACTGACCGTGAATCAATACCTTTGTAAATGCAAAATGACATGCGAACAAAAGAAAAGAAATAGTTAGTATCACATGATATCAATAAATCTCAACGATAATTTATAAGGGTAATATCTAAAGTTTAACTCTAACCAAGTTGGGCTCTTACGGTTTTTCTATATGAGGTTGGTTCTAAAGTTTGAGGTACCTGAACCAGTAGATTCCTCAATTCTCACCCATTATAGGCTCATTTGAATCGAGTTCAGTTCAGGGGAATACATTTTCCTATGGCTACACGGAGATGAAAATCTCACGAAACCATAGGTACGGATGTATCCCGAAAGTGATCCACTATCCTGCACGGAGGCGAAAGCCTCACGAAGGTGTAGTTTCTCACTCCCACTTAAGGGTGTGACCACAACGGTCATGCAAATGCAATGCTCATCAGAATATAGCAACACATGTAATGCAAAGAGGGTTATATTTTAAAATTTTTAATTTCCGACATTAAGACAAGAAATAATCAATTACACGGCTTGACTCTCTTATGGAGTCCCCAGCGGAGTCGCCAAGCTGTCGAAACCATTTTTAAATCGAGTTTTGGAAAATGGGAATCGACTTTAAGAAAAACAAAAACGGGAGACGCCACCAATCTTTTTAGGTGTGATTGGATCACCTTATAAAATGTTTTGTTTTAAAACATTAATTTTGGTCTACGAAAGTCGAGAAAATAGATTCGGGAGTCGGTTACGTACGAGGAAGGGTTAGCACCCTCGTAACGCCCAAAAATTGGTACCTAATTGATTATCAAGTGTCTTTAATGTCGGAAATTTGAAAGTTTTAATATGCAAACCTCTTTTAATTAGAATGTCTCAATTTTGAAAATTAAGGCTCACTTATTTCAAACGAGTCAAAACATCACTTCCAGTAAGTTAGGACACAACATTTTAAAACCTTCGGAACTAAGCTCGTCTTTTTAAAATTTCTATCTCGAAACAACAAAACGCCATATCCAGTAAGTTAGGACACTATGTTTTGAAATCTCGAAATAATTGTTTAAGTTTTGAAAACTCAAAATCACTTAGAAGGGTGCTTGACTATTCGAATTCAACGAGAAAAGTCGCAACCCTGTAAGTTAGGGCACTACCTTTCTGGAAGTTTCCAAACATCAAGCATTGCCTCTTTTTTTTAAAAAAAAAACCTTGGAATATTATTTTAAATGACGTTTTAGGATGACATATTAATGCATCATGAAGCATAGATGTACAAAATATTCTAACATTTCCATACAAACATAAATAATATCATTAAGACAAAACTAAATAACATGAACATACGTTTAATAAAAAAAATCATACTAGGGTAAATATAAGATAATAAACAAATAAAAACATGAGTAAACTAAAAAAAAACATAATACATGCAAAAATTATACAACAATATATATCGTAAAATAGCACATAAAAGAAATAATTTGTAACGCCCCAATTTTCGGGAATTCTGTGAATGTTGGCATAGGTTTAATTATGTTAGTGGGCCTCTAGAAAGCCCAAACTTAAGATAGAACCCGACAATTTTAGTTAATTTTTGTTCCATATGAAAAAGGGGGTGAATGTGAAAATGTTTGAAAATGCTATAGGCTAAATTGAAGTGGCCAAATAAATAGGAGTGCAAAATAGGAGGATTTGCATGACAAACCTCCCATTTTACATGAAGTGGCCAGCCATCATGTTGTTATAGACAAAATGTACACTTGATATCCATAATTTATGGTACAAATTGATACAAATTGATAATAGGTTAGGTAAATGTTCCTTGATAATAGGTTAGGTAAATGTTCCATGATAATGGGTTAGGTAAATGTTTCATGATAATAGGTTAGGTAAATGTTCCATGATAATGGGTTAGGTAAATGTTTCATGATAATGGGTTAGGTAAATGTTTCATGATAAGAATTTCATGTCTTTTGTATTAAAGAATTAAATGGATGAAATATGAAGTTTTATTAAAGGAAAAAGGGGTGAAAAGAACAAAGTTTTGTCCATCTTTGTTCATCATAGCTGAAAGTTAGAGAAGAGAAAGCTCTTGAGTATTTGGTCATTAGGAGGAGGAAAATTGAAGGTAAGTTCTTGGTACCTTGCTTCTATTTTGAGGCTCATGAGTTCTTCTTGATTCTACCTTAACTCTTGAAGTATAATTTGATTTTTAGTTGTGTTGTGAGCATTTGGTCATGAATTAAAATGAAGGAAATGGTTGTTGTTTCATGTTCTTTTGATGAAAAATAGAAGATATGTAAAGTTGAGCCAAACAAATGAGCATGCATGTGCCTTAGATGCTAAAGGGAAAAATCGGCTAACATGTTGTGCTTTAAAATGATGAAATGGAGATTATGCTTAAGTAAAAATCATAGATATGTGATGATTGATTGGTGATATACATGTTTAAATAACATGCATGCAAGATAGGTGTATGAAAGAGTGATTTGGTAATAAATCTGCTTGGGACAGCAGCAGTAACGTGACTTTGGAAAATCACCATAAGTTGTGGGAGATGAATTAGAAGCTGAATAAATTATGTAATTAAAGCTTATTGAGTCTAGTTTCTAATGAAATAAACAAGAACATATTTTGAGTTCTGTACAATGAGAAATTTGATTAGTAATGATGGGTGGTCAGATTAGTCAAACAATGAAACATGGGAAACTTTGAGAAAATTCTGGTATTGATTGGCTAAACCAAAAATTCTGAAAATTTTATGGATAGAAGATATATGAGTCTATTTTCAGGGAAAATTAATGGCACTTGATTTGGAGTTTCGTAGCTCCAGTTATAAATGATTTAGTGACTGTTGTTCAGGAAGACAGCTTGCAGTGAAATTATGATTATGTGGTAAACATTGACAAAAATTTGTTAATGAGTTGCTTATTGATTTCTTATAAGCTTACTGTGATCTGTAGGTGTGGTTGGCCGAATATGGTATGAGGTTAATATGTAGTTCGTGTTTGAATAGTTAGATTAACGTGTTAGTAATCCAATTGTAGGCAATTCGTGTGTGTGGATCTCACAAGATATCGTCGCAAAATGTGTGTAACTAACACCTCTTTCTTAGTCTAGATCGGCAAAAGCGAAAAGCGAAATGCCAAAAATCGGTATTTTTGTAGATTTGAGTGAAAAGTAATGCTCGTGAGGTAAATCGATTAAGGTTTTTGGTAAGCTGCAATGTTTGACCGCAAAGTGCATAATTTTTGTGCCTCGATATTTTTGGGCTTAATGGGCCAAAATTGGAATGATGGGCCAACTGCCCAATTCGGTAAGAACCCTTGGTACGTAATTCGTTAGTACGTGAAAGGTAAGAATATGCATGAAAACCCTAAAATAGATAAATTACTGAAATACCTTTAAAAGTGGAAAATTTACGCTTTACCCCAGGAGATAAATTACCAAATACCCCTAGGGTTAAATTGACCTAAATGCATGTTTGATGTTGTTATTTACAAGATGCAATGTTGTTATTATCGATGCATGGGATTGGGATATTGACGGAGGAAGTACTGAAAGTGGCTTGTCCACGATCGGAGGCTTTGCCTCAATTTATCGATAATCGAGCAAAGACAATCAAGAATCTGTGGAGTGTTCAATGGGTGGGTTGAGCTATTCCCACATGGAGTGTATGGCTGGTACGGTGGAGTGTAGTGGTTGGTGGGTTGAGTAGTCTCCTAAATGGGCTTGCATATGTTTCTTGATGTTGCATGTATTTTGAAATAGGCCTATGGGCCATATCATTATCTGAATAAGGGCTAAGGCCCGTTTATTGTAATCAAAAGGGCTCGCCCAAGACCATCTGTTACTTGAATGGGCTTAGGCCCAATGGGCTTGAGCTGACTTGGGCTTTGAATGGGTTTTCCTACACACCGAGTTTCCCAAACTCACCCTTTTATTTTCATCCACGCAGAAATCCCCAACCATAGTGGGCTTGGAGCGTGAGGGAATTCGAGTGGCCACCAGTTCTGAAAGTTTGATTTTCTTCTGGTGAACTGGACATCCTTTTATTTACGTTTGAAGTTTTGGGTTTTAAATGTAATAAGGCCGCTTAATTATTTTTGATGGTTTTAATATGTATTAGGTAATACTTATTTTAACTGTCGAAATTGGATAGCTTTAGGGCGCGTTTTCAAAAATAACAATTGATTTCAAAATAACACGACAACAAGCAAAGCTTCCGCAATGAAAGTATTTTCCAAAATTAATCACTTTTCCTAAAAATGACTTAATCAAATCGGTTTCCTAGAAATATCCATGACGTTAAGGTGTGGCAATAGCGGTATGCATGTCTAGGATTGGATCCGAAGGGAGCTTGGTACTTAAGCAGTCCGATGGACTCACCACCTCTTTTCCGGTTTCCTACCTGGTGCACAGCTTCCATTCACTTTAACCCTTAATGAATTATTCTTTTGAACATCAAGTACGATTTTCTGGACTTAGAATGAAATTTTTTTTAACGTTTTTGATATGGCATGCCGGATCTGGCCATAACTTCTGGGCCGGGTTTGGGGTGCTACATTTAGTGGTATCAGAGCCTAGATTGCAACAACTCGGCTGTGGAATGGGTTTACAAAAACAAATATTTTCGAAAGCGAAAATTTTATAAAGATTGCGAAAAACGCGATTTTCAAAATTTAGATATTTAAAAGGTGGCATTCCGAATCTCTGGCTCAAGTCTGTAAGTATTACTCTGAACTTTTTCAAAATTTTTCCAATTATCTGTTCAGATCAAACCCTACTAGGATACTCTAGATAGGATGATTCAAACCATAGGAAAATCGATAAGAGACTCAAATCGTAGCTAGACTTCGATTCTGCGAAAACAAACTTTGAATTACTGTCTGATTCATAAAACATCTGTAATAAACACTGGAATATTGAATTGATGCATAAAAATTCGTAATCAAGATAAATCGATATGAGTACGAGAGCTACTCAGGGAAGAGGCCGTGGTCGAGGCCGAGGTAGTACTCAAGCTGGAACTTCGTCTTCTAAACACATACCCACTGGAGTAGCACGACCACCACCGACGGATGAGAATAGGCCATATGATAGGGCCGCCGAGGATGATGCCCTATCACAGGCAATGCTTCGTGTTCTGGAAAGGGTTGCCGGAGCAAGTTCGGGCAACGAAATTCAGGGATCTATTTCTGAATGTCTTCGGGACTAACGGAACAGATATCTTTAAGGGCGTGTCTGGTATAGCCCCGAATGTAGTGGAATATTGGTTGGAGGCGACAGAACGGATTATGGACAACTTGGACTGCTCTGAGGAGATTGTGAGTGGGGTATCTGTACTAAGTCCCTTGGGTCACTCGGTTAGGGTAGACAAACTGTATAGGAATGTACCCTTAGAAACTCAAGGCAAGGTTTTTCCGGAGGTCGATGGAGTTACTGTCGGAGAGTTTGACCTCATTCGGGAATGGATTGGCTTGTTAAGCATAAGGCGACTGGATTGTTTGCTAAACGAATGGTGTTAAGAACTACAAAGGATGAGGAGGTTATGGTGATAGGTGAGAGAAGGGATTATTTGTCCAATGTGGTGTCGGCATTAAGAGTCAAAAAGTGGATTCGGAAAGGTTGTGAGGCCTAATTGGTATTTGTAAGTCAGTCGGAAGAGAAGGGACTGACAGTGGATAAGGTTAGGACCGTAAAGGAGTTCCAAGATGTTTTTCCAGAGGAGCTTCCAGGATTGCCTTCGAATCGAGAAGTTGAGTTTGGAATAGGCTTGTTGCCTGGAATGGCACCTGTGTCTATCGCACCGTATAGGATGGCACCGAAGGAGTTAGTAGAGTTAAATGCTCAAATTCAAGAGTTGTTGGATAGGGGCTTTATTAGGCCAAGCGTGTCTCCATGGGGAGCACCGGTGCTATTCGTGAAAAAAAAGGATGGTACGATGCGGATGTGCAATGATTATCGCCAGTTGAACAAACTGACGATTAAGAATAAGTATCCACTGCCAAGGATTGACGATCTATTCGACCAGCTTAGAGAAGCTTCTGTATTTTCCAAGATCGACCTTCGATCTGGATATCATCAGTTAAAGGTTAAGGAGGTAGATATCCAAAAGACGACATTCAGGACTCGGTATGGTCATTATGAGTTTCTGGTTATGCCTTTTGGACTAACGAACGCTCCTGCAGCGCTTATGGATCGATGAATCGTGTGTTCCAACCATTTTGGATCGGTTCAGAGTCGTCTTTATTGACGATATCCCGGTATATTCAAACTGAAACGAAACATGATGAGCATCTCCGTATAGTCTTTGTAAGTATTAAGGAGAATGAACTCTTTGAAGTTCAAGCAAGTGTGAATTTTGGTTGAGGGAGGTAACCTTCTTAGGACATGTGGTCTCTGCCAAGGGATTAAGGTGGACCTCGAAGATTGAAGCAATTTTGGAGTGGAAGCCACCTAGGACGGTGTCAGAAATTCAAAGTTTCCTAGGACTGGCAGGATACTACAGAAGGTTTGTGGAAGGTTTTTTCTGTGATGCCAGCACCTCTGACAAAACACATAAGGAAAGGAGTACCATTTGTATGGACTAAGAAACAGCAGGAAGCTTTTGAGAAGTTGAAGAAAGTTCTGACTGAAGCACTTGTGTTAATTCAGCCGGAGTCTGGGAATGATTTTACTGTGTACAGTGACGCATCACACGTGGGTTTGGGCTGCGTGTTAATGCAAGAGGGTAAGGTGGTTGCATATACATCACGATAGCTTAAGCCTCATGAGGGAAACTATTTGACTCATGATTTAGAGTTGGCAGCAGTAATATTTGCACTTAAGATTTGGAGACATTACTTGTACGGAGAAAGGTGTATTATATACACTGACCATAAGAGTCTTAAGTATTTGTTGACTTAGAAGGAGCTGAACCTTAGGCAAAGGAGATGGATTGAGTTGCTTAAGGATTATGACTGCTCGATCGAGTATCACCCAAGCAAGGCTAATGTGGTAGCCGATGCTCTAAGTCGTAGAGTCAGATTCGATCCGAGAGCAATGTTTGCTCGTCTGAGTCTCATATGATGATGGAAGTCTGTTGGTGAGTTGCAAGTGAGGCCAACTGGTGGATCAGATTAAGGAAAACAGTTGAACGATGAGTCTTTGGTCGCCGCTTTCAACAAGTTAAGGAAGGAAACTTCGAGTTTGGGAGCGAAGAGACGATGCAACAAACAATACCCTCATCTGTTTGGATTAGGTAAATTTCAAGGACGAAATTTCTTTAAGGAGGGTAGAGTTGTAACGCCTCAATTTTCGGGAATTCTGTGAATGTTGGCATAGGTTTAATTATGTTAGTGGGCCTCTAGAAAGCCCAAACTTAAGATAGAACCCGACAATTTTAGTTAATTTTTGTTCCATAAGAAAAAGGGGGTGAAATTATGAAATAGGACCTATGTGAAAATGTTTGAAAATGCTATAGGCTAAATTGAAGTGGCCAAATAAATAGGAGTGCAAAATAGGAGGATTTGCATGACAAACCTCCCATTTTACATGAAGTGGCCAGCCATCATGTTGTTATAGACAAAATGTACACTTGATATCCATAATTTATGGTACAAATTGATACAAATTGATAATAGGTTAGGTAAATATTCTTTGATAATAGGTTAGGAAAATGTTCCATGATAATGGGTTAGGTAAATGTTTCATGATAATAGGTTAGGTAAATGTTCCATGATAATGGGTTAGGTAAATGTTTCATGATAATGGGTTAGGTAAATGTTTCATGATAAGAATTTCATGTCTTTTGTATTAAAGAATTAAATGGATGAAATATGAAGTTTTATTAAAAGAAAAAGGGGTGAAAAGAACAAAGTTTTGTCCATCTTTGTTCATCATAGCTGAAAGTTAGAGAAGAGAAAGCTCTTGAGTATTTGGTCATTAGGAGGAGGAAAATTGAAGGTAAGTTCTTGGTACCTTGCTTCTATTTTGAGGCTCATGAGTTCTTCTTGATTCTACCTTAACTCTTGAAGTATAATTTGATTTTTAGTTGTGTTGTGAGCATTTGGTCATGAATTAAAATGAAGGAAATGGTTGTTGTTTCATGTTCTTTTGATGAAAAATAGAAGATATGTAAAGTTGAGCCAAACAAATGAGCATGCATGTGCCTTAGATGCTAAAGGGAAAAATCGGCTAACATGTTGTGCTTTAAAATGATGAAATGGAGATTATGCTTAAGTAAAAATCATAGATATGTGATGATTGATTGGTGATATACATGTTTAAATAACACGCATGCAAGATAGGTGTATGAAAGAGTGATTTGGTAATAAATCTGCTTGGGACAGCAGCAGTAACGTGACTTTGGAAAATCACCATAAATTGTGGGAGATGAATTAGAAGCTGAATAAATTATGTAATTAAAGCTTATTGAGTCTAGTTTCTAATGAAATAAACAAGAACATATTTTGAATTCTGTACAATGAGAAATTTGATTCGTAATGAAGGATGGTCAGATTAGTCAAACAGTGAAACATGGGAAACTTTGAGAAAATTCTGGTATTTATTGGCTAAACCAAAAATTCTAAAAATTTTATGGATAGAAGATATATGAGTCTATTTTCAGGGAAAATTAACGGCACTTGATTTGGAGTTTCGTAGCTCCAGTTATAAATAATTTAGTGACTGTTGTTCAGGAAGACAGTTTGCAGTGAAATTATGATTATGTGGTAAACATTGACAAAAATTTGTTAATGAGTTGCTTATTGATTTCTTATAAGCTTACTATGATCTGTAGGTGTGGTTGGCCGAATATGGTATGAGGTTAATATGTAGTTCGTGTTTGAATAGTTAGATTAACGTGTTAGTAATCCAATTGTAGGCAGTTCGTGTGTGTGGATCTCGTCAGCATATCGTTGCAAACAGGTGTGTAACTAACACCCTCTTTCTTAGTCTAGATCGGCAAAAGCCGAAAAGCCGAAATGCCAAAAATCGGTATTTTGTAGATTTGCGAGTGTGCGAATGCTCGTGAGGTAAATCGATTAAGGTTTTTGGTAAGCTGCAATGTTTGGACTGCAAAGTGCATAATTTTTGTGCCCTCGATATTTTTGGGCTTAATGGGCCAAAATTGGAATGATGGGCCAACGTGCCCAATTCGGTAAGAACCCTTGGTACGTAATTCTGTTAGTACGTGAAAGGTAAGAATATGCATGAAAAACCCTAAAATAGATAAATTACTGAAATACCTTTAAAAGTGGAAAATTTACAGTTTTACCCCTGGGAGATAAATTACCGAAATACCCCTAGGGTTAAATTGACCTAAATGCATGTTTGACTGTTGCTATTTACTGCATGCAATGTTGTTATTATCTGATGCATGGGATTGGGATATTGACGGAGGAAGTACTGAAAGTGGCTTGTCCACGTACTGGAGGCTTTGCCTCAATTTATTGATAATCGAGCAAAGAATGTTTGCAATCGTGGAGTGTCAATGGGTGGGTTGAGCTATTCCCCACATGGAGTGTATGGCTGGTACGGGTGGAGTGTAGTGGTTGGTGGGTTGAGTAGTCTTCCCAAATGGGCTTGCATATGTTTACTGATGTTGCATGTATTTTGAAATAGGCCTATGGGCCATACTGTTATCTGAATAAGGGGCTAAGGCCCAGTTTATTGTAATCTGAAAAGGGCTCTGGCCCAGTACCACTGTTACTTGAATGGGCTTAGGCCCAATGGGCTTGAGCTGACTTGGGCTTTGAATGGGTTTTCCTTACACACTGAGTTTCCCCAAACTCACCCCTTTTATTTTCATCCACGCAGGAAATCCCCAACCATAGTGGGCTTGGAGTCGTGAGGAATTCGGAGTGGCCACCGTTCAAAGTTTGATTTTCTTCCGTGAATGGACATCCTTTTATTTACGTTTGAAGTTTTGGGTTTTTAAATGTAATAAGGCCGCTTAATTATTTTTGATGGTTTTAATATGTATTAGGTAATACTTATTTTAACTGTCGAAATTGGATAGCTTTAGGGCGCGTTTTCAAAAATAACAATTGATTTCAAAATAACACGACAACAAGCAAAGCTTCCGCAATGAAAGTATTTTCCAAAATTAATCACTTTTCCTAAAAATGACTTAATCAAATTGGTTTCCTAGAAATATCCATGACGTTAAGGTGTGGCAATGGCGGTATGCATGTCTAGGATGGATCCGAAGGGAGCTTGGTACTTAAGCAGTCCGATGAACTCACCACCTCTTTTCCGGTTTCCTACCTGGTGCACAGCTTCCATTCACTTTAACCCTTAATGAATTATTCTTTTGAACATCAAGTACGATTTTCTAGACTTAGAATAAAATTTTTTTTAACGTTTTTGATGTGGCATGCCGGATCTGGCCATAACTTCTGGGCTGGGTTTGGGGTGCTACATAATTAAATATAGCTTATAAAAAAATGAAACTATGCACAAATAAGATAAATGACATACACTAAAAAAATGAATAAATAGAACATTTACAAATTAAAAAAATATAATGCAATAGTTCAAAATACATGAAATGATAATATAATATATATTTGAAAATAAACTATATAAAAGGTTAAATATTATAATATATAAAATACATAATCAAATGTATAAAAGATAGGAATAAATATACATATTTGTAAAATGAAGAAATTAAAATAAAAAAAAAGGTTGAAAAACTAAGATAGACGAAGAATAAAATAAGAACAAACCACAGAGAGTAAGAACGCAAGAGGGAGAGAAATTTGAGTGAATGCTCTCAAGAATTCTTATTGCTTCCTAAAACTCAAGTGTGTTTACAATGAAGGGAGGGGCCTCTATTTATAGTTGAACCTTCTCAAATCCAACGGTACAAATCAATTACATCAACATTTAGATTAAAAGGTATCTACAAATTAAATCTCTAAGATTACAAAATCATATCTTCTAAGATTGCATATCATATCTAAGATTGCATATCATTGAAGATTATATTTCCATATGAGTCAAGCTTGTAGATGGACCTTAAATCTTTTCAAGTAATGGGCCATTCCGATTGGGCCAAATTATATTTGTAATTCTGGACTGAACTTGGACTTCATTTTTTTTTGGGGTTTATTATATTTTTGTTTTTGGACTTATTTCTGGGCGGGAAAAATTGAGTGTCTACAGCTGCCCCTCTTTGCTCATTGCTGTGTAACAGGAATAGAGCAAAGACTATAAAAGGACCAATTTTGCTCGAGCTCGCAGAGTCTTGATTTCTTGATCCTTGATCTTCTTTAAATGGCCTCTTGACGGCTTCAATCTACTTCACTGCAAACTTAAGACTGTCATGTTGATATCTTCGATCTGCTCTCCGTCGAACACAGAGACGCCAAATCCGCTTCTTCGATTTGTTTTTTTTGACAATACAGAGATGCCAAATCATCTTAGATCTGCTTCAGCATAAACACGTGAAAGCCAAATCTGCTTTGTCTCTGATTTGCTCCTTGTGAACACAAGGATGCCAAATCATCTTGGATCTGCTTCAGTAAAATCATCTGAAGGTCAGATCGGCCATGCCTTTAATCTGCTTCTTGTAAACTTATGACTATCCTGTTGATATCTTCGATCTGCTCTCTGCCGAATACAGAAACGCCAAATCTGTTTCTTCGATTTGTTCTCTAACAATACAGAGATGCCAAATCATCTTAGATTTGCTTCAGCGTAAGCACGCGAAAACCAAATCAGCTACGTCTTCGATTTGTTCCTTGTAAGCACAAGGATGCCAAACCATCTTGGATCTACTTCAGTCATCTAAAGGTTAGATCTGCTATGTATCTGCTCTCCGTCGAAATGGAGATGCCAGACTTCGATTTGTCCTCTGACAATACAGAGATGCCAAATCATCTTAGATTTGCTTCATCGTAAGCACGTGAAAGTCAAATCAGCTATGTCTTTGATTTGTTCCTTGTAAGCACAAGGATGCTAAACCATCTTGGATCTGCTTCAGTATAAACATCTGAAGGTTAGATCTGCTATGTATCTGCACTCCGTCAAAATGGAGATTCCAGACTTTGATTTGTTCTCTGACAATACAGAGATGCCAAATCATCTTAGATTTGCTTCAGCGTAAACACGTGAAAGCCAAATCAGCTATGTCTTTGATTTGTTCCTTGTAAGCACAAGGATGCCAAACCATCTTGGATCTGCTTCAGTATAAACATCTGAAGGTTAGATCTGCTATGTATCTGCTCTCCGTCGAAATGGAGATGCCAAACTTCGATTTGTTCTCTGACAATACAGAGATGCCAAATCATCTTAGATTTGCTTCAGCGTAAGCACGCGAAAACCAAATCAGCTATGTCTTCAATTTGCTCCTTGTAAGCACAAGGATGCCAAACCATCTTGGATCTTGCTTCAGCCAGATCTGCTATGCTGCGGCCTATTACCCTACCGCTTAGGGGATTAAGACGCGTCATCTTTGATAACCTGTAGAATGATTATGCCTGCTAATTGGGATGCTATGATCGAAGTGAGTCGAATTTTTCTAATTAAACATGTTATGATACAAAATGTTGTGAACATGACCCCTATCCTAGATGTCACCACTCATTCATCTATCGAGCTTTCCACCTTGTTCGTCTCGACATATCAATCATACTCTGCTCGTATGCCTCGAATATTCTCCATCAATTTGGTCTACCGTACCATTCTCTGAATGTTACGACCCACTGAAGATGTTTATGAAATGATCCTTTCTTAAGATCAATATTGCTTAAAACGTCCAACCACCTTTTAAACTGAAGAAGAAAATCTCTCGAGTATCTCCAACCCATACATATGAGAATTCCTTAAACAATTGTCTTGTTTCAGTTTCTTGTATTATCTAGAAATTTCCAGAGTAATATGCAAAACTTCGTTTGTGAAGATATTTTAGTTCATCTATCATTATTTCAATGCAACATGTTTTATGAATAATAGGAGACAAATAAACTGATCCTGAGGATAATTAGATTTGGACACATTATTGGAAGGAATGAAAAAAGATTAACCTGAGAACATATCTTTGCAAAGAAAAAGAATCCAAAGATAGTAAATAGGACAGAAATCAGATGCCCCAGATATCGCCGCTTGAGCGTCTATACACCAGCTCCATGAAGACTTTCTTGAGTTCAACATGTGTTTAAAAGATCCAAAGTAATTCGTTGATGCCTCGATATGTAACATACTTCACTTCTCGTTGAATCCGGTATAGCAAGGTTACTACTGCATGGCTTTCCAAATTTGAGCTGCCCTTTCGGGTTTTCAACTCAAAACCCCTTTGGTCTTAAGGCGCCCTTTGCGGGTTTTCACCATGGCCTCTCAATTTTTCTTTTTTCTTTTTTCTTTTTTCATTTTTTTTCTTTTTTCTCTTTTTCTTTTCTTTTTTTTTGAAATAGAAGTCCCAAAGTGCCCTTTGCGGGTTTTCACCTTGGCTTTCCTTCTCCTTTAAACAAAGTACTCCTTGACCGAGTCCGAATTCACTGGATTAGATAAATTCTTCCTATCCATTTCTTGTCAAAATCAGTGCACCTCTAGAGAAAGCCCTCTTCGCAACATATGGCCCTTTTCAATTCGGCATCCTTTTGCATGGGAAGGATCTCTTTCAGCACAAGGTTTCCTTTATGAAATTCTTTTGGACGAACCTTCTTTGTCATAAGTCTGTATCATCCATTCTTGGTACATTTGCTTAGGATGAATACTTTCAAGTTAAGTTTACTAGAGGTATTCAATTCTTGACTCCATCAAAGTTTGGAGGAAAAATCTTGATTTATAAACCCATGAGAAAGGGATTGCCCCAGCAGCAGTCCTGGCTGTTGTTTGCCAAACCCTACAAAAAAAAAAATGGTTCAATGATTCTCAGCAGACAAGAATGAAGTTGCTGACTTTATCCTTCAACCTGGAAAGCTGAGGTACAGAGATTACTCCCGGAGCATACATCCTACCATGACTCGATGATATTTCTGAAGCATCCCTAATCTTCATAAATTGCCCCCAACTATGAAGCTACCAAAAGAGCGTAGCAAATAGGAGCTACAAAAAATAGAGTTGTGGTGCTCCTTTGATACATATAGGATAGAGAATGAACAAACTCTTACAGATCATCAACCGAAAACCCAGCTTGGTCTAAGAGAACATGATAGTGGGTCTGCCTCGTGATTCCAATCATTCCAGCATGGGTACCAAGGTAAAAATCATTGTTCTTTGGATGACATACTTTGTTGTCAATGATAGTACCATGTAGCACATTGTTAGGAGATCCCTGCTGAAAAAACTTGGTATGATGGTTTTTCGTACAACAATAACCACAATATTTAGGGTTCCACTTCTCGTTAAGGAACTTGCAAGCCTCAATAACTTGATCAAAACTTGATTGAATTGAGACTCGCTAACCCCATCCCTGAAAATAATGATTTGATCAGGTTTCCTCTTCCCTGAACATGTATAGAAGTCTAAGAGAGCTTCCTTCATGATACTGTCATCCAATTTGTCAGAAACTGGTTTTGAAGAAAGAATCTATCATTTTAAGCTTCAGAGACTGTGTATGGCCTGATGCCCCATAGCTAGAAATCAATGGCCACCGCCTGGAGCTAACCATTGTAGCTATTGACGGCACATCAGACTACTCAGGAAAGCCAAACAATGCACTCATTTCAAGGATGATGGTTGGAACCTTTGAAACAACTGGAATTGAAGGTGTTTGCCCTAGCGTAAGCATAGAGAGTAGGCGGTAGTTTCTTATGCCAATTTTTACCAGTCTCGATCATCTTCTGTAATTTGTTTTTTTCTTCTTTTTCTTTTCTTTTGGCAACCTTTGTTGTACTGTGGTATGGCGCATTATCTTTGAAAAGACTGCAAACTTTTGGCATTGTGCAGTCATATATAATTTTTTTTTTTTTTGGAAATGGATGACTTTTGACTTTGTAATATTAGCATATGAAGCTATCTCCCCCTCTTAATGGAGTAGTTGACGTCCACAAAGATGAGTCATTGTCAGCTTGAAACTTTTGACGAGCTCGTGCCAATAACATACATGCCCCATAAGTCTTGACTCCTTTAAATTTGGCATTCATTGTACAACTGATGCGATCCCTTTCCATAGTGGACTAACAGTGCCCCAAAACCTCATGTTTATCCTGGCAATTGCAAATCCTCCTACGTACGGTTTTGGACCACATTTTTCAATTCCCATAATAGTCTCAACAAGGTCTTGTTTTGTCTCCTCAACTAATTCCAATTTCGCAATCTTTCTTTCCTCTAAGGCTATATTTCCTACCACCACTTCATGGGGTAAAAGCCATTTTCAACAAATTCAGAAACAAGTCACAATTTTTGTCCTTCAAAGTACTGAGATTCCTCTAAACACATATCGCACTCAAAAGGAACTCTAAATCTGTAGTATCGTTGCCCGTGTCATTGATATCTAGGGATCTGTGATAGGCACAAAAAAGAATATACAAGGAATTCAAGAATGACTATTTACATGAAATGAACATTTATAAAGAATGTCAAAGGTCAAAAGAATCAGAATCAAAGAATATTTACTCGGATAAATAATAAAAGTATGTTTTATTGAAAATAAAAATGTCTGAACATGAGCCCACTTCTCAAAAGAAATCTCATTACTCCTAGGCTTTAGAGCAACAAGAGTGTTCTGAATATTACTCCGTAAAATTCCTAAAGATTAAAGGAAGTTCTTCTGCAGTCCAATTGTTTCAAGAACTTCCCGGTTCCTAAGGGCGAATGCCCTCAAGGTTTCTTTGTTCAGTCCCTTCCTCATGTATGACATTGATGGGATGATTTTCATTTCCAAACACCCCTTTCTCCTGGTAAGCTCTCCCTCCTGACACAAAAGTCAGGGATATGTAAGGGAACGTCGTTAATTCCCATTCAACTTCTTTTTCACTCAACCGTGACCCTCTTCTCTCTCTCTCTCTCTTTCTTTCTCTTTTTAATAACTTTAACTAATTAAGGTCTTTTTATAATTTTGAATGCAAATGATTCAACGAAATGCTATAAGATGCAAATGAATGCAAAAGGTATTGATCTCGATTCAATCTCATTTAGAAAACTTTATTTAGAAAAAGAATATCTTTACATATAAATGGATTACAAATACGCTTTCGCCCTAATGCCCAAAGTTTTAACTCTATCTAATAAAAGGGCTAACTCTCGTCCTATATTAGACGACGATCCGCACATCAGACTTAATACATCAGCTCGTATTGCCAAGTCTTGCACATATTCAGCAACCCCTTGAATCTGGGCTACAGCTTCACCAATAACGTGATCCCTTTCTCTGACCTGTCCTATAGACTGATGAAGTTCTCCCTTCAGATAGTCTTCTTGTGCCTCGAGCTGCTCAATTCGAAGTTCATCATCATGCAATGCCACTTCCAAATCTTCAATCTTACTTTTTAGTTCTTTTAACTCGACCGTAGGATCATGGTTTCGATGCCAACGAAGGGATCTTCCAAGCACAGTTACCTTGGTCTTTAACCCTTTATTCTCTTCCTTTAATGCCAAATTCTGCGACTGTATCTCTTGGAACTTCCTCTCCCAATACTCGGCTTTAGGTTTTTCCTCTTGGACCTCTTTCTGCAACTGATCCGAAGACCCTCCTATTCTCGCTCTTTTTAAGGATACTTGTGCCTTTTTGTAATGCTCTTTCAAATCATCTCGATCTTCCTCGATCTTTCTCTCTTTCTCGACCTCCATATTTTGAACATCGACGTCTAAGCTCAAGTACATCTTTTCTTCTTCAAGCTTTGCTATCCTTTTCTCGAACTCTAAGTTATTTCTCTCGAACTCTTGCTTCATAATTTCTAACTCCGAGGGCATCGCTTGCAAATATTCCTCTATCGGTCGAGCTCCTTCCACGCTTGGCTTAGGGATGTTATCATTAGTTCTTCTGCCTCTCCACTCGACGTACTCCGGAGCCGTAGCAGGGCTAATAACTACTCCCTTTAATCGACAAGTCTTGTTCCAAGCACTAGAGATCTCACTGACCTTTCTCTTGTAGTCAGCTCCTCTATGAACTCACTCTGAACCAAACCGTAAGTTGTCGGTATGAACTGTCTCAATCCATGTTACCTCAACACAAGCAAAGGGGCATAACAAATGGCACCCCAAATTCCCAATAAAGGAACCCAATCAAAACTGCCGCATTGGTAAAGAATCTCACCAGGAATCATCCATGGAGCCCTCCACTCCACATCCTTTGACTGTAGGTTCTGAAGTAACGCTATCCAATTTTTTTCAGGAACATCAACTCTCGTCGTTGAAGCTGCTATGTCCTTCAACAGGGAGTAATCCTCGAAGAAGACCAGACAAACCACCCTATCTGTCAATCAAAAGTGACTGTAGAATCAAGCTAAAAGTAACTGAGAATAACCAACAAACCTGCCTGCACCAGCCCTCCTACATGCACCTAAGGACCTGAATGTCTCCGCTAAAATTGTAGGGACGGAAGTGACTTTTACTGAGTTGATGAAAAAGATCCGTGGTTGCCTCGTCCACATATCCTAAAGCCCTAGGGAAAACCATTAGTCCATACAAACTTAAGGCAAAAACATCTACCTTCTTCGTCTCATCGGGGTGTGTCAAAATCAGATCTTTTAAAGCATCCCAGGAAATGCACTTGCACTCACCTTTCTCTTTAATTCTGGTCGTGATCCACTGCTCGCTCATCCTCGTAATAGTCATTAATTTCTTCCAAAAGGTAAGGACACAAGAAGCTCGAGAATAGATCCTATCACTCTGAAACCTGGGACAACGTAGTAAGGCAGTGTACTCCTCCATGGTAGGAACCAAGTCTACTTCCCCAAAAGTGAAACAACTGTAGGCTGGGTTCCAAAACTGAGCAAGGGCTCAGAACAAGTGCTCATCTACCTGAACATCGAGCAAGTAAGGTAAGTCTCCGTAACTATCGTAGAATAACTGTTTGGTCTCATAGCCCCACTGATCCCAAATTTCCTTAAGCTCTTGGAGATTATTTTGTGTGACACTAATATGAGTATAATCTGACAGCTCCGACACATATCCCATAGTTATACTGTCGCCCTTTTTTAGTTGAGTTTGCTCAGACCATCTATGGACGTTAGCGTTGCCCTCCACTCTATCAAGAAGTCCGTTCTCCATAATAAAACTTCCTAACTTAGAAACTGACCGTCAATCGATACCTTTGTAAATGCAAAATGACATGCGAACAAAAGAAAAGAAATAGTTAGTATCACATGATATCAATAAATCTCAACGATAATTTATAAGGGTAATATCTAAAGTTTAACTCTAACCAAGTTGGGCTCTTACGGGTTTTCTATATGAGGTTGGTTCTAAAGTTTGAGGTACCTGAACCAGTAGATTCCTCGAATCTCACCCATTATAGGCTCATTTGAATCGAGTTCAGTTCAAGGGTGTACATTTCCCTATGGCTACACAGAGATGAAAATCTCACGAAACCATAGGTACGGATGTATCCCGAAAGTGATCCACTATCCTGCACGGAGGCGAAAGCCTCACGAAGGCGTAGTTTCTCACTCCCACTTAAGGGTGTGACCACAACGGTCATGCAAATGCAATGCGCATCAGAATATAGCAACACATGTAATGCAAAGAGGGTTAGATTTTAAAATTTTTAATTTCCAACATTAAGACAAGAGATAATCAATTACACGGCTTGACTCTCTTATGAAGTCCCCAGCGGAGTCGCCAAGCTATCGAAACCATTTTTAAATCGAGTTTTGGAAAATGGGAATCGACTTTAAGAAAAACGAAAACGGGAGTCGCCACCAATCTTTTTAGGTGTGATTGGATCACCTTATAAAATGTTTTGTTTTAAAACATTAATTTTGGTCTACGAAAGTCGAGAAAACGGATTTGGGAGTCGATTACGTACGAGGAAGGGTTAGCACCCTCGTAACGCCCAAAAATTGGTACCTAATTGATTATCAAGTGTCTTTAATGTCGGAAATTTGAAAGTTTTAAGATGCAAACCTCTTTTAATTAGAATGTCTCAATTTTGAAAATTAAGGCTCACTTATTTCAAACGAGTCAAAACTTCACATCCAGTAAGTTAGGACGCAACATTTTAAAACCTTCGAAACTAAGCTCGTCTTTCTAAAATTTCTATCTCGAAACAACAAAACGCCATATCCAGTAAGTTAGGACACTATGTTTTGAAATCTCGAAATAATTGTTTAAGTTTTGAAAACTCAAAATCACTTAGAAGGGTGCTTGACTATTCGAATTCAACGAGAAAAGTCACAACCTTGTAAGTTAGGGCACTACCTTTCTCGAAGTTTCCAAACATCAAGCATTGCCTCTTTTTTTAAAAAAAAAAACCTTGGAATATTATTTTAAATGACGTTTTAGGATGACATATTAATGCATCATGAAGCATAGATGTACAAAATATTCTAACATTTCCATACAAAAATAAATAATATCATTAAGACAAAACTAAATAACATGAACATACGTTTAATAAAAAAATCATACTAGGGTAAATATAAGATAATAAACAAATAAAAACATGAGTAAACTAAAATAAAAACATAATACATGCAAAAATTATACAACAAAATATATCATAAAATAGCACATAAAAGAATTAATTAAATATAGCTTATAAAAAAATGAAACTATGCACAAATAAGATAAATGACATACACTAAAAAATGAATAAATAGAACATTTACAAATTAAAAAATATAATGTAATAGTTCAAAATACATGAAATGATAATATAATATATATACATGCATAGAAAATATATATTTGAAAATAAACTATATAAAAAGGTTAAATATTAAAATATATAAAATACATAATCAAATGTATAAAAAATAGGAATAAATATACATATTTGAAAAATGAAGAAATTAAAATAAAAAAAAGGTTGAAAAACTAAGATAGACGAAGAATAAAATAAGAACAAACCACAGAGAGTAAGAATGCAAGAGGGAGAGAAATTTGAGTGAATGCTCTCAAGAATTATATTTATAGTTGAACCTCCTCAAATCCAACGGTACAGATCAATTACATCAATGGTTAAGATTAAAAGGTATCTACAAATTAAATCTCTAAGATTACAAAATCATATCTTCTAAGATTGCATATCATATCTAAGATTGCAATCATATCTAAGATTGTATCATATCTAAGATTGCATATCATTGAAGATTATATTTCTATATGAGTCAAGCTTGTAGATGGACCTTAAATCTTTTCAAGTAATGGGCTATTCCGATCGGGCCAAATTATATTTGTAATTCTGGACTAAACTTGGACTTCATTTTTTTTTGGGTTTAATATATTTTTGTTTTTGGACTTATTTCTGGGCCCGGGCAAAATTGAGTGTCTACAATATATATATATATAAAATAGATTTCAAAGAAAATATTTACATAAAATAATATGAAAACGATAATGTCAAAACATCTTTTTAAAAGGGGAGGGTATTTTGAAAACAGGAGTCGCCACCAACCTTTTTGGGTGTGATTGGATCACCTTATAAAATACTTTGGTTCTCGAAATTATGAGAAAACAGGTTCGGGAGTCGGTTACGTACGAGGAAGGGTTAGCACCCTCGTAACGCCCAAAAATTGGTACCTAATTGATTATCAAGTGTCTTTAATGTCGGAAATTTGAAAGTTTTAAGATGCAAACCTCTTTTAATTAGAATGTCTCAATTTTGAAAATTAAGGCTCACTTATTTCAAACGAGTCAAAACATCACATCCAGTAAGTTAGGACGCAACATTTTAAACCCTTCGAAACTAAGCTCGTCTTTCGAAAATTTCTATCTCGAAACAACAAAACGCCATATCCAGTAAGTTAGGACACTATGTTTTGAAATCTCGAAATAATTGTTCAACGAGAAAAGTCGCAACCCTGTAAGTTAGGGCACTACCTTTCTCGAAGTTTCCAAACATAAAGCATTGCCTCTTTTTTTTTAAAAAAAAAAAAACCTTGGAATATTATTTTAAATGACGTTTTAGGATGACATATTAATGCATCATGAAGCATAGATGTACAAAATATTCTAACATTTCCATACAAACATAAATAATATCATTAAGACAAAACTAAATAACATGAACATACGTTTAATAAAAAAAATCATACTAGGGTAAATATAAGATAATAAACAAATAAAAACATGAGTAAACTAAAAGAAAAACATAATACATGCAAAAATTATACAACAAAATATATCATAAAATAGCACATAAAAGAAATAATTAAATATAGCTTATAAAAAATGAAACTATGCTAAATAAGATAAATGACATTCACTAAAAAATGAATAAATAGAACATTTACAAATTAAAAAAATATAATGTAATAGTTCAAAATACATGAAATGATAATATAATATATATACATGCATAGAAAATATATATTTGAAAATAAACTATATAAAAGGTTAAATATTAAAATATATAAAATACATAATCAAATGTATAAAAATAGGAATAAATATACATATTTGAAAAATGAAGAAATTAAAATAAAAAAAGGTTGAAAAACTAAGATAGACGAAGAATAAAATAAGAACAAACCACAGAGAGTAAGAACGCAAGAGGGAGAGAAATTTGAGTGAATGCTCTCAAGAATTCTTATTGCTTCCCAAAATTCAAGTGTGTTAACAATGAAGGGAGAGGCCTCTATTTATAGTGTACAGATCAATTATATCAACGGTTAAGATTAAAAGGTATCTACAAATTAAATCTCTAAGATTACAAAATCATATCTTCTAAGATTGCATATCATATCTAAGATTGCAATCATATCTAAGATTGTATCATATCTAAGATTGCATATCATTGAAGATTATATTTCCATATGAGTCAAGCTTGTAGATGGACCTTAAATCTTTTCAAGTAATGGGCTATTCCGATCGGGCCAAATTATATTTGTAATTCTGGACTGAACTTGGACTTCATTTTTTTTTTGGGTTTATTATATTTTTGTTTTTGGACTTATTTCTGGGCCCGGGCAAAATTGAGTGTCTACAACATATATATATATATATATATATATATATAATAGATTTCAAAGAAAATATTTACATAAAATAATATGAAAACGATAATGTCGAAACCTCTTTTTAAAAGGGGAGGGTATTTTGAAAACAGGAGTCGCCACCAACCTTTTTGGGTGTGATTGGATCACCTTATAAAATACTTTGGTCTACGAAATTATGAGAAAACAGGTTCGGGAGTCGGTTACATACGAGGAAGGGTTAGCACCCTCGCAACGCCCAAAATTGGTACCAAATTGGATAATTTTGCCTTAATGTCAAAAGTTTGAAAGAATTTAGAAATAAGATTTCTTTTAAAACCATAATAATTTGAGTTAAAAATAATCAAGATTCCTTCGCTTCAAAATAATATAAATATCACATCCAGCATGATTGGACACGATATTCTTAAACTTTCGTAACTAAAATCATCTTGTGATTTTCAAAACTTATTTAGAAGGATATTTTAGGCATTTAGACAAACGGGAAATCGCAACCCAGCATATTAGGGCACCACTTCCCGAATTCCTAACTACCAAAAAAACATTGCCTCATTTTTTTAAAATCTTTTTGGATCAAATGAAATATAAAGTTTTTTAAAAGTGATAATGCATTTAACATACTACGATATTAATACTAAACAATATAAACTACATACTTTAACACTTTATACAAATATAATATGGCAAATGATGAATGACGACATAAATTATAATATACATTATCATCTCATGCAGTTATAATCATAAAAACAATGAAAATACAATATAGACTACATAATACATACATAATAATATTTCATGGAAATATAACTTAAAACAACATCAATTTTATGCAAATATGGTAAACAATGAATATAAAAATAGCAAATAGGTGGTGAGATATCATTATCATTTTAAAACAATATTAAGTAAATACAAAAGATACAAAAACAAAACTATGAACATATAATTCAAAAATAAAGATAAAAATAAATACAAAATTTTAAAAAATAGATGAAGTATTTAATAAAATATTTTAAACAAAGTATAAAAGATGAAGGTGAGTTTTAGAGATGATTAATATATATATATACAAAATACACTACATGATATAATAACTTAATACTTATAAAAATAATAATATGTTAAATTGGAATAAAATTTTGTAGTAAATTTTAAAATATTAGACATTAAATATATATTAATAATATATGTATTAGTTTATAATAATTTACAAATTTTAATTTTATGTACTAATAAATAATAAATAATGTAATAATGATATATATAATAAAAGGAAAATAATATAGGAATAATGTATAATAGAATATGATATGTAATAAAATATAAAATATATATAATGAAATATAAATAATATGATAAAATAACATATAATTAAAAATAATATATACTATTTTTATATATAACTAAAATTAATACATATAGTATTTAAAATAAATTAAATATATAAAAGGATTAAAATTGAATTTAATTAAAAATCTGGGTTTAATTACAAATAAATAGAAAATTTGGGCCTAATTGAAACATGCGCTAAAATTTGAGGGACTCACTGGGCAATTTATCCCTAATCCCAAAACGACACCGTCTCAAAATAAGCCCTATTATAGCAGTTAGGACTAAATTAAAATAGGTATAAAAATTCAGGGCAAAATTATAATAAAAATAAAACAAAATTATAAATATTAAAAATATGGAAGGACCAATTGGGCAATTTGCCCATTTTCCAAAAATGCGCAGATCCTACCCGGATCTCGGGTCAACGCGCGGATCCTAGCTTTGAACAGCGTCGTTTTGAAGCTATTTAGTTTTAAGCAAAACGGCACCGTTTTCGTGAGGCTATATAAGCCAAATATCGAGTCTGAAATCATTTTGAAACCTTGTTTTTTTTTTTAAAAAAAAAAAGAAGAAACCCTCTGAAAGAGGGCTGGGGGTCTCGGAGCTCTATCGAGCCTCCGTCTGGAGGTCTGCACGCTCTCACGCGCCTCCGTTAACGCCGCCACTTACGGTGGTCGGAAGCTGGAAAGCTTCCTGTTCCAACGTAGATCAAATCGGTATGTTTCCTTTTCTTTTTATTTTTATGATCAGTATGTATTTAGAGAGAAAAAGAAATAAAATAATCACCTTTGTACTCTCTAGTCAACTGTTGGTTTCTTTTAGTGTAGAACGTGTTCTCTTTTATTGAATTTGTGTATGAAGAAAAAAACGTAAACAAATTAGAACAAAAAGGGGTTTTTGTAACCCTCTGTTACAATTTAGGAAAGAATCCTTTGATTTCTTTCCATATTTGTTTCTTTGGTTGCTGTGGTTCCTTCTTCTTTTGCAGGTACCAGCGAGGAGGCTAGTAATGAACGACACTGATGACGGCACACTGGCGTTGATTCGTTCGTCGATCACGGCGTGATACAGAGCCTGGGATCACGGCACTGATGGTAGGCCACTGTGAGACGAAAGGACGCGTCGGTTGGAGTGCTTGCGGCGCCTAGGGTTTCTGAAACCCTAGATTTGCTGTCCCTGTTTCATGGTTTGGGACTCTTGGGCCCCGTTCATTTTTTGGGTTAAGGGTGTAATAGGGTAGTGGGTAATTTAGGCTGATTGGTTCTTGGGTGATCTGTTGGGCTACCAATGTAAACGGGTTTGGGCTATCAGGCTAAGGGTTTTGGGTATAACCGGGTATAGGGCTAATGAATTTTGGGCTAACCGAATTTTGGGTTTTGTTAATGGACTATAAATAGACTTTAATAATTTTTTTTTATGGGCCCGGGTAAATTTGGGCTATTACAGCTGCCCCTCTTTGCTTGTTACTGTGTAACAGGAATAGAGCAAAGATTACAAAAGGACCAAATTTGCTCGGCCTGGCCAAATCTCGAAATCTTGATCCTTATCTTCCTCAAAGGTATTCTGATAGCTTCAGGAATGTCAAATTGGCTATCTTCAATCTGCTTCTTGCAAACTCAGGAACGCCAAATCTGTTATCTCCGATTTGCTCTCTGACAATACAGAGATGCCAAATCTGCTATCTTCGATCTGCTTTCTGTCAATACAGAGACGCCAAATCTGCTATCTTCGATCTGCTCTCTGACAATACAGAGACGCCAAATCTGTTATCTTCAATCTGTTCTCTGATAATACAGAGACGCCAAATCTGCTATCTTTGATCTGCTCTCTGACAATACATTGATATGCGCTCTGACAATACAGAGACGCCAAATCTGCTATCTTCGATTTATTCTCTGACCATACAGAGATGCCAAATCTGCTATCTTCGATCTGCTCTCTGATAATACAGAGACGCCGAATCTGTTATCTTCGATCTGCTCTCTGACAATACAGAGACGCCAAATTTACTATCTTCAATCTGTTCTCTGACCATACAGAGATGCCAAATCTGCTATCTTCGATCTGCTCTCTGACAATACAGAGACGCCAAATCCGTTATCTTCGATCTACTCTCTGAAAATACAGAGATGCCAAATCCACTATCTTCGATCTGCTCTCTGACAATACAGAGATGCCAAATCTGTTATCTTCAATCTGCTCTCTGACAATACAGAGACGCCAAATCTGTTATCTTCGATCTGCTCTCTGACAATACAGAGACGCCAAATCTGCTATCTTCGATCTGCTCTATGACAATACAGAGATGCCAAATATACTATCTTTGATCTGCTACCAGACAATACAGAGACGCCAAATCTGCTATCTTCGATCTACATAACCTGTAGAATGCATATGTACTCATGCCCAATGATTTAAAATGCCATGCCCGAAATGAATCAAATACTCCTAATTATGCAAAATGTTATGAAAATGATTCCTATTTCGGACGTATTTACTCGTTCATCCATCAAAGTTCCACCTTTATTTTACTCCAAGTATCATACTTTGCTCATGTGTTTTGAATCAAATTGGTCCTATTATACCATTCTCCAAACGTTACGACCTGCTGAAGGCAATCCTCTCCTACAATTGAATCATTTGAATTGTCCAATCATCCTTTGGACTGAAAAAGAAATTTCCTTGAGTACCTCCGACCTTTACTCATGGGAATTCTTCAAACAATTGTTCTATTTTAGTTTCTATGCAAAACTTCATTTGTAAAAATATTTAGTTCATCAATTATTATTTCAATGCAACACTCTTTATGAGTAATGGAAGACAAATAATTTAATCTTGAAAATAATTAGATAAATTATCAGAATACAATAGGAAATTAATCTAAAAACATATCTTTGAGAAGAAAAAGAATCCAAAGATAATAAACAGAACAAAAATTCGATGTCCAACATACCACAGCTTGGGCTTCTATGTACAAATTCCATGAAGACTATTTTGAGTTTAACATGTGTTTAGAAGATCCAAAGTACTTTGTTGATGCCCCGGTATGTAACACACTCCATTTTTCGTCAAATTCGGTATAGCAAGGTCACCGCATGCTTCTTGAATATTTGAGCAGCCCTTTTAGGTTTTCAACTCAAAACCCCTTTGGTCTCAAGGTGCCCTTTGCGAGTTTTCACCTTGACCTCTCTATTTTTTTATTTTTATTTTAGAAGTCTAAAAGCGCCCTTTGTGGGTTTTCACATTGGCTTCCCTTCTCTTTAGACAAAGTACTTCTTTACTGAGTCTGAATTCACTAGATTGGGTAAACTTTTCCCATCCATTTCTGTCAAAATCAGAGCACCACCAGAGAAAGCCTTCTTTACAACATACGGCCCTTCCCAATTCAGCATCCATTTTCCTCTAAAGTCCTTCTGTATGGGAAGGATCTTTTCTAGCACAAGGTCCCCTTCGTGAAATTCTCTTGGACGAACTTTCTTATTATAAGCTCGCATCATTCGCTTCTGATACATCTGACCATGGCGAATAGCTCTTGGCCTCTTTTCTTCAATCAAGTTCAATTGGTCATACCGCGATTGAATCCATTCTGCTTCATCCAGTTTTATCTCTGACAAAATTCGAAGAGAAGGTATTTCCACTTCAATGGGTAACACTGCCTCCATCCCATAAACCAACGAGAAAGGAGTTGCCCCAGTAGAGGTTCTGACGGATATTCGATAGGCAAAGAGTGCAAATGGTAATTTCTCATGCCAATCTCTGTAGGTCTCAGTCATTTTCCCCACTATCTTCTTGATATTTTTGTTAGCAGCTTCCATTGCCCCATTCATTTTTGGCCGATATGGAGATGAATTATGATGTTTGATCTTGAATTGGCTGCAAACTTCCACAATCATACTATTATTCAAGTTTAATGCATTATCCGATATAATCCTCTCAGGCATTCCATACCGACAAATCATTTCCTTTTTCAAGAAACTACTTACTGCCGATGGTAACACCAGCATATGAAGCTACCTCTACCCATTTTGTGAAGTAGTCAATGACTATGAAAATGAAACGATGCCCACTCGAAGCTTTTGGTGATATTGGCCCAATGACATCCATGCCCCACATGGAAAAGGGCCATGGAGAAGTCATAACATGTAAGGGTGAAGGTGGTACATGGATCTTGTCTCCATATATCTGGCATTTATGACATTTCTTAGCATAACTGATACAATCTCCTTCTATAGTAAACCAATAGTATCCAAACCTCATGATTTGTCTTACCATCGTAAAGCCATTAGCATGTGTACCACAAACTCCTTCATGTACTTCTTCCAGGATTTGTCTAGCTTCTACAGCGTCAACGCATCTCAAAAGTACCTGATCTTTCCTTCTTTTATAAAGGATATCCCCATCTAGTACATATTCACAGGCTAACCTTCTCAATGTTCTTTTGTCATTCTCAGTTGCCTGTTCAGGATATTCACGATTTCTCACATACCATAATATATCTTGATACCAAGGATGGTCATCCTTTTCCTCTTCTTCGATGTTACAGCAATGAGCTGGAACCTCAGAAATGCTCATCTGAATTGGTCTCACATCCTCTTATTTATTAGCTTTAATCATGGAAGCCAATGTTGCCAAAGTGTCCGCCATCTGATTTTCGTCCCGTGGGAGATAACTAAAAGTGACGTTATCAAACTCTTCAAGTAACTCCAAAACTACCTTTTGATAATTAATCAACTTGGGGTCCCTTGTCTCCCATTCACCCCTAAGCTGGTATATTACCAACACAGAGTCTCCATATACTTTCAGGGTTCTAATTTTCCGCTCTTTGGCTGCTCGAATCCCCATAATGTATGCTTCATATTCTGCCATGTTGTTCGTACAGTCAAAATCCAATTTACATGTAAATGGATAATGATCACCATTTGGGGATACCAAGACTGCCCTAATTCCATTTCCTGCCACATTGGATGCACCGTCAAAGTTCAGCTTCCAAGAATATTCTTTAACGACTGCCACATACATCAACTCCTCGTTAAGGAAATCGATGCTCAACGGCTCATAATCTTCTAAAGCTCTGCTAGCCAGAAATTCTGCTATCGCGCTTCCTTTTATAGCTTTTGACTCACATAGACTATGTCAAATTCTGAAAGCAATATTTGCCACCTTGCCATTCTTCCATTTAATGCTGTTGACTCCATCATGTACTTTAATGGATCAAGTTTTGAAATTAGCCAAGTCGTATGATATAACATATATTGCCTCAACCTTTGAGTCATCCAGATTAAAGCACAACATAATTTCTCAATTGGCGAATATCTCATCTCACACTCTGTGAATTTCTTGCTGAGGTAGTATATCACCTTCTCTTTTCTTCCCGACTCGTCATATTGGCCAAGCACACACCCCATAGAATTATTAAACACTGATAAGTACAGAATTAATGGTCTATCTGGACTAGGAGAGATAACACTGGAACGTTTAACAAGTATTGCTTAACCTTATCAAAAGCATTCTGGCATTCCTCATCCCAAGTACCCTAGTTGTGTTTTCTAAGGAGGCGAAATATAGGATCATATTTCTCGGTTAATTGTGAAATAAACCGAGTAATATAATTCAATCTTCCAAGAAAACCCCGAACTTCCTTCTGAGTACGCGATGGAGGCAATTCTCGTATGGCTCTAACCTTGTCTGAGTCAACTTTTATTCCCTTTTTGCTGAACACAAAGCCCAATAACTTCCCCGACCTAGCTCCGAAGATGCACTTTGCCGAATTAAGCTTCAACTGAAATTTCCTTAATCTCAGGAACAATTTCCTCAAAACTTCAATATGTTCCTTCTCTGTTCGAGATTTAGCAATCATGTCATCAACATACACCTCAATCTCCTTATGCATCATATCGTGGAATAAAGTCACCATAGCCCTTTTGTATGTTGCCCCTGCATTCTTTAGCCCAAAGGGCATCACCTTGTAACAAAAGGTGTCCCACAATGTTATGAAGGTGTTTGTATCCATGTCTTCAAGATGCATCTTTATCTGATTGTACCCCGAGAAACCATCCATAAAGGAGAACAACGAATATCTCGCTGTATTATCTACCAAAGTGTCAATATGCGGTAAAGGAAAATTATCCTTCGGGCTAGCTTTATTCAGATCTCTGTAATCAACACACATTCGTACCTTTCCATCCTTCTTAGGGACAGGCACAATGTTGGCCACCCATTCTGAATACTTAACCTCTTGTAGGAATCCAGCATCAAACTGCTTTTTGACTTCATCTTTTATTTTTAGCACAATATCAGGCCTCATCCTTCGCAATTTTTGTTGGACTGGCTTGCAATCTTATCTTATGGGGAGACTATGTACCACAATATCAATATTCAAACCTGCATATCCTTATATGACTATGCAAAGATATCTTTAAATTCCCGTAGTAGCTCAACAAGGCCTTGTCTCGTTTCCTTAGTAACATGTGTGCCAATTTTCACCCCATTCCCTTCCTCCAAGGCTACATTCTCTATGACCTCTTTCTCACAGGGTAGGATTTGTTTCTCCTCTTGTTTCACCATTCTCAATAGATCTGGAGACATATCACAATCCCTGTCATCTTCAAAATCCTAAAGTTCTTCTAAACACATGTCTTGCTCAAAAGAGAATCTAGGATTCGTAGTATCAGTGCTCATGTCATTGATATCTAGGGGCCTGCGGGGTACGAAAGAATGTACAAAGAATGAATGAATTTATTTATATGTTATGAATGGAATGGAAAATATTTGAAAGAATTTAAATGTCAAAAGAATATTGAATGGTATAAAAGAATATTCACTTGAATCGATAACAAAAGTTACATTTTATTGAAATGTAAATATCCGAACATGAGCCTATTTTACAAATGAAATCTTACTACTCCTAGGCTTTAGAGCAATAAGAGTGTTCTGAAAATTACTCTGAAGAATCTTTAAAAACTACAGGAAGTTCCTCTGCAACCCAATTATTCAAAAAGCTTCCCGGTTCATAAGGGCGAATGCCCTCAAGGTTTCCTTGTCCAAATCCTTCATTATGCACAGCATTGATATAATAACTTCCTTCTTCAAGCAACCCTCCTCCAGGGTGAATTATCCCTCTGATACAAAGGTTTGGGATATATGGGGGAATGTCATCAGTTCCCACTCTACCTCTCTTCCATCTAAACACGCCACTCTTCTGTCTTGGCGCTTCTCTATTTCTTTCCTCCTCTGCTTGTAATCTGTCCTGAAACCCAAGCCAAAAGGGTCTCTTTTCTCCTTTAGTTTAGGACCTTGAATCCCTCATTGGAGATATCTTTCCAATCATTTTCCTGGCAAGGGTCCTTTCCCCATTGTCATCTGCAAACCCATTCTTGTGGTTCTGGATATCCTAGGCACCAGCACCTTATTCCCTTCTAAGATGAATGTTGCATTGATGAATTCTAATGAATGGAAAGAGCATTCAATGGCCTCCTCATTTGCTTCTACATAGGGTGCGTCACTGGTAACTGTTGCTATAATGTCCTCCTCTGCATTTATGGTAACCAACCGTCCATCAGCTACTAACTTCAATTTCTGGTGCAGAGATGAGGGTACCGCTCCTACCGAATGTATCCAAGGTCTCCCCAACAGGCAGTTGGAAGAGGGCTTGATGTCTATTACTAAAAAGTCTACCTCATACGTGTTTGGCCCAATCATCAAAGGAATATCAATTCTTCTCATGACCTTTCTCTCCGTGCCATCAAATGCTCTCACTACATTATGGCATGTTTTCATGTGAGAACTGTCAATGGGTAATCTATTCAGTATGGACAATGGCATGACATTTAAGGTTGACCCATTATCAATAAGCAAGCTCGGCAATGTATATCCTTTGCAACGAGTGGTAATGTGCAAAGCCTTAGCTGATCCCATGCCTCCAGGTGGAATTTCATCATCGTTGAAATAAATAAAATTGTCAGCACTTATGTTACTAACCAATCGATCCAACTTGTTGACGGATATATCATTGGTAACATAAGTCTCGTTGAGCACATTTATTAATGCCTCACGATGTACCTCTAAACTCAGAAGCAAAGCTAGTACTGATATACGAGCTGGTTGTTTGCGCAATTGCTCAACTACACTGTACTCACTGTGTTTCAAGAATTTTAGAAATTCTCTGGCTTCTTCTTCCTTCACTGGCTCATTAACCAGTATTTCAGTCCTCTTTCCTTTGTCAAAAGCTTTTGCTTTTGTGGGCTCAACTCTGACGTCTTCTGCATCATAACGTTTCCCACTACGTGTATAAGAACCCTCATCTCGAACTTCCTTAGAGGCACTAGCTATATCCTCCTTCTCTGGCATTGTCACATTGCAGTTATAATTCCAAGGTACTCTCTTGTTATCCTTGTAAGGAAAGGAAACAGGTTTATGAATAATGACTTTCGGTACCGTTGGTATTTCAACTTCATTATTTCTTGGTAAAGAAATAATGATCCTTGGCCGGTTTTGATTCTTTGGTCTCCTTTTTAATGTACATATATATCCCTCATCTGAGCTAGCTTCATAAAATTCTAACTCCTTATTATCCATAAGGCCTTGTACCAAGACTTTAAACTCTTCACATTCCTGGATCTCGTGTCCCTCTTCAGCATGGAACTCGCAATAGTCCCTTACTCCTCTATTCCTTTCTTTAGAGATTATCATATCTTTTTTCACCATTTCTTCCCAAATCACTTTCATCAGCGTTCTCACCTCAGCCACACCCTCCTTAATCTTTCTCGTTCCAATATCCCCAAATGCGTTTACCCCTTGATCACCATGATTTGGCAACGGGTTCTCATTACTAGGGGTGTCGTTAAACTTTACAACCCCCATCTTGATAAGTCTTTCCACTACTTTTTTAAAGCCAGTGCAATTCTCGATAGAATGCCCCGATATCCCTACATGGTATTCACACTTGGCGTTTGCATCGTACCATTTAGGGTATGGAGGTTGCAGTGGTTTCAAATGAAAATGAGCTATTGCATGGGCATTAAATAAACTTTGATAAAGCTCTTGATACGTTACTGGGATAGGCGTAAATGAGACCTTCTCAGAATTTTGTCTCGAACCAGATCCGTGCTTCTGAGAATCCTGTTGCCCAACTGTAGTTACTCTGGGCTGACTAACCGTAACTGCTTTTGGATTATAACTGCTCGTATTGTTCACCTCATTATCTTTCCTCCGTGGAGCTGATCTTTTGGCAGTTTCGCCCTCTATCTTGCCACCTCTTATGGCATTCTCAATTATTTCTCCCGCCATAACTATATCAGCAAAACTCTTGGTGGTACTTCCAACCATGTGAGTAATGAATGAGGCTTTCAAAGTGTTAATAAACAGCATAGTAGTTTCTTTCTCCAAGAGCGGTGGTTGAACTTGCATGGCGACCTCCCTCCATCTCTGGGCATTTTGCCTAAAACTTTCATTAGGTCTCTTTTCCATGTTCTGCAAAGTAATTCTATCAGGAGTCATGTCAGTCACATGATTATATTGCTATATAAAAGCTTGCGCTAGGTCTCTCCAAGAATTGATCCTTGCACGACTCAATTGATTATACCACCTAGCCGCTGGTCCATCCAAACTATCTTGAAAACAATGGATCAATAATTGATCATTGTTTACATAGCCAGCCATCCGTCTACAAAACATAGTGATATGGGTCTCAGGGCAAGTAATCCCATTGTACTTCTCAAACTCTGGCATCTTGAACTTATGGGGAAGTACCAAATCTGGGACAAACTCAAGTCTTTCGCATCAATTCCCTGACGATTATCAGTGTTTTCTAATGCCTTAAACTTCTCTTCTAACCATTTACAACGTTCCTCCAATTGCCTTGATGATTCAAGCCTCATCTCTTCCCTCTCAGCTACATCTAAATTAGGGATGACTGGATTGGTAGGGTTATCTCCTAGATTAAACCCCGAGCCAGTTTGAAAGTTCATAGGTATTCCGGTATCTACCTGCCCATGTTGAGGCCTTATCGTGATGGACGCCTTTGAGGATATGCTTCAGATTGAGTTTGCACATGCGGTGGAGTAAAACTCAGAGGATGATACTCATTATCTCCTTCAGTGATGGTCATAGGGACCTTTCCTTTATCTGTCGCCCCCTTCAGCACTTGAGCCATCTCAGCCATCATATTTCTTTGAGCCTCCAACATTTGATCCTTCATCTCTTGTTGGATTTTTGCCAATTGCTCCTGCAACTGCTCTTGCATTTCTTTCTAAATCTACTCAAATCTTTGATCCATACTCTTTGACTTAGCGTGTGTACCGTAAGGATGTGTTGCTTCCAGATTTTCTTTCTCTTACTCTCTCTTTCTCCCTAATAATTTTAACTAATTAGGGTCTTTCTATAAATTTGAATGCATATGATGCGATGAGATGCAAATGCATGAATGCTGAAAAATATCGATTCTGATTCAGTTCCCTTTTAGAAAATGTTATTTAAGAGACAAAAATCTTTATACAAAATGGATTACAAATACACCTTCTCCCTCAGACCCAGAGTTTTAATCCTATCCAACAACGAAGCTAACTCTAAACCTCTATCTGTCACTAACTCATACTTTGTACTTAATACATTAGCTTGTGCTGCTAGGTCTTGTAAATGATCAGCAACCTCTTGAATATGGACTATAGCTTCTCCCATGAGAAAATCCCTATCTCCAACTTGATCCTGAAGATGGTGAAGTTCTCCCTTCCAATGTTCTTCTCTTGCCTCAAGCTGCTCAATCCGTAGCTCACAGTCCTGTAATGCTGCTTCCAACCCTCAATATTGTGCTTCATTTCCTCGATATTATCTAAGCTTGCTTTTAACTCGACCGCAGAGTTACAACTTCGGTGATGATGAAGAGATCGTCCAAGCTCAGTCACCTTAGTTTTTAATCCTTGATTCTCCTTTTCTAGGGCCTGATTACGCGCCTGCATCTCTTGGAACTTCTTCTCCCAATACTTGGCTTTGGCTCTTTCTTCTTGAACCTCTTGTTGCTACTATTCTGAAGACTTCCCCAATCCAGCTCTCTTCAATGATAGCTGTGTCTTCTTATACTGCATCTTCAAGTCATCTCGGTCTTCCTCAATCTTCCTCTTTTCTTTCCTTATTTTTTCGACCTCGATTTTCTAGATGTCGACATCTAAGCTTAGGTATATCTTTTTCTCCTCGAGCCTCTCTATCTTTCTTCCAAGCTCCAAACTCTTCCTTTCGAACTCTTACTCTGTAACCTCTAACTCTGATGGAATCACTCGTAAATTCTCATCCATTGATCGAGCAGCCTCCAAACTCGGTCTAGGGATGTTATCATTGACCCTCTTACTAAACCACCCTTTGTATTCAAAAGTTGTCGTCGGTCCTTTAGTCAGAATCTTCACACAGCAAACCTTCTTCCAAGCCTCGGAGATTTCTCGCATCTTCTTCTTATAATGATCCCCTTTATATGAGAAGTCACTTTAAGCTAGCCTTTGTGTTGCTGGTATAAACTGCTCTGTCTCGTATTGCCTTAGGACAAGTAATGGTGCATAACCAATAACCCCCCAAATTCCAGGAAGAGGTACACAATCAAAGTTCCCACAACGATAAAGGATTTCGCTAGGAGTCATCCAAGGGGCTTTCCACATAACATCTTCTTCTCGGAGGTTCTGAAGTATTTCTATCCACCTTTCCTCTGTATTGTCATCCCTCCTCGGTGTAGCTGCTGCTTCCTTTAGTGGAGAATAGTCTTTAAAGAACACCCGACAAGGAACCTTATCAACCTTCCAAAAGAGACTGTGGAACCAAACTAACAACAATTGTGCACATCCAATGAATCTACCTTCACCAGCTCTCCGACATGCACTCAAGGATCTAAACGCCTCGGCTAGGATTGCAGGCACAGGTGTGTTCTGTTTACTAATTCGATCGAATAAATCTGCAACTGCCTCATCTATGTGCCCCATAGCTTTTGGGAAAATCATCAATCCATACATACTTAAGGCCAAGACATCAACCTTCTTCTTCACATCTGGGTGTGCCAATATCAAACCCCTCAAACTTGCCCACGGAATGCATTTGCTATCACCCTTTTGTTGGATTCGAGCTGCGGCCTACTGTTCACTCACCCCTATAATCGTCATTAATTTCTTCACAAAAGTTGGAGGATTAGCAGCCCTAACATAAGCTTTGTTACCTTGAATTTTTGGGCAGCGAAGTAAGGTCGTATACTTCTCCAAAGTAGGTACTAAGTCTACCTCTCCAAATGTAAAACAACTATAAGCAGGGTTCCAAAACTATACCATAGCTTGGAACAGATGCTTATCTACCTTGATGTCTAGCAAATAGGGAAGATCTCAATAATTCTGATAGAAAAGCTACTTAGCCTTGTCATCCCATTGGGCCCAAATGTCTCTCAACTCTTGAAACTCATTCTGTGTCGAATTAATGCGAGTGAAGTCCCATAACTCTGATGTATACCCCTCGGTAATACTATCTCCTTTCTCTAACTGGGCTTTCTCTGGCCAGGTACAAACAGAGGCATTGTCCTCCACTTTATTAAGATATTCGTTCCTCATTACAAAACTTTCTAATCTAGAAATCGAACCGTGAATCGACACCTTAAATGCTGAATGTCATGCAATGATAACAAAATTAAATAAGTTAGTATCATATATAAAAGTATAACAAACAAGCACTTATAAGGATAGCTTACTAAAGGTTATCACTCTACTCCCTTGGGTAAGCACTTAAAGTTCACTATATGCATTTCAATTCTAAAGCGAGGGTACCTGAACCAGCAGATTCCTCGGTCCTCACCCATTATAGGCTCATATGGACCAAGTTCGGCTCAGGGGGACACATTTCCCTATGGCCACACGGATATGAAAATCTCACGAAGACATAGGTACGGATGTATCCTGGAAGCAATCCACTAGCCCATACGGAGGTGAAAACCTCACGAAGCGTAGCTTCTCACTCCCACTTAAAGGTGCGACCACAGCGGTCATGCAAATACAATGTGTGTGAAAACAAACATATGCAGCAAACACATGTAAAATAATCAATATTTTAAAATTTTTCCAAACTTCCGACATTAAGACAGAAAAATAATCAATTTCTTGGTTTGACTCTCTTATTGTCCCCAGCGGAGTAGCCAAGCTATCGAAACCTCTTTTTAAAAGAGGAGGGTATTTTGAAAACAGGAGTCGCCACCAACCTTTTTAGGTGTGATTGGATCACCTTATAAAATATTTTGGTCTACGAAATTATGAGAAAACAGGTTCGGGAGTCGGTTACGTACGAGGAAGGGTTAGCACCTCGCAATGCCCAAAATTGGTACCAAATTGGATAATTTTGCCTTAATGTCAAAAGTTTGAAAGAATTTAGAAATAAGATTTCTTTTAAAACCATAATAATTTGAGTTAAAAATAATCAAGATTCCTTCGCTTCAAAAGAATATAAATATCACATCCAGCATGATTGGACACGATATTCTTAAACTTTCGTAACCAAAATCATCTTGTGATTTTCAAAACTTATTTAGAAGGATATTTTAGGCATTTAGACAAACGGGAAATCGCAACCCAGCATATTAGGGCACTACTTCCCGAATTCCTAACTACCAAAAAAACATTGCCTCATTTCTTTAAAATCTTTTTGGATCAAATGAAATATAAAGTTTTTTAAAAGTGATAATGCATTTAACATACTACGATATTAATACTAAACAACATAAACTACATACTTTAACACTTTATACAAATATAATATGGCAAATGATGAATGACGACATAAATTATAATATACATTATCATCTCATGCAGTTATAATCATAGAAAACAATGAAAATACAATATAGACTACATAATATATACATAATAATATTTCATGGAAATATAACTTAAAACAACATCAATTTTATGCAAATATGGTAAACAATGAATATAAAAATAGCAAATAGGTGGTGAGATATCATTATCATTTTAAAACAATATTAAGTAAATACAAAAGATACAAAAACAAAACAAAAACAAAACTATGAATATATAAATCAAAAATAAAGATAAAAATAAATACAAAAATTTAAAAAAATAGATGAAGTATTTAATAAAATATTTTAAACAAAGTATAAAAGATGAAGGTGAGTTTTAGAGATGATTAACATATATATATACAAAATACACTACATGATATAATAACTTAATACTTATAAAGATAATAATATGTTAAATTGGAATAAAATTTTGTAGTAAATTTTAAAATATTAGACATTAAGCAGATATTAATAATATATGTACTAGTTTATAATAATTTACAAATTTTAATTTTATGTACTAATAAATAATAAATAATGTAATAATGATATATATAATAAAAGGAAAATAATATAGGAATAATATATAATAGAATATGATATGTAATAAAATATAAAATATATAATGAAATATAAATAATATGATAAAATAACATATAATTAAAAATAATATATACTATTTTTATATATAACTAAAATTAATACATATAGTATTTAAAATAAATTAAATTTATAAAAAGGATTAAAATTGAATTTAATTAAAAAATCTGGGGTTAATTACAAATAAATAGAAAATTTGGGCCTAATTGAAACATGCGCTAAAATCTGAGGGACTCACTGGACAATTTATCCCTAATCCCAAAACGACACCGTTTCAAAATAAGCCATATTATAGCAGTTAGGACTAAATTAAAACAGGTATAAAAATTCAGGGCAAAATGATAATAAAAATAAAATAAAATTATAAATATTAAAAATATGGAAGGACCAATTGGGCAATTTGCCCAATTCCCAAAACCTCGTGGATCCTACCCGAATCTCGAGTCAACGCGCGGATCCTAGCTTTAAACGGCATCGTTTTGAAGCTATTTGGTTTTAAGCAAAACAGCACCATTTTCGTAAGGCTATATAAGCCAAATATCGAGTCTAAAATTATTTTGAAACCTTATTTTAAAAAAAAAAAAAGAAGAAACCCTCTGAAAGAGGGCTGGGGGTCTCGGAGCTCTATCAAGCCTCCGTCTGGAGGTCTGTACGCGCTCACGTGCCCCCGTCAATGCCGCCACTTACGTTGGTTGGAAGCTGGAAAGCTTCCTTTTCCAATGTAGATCAAATCGGTACGTTTCCTTTTCTTTTTATTTTTATGATCAGTATGTATTTAGAGAGAAAAAGAAATAAAATAATCACCTCTGTACTCTCCAGTCAACTATTGGTTTCTTTTAGTGTAGAACGTGTTCTCTTTTATTGAATTTGTGTATGAAGAAAAAAAATGTAAACAAATTAGAACAAAAAGGGGGTTTTATAACCCTCTGTTACAATTTAGGAAAGAATCCTTTAATTTCTTTCCATATTTGTTTCTTTGGTTGCTATGGTTCCTTCTTCTTTTGCAGGTACCAGCGAGGAGGCTAGTAATGAACGGCACTGATGACGGTACACTGGCATTGATTCATGCGTCGATCACGGCGTGATACGGAGCCTGGAATCACGGCACTGATGGTGGGTCATTGCGAGACGAAAGGACGCGTCAGTTGTAGTGCTTGCGGCACCTAGGGTTTCTGAAACCCTAGATCTGCTATCCCTATTTCATGGTTTGGGCCTCTTGGGCCCCGTTCGTTTTTTGGGTTAAGGGTGTAATGGGGTAGTGGGTAATTTAGGCTGATTGGGTCTTGGGTCATCTGTTGGGCTACCAATGTAAACGGGTTTGGGCTATCAGGCTAAGGGTTTTGGGTATAACCAGGTATAGGGCTAATGAATTTTGGGCTAACCGAATTTTGGGTTTTGTTAATGGACTGTAAATAGACTTTAATAAATTTTTGTTTTTGTTTTTTTATTTATTTATTTTTACGGGCGTGGGTAAATTTGGGCTATTACAGATAATGTATACAAAATTGAACTAATTTTATCAAAAACTATATATGTATAATTACAAAAAAATTAAACATAATATCATACATAATTTCAAGTCAACATGATATAAAAGGAACTTTTAAAATAATAATTTTAATAATTTAAACAAAAATAAAAATAAAAACAAAGTAAAATACCAAAGTAATTCAAAACATGTAGAGAAATAAATTTAAAAAAATGAATGTTATATGAATTAGAAATTGAATTATACAAATTGAAATAAAACTTAATTGAAATCAAATCAAATTCAAAGAGATAATTAATAAATAAGATAGAACATTGAAACAGAACCAAGAACGAAAGTGCAACGCGCGCAAATACGCAAGGACTGAAAAGGTAAATGTTCCAGATGTAATATCCTGATTTTGGGCCTAGTCGGAATAGTGGTTTCGTGACCACAAAATTCGAGATAGAAATAATTATTTTATGATTATTTTAAGGTCTATGACATGATTGCATGATTGTGTGAAAATTTCGTGAAGAAATTTTATGCATAAAGTGCTTAAATTGAAATTAGGGACTAAATCGAATAATTTTCAAAACTTGCATTCTAGAAGTTTCTAGTATGAAATTGTTTTGAAATATTAATTAGGAGGTCTTAAATAGAAATTTTACCAATTTCTAAGTCTATGGACAAAAATTGGACATGGATGGAATTTTTGGAAAGTTTGGTCATTTAGGGGTAAAATGAATTAAAATACAAAATTAAAAGCCAATTTTGCTCATCTTCAACCCCATGGCCGAATATAGCAAGGAGAAACCATGGCTAGGGTTTTTCAAGCTTCCAAGATCGATTGTAAGTCCGTTCTAGCCTCATTTTTAATGATTTTTACGTTTTTGGAGTCCCGATAGCTCGATTAAGCTTATGCTAGCAATAATTCAACCTAAGATTTATATTTGGAAAAATACCCATAGGTGAAATTTGTGTATTTTGGTGTTTTATGATAGAATATGAGGTTTTAAATTATGTTAGACAACTTGTGCTACTCGGTTTTAAGTGAAAACAAGCAAAAGGGCTTAATCGGTAAAAATACCTAATAGTCATAAGTACATGTTAGAGTGAGAATTTGATGTTTCCATAGAAGGAAAAAATGATCAGCATGTCATAAAACATAAGAAAATAGGCTGAATTTTAATTTACGAGCTTTGGGGCAAAAGTGTAAATATGCAAAAGTTTAGGGGCAAAATTGTAATTTTTCCAAAATATGATTTTGGGTCAATTTGAATAATGTGAGTCATAATTAGACTATATTTTAAATGATAGAGCAAGGAAAACTAAAATTCGGGCTAAAATGGGGAAAATACCAAGTTGTGGACGAAATGATAAAAGTAGCCATTTTCGCATACGAGGTAAGTTTATATGTAAATGTTGGTAACATAGTTATTGTTTTAAATGTTTTAATGTTATTTAAATGATATGATAATTATTATGAAATATCATACTTGTGACAATTGTTTGATAATATGTCAAATTATGTGATATACTTGGAAAATGTGAAATACTACCGAGTATCGGTATCGACATTCCATAGAAGATGGTTGAGACATATGATTGGGAAAAATGTCCCGTTGAACCTTAGGAATGGATTAGGATACTAGTGACATGTCACGGGATATTTGGGCATCCGAACTCGTTGAGTTGAGTCCGAGTTCACTTATGGATGCGAGCGTCCGAACTCGTTGAGTTGAGTCCGAGTTCGTGAGATGTAACTAGGCATCCGAGCTCGTTGAGTTGAGTCCGAGTTCACTTATGGATGCGAACGCCCGAGCTCGTTGAGTTGAGTCCGAGTTCGCTTATGGGCGGGTTACATGGTAGCTTGGCTACATATGTGGCACTTATGTGCAAACTTTCCATGTATCCGAATTATATTCCGATGTGTTCAACGGGTAAAATTCTACTCAAATGGAGGAATACTCGAGATGAAAGGGATGTATCAGTAAGTGTTGTGAAATGAATACTTTGAACAGGTATGTACTTAACCCTCGGGTTGAAAACTCGATATAACAACAATATGGTAAGATGATAAATGAAAATGTGATATGAATGTCTCGGTGATGATGATGCAAATGATGTTTTATGTTTGCTTATATAGTTGTGTTACTTGCTATTTTCATGTGAACCTACTAAGCATTTATGCTTACTCCCTTCTTTTCATTCCTTGTAGTGTTGACAAGCCAGCTCGGAAATCGGGAACGGTCGGAGGCACGCTCACACTATCCGTATACCATCTTGGCATAATGGCTTGTATATTTTGAGTATGGCATGTATAGTATTATAATCATTTTGTATATATGGTCTTATGATATGGTTATTGAGTGGTATGGAAATGCTTGGTAATGATTAGTCATTGGAATAGCTAATCATGATCATATTTGGTGTTATGTATGCTAAATTGCTAGCTAATCCATGGAAACCATGAAATAGGTAAAATTTACCATAAAATAGATTCAGACAGCAACAATGACGTGAGTTTGAAAATTTATTAAAAATAGTACAGATATAATTAGATGATGAATAAAATATGGAATTAAATAATTATGAGTCTATTTTTATATGAATGGAACAAAACAGGTATATGAGTTATATTTTATGAGATGTTTAAATATTTGTGAAATAGGGCCAGAGAAATTTCTGGATTCCCTATTCTGAATTTACAAATTCATCATAAATTGTACAAAAATAATTAGAAGTCATTATTTATATGTACAAATTCCTTATGGAGTCTAGTTTTAAGAGAAATAAACTTCATAGTTATTGAAATTCTGTACAGAGAGATATCTGATTTTTAATACACAGAGGTTAGAGTAGTCGAACCCTGAAACAGGGGAGATTTTAACTAATAAACTGTACTAATTTGCTTGACCAAAAATTCTAGAAAAAAATTAGTAAATAGATATATGAGTCTAGTTTCAGGGAAAATTTACAGAATTCGATTTCAAGTTTTGGAACTCGAGATATGATTTTTTAAGAGACTGTGATGCAGATTGCTAGCTTGACTGGAAATTTTAAAAATAAATTGTTTGTGTTGTTTAAGTAATGAATTAAGTCTGTTAACACCTCGTGTTCGACTTCGGAAACGGTCTCGGATACGGGACGTTACATTTGGTGGTATCAGAGCAGGTTTAGTCGGTTCTCAGACTAACCTAGCATGTGTAAAAGTTTAGCTATACATGCCACTGATCTGTGATAGTGTGATGTCTTCCGACGCGTATGAGTACCATCTTATTTAGGCAGGTACTCTCCAACCGAGTCATGCCGACCATGTTCAATGTTATGTGAAAGTATTTGAGTAAAATTATGATTATGATAAGTCTCGGTTCAGAAAAGTATGAATAAAAGTTTATGATACATATGTGATAAATATTAATATTTGCTTAATGCTCATATGGTGTAGTGTATGTGGCTTACTTGATAAGATGAACGGAATAAATAGAAAGTAGTAGAGGTATGAATAAAGGTCATAATATTATGATACGAGTGAAAATGTCCTTGTCTTGATTTGGACGTCGAATGTTGATAAATGTTAATGATATATAATTTATATGAGATAAAGGATTATAATGAAATGAACTTATCTATGTTAAATTGTTGGACTGAATTATATGATTGTAATGATATGTACATGATGATGCACGAAATGAAAGTTGTGATTGTGATGCAAATATCTATGTTTGTTTGGCCTTATATAATGTCATGAGCATGAATTAATTTAATTAAATGAATGGATAAGTAAAGCTGTCTAGAAAACATAGAATGTATGCATAAGTATATTGTCTAAATGGGACAATAGGAAAATTGGTGTAAGCCAACATGAATGAATGTCATGATTTTGATGATGTTGCTATGATGATGGAAGTTGTGTCATATGTGTATGTATAAGAAAGTTGAGTCAGAGGTCCTACAACCCCTCCCCCTTACCGAAGTGGTACTTATAATGGAATTTCATGAAATTTGTATTGAATAAGTTTCCGGTTGAGAACCCAAAGAGTTCAGTGATAGAATAATTATAAGTATGATCAGAGATTGAAAATGAGCTGATAAGTAAAGTCAGAGCCAGTAAAGTATCGAATTGATATAAAGATTATTGGAATTATGCACTGTCCCAGTTAGAGAAGGAATTCTCTTTGGTAAATCAAATTACTCAGGTGCAAGGTCGAGAAAAGTGTAAATCGAAATTTATTCAGAATTGGCCTTCTTTAGTGAATGGTTTAATATGAAATTTGTGATGGCAGAACTAGTTGGGGAAATGATATTTGAAATGTGAACTATCTGAGTGTGACAGTTATGACTGGATAGATTTAGCAGTCTCTTTTGAGATGTTCTATGTGTTTACCCGTTCTCAAAAATATTTCTATGGCTATTGATCTTTTGAAGAAATTCTTGTTATATGGGAATGTCTTTTAATTCTGGTGTTGGATGAAAGCATTGGTAGTCTGACTGGTTTATAATTTATATTGCTCTATTTCATCGGGTATTCTATTTCATTTAAATCGATAAGAATTGATGAGAGAATACATATGATATTATGATTCTGTTTCTTCTACTTGATGCTTCATCTGATATATATGTATGGGAAGATATATTGTTCTTGATATATTTGATTCCAGTGGGATTAAATGATGTTTTCTTTTGGACTTTCTTTCTTTGAAGAATTATCGGGTATTCTGTATTTTCTCTATGAGTTTGGTTTTCGATTCTCCGCATAGTATCGTATCTTGGGTTTCTTTATCCGGATCTCTTTATTCGGATTTCTTTATTCGGGTTTCTCTATCTTGGATTTCTTTATTCGGTTTTCTTGTTATCTTTGTTCCATAATTTGTCAATTATGACTCATGTTCGAAGTACGTTCTTCAGCTCGTGATAATCATGTCAAATATGACTATACTTTTAATTTGGTCTTGGTAATGTGGTGATTTTAGTATTGGGATTTTTTCTAATTTCTGTGTAAGGATTTGACATCAGTAAAGGCATAGGTGATAAAAGCGTGAGTTTCAGTCGATATGGTGAATTATTTATTTGAAAGATTTCATGTGACAATTATGTCAGGATTATTTTTCTCGAGTTTGATAATAGAATTTCATTTTTGTACTGATAAAAGAGTAAATAGTCTGAATGAGAAGTGTATATTTATTAGAAAGAGTTGGATTTAGTTAAAGTCATTACGAATGATAAGGTTTTCGTCTTGTGAAAGTGAAAAGTTTATTACATGTTGACAGAGTTCGGATAGATGAGAATATTGGTAACCGAAGCGTCTGAACTAGACTAGTCTACATTGAGCAAAGACTTCCTGACTTTCAGTAATGTATTGTTGTATGAATTGTGATGTGTTTCAAGACAGTGAGGTAATGTGATAGTTTAGAGCATCCGATGTTACATAAAATCAGAGTTGTTAAAGGGGTTAAAGCTGAGCATTGGGATCTATCAAAATTATCCTTGTCAGTGTTGATATTGGGATGGAAATGAAAAGGATTATTCTTGAGGCCATATCAAAATTATTTCTATGGCGGAAAGAGGAAAATGTGATGTATCCTATTGTTAAATGTTTGGCGAGATCTATAAATCATATCCGTATTGAATGAATTCCTACTCACCAGATTCATGAAATTTCAGGTCTCTTTGATTGTTGGATTTCTTGGAATTCCGGTCTCCATTAAATCAAGTTGAGATTCGGGTTTTATGTCATGATATCATGGGAAACTGAGAAGGGTTGAAAATTTAAGAACAGTTGAGAGTTGAGACTGTAAGCTTTTAGATCATATGAGAAATTGAAGAGATATATTGGAGGTACAGTCTAAGTGCAAGTTCTTCAGCACCGAATATGAGATTAAAAGTGAAGACCACTTTTCTGGTAAGATTTTCGGGGACGAAAATCCCTGAAGGGGGGGAGAGTTGTAATATACTGATTTTGGGCCTAGTCGGAATAGTGGTTTCGTGACCACAAAATCTGAGATAGAAATAATTATTTTATGATTATTTTAAGGTCTATGATATGATTTCATGATTGTGTGAAAATTTCGTGAAGAAATTTTATGCATAAAGTGCTTAAATTGAAATTAGGGACTAAATCGAATAATTTGTAAAACTTGCATTCTAGAAGTTTCTAGTATGAAATTGTTTTTAAATATTAATTAGGAGGTCTTAAATAGAAATTTTACCAATTTCTATGTCTATGGACAAAAATTGGACATGGATGGAATTTTTGGAAAGTTTAGTAGTATGGGCATTTTGGTTATTTAGGGGTAAAATGAATTAAAATACAAAATTAAAAGCCAATTTTACTCATCTTCAACCCCATGGCCGAATATAGCAAGTAGAAACCATGGATAGGGTTTTTCAAGCTTCCAAGCTCGATTGTAAGTCCGTTCTAGCCTCGTTTTTATTGATTTTTACGTTTTTGGAGTCCCGGTAGCTCGATTAAGCTTATGCTAGCAATAATTCAACCTAGGGCTTATATTTGGAAAAATACCCATAGGTGAAATTTTTGTATTTTGGTGTTTTATGATAGAATATGAGGTTTTAAATTATGTTAGACAACTTGTGCTACTCGGTTTTAAGTGAAAACGAGCAAAAGGGCTTAATCGGTAAAAATACCTAATAGTCATAAGTACATGTTAGAGTGAGAATTTGATGTTTCCATAGAAGGGAAAAATGATCAGCATGTCATAAAACATAAGAAAATAGGCTGAATTTTAATTTACGAGCTTTGGGGAAAAAGTGTAAATATGCAAAAGTTTAGGGGCAAAATTGTAATTTTTCCAAAATATGATTTTGGGTCAATTTGAATAATGTGAGTCCTAATTAGATTATATTTTAAATGATAGAGCAAGGAAAACTGAAATTCGGGCTAAAATGGGGAAAATACCAAGTTGTGGACGAAATGGTAAAAGTAGCCATTTTCGCATACGAGGTAAGTTCATATGTAAATGTTGGTAACATAGTTATTGTTTTAAATGTTTTAATGTTATTTAAATGATATGATAATTATTATGAAATATCATACTTGTGACAATTGTTTGATAATATGTCAAATTATGTGATATACTTGGAAAATGTGAAATACTACCGAGTATCAGTATCGACATTCCATAGAAGATGGTTGAGACATATGATTGGGAAAAATGTCCCGTTGAACCTTAGGAATGGATTAGGATACAAGTGACATGTCAATGGGATATTTGGGCATCCGAACTCGTTGATTTGAGTCCGAGTTCACTTATGGATGCGAGCGTCCGAACTCGTTGAGTTGAGTCCGAGTTCGTGAGATGTAACTAGGCATCCGAGCTCGTTGAGTTGAGTCTGAGTTCGCTTATGGGCGGGTTACATGGTAGCTTGGCCACATATGTGGCACTTATGTGCAAACTTTCCATGTATCCGAATTATATTCCGATGTGTTCAACGGGCAAAATTCTACTCAAATGGAGGAATACTCGAGATGAAAGAGACGTATCAGTAAGTGTTGTGAAATGAATACTTTGAACAGGTATGTACTTAACCCTAGGGTTGAAAACTCGATATAACAACAATATGGTAAGATGATAAATGAAAATGTGATATGAATGTCTTGGTGATGATGATGCAAATGATGTTTTATGTTTGCTTATATAGTTGTGTTACTTGCTATTTGCATGTGAACTTACTAAGCATTTATGCTTACTCCCTCCTTTTCATTCCTTGTAGTGTTGACAAGCCAGCTCAGAAATCGGGAACGGTCGGAGGCAAGCTCACACTATCCGTATACCATCTTGGCATAATGGCTTGTATATTTTGAGTATGGCATGTATAGTATTATAATCATTTTGTATATATGGTCTTATGATATGGTTATTGAGTGGTATGGAAATGCTTGGTAATGATTAGCCATTGGAATGGCTAATCATGATCATATTTGGTGTTATGTATGCTAAATTGCTAGCTAATCCATGGAAACCATGAAATAGGTAAAATTTACCATAAAATAGATTCAGACATCAACAATGACGTGAGTTTGAAAATTCATTAAAAATAGTACAGATATAATTAGATGATGAATAAAATATGTAATTAAAGAATTATGAGTCTATTTTCATATGAATGGAACAAAACCGGTATATGAGTTATATTTTATGAGATGTTTAAATTTTTGTGAAACAGTACCAGAGCGATTTTTGATCCCCTATTCTGACTTTAAGAATTCATCATAAATTGTAAAAAAATAATTAGAAGTCATGCTTTATATGTACAGGTTCCTTATGGAGTCTAGTTTTAAGAGAAACAAACTCATAGTCATTGAAATTCTGTACAGAGAGATATATGATTTTTAATACACAGAGGTCAGAGTAGTCGAACCCTAAAACAAGGGAGATTTTAACTAATAAACTGTACTAATTTGCTCGACCAAAAATTCTAGAAAAAAATTAGTAAATAGATATATGAGTCTAGTTTCAGGGAAAATTTATGGAATTGAATTTCAAGTTTCGGAACTCGAGATATGATTTTTTAAGATACTATGACGCAGATTTCTAGCTTGACTGGAAATTTTAAAAATAAATTGTTTGTGCTGTTTAAGTAATGAATTAAGTCTGTTAACACCTCGTGTTCGACTCCGGCGACGGTCTCGGGTACAGGGCGTTACACCATATCTCAAAACAAAGCATTTAGACATGGACTAAATTGAAACAGTATGTAAATCCAAAAGAAAAATTCAAAAATGCAAAAGAAATCGAACGGGACTCGATTTGAATAATAGCGTGAAAGGGAGGGACGAATTGCGGAATTATCCCTCAAAGACCAAATCTCATAACTCAAAACTAAAAAACCTAGACTAACACTCAGCCATTTGAAAAAGAATCAAAGCAAAAAAAAAAACTAAAGCCTCCTTCCTTTCCCATTCAGCCGAACCAAAAAAACTCTTTCCTCATCCACCATTTAACCACCATTTTCACCATTAAAATCGGTGAATGATGAGAAGTCCCTCTTTTTCTCCATTAAAGCTGAGATTCAAAGCCTTCTTTCACCTGAAAATCCTCGTCTAAAACTTCGATTTTGATGGAGGAGACAAGGACCCCGACGGTACACCCACGAAGGTAATCCTCTCTCATTTCTCTTTATTTTTTTATGCCGAAAAATGTAGGCGAGAACAATGCCAAAAATAGATCAAAAATCACCTTCTAATCTTTGATTGTATTTAGTATGCGTAAAATATTTCTCTGAAAAAATCAGATTTTCCTATTTACAGTATACAATTGGCTTTATATAGCCAAAATCAAATATAAAATTTACAAATTTCCCCTTTTGTTTGTTGTTATTCCATTATATTATTTGTCATTTGTTGTTGTGATTTCCATTTGTTGCAGGTAGTGAGCCAGCTGGCTGATGGCACACGTGGAACTGGCAGGAGGCAAAGAATCTTTGGAAGTCTTTGGAAACCGATTCTTGCGTAAGGGAACCTTAGGGTTTCTACCAAAAATTTGGTTTAGTTTTGGGCTATTGGGTCCTAGGCTATTTGGGTTAATTGGGTTAATTTGAGTTTAATGTTTGGGTCGGATGCTTGGTTTATTTTGGTTTGGGCTCTGTTGTAACAAAAAGGACTTGGATTATTAACATTTGGTTTTATTTATTTATTTATTTTGTTTTTTTGGTTTTTGTTATGGGCCCAGGCGAAATGGGCCTATTACACTATACATGAAGATGAGAAATAACAACTGCTAGGTCTAGCAGCTTATACTTAGTTGATATCATACACTTTGGCTTCAATAGTCTTACTGCCTCTACTGATAATAAGAAAGAAGCGAAAATATAGTTTGTAGTATGGTAAGCATGAGCAAGAAAAGTGCAACAAGAAATGATATGGGCAACCAGGGAGTGTTAAAATAATCTTTCTTTAATTTGGCCTTCCATATTCTATTTTTTCTGGCAATGCTTGTTCACTTGATTAGCTATGTCCTTATAGTAGAAGTATTTGGGCTGTACTAAATGGAGTCCCCCATTTTGTTAAACATTTTGGTAACTGCTTCATCATTTCCTAACAAATTATCAGTAATTCCACTTTTATAGAGTAGCTCCATATCCTTGCTTGTGTTGATGAGTTTACAAATGAATACTGCATAATCAACAAAGAAATTTGGTACCTCCCATGCGAAGAATTGTTCGTAGACCATATTATTTCGGAACTCATGCCCTGTGGAATCACCGACTTTTAAGGTTGGAATCTTGAGTTCTTTAATGTCATTGTCAAATGTTATATCAAACATGTTCTTTTTTCCTTGCTCCTGGTTTTGCATATCTTGGATAGGGTCACCTGAGAAATGGATTCCTGCATCTTCCAGCTCTGTTGCGCTAGGCATTGAATTTCATGAGATTTGGAAATTCTCTTCTCCTCTTGCTATTTTTGCTTAGATTCCTAGAAGTGAATGATGGAAAGTAATATGTACCAAGTGTAGATGATGTCTGATACTGGTAATATTTATGGGTAAATAAAGGGATCTTGGAGGAAAAAACCAAGAGCAACAGTTTGGTCTTGCCATGAAAAACAGGATTTTTAGCTATAGCAACTACTGACTGATTATCAATTCTGATCTTAGTAGCTTGAATCGGCTCTTCATTCAAACCACACAACAACTTTCTAAGCCAAATGGCTTCATTAACAGCTGCATCAGCTGCAATGTACTCTGCTTCAGCTGTTGGTTGAGCAACAGTTTGTTGTTTCTTTGAACTCCAATAAAAACCTCTTGAGCCAAGAGTAAAAAAGTATCCAGAGGTGTTTTTCATGTCATCAATGGACCCTGCCCAATCACTATCAAAATACCCTATCAGATTGAGCTCTTTTGCCTTCTCAAACTTCTCTCTATGATCCAAAGTTCCCTTCACATATCTAAGAACTCTATTTGCTGCTTTAAAATGAACAACATCGCAGCAATGCATAAATTTGGATAGGAGACTAACAACATACATGATATCAGGCCTAGTAGCTGTTAAGTAAAGTTCGATACTCCTTCTCATCAACCCTCTCTTGATTTCCACTACTAGTCAGCTTCTCCCCTTGAGCCACTGGTGTGCTGACTGTTTTACATTTTGTCATGCAAAATCTGTGGAGAATCTTCAAAGTAAAGGCATGATGGCTAATGAAGATGCCTTGATCAGACTGGTTCACTTTCATCCCAAGGAAGTATGTCATAACTCCTAAATCTGTCATTTCAAAAACTTCTTGCATTTGTACTTTGAATTCATTGATTAACTCTTCCTTGCTTCCAGTTACAAGTAAATTATCCACATAAAGTGAGACAATTAGAAGAGTTTCATGTTTTGACTTCTTTATAAAAAGTGTAGGTTCACTAACACTTTTCTTGAACCCGAGCCTAGACAAGAATGCATCAACCATGTCATACCAGGCCCTTGGTGCCTGCTTCAGACCATACTGGGCCTTTTTTAACCTATAGACTTTTTCCTCTTCTCCTAGGACTTTAAATCCATCTGGTTGCTCAATATAAATCTCCCCCTTAAGGAAGCCATTTAAGAATGCTGACTTGACATCTAGCTGGTGAATTCTCCATTGTTTCTGTGCAGCCAAGGCAAACAAAAGTTTAATTATGTCTAGCCTTGCTACTAGAGCAAATGTCTCCATGAAATCAATGCCATATTGCTGACTGTGGCCTTTCACCACAAGCCTTTCCTTGTGCTTGTTCAATGAGCCATCATCATTGTACATGGCTCGAAACACCCACTTGACACCTATAACTTTTTTCTAGTTTAGTCTGTCAACGAATTCCCAAGTGTCATTATTGTACATCATTTCCAATTTAGCTTCCATGGCCTTCTTCCAGAATTTGTCCCTGGTAGCCTCTTCAAAATTTGAAGGTTCAACTATTGCACCATCACATCTTTGGTAGACGTCTACCACTACAAGAAAATAGACTTTTAACGACATTTTCACAAGCACCGCAAAAAATGCCGCTATAGGAAACGTGGCAAAAATTTACGATGTTTATCTGGACAAAACGCCATAAAAGATCAAAACTTTTAGCGGCGTTTGTGGGAAAAGCGCCGCTAAAAGTAAGTCATGAATTTTGGCTGCGCTTTTTTCACAAACACCGCTAATTTTGGCGGATTTGCAATGTACATTTTTCACCAATATCCAACCCTTCATGCATTAAATCCAACCAAAAACAGCAAATATAGCATGAAATCCAACCAAAAATAGCAAATGTAGCATTAAAAATACAACCAAAAATATTAAATCTAAATGATACTTCAAATTAAACGAAAGATATATGATGGAAATTAATAAATTAAGTACAACTCAAAATATTCTTACAATAATGTTAAATGTGACAATGTAAAAAACATTCTTACAAGGAGAAAACTAATGTCTAAGATGGCGGCTTTTGCGACTACTGAAACATCTGCATCATTTGCTGAAGCTATAGCTGGAGCTCATCGTACTTTCGCTTTCTGCTCTGCTTTGCCATCATTGCTACTTACGCCTCCCGTTCTTCTGCTTGCCTCCTCTCTGCTACCTCCGCTTTAAGTTGTTGCTAGAGTTCTTCATATTTCTTTGAACCTCGGTAATTTGCTCAACTGTGCTCGCTTGCATCTGAGCTATCTGGTCTCTTAACCTCTAAATTTCAGCTTGAGCTTGACTCTCGGAAGGCATGTATTGCTGGGAGCCAGATCCAAAATATTGGGTTGGGGTAACACCAGATCCTTGAAATCGAACCCGACCGTACCTTTCAAGACCCAAAACTTCAGTGATAATTCTATTATCAATGTTCTCAAGATTAACAGAACTATCAGTCGAAGCAATCGCTTCATACTCTGCCTTTTTCTCCTTTAGTTTCTCCTAATAAATCAATCAAAGAGTTAGAAACGAAATATATAATAAAAAGGAATGCAACATAACTTAACATTATTTAAAACTACTAACGACGAATTAAACCATTATAATTAAACAATATAAATATTTATAATAAATCAAAGTTTATTAAGTAAATATACCATAATTTCTCCAGCTTCGGATGTCATAGGAGATTCATCTTTCTTCCTATGCGTAATCTCAAAAAGCTGAAGGCGTCCAACTTTTTGACCAGACGAGACTTCCTACAATATAGTAGTAAAAATATTATTTAATAGTATAAAATCATTAATATTTGACAGAATTAATAAATTCATAATACCTCGGCCTCAACTACAGAAGTAAAACTTCTCGACCCTGCCTTGTGCGTGAATTTTTGTTTTTTCCTGCTGCTTGTTCCAACTCGCTCACGATCCTACATAATGAAATTATTATTACATATATAGTAAACACTATATATAAGATCTTGGAAGTACGTAATACCTCTCCTTTATTTGAATTCTAGAATCTAACCGCATCTTCCCATTGGTACCTCAGCATTCTCGGTGGGACATTTCGCAATTTTTCTTCGAGGCTTATGTCTTTCTTAAAATATTGTTTTTTCAAAGTGCTTTTATGGTCTCTCCATTTTTTACCCAATGCCTTCTTGATATAGTCATCCCAGACCTCTAAAGCAAATCTCTCCTAAAAACCACAAGTTTAGAATGTAAATATAAATGAAACTTAAATCAAAGTATTATAAATTACATTCACGTTTAGTTACCTTAATATTATCGAGAGCCTGATTTTTTTTGCTATCAGGCATGTGATGCCATGATTCGTAGTTGATGGGCAACATATTTGCATTTCGTGCTATAATGCCCAAATAGCCTGCTAAAAGTCAGGCTTTAGATCCAACAGGCTAACCATGACTGTTTCTACTTACTTTGACACGCTTGACAGGATTTAATTCGTATAAATCTTTAAGTAGCGTAGGTCCTCGACCTCTGTGCGTCCCACCACTTTCAGCTAAAAAATGATATATTATTATTATATTAAAATTGAAAAATAAATCAATAATAAAAGTCAACACACATGTAAAATAAACTTAACATTACTTTGAAATTTTGTAGGCTCGTCAAGTGTCTCCGGCACATTTGAAGATCCAACAACTGTCTACTATTCACTATTTGCTTCTTCTAAATTTGGAGTATTCTGGACAATACTTAAATGTCGTAATCTTCTTCTACGCGTTTTTCCTGCAATACACATAAAATAGTTGAAATCTTAGTAACAAATTACAACAATAATAGTACATATAAAATAGTTAAATTATATAACATGACCAAGATTAAAATTATAATATTACATATAATTAAAAAATCATAAAATCTTACTACATCATTATTCGTAAATATCTTCATCCACATCATGTCGAACCCATTGATGTTGTGTACTAGTACTAGGGATATTTTCATCTAAGTTTTGTTCTGGAAAAGGCAATGTTTCAGATCTTTCGACGATTTCATCTCTACTTCCATTACCCATGTCAAACAAGTCTCTAGGGGTGTTCCAAAGTACACATACCAACCCTCATCAGTTGGATCTTTCGAATAAAAAACTTGTTTCACTTGAGAAGAAAATACATAAGGCTCGTCCATCAATTGTTGTCCAGTGTGAATCAAGCGAGAGAAATTAACCATTGTAAAACCAAATTGATCTTTTTTAATTCCGTGAGCAGTATTAACATTAGCCCAATCACACCGAAATAAGACAACTTTCCATTTGCCATAGTAATCCAACTCAATAATGTCGGTAAGAAGTTCATAATACTCCACATTACCCTCAATCGAATTACTGTCCCTAGCACAGCATAAGTTGTAATTGAAGAATTAACAACAATTCCACAATTTTGAGTTCTCCTCATTCTCTCGTGATATGTTGTATAAAATCTGTATCCATTGATGAGGAAGGCACTATATCTTTTTATTACTCTGTTTGGACCTTGGGGAAGCCATTTAACTTCGTCATTGACGTCCTTCCCACTCCAAACCTATTGAATCGAAAGTAAATTGAGTAATTATAAATGTATTATGTAAAAACATTCTTATTTCATTAACTAAATTTTGCGATTATATGTAACTTATTAACTTCAGTTACATACAGTTTGGCTTAACCATTCATGAAAAGATTCTGTGAATAACTTATTAATCTCTCGATGTTGTAATCTTCGGGAGCGTGCACAAGATCTCAAGATTTGTTTGTACTCACTATGTTAAAAACAAGTTTAATTGGTTAGAAGATAAACAAATCAAAACGACGAATATGTGAGGAAGTTTTAGAACTTACTTGCGTAACGGTTCAATTGAATTATGGTGAAAAAGTACATATCGATGTGCTTGTATCCACGATATATCATCTAATTCTACAATTTCAACTTTGCCGATTGGTTCTCTATAACTGTGGAATAAATAACTTTCAGCAAAGTTATGATCATTGAGCCCAGCATTTCTACTTGGTCTATTCAATCGTGTTTCAACATCTTCTAAATATCTAGAACAGAAGGTCATGCACTCCTCTGCCAAGTAGCCTTTAGCAATTGATCCTTCTAGATAACGCTTATTGCGACAATAAGACTTCAATTTGCTTAGGAACCTAAACATGATATACAATATTTATCAAAAGCAGTAACTAAATGTATATAGGTGAATGAATAACTACTTGATAAATAAATTAGCACCTTTCTATAGGATACATCCATCGATAAAAAATCGATCCACCAAGTATTGCTTCATGAGGGAGATGGATTACCAAGTGCACCATAATAGGGAAGAAGGAAGGTGGAAAGATCTTCCCCAAATTGCATAAAGACAAAGAGACTCGATCTTGTACTTTCTCAAGTTCTTCAACATCCAAAACTTTTCCACAAATAGCTTTCATTATACTGGATAGTTCAATTATACAGGACGTTACATTTTTTGACATACAGTATCGTAAAGCAACTGGGAGTAAATCTTGCATCAAGATGTGGTAATCATGTGATTTTAATGAACACATCGAGATATATTTGACGCATACGCATCTGGGACCTTTATATCCTTCAACACCATGCAGAATACTTCTTTCTCTTCCTTTGACATTGAAAAAATAGAAGGCGGCAACCGATAATTCCCATTTGGAAGTACTTGAGAATGAAGATCACGTCGAATTCTCATGTCAACTAAATCAAGTTGACTCTGAAGATTGTCTTTTGATTTTCCATTGAGATTCAAAATTGTCCCAATTATGTTCTCGCAGACATTTTTCTCAATATGCATGACATCAAGATTGTGGCGTAAAATGTTGTGCTCCCAATAAGGCAACTAAAAAAAATACTCCTTTTTTCCACAAGTCCGCCTCATTAGGATCATCCTCTTCATCAGATTCATCCCTCGATTTTCTCTTTATTTGCATGTTAGGTGGTTGATTCATCTTCCCATAACTAAAATTGATATCTTTTAACATAAACAAGATTTCAGATACAATAGTTTGCTCAGGAGCTCCTCTGTACTATTCAGTACCGTCAAATAGAGTCCTTTGAAATCTAAATTTATGATTTCCATCCAATCACCGATGATGGCCCATGTAAGAGAACTTCTTCCCATTATACAACCACTTCGAACAAGTTTGCGCAACATAGCAAGGACAAGCATAACGTCATTTAGTACTCTAACCCGAAAAATTAGCATAAGCTAGGAAATCATTAATTGTCCACAACAAAGCTGCACGTAAATTAAAGTTCTCCTTTCTCAATATATCATATGTCACAATACCCAACCATAACTGCTTTAACTCTTCAATAAATGGTTGCAAATAGATGTCAATATCATTTCTGGGACCTTTCTCTCCAGGGATAATCATTGATAAAATAAAAGAATATTGCTTCATGCAAATCCATGGAGGCAAATTGTAAAGAACAAGCACTACAGGCCAAGTACTGTATGAAGTAATCATGATTTTAAAAGGATTAAAGCCGTCAGCTGCTAGCCCAAACCTCACATTCCGAGGATTGCTTGCAAAGCTTGGAAATTTATTGTCAAATGATTTCCAAGCTAAAGAATCCGCAGGATGTCTTAATAATCCATTATCGGTTCGCTGATCATTATGCCACCTCATAGAATCGGCTGTCTTTGATGACATGAAAAGCCTTTAAAGTCTTGGTATTAGGGGAAAATATCGCAAAACCTTGACTAGCTTCTTTTTTAACTGTGCCCCGCCTTCATCCGCATTCACATCTTTTGTATTCCTATCCATCCAACGAGACTTATCGCAAACATGACAAGGCTGTTGGTTTTTCTGATCACCCCAGTACAACATGCAGTCATTTGGGCAACTATGAATTTTATCGTACCCAAGGCCCAAATCTTTTATTAGTCTCTTCATATCTTGACAAGACTGGGAGATTTTTGCAAATGGAAACATCTCTCTCAGAAACTCTAGCAACATTGTAAAAGAGTTCCCGGTCCACCCTTCCAAACATTTTAAGTGAAATAGACGAATACAGAAAGACAATTTCAAATATTTTGATCCCTCGCAAAGTTCTCGTTCATTTCATTAAGTAAATTGTAGAACGTCGCTGCTTCTTCATTTGGCTCCTCATCAGGTGCACTTGTTCCCGTTTCGCAAAAAACATTTTCACCAATATTACAATCATCGGATGCAATAAAGTCAGGTGGAAACAATTGCTCACCATGATAGTGCATAGTAAATGCATCATGCAACATACCTTCCATGTCATCTTGTCTAACATACTGATGGTAAGCAGTATCAGGATAAGTCATATTAATCGTTGAAGAAGTTCCACTAGATGTACACTCTTCATGGAAAATCCATTTTTTATACCCCCAAATAAAGCCATCAATAATTAGATGTTCGTAGACAACTTCACGAAAATGCCAATTGATGTTGCCACCCTTCTTACAAGGGCAAAGAATCATATTCTCTTGACTTGCATTTTGAAATGCAAAATTTAAAAAAGTTTGTACTGCATTTCGATAAGCGTTGCTTACCCTTGACAAGTTCATCCAACTCCTATCCATTTCGTAGTTCTTGAAATCTAAAGTTGACAATAAAAGATATTATCTTATGTAAATTATGTAAGATATGATATATATTTATGTATTATGTAAGTTATGTAAATTATGTAAGTTGTTTATCTTATGTAAATTATGAAGATATGATATATATTTATATATTATGTAAGTTATGTAAATTGTGTAAGATATGATATATGTTTATGTTGGTGGGATTGTAATTGTGTTGATGGAAAAACACAAGGGAAGTGAAGAATTGGTTGTTGGATTAAATTTACAAGTTTAGGGTTAATTATTTATTTTGAATTAAGTTCATCATGTGTGCTCAATTATGGTTATTTAATTAGGTAATTTAAAATAAAATAAAAGTAGACAAATATTTTTCGTGATTAAAATAAAATAAAATAAAATATTTAAAATAAAACTTTAAATACAATTTAATTTAATTAGGTAATTTAAAAATAAAATAAAAGTAGACAAAATATTTTTCGTTATTAAATTAAAATAAAATAAAATAACATATTCAAAATAAAACTTTAAATACAATTTAATTTAATTAGGTAATTTAAAAATAAAATAAAAGTAGACAAAATATTTTTCGTTATTAAATTAAAATAAAATAAAATAACATATTCAAAATAAAACTTTAAATACAATTTAATTTAATTAGGTAATTTAAAATAAAATAAAATATTTAAAATAAGATTGGAGAAAAAGTCGGCCATTATTGTTATTATCCAATTAGATAATCCAAACTACCACCATCATTGTATATGTTTAAATGACTAAACTGGCAAAGAAGTTTATTTTATGACTAAACTGGCCCAGTATAATAGCAGAAATAAAGCCATAGTTTTGACCAATCTCATTTCTTCTATTCATATTATTGTTATTATTATTATTAGTTCAACCATTTTTGGTGGCCACATATTTTGTTTTAAATAAACTTGTCTTTGTTTAACGTAAAATTAGAATTCTAAATTTTATATAAAGTTTCAAAATTTTAATTGAATCTCATCTTTAATTTAATGGGACTTCAAAGTTTTTAAAGTAACTTAAATTTTGGTGCTTACTAGAATACTAACAAATACTCAATTGAACAAATGTCAATTTTTATTGATTATAATTTGAAATTTTGATTGGGAAGAGAAGTTGGTATCTAAAATTCATTTCAACCCAACCTGTAGTCCTAATCCATAATAAATAATATTAAAGTTATTACCGAATCTAAGTTATGTGTGGATGCCATGGAACAAATTTTATATTCATATTACCATCTTCTTTTTATATATTTTAATTTCGATCCATCTCATGAAAACTTCTATTAATAACAAAACGTAAAGAAGCAGTTTTGAATCCCAGTTGACAAAATAAACTCCAACTCCAGAATTAGCACCACTCATGTATGGCAAAATAGTGAAGATGGGGCTGGACATGCAGTTTCCAAACATCACAGTCATATTCATATTCATCATTCTTAACCATATTTTTGGCACCTTTCAATGCTTCATTAAACTGGCAAAGAATTTTGAACTAAAACGTACCTTAATAATTTCAACAAGCTGATCTACTCTACTCTCACCAGGAAACAGAGGCTGGAGTCAGAAAAATAGTATTTGTTAAGTAATTTAAAGGGAAAATGCATAGAAATAAGTTAAGTAATTTAGCAACAAAACATGTACCTAGAACAGATGTCAATGGCTGTGGTGTATTTATTTGCACCAAATATTAATTTAGGTGCTCGATAGTACCTAGAACAGATGTAAGAAAAAAAAATTGCTTTATGTATTCGGATATTTTCATAAGTTCTAAGAATTCAAGGCTGAAAAAGAATCCATAGATTCACAATAATTTGTTGCTTTACCATACTTGCTGCAAATAATGGCACACTTATGGAGAATGTATTATCAAAGCACATACAAATATAACCATTAAAATAACTTAAGGGAGTTTCATTCCAAATCATATATATTTCTAATTACCATGACTTTAAAACTTAAAACAAAGCTAAACTTGGGCAGTTCTGGGTAATCTCGGGCCCACAAACTTGAAATCTGGTACCTCAAGTACCTAACCTTAGTAGTATCCAAGACACAGATGAATATATGTATATTTTGCATGCACATTTATAAATTTATACACATCTATAAATTTATATAATAAGCTTAAGATATATAATTATGATAATGAACTCTAAGGATTGGTCCAGGGTTTCAACAAAAAATGCAAACTTATTTAAATTCTATTGGATATGTATGCTTTCCTTCTAGTTCGTGTATGTTGTTGAATACTCAAAGTAGAGACCTTGATGTTATCCCCTTTCTCACTAGTAAAAGTACATCTAATGAAGAAACTTATAAGAAAATAAAATAAAGATTTCAATTGAGCAAGCTTTTTATGCTAGGGGCACAAAGTGTACGCATGGCCAGATGAGGTTTAGGAAACTTATTATTATCTGAACCTAAGTGTAACGCCTACAGGACACCTGACACCAAGCATGGGATCATCACTTTTCACCATTACATACCGGCAAATAATAGGACAATTGTAATACAAACACTACAACATCACATACCTGGCTATGAAGTTACAATATAGCAATATGCAATAAGAATCTCAAACTCAATTCAGCTGATTGTTGAATATCAAACAACAACTCGGCATTCTTCAACTTGTTCCACTCACATTTCAGCTCTTTCTTTCACAGAAGCAAATAACATGCATCTTTTTTCCCTGCCATAACAAACAAATTACTTACAATATAAAATTACCCCGAGTAGGGAATGAAAGTCAAATACTAGTATATGTCTCAAATCTAAGTTTTTTCATATGTTTGGAGATGATTACCAAATAGTACTTCATAAAATGAACAACAAAGCATAAAATTAACTAACAATAAAGAAATTTCTAATTACCATTTATCACAATTAAGTAGATAATAAACAAAGAGAAAAGCATGGTTGATCAAATACCGATCATTAATATAGAACAAAGAAACTTCGAAAATCATTAATCGTTGAACTGTTTTCTTACCAACTTCGAAAATCATTAATTGTTGAACTGTTTTCTTACCTTGAACTATTTTCTTCGACCCCAAAGCCAACTTTTGAAACCCTTGCCTTTCTTAATCTGATTTCCCATAGATGGGAAATCAATGGCCAGTGGGAAGGGTGAATTTTAGGGATTTCAAACTGGGGAAGAAGGGGTTATTTTCGGATGTCGAATTGGGGAAAAAGGGGTGATAATACTTTAGGGATTTGGGACTAAGGAAAAGAAGGGAAATGAACTGGGGAGAGCTGTAAAAATGTCTAAGTGTTATCATGTGGGTAAAAAAGAAGATAGCAAAACGACGATGCTTTAACCAACATAATTTAACATTTGTGGCGTTTTTACAATAGCGCCGCTAAAAGGGTAAGCTATTGCGGCGTTTTACAGAAACGCCACTAATAAACCAAGAAAACGTCGACGTTTTGATCTAAACAAAATAATCTTAGCGGCGTTTATACACTAGCGCCGCTAAATCCAAACCTATTGCGGCGCTTCACAAAAAACGCCACTAATAAATCCTACAAAAGCTACCGCTTTTGTTTAAAACATGATGATCTTTCGAGGTGTTTTTTATAAAACGCCGCTAATGCCTTTAAAAATTAAAATTATTTAATATATAAATTAAAAACAATATAAATTAAAAACAATCACTTATATACCCAAAAAATTTAAAATTATTTTAAATAATAGTATTTTAATTTTTTATTTAAATAAATAATTTTTTAAAATTTAACTTATATTTAAAAGAATTAGATACAATTTGAAATCTTCAAAATTATTGAAAATTTGAAATCTTTAAAATTTGAAATTATTTAATATATATAAATTAAAAAAGCAGTCATATACCCAAAAACTTTAAAATTATTTTAAATAATAGTATTTCAAATTTTAATTAATTTTTTTAACACTAATTATCCTAAACCCTAAACCCATAACCTTTGTCCCCTTAATGCCTTAACCCCTAAACCCCTAACTCATAAACCTTAAACCCTTAACCCTTAAACTTTAAACTATAAACCCTAAACACTTAACCCTTAACCCTTAAGCCCTCGACCCTTAACACTTAACTCCTAGACCCTTAACCCTTAACTCTTAACCCCTAAATCATAAACCCTGAATCCCTAAACTTCAACCCATTGAACCATAAATCATAATCCCTAAGTCCATAATCCATAATCCAGAAACCTTAACATATTAACTCATAAACCATAAACCCTAAACCATAAACCCTAAACCTATAATCCATAAACCTTAAAATATTAACTCATCATAAAACATAAACCCTAAACTATATACCTTATACCATAATCCTTAAACTATAATGATAATTAATTCAATATTTCAAATTAATATTATCTCTTTTATGATTATATAAGAATTTATTTAATATATAAATTGACAAACAATTAGTCATATACCAAAAAGCTTTAAAATTATTTTAAATGATAGTATTTTAATTTTTCATTTTATCATATATTTTTATATGTTTTTATTTTTAAATTTTTCTACGTGTCATTAGTTTTTTTGAAGAATTTAAATATTCAATTAAAAATAAATTGCATTTTAATTAATGTAAATAAACCAATAAAATGTTTTTTGTGGCATTTTTTGAAAAAGCGCCGCTAAAGCTCGATCTATAGCGGCGTTTTTCAAAAAGCGCCGCTAATGCTACTGAAGCTCAACAAAAAACAACGGCGTGTTGATGAATTATTTTGCGGCATTTTTGCCGCTATAGATCGAGAATTAGCGGCGCTTTTTGAAAAATACCGCTAATGTTCGATCTATAGTGGCGTTTTTTAAAAAGCACCGCTAATGCTCGATCTATAGCGATGCTTTTATAAAAAAACGCCGCCAATAAAACTAAAGCTCAACGTAAACACCGCTATAGATCGAGCATTAGCGGTACTTTTTGAAAAACGCCGCTAATGTTCAATCTATAGCTGCGTTTTTTCTACAAACGCAGCGAAAAACCTATTTTGTTGTAGTGTGCAATGGTTCTGGTGCCTCTCACAGGAGCATCATCAAAATCTTCATTGCTAGGCTCATTTTCAACTGGTTCTAAGCTGCAGTCAAGCTGATCCTCTTCACTCAAACTTGCATCTGCATCAAACCTCACATCCCTACTCACCAAAATCTTCTTTGTTGAGGGATCAAATACCCTATAGACCTTATTGGTGCTACTGTAACCAACAAAGATCCCTGGAACAGCCCTTCTTTCAAGCTTGGTTCTCTTCTCAACTGGGATGAGGGTATAACAGACACAACTAAACACTTTTAGGTATAAAACAGTTGGCTTGAGTCCGTTCTAAGTTTCAAAATGAGTCTTTTCTTTAACTGCACTAGTTGGCAACTTGTTGAGCAGGTATACTGAGGTGTTTACAGCATCAGCCCAAAATTTGCTTAAGCATCTAGCCATATCAAACACTGTTCGATTCTTCCTCTCACATACTCCATTTTACTGAGGAGTATAGATTGTTTTTAGCTGATGATGAATTCCAGCTTGCTCACAAAGCTTCTGAAACTTCTCAGACAAATACTCAGCACTATTTTCTGATCTCAAAGCCTTGATCTTGCAGCTTGATTGATTCTCAACTAGAGCTTTAAATTTGTTGAATGCCTCAAATACTTCTGACTTTTGCTTCAAAAAATAAACCCAGCAGAATCTACTGAAATAATCAATGAATAGCACAAAATATATACTGTTATTTAAAGAAAAAGTCTTCATTGGTCCACAGATGTCAGTAGGGACTAATTTGAGCTTGCCTTAAGCTCTCCAAGCCTTATCAACTGGAAAAGGCAATCTTGCCTACTTCCCAAGCTAACAGATTTCACAAACATTGTCACTGACTTCAACTTTGGACATGTCTTCAACCATGTTTGATTTGTGCAACAAATCAAGTGATTTATAATTGACATGGCCTACCTCTTGTGCCATAAACCAGCTGTGTCAATAGCACTAGTATAGGCTTTCTTTTCTAGTTGATTTACATCCAGCATAAAACACCTATCAGTCATAGCCACTATAACCAGTACTTGACCAAATGAATCCCCAACAACACAAGAGTTATTCTTGAAAACCAATGAATAACCCTTCTCAATTAGCTAACCAACACTAAGTAGGTTTTTATCTATGTCAGGCACATAAAGTACATTAGAAATAACTTTGTTACCTGAATGTGTGCTGATCACTGTATCTCATTTGCCTCTGGCCTCAATAGGGTTGCTGTTTCCAACTCTGGCTTTGCAAGTAAACCTTCTGTCAAGATTCTTGAACAGCTTTTCTTCTGAAGCCATATGGTGAGAACAACCACTGTCACCTAACCAGTTCTTCTTGATTTTGCTTGAGGTTTCATAACAAGATGCAGAGAAAACATGCTCTTCCTGAGCTTGAACATCCTCAGTAGCTTGAGCTTGGTTTTACTGTTAAGTTTGAGCCCTTCCTTTGGTCTTGCACACTTTTTCAACATGACAAACTATTTACAGCTCTTGTGCTGGACATCTAGCCTGTACCAGCAAAACTTCTCTAAGTGTGTGGTATGCTTGCAATGAATGCATGGTGGAACCTCTTCTTACCAGCATCTCTCTTTGATTTCTCCTTTTTATCGAGCCAAGGTTTCTTTCTTTTCTAACTTGAACCTAAGCCTTCTTTGACCTTTGCTTGGAAAGCTCCTTCAGGATGCTCTTCCTACCTATTGGCCCTCTTTTGCTCAAGTACTTTCAAGGAATTTACCAACTCAGACAATGAGATGGCTGATAAATCCGTTGAGTCCTCCAATAAAGAAATCTTTAATTCAAATTTCTCAAGGAGAATTGTAATGACCTTTTCAAAAACTCTGCTTTCATTGAAATCATCACTAAGGAGCCTAATGTTATTGACTATGGCCATTATCCTATCAAAGTATTACTTGATGATCTCTAACTCTTTCATCTTCATGTTCTCAAAATCTCTCCTAAAGTTGATCAGTTGCTGCTGTCTTATCTTGTCTGACTCCATAAACTCCTCCTTTAGCTTCTCCCATGCTTGCTTTAGTGAGTCACAAGCCATTATCCTAGTAAAAATCACATCGGATACTCCATTTGCAAGCAAGCCATAGCCTTGTGCTTCTTGGCACAATCTTCACTATGTTGCCTTATCTGTGCAATGGTGGGATTGGCCCTCAATGGAGGTGGTTCAGCATCATTCTCTACAACATTCCATAAATCGTATGCTTGGAGATATGTCTTCATCTTTACTACCCAAATGTGGAAGTTTTCTCTAGCAAACACAGGTGGTGGTGGTGGTGGTGGTGGTGGTGGTGGTGGTGGTGGTGTAAAACTCATTCTTACAGCAATCAAACAAACCAACAAAAAAATAGCTTCTGCTTCTTTTCTTTCAACCACAAGTCACTCACAACAAAACACAACCAAGGCCCTCAAAGATGATAGGCTCTTGATACCATTTGTTGGGTTTTTTACACACAGAAAGAAAAAAAGAACCAAGTAATCCAGATAAAGTTTGAAGCTCTGTTTGAAAATAGAGCAACAAAGTAATAAACCCAGATAAAGTATGAAAAAAGTTTGAGCTTCAAAGACTTGAGACTTACAAGAAGAACTGATACGTGACATTCACGACATGTTTTAAAAATTTATAATTAATCGTTCTTGAAACTAACTATTATCACGATAAGGCAAGTGTACTTATCAAACAGTAGTATAGCTTTAGCAAGACCGGATTGTCGAACCCAAAGGAACCAAGAGTACTAGTAATTACTTTCTTTTTATTATCTAGCCTAAAAATTAAGGGATTTGTTTATCTAAACGAATTACCTAAACTAAGAGTGTATAGAGAGAAAATTGGGGAAAAGCTTTTGGGAAAACTCGATTGATGAAGACAATACCCAAGGAAAAATCCACCTAGACTTCTCTTGTTATTTGACTCTGAATCAGCTGACTTATTCATTTGACTTGATCCGTAGAAATCCATAAGTTATATTATTATCTCTCTTGAGACTAATAACGTCTAACCTTAGGTTGATTAATTGAAATCTCTTTCTAATTAACACCCTAGTGTTCTATTAGCTCGATCTATGGACTCCTTTATTAGGTTTCACCCTTATCTGGAAAAATCTTGTCACCCTATCTCTAGCCGTGCAATCAACTCTGCTTAATTATGACAAATTTACACTTAGACAGGGACTTTTTCTACTCTGAATAAGAGCATTAACTTGAATCAATATCCTGAAATATTAAAACAAGAATTAAGAACATATAATTAAGAACAAGTCAAATATTTATCATACAATTCAGCTAATAATAACAAGATTCGTATTAGGTTTCATTCCTCTTAGGCATTTAGGGTTTTTAGTTCATAATTATGAAAGAAAACATCTCAAAAGAATAATGATAACAAAACATAAAGAAAACCCAAAACTCTTGCAGGAAATTGAAGGGAGATCTTCAGTCTTGATGATGAATCAAGCTTCTGAGATGGATCAATCGGCTTTCTTTGAGTAATTCCTTGCCTTCTCCTCACTGTGTCCATTCTAATTGCCTCCTCATGTGTTTATATAGGCTTTAGAATGCCTAAAAGCCCTCAAAAGTAGCCTTTTCAGGATAGGACTAAACTTGGGCTCGACAGGGACACGCCCATGTGACACGCCCGTGTGCGATTTCTTCAAGATCGTGCTCAAGGTTGTTAAATAGGCACGTGCGTGTGGTCTACCCCTGTAAGTCGTGCTTCGATCCTGCCAAATGGACACGGTCGTGTGGCTTACCTGTGTGAGGAATTCCAGGCCGTGTTGATTTCCCATGTTGGTCCATTTTCTTCATTTTCTACCCGTTTCTTGCTCTTTTTACTCTCCTATGCTCACCTAAGTATAAAACATGAAATTAAAGGATCAGGAGCATGGAATTCACCAAATCTAAGAAGAAATCATCCATAAATGTGCTAAGCATGGGATAAAAATATGTATAAATTACGGTTTATCAAATACCCCCACACTTAACCATTTGCTTGTCCTCAAGCAAAATCCTCAACTCACAATCAAAATCAATTCTTCTCAATTTATAATCCATATCAACAATATCTCAACATAATCCATAAGTAATCATACATTGAAAATTCAACTAAAAGTACACCAAAGTTTTAAACATTCCAAGTTGAGCATTTTATCATGAAAACATAGGTGTCCCCCCTCATCTAAGTAATCACCTTTGATCAAAATATCACAGAGTTTAACATCCTTACCAAAGATTCACTCAAATCACTCGAGGTGTTTAAGGACATCAAATAATGCACTCATTAGTCAATATGAAAAGTTGTTACCATAGGCCTGCATGAAAATCAAAACTCCACCACTATATATTGAGATGATACATCAATCAAAAAGGTCTTTAGAGGGTTGTAACGTGGCTTGGTTAGTGGGTGTGGTCATAAGCTGAAAGAAAGGGTTAGAATCAAGATTGAATTTGAAAAATTACCTAACTAGAAAAATAACTAATTATCAATCGAATACAAGTGAACTTCTTCTCTGAATATGGAATTAAACACTTAAGTTAAAAAAACAACGAATTTCTATTAATATATATGTAGGTATTGTAATTTTTTTTAAGAATAATATAGACTAATTATCAAAGATAAAACATAGCTAAGCAATTTATTCAAATCAAATCTCGACAAAAATAGGGATCAAATTAATTTAGGGGATTTCAACAATAATGGGTTATAGGTTACTATTGAGGGTAAATCAATGGATGGTTTGTTAGGCTCACAGGGGTTCACTAAGGGGTAATTATGAAGGTAGGCTTTTGTGGAGTGAGTAGGTTAAACCTAAGTGCCTTTATCATCTCGATATATCAAATCAAATGGTGTGGTCTTGACATGCATAATCAAGCAAGTTCTAGAATAACAAATCAATACTGAGCACTAATAAAAAAAAGTGAGCATGAAAGAAATAATATATGCTCTAGAGGCTCAAGATCTCACAAAAATAATGGCTTTTCGATGTTTAAACTTGTGAATTTCAACTCAAGATAATATCTAAACTTGGGGAAACAACCTAAAAATTTTTAATTCTCAAAAATCAACTTATCATGCTTGATTCCCTAATGCCTTAAAGTTTAAACAATCAATGCATAAATGCCTATGTTTTAATTCAAGACATATCAATAAAAATCATAACTTAATTAAAATTCATTCTAATAATGATATGAGAAGATCACATGAGAACAAGACAAAATTCAGGGATTTCTAATAATGATATAAAAGACCCCCCACACTTAAGATGTACATTGTCCTCAATGTACAAAGTTAGATTGATTGAAAAATATAGGAATAAGATCATATGATAGGGAGAGAAGTGAAACTTCCTGAATGATGAATGGACTCCTTGAATTGGAGTTATGAAGAATAATCGGCCAAGACAATGATGAGATTGGAGAAGGATACTTCGGTGGTGGTAGAGGTTGGGTTCCACAACCATAGTGTCCAGCGAAGAGGCTATTGTGGTGGTCAGGCAGGACATGGTAGTCGTGGAGAACCTTTTCTAGTGGAGTTGCAAGTTCCTAAGTAATAGTGAGCTTTGGAGCTCTTTATAACTATGATAGAATTAGGAACTTCTTATACGAAATATAAGGAAGCATAATTACTTGTAAAGAAATAGCCGAATAAAAATTATAAAATCTCAAGATAAAATAGTATTAAAGGGAAATAAAAAGTAATTTCAAAATATAAATAAATATAAAAATAAAATAAAAAATAAAAACAAATAATAGGTGTTTATAAAGAAATTGGGACACACGGCCGTGGGGCACGCCCCTGTGCCCTCATTTCAGCCCGTGCGTTTCGTGTTTTTCAAAATTGGGCGCATTGGTGCACACGGCCATGTTGCACGGTCGTGTCATTCTTCGTTCACTTCTCCCATGTGTAACACCCCTAACCCGTATCCGCTGCCAGAACAGGGTTTCGGAGCATTACTACCATTTACAGATCACTAAAAAAATTTTAAATACTTACCGATTCAATGCATCATATAAATAAATATATTACCATTCAATCAACAGTTTGACAGTTGTATAAGCATCAAACAGCAACATTGTTAGTATACTTGCACATATCTCATATAAATTCAACAACGATATATCTATTTTCTCGACATATCGCACTTGAGTTTAATAATAGTCTCAATTACATAATTTCCTTGTATCAACATATCAAAGATAATCATATATGTACATGTCATGAAACATATCATGCTCTTACCGTTTCTTCATAAGCATATATCATTCATTTCATTATATCAATATTTCATGCTCCATCATTTCCATATATTTTATGTATATTTATTCGGTAATAGCTTATATCAAACTTAACATAAATTATATTTCATGTACTTATACTTATTTCGTTTATCTATCTTCATAATTATTTCATATAACCATTCGTCATCCGATACATATTACACGAATATCAATTGTTCAACAGATGCTAGAGCGTCTCCCATCCACGGTCTTATTTATCTTTGACATGATGCCATAGTGTCTTTCAACTATGGTCTTACTCATTTTCGTCATGTTGCCATGGTATCTTTCAACCATGGTCTTGTTCATTTCATATCACGTTGCCATGGTATCTTTCAACCATGGTCTTACACATTCATATCGAGTTGCCATGGTATCTTTCAACCATGGTCTTACACATTTTATATCAGTTGCCATGGTATCTTTCAACCATGGTCTTACACTCGAGTTGCCATGGTATCTTTCAACCATGGTCTTACACATTTCATATCGAGAGCACACTCATGAACCTCATCCTTGCGGCGGGATTACAGTCGAGCTAAATCCCGCAATATAAACTCATAGAGTATTGTCGGGATTACCGTCCGAGCTAAATTCAGACCCTAATTGGATTACCCGTCCGGCTAAATCCATTTTACACATATTCTTGGAGGGCTATATCAGATAGGATCACCCGTCCTGCTAGATCCTTTTTACCGTCAATTCCTTTTAGAGATCCATCGAATTTTCCTTTCATTCAACCGGATTTCTTCCCATTTATCAAATATATCAATGTTTTATAAATTTTCATACAATGAACATTCAAATCATATTCACATCAATAACATACAATCTCAAGCATTTCGAATATAATTCAAGTTACGAACTTACCTCATTGATTGCTCGTGTTTATTATTTCATTATTCGATATATTTTCTTTCCATGATCAAGTCTCGTATTTGTGTCGTCGGATCTTTATAAATAAATTTGATCATCATTTTCATTCATTTCATATTCTAATACATTTAATTAATGCTCTAGGCAAAATTACCATTTTGCCCTAAACTTTAATTAATGACGATTTCATCCTTAGGGAGGAAAGTAAAATTCTTGCAATTTAATCCTTGTTTCCAACTATTATTCTCATATATATTGATAACAATCCATGAATTCTATAAAATATCAAAATTTTCCATAATTTCAACACTTTTCAATTTAATCCCTAAAACATGTTTTCCCCGATCTTGAACTAAATTGATAATTTCGTTAAATTTTGTAATTTAAATAATAAAATAATCTATTTCATGCAATTTAGTCATTTCGACATTTTTACAAAATTGCCCATAAAATTTTACTTTTATTCAATTTAGTCCCCGAGCCTAAAACATGCAAATTAGCCATGCTAGATGAATATTCATACATATTTTCCTCCTCCTCCTCTCCATTCCACATCCTTAATTTATATAACATACAACAAGTAACATTATCAATAATTTCACTATTTACTTATATGTACATTCAAAGCTGTCCATTTGCGTCATAGTCACTAAATTATTTATATATTAAGCTAAAGAACTCGAAATTAAGATCCGTTAATTTTTCCTGAAACTAGACTCACATGTATTCTTATCATAAAATTTTCAGAATTTTGGTTTAGCCAATTAGTCATTAAAGTCACCCCTGTTCTGCTGTCGACAGTTCGACCCTTCTTCACTAAAAATTAGTTATCTCCTTTTACAGAATTCAAATGATGTTATAGTTTGTTTCTAATAAAACTAGACTCATTCAGGATTCTATAAATATAAATTTAAGCCTCTAATTATTTTTCTTCATTTTTTATTATTTTCAAAGTCTGAACAGGGAAACCCGAATTCATTCTGACCTTGTCTCACAAAATTCATTATATATCAAAATTTACAAATTCATTGCTTACACTGTTTCTTCTATGAGAAACTAGACTCATTAAGATTTAATTCCATATTTTTTTCATCTTCTAATTCAATTTATAAAATTTATGGTGATTTTTCAAAGTTAGACTACTGCTGCTGTCCATAACTGTTTTAGTGCAAGATATTAATTACCATGTTATAACACCCTTATTTTCTTTTTCTACACCATTTCTCATCACTTTCTCTTATTTTCTCTTCACTAACATATCAAGAACATAGGACCTTATGTAATAAAACTCTACTATAACATTATTTCCATGATTTATCAACAATAACAAACTTAAAAACATATTGAAATCTTGATGTACTTACCTTATTCTCTTGATACCAATCTTTAACTTGATTTCTCTCTCCTCCAGCTCCTATTTCTTGAATCCAACTTGATATTCTAACTCCCCATGTTCTCCTTAACATTTTCTCTCTTGGTAGCTATGGAAATTCATTTGATTTTTGGGTGAAAATGGTGAATTTTTGGTAAAGGACCAAATTGTAAAGAAAGTAAAACTTTCTTTCTTCCTCTCTTTCTCTCACGTTAGTTTGCATGGAAAGGAAAGATGATGAAAATTCTTCATCTTTCTTTCCTTATATACTAAATAAATAATAATAAAATAATATTAAATATCTTATAAAATATTAATAAAATAATATTTATCTAATTAATTAATTTAAAATATCATTAACATAATCATTACATTCTAGAATTCTCTCTCTTACTAATTGACCATTTTGCCCTTCATGATCTTTTAGAATTCCATCCTTGAGTCATCATTTAATTTGGTAAAATTGCAATTTAGTCCCTCATAGTTCTTCACTTATTCAATTTGGTCCTAATTCATCTATTTTCCTTAGTTTCTAGATCATTCTACCCTTAAAATATTTACACTATTGGTCCTTCAACTTTTTCATATTTACAGTTTAACCCTTTAAGTCTTGAGTATTTACTCTTAGGCAACAAAACTTTTCTAACTTTTACAATTTAGTCCTTTCCTGAATCAAGATATCATAATTTACTTCTCAATGTTGCCATAACTCAAAACTTCCCTTTTTATCACTTTATTTCCTTATTTTATTATATCAAGGATAATATATTACTGTAAAGATTTTCAGGGTATTACACCATGCCTGTGTATACAGGCACACGCTCATGTTAATTTGGCAGGATTGCCCACGGCCATGTCGCACGGCCGTGGCAACTTATCGCATCTCATATTGGGGAAAAATTTTGCCCTGTTTTCACATGGCCGTATCACACGACCGTGTCTCCGCCAGTGGCGTGAGCACGGCCTAAGGCACACCTGTGTGCCTGGCCATGTGGATTAGAAAACTTGTGTTTCAAGGACTCAGTTAGTGAATAGATGTTAAAAACTAAATTTTTAAAGAAATTAATGCCATTAGTGCTCGGGTTGCCTCCTGAGAAGCGCTTTTTTATAGTCTAAGCTCGACTTACCTCTCTTGTTGCGTGGTCATGGTGGTTCGAGGAGTTTATACTTCTCATTCCTACTATCAATTTTATCAACATAAGGTTTAAGACGAGTGCTATTTACCTTGAACATGTCGAATTTGGGATGAATTACCTCGACTATACCGTATGGAAAAATGCTAAGTACCGTAAGAAGGATTTCTTCATTCGGTTCATAAGTGGTAATGCAACGGTCTGCTGCGTCTAATAGCACTTTGTCTCTAACCTTAAGTTGATTACGTTCATTTATGTATATCCTTACCAATTTTGATTACTATAATATAATTTCACCATCCATACTCATTCAATAAGTCATTATATCGAATATTAATTACTTACTATCATTACGTTGACTTGGTAACAATTTAATTCATACCTGTCACATGGCTCGTTTTACATATTCAAATATAGCTTATCACTGCCCGATGAACCATTTGGAATTGGATAGGACACTCAGATAATAACATAAATCATACAATGCCAACATCCCAGACGTGGTCTTACATGTAACATGCCACTGTCCCAGACAAGGTCTTACTCGTAAACACATATTGGAATCACATATCAATGCCATGGTCTTACTCGTACACATATACCGGAATCCTATGTCATGAAATATGTATCCTAGCTATTCCTAAGGTTCATACGGGGCTTCTGGACATCGTAACTCGGTCGAATTGAACTCGAAAGTGTAGTAGTCAAATTTAATCATTTTCGGCCATAGCATATTAAAATTCCACATTTCATTACAGCATATAAATATAACATTTAATTACCAAATAAACACGTCTATTTGCTTATAAACTTACCTCGGACGGTACAAAATGGAATCGGGCAGCTAGTTGACAACTTTCGTTTTTCCCCGATCCAAATCTGATTTCTTTAGTTCTTGATCTAAAAATATTCAAATTAAGCTCATTCAAACATATTTTCATTCAATTTAGTCTAAAAACACATAAATAGGTAAATTACCATTTTAACCCTAACATTTACAATTTTTACAATTTAGTCCCTATTGCACAAAACACAAAATACACAAAATTTGGCTACATTCTAATTAGGCCAAATGCTCCCTATATACATACAAGTCCATATTTTCCATCAATTTCATAATTTAGTCCCTCAACTTTTTATTTTTTGCAATTAAGTCCTAATTACTCAAAATCATCAAAAATTCCAATATAAAATATATTAACCCAACACCTATCTTTCATATTTCACCATCAAACAATAAAAATCACAAGCTCTCATCAATGGCATAACTCAAAATATTCATCAAAATTAAAAATTTAAACATGGGTTTTGTAGTACTTAAAGCAACGATCTCAAAAACGTAAAAATTATCAAAAACCGACTAAAAACGAACCTTGAATTTGAACTTGAGAGATGGCCGAACCTAGTTTCTTCTCTTTTTTTTTTCTTCTTTTGTTTATATTCAGCTATAGTGATATTACAAGAGCACTTAGGCCTATTTTATTTTATAACATATATTATATAAATTAAAGGTTGGCTTCCTAAATTACCTCTTTTTAAAATTAACAACTAAAGCTTATAAGCCAAGTACATATTCGTCCATGTCACATGCACATGGTTTCTAACTCATAACTTATATTATATACATATAATTATATACATTTTATTATTATAACATATATATATTATACATAATAAATAAAAATATACATTCAACTTAGCTAATGCCGTCCACTAACATATATATAGAAAAAAAAATTAGAATTTTTGCATCATGAGTGCTTCTATTTAAGAAGCCATTACCAAAACAGTCCTTACAATTAAAACTAGCTAATTTTCAATTTATGCGATTAGGTCCTTTCATTTAATCGGATACCCAAACGATAAAATTAAATCACGAAAATTTCACAAATATAAATTCACACAAAATAAACACGGAAAATAAATTAAAAATATTTTTCTGACTCGGATTCGTGGTCCCGAAACCACCATTCCAATTAGGGTCTAAATCGGGCTGTTACAAAAGCTACCTTCAATCTATCTTTGATCTTCTTAGCTGTTTCCTCCGTTTCTTGAATCAATTTCGGCCCAATCACTTTTCTTTCATTCAACTCCGTCCAACATACTGGTGATCTAAATTTTCGACCATATAACGCTTTATATGGAGCTATCTGAATACTAGATTGGAAACTATTATTATAGACAAACTCAGCTAATGGCAAATATCGTTCCCAACCTACTTCAAAATCAATAATACAAGCTCGAAGCATATCTTCTAGTACCTGAATTACCTGTTCAGACTGTCCGTCAGTTTGAGGATGAAAAGCTGTACTGAAACTAAGTCTAGTACCCAACGACTCATGTAACTATCTCCAAAAACTCGAAGTAAACCGAGGATCTCGATCTGAAATTATTGATATCGGAATACCATGCAATCTAACAATTTCTCGGATGTACACCTCAGTAAGTTTCTGCAATGACCAATCAGTCCTGACTGCTATAAAATGTGCTGACTTGGTAAGTCTATCAACTATCACCCAAATAGCATTCTTTTTGTTTGCTGACAATGGTAATCCCGTAATAAAATCCATTGTGATGCGATCCCATTTCCATTCAGGAATATTAATAGGCTAAAGCAATCCAGTAGGAACCTGATGTTCTGCCTTTACCCGTTGATAAGTCAAATATTTACTTACAAATTCTATTATGTCTCTTTTTATTCCTGGTCACCAGTATAATTCTCTTAAGTCATGATACATCTTCGTGCCTCTGGGGTGCATGCAAATGAACTATCGTGAGCTTCTCGAAGAATTAACTCTTTAAGCTCAGAAGTAGCTGGAATACAAATCAGATTTCAGAATCTCAAACAACCATGATCATCAATATTAAAGTTTTATGTTGTGCCATTCTGTACCATTTCTTTCTTTTTCAACAACTTATCATCTTTCAATTGTGCTGATCTGGTCTGATCAAATATTACCTGCTTCACTCTCAACTTGGCCAAAAGACTTCTATCATCACTGATACTGAGTTGTGCAAACATTGCTCTTAATTCAATTGCAGCTTTTCTACTTAGTGCATCAGCTACAATATTAGCTTTTCCTGGATGGTAATCTATAACACAGTCATAATCTTTTAGGAGCTCTATCCATCTTCTTTGTCTCAAGTTCAATTCTTTTTTAGAGAGGAGATATTTCAAACTTTTATGATCGGTATAGATGTAACATTTCTCACCGTACAAATAATGTCTCCAAATTGTCAGAGCAAAAATCACAGCTGCTAGTTCCAAATCATGAGTTGGATAATTATGTTCATGTGGCTTCAATTGACGAGATGCATAGGCTATTACTTTTCCATCCTGCATCAGTACACAACCCAAACCACTTAAAGAAGCATCACTATACACTACAAAATCTTTCCCCGACTCTGGTAATGTCAGAACTGGTGCCTCTGTTAACATTTGCTTCAACTTTTCAAAACTTTCTTGACATTAATCATCCCACACAAACGGTATATTCTTTTGTAGCAGCTTGGTCATCGGTAAAGCTATCTTCAAAAATCTATTTACAAATCTTCTATAATACCCAGCTAAACCAAGAAAACTATGTATCTCTGATACATTTCTTGGTGGTTTCCACTATACAATCGCTTCAATCTTCTTTGGATCAACTCGGATTCCATCTGTAGATACTACATGTCCTAGAAATACAACCTCTGACAACCAAAATTCACATTTGCTAAGCTTTCCATACAACTGTTTTTCTTGTAATATTTGTAGTACAATCCTGAGATGCTGATCATGCTCTAACTCTGACTTCGAATAAACCAGTATATCATCAATAAAAACTACTACAAACTAGTCTAAATACGATTGAAAGATACGATTCATGAGATCCATAAAAGCAGCTGAAGCATTTGTCAACCCGAATGGCATTACTAGGAACTTATAGTGACCATACCTTGTACGGAAAGCTGTCTTTGGAACGTTGCTTTCTTTTACTTTCAACTGATAGTAGCTTGACCTTAAGTCAATCTTCGAAAATACAGAAGCTCCTCTAAACTGATCAAACAAATCATTAATACGAGGTAGTGGATACTTATTCTTGATTGTTACTTTATTCAACTCTCGGTAGTCAATGCAAAGTCGCATCGAGTCATCTTTCCTCTTAACAAATAATATCGGAGCTCCCCACGATGATATGCTCAGTCGAATAAAACCACGGTCTAATAAGTCTTGCAACTGTATCTTCAGCTCTTTTAACTCTGTAGGTGACATTCGATACGGAGGTATAGAGATTGGTGTTAAGCCCTGTAATGACCCGAACTTTAAGGTTATTAGAAAGGTGTATTTTCGGGTCATTTTTTCTGAAAAATGGATTAGAAAATATTTATTAAAAATATTTATGAAGTTAATCGAGTGGTTAATTAGAGTTTTAATTAAGTGAATTTAGCTTAATTAAGAGTAATTAGGAAAAATGACTAAATTGAATAAAGGATGAAAGTTGAATTGTATATTACAAGAAAATAAAAAGGGACCAAATAGGCAATTATGCCTAATGTATGAATTTAGGCGGCAAAAGATGGAAGAGTCTAGGATTTTCTTATATTAATTAATTAATTAATTTATTATTATGGTTATTATTATTTAATTGATATTAAATTATTATATTATAAAATAAATTGAAAAAAGACAAATGTATGATGATAAAATTGTACAAGTGTAATATATGTATTTGAACACTTGGAATATAATTGTATATTTACTTAATTTTAGAATAAAAGATATTTATTAATTAAATAATTAAATAATGAGATTTTTGTTTGATAAATAAAGAAAAGAATGACAAATGTATGGTATGTATAATGACATGTGTAATATTAGTATACATACATTTGTTAAATTCATATATGTTTACTTATTATATAAGTATATTATTAAATTATTAAATATATATATATAAAAGAAAAGAAAAACAAGTGTATAAAATGTTTGGTACAAGTGTTAAATAAATATTTGTTATTAAATAGATTTTTAATATAGTTATTATTGTTATTATATATATATAAAAGAAACAAAAGAAAGAAACAAGAAAGAATAAAAAAGAAGGAAAGAAACAAAATAGCAAGGGACGAAACAGAGAAGGGAGAAAGGAAGAAAAGAAAAAGGGAAAAATAAGGTTTGAAAGGTTCCAAGTTAATTTGGTAAGTCAATTTAGCCCATTTTCTTATGATTTTTGAGTTTTTGGAATCCTAGAGATAAATACTACTTGTTTTAAGTGGAAATTTTGAAAGTTATGAGATTTCTAAGCATGGTTCATGTTGAAGAAAAAGATAAATTAAGGATGGAATTGAATAAATTTTAAGTTAGAATTAATAAAGGATTAAACTGTAAGTTAAGCTATAAGTTTTGTATTAGAGGGATTAAATTCAAAGAAATTTTTAAATTAGGGTTATATTATGAATACTTGATAGTTAGGATGAATATGGAAGAAAATGAATAGAATTGAAGTATGAAATAAATATATGAATTTTCAACTAGCAAGAGTTTATTGGGTTTTTCACACAGGAAGAAAAAAAAGAAAAGAACTAAGTTATCCGGATGAAATATGAAGCTCTTGTTGAAACTAGAGCAATAAAGTAATATATCCGAATGAAATATAAAGTTCTTGATAAAGCCAGAACAACAAAGTAATAATTCCGGATAAAGTATGAAGAAAATTTGGGAGTTGCAACCAAACGAACATTAGGCATAAATTGAGTAGAAATTTAATTAATTATTTAAAATTAATGCTGTAATTAATAATGTAAATTGTTATTATTTTTAGCTAACAAGGAAATGAGGCATCACATCTAAAGGAAAAGAAAAGTTCGTTGAGGAGTTAGCTCGAGAAAATACGGTTTGTATTTCTATAATCTGAACTCAGTCATTATTTGTTATATTTATATAAATATGACAATTGTTAGTGTTAGAATTATGATGTTTTACAATTGAAATGGATTGATTTTGGTATGTGACTGAATTTATCAAACTTATATTGATTGAAATCATTTTGATTGAATTTATATTGATTGAAATATATATTATATATATGATTTATGTAAAAATTTGATTATTGAATGAATGTTATATTGAAAATTATATTGATTAGAAATATGAGGAATTAATATGAATATATGAGATTTGTGATAATTGATTATTTGATATTGAAAAGTGAATTGAGTTGTATTGAATTATGAATTAATGTGAATAATTGAAATATATTTGTTGAATTGAATGAAAAAGTATGAAAATGTGAAAATGTGTGAATATATGTGATTATTAGAATAGTATATTGATGAAAGATTTATTAAATTGGGAAAGTGAATCAAATACCCTATTAACAGTATCGGACCAGATTGGATACAAATGGCATGCCATTGGATTTGTGTTGTGATAAGGAGATTTGTAGTTCGGCCGAGAAGATGTTTCTGTTATTATATACTTCGGTTTATCCGAAGAGGCATTTAATGCCTTATTGGTGTGTTTGGGAGGATATATTATACTGGTGTGTTATAGAGGATTTATAATATTCTGGGTGTGTTTGGGTTGGATATTCTGGTGTGTTTGGGAGGAATCCACGTATCTATCAGAGTCCGAGTCTTGTTAATAGGGGTAAATAAGTGAAAAGATAAATCAAGTGAATTTGATTGATTGAGCTATTGGAATGAAATGAGAAATTGAATTGAGAATTGAAATTGAGATATGAGATTGAAAACATGAACCAAAAGGTTCATGAAATGAGTGAAGTTCAAATGGATGATGATTGATGTTAGAATGAATTAAAATGGTATATTGTTAAGAAGTAAAGTGTGAATACAAGTGAACTGTGAATATATTGTAAAGAATTTATACGGTAAGCAAATGAAAAGAATTGAGCAAATATGTTGTTGTGTTTGTTATATGGCTTGTATAGAATTTTTATGGTAAGTAAATGAAACTTATCTATAAAATAAATAAATGAATAGTTATATTTGTTATTGTGATTTTAAGTTTAATTGTTATATTATCAAGTGTTCGGATTATAGAAATACCACTGAGTATACCATACTCAGCGTACGGTTTGTTTCCGTGCGTAGGTTAAGAAAAGATAGAACGTTGAATCAGCGTCCCAGGCCGATCCCAAATTCAATGAGGTAAAGTGTGTTAATTATGGGTAATGGCATGTACCTAGGATGTCTAATGTGTGTGTCATTTTGAAATTGTAAATGTAAGGATGAAATAAATAAATTTAGGTTTGGTTATGGTATAAAATAGGATTTGACTAATTTGGTATGAATTTGAATTTTTGTAAGACAATGTCAGATTAATTTTGGAATTCCCTATTCTGAATTGGGAAAATCATTAAAAATTGTATAAAATAAATTATGGGCTATAATTTATATTATTAGAATATTTAATGAGTCTATTTTCAAGAGAAATAAATGGGAACATCATCCGAGTCCTATGCTATGAGATAATTAAATTTTAGTAAAGAAAGGTCGATACTGTCAAATAGCAGACCAGGGGTAACTTTGAGGAATAAACTGTACTAATTTGTTAAATCAAAAAATTCTAAAAAATTTATGGTAGAAAGGTATATGAGTCTAGTTTTAAGGAAAATTAAAGGAACTTAATTTGGAGTTTCGTAGCTCCAGTTATAAATATTTTAGTGACTGCTTCTCAAGAAGATAGCTTTGACATAAACATAAGAAAATAATGGAATTGTGTGTAATTATTCTGTAAACTCCGGTAATGCTCTATAACCCTCTTCTGGTGACGATTTAGGGTTAAGGGGAGTTACATGCCCGGGTAAACCTCAAAAGCGAACTTGACTTCCCTATTTGGCGATAAACCTGGTAATTCTTCAGGAAATACATTAGGAAACTCACAAACTGTCTGAATTTTACCGCACTGACTGCCAACTGAATCTAAATTAATAACATATGCCAAGTATGCTAAACAACCCTGCTGAAGTAATTTACAAGCCTTTATTGCTGAAACAGTTCGTGCAGGCCCACTAGTACGAATACCATTTACTTCAACCCAATCTTTACTCTCTATCTGAATGTTGAATCTGTTTTTATAGCAATCCAAAATCACTCCATGTTCAGATAACCAATCCATTCCCAGTATTATATCAAAATCCCCAAATGGCATAATCAACAAGTCTATCGAAAAAGTTTTATTCTGTATAATCAACGGGCATCTTGGATAGACTTGGTTTACTAATATTGTTTGTCCCAACGGACTCGACATCTCAATAGACACTCTAGACATTTCAGATTTTAATTTCCCCGACTCAACTAATTTTGAATTAATATAGGAATGTGAAGATCCAAGATTAATTAAAGCATGAACAGGCTCAGAGTATAACAGAAATATACCTGTTACCACATCATGAGCATCACCTTCTTCACAAGTTCTGACCACGTAAGCTCTGGCTGGTACTCTGGCCTCAGATTGCTGGCTAACAATGTCACCGCTTCTCTTAACTCAACCTCCTCTAGAAACTGAACCACCTCTACCAGATCCCCTACCCCTAAATGTAGATACTGATCTCTGTGATGTTATTGGTGCAGCACTATCAGTTTTCGGGCAGTCTCTAATGAAATGATCGGTAAAACCACATCTAAAGCAGCCTCTAGTTAATTTTCAGCATTCCTCTCTATGTTTCTTTCCACAGTACTGACAATCTGGAATTTCTCCACTCCGTGATGGACCTCTCACACTGCTAGTAGATACTATTGTATGTTTCCTTCTGCTTTTACCTCCTCTATCTGATCTAAAACTAGATCTCCGGCCACCTTGTGATTCCTTTTATCTTTTTGGCTGCGAATTTGAGCTGGTAGTTCCCGCACATTTCCCAGTTAGTCTGACACTTTTAGTCTTTTTATTTAGGCCCAATACTTGCTCTACCATTTTGGCTTGCTCAATCAAATCTACAAACTCAGTAATACGTTGAGATACCAACTGTAATTTGATCTCATCTCGCAGACCCCGTAAAAATCTCTTACAACTGTCAACTTCAGTTGGAATAAACTCTGAGGTGTATCTGCTGAGTCTCAAGAATTCCCTCTCATAATCTATTACTAACATGTCACCCTATTGCAATGTCAAAAACTCTTGCTTCTTGTCTCCGATATACATTTCTCTGATATATTTCTTTTGGAACTCTTTCTGAAATAGGCCCCACGTTATTTGATCCTCCGACAAATGTCGAACTACTGATTCCCACCATAAGTAAGCTTCTCCTTGTAGCAATGATACAGCACAAATCAAACACTCTCGGGGGGTACAATCTAATTGTTGTAAAATTCTTTTAGTCGACTCCATCCAATTTTCAGCTGCAGACGGATCGACTCCTTTCAGACCCATAAATTTAGTGGCACCATACTTTCACAATTCCTTTATCGGGGCCCGTCTTTGAGTTGGAACTAAAGTCGTAGCAGGAACAGTTTTCGCTACTTTTTGTAGTGCATCGGCAATTTTTTTCAACATATCAGAATCATCTCTATCATTTCTTCTCTCTGCTATAGTAGGTTGGTTTCTCATCGGGTTACTACTAGGTGTTACCGATTCAGTTTCATCTAACACGCTCCGGTATGCATTTCTTCATCGGTATCATTTATTCTTTCATCAGACATCTTTAATCTATAAAACAGAAACAAACAAATAGGTTAGCATCCAAAAATCCCGACTCAGTTTCGACTCAAAAGTGGCATGTACTTCTAGACTCAATTTTCGAGCTCGATTTAGGTCGAAAATTGATTAAACCTGAATAGCTCTTATACCAATAACTGTAACACCCCTTAACCCCAAACCGTCGCCAAAACGAGATTACGAGGCATTACCGGACATATCAGACAACTTACGAATAATTTACAATTAATATAACTTTCATAGTATAATTTAATAATTAAGTCCCTATATTGGACTCTCGAAGCCCAAAACACGTATTAAAAGTAGAATAGGACTTGTTCGAATATTCCGGAAAATTTTTCATAATTTTTTTATAAAAATTTTGACAGTATTTTTGCTTATTTTTACCTAAAACCCCCTGCAATTTCAAACCAAAAACAACCAATACCAATGTTTCAAATTCACCTAACTAATATTTATATCATTAACATAATTTTAACTTAAATAATTATCATAGCATCATTCAAAATTGATTGAAAACTTCATTCATTTAACAACTTAATGTTCATGTATGTATCAAAATATCATATACATTTCTTACCATTTCATTTAACCATCTAAACCTTATAATTCGTCCTTCATAACCATAATAATATACATATTCAAGTGATCACACAACACCTATGTACATGCCACATTTATCCAAAAGAAAAATACATCACCAAGTTTGTGTTGGAGTCGGGAATGTTCTATATCCCCACCTCTTTTAAGGAAAATTTCGAGGACGAAATTTATTAAGGGAGGAAGAATTGTAATAACCCGAATTTTATAGTTATCGAAAAAGTGCATTTTCGGGTCTCTATTTCAGAAAAATGGATTCAAAAATATTTACAAAGTTAAGTGAGTTGTTAATTAAAGTTTAATTAAGTAAATTTAGCTTAATTAAGGATAATTGAATAAAAGATTAAATTGAATATAGTGTGAAAGTTTAGTTCTAAAGTAATAGAAAATAAAAGGATCAAAATGGCTAAGTATTTAAATTACAAATGTACCAATGTAATTTTTACACATGTATATTTTATTACCATACAATTAGCTACTCTTTAATTTATTTAATAATAATACTAATAATAATAATCTAATATAAAACCATAAGGTTAATTAATAATTATAATAAGTATATATGATATTTAAATATAACCTAAATAAAATATTAAATTTAATACATATATGCCACCTCAACTTTTGTAAATGGTTTAATTTCCATTTTAATCCTTTTTATTTTCTATTACTTTAGAATTAAACTTTTACCCCTTATTCAATTTAGTCTTTTTACTAATTACTCGTAAGCTAAATTCACCTAATTAAAACTTAATTAGACACACCACTGGGCTCATAAATATTTCCAATAATTATTTTTGAACTTATTTCACTAAGACGGAGGCCCTATAACTCACTTTTCCGGTGCCCGTGAATTTTGGATCATTACATGCTGCCTATCCTAGCCTATTGACACCATTACCTACTCTTGATCGAGCATGGGCTGCCATCAGCATGGACTTCATCGAGAGACTACCAATGTCCAAGGGTAAAACAACCATCTTAGTGATTATAGACGGTGTTGACCAAATATGGCACTTCATGGCTTTGGCACATTCATATACTGCTACCACAGTGGCTTAAGTTTACATGGATCAGGTCTATAAACTACATGGAGCTCCTGAGTCGATTGTTTCAGATCGAGACAAGATTTTCCGTAGTCATTTTTGGCAACAACTTTTCAGCATTTGGGCACTAAACTCCTCTTATCTACTGCATACCATCCACAAAAAGATGGTCAAACAGATATTTTGAACAAATGTTTGGAAGGTTACCTCCGATGCATGACAAGAGAGAAACCCTCTAAATGGGTCAGTTAGTTGCCATTAGCAGAATGGTGGTACAACACAACATATCATTCTACAATCCAGACTACTCCATATGAAACCTTGTATGGCCAGGCACCTCTCATTCATTTGCCTTATTTGGTTGGATCCTCATAGGTAAAGAAGGTTGACAGAAGCCTCCACCATCAAGAAGAACTAAGCAATTGATAGATCATAGAAGGTCAGAACGACAGTTTGAAGTGGAATATTTGGTGTATTTAAGGCTTCAGCCTTATAGACAACATTCCTTGAGGAAACTGAGGAACTAGATACTTTCACAGAAATATAGGCCTTTATCCTGTAGAAACCAAAGTTGGAGAGATGGCTTTATTTTAAAGGAACCACTCAGAATCACTTACCGAAGGATGACTAAGCAGGGTAACCAAGTTGTCACTGAGGTGCTTGTCGAATGGGCTGATATATTTCCAGAAGATGCAACTTGGGAAGTTTAGAGTATTTTTCAGCAACGGTATCCAACTTTTGATCCTTGAGGACAAGGATCAGCTTCACGATGGGAGTATTTGTTATGGACAAGATCGAGACACTATCCAGCTACTGCAAATGTTTTTCATTTTTGTTATTTTTGTTAGTTTAAATTACATGTAAAAAGTTACGTTTCTTTACTTGTTTTAATTGCAATTATACGAAGTCGTTTAGGGAGGAAGGGCTGAAACATTAAAATGTTGCGTTTAGTGTTTTTAGTCCTTTATTGAAACGAGTCGTTTTGGGAACACCTGGAGGGTAGTTGCCAAGTTGTTTCTCAATAGTTACACGCAATAAAAACATAAACAAACAGTGTAAAGGAGTTTATGAATTCAGAATACAGTTTTTCTCTTATCCTTTTTCCCCTTCTTTCTAAATTTTTCTTCCTTTCTTCTTCTCTCTACTGGATCTTTCTTTCTTTGACTGTAACAGAAGACTGGGGAGAATAAGAAAATAAAGGAAAATTGAAGGGGCCATCAGCAAAAGCAACATTGTTATTGGGTTGGGATAAAAGAGCAGCAGCAGAAGAGGCGGCTGCAAAAGCTGAGCTTAGCCCATTATATATGGTTTTCCCATTTTGAACCAGAATTTTTTTTTTTTTAAATGTGGGTTTTGGGTTTTAACTTCAAAACCCTTTTTATCACAATTTACTGGCTTGAACAGCAAGAAATTTCAAATAAAATTCTCTCAATCCCTTCAAAGAAAAAGAAAGTATTCACTGAGAAAATGATAAGGCAAACAAAGACCAAAGGGCAGGGTTTTGGTAGGGTTTGTGCTCTAAACCGAGTATAGAACGCGGCCAAAATTTTGAGACCAAATATTGCAAGCGAAATATTAAACTAGTAAAAATATTATCTAAGGAATATTTGAAGGTTTATTTAATTTTTAAACGTAGAAAAAATATAAAGTTGCACAATAATATTGTTTGAATAGGATTCGAATGGTCAGTCGGACCGGTTGAATCGAAAACTAATCAGATATCAATTCAAAAAAAATTTTGAATCGATTGACGAAAAAAAAATTAGTTGAATCAAATAGTTAAACCAATTTTTTAATTTAATTTTATCTTTCTAATTTTTAATCAAACTAATTCAACCAATCAAATCTATAACCTAACTAAGCACCGGTACGGTTTAATATCACAATTTTAAGAGTAACTGAATGATCTAACCGTTACTGTAAATTATAGTGATTGCAGAAGCACAAAAATATATAATATTCTTTAATATAATAGACATTTTTATTTGATAATATATTTGACATGAAAATCAAATAATCTAAAATTTCCATTGAAATTTTAATCCAATGTCCATAACTTTGGACACATCACATCACCATCCCTGTTTTTGCATTCAAATATACATACCACAACTGTAATTTTAATCTCATGACAAAAGAATTAACGTTAATTGAATGCAGCAGATATCAAGTCATGGATATGAGAGCCATCCCATCCATGTATACTCTCTACTCATCAAATATTGAAGTAAACAAATCCAGACATGAATTTACTTACACATAATTTGCAGGGACAACCAATCCAATCCAATCCTAGTATACCAAAGAAAAAGTCAACAATTTTGTCGTGTGTTTTTACTTCCTAACTTCGGATAAATGGCTACAATGGCCCCGCATAGGCCTTCCGTCCTAGTATTATGGAATCAGAATGTGATTAGATCATCTTTAGGTGCTTGCTGCTTCTTTGAATCTTGCCCCCCTTCAGATGAACCCCCACCTTTCTTACCAAAAATCATTTCATCAAGATCATCCATCATGTCATCATTGCTTCCACCATGCGTCCCATGTCGAGTACCACTTGTTTTCCTAATCAAGGCATCTTCGTTTGTATGACGGGGCGGATCATCAGGTTCAACAGCCACAGGAATCATTGCGGGTTCTGGCTCGTGACGAACTACTGATGGCTTCTTCAACTCTTCATACTTTGAGAGAGCTTTCTGGATCTCATCATTCACATTCAAAGCTTCAAAAAGCAGGGCCTCGTTATCTCCAGCAGTCTCGATGATTCTTAGAACAGTGGACTGGGACTGACGACATTGCTGGACAAGCGTGGTTGTCAGGTCATCCTGACATCAAACAGACAAAAATTACTGGGACCTTAAAGAATGACATCATTATCATCTGAGTCTTAACTGGAATCGAACTACATGTATTGTGAAACTGTCATTGGTATGTCACATTGTCAATGATCATCAAAATAAGCCCATCAACAGTCACCAAATAAACCAAGTAAACTTAAATCTAATCTGCTGATACGTCATCTTATCACAAAGCATTAATTCTAATTTACCAGCTGCAGAGCAAGCAAAACAAGTCGAAGACATCCCCTTCAAACTTTAAAGTGAAAACTTGGTACTGTTGCACACGTCAGCATTCTCATCAGTATTAATTATTGAGGAGGAAATTTAACATGCATTAGCTACAAGCCTTCAAGTGCGACTGTCTGATACAGATCATAAACAGACAACTGAAAGATTTAAGAGATCTAAAAGGAAAGTAATTTCCTCCTTGAAGACAGGGAAAAAGGAAAAAATATTGACTGACAAATAAAATGAGCTTTTGCACATTAAAGGCTTACTGCACCGAACAGACTAACATCATTAAACAAAGGAATGACTCATTAAGCCAAAACTCAATTTTTAAGGCTTGTTACTTGGCAGCAGAGAACAAAGCATAATTTATTGGTACATGAAATTAGCAACTAAAAAGTGTAATAAAGAAGACGATAATACCTCAAGAGCATCTTGTTGGGGTGATGAGGATAACACAGTTGAAAGAAGCTCAATGCAGTTTCTTGCCACATCAAATGCTTCCTTTGTTTGTTCAGCAGCAAAGCTTGGAACAGGAATATCATGCTGAAGCTGCACATCACGCTGTAGCTGCTGTGCAAGACTGGCATCCACTTCTGCCGCTGAAACTGAACGAGCAGGGGTAAAAATAGGAGCCAAACTCTCATTATCACGACCAGGAAAGCGAATACCCCTTGATTTTAAACTCTACAGCGGAAAAAAAAAAGGATCATTGGAGAAAATCTTAAAATTCATCAATCGACAAGCCACAAGAAAAGGCTTTATCTTTCACAGCTACATTGGACTGCATATTTTAGAATGCATGTTAAATCCTAATGTAACACAAAGCACAAATAGCTCAAGAGACATTGATGCAAACAAATGTTACTAGCCAAGAATTTAATTGTTTGACGAAGCTTATTCAAGGATCATACAAATTGATCTTATATTTCAAGCAACTAAACAAAATAAACAAATAATATATTTTTTTCCTTTTACGGGAAAAATTCCAATTCCTTACGTTACTAGCAAAGAATTAATTGTTTGACAATGCTTATTCAAGGATCATATGAATTGATCTTATATTTCAAGAGACTAAACAAAATAAACAATAATATAGTTTTTCCTTTTACAGAAAAAACTCCAATTCCGTGATTGAATGAAGCTTTGTACGCTAATTCCTAAATTAACTACAATTCCAAGGCTGTAATAGCAATCAAAGGAATAGATTTCACATGACTTTCACTCAGATACACACCTTAGGAAACCTAGTGAACAAATTTATATGATCATATTTTCTCAACTCACTTCCACAGCTGCAAAGAACTAGAAAAATAGTTTATGCTGTTACCTTGTAAGTTTCTTCAAAAACAGGTAAATAGCGGAGCTCGCTGGTTGACTCCCCCCAAGCTTCAATAAGAATTAAAGCTTTGTTCCGATTATTGACAACAGTTTGAGGATCCTCAATTAACTTAACCATCTCACCAAGAACCCCTTCAGCTGCCACCTCCGAGAATGCCTTCTCACAATTCTTGACAAAAGTTTCAAGCAAGACCAAGGATAAGTATTGAACCCGAGGGCTCTTCAACATTATCCTCCGCTTTATGCCACGGATCAATTCAACACTGTTCACTTTTTCATGATTGACCATGTCACAAATATCAAGATTCAAGGCCCAGTCAGGTTCGTCAAGGGCCTCAGATGTAGCATCCTCAACAAGCTTATCAATTGGGTTCGGGCCTTGGAAGAGTTCCTTCACCTTAAAGCTCATTGAGCTCATGCCAGCGCTCATCTTTCTGCCCAACTCAGCTCCTTCAACCTTGATGCGTTCACCAAAGGCACTAACTTTATCCATCAATTCTTTTTCCATTTTCACCAAACCTTCAAAACACAAAAAATTTACATCTTGAATAAATGTCTGCAAAAGTTAATGCCTAAATGCAACCACCATAGATGCAGAATTTCCGCATAAGATTTTTTCCATGTAATCTTCCAAAAACAAAACAAAAAAGGATTCCCAAATGCCTCAAAACGAAATATATGTTGCAATATAATCAAACAGAGAAAAATATATGATTTGCCCCATCATCCTTAATTAGAAAACTAAATATCTGGCTTTTTGCTGCTTTCATTTTCTTCCCTAGGATTTATCCACAGAACTTCATGTAGATCTAATAAATGATCTGGACATTTTCTAATAGCATCAAAGTTATTCAAAACCCTATTACCCAAATCTTCAAAAAAAACACCCACATTATAAAAAGATATATTGACTTCAAAACCTCCAAAACCAACTAGCTGAATAAAGAAAATAAAAGAAAAAAAATTACCTAATTTAAAGCAAATAATTGAAGTAAAGATCATTTATTCTTCCATTATAGCAGCAGTTGAAATACAGCTATAGATGCATAAGTGCCCAAAATCTAAACTTAGATAAGCTTAAGATGAAAACAACTTATAGAAAATTGTAACACAAAATTATTTTCTTAAACCAAAAAATGAAGTTCAGAATGGTAACTGCAGGGTCAGCTAAACCTAGATCCTAAATACATCAATTTAAAAAAATCAAGAAAAAAAAAGAATCATAAGAAAATTAAAATTCAAAAAAAAAAAATCCCTTTGCCCTTTGCTTACAGTTATTATAGAGGCGAAGTAGATGAGAGAGCAAAACCCAGAGAGATTTGATGAAATATAAAAGAGAAAAGGAAAAGTTGAAAAAAATAGAGAAGCAATTACTTTTAACTTTGAAATTGAATTTGAATTTGATATATAAAAATATAAGAAGGAAGAAGACGGCAAGCGTAAGGAATGAGTTTAAATTCCTTGGACTTGGGGAGTTTCAATTCTGTGCTATGCCTTGGCGTTGCCACTCTGGACCTCAGAAATATAATTAAAAAGCTTCTTTTTTTAACGAAAATTTAATAACTTTATTTATTATTTGACCCGAAAGTATATCTGTTTTTTTTTTTTTTTTTTGCATTTAAAGTGTAAAAATTAATTGCATTAAAAATTGAGAGGACTGATGGCCTATCAAAATCAGGCGCATGACTCTTTTTACCCTATTAATAGCTTTTAAATATGTATATATATAATTTTAAAATTAAACATTTAAACATATTAAAAATATTTAAACATTTTAAAATTTTAATAAAATATATATTTTAGAAAAATCTCAAAAATATAAAAAATCAATTAAACGTTTTAGGAAACGACAAAATATATAAATTCTAAAAATCAAAATTATAGAATTTTAGTTAAAATTTAGATAAACCTTTAGAAAATTTCAAAAGATTCATATATATATATATTCCTGGTAAATTTAAAACTAAATGTTGATTAGGGATAACCAAGATTTGACTAGAGTTAGACGGTAATCGTATTGATTAGGTATTGAGACTGGTAATCGTATTGATTAGGTATTGATCAAGGCTGACTAATGTTGACTAAGCATTAAACAAACCTTGATTGATTACCGGTCAAAGTAAGTCTTGGACACCTAATATGGTCAACTTTTAATTTAATTTTTATAATTTTAAATCTTTTAGAATATATAGTTGACAAGTAATAGGATAGATTGAGTACGAGTTACTTCGACTATATGTCAATGAGCATTGGACACATTTTTCCCTCAGATGTTCCGACGAGTGCAAGGCACAATTATTTTTTTTATTAAACTGATGAGCGTTAGGCGCAATTTACTTATTTTAGATGTTCTAATGAGGCACTGAGTGTTGAATTGGTGTGTTGATTGGATCTGTATATCCATTCGAGTCCAAATCATGTTAATAATATGAATTGGTTGAATGATGATTAGAATTGATTAAATGTTACAAGGTTGGAATATAGGCACTTATATACAACATTAAATGTCAAGAGTATGTAAAAGATCACACGACCATGTTAAAGAATAGGAAAGCCGATTTGGTAAGATGAATAATGATTCATTTGACTTGGTAATGGAATGAAGTATAGTTATATATTATAAGTTGAGTAATTATGCAAATTTAACTAGCATTATGATAATAGTATGAAATATTCATATAAATTACTAGTTCATAAAATGATTACATAAATCATCTTTAAGAATTGACATAATGATGATATATCCATAAAAGATGTGTTAAATAAGTTTGGTTATATGGTGCATTTGTATTGATCAATAGTATAAACATGAAAATTGTATACTATTGGCTATGCCATATGTTATATTGATTTGAATTATAGAAATATCATTGAGCTTTATCACTCAACGTATGGTTTGTTTTTCATGCAAGTTAGGTCCAATTCGAGGTTATGAGCATCGACTTCAGCATCCGGTCAAAAATCTCGGACTCAACAATGTTTGTATACTTTCTTTTGTTAGTTATTCAACATATACCTAGATTGAATCAATTTTTGGTACAAGATTATGTCTATATGCACTTTTGGAATAGAATTTGGGAGTATGAAATTGGTCACTAGGATGTGGTATGTACATGGGCTCAAAATGTGGTTTGAAATGTATTAAAAGTTGCAACTATTTATGGCATAGATGAATGGATGGGTATGTTTAAGAATTTAAATGTAATCTTCTAAGTAATTAACTTGTAAATGATAAGGCATTAATATATTGTTGATTAAGGGTGTTGAAGTGCATGAATTGATGTTTGAGGGCTATTTATATTGACTGATCTTTTGGTGTATGTATGTATTATGCTTTGTTTGGAAAATTGCAAGTTGACGTTGAATAGAATTTGAATAAACATTTTTTTGCACATCACGATGCCAAATGGATGTCATCGTGACGAGATCTGAACTTCAGGCCACAACGCAACAAGGCCAAAACAGTATGTCATGTCGCAATGAGGAACCCTCAAAATCGTGACGTCAATTCAATATTTTGAATTCTTTACAATTTAGTCCTAATTCGATCTCGAGTTATCATTAGGGCTTTTGTAAGGTTGTATAAGACCCAGAAATGATTATTTATCGTATCATTATCTTATAATACTCATATTTGCATGTCTAATGATATAAATTGTAATTAAATTTACTGTAGTTGCTCCGACACTGGATATAGCATCTTATAACTCGGAATCGACGATCGAATTGGGTATGAGGTGTTCCCAAATTTTTAATTATTATTTTAGATATTATAAATTTTTTTAGAATTTATACACAATTTTTAAGAATTTTAAGCCTATACATGCCACATTATGTTAAACTAAGTAAAAATGTCACATGGCACGTATTGGTACGTGTACGTGTACTCTTAAGGTTTTTTTAGCACAATTAACTCTAAGGAATCAATGGCAGACGAAATTAAATTTTAGGTATCAAAATGAGAAAAATAATATGATTCAGAGATAAATGATTAATAATGCTTAATTAAAGTATAATCTAAAAAGATTGTGATTATCAATATATAATTTTGTTGTAAAAAATAATTTGGGGTGATTAGATTTGAGACTTTGAACCCAAAATTTTATTTTTAAATATATTGCCATAAATTTTACATAGTATAGTTAATATTTGAAATTTTATATATAAATATATAAATTTTAAATATAATTATGATAAAATATATAGATTATTGGCACTTATTTTTATTAGATTATGGGTGTGTTTGATAAACTAAATATTTAAATGCTGAAAAATTAAGTACTTGATTTTTACTCCTTAATTTTATAAGTCTTGAATTTAATTTTTAAAATTATTCGTAAATTAGTAAATATAAATATTGAATATAATTATGTTGTTTGATAAAAGTAAATATTAATTTTAAACCACTATTAGTTTTAATTTTAATCTTATTAATATAATATTTTATATTATTTTGAATAGTTTTAGATGGAAGATAAATCTGTAATTTGAATATCACATTTTTTTAAAAAAGATAATTTATTTTTATTTTTAATAAAATTATACCCACTTATCTTATTCAACACTTTTTATTAAAAATTTTATATTAAGTAAAAATTAAAATATTATCAAACATATTTAAAATTTTAATTATTAAAAATTTAATTTTAATTAATTTTCAATAATTTATCAAAATTAAGAGATATATATCCAAAAATAACTACGATGAAATATAGAAATACAAACTTCAACATCCCCATAACTTTCTTTATTTCACATAATCTTCTTGGACATGATCCAGTCTCCAAACTCCAAAGTTCTATTCATTCATGAAAGATACTTAAGCTGTTGCATTTAGAAAAAGAAAAAAAAAAGATATGGGTCATGGTGATCCCTGCAGTGTCGGGGGGATGACACTTGTGATCAGTAAGAGCAATCACACATGAAAGACAAAGGCAAACCTAAAATCATCCTCCTTCTAAAGTGCAGAAAGATCTGAACATGAATAAACTTGGTAAATATGATACAAAATTTATGCTGAAATGTTGAGGTGGCATCTATTATTTTCTAGCTCAACTGTATCAAACATATCAAAGAATATGTGACAAAACTATCTTACATGGTTACATTTAAATATGTCCAAACCGGAAGGCATAACTCAGATGATAAAATCCGTACTTCCCATGCTGGTATTTACAGTTTTTTGCAGATTAAAGATGTCCTTGCTTAAGTAGTAAATGGAAGAATGGAAACAACAGAGTGGAAAGCTAAAGGAAATTATATTTTGAATGTGCTTGGTAGGAAAAAAGAAAAAAATGAAAAATGAGAAAAACAAAATGTGCATTTTTCATCCTTCATTCCAAATTGAAATGATCAAAAAGGAGAAAAATGAGAAAGATGTAAGTGGTGCATTTTACAAGATTTGTGAACTTTTTTAAAAATTTCATTTTCTTTTCATCTTTCCACTTTTCTATTCTCGTACCAACAATTTTTCATCTTTCCACCCTACCAAGCAAAAGCCTAAATGAGTAAACCTCGATCAGCTGAGGGATTGGAAGGTTGCTCACTGAGGATTAAGGCTTGTTCAGATGAGGGATTGGAAGGTTGCCCACTGGTTTCGGCCGGTTTAGAACCTTTGGGAGAATTAGACTCGTTAACGTGTGCATGGTCCTCCGGTTTCTGAGCTTGCTCCTCAGCCAAAACTTTTTCTCTTGCCTTCTGCCCCACATCTTCTGCTGCTTTAGCAACCCTGTTGTACGCAGCACTAACCCATGAGGCTCCAACCAAAACATAACGGTTCTTCATTATGGCAGATCCCGCAGTGCTAACGGACTGCTCGGCAACTGCAAATGCAGACTTTGTCATCTCAGAAACCTGAAATTTCTGGTCCACATCCCGCATCTTTTCATTTACTATGGCTGTGCCAGCACTAAATTTTTCAGTAAAACCAATCTTCTGATCAAGGGATGCAATTTTGGCAGAGGCAGTTGATGTGAACTGATGCTTCTCATCAAATGCCTTTGCTTTGCCTAATGCATCTTTGCCAATAATGAATCCCTTCGCTAGCATGGTGCTAACAACATCCTCTGCCTTCTTGTAACCAGTTTCAGCCTGGCCACTACCTTTATCCCCTGTTCCCTGTGGTCATCAAACAATCTTTTCATATCAGAAACCATGAATTAGCAAGTGAACCCAAAATGGATTCAAGTAGTTAGGACATTACCGGTGTTGTAAAGACATGGTCTGGCAGCCTGTAATCAGGAGCCAGCTCTATGGTAACAGACTGATCAACAATTGTTGCCCCCTGAAGAAACGTGTATCCGAATCAATAAGAACGAAATGAAAATTTTCAATCCGACCAATCAACGTTAGCCTTAATGGGAGATTTGCTTCTTTGTAAAAAGCTAACCAACGTTAGAACACTATCAATTATCAATTTGTAAAAATTTTTCTTGAAGTACTCTTGCTCTTTACCTATGTCCTACACATTCGAACATGAGTATGGACTATGAAGGTATGATCTTCCAATTACATGAAAAAATCTTTTAAAAATGAACATATAGCCATGTAGGAAACATGCCTGAATTTGATACTCACCCCGAATCTAAGTACCATAGTTTTAAACAAAATGGGAACTGGCATGGTGATCCCACGGGCAAAGCATTACATTAAGTGCTTTCACAACCACATCAGATATAAGATTCCACAGAGATGTGCATAGACATTTAATTTTCATATTCATTTTCCTTATAACAGAAGCATAAACTGCTATTACATGATGCATGCAGGAAAGTCAGTAAAAGCAATCAATCTGACCAATATGGAAAAAGCTCTAAAGAAATGACAGGTTCATACTGAAAGGAGGACTGCAGTCTCTGCTCCCTGTGGTTCCTTGAAAGTAATATATGCAACTTGCGATCGCTCATTATCACTGAAAGCCAAAAGGCAAAGCAGTAATAGTGTTCAAGAGATTCCAGAACATCACTATACTGGAATAACTACATGAATCAGAAGGCATAAGAAGTAATTCCAACAATTTCAACCTTTTTTTATTTGTATCCAATACAGTGGAGAAGAGAATGTGAATGAAAAAGAGATTGTGAAATTTAAACATCTTATGGTAATAACTAACCCTTGCATTTCAACATATACAAGTTCACCGGAGAAGATAAAGAACTCCTTTATATCTTGCTCAGATGCACCCAAGGAGACATTGCTCACTTTCACTGATCGGATCTGTTAAAAAAAAAAAGAACTTGTAAGCCCCGAAACTAAAAAAACATGTTCTATTTATATTACTTAGAATTTGAGTGTAAGTGTTAGATATAGGTAGGTGTTTACATTCAATTTTTAAAAATATTTTCCATATATTTGGAGGGTCTGATCATATGTTTAATCCATGCTCGAATATGAAAAATTGTCGCAACCTAGTATTCTATCCCCCATTGTCACATGCATTTTTACCAAGAAATAATGGCAAAATCAAATAAAAAAATTCCCAATAGGATTTTCATAATCATACATGCTCGCATGCAAGCATACACATAATGTTGAATACAAATTATGGAGGCCTTAGCACGAGTTAAATTCTGTAAATTTTCTAAATCTTTTTAAATGAAGCATTAGTTTGAGCAATTTTCTTTTAGCAAGCCAATAAATTTCTAATTAGCATACAAATGATCATACACGCACAACGAAATGAAATAAAAAAGATCCGTATACAGTTTGCAACAAATCCAATAAGAATATATAATCAAAATCTTTTCAATTACAAAAGTATCAATATAAGAAGAATGACAGTAATATATTATACGTATGTCTGTATATATATATAAATCGCTAAGTAGAGAAAATGACAATATCATATAACGATATAAGAAGAAAATTCAAATGCATGATAATGGCAGAATGCTAAACTTATATTAGATAATATCCTAATAATAATGAGGTATTAAATAATTAAACAAATCGGAACATTTTCTTCCATTCTGTGACGAAATTGAAAGAAAAAAAAAAGGATGTGACATAAATATTCTTACCGACCAAACAAGATGATGGAACAAAAAGAAAATTCATAAACATTACACTAACCGCCATGAAGTTCCGTTAATGCAGAAAAGCCGAACTTTTCTTCGCCGGAAATTTTTTTTTTTCTTTTCAACAAAATTTGAAGGAAATGAAAGTTTTTCTGAGAGGGAGAGGTTATGGCGTTGAAGATGTTACGGGGAGTACATTAGAAAAAAAATCCTGTGCGGATATCCTTAACATATATCTTTTAAGCTTCATACTTTGAATATATTGTACCTCGGTGAAACTCTGTCGTTTAGAAGCAAGCTTTTAGGGTATTTTGGGAGTATTTGGGCAATATGAAGAAAAATAAAAAATAATTTGCGTGTTATTTTATTTATTTTTAGTATAATTATTGAACCGGGTTGAGTCAAAATCGACTTAGGATGAGTTTGAAAATACAGTGTGTTTATTTATGGTTAATGTAAAAATAGCAATGATATTAAGATTATACTGTGACCTAAAATAAAAATTAAGCTAAACGCACTGCACTGCTCGTTCAAACCCACCTTTAGTAATTTATTTTATTATTAAAAATTAATAAAATATTAGAAACATTTTATATTAACATTTATTGTCATAAAAAATGGAAAAAAATTTACTCCAAACGAAATGTATGAAACTTACAACTTTGAAACAAATACAGAGGAAAAAATCTCTCATAATTCTAAAATGTACGAATGAATACTAACAAAACAATCAAGATCCATTGCTATTAATTTCCTTAAAAACAAATACAAAACTATGATTCTATATGAAGTTTTGCAACAAGGAGAAGATGTCATCATCCTTTTCATCAGCAAGTGAAACCAGCAAAGGGCCATCTTCCCTTTTCTCACCGACTATCATCATCGTGCTATCTTCTGTGAAAATATCGAGCATAGCCAAGATACTGTCATCGTGTGAAGCCTGGGGAATCTCCATTAATGTAGTAGGAGAGGCAACGTCAGAGTGATCTATGGAGGGTGCCAATCTTGATGTAATCTCGTCACTTTGATAATCAAGAGAAACCCCATAACCATGACCATGACCATCCAACAAATCAGAAGCTTTAAAATACAATACAGAGTGCGCATCTTCCAGTTCCAGACCATCTCTCGTGCTTTCATCGATGAAAATGGCGAGCATGGATAGAATACTGTCATCTGGAACTGGAAGGCGATGACTCTCCCTGGATTTGGTGTTGGTGACCAAAGTGTAGACATTGTTTGAGTCGGCAGATGGTTGAAGGGAGCAGGCATCCAAGGATGGCTTGTTTTTCCCCATTGTAATCAAAAGACCTCAAGATCTCGATACCCGATAATAATAATGGTTTTTATCCACGAGGAGTGAATAAAGTAAAGTTGTAATCTTAGTAAAACGAAAATATATAAATCTACTAATTTACTTGATCCTTGAAAAAGGACCAAGTCCAATGCCTGAAAAAGAGCCTTCCTCGGATCATAAAACCCAGGCCGCAACTGAGAAACGATGGTGGATCCCTTATAGCCCCATGATGCATTTGCTGTGCAAATCAAACCCTGTTTTCAACAGATCAGTTAGCTCCTTCGTATAATCCCAACCCATAGAAATTAAAAGAGAAAAACATGTCAAAACAGGGAACAATCACCAAACAGGAAATAACCAAAACAAAGAATGAATTGAAGTAAGAAACCCTAAAAAGCAGAGTTCAAGTTTTAGAAGAAAACTCTGGGTTAAAATAAAAATATAACCAAGAGAGATAGAAAACTAGAAAGGAAAACAAATCAAAACAGGGAAACCAAAATCACCAAACGAAAATTAAATCGAACCAAGAAACCTAAAAAAACAGAGTTGAATTTCAGAATGAAACCGTAGATCAAAATCAGAAACAAGAAATCGAAACAAACCTGAATTATGAAAGGTTTCAGAAACAGAGAAATAACCCCAAAAAAGTCAATAAGAATCGTAGGGGCGAGAGCGAGGAATTTAGAAATCGCAAGAATAGGAAAGGCAGCTGAAAACTCTGTGAAAGAGGGAAGTGAAAATAAGTGAGGGAGAGGGAAGCCGCCTCCCTTTATATATACATGGGAACTAGCCGTTGTATTCCTAGGCGTTTTTCTTGGTTTATTTCTTACAGTCCTTATTCTTTTTGAACAATTTGAAATTTATTCTCTTTATTTTTATTTCTGATTTACTCTCTCTATTTCTTATTTGAAGAATTAAAGTGCAATTGATAATATCTTTAATAAATTTTATTTAAATTTTAATATTCAAAAATTCTATTTAGAAATTAAAATCTTATTGATAGCTAATATTCAAATTTAGTAAAAGTTAATTAATAATGTTAATAATTAGACTCTAATTTTTTTTCTAATCAATTAGACTCTAATTTTCAAATCAAACAAACAAAGGGACTAAATTTCTGAAATTGAAAGCAAAGGATTAAATTTCATAATTTTAAAGAGTACAAGGTCTAGGGTCATAATTAGACTTTCTTCTTTTAATGTAATAACATTATTGGATATTATTATTGTGATGATAAATAAATATTTTACTCTTTTCTTTACTTTATACTAGTTTTAACTGGGGTTTTAATTTTATTTAATGAATTAATGATATAATTACTAAATCCACGTATAAGTAATTACATCATCTAAATAAATTAAAATTAAAATATTTCTTTCAAACAAATCAAATTTAGTTTAAAATTTCTATAAAAAATTAGTTTATGTTATAAAATAAAGAGAAATAGAGAGAGTAAAGAACAAAGAAAATATGGGAAACAATAGAAAATGTATTTTATTGATTAATAGAATTATTACAATGCTTCTTCAAATTCTATTTATAGGCGCAATAAGTATAAATGAAGTAGAGATCTAATTCTAATTACTATTAGAATTTAAAGTATATCAAAATTTATCTTGATCTTAATGGACATCCACTTAATAATATATTCATAATATTCCCCATTGGATGTCCATTTGTAGATAATGTGCCTCATTAAAACCTTATTAACGAAAACCCTGTGGGATAAAAACCCTAATGAACGAAAAAGAGTACTCAATCTTCTATTACAAGGTATCTCATTAAAAACATTTATAAGGAAAACCCGATGAAACAAAACCTTGATTAAAGGAAAAGAGTACAACTTGTTTTTAGACTCCCCCTAATGAGAACATTACATTGCATCTTTGAGTCAACGCATTCCAATCTTATATAGTAGTCTTTCAAATATTGAAGTCGGTAATGCCTTAGTAAAAAGATATGATAAATTATCACTAGAATAAATTTGTTGAACATTTATATCACTTTTTTTCTCAGTATTATGGGTGAAGAATAATTTTAGTAAAATATGTTTCGTTTTGTCACATTTGATGTAACCACCCTTCAATTGAGTTATACATGCTGCATTATCTTCGTATAAGATAGTTGACATCTTTTCCTGTAAAGGCAAATTACATAGCTTCTAGATATGTTGGGTCAATAACCTTAGCGAAACACACTCTCAACTTGCCTCATGCATTATAATTATTTCTGCATGATTTGAAGAAACAGAAGCTAATGTTTGCTTTGTTGAACGTCGTGATATGGCAGTACCCCATATGTAAATAAATATCCTGTTTGAAATCAACATTTATGTGGATCCGATAAATAACCAACATCATCATAGCCAACTAATAGAGATTTTGAATCATTTGAATAAAATAATCTCATACTAATGGTCCTTCTGAGATATTCGAATACATGTTTAATTCCATTCCAATGTTTACGTGTTGGAGAAAAACTAAATCTTGTTAACAAGTTTACAACAAAAGTTATATCAGATCTTAGGTTGTTTGCAAGATACATCAATGCCATTTAGATATGGTACTTTAGTACCAAGAAAATTTTCATCATTCTCACAAGGACAAAATTCAATCTGACGATCACACAACCATCGAGGTACTCAATGGATGCGTTTTATCCATGTAAAATTTCTTTAAGGTCTTTTCTGTATAAATTGACTGATGGACATGAATTCCATCTTTTAAATGCTCGCTTTGTAGGCCAAGACAAAACATTATTTTTCTAAGATCTTTAATCTTAAATTTTTTCTTTAAATAATTTACTGCATTTTGAAGCTCCTCGGGAGTTCCAATAATATTTATATATTCAACATAAACAATAATTATCATAAAACTCGATCCAAACCTTTTTATTTTAAAGGTTACAAATATGCGTTTCTGTACTTTCTTATATATTTGGATTTAGTTCTTATGTTAAAATTCTTATGTTAAATTTATTTAAATGACATTCTAAAATTAAAAACAAAAAATAAAAACAAAATCCTCACTTAGTAGCCATGTGAAAAAGAAGATGGCATTGCAGTGATCCTAAATTCAACATAAAATGTAAATAGTATTAACAATTTGTAAAATTTACATTAACATTTTAAACAAAATAAAATATTTAGAATAACTAGTGACATTATAAAACTGAATGATGTCAAAATAAAAATATAAAGATTAAATATAATATTTAAACATAGTTATGTGACCTAAAATTCACTTCCATAAATAGAAGTGTAGAATATGTGTATCAGGAACCTCCTTGCATCTACCCTTTTCGCTCTCATAGAAGAAAAGAAGTAGAAGCAATAAGGAAAGAAGAAATTGATGCATGAAGTCCCCAAAAAAACAAGGAAATAGAAATAAATATACATCTTGAACCATGAGACTACTTAAATTTTGCATAAATGAGGAAGTAGAATAACTGCTGTTTGACTACATGGTGTTGGTTCAATGGTTTGTGAAATCAAATAAACACCATCCAAATGTGGATTTAGATTTCATCAGTTCCTTTTAATTAAGTTTTAGTTCAAATCAATTACTATAAAAAAAAAAAAAGATAAGTGTGAATTAAAAATATAATCCCAAATACTGATTCAGTTGCAGACTGGGATTTATTTCTTACCTCAAAGGTACAGCAATGTTTGTTATATATGAACTAACAAAATACTATTTATTTTGATTATGAAGATATCATCTTCTAAATATATGAAAAAATATTCATGCATCTTAATGACTCACATTCTAAAATGTTGGAATTACATCCAAACTTTGGAGCTTATAATTATTGAAAATTTAGTTTTATTTTCTCTAAAATAATTGTAAGAAACTTACAACTTCAACAAATGCAGGGGGGAAAATCTCTCATAATTCTAACATGTACGAATGAATACTAACAAAACAATCAAGATCCATTGCTATTAATTTCCTTAAAAGCAAATACAAAACTATGATCTTATATGAAGTTTTGCAACAATGAGAAGATTTCATCATCTTTTTCATCACCAAGTGAAACCAGCAGAGGGCCATCTTCCCTTTTCTCACCGACTATCATCATCGTGCTATCTTCTGTGAAAATATCGAGCATAGACAAGATGCTGTCATCGTGTGAAAGCTGGGGAATCTCCTTTAATGTAGTAGGAGAGGCAACGTCGGAGTGATCTATGGAGGTTGCCAATCTTGATGTAATCTCGTCACTTTGATCATCAAGAGAAACCCCATGACCATGACCATCCAACAAATCAGAAGCTTTAAAATACAATACCGAGTGCGCATCTTCCGGTTCCGGACCATCTCTCGTGCTTTCATCGATGAAAATGGCGAGCATGGATAGAATACTGTCATCTGGAACTGGAAGTCGATGACTCTCCCTGGATTTGGTGTTGGTGACTAAAGTGTAGACATTGTTTGAGTCGGCAGAGGGTTGAAGGGAGCAGGCATCCAAGGATGGCTTGTTTTTCCCCATTGTAATCAAAAGACCTCAAGCTCTCGACACCCGATAATGATAATGGTTTTTACCCACGAGGAGTGAATAAAGTAAAGTTGTAATTTTGTAAAATGAAAATATATAAATCTACTAATTTACTTGATCCTTGAAAAAGGACCAAGTCCAATGCCTGAAAAAGAGCCTTCCTCGGATCATAAAACCCAGGCCGCAACTGAGAAATGATGGTGGATCCCTGATAACCCCATGATGCATTTGCTGTGCAAATCAAACCCTGTTTTCAACAGATCAGTTAGCTCCTTCGTATAATCCCAACCCATAGAAATTAAAAGAGAAAAACAAGTCAAAACAGGGAACCCTAAATCAACAAACAGGAAATAACCAAAACAGAGAATGAATCGGAGTAAGAAACCCTAAAAAGCTGAGTTCAAGTTTTAGAAAGAAACTGTGGGTTAAAATAAAAATATAACCACGAGAGATAGAAAACTAGAAAGGAAAACAAATCAAAACAGGGAACCCAAAATCATCAAACGAAAATTAAATCGAACCAAGAAACCTAAAAAAACAGAGTTGAGAAATAGAGAAATAACCTGAATGTTAAAAGGTTTCAGAAATAGAGAAATAACCCAAAAACAAAAAAAAAATATCAATAGGAATCGGAATCGGAACCAGAAAACGAGGGATTGAGAAATCGCGTGAATGGGAGAGGAAGCCGAAAATTCAATCAGAGAGGGAAGTGAAAGAGGGAAGCCGCCTCCCCTTATATACACATGGAAACTAGCCGTTGTACTCCTACGCGCTCTTCTCGGTTTAATTCTGCTTGCAGTCCCTGTACTCTTTGAGATTTTTCAATTTAGTCTCTTTTTCCATTTCTTGAAATCTATTCTCTGTACTTCTTATTTGAAAAATTAAAGTCAAATTTACAATATTATTAACGCATTGTAATGACCCAATTTTTATTGGTGTCGGAAAATTTAGTTTCGAAGCTGAATTTTCTTAAATCAAGATAAACTAATTATTAAACCAAGAATATTTACGAGCTGACTAGAAAATTAGCAATTAAAATTATTAAATAATTTATTTGAATAGTTAGTGAAAATAGTAGAAAGACTAAATTACAGAATGAGTAAATTAGTAAAATTTGATTAGGAAAATTAGTAAAGCCTTAATGTGAAATTTACCGGCTTGGGAATAATAAAATCATTATTAAAAACTTGTTAGTGGATTAGTATGATATCCACAGTCCATTTCCATTAATTTCTACCATCTCAAAAACAAAGGTAGCAAAATGGGAAAATATTTGCTACATAATACATGTTTAAAACTCTATTGCGTAGAATTAGGGGTTGAGAAATATTTTATAGGATATAGTAAAATATTTAAAATAAATATTTTAAAAAAGATATATATTAAAATTTTAAAATTGTTTGTAAAAAAAATACACTGTCAATATATCCAACATTTATCCTTATTAAATTAATGTTAATATTATGGTATTAGTGGGTGGGAAATATAATAGATATAGCTTGCATCCATGCTTAGATTTTGTTATAATTAGTAATTGGGAATGATATTGTAGTATATGTTTCATGCGGAGGCAGGAAATTATTGGAGAGATGGATGAGAAGAACAAGAGAAACAAGTGCTTAATGAATTTACTTTTACCATCATTAAATATTAATGACTTAAATTTAGATTGACTAATAAATGTCTTAAAAGTTTATTAGATTTATTGAATAAACGGTAATGTTGAAAATGATAAATAAATGGATGATGATTGTTGAAGTTATCAATTATACTTATCTGAATGCTATTATGAGTTGAATTGTATTTGACATCATGAACGGATTATATTGGATTATGTTATAATAGTAAATGAAAATGAAATTAGTACTCTAGTTTTTGAAGGGTCGAGAATGTATCATTAGTTTCAAAGTATTTGGTGCCCACGAGCATATATTGATATCAAATTGTTCTTCAAAGCACTGGATGTTCGTGGAAATGTATCACTAGCTCCAGAGTTTTGGGAGTCTGTGAGCGTTTATTGAGGTAAATTAGCACTGAGCACACTTTATTTGACTTCCATATTCCCTATTGGGTCACGAGTATAATTCGTCATGTTATTCGTGTATCTGTTCATGCTCAAATTCGGGTAATATAAACCGTAGGTATGGAAATTGCAACCGGTTGTTTAACATACAGTAAGTTAATGATTATGGTTGAGTTAAAATTGAAATGTGAATGATGCTATAAAGTGGGTCAAGTTGTTTGATATATGAAATTAAATGCAATACCTTGAGGGTACATCAATACATTAAAATACAAAACTTAACTCATATGGAAGTTTGAGGGAGTGTTGTTATAAGGTAGTGATCTTCATTATGAATTTGATTGGATGGTTTATTATATGAGTTAATCGCATGTTTAATTACCTAGTATATATATACATTATTATTCAATTATATTAACACCACTAAACATCTAATGCTTAGCATGCAGACATGTTTGTTTTGTGCGCAGGTATTAAGAGAAGATAGTTTAAAAGCATCTAAAAGCATACAACTCAGTTCACCAAAGTCCTTGCAATGTTTCTTTGAAGTTCCACTAGTAATAATATGTACCTAAGACTAAACAACTAAAGGGTATTGTATGATGAATTGAGAACTTGCATAATAGATTAAATGGAATGAAATGTTGTTTAAACATGATGTCTATACAGGTTTAAATGGTCTCATGCTTAATTTCTTAGTGTATTCAAAGTACGAAGTTAGACTGAATTGTCAGCAATGAATGCGGCATCTCACATTTGGGTCCGTCGTCTGGGTCGAGCATGAAGTGTCATATAGATTTTTCTTGAATTAGAATATATGACATTTTATATTCAAATTTTAAAAAATAAATTTCCAGTTAACAAAATTCAATTAATAATATTATTAATTAGACATTAATTTTAAATTTTGACAAATAGAGATTAAATTTCTTTAATTAAAAGTAAATAGATTAAATTTCAAATTTTAAAAATGCAGGACTAGGACTGTTGGAATATTTTCAAATATTTATAGTGTTCCAATAACTATAAATGAATTAGTGTAATTAATCAAAAGATAAATCTTTAGGTCTTTGATCTAAAGTTATATCATTTGATTTTTGAAAGAATTATAACTATTCAAACAATATTATTTGAATAGTTATAATATTAAATGAATAATTGAATGTTTTTATAAAGACATTATTATTGAGAAAGGCACCTATTGAAAGATGTATCTATGAAGAGATATGAAAATTCCTATAAATAGAAATGAGATTTCATTTGGAAATCACACCAACAAGTTCTAGAAGTTATTTCTATCCTTCCTTATTTTCAAATAATATTAGATTGTTCTATAAAGAGTTACTGTAGAACTTCTTTGTAGAAATTAAGTTTTTTTTATTCATTGCTCAGTGTTTAATGGACTATTTTTGTCAGTATAAAACTCAAATAGTCATTGGCTTCATTGTATCCTCGAGGTTAATTTGCTTAAAACTCTTTTGTACATCGAATATAGGTGGGGATGAATATAACCTTAAAAATAGTGACTTGATACACGCCTTAGAGCCTTCTCCTATTTCTTCATTTTTTATTCAAGTTATGTTTGTGTGTTCGAGATTTTCCTCATTGGAGATTTGTGCTAACAATTTTAAGGTTATAAAATTCATGATGACTACTACAACACATGAAAGTGGAACACTAAAGGAGTTGGCTTCCAACTTTATCAAACTTGATCATTTTGATGGTAGCAATTTCTGACAATGGTAGAAAAAGATGCACTTCTTATTAACAACTTTGAAGATTGCCTATGTTTTGGTTACATCAAGACTGAAAGAGAATGAAAATGAATTTGTTACTGCAACCAAAGAAAGGCAAAAAATGGGACAATACTGATTACATTTGCATAAGCCACATATTGAATGGTTTATCTGATGGTTTTTTCGACACCTATCAAAACAAGGTCACTGCTAAGGAATTATAGGACAAATTGGAGACAAGATACATGACCAAAGATGCTACAAATAAGAACTTTATTTTTAGTCATTTCAATAGTTAACAAATGGTGGATGGTTGTTCTGTTATGGAACAATTTCGTGATATTGAAAATATGTTGAATCAATTTAAGCAATATGATATGAAAATGGATGAAATGATTTTTGTATCCACCATAATAGACAAGTTACCTCCATCTTGAAAAAAATTTAAAAGAAGTCTAAAACATAAGAAAGAGGAAATATCTCTTGAGGCTTTGGCAAATCATCTTCGTATTGAAGAAGAATATCAAAAACAAGACCATAACCTAAATTCTGAAAATGTCAAAGTGCATGTTACGGAGGAAGTACAGACTACTAAACCATTCAAGAGAAAGTTCAAACAGACTGATAGAGCACCTAAGTTTAAAACGAAACAAAAAGGCTCATGTTATCATTGTAACGCCCCTAACCTGTATCTGTCTCCGGAGTAGGATTTCGAGGTATTACCGATCAATACACAATGTATAGCATACATTTATCAACCATAAAACATTCATTCTCATAAATCATTCAACACAATCACATTGTCCCTTATAACGGCCTACGAGGCCTTAAACATGCTTTAGAAGTGGTTCGGGACTAAACCGATATCATAAAAAAATTTTGAAAACTTAGAAAAATTTCAACCATACAGGGGTCACACGCCCATGTGAAAGGCCGTGTGCCACAGCTCTAGATACACCCGTGTCTCAGGCCGTATGGAAACAGGGCATACATATTGACGTGTATCACACGGCCGAGGACATGCCCGTGTGCCAGACCGTGTGAAAACTGGAGGGTATACTGACTTATGCAACACGGCCAAGTCACACGCCCGTGTGCTAGGCCGTGTGCCAATTAGGGGGTATACTAACTTGTACCACATGGCCAGTCACACGACCATGTGTGAGACCGTGTGGGGCATACTAATTTCATTTTAATATCAACACCAGGGCACACACGGCTGTGTAACATGACCGTGTGTCTCACACGGCCAAGACACACGCTCATGTCTCTGCCCGTGTGGACAAAAATAGGCCATTTGCAAGGCCAATTTGCCACCCCAACTCATGCTCACCTAAACAACCAAAATGGTATTATTGCATCATTCAATTAGGCAGCCAAAATCATCAACCAAAAGCACAATTCATATAATATCCATTTCAACCAAATTCAATACTCAATTCAAATCCATTTACCTAATCCAATACTTATCAACTTAACTTATAAATCATACTTCATCAAAGCATTTTTCAAGCATTTCAACTCCACAATTCAATTAACCATACTCATACCAAACATGTCAAAATAAGCCATCACTCATGGCTATATATATAAACCAAAACATATACATTTACAAACCATTTTCTATTAGTCAAACACACATTAACAATAACATCATTTACAAGACAACTCTCATGGCTATAATCACAACCAAAATACCACGTCTAGCCTATACATGCCATATACCATATATACACAACTCAAAAGTACCAAATAGATGTCCGATAGTGCGATGATGTTCCCGATGACTTCTGGATCCGAGCTAACCTTGATTCATTATAAAACATAGAAAAATAACTGAAGTAAGTTTCATAGCTTAGTAAACTCGTATGTAAATAATTTAACTCGTCGAATAAAAGTAAATCAACCAATTTCACATTAACTACAAACCTTTCTCATGCCATAAAACATGATTAAACACCATCTCATTGAACTTTCTCATTTTACTACTCAAATAGGTTCTGTACATACCTATATTGCCTCGTACTAACCTCTTTCTTAACCACATCATTCATTTACCCTTTGAACCATTCGGAATAGAAATTGGATACTCAATAGTCTCATACGATAAGTACCTATACCATGGCCCGTAGCCAAATTAAGGTAACTTATCCGAAGAACAATTATCATGCCCGATGCCAAATCATCCGATATGCATGACCCGAAGCCAAATCGGTATAACTCGCACCTAAAGTGTTAATATCATGGCCCGAAGCCAACTCAAATTGTCATCTAATAACATGACACTAGTATCCAAATCTATTCCTTAAGTTCAACTGGGATTTCACACTTTCCGTTACTATCATCGAATGCATCCGTAGAGTTGTTTTCACAATTCGAACATTATCCATAATCTCATAATCATAGTTTATGCAATATCAAAGCTTTTAACATACTTTTATAATGATATTACCACATATGAACTTACCTCGTATTCGGAATTGACAGATCGAATCGACTACTCGATAACCTTGCTTTTCCCCGATCTAATTTTGAATTCCTCTTTTCTTGATCTAAATATATTTCAAATTAACTTATTTAATCAACCATCATTCAATTTAGTCCAAGACATACATTTAGGCCTATTTGCACATTAGCCCCTAAACTTTCACATTTAATCAATTTAGTCCCTAATTCACAAAGACACATAATTTCAATAAACCCAAAGCTTGGCTGAATTATTCATAGGTCCCTAGTAGCCCAAAACTTTCATTTATTTTATATTTTAACCACTCAATTTGCACATTTCACAATTTAATCCCTATTATGCATTTTTATCAAAAATCACTTTACAAAACACAAAAATCTATCATCAAAAATTCATATTTCATCTTCAAACATCAAAGAACTCATAAAATCATCAATGGAAACTCTTAAAATCTTTAACAGTTTCAAAATTAAAGGTACGGAAGTTGAGCTGTAACAATTACAAAAATATAGAAATCATCAAGAACCGAGCTAAAATGGACTTACACTTTGATCTTGAAGTGGCCGAATATTTCAAGCCTTGAAATGGATTCCTTCTTCTTCAAATTCGGCAATGGAAAAAAGATGAAACAAATTTAGGTTTTGTTTTGTTTTATTAAATTAACTTATATTAACAATTACCAAATTAACCTTTGTTATAAACATATAAAAACATATAATGAATGGCCATAATTGTCCATTAACACTATCAATGGTCTAATATCATCATAAGGATTTTTAATTTAATAAATCATAGTAATTAAACACCTTTAACAAGTAGAATGTAACTTTTTTATTTTACGCGATTTAGTCCTTTTTCACAAATTAACCAACCAATCGATAAAATTAGCTCACAAAATTTTCACACATATCAAATAACATGCTATAAATACCGAAAATAATATTAAAATAATTTTCCAACATCAAATTTGTGATCTCGAAACCACTGTTCCAATTTGACCAAAAACGGGTTGTTACAACTCTTACCCTTAGGGATTTTCGTCCCTGAAAATTTTACCAGTGAACAGGTTCGGGTATTGTTTTCTCATAGCATCCTCAGGTTTCCATGTAGCTTCTTCAACCTCGTGTTAATGCCATAATACTTTTACTAATGCAATTCTCTTATTTCTCAACTCTTTGATCTCATGAACTAAAATTTGAATCAATTCTTCAGCATATGACATATCAGACTGAATTTTAACGTCGGTAGGGAAAATGAGATGTGAAGGGTCGAATCGGCATCGTCGAAGCATCGACACATGAAACACATTATGTATTTTCACTAAGTTAGATGGTAAAGATAGTCGATATGCCATTGGCCCAACTCACTCAGTAATTTCATATGGTCCAATGAATCGCGAACTCAATTTCTCTTTCCGACCAAACCACAACATATTTTTCCACGGCGACACTTTTAAAAACACTTTATCCCCGATTTGGAACTCAATATCTTTCTATTTCAAGTCTGCGTACGATTTCTGTCGATTCGAAGCCACTTTCAAACTGTCACGAATTACTTACACTTTTTCTTTAGTCTCTTTGATCAGATCAATCCCCGTGAATCTTATTTTCACTGTGCTTATTCCAATACAACGGTGTTCAACATTTACGACCGTATAAACCTTCATACGGTGCCATTTTTATACTCGATTGGAAGCTATTATTGTAAGCAAATTCAATCAATAGTAGATATTTCTCCCAGCTACCTTTCAACTCAAGAATGCAACAACGCAATACATCCCCAAGTATCTGAATAATTCATTCAGATTGACCATCTGTTTGCGTTTGAAATGCAGTGTTAAAATGCAGCTTTGACCCAAAGCTTCTTGCAATCTCTTCCAAAATCACAAAGTAAATCTTGGATCTCTATCAGAAACAATAGATAGGGGAACACCATGTAATCTCACAATTTCTAAAATATATCACTCAGCTAATTTATCAAGTGAGAAATCTGTACGTACGGGAATGAAATGAGCTGATTTCGTCAATCTGTCAACAACAACCCAGATCACATCTTTCTTTTTCGAAGATAAAGGCAAACCCGATACGAAATCCATTGTTACTCTATCCCACTTCCACTCAGGAATCATAATAGACTGTAATAAACCTAACGGCACTTGATGCTCAACTTTGACTTGCTGTCAAATCAAACATTTCGAAACAAATTCAGATATATCTCATTTCATGTCGTGCTACCAATAATGCTATTTCAAATCGTTATACATTTTCGTACTTCCTGGATATACTGATAAACAACTACTGTGTACTTCGTTTAGAATCTTCCGAATGAGCTCAGAATTTCTTGGTACGCATATTCTATCATAAAACATCAAACAGTCATCAGGCCCTATTCGAAACTTTGAATCAGAAATTGACTCACACTGAGATCGTTTTTCTTGCAATTCATTATCAAATTTTTGAGCCTCACAAATCTGCTGTAGAAATAAGGTCTCTCTTTCAACTCAGCTACTATCGAACCGTCATCAAACAAAGGTAACTGTGTATTCAAAGCACGTAAAGCAAATAAGGGCTTTCGACTCAAAGCATCAGCAACTACGTTCGTTTTCCCCAAATGATAATCAATCACTAATTCATAGCCTTTTAACAATTCTAACCATCTCCGCTGTCTCAAATTCAAATCTTTTTGAGTCATCAGATATTTTAAGCTTTTGTGGTCAGTATAAATATGGCATTTCTCACCAAACAAGTAATGGCGCCAAATTTTCAATGCGAACACTATCACGGCTAACTCTAGATCATGTGTCGAATAATTCTTTTTATGTGGCTCCAATTGTCTCGAGGCATAATCTACAACTTTGTCTTCCTGCATCAAAACACAACCCAGGCCATCTAACGATGCATCACTGAAAACTACGAAATCTTTACCCGACTCAGGCTGAACTAACACTGGTGCCTCTGTCAATAATGCTTTCAACTGCTCGAAGCTCTACTGATACTTTTTTCACCACTCAAATTTAACATCTTTTTGAAGCAATCATGTCATCAGACTCGCAATCATCGAGAATCCTTTCACAAATCATCTATAATAGCTGGCTAGTCCTAGAAAACTACGGACTTCGGATATATTTCTCAGAGGCTTCCAATCTATAATTGTAGAAATTTTGCTTGGGTCAACTCGGATACCCGCGGGTCAAACTATAGGTCCCAGAAAACCAACCTTTTGTAGCCAAAACTCACATTTGCTGAACTTTGCAAACAACTGTTTATCTTTAAAAGTTTGTAGCACAATTCTCAAATACTTAGCATGCTCAGATTCATCTCGAAAGTAAATAAAAATGTCACCAATAAACACAACTACGAAACGATCTAAGTACGGCTTGAAAATTCGATTTATCAAGTCCATAAAAACGGCAAGTGCATTAGTTAGTCTGAAAGGTATAACAAGAAATTCGTAGTGTCCGTACCTTATTCTAAATGCAATCTTTGGCACATCTGAGTCTTTAACTCGCAACTGGTAATAACCCGACCTCAAGTCAATTTTTTGAAAACACTGCTGCCCCTTTTAACTGATCAAACAAATCATTTATTTGTGGCAAAGGGTATTTATTCTTAATCGTCACTTTGTTGAGCTGTCGGTAGTCTATACACATTCTCATCGTACCATCTTTCTCTTTTACAAATAACACCAGTTCACCCTAGGGAAAGAAACTCAGTCTAGAAAACTCTATTTGTCAACTCTTGCAACTAGGCTTTCAATTCTTTTAACACTATCATGCCATTCTGTACGGAGCTATCGATATCAACATTGTTCCCGGTACTAATTCAATACCAAACTCAACCTCTCTGATAGGTGGTAAACCAGGTAACACTTCGGGAAATACATCTGGATACTCGCACACAACTGGTACCAATTCAATCTTTGTTTCTATCACTTTTGTATCAAGTACATAAGAAAGATAAGCTTCACACCCTTTTCTCACAGACTTCTGAGCTAACATAGACGAGATCACAACTAGCAAACTATTCATATCATCAGATTCAATTCTAATAGTCTCATTATTCTGACATTTCAGTTCAATCGTCTTTCGTCTACAATTCACTATAGCATCATACATCGTTAGCCAATCCATACCCAAAATCATATCAAATTCATCGAATGGAAACAACATCAGATTAGCCGAAAAACAGAAATCCCGATTCATTAACGGACAATTATTGCAGACTTTGTCAACCAAAACACATTTACCTAAAGGGTTCGATACTCTAATCACAAATTCAGTAGACTCTATAGGCAAAGTCTTACTAGTTACTAAATTTATACATATATAAGAATGAATTGATCCTGGATTATTAATGCAATCACATTAGTGTCATAGTGAGTGAAAGTACCAGTGATAACATCTGGAGATAACGCTTTTTCGTGAGCGCGAATAGTGTAGGCTCTAACAAGTGCTCTGGCCTCAAACCTCACAGCTGAATCCTTTGTCGCCCCTCTACTACCACTTACATTTCCGGCGACTCTAGGTGGTCTACCTCTATTCGACGTGTTATTTAGTCTCACATTCTGAACTTTATCTTTCTCATCTAGCTCAGAACAATTCCGGATGAAGTGATCTAGTGAACCACATTTGTAACAAGCTTTATTATTTTTCCAGCATTCTCCACAATGTCGTCTCCCACACTACTGACACTATAGTTTGTTGTCTCCCACACTGCCAACACTCGCTACTGAAGTAGCTTGAGCTTTAGAACCTGAGTATTGTTTTCTACAATCTTTGTTCAAATATTTGTTTGAAGCATTTGGGCAAGCATATGAATCTCTGAATTTCTTTGATGAAGATTGATACGACTTACTCATTGATCTTTTTCTTAAGTCTCTAGCCTTTGAATCTGCTTTTCTCTTTTCTTTGCTAAGATCCTCGGCATTACAAGCCCTTTCAACTAGAACGACAAACTCTTTCAACTCTAGAATTCCAACTAGAAGTTTTATATCTTCGTTCAGCCCATCAACAAACTGCTTGCACATTATTTCTTTAGTAGACACATACTCTCGAGCATACTTGCTTAACCGTACGAATTCTCTTTCATACTCAGTGACAGTCATTCGGCCTTATTTTAACTCTAGAAACTCTTTATGCTTTTGATTAAGGAATCTCTTACTTATATATTTCTTTCGGAACTCTGTCTAAAAGAATTATCGGGTAACCCGTTCTTTTGGAACCACAGATATTAACATGCTCCACCATTGATAAGCGGTGTCTCTCAGCAAAGATACAACACATTTAATACATTCATCAGGAGTACAAGATAATTCATCAAATACTCGAATCGTATTTTTGAGCCAGAACTTAGCTCTCTCAGCATCATTATCAACACTAGCACAAAACTCTTCAGCCCCATGTTTATGAATCTTATCTACTGGTGGCTTGTTCAACCGTATCGTGTCTATAACTTGAGGAACAATAGGGATTTGTTGAGGAATAAGTGGGGGTGGAGGTTGTTGAGCAGTCGGATTCTTTCGAACGAACTCTGTAAACCACTCGTTCATTATTTGGAAAAACGTTTGTTTAGCCTCTCCCTCGTGGCTACTCGTTACAAGCCTAGATTCTGATGGTGCTGCCCCTTGAGCAAGAGCAGGCGCATTACTCTTTACATCATCGGCTACAGCTCGTTCGGGATCCATTACAATATGAAAACACAATTTAAGCTATCAGGAATCATCACACTATCACAAAGTATAAATGGCATGTATAGCTAGACTCTCACACACGCTACGTTAGTCCTAGAATCGACTAAACCTGGCTCTGATACCAATAAAATGTAACACCCGTAATCCGTATCCATCGCCGGAGTAGGATTAGAAGGTATTACCAATCAATACACAATGTATAGCATACATTTATCAACCATAAAACATTCATTCTTATAAATCATTCAACACAATCACATTGTCCCTTATAACGGCCTACGAGGCCTTAAACATGCTTTAGAAGTGGTTCGAGACTAAACCGATATCATACAAAAATTTTGGAAACTTAGAAAAATATCAACCATACAGGGGTCACACGCTCGTGTGAACAGGTTATGTGTCTCACACGGCTCCAGACACGCTCGTGTCTCTGGCAGTGTGGAAACAGGGCATATATACTGACTTGTATCACACGGCCAAGGACACGCCCGTGTACCAGACTGTGTGAAAACTAGAGGGTATACTGACTTATGCAACATGGCCAAGTTACACACATGTGTCTCTGCCCGTGTGGACAAAAATAGGTCATTTGCAAGGCCAATTTGCCACCCCAACTCATGCTCATCTAAACAACCAAAATGGTACTATTTCATCATTCAATTAGGCAGCCAAAATCATCAACCAAAAGCACAATTCATATAATATCCATTTCAACCAAATTTAATACTCAATTCAATGCCATTTACCTAATCAAATACTTATCAACTTAACTTATAAATCATACTTCATCAAAGCATTTCTCAAGCATTTAAACTCCACAATTCAATTAACCATACCCATACCAAACATGTCAAAATAAGCCATCACTCATGGCTATATATATAAACCAAAATATATACATTTACAACCATTTTCTATTAGTCAAACACTCATTAACAATAACATCATTTACAAGACAACACTCATGGCCATAATCACAACCAAAATACCACATCTAGCCTATATATTCCATATACCATATATACACAACTCAAAAGTACCAAATAGATGTCTGATAGTGCGATGATGTTCCCGACAACTTTCAGATCCGAGCTAACCTTGATTCACTATAAAACATAGAAAAATAACACAAAGTAAGCTTCAGAGCTTAGTAAGCTCATATGTAAATAACTTAACTCATCGAATAAATGTAAATCAACCAATTTCACACTAACTACAAACCTTTCACAAGTCTTAAAATATGATTAAATACCATCTCATTCAACTTTCTTTATTTAATACTCAAATAAGTTCGTTACATACCTTTATCGCCTCGTACTAACCACTTTCTCAACCACATCATCCGTTTACCCATTGAACCATTCAGAATAGAAATTGTATAGTCAATAGTCTCATACAATAAGTACCTATACCATGGCCTGTAGCCAAATCAAGGTAACTTATCCGAAGAACAATTATTATGGCCCGAAGCCAAATCATCCGATATGCATGACCCAAAGCCAAATCGGTATAACTTGCACCCAAAGTGCTAATATCATGGCCCGAATCCAACTCAACTTATCATCTAATAACATGACACTAGTATCCAAATCTATTTCTAAAGTTCAATCGGGATTTCACACTTTCTGTTACTATCATCGAATGCATTCGTAGAGTCGTTTTCACAATTTGAATATTATCCATAATCTCATAATCACAGTTTATGCAATATCAAAGCTTTTAACATACTTTTATACTGAAATTACCACATACAAACTTACCTCGTATTTGGAATTGACAGATTGGATCGACTACTAGATAACCTTGCTTTTTCCACCGATCTAATTCTGAATTCCTCTTTTCTTGATCTAAATATATTTCAAATTAACTTATTTAATCAACCCTTCATTCAATTTAGTCCAAGACATACATTTAGGCTTATTTTCATATTAGCCCCTAAACTTTCACATTTAATCAATTTAGTCCCTAATTCACAAATACAAAAAATTCACATAATTTCAATAAACCAAAGCTTGGACGAATTATTCATAGGTCCCTAGCAGCCCAAAACTTTCATTTATTTCACATTTAACCGCTCAATTTGCACACTTCACAATTTAATCCCTGTTATGCATTTTCATCAAAAATCACTTTACAAAATTAAAGGTACAGGCTAGCTAAATTGAGCTGCAACAATTACAAAAACATAGAAATCATCAAAAACCAAGCTAAAATGGACTTACACTTTGATCTTGAAATGGCCGAATATTTCAAGCCCTAAAATGGCTTCCTTCTCCTTCAAGTTCAGAAATGGAAAAAATATGAAACAAATTTTGGTTTTGTTTTGTTTTATTAAATTAACTTATAATTAACAATTACCAAATTAACCTTTGTTATAAACATATAAAAACATATAATGAATGGCCATAATTGTCCATTAACACTATCAATGGTCTAATATCATCATACTGACTTTTAATTTAATAAATCATAGTAATTAAACACCTTTAACAAGTAGAATGCAATTTTTTCATTTTATAAGATTTAGTCCTTTTTCACAAATTAACCAACCAATCGATAAAATTAGCTCACAAAATTTTCCCACATATCAAATAACATTCTATAAATACCAAAAATAATATTAAAATAATTTTCCAACATCGAATTTGTGGTCCCGAAATCACTATTCTGATTTGACCAAAAACGGGTTGTTACAATCATTGTGGTAACCCGGGACATTTCAAGAATAAATGTCAATTTTAAAAGAAGAAATCATCGTCTAAGGCTAATAATAATGAAAATTTCATTGCAATGATATCTGAAATTAATATGGCACAAGATAATAATGCGTGATGGATTGATACCGGAGCAACCAACTATGTGCTCAAAGAAAAAAACATGTTCACAAAGTTCACATAATGTGAAAATGACAACGTCTTGTACATATGGAATTCTTCCACCGCAACAATCAAAGGCAAAGGGTCTATTGAACTATAATTCACTTCTGGAAAGGTTTTAACCTGGAATGATCTACTCTATGTACCAGAAGTTAGGAAGAATTTAGTGTCTGGAAGTCTGTTGAATAAGTTTGGTTTCAAACTTGTTTTTTTGGCAAATAAGTTTATTTTGTCTAATTTTTGTAGGGAAAGGATATATGTATGAGAGCATGTTCAAACTCAACATCATCAAATCACAAGTTAGTGCACTTATACATAATATAAATAAGTTCATCCATAACATAAGTAGATTTCCCATATATAAGTATATCATTTAATTCGTCAATCTTTTTATAACCTCATGTTACATCTCAATTGTGAATTTACCGTTTCATTCATTTTTCTTACCCGTTGAACCATCTAGAATAACATCGGATATTCGAAAAACCTCACACAAAGTGTGCCTTTTCATATAATCGTAACATTTCTTTTACATCATTGCTCACACGAGCTGTGAAATAGGCCTACTCACACGAGTTCTGGGTCGGAATGTAAGCTACACGATGCTGCTCGCATGAGCTGTGGACAAATGTAAGACCTCAGCCATCTGTAGGACTGTAACACCCCTAACCCATATCCGTTGCTAGAATAGGGTTTTAGAGTATTACTGAAGTTTAAATATCAAAAAAACATAAATTTCAAACATTTTCTATCATATAATATTTAGGTCATAAATTAATTAAATTCATAACTACTATCCCTTATTCGAGCCCTCGAGGCCCAAAATACGCGTTAGAAACAAGTCAGGACTAATTCGAAAAATTAGAGAATTTTTCGTAAAGTATTAAAAATTTTCAAAGCTACAAGGTTCACACGGTCAGGAGACACACCCTGTCTTAAACCATGTGGACATTCGAAATAGGGACACACGACCATGTCCCAGCCCGTGTTTATACCCTTATAACTCTCTGACTTGGGTCACACGGCCAAGCCACATGCCCGTGTGCCCTTTCGAAATGGCCTAGCACGCCCGTGTGTTAGCCGCGTGCCTCACACGGCCGAGTCACATGTTCGTGTGTCTGGCCGTGTGGACTCAAAATGTACCTTAAACAACAAGTTTATCATTCCTTGCAAGCTTAGACACTAAGTAATTCAAAAATCATTTGTTTAACCAGTTCAAAACACAATCAAACACATTCAATATCAAAACAATCATCCTAGGTGTCTAACCAATGTACCCTTATTGTACCATATTTATATCATCAAAACATATCATCAAAGAATTATTCAAGTCCAAAATCTAAACATACCTACTTTAATCCATTTTGCCTAGTTTATGAACATTTAAACATTAATGCCATAATATAACTTCAAACACAAACACATATTCATATGTATATACCAAACCATTATTAAACTTATAACCTTAATTACAATCAAACCACAAAATAATTATTATTTAGACACCCTAGGTACATGCCTACGCAAAAGAGTAATCATCACTACGTTTGAGTTCGGGAGAGTTGTTGAATGTTGAATCGGTGATCAAAAGTTAAGCACCTAACCTGTGCATCGAAAACAAAATTGTATGCTGAGTAAAAACTCGGTGGTATTTCTATAATCCAAATATTTAAAGATAAGAGATTACAAATGTATATTTGAAATAAAAACACATATTAATATTATTTAATAATCACAACTACCATATGCCAACTCTTTGAATTCATATATAATAGCATATCATATTTCATTTGTTTTACAAATATCCTAATTCTCATACTTGCTATATAAATAGCTTTTCACAATTTGTTTCACATTTCATTTAAACAATGGCATTATCCATTCCATATTCAATTCATGAATATATAACTCATATATTCCATGTATTTACAACATATTTCACATTCTATTTTTAATTCACTATATCACTTTCATTTCTCGTACCATGCCATTTCAATATCAATTATAAAACTTTATTATTTCATTACCCCTATCAGCACGACTCAGACTCAGACGGATATACGGATCCAACCAAACACACTAGTTTGGCACCCAGTGCCTTATCGAATAATTTGAAGTAATAAATTGTCACCCAATGTTTCATCGATTAAATCGAAGTAAATTGGCACCCAGTGCCTGCTCGAATAAATCCAAAGTGATAAATTGACACCCAATGTCTCATTGACTTAAAGTCGAAAAAGTCCCTGAACTCATCCAATCCTATGGCATGCCATCTATACCCGACTCAGCCCGATACGATTAATAGGGTTTAATTTCACTTTCCAAATACAACCAAAATTCAATTATCATATTTGTACACATACATATATTCATTTCAATTCAACAATCAATACATTTATAATATATATATCAATTTAATTCATTCAATCAACTTTAATTCAATTCAATGCCAAAGTGTCAAATACTCACCTCAACACTTACCATATGCATGAAATCAAAAATACAACAGTTAATAACTAGTTTTGAATTATAGAAATACAAACCAGAAATTCCGAGCTATTCGATTTCAACTTTATCTTTCCCCTTTTTGGTCGAGGATTCCTGTACGACGTTAGCTACAAAATTGAAAATAATTAAAATTCATTAATATAATACAATTCAATTTCATATTGAATATTTCAATTTTGACTCAATATTTGCCTCAATTTCAATTTAGTCCCTAAACCGAGACTCATTTTATTTCTTCATAATTAATCCTATATTTTCATGCAAATTCCAATTTAAACTAAATTTAACTTCCTATTTTATCTTAAATCCCTAAATTTTAAAATTTTCACAATTTAGTCACTATTACTCAAAATTTACAATTTATTCTACAATTTAATCTTTTTTTTTATTTCTAGCTTAAAAATCTATCACTTTAATCCCTAATACTAAAACTAATCAACATTTAAAAACTCAATAATTGCTAAAATTTCAACATGAGTCGGGTAGTACTTAAGACCGGGATTCCAAAAATATAAAAATTACAAGAAAAGAGACTAAATTGACTAACCAACTAAACTTGGAAACTTTAAAACCCTAAAACCCTTCGTCTTCTTCTTTCTCCCTTTTCTTTCTTTTTTTTCTTTCTTTTTCTTTCTGTTTTGTTTTGGTTTTTCTATTCCTTTTCTTTCTTTTTCTTTTATTTATTCATTTTATTATTATAATATAATATATATACTTAAATATTAAGTAACATATTATAATATATTTTAACTTAATATTTTATAATAATTTCACCCTTATGCTGCCTCATTGATAAACTATGGCAAAATTGCTTCTTTAGTCCTTTTAATTTTTCTTTAATCTATAATTCAACTTTCACCCTATATGCAATTTAGTCCTTATACCTAATTACTTTTAATTCATGCAAATTCACTTCCAAAACCCAATTAACTACACAACTAGCTCGTAAATATTTTTAATAAATATTTAAATATTTACGAGTCTGATTTACGAGAACAGAGTCTCAGAAATGCACTTCCCGACATCCCTGACTATTATAAGGTCATTCAAGACCAGCACTCGAAACATGAAATCTCTAATGACATGTCATTTGTATCCTAAAAATTCCTAAGATTCAACTGGGACTCAATATCCGTCAATTCATCATACCTTTGATACATTTATAATTTGATTCATTTACATCAAATAATATAATAAAAATTCAATTTAAACACCATTTAATTGATTACAGTTCATACTAATTTACCTGACTAAATTGCAGCAATGACTAAGTACAGGGGCTATTTGGTCATTTTTCTCTTCTCCTCGATTTTCCACTTGTTCTTGATCTAAAATAATAATTCCATCCAATTCAATAATTCCAACAAAAAAATCAATTCATTTTATGCAATTAAGTCCTTTTTAACATTTTCACAAAATTGCCCCCACATTTTACTTTTATACAATTTAGTCCCTAAGTTCAAAACATGCAAATTAACCATTTTTATTCAATTAATCTCGTTCTAGCATTTAGAATAATTAATTTAGCTTATAACCCATAATAATTAAAATTTACAAAATTACCTTCAAAGTTTACCCTTTTGCAATTTAGTCCCTAAACCTAAAACTTGCAATTTAATCATTTCAAAATAAAATTCATATAAATCAATTTTTACCTATTTTTATAATAGTCCATATTTATCAGCCATTTGCAATATTTTCCTTATACCTTAAAATCATCAAAAACTACTTAATAAAATATGTCTATTTAACAACAAAGCTTAACAATCTATCATAAACTTTCACAAACACCTCAAATTCATCCATGGCACATTCCATAACATTTGAAAATTTAACAAGTTGACCCCCGGGTTAGCTAGATTAAGCTACAATGATCTCAAAAACATAAAAATCATTAAAAACAAAATCAAATTCACATACCATGCAAGGCTTTGAAGTTGGCCGAAACTTGAAACAAATAGAAATGGTTTTTTTCTGCTCAATTTCGGTGGAAGAAAAAACTAGAAAAGATGATAAAAAAAAACTTTGTTTTATTTAATTTAAGTTTAATTGGTCATTTACCATTTTAACCTTTAAAACTATCATAATTTCATTTGAACCATAACCAAGTACATCCACTATCACCTTAAATGGTATATTTACCATTCAAGTCCATTTACTTTCATTTCCATAGTCATTTAACCCCTTTAACTAATAGAACTCAACTTTTACACTTTTTATAATTTAGTCCTTTTCACTTAATTAACCATTTAAACATCAAAATTTCTTAACGAAACTTTAATAGAATCTTAATAACATTCCAAAAATATTTTATTATAGAAACGAGGTCCCGGTATCTCATTTTCTAAAACCACTTGACTTTAAGGTCATACCACTTGAACCTAATTATTCATTCAAATAACATAAATTGCCAATTCAAAATTTATTTTAATACCATATTTGACTCGTAAATATTAAATTGTAAATATTTACGGACTCACACGTCGAATTTATGGCCCCGAAACCATTGTACTAACATCACAAAGAAATGGGTTGTTACAAAACCAATAGGTTGTAAATGGATCTTCAAAAGGAAAATGAAGGTCGATTGAACCATTGATAAATTTAAAGTAAGATTGGTAGCCAAAGGTTTTACACAAAACAAGGTATTGATTACTTTGATACCTATGCTCCCATAACAAGAATTGTTACAATTAGACTATTAATATCACTTACCTCAACATATAATTTGGTTGTTCACCAAATAGATGTTAAACTGCATTTTTAAATGGTGAATTGAAAGAGGAAGTGTAAATGGAACAACCGGAAGGATTTGTTGCTCCAGAACAGGAGCATAAGGTATGTAAGCTTGTTAAATCTCTATATGGACTTAAACAAGCACCAAAGCAATAGCACCAAAAGTTTGACAAGGTTGTTTTAGTTAATGACTATAAAAAAATGAATCTGATAAGTGTATATCTAACAAATTTGAAAATGAAAAAGGTGTCATAATTTGCTTATTTGTAGATGACATGCTCATTTTTTGCATGGATTTGGAACAAATAGAAAACACAAAGAAATTCTTGTCAAACAACTTTGCTATGAAGGATATAGGTGTAGCAGATGTTATTCTTGGGATTAAAATAACCCGAAAGGAAAGCTCTATAGCTTTATCACAATCACATTACATTGAAAAGGTGCTTAAAAAGTTTGATATTTTCAATTGTATAACAGCATCTACACCCATAGATCCTCAAATAAAATTAGTATCTGATGCTGGTAGGAAAATTGATCAATTGAAATATGCAAGTCTAATTGGTTGTCTTATTTACATAATGACTTGTACAAGACCAAATATTGCATATGTTGTTAGAAAATTGAGTAGGTATACAAGTAATCCAACTGGCTTGCATTGGCAAGCTTTGAATAGAATACTTAGGTACTTAAAGAAAACTATTAAATATGGATTATGTTATAATGGATATCCTTCAGTTTTAGAAGGGTATTCAGATGCTAGTTGGATTACAAGTTTGGAAGATCATGCATCTACTAGTAAATGGATCTTCATTCTTGGTGGATGGGCCATTTCTTGGGGTTCCAAGAAACAAACATGTATTACTGATTCTACCATGGCAGTAGAATTTATTGCATTAGCCCTTGCATTTAAATAAGCAGAATGGTTAAGAAATTTGCTTTATGATGTACTCTTATGGCCTAAGCTAATTTCATCTATTTCTATCCATTGTGATAGTGAGGCTACTCTAGCAAAGACATATAGCCAAGTATATAATGGAAACTCTAGACACACTGGATTAAGACATAACCATGTACGACAATTAATCTCTGATGGTGTGATCACTATTAATTATGTGAGAAGTGAAAACTTGGCGGATCCTTTGATAAAAAGGCTTGCTAAAGATGTAGTCAAAAAGACCTCAAAAGGGATGGGACTCAAGGTCATTAATTAGAGTCACCCATGATGGAAACTCGACTCAACGCTTGGTATAACATCAAGTCTTAAATTCAATGAGACAAAGTACATTATTAGTATGTGACTATTAGCACTATAAATAAATTCATCCTAAGGTTAAAGTGCTAGGTACCCGTAATGATAAAGGAAGGATGAGTAGTGTACTCTTAATGAACCCACAACATAAATATATTAGAGTGTTATAATTACGAGAACACTCTTAATGGAATCTACCTATGTGAGTGAAAGTGTGTCCCTAGATACTATGCATTGACCGATGTTGAAATAATTGTGTGAGATGTGTTCGGTTAATCAAATGGAATAGTTGGTTCAAAGCTTAATCTACCATGTAATTTCGATTAACTTTAACATATTTTCACTAAGTAAAGGTTCAATCATAAAGCACATTCATTTATGCAAATTGATTTCCAAAAATATAAAAATCTAAAATATTTTAAAAATGGGGAGATTGTTCGAACATTTTCAAATATTTATAGTGTTCCAATAACTATAAATGAATGAATGTAATTAATCAAAAGATAATTTTTTTGTCATTAGTCTAAAGTTATATCATTTGATTTTTTAAAGAATTATAACTATTCAAACAATATTATTTGAATAGTTATAATATTAAATGAATAATTATATTTTTTAAGACATTATTATTCGAGAAAGACACCTATTGAAAGATGTCTCTATGAAGAGATATGAAAATTCTTATAAATAAGAATGAGATTTCATTTGGAAATCACACCAACAAGTTCTAAAAGTTCTTTCTATCATTCCTCATTTTCTAATTTTATTAGATTATTCCATAAAGAGTTACTGTAAAAATTCTTTGTAGAAATTGAGTTTCTTATTATTCATTGCTCAGTGTTTAATGGACTATTCTCGTCAGTTCAAGTCGCAAATAGTCATTGGCTTCATTGTATCTTCGAGGTTAATTTGCTTGAAACTCTTTTGCACACCGAATATAGATTGGAGCGAATATAATCTTAAAGATAGTGGTTTGATACACACCTTGGAGTATTGTCCTATTTCTTTATTTTCTATTCGAGTTTCTTTCATGTGTTCGAGATTTTCCTCACTGGAGATTTATACTACCATATTTAGAACTTTTTTATCGTAATGCAAAAACATCATTCGATATTCTTTTTACAACCAAATGTGATTTTTCTAATGGTAAAATAGTAATGAGATTTTTACCGGTGTAAACTAAATAAATAAAAATTGTACTTTCTTTTTACTTTATACATATATATATATATATATATATATATATACGTTTCAAACTTTTTCCTTTTTCTTAATGGTTTAAACGTATTTAAAAAAAATTAATTGAGTTCCTATACAAAATTTGATCCAATTCGATCTAATTGAGCTCACGTCGTCAACAAAAATAAAATCAATAAAGCCCTTTTGTTAACTATTTCTATATTTGATCATATTGACGGTTAAAATCAATTGACGAACCAATCAAATACCGACACGTAGTCATTTTTGATTATATCTTATATTTGTCTCATAAAAATCATAAAAATATTTAAATATATATATAACAACATTACAAATTTATATAAACTTATAAAAATTCATAAAAACTTATAAAAAATTCTAATAAATTATAAAAGATAAAAATAAAACATATTTGAAATTTGAAATTTCTATAAAATTATAAAATTTATAATAAAATTCATACAACTTTTAAATATTATAATAAATTATAAAATATCAATAATTATAAACCTTATAAAATTCAAAACAAGTTCTAATAAATTATAAAATATTATAAAATATTAAAATATATAATGATCATAAAAATTCATTTATTGATTCCACATTTTAAAAATTAGACCCTAAAATCAAAATGAACATGTAATATTATACTAACCGTTGAATAAATACTAGCATATGATAATATTTGCAACTGTTGAATATTAAAATTTTTGTTTTATAGTAAACAATACTTAATATCATACAACACTTAGTAAACAAATTTCAATTTTTCAATATCCAAACTACGGTGTTGTACCTAAAAATTGGAGATAAAATTTTAAAATAAAAATAATATTTATCAATAAAAATGAGAGGATCTTGTAATTATCGTCTTATCTGTGAATGATTGAGAACGTTTTATTCAACATGAAAATATCCCAAACAATTCGCTATTCTCATTATCCAATGGTTGGTGTGATGTCATGTATTTATTACGATTTTATGATTTAAATGACTTTTTTAAAAATTTTATAATTTATTTGAATTTTTATATTTTTATAAGTTATTATGAATTTTATAAGTTATTATAAAGTTGTAAACATTTTAAATATGTTTTATTAATTTTATAACTTACTAGAATTTAATAAAAGTTTTATAATATGTATAAGTTTTTATGAATTTTATAAAAAATTTGCAAGTTGTATAATTCAATAATTTTATAAAAATTTTAATATTTTTAATAATTTTTATGAGATAATATAATATTAAATTATAAATTGTCAACATCTAATTTATTCATCAATTAACTGATTGATCTATCAATTAATTTTAACAATAAAGACGAAAAAAATTGACAGAATTTTAATTAATTTTTTAGTAACAGCAAGGCTAAATTGGTGTGAATTTCATGCAATGACACAATTGACTTTTTGTATCTATGCATTATATTTTTGTCAAACAAAGTTTTAATAATTGTTAAACAAGAAAAACTAACTATTAATTGAAATAATAAATACTAGTTATTTGGAATTAGAATTTGAGGCTTATTAATTTAAGGAAAATAACGCAACTAATGTATGTTTAGTTCATATTATATTATTTTTTGTAAAAATTACTATTATTATTGCAATATAACCTGACAGCCTAAAATTTTTTTATTTTTTATTTTTTTATTTTTGTCAAGGACAGCCTAAAAGATTCTAAAAATAAAGAAGCCACCTTGTTTATTTTTAGAGTAAATGATGTGTTAAAACAAATAGATCCACTAATTCAGAATATACTCATCGCAACATGATACCAATACAAAATTTGAATATAATATTAAGCCTTCTAAAACCATAAATAAACCGATCACATAATGAGCAGGAACACAGGCAGTACCAAGTTTTACCTCATAAAAGCAAGAAAAACAAACATGTATTTGCGTATACAACTTGCAGGACATCACCCCTTCCTGCTAATGTGATGTAAAGAAGGCCTATTTGTCAGCAAAGATGACTGATCCCATCCACTCTCCTCCCTTAAAACTGCTTCCTATCCACCGTATGCACCATTTTCCAGGGAACTCGAGTTAATCTCATCTGTGTCCCCAGTGAGTGGACTTCCTGTCAGAAAATGTTCCCAAAATGTGTCGTTAATTGCTGGAAGTTTCGGGCTTCCATCAAGCATGATCTCCATATCTTGACCTGCACAAGACTCGTCAGCTTCTACGGGCATTGTAGCATTCGATACGACTGACATTGGATCAAGATATTCAGCATTCCTGCTCTCAGGCCCAACAGTATTATCAGGTACAAATCCTAGCATTTGAGGAACGCTACCGAAAATTGCATCTTTCTGTGATTTATGCACACTTGTCTCAGTTGTTAATTGAGCAGCAGCAGTTGACAGACTAGAGTCGGGAACCCCTGATTCTGCTTGCAGATATGACTGCCAAGAAGCTGGTGAGACTTCTGGAAGAGTCACTTCCGAAATCTCACTGGAGGAGCTACTGCTGTGTAATGCACTGGAAGGAGGAGCGCCATGTTCCCGCCTCGGTGATGTGTTCACCTCCATCATCTGGTGCTCATTGTGTAAAGGCTGGAACTTTACAGTCTGCCCATTTGGAGATACGGCACCATTTTCACCAGTTAAATTTTCTTCATCCTGCCTATGGAGTCTCCTCTTCTTGTTTGCTCCAGTCAGTTGCCTATTGCTTTCATTTTGCTGCTGTAAAAGCTGGTTTAAGAAACCTGGAGTTTGCATGACCTTAGCAAGAAAAGACATCATTTGCTGCTGTCTCTGCTCCATCATCTGTACACGCTGGCCATAAGCTTGCAACTGGTTGTCCGTGGCTTGCTGCTGCTGCCTCAACCTAACAAGTTCCTGCATGAGAACATTCTTGTCTCTCTTAAGTCCTTCAACCTCCTCTTGAAGCCCAAACTTCCCTACATCAACGCAAGCTCCAATGGATGAGTTCTGTTGCTGATTACAATGGACATTAGCAGGCTTCCGCCTGCTGATAGCTTTCAAGGCATGTTTCTGACCTCTTAGGAATCCCACATTAGCAAATTCCCAACGATCAGGGTCAACTTTCTTAAAACCCTATAGGAAAAAGATTAGGATAATCAAAGACATGAATTATCGTGTTCACTTGCTAAACCGAATATAGCAAGTCCGCAATGCATAAAGCAGGATTGAAGTTTTATATCTAAGTGAATCACATATCATGCGCTCAGTTGAACCCCAATGCCTGACCATAATCGATTAGTAATTACAAGCACATACTTAAACCTGCAGATGACAAACACAATTACAATTTGATGAGTTCTTCAGCTCAAGAAAAAGAAAATATGTCAGAAAAGTTAAATATCTAACATTCACCCTCTCAATGAATAATTCCAAATTACAATCCATGACAGCAGCTTACAAATAACACTCTCTCCACCATGCTTTGGTTCACTTGTTAGTTGAGAAACATCTTAAGACATGAAACAAACTTCAAAAAAAAAGGAATGAAGAAAAAGCTAATATGAATCAAGATTTGATTTGTCAGCATAGCTAGTCCGTTGGATTTTGTATCTTACTAGGAAGACCCTCAAAAGAACATGTTAGCTTATGATGCAATTCCTCTAGACTCATTTCTTAAGTAAACAAGTATAGTTAAGGTCAAACAAGGCAAAAACAAAGAAGAAACAAATCAACTACAGAAAATATCATGGAATGCAAGATAAGTCTCCAGACTTCATAGCATTTTATATGAAAAAAGAAAGTCAGTGAGGGTTTGGAACCTTTAGCCTTTAGGAACATGAGATCAATACAAATAACAAGCATGAGCAATAGCACTAGACATTTCTGGCTTCAACTATTGACATGGATAGAAGAATGTACAAGAAACTTTTAACTAATTCAAATTCAACATATAAGACAAGTAGGAAAGAAAGGTGATTTCTAAACTAGCATCATCTAATATGATAGCAAAATCTGTCAAAATATATAAATAGGTATATATATATATATATGGATTCATGTTTGATGGAAATTAAGTGCAAATGTGTCTGTATACCAAATCAAGCTAGTAACTACTACAGGATTCCTATCGGAAAAAGAGAACTTAAGACACTAGAACTCATCAGCATTCCACCATGGCAGTAAGGTAGATAAGAATAAGTTCATAGCATTCAATTTAGAAATTCCATGTGCATCAGTCACAATTCACAACCAACTAAAACAATGTTATATATAGTTTAATTAACCAAATTTGTATCTTAAGAATAAAATGGAGCCTAGGAGGGAGGAAGGGAAGATAGGGAGAAATAGAAATCAGTTCTTCAGCTAGCCTTACTTCAAAACTTCCAATTTTAGCCTAATAGACGGCCAAATAAATAGAGTTTTACCAGCTCCTTGAACCCTTTTGGCCAAACTTAGGAAACATTAGGTAAGAGCCCCATACCATATACCCGAAAATTCAGATTTTACATATTACGTTTCATATCTATTCTTCCACATTTATGTTCAAGGGAAAATGAATTCAACCAATCATCCTCATGCCATTGAGAATCCTATAAACTATGAGGAACTCCAACAGCCAAGAGCTACTCGATTATCAAAGTTCAGAAAGCAGTAAAAATTGCAGTGGCAAATCCCTACTCCTAGATTTCAACAAATTAATATGACCATTCAATCAAACTCATATTCCATTTAATTCATCTTACACCATAAATTCATTATCCAACAACCATATCGGTTCTGAAAACTCTCCTTCCACTCCATCACTGACTCAAAACTATTCAAAGTTGACTTCAGTCTCGCCTAATTTTTTTAAGGCAACATAAGTAAGACCAAATTTCCATACAACCCAAACTTTCCCGATAGTATATAATAATATCTTATTGGTGTAATGTTCGAATCCAAATAAACCTAAAGCTGAGGTCTCATTAGCCTCCATAAGTATAAAAAATTGCAACTTGCAACATTAAAAAAGAAAAGAAAAGTGAAAGAATATAAAATCAAAGAAATACCCACATAAGTATTAAGTTGTCTGACAAAGCTGGAGAAGTTATTGTGCTTAAAATACATGGGCAAAAGGTCCCTCGCAAACTCGGGCACTTTCCAGACAACGAAGCTGTTGTTATCACTACTCCACGATACGACCGAGTCGGTGGACGGATCGTCCACCACGTCGTAGGTTTTGCTCAGAAAAGGCGTCACCGTGTTGCCGTTGGCTGCGGTGTCCGCACACGCGGATGGTACCGAACCATGAAGAGTCTCCATTAGGGTTTTAATAATGAAAAAAGAGAGAAGGAGAAAAGGGTACTGGAAAATACTGGTCACAGGATCAGATAGGGAGGGGAGTTGCCATGGGGGTAGCTTAGATTGTGTAAACACAAAGGAAGAGGAAAATAAGGTAAAAGTAGGTGAGGAAATGGGGGAGAGAAGAAGAGAGTAAAGGGGAAGGAAAGGATTTTAGGTGCCTTTGATTTGATTGTTTGGATGGTGACGAAAATGAAAACCAAAGAGAAGAGGAGAGTGATGGAAACGGTGCAAATTTATATCACGAGAACAAGGTGAGGACTGAGGACAGGTCGATTTCTATAATTAATACTATAGGTTATATCAAACAACAAATTCTTCATTTTTGTTAACAAAATCTCTAAAAAAATAAAATTCTTCTAGCGGTTTGACTAGTACCCGCATTTTTCCTCTTCTTATCATTTCTTATTTCTCCTTCAATTTACAGATTTATTTTATAGATATATTTCTTATCTTTACAATTTATGATAGATAAATGGCGATGTCTTTCATTCACTAAAACTTCAACGGCCTAATAGTTTTTCTTAAAAAGTGAGAGGCTCTTCGTCAACAATTTCTTAATTTGTTTCTCTTTAGATAGTATTTCATAATAATAAATAATTTCGTGTTGATTTGGACCTATGTTGTCTTAAATTTTATATATTTTTTATTTACTTTTTCATTATTTAATAAGTGTTCAGTTTTAGAAGCTTTTGTCTGCTCTTATTGTATATTTTTTAGTTTTGTTTATGCATGTAATCTTAGTTTTATAAGTGATTTTAAAGATGATTTTGTTGTCGTCCTCTTTAATTTGGTGAACGCTCGATTCTTTTGTTGATTTTTGCTCGTTTCTTTGGACCATCACATTAAGTGTTTACAATCACTCCAGATATATCGTACTTAAGTTGTGATAAAATTAATTGTCAACGTGTCATAATTTTATATTGATATTGAGGCTAAAGTCTTTGTTGTGTTGGTGGAGTTTGTCCTTCCTCATCTACGATGAGTGTCTATTATTTTCTCTCTAAATTGTATAGTTCCATTCATTGAGTGAATTAATGAATTTACTTTTCAAAAAAATTATTTATTTGTACTTTTAAAACTAGTGTGATTAATAGAATAATCAAACGGTGACACGTGTACCTTAAACTAACGTATAGAAAGTAATTTTATCATCTTGATGAAAATTTTAATAAAATGACCAATTAATTTTTAATTTAATATGCAAAAATTAATTCACTCATTTTTTTATACAATACTTAGAATTATCTATATCGCTCTTCTAATTCTTAAGTAAAAAAACTAAGTTAAAGATCCAATAGACTAAAATTTTTAATTTTAATGAATTTAATCGGATTTTGTAAATTTGAATAAATCACAATGTCCCACCAATAGTTTTTTGGGTTATGCAGTTTAAACATGATCCTCACACTTGTATGTTTTTAGCGGGTTTGTTTTCGAGTTTTCTTTTTCTTCATTTTGGTCTATTTCTTATTAAATTAAACATTTATTTTTCAAAATCTAACTCTTTTTTCACATGGAAATCATCCTTAAGTTTTAAGTACTTTTATTTTTCTGCATTAAAATTTTAATTTCTTTCAAATTTAAAATGCAATTGCAATTGTTAAAATTGTTAAATTTTTTATTAAATTTAGGTTTATTGTAATGATTTTTTGTTATATGACTATTAAGTTATTATTTTTATATTTTAAAATATTATATTAGTGAATTTAATAAAAAATTTAACAGTATTAAGAATTACACTTAAACTTTAATCGAAAAATAAAAAAAATTAAATTCATAAAAAGACTAAATTCTAAACATATAAAAAATTATAATGACTTAGAAATATATTTTAACCAAAGTAATCAATTTTAGCGAAAAATTTGGAGTTAAAGAGTTGACTAAATTTGGAGTTAAAGAGTTGACTAAATTTACAAAACAATGAACTACAAATTTAAATTTGAGATTAAGTTTACTAGTAAAGAAATGATCAAAATATAAAATTTTAATAAATACTAAGATTTTATTATATTTGTGGAAATTACATATTTAGAATAAAGAGGTATGTTTAAAAATATCATTAAATAAATAATGAAATATATAGTTTGAAACTAATTAATAATAACACATGAAATATGTAGAATAATAAAATTAAAAAATTATGATAAAAACAAAATTCAAACTAAATTTTGAGTAAAGAAAATTTAAACATATAAATACATCAAATTAAGAATATTAAATAAATACAATTATTTATCATGGTGTTAATATTAATTTTCTTGGTATATCAAGGTGTCCTCTAGGTCTGTTTTACCGTCTATGAAAATTAAAATACCCTCGAATAATATAACTTATTTTAAATACAAAAGTTATTTTCGTAATTTTCCTAACCGATTTGATGCTTAATTGATTCGTGACATCAATCCAATAATGGATTTAAATAATAGTATAGATATAAAATTGATGGAGGTAATAAAATTTAGATGTATAAGAATATTAAAATAAAATATTGGTTGAGTGCTATATTTAATGTTTTATTAATACAATTTGTATGGGTTCAAATATCATCATATGTATATTTTTATTGATTTTTAATAGTAAGATTAAAATACTATTAAATAATATATCTTATTTTAAATATAAAAAACATTCGTAGTTTCCTTAATTGAGTTGATATGAGATTAATTTGTGATACCAACAAAATTCTAATTTTAAATAATAGTATAAATAAAACAATTGGTCTGATATTCTTTTCATAATTTTTTTTAGTATAGATAAGAAATATAGAGAAAAAGGAAGGGGGTCAACATTTTTAAGTTAAAAAGTTGATTTAATTATCTAACATTTGTTTTAAAGTATATTTTTCACTTACATTATTCACATTTTATAGTTAAAAAATAGAAATTAATTTTTGAAAAATTAATTATTAAGTGTGGGATTGCATTTTGTTCTCTCTATTCAAAGAAATGAACAAATTATTCCATGTACATTAGATCAAAGGGCAAATTGATTCTTTTGTTAAAATTTTCATCTATTTTTAGTGTTAAAAATGGTATAACTGATAACATAACCAAACAATGACATGTGATATGCTATATATACCTCGTGCTAATGTATATAGACAAGTTTTAATTATAGAGATGAATGATGTTTTCAATAGAATGACTAATTTACTCTATATCTAACGATAGGAATTAATTTATTTTTTAAATAAAAAATATAATGTAATTTTAATATAAAAATCTAAGAAATGAGTTTAATAATCATTTCAAAGTGGTTATGTACCACCAACATTACCTTTTATTCTTTAAAACTAAATAACCAACTTCTATCTTCAAACAAAGTTTTCAACCTAAATCCAAAAGATAAGCTTTTAAAGAAGCAAGTTTTGATGTTGTAAAACTACAAAACTCTCCTCGTTTATATAACCATATTATTTGCAAACATCTTTTTTCCACACACTAATATTTTATATTTTTAAAATTTTATATCTAATATCTTTCAATTTGTAGATTATTTTAATATCTAAGATATTATTTATATATTCAAATTAACTTTTACAAAAAATTTATATTATTTATTTAAAATAACAAAATTTAACAACAAACATAACTAATGCGACTCAAATCCAATACCAAAAACAGTGAACACATTTAACCATCAAACCGTCACATAAGTTCATATTAAAATTTATATTTAATATATGAAAAAGCAATGACTTTTATGGAGGTTTATTTCTTTTTCCATTTTTTCATAACTTTCTAAAAGAAAAATCATCAGTTAACATATCAATCAAAACCCTCTATTTTAATTTAGTAATTGCAACCCACCAAACGCATAATTTCCTTCTCAAGTGAGTGTAATTAATTATGGTTTAAAAACCATCAACTCCGATCACTATATTTTCGAATTCTTTTTATCATTAAAAAAATGCAAAGCACGAAATAAAGTCATACTAATATAGATATGAAATCAATAATGGAACCACAAACAGTGCGTCCATTGACATTACTCGGGGTATGAGTCAACACTACAACTAAAAGAGTTGGCAGAAAAAATCATATATTCTACAATAAAGAAGGGATTAGAAATGTAGACGTATCTATAGACTAATCTTAAGTTAAACATAAAAAAAACTGCAATCCTTTGTAACCCCCTAAACTGTTTACTTTTCAGGGATGCTTCAAAATTGTTCTTCGATGGGGTTGGAAGATGCATTTCCTTCTGAAACAACTGTACTGTAAACTTCTCAAGAGATCAGCCAACATGCATGCAAATCAGGAAAAAGGAGAACACTATCTTAAATCCCGTAATGCCTGCGATGGCACAGCTGCAGTATTTGCATGAGTTGAGCTGTCCTTGACCTTCTTATGTGAGCGTGAATGGTCTCCAGATTTGTGAGATTTCCTCTTTTTCCCAGAGGCCTTTGGTTTCTGCTCTTCGGAAACTTGCTTTTGATCTTCTTCTGCATTATCTGTTAAAAGTGCATCTTCCTCATTTTTCTCGGAATGTAATAAAGATTTGGTCTTCAAATCATCCTGAGTCGCGGGTTCAATAACGGACATTCGAAGAAGAGTGTAGTCCAACAGAAATGTGCTCCTTATAAGCCTGTCTATCCTGCTGAAATGTCTCTGAGAATATGGGATAAGACCTTCAAGTAGTTCACTAATGCCTTTTATCTGCAACATAGTTTATTCAAGCACAAATTCAGCGGTAAAAAGCTAAAATATCAAACAAAATGAACACCTAACCTTCAATCAACCAAGCAGAAAACCTAAAACAATGGTTAAGGTTTTTGCTATTACTTCTTTAAAGAATGTCTTGATACTAGGAGAAAAAAGCGCATTTAGATGCAGAAATAAAAATTTTGAAAGAGATTGAACACTAATATTCAACTTCCATAATAAACAATAAACCAGTAAATACGAACTTCATTTGAAACAATTTTAGTAAACTATTATTATGAACATAACAGACCGTTTGATCTTTAGTAAAATATGATTCAACCATTCATTTGGTTTCCGTTTAAAAATTTTCATAGAAAAAAAAATGTCAAAGAAACAATGACCAAATGTAAACCTAAACCATTTTTAAATTTGTAGTAAGCTATATGATAATGGTTTTTACTTAATGTTTTGCTTCAAAGTTAGTGGTGGGACTGGTAAAATATAATGGGTTATCCAAAGCCATATGCATCTTCCCTGCAGCCAAATGAGGCTATTAACATCAAGTGAATATTACAATAGAATACCTCGATAATCTCTGTCGGAGGAAGAATGTTGAAAGCTCGGAAAAGAACAGATTGGGCAACATGACACAGCTTTGGCTTTGTGTTCCACTCTCGTATATACTCAAAAAGTAGAAGAAATTCTCCCTTGCCAAGGGCATGAAGGGCTTTGTCTATATGGTACCCAGCTTCTCTCTTCCTATATCACATTCTGCTATGAGAAAATGTTCTGCGTACTCAGAAAACAGATATGATTAGGCAATACTAACCTGCAAAGCTCAGAAAACAGCTCGAAAAGTTTATGAGGCCTCCTAAGCTCCAAAGCAATTTGTATTGCCTTTGTGTACTCAGCATCTAACAGTGCATTTTCTAATTCTTGCCCTCTCAAAACCCCTTCTTCCTGTGTCAGAATGGAAAAACATATTTAAAACTTTTTGTGCAATAATACATAACAATATGTAATGAAGGAAAAAAGGACCTCATCATATCAGTCAAAGTTGATACACAACAATGCTAGGATCCTACAGAAAGCTAACTTTCACAAAAGGTCTTATTCCAAGCTCCAAGTACTTTCACAAAGCCCGAGGAGTTACTCAAAAGTGGGAAGGAAAATAGAAGGATCAATATTCGGGCTTGAACAAGGTCGTGTATCCAAGATAAAATAATTTTTATCCGTTTCATTTCATAGTCTGGTTAAAACAAGTTGAGAAAAGAAAAGTATATAGGAGGCTCTAGAAATGTTTTAACTCTTATTTCCTTCTAATCTGCAGCTTGAGTTTCTCTTAAGAAAGGGTTAAATCACTTTTTAGGGCCTGAACTTGGCAACTTTTCCCACATTGGGTCTTGAACTTTTTTTTTGGTCCAGGTTAGGCCCTGAACTTGGCAATTGTTGCTACATTAGGGCTTGAACTTTTTTTATCCAAGTTCTTCCTTGAAAACCCTAGAGTTCAATCCCCCGTGTAGGAACAATTGCTAAGTTCAAGGCCTAACTTGAACCGGAAAAAAGTATAGTCCCAATGTGAGAAAAGTTGCCAAGTTCGGACCCCAAATAGTAATTTAACCCCTTAAGAAAATATACTAGTCTTACAGAAAACCTTTACTTTTTTATTTGTAACAGCATATTCCAGGTATCTTTAAAAAAAATTCAAGAATCAACATTGAAACATATTTGCAACAAGTAACTCAGTCACTTAGCATATCCAAAGGCCTAGTATTAAATTTGTCCCATTCTATATTCCAATATGCTTCAAGGGGAAATAATATCTAGGTACAAAAAGTATAGAGGACACACCTCTTTACGAAAAGCTTCCTCTTTCTCAGCAGCAGTTGAATCATGCCACAGATTGATCACTGCATCACTGCCACCTGTTGCTAACATTTCTGTCTTTTTCCCAACGGCCAATGCCCAAACCTGCACACCAAATTTTACCATAAAAAGAATTAATACCACACAGCACAATGAAGTCCTTAAAAATCTATTAACGGTATAACATCGTATTTCCCACAGAATCCTGTCAAATCTATGAAAAAGAAAGTAACCCAAACATTAAAAGAATTAAAGTATAACTCAACACCTTGTCCTCATGCTGATCATAGGTAGCGATGCATTCATTTGTTTTGATTGTCCACAGCTTAACCAACCCATCAGCACCTGAATGATGAATTGCATGCTAAATGTCACCAAAACATTAAAATGGAAGAAAATCCTAATGAGTGAAGAGAAAGAAGTTATTACCACATGATACAAACTGGGTCCCACGTGTAAGAAATGATGCTCTTAATACACTTGATGTATGCCCTTCAAATGTTTTCAGGCACGAACCATCAGCTATAGCCCATATCTTTACAGTCTTGTCACCTGATGCTGTTATTACACATTGATCAACAGGTGAAAACTCTACACACCAGATCCCTCGTTTATGCCCTGTAAACTTAACCACAAGTACCAGTTCTGGAAGCCTCCAAACACAAGCAGTACGATCCTAACAGCCAGAAAAACACATTTAACCTTTTAAAATTATCTTTGGAATCATAAAAGCATGCGTCCGATATAATATATATAGTTTCAGCACCCTCTAATAAAAGGAAAAAATCAATAATACCATAACTAAATAGTATGTTGATTAAGATGTATTGCCTACTAACCTGTGAACCACTACACACTAAACTGTCATTTGGTGCAACAGCCAGAGAATTTATATCTTTATCATGCGCTGCTACAACTGCCTTTGCTTTTAAACTAATAGGCTCTTCAATATCATCAGAGAGTCCATGAAAGTTCCAAACCTTAATGGTACGATCACTGAAGAAGATGGTACATGTGTAAGAATATAAAATCAATAAGCCACAACCTTAGCAACAATTTACAAACATAAATTCTTATATCAGGAAAAGTATGGAATTGAGGCACTCCAGAATATAAAGATATAACATAAGCAAAAAATAAAGATGTCATAGAAGCACTCCAGAATTTATCTCCATTCATTATCTAGAAATGTTTTTCTTTATGTTTCCTGTTCTATTTTAGTTAAGGGTACTAACTATGTTTTATTTTTTCTTTGGTATACGACTAGCAGGTGCTCTTTTTTAATGAGTTTGAATGGCAAGGATTAGAGGGGCTTATTTGCATCCAGCAGTTATGATTAAAAGCTTCTATACTTATGTTTTCCTTTTATTGTTTCTACTTCCACACAGCATAAGGTTACATGCATAAAACATAGAAGATAGGAGGACAAAACAAGTATATTTTAAAGCGCCAAATTTAAAACAACCAATCCACAATTCTAACCAAATATGACCCCATCATGTAGCATAACTTACAAAAATACAAGGTCCAAGATGCATCATGAACTTATTGTCTTTATTGTCATCTAAAAATACTCCAGCCACTAAGTTAAAACACGATCTAATGTCATGCTACCAAGCATAATTGGCAGACAGTTTTGAAGGCATAATGCACTGTGTATCATAAGTCAAGTCAACTACAATCCAAAACCTAATTTCATTTGTCAAGTCGAGGAACAATAAGCACTGTTAGATCATATAAGAGAAGGTTAAATCTTAGCACTTCACTCCCACCACAAATATAGAATGAAAATAATCAGCAACCAAGCATCATGTTATTTGACAAACTCATAAGTTTGGAAGCAGTCATAACTGAAGGCACATATGTGGTAAAATTAAATTGCATCTCCAAACAGACAAGGCTTCCCAAGATAAGTGCTCACCTACTGCCACTGACAAAAAAATCTCGGCACTTCTTGGAAAAAGCAACAGCTCCAACCGCTCCCATGTGACCTATGCCAAGTCCTATGCAACACCTTTGTTCTGATTCCCACAACCTTACCTATAAAAAGAAAAAGTAAATGAAGAAAAATAAGTCCAACTTATTAGCAATGTCAGAACCAGCCTTTCCCCTAACATAGGCAAAACTTAGTGGCAAGCTTATATGCACAAGTGAGAAAGAAGAAAAACCGTACACTATTGTCCTTACTCCCAGTTAGAATAAGTCTTCTTCCATTACTTGATATAGATGTATCAAGGCATAGAATAGTATCAGTATGACCAGCCAAAACATAGGAACATGACATGGAGGAAAGGTCATACACTCGAACCTGCATATGAGTAAATTAATACAAATTAGACATTTACACTTTCATCCGCATAAATTCATAGACATCAAATGTCTGTAAAGTTATATAGGCACACAGCAAACCCCTTGAAGGAGAAACACATTAACAAAATAAATCCCGATAAGAAATTCCAGCAGAGATCAATCAAATATTACTGGGTACAGAAGAAGGAAAAGGCCCAACAAGGAGCACAATTAAATCCAAATTTGAAATCAAGCTAACAATTGAATCATTAAATATAGAGATAACTAATTCCTGTGTAGCACTATGTCAAAATGCACCACCAGCAAGCTTACTACAGCACCTGTTCAAGATTTGTAGCAACAGCTAGATATTGTTCCTCTTCATCAAGAAACTTCATATCCACAATCTCATCGTTGAAACCCACAAGCCTTTTGGTCAATTTTAAAGACCACTTTTCTTCTAGATGCTCCGCTGGAGAATAAAAGAGAAACTGCTGATCAGCTGTCACACAAAGCAATCCTTGATCCAAGGGTAGCATAACAGCACTAATGAAACCCCTTGTTGAATCTTCATCCTCGGCTGAGCTAATAGTAACATCTGAGGACTTTTGCTCATACAAGAAAACTGCACTGTCAAAGTAAATGATAAAAATAAGATTTATTTAGTATATATAAATGCAAAGACATGTATCTTCATAGGGGATACCAAAAGAATCACAAACGGAAATAAATAAATTTATTTTGCACATGTTAAATTGAAGACAGGTATCCTCAGCAAGATTTTTTTTAAAAAAGGAAGTACAATAATAATTCCATTTTATTACCCTTCAGAGGTCCAGATGCGTACAATTCCACGTTCACCAGCTGTGATAAAATAAATTCCGGTCGATCTGCTTTTCTTCTTTCCACTTTGCTGGAGGAATGCACCCAGAGACGAGGCAAACCGACTCCCAGAATAAACTACACAAACAGCTTCAAGCACCTCATAAGTAGGTATTGTACTCTTGCATCTATAGTCATGAAGGTCCCATAAATTTACAACCTGAGATGACAAAGAAAAGCTTTCTGGTTGAAAATTTGATAATGCAGCTGAATTGCTACAAATGATTGGTCAACTTTCTTCAGTTTAGAAGAAAAAAGCGGAATACACTCCAGTCAAACATAACATAAAGCAAAGCACCCAAGAATTTAGGCAAATATACACACAAATTCCTAGATGTACAAAGCATTAGCAAGATACTCCAACATATTATAGTAAAGACTAGCGAGACATCAGACTAAAGAAGAAATTTGATAAGGTTAAAAGAAACAATTGAAGGGATAAAAATATAGAAGAATCAAAAATATACTAGAAAAGAAATTAGGCAAATGTAAACACAAATCCCTAGAAGTACAAAGCATTAGGAAGATACTCCAAAATATTATAGTAGAGACTAGATAGACATCAGACCGAAGAAGAAACTTGACAAGGTTAAACGAAACAATTGAAGGGATAAAAATATAGAAGAATCAAAAACCACAATTTAAAATAATCTACAAGGTTCGCAAAAAGCATTAAAGCTGTCAAAAGTCTTAGTGGCATTTACAGGAAATTCTCGCTGTTTAGTAGTGTTACTATATGCATACAATGACACAAAATCACAACTACAAAAAGATTGATTACAAATATTTATTTTTAAATCTGTATAATAGACGTTTTATAAAATAATTATATCAAGATTGAAGGAACTTTGCCCCTACCTTATCTCTTCCTGCAGTTAGCAACGTCCATCCATCTTCTGACACAGCCATAGAAGAAACTGCTGAGAAATGTTTTTCTAGCACTGCAACACACTTTTTCGCTAGAAGATCCCAGACCCGTACAGTAGTGTCATCGCTTCCAGAGAAAAGCTACAGGAACAAGGAAAAAGGCTCAGACAGATTACATTTAAAAAGCATAAACCAATTGCTAGCACAAGGGTCAAAAAGAAAAAAAAGGCAGTCTAAATAGACTGAGGTACTACTTACAAGGCTTTTATTTACATCAGGATGAAACATGATACTAGTCACAACACCTTTATGACCTTTAAAGTAATGAGTGCAGAAACCACCATCAACATCCCAAACAAGAACTTTCCTATCAGCTCCTGAAGTTGCAAGCAGTCCACCAGAGCCATGGCAAGCCATACCCATTACTGGACCATCATGCCCCTACTCAAAGATAAATATTAAAATAAAAAGAAGGCCAAAAGCTCTGCCAAGTTTGTGAACATAACAATATTAACTATAAATTAATACTAATATAAAACTTATGTTATACATTTAACAACCACTTTGTGTTTCCCCCTCAATGTGAAATCAGTGATTTGGATCATAAAATGTCATTGTACCTAATTAAAGATGTCCTAAGGTAGGTAAAAATTGGGATCCATTCTTATGTGTCACTCTTCTTCACTTTAAAAAAAAAAAAAACAAGGTTTCAAGGCATTCAAGTACAAAGAAATGAATATATTCCAACGCACATGTTTAGCGTATCTTTTAAGACCAATTCACTGAAATTGATGTTGGTTACAAGACCGCTAACTTGAACTTGGCAAGTCATTATAACAATTAGCGCTTCATTATAATATGACTGAAAAATATATGAACTTTATAAGTCATGCGATTTTAAAGAAATCATTATAATAATTAATGCTTCATTCCATTGTTACTTTTGCTACTGAATTTTTCTATGCAGTTTAATTGAACTAATTCAAAATACTTACCTCATTTAAGCAAAAGCATGCTAAACTTTCGTTCCTAGCAAAATTACAATGGCACATTTTTAATTCTTCAAAGACATAATTTGCTTTAACACCAAATCCCACCTTTTGGCTTCACAGTTGTAGAGCCAAAGAACAAGTTTAAATTCTTAATAACATTATTTAGGAAAAAAAAAAAAAGCAAACAAATAAATAAGCCTGACCTTCCAAGAGCGCAGGCATTTGAAAGTATCCAAGTCCCAGACCTTAATTTGCCTACTATGTCCAGCAGAGAATAACAACTTATCATTGGGACTTAAAGCCAATGCCGTGATGGTACTGGACTCAGCCTCGATGGTAAATTTCGTGGAGGCATTTGATGAATCCACAATCTTTATGGATTCACCGCACGAACAAGCAATGAAAGAGCCATCTGATGAGACCACAAATGGGCCGCCACTATAAAACTGTTGCAGCGACTGAGAGCAGCGATAGTTCTTTTTTAATGTTGCTGACGCCATTTTTTCTATTCTCTACTTTTCTGAAAGGTGAGAAAAAGAATTTAATGATTTCTTTTAGCAGAGTTTCAAATAGCAGTGGCGTATCAGTGCCACAGCCGCTATTTCGTAGTAGCAGCACCTTCTGCCACCGCAGAGAAACCACAATAGCGGTTTCACATCAATAGCAGAGGATAGTGACCGCAAATAGCAGTGTAACAGAAAACAGAAGCGACAACGGTCTGCTATTTCCTCTAAACCGATAGCTTCAAGAAAAAACCCTTCTTCTCAACAAAGTAAAGGGATAAAGTATAGATGAGACAAAGTAGCAAGCAGTAGGATTGAAAACAGAAAATCAAATATAGCAAAGTAATGCAAATAACTCAAAATCCCATGACTCGTGCACAATATTAACTTAAGTTTAGGGTTTCAAAATTACCTTATTTGGTTTCCTGGCCAGTCGGCAACTTGAAGCCAAGAGAAGGCTTGGGTCAGGGACCGGAAGGGAGGGAGAGGCTTGTTTGGCGGCGGGTATGTGAGAAAGAAGGGAGTTTGGAGCGGGTCGAGAATGGTTAAAACGAAATTTTAGAAAACCTTTCTAATCTATGATTGGATTAATTGCATTAGAACTCCTCATATTACTGCTTAAATTCTAAATTATCTTCAAACTTCAAAATATTTTAATTAAATCATTTGAGTATCGTATCGTATCAATCAAGCCCTTTTGGTAAGAGTTTATGTACTTACTACTCGAATAATATTTGGAGCTTGGATATAATGGGTTAGACAAATAGCCTTCTTAAATTTTAATGACATTATCTATTCCAACTAGCATTAAACTAATACAATAACTTATTTCATACAATATTTATATTTTAAAAACTCACTTAAAACTATTTAAAATTTAGTGATGAATTAAATAACCTATATCATAGTAATGCTACATAATTTTATTTGGATGAAATATTAAAATTCTAGTATAATTATGTCTAAATAGTTAGATATTATGTATTAATTTATAATTTTTATTACAATGTGGGTGATATTTTTACTTTTATACTTATATTGTCTTCTTCGTTACATTATTTTGTTATAATTCAATAACAATGAGAAATATTTTATATTTTAATATATATTTACATTTAATAATACGAAATGCTCGTCATTTCTTTGTGTGTCAAGAAAATGACAAATTTTAATGAGTAAAAAGTATACATGGTAGATGAAATTATAATATTTAAAAATCAATTTAAAAAAAAAGAAACACTAGACATTAAAAATACATAAATTAAGTCAATTGAATCTTAATTTAATTAATATAAGTATTGTTGTTAATATAAAAATATTAAATTCGATTGTGTTGAAACGCATTATAATTGAGGAGGAGTTATGATCAATATTAAACATTGTGTAAAAAGTAGTAGATATAAGCTCAAATTGTTGGGTCATTAAAACTTGCATATTGACTAATTACTTTGTTGGATATTTGCAGTGGAAGAAAGCCCTTTAGGAGGTCTAGCGGCCCATGAAAATTGGACAGTCAATGAGCTCATAAAATAAGCCCATGTAAGGCCACATTGAATTTCATGGGAGCAAAATAGAGGTGTGCATGGGCCGGGTTACCCGGTCCTGCCTGAAGGCCCGTACGAAATGTGAGAGAATTTGGGCAAAAATATAGACTCAAAAAATGGGCTTGGACAAAAAAATAAGGCCCGTTTAAAAAATAGGTCGAGCCTCAGGTAAAGTATTTTAGCCCGGACCCGGCCCGACCCGGCCTGACCCGAATTCACTAAAAGACAAAAAAATCTGCATTTTTTAAATATTTTTGAATGTTATTTTCTTGTTATTTTCTCCTTATTTTGCTACTATTTTACTATTATGTTGCTACTATTTTGTTGTTATTGTTTGAATATTGTATAAAATTTATTTTATTGTTAATTTTCTTATTATTTTAAAGGCATTTGTTAATTTTTTATTATTTTAGAAGCATTTGCTTGTTAAGTTGCATTTATCTTAGTGTTATTTAAGTCTACATATTTTTAAAATTTATTTTCAATTTGTTGGAAAATATTTATTTTGATATTTTAGTATTTTGATGTATTATATGTATTTAAAAATAATATAAAAATAATACGGGCGGGTCGGGCCGAGCTCGGGTTTTAGTATTTTTATCCGGGTCGAGCTTGGGCAAAATTTTAGGCCTATTTTTTGACCCGGCCTGGCCCGAGCCCAATAAATGGGCATGATTTTTTAATTGAGCCCGACCCGAACCCGACCTGGCCCGGCCCATGAACATTTCTATGAGCTAGAATAAGAATTAGGTGGTGTATATTCACTAATAATAAATTTATTAAAAAATTAATTACTTCAAAAGTAATTCCAATATTTAATATATCAATTGTTTTTTTTAGAATCTAACTTTCTCGTAAACATGACAATGCGACTTTATGATAAAAGATGAGAAAAATTGATAAGGTAGAAAGTTAAAAAGATTTTAAAGATAAATTTAATTCTATTTTATTTTGATTTAGGGTATTAGTCTATTAATTGTAAATAAAATAAAGATTATTACCTCATTTTCTCTATCAACTAGGGATGACAATTGAGCAAGGCGGGGGTTAATATTGCTAAATCCGTCACCACTCTATAGTTGACATACTCTGCTCCACCATTCATCATGCTTTATTATGGATGCAAAATCTTGTAAACAACTATTATCTCTATTGGATACATCTATCCTCACCTCGATCTACTCCACTTCAATTTAATTTTTGCTACTTATTTTAATATTTTTATTTTTTTAACGTCAAGTAAATATTTAAACATAATTCTTCAAAAGATATTTAAATAAAAATATGTTACTTTTTTTTCTATATTGTGTTATTACATTTTATTATTTTAATAGTTTATATAAATATAAAGATAATATGATAATTTCATATGTTGGAGCAGGCACTATTTCAAAGAAAAAAACATGTCTCTATTACTAATTCTCTTGTTATTTCAATTGATTTTTTGAAAATTTTTATAATTTGAATTTCGATATGCATATTTAATCATTTATATAGTATATTGGTTACGTATTATATTTATTTCTTATTGTTTGCCTTTCTTTCCCTTTCCATATATTGATTGAAATTTCAATTGCATTACAACATTCATTCCAAAATCAATTTTACATATATGCATTGTTATATTTAGAAAATATATGTAAAATAAATTTGAAATAATTTTATTTTTAATTAAAATAAAAATTTTAATTTTTTAAAATATTTAATCGAAAGATTTATTACTGAATATTATTTTTATTTAATATATGAAAAGTAATAAGTATTAAGAGATGTGTGTGGATGTTTTGGTTTGAAGTTTTTAAACACAAGTTTCTTAAAACATTTTCTATGTTTTTAGTTTCGTCAAATAAAATCCAAATCCATGAAGTAAGGGTTGTAGAATATTGGAGATCCCAACAGTTCCATCGTTGGCCGAATGCATATCATTAGGGCTCTTTCCTTGTTCTCTAATCCAAATCCCTTTCGTGTACAAATCTAAACGATGCAAGGGCAGCTACCCAATCTTATCTTGGAGAGCTGTCACTTATGTAGGGCATCTACAAGTAATTGCTTTTGATGGCAATCCTTGTCTTCTTTTTATTTATTTAAATATTGGAGGCGTTGAATTTGATTTTGATATAATTTAAGATTTTTTATGTTAGAAAATATACTTAAATTTAAATAGCAAAACAATATTAAAATTAAAAATACAAATATCATAACAGCATTTTACAAACCTCAACTTCAATTACAATCTTTTCTTAAAAGAGAGAAAAAGGTCATTGAAATTAAGCTAATTTAATATACTCGAGTATTCTCATTCGACATGTGAAAAGCTTAACTGCCAGTTCCAAGTATATAATGTTGGATTAAAATTCTCAATTATGGACACATATGTATAATTTATAATACTATTATAAAGTGTGATACAAAATTAATTGACTAATTATATTTTAAGTATCATAGGTATTAACGTGTTATAAAAATAATATCTAGATTCCATAAGTTAAACTTATAATTGGATGAGGGCCTAATCATAAATACTCAAAATTGATTTAATAATCAGTTATTTAAAGTAGTAGTGGTCCCTAATAAATAGGTTATCTCATATATCTTTTCTTTCCACACCACAGAATTATACAAAAAGAGAAAACTATTTTCTTGAAAGATAAAAAAAAAAAAAAAAAACTTTATGGACAACCTCCAACAATGAATTCAAATACGCTTCTGTATCTAATAGTTTGCTATGATTAAATATTTATGTCAAAAATGATACAGAATTTGATTTTAAGTTTGGTTAAATTTTGGTTTTGTATTTTACTGTAAAAATTTGAAAATCGTAGCGCTCAGAAATTTTAGTTTTTAACCTTTGATTATTTTGGGAATTTTAAATTTGAATATTGAAACTTAGTTGAAGCAATGAGTTGCCAAAATGACCTATGTTGTTCAAAATATTTAGTTTTAAAATATAAAAAGGTTGTGTGCATGTAGCTTAAGCTACGTTAATATTGATCGGCCCAAAAGGAAAGTTAATATTTAACAAAATTACATGTGCAACTGTGGTAATAAACATGTGACAATTATTCAGTTTTACATGTGAATAATAAATTGGCCCAAGGAAGATTTATTGTTTAACATGTTTTTTATTGTCAGTTTTTTAATTACTATAATAAAATACCATTTATAAGTTAATATTTTTGTCCAAAGATGAAATTAAGAGCAATACTTTGAAACAAATAAATTCAGATTTTGGCTTTGGGTTTTAATTAAGGATGTCTAATATTTTAAATAGATTAGTTGGAACAAAATGCCATCAAAGTGACTTCTTTTACGTGATTAGTTTGTTTAAAATATCAAGAAGTTTTTTTAACAAAAATATCAAGATGATTATATGTATTTGTGATTTATACGTTTATTAATTAACCCAAAGGCAAATCAATATTTGGCGAATTTCAATGACATCTATGATGATAAATATGTGAAAATTATAAGGTACTCTAAGTGAATAATATGTTAGTCCAAAGATTAATTTATTGTTTGGTATAATTTATTGTCAATGTTTGCTTGCTACAACAATAGTATCACTTACTATTAATATTATTGTCCAAATACTTGATATTAATGTCGTATTTGGTGTATTGAGATGGAATTAACCATTATTTTGAATGTATTGTTTACTTATGAATATTGATGTGAGCTTATTTTTATTATTTATTTCGTTCTATACTCAGCTAGTTCATATTCTGTTGCCACAATATCTGATAATATCAATTCTATGCCCATGCTTAATTGGACCGATTTCAATGAATGAAAAAGGCATTTACTTATAGTGTACGGTTGTATGGACATAGACCTTGCACTAAGGGAAGAACAAGTTGCACCTCTCACTGCGTCAAGCATCTCTAATGCTGAAAGGGATTTTGAGAGCTGGGATCGTTCAAACCACATGAGTCTAATGATCATGAAGCACAACATTCCAAGAACCTTTATGGACACAAAATCTGAAGAGATTACTCAGACCAAGAGTTTTATTGACGAAATTGAGAAACGTTTTGTCAAAATTTATAAGGTTGAGATGACATCACTTCTGACTTCTTTGATGTCTATGAATTATAAGGGTCAAAGAAATGTGAAGGAGTACATTATGGAGATATTCTGTATTGCTTCAAGACTTAAGACACTTAAGATCGAACTTTTTGAGGAATTACGTGTTCTTGTGATTTTGGTATTGCTTCCTACGTAATTTAACCAATTTAAACTTAGTTACATCTGTCAAAATGAGAAATGGACTCCTAATGAGTTCATTTCTCATTGCGTGCAAGAGGAAGCGAGGTTGAAACATGATAAGTCTGAAAGTGCTCATTTGGTCAGTGACTCTAAAAGTAACAACTTACATTCCAAATAGAGTACCCATTAAAGTAGCTGCAAAAAAAAAACAAGTTACGAGCTTTGGACAAGTTAAAAACATAATCTAAAACACTTTCACATTTGGGGATGTCCAGCTGAGGCAAGGCTTTACAGGCCAAATGAAAGAAATTTGGCTCCAAAATAGTGAGCATTTACTTTATTGGTTATTCTGAGCGGTCTAGGGGCTATAAGTTTTATGATCCCACAATTAGGAATATTTTGAAGACGGGAACTACAACATTTTTTGAGGATGTTGAGTTTGGAGGGAGAAATAAGGTTAGAAACATTGCTTTTGAGGAGGAATTGTATTCTAACTCATTTCCTACTTTCACTTTTAACAATGTTCAAGTTCTCATACCTAATTATCAAGAAATGAATCTAGAACCTCAACAAGACAATATTGAACAACTCTCTATTCAATATGAGGTAATTGTTTTAGAGGAATAAACTCAACAACCTTAAAAACAAATGCCATTAAAATGGTGCTCTGTGACACCCTGATTTTGGGCCTAGTTAAAACAGTTGTTTCGAGACTACAAATCCGACGATAAAAATTTTATTTTTTATTATATTTTTATGGTCTACGATTTCACGGAATAATTTTGTGAAAATTTCGTTCGAAAATTTTGACGTTCGGGCACTTAATTTAGTCAAAAGGACTAAATCGTAAAAAGTGAAAAAGTTGAGTTCTACATACTAGAGGTGTCCAATTGTTATGAAATTTTAAATTTAGGGTCATTAAATGGTAATTAGACCATTGGTTAATTTCTGGACAAAAATAAACATGAAATGGGTGTAATAAAATATTTTTAAGTTAGGGGTATTTTGGTAAACTAATAATTAAAAGAATTAGAAAGGGAAATAAGCCAAATTAGCTATCATCTTCTTCATTCAACCGTTTCTACCAGAAGCAGCCATGGTTAAGGTTTGTTTAAACTCCCAAGCTCGATTGTAAGTGCTCATTATCCCCGTTCTTAAAGTTCTTTACATTTTTGAAATCCTAGTAACTTGGTTAAGCTTATTCTAGCAATAATTTAACCTAGGGTTTATATTTGGAAAAATACCCATAGGTGAAATGTGTTTATTTTGATGTTTTATGGTAGAATATGAAGCTTAAAATTGTGTTAAACAACTTTTACTAAGCGATTTTACGTGAAAACGAGTAAAACGACATAATCAGTAAAAATACCTAATGTTCATAAGTACATGTTAGAGTGTGAATTTGATGTTACTATAGAAGGGAAAAATGATCAGCATGTCATAAAATGTAAGGAAATAGGATGAAGTTTAATTTACGAGCCTAGGGGCAAAAATGTGATTTTGACAAAGTTTAGGGACAAAATTGTAATTTTTCCAAAATATGATTTTGGGTTAATTTGAATAATTTGAGTCCTAATTATGCTATATTTGAAATGACAGAGCAAGGAAAAATTAAAATTCAGGCTAAAACCGAAAAATATTAGGTTGTGGACAAAATGGTAAAAATGGCCATTTTCGCATACGAGGTAAGTTCATATGATTTTTAATAATGCAATGTGTAGTTTAATGTTATTGCCTTGATATTAAATGAGATGTAAGTTCATGTGGAAATGCTGGTAACATAATTGTCATTTTAAGTAATTTAATGTTATTTATATTATATGATGATTACTATTATGAAATATTATGCTTTGTTGTTATTGTTGAGTAATATGCAAAATTATGTGAATAACTTGATAAATATGAAATGCTACTAAGTATCGGTTCCAACATTCCGTGGAAGACGACAAAGATGTGTGATCAAGGAAAATCCCGTTTGAACCTTAGGAATAGATTAGGATACAAGTGACATGTCACTAAGATATTTGAGTTCCGAACTCGTTGAATTAAGTCCGAGTTCCTGAGATGTAACTAGGCATCTGAACTCGTTGAGTTGAGTCCGAGTTCACTTATGGATGCGCACACTCGAACTCATTGAGTTGAGTCCGAGTTCACTTATGGGTGGGTTACATGGTAGCTTGGCTACATATATATTCCGCAGGCTATTGAGTTTGTCTAGCTGTGGGCATGGCACTTATGTGCATGCATTCCGTGTATCCGATTATATTTCGAGTGCTCAACGGGTAATTTGGCAAAGTATTCGTTGATGATCTCAATAAGATAAGCCATTGATGAGTATGTCTTTGAGTTATGTTACAAGTTGTATAGGTATGTACACTAAACTTATGTGTGATGCCTTGACATGTGATGATCTATGATGTATATAGTATTTGGTGAATATTATTAAAATGACATGATTTGGAATAAGTCCTTGGCACTTGATGACATTGAGATTATGGATTTATGCTTATGAAGAATAATTATGTGTTCTTACCATTATGAATGGAATGATATTGTATGGATTTGGTGAATAATATTAATGAATCAGTAAATTTAGCCTTGGCAGTTTTGGGTTATTGCAGTGGTGCAACTAGAGGTGTGCATGGGCCGGGCTACCCGGCCGCCTGGCCCGCCTGAAAAATGGGAGGGTTCGGGTAAAAATATAGGCCCGAAATATGGGTGCAGGCAAAAAACGAGGCTGTTTAGAAAAGCAGGCGAGCTAGGGTAAAACTTTTTAGCAGGGCTGACCAATTATATACTAAATATATATATTTTATTTTCAATTTTAATATAATCATTTTTTATTATATTTTCAATTTGTGTATTGCTTTAAGAATTGTTTTAGTATCATTTTTATTTGTTTATTGTTTTAATATTTGTTTTAAATGTATTTGATTTATTATATTTTAAAATTTTTTATTTAATGAAATAAGCTAAAAAAAATTTAATATGGGCCGAGCCAGCTCGAGCTTGGGCTTAACAATTTTATTTCTGGCCGGGCTTGGACAATTTTTAGGCCCATATTTCGGGCCGAGCCGGGCTGGGCCAGGGCTTAGAAAACTGGCCTAAAATTTTGTCTGGGCCCGGCCCATGCACACCTTTAGGTACAACTTTGGAAATTCACCATAAATTGTGGAAATTGAATTAGGGGCTGAGTAAAATATGAGGTTAAAGCCCAATGAGTCTAGTTTCACATAGAATAAACGGTATATGCAATTGAAATTTATACTATGAGATATTTAAATTGTTGTGAGACAGAGTCTGAATGACTTTGGGATCTCCTGTTTCGATTTGAGAAAATCATTAAAAATTGTATAAAAATAATTATGGGTTGTAATTTATATTATTAAAATCTTTAATGAGTTTATTCTCTAGAAAGATAGATGAGAGAATTATCCGAATTCTGTACTATAAGAAAAATAATTTTTAGTGAAGAGAGGTCAGAACTGTTGGACAGCAAAACAGGGGAAACTTTAATGAATAAACTGTACTAATTGGCTAAATAAAAAATTTTGAAAATTTTATGGAAGAAAGGTATATGAGTTAGTTTCAAGGAAAATTAACGAAACTTAATTTGGAGTCTCATAGCTCTAGATATAAATGAATTAGTAATTGTAACTCGGTAAAACAACTTAATCTAAACAAGAGTAAATTGTACATTTATGATGTTTTACCTTAAAAAAAAACATGTGGGTAGTTGCTTATTAACTTCATATGGACTTACTAAGCGTAAAGCTTACCCCTCCTCTCTACTTCTTCAGTTTTGGCAGGTCAGCTCGGGTTGGAGATCGTCGGAGGCAAAATCACACTATCAAGCTATCATTTTTGAGAGAATTAATTCAAATATTAGAAATATCAAGTGAGTGGCATGTATAGGAAGTTGGTTTGTGATATGTATTATTATTATGACTTTGACTATACATATCAGTCTGCATTGAGTTATCGTATATGATCATGAGATGTGGTCCTTATCCATTATGGTTTGTAAGTTTAATTAATCATGCCATGTCCTATGTTTTGATGTGATGATATAGTTAGCTTTGTTTGTTATGCACGATTGGTAATACATCAGGTAAGTTAAATGCAGACTAATGGATCATGAATTAAATGGAAATGAGTAACGTTGCCTTGAATATGGATGTTTAATGGACAAATTGGTAACTACATTATGATGGTATAAAATGAGAATAAGATTTAGCATGTCTAGTTCTAGTTAATGTAAGAATGTATATTATATATAGGATGGTAAGCAAATATCTTTAAAGTGAATGACATGTTATTGCATGATTATGGATGTGTAAGTGCTCATTTATGCCACGTTATATGTCTTTAAATATGAGTATATGCATGTGTTCGAAAAGTTTTGAATTAAATGAAATTTTATGGCCCGGTTTTCGTCTATGTGTATGGTTAAGTCTGGTAATGCCTTATACCCTGTTCCGGCCTTGAATACGGGTAAGGGGTGTTACATGCTCCCACTCGACATATGAGAAAGATAACTGTCAATTACAAGTATATTATCTCTTAATTTGCTACACTTCAACAAAGATGTGGGACGGAACTTGACTATTACATAGCAACGTTTAGGAGAGCGCTTTCACATTGTTCTTTCACCTTTTGATATTAAGAAATTTTAAAATGGTTGGTCTAGACAACCCTTACTACTTACAATATATAAGTTCATACATTGTTAACGAAGGACATTAAAATACTTCATTAATAAATAAAATTTTATGTTATTATTAAAATAAATTAAAATTTTATTTGATTTACCAACAATACATAAATAAAAGGGTAAACTATAAAAATAGTCACTTTTTTTTGCCTCATGTTACATTTTAGTCACTTATGTTTGAAATGTTACGTTTTAGTCACTTATGTTATTATTTTGTTACGAAGTGATCACTCTTCCGTTAAGTTTTGTTATCTCCCTAACGGTAATCCTACGTGGCAGTCTAACTAGATATTACTGAATCTGCTAATAAATGCTTCATCCGGATAAAGTATGCACTATTAAAATTAAATTAAAATATTAAATAAGAAATAAAATTATAAAACAATATGTTATTTGGAAAATAACTATTATTGTAATGAGAAACATATTTTATTAGGTATAAGTATTTAAAATTTTGTTTTTGTAATGTGATACATGTGTAAATATATATAATCATATCCAAATAACATATTGTTTTATAATTTTATTTCTTATTTAATATTTTAATTTAATTTTAATAATCGTACTTCATCCGGATAAAGTATGCATTATTAAAATTAAATTAAAATATTAAATAAGAAATAAAATTATAAAACAATATGTTATTTGGAAAATAACAATTATTGTAATGAGATACATGTTTTACTAGGTATAAGTATTTAAAATTTTGTTTTTTAATGTGATACATGCGTAAATATATATATATATATATATATATATATATATAATCATATTCTTGAATCTACTAATACATACTTCATCCGGATAAAGTATGCATTATTAAAATTAAATTAAAATATTAAATAAGAAATAAAATTATAAAACAATATGTTATTTGAAAAATAACTATTATTGTAATGAGATACATGTTTTATTAGGTATAAGTATTTAAAATTTTGTTTTTGTTATGTGATACATGCGTAAATATATATATATAATCATATTAGTAAATCTACTAATACATACTTCATCCGGATGAAGTACGTATTAGCAGATTCAGTAATATCTAGTTGGACTGCCACATAGGATTACCGTTAGGGAGATAATAGAACTTAACGGAAGAGTTATCACTTCGTAACAAAATAATAACATAAGTGACTGAAACGTAACATTTCAAACATAAGTGACTAAAATGTAACATGAGGCAAACAAAAGTGACTATTTTTGTAGTTTACCCTAAATCAAAAGTGAATATTCAAGAGGTCTCTACTATAGGGATTTGATCAAATTAGTCTCTTTATTATTTAAAAGAAATCAAATAAGGTAAAGTCATAATAGAATTCACATTTACTATTTCGAAAATATAATTTACAGTTGAACAAAGTTAACATTTTTAAGGTTTGGGTAAATTACACCATTAGTCACTAAACTATGAATAAGTTTTCATTTCATTTAACTAAAAAGAGTTACAATTTGATTACTAAAATTTTTGAAATTGTTTTTTCTATCATCGATTGTTAAGTGACACTTTTTAATCTTTAGTTTTTGTAGTTGTTGTCAATTTGACCTTAATTATATCTAAAATGATAAAAAATGAAATTCATTTTAAAAATTTAGAAATTCTAAAAATATATAAAAAGTACATAAAAATTAAAAATAAATTGAGAGAAAATAAAGAAAAATATTTTTAAACCCTTTAATTTTTCTTTTTGCATTATATGTACAAAAATATATAATACTGATTCTTTAAAAACATATAAAAAAATTAAGCAAAATTATTGGTTATCTATTTTTCACCTCTTCTTTTCTTGACATAGCCTTTTGTTATAAGAAAAGAAAAAATCATAATATAATTTATTTTTTACAATTTTAGTTTTCAAAATAGAAAAAGTTTTGGCATATTCTGTAATCTTTGCTAAAAAGGGCACCAAAACTGATTTTACAAGATTTGTAATAGTTGATTTCTTTAAAGATATAGAACTTGACTTTAAAATATTACTAATTTAGTTTCGATATACTAATTTAGTTTGAGAAAAGTTGAAGAAACATGTAATGTTTTTATTTTAAAAATTTGTTCTTGGATTCTATTGAATGTCAATTTTCTTTATTTCTCATACATATTAGTTCTCAACAACAACATTTTCGATATTTTATTTTTCTAGAATTTCTATACAAAAATTTTTATAATTTCTATATAGAATTAGAGTCAAATTGATAGAAATATAAAGTTTGAGGATTAAAATTGTTATTATACCAACAAAAAAGTGTAATATAATAGTTAGGTGACTAGATTTTTTAAAACTTTAGTGATCAAATGTAATTTTTTTAGTTACGTAATTAAAATAAAACTTACCCATAATTTAGTGATTAATGGTGTAGTTTTCCTTAAAGTTTTATAATTTTGCAAATGAAATATTTTGTTTGGAATTGAACTATGATTAAAACAAATAATTTTCAAGACATTTTTATATAATAAATTTTAATTCTATTACAATTTAGACTTAGTTTAATTTTTTAATAGAATAGAGGACTAAATTGATCTATTTAATGATAAAGGGACTAAATTGATTAAATTCTTATAATACGAGGAACTCTCAACACTTTAACCCATAATCAAATATAAAAGATGAATTTCTAGTTATTTCCCATCCATTACCCGCCAATAGCATTCATGATTGAAACTCATTACTCCTCGCGAGTCGACAGAAGACAACAAAATCTCTAAACAAATATCTCTCTTTGCCCCCATGGCTCTCTCCTCTGCTTCAGTCTTTACCCATCCACTCGCCATCTCCACTCTCACGCGCCGCCCTTTAGGTGTTTCTCTCCACTACCACCGTCTTCATCATCATCGTTCCCCTACTTTTGCTACTTTAAGCTCCTCTTCTTCTCAACCACCCTCATCAACAGCAGTAACCCCTCCTCTTCCTACTTCAGCCGGCGAAAATACTTTGTCGTCTCAAACTCATCAACACCCAAACCCAGGCAGCTTTAACTATGCGTTAGCCAATCCTAAAGGCGACTCATTACTTGGTATTGCTCGCTCCACCGAGTCCAACATCGAAAAGGTATTTATTTAGCTTCAGTGTTTGCCCTCTTTTTCCTTTTTCTTTTTTTAAGAAAGTTCAGCTCTTAACCCATATCCTCAATTCTGTTTGAATTTCCCCCTGTTAACATAAATTGTTTTTTTTCCCGAAGCTTATGCTATAATTCGTGATCTACAGATAATCTTTGACTTCCGTTTCTTAGCACTTTTTGCCGTTGGAGGTTCATTGGCCGGTTCACTGTTATGCTTTCTAAATGTACTTTCTAATTCCCAGCATTAGCAAATAATTTGTTCTTGTTTTAAAGCTAAAAACATGTTTTGTGTAACTGAAAATATATATTAATGTAATAATTAGTGAGATTTTTGCAGGGTTGTGTTTACATTTTTGAAGCTTACAAGGTCTATTGGACAAGCTGTGTTAAAGGGATTCACACAGGGAATATGGTTTTACGATTGGTTGAAGCCATTGGTAACTTCTTCTAAAACTTAATTGAAACCATTTACATATTTAATCCTTGCTTAATCATATATCAGCATTCTTTGATTTTGAGTACCTTTATTTCAACTTACATATTTATTGATTTGGAAGCTAAGTTTCAAATTGTAAATGAAAAACAATATAGGAATAGCTGCAAAAAGGAAGTGATCTATGTTAATCAATGTGTATGAATGTTGCAGATGTTTATCTTGCTGGAACAGTGATGTTAATATTTGGTATGGGATTGTATGGATTATTCATCAGTAACTTGAACCCGGAATTGCCTGCCGATGTCGATCGTGCCCTTAAAGGCTCGTCATTGTTCGGAATGTTTGCTATGAAGGTAACAAACACGCTCAAAGTCATTAATCATTGGTCTTGAAAAAAAGTCTGAAAAGTCAATAACCATTGCAGGAGAGGCCAAAATGGATGAAAATAAGTTCACTGGATGAACTGAAGACAAAAGTGGGACATGTTATAGTGATGATTCTATTGGTGAAGATGTTTGAAAGAAGCAAAATGGTGGCCATAAACACTGGCATGGATCTCCTTAGTTATGCTATCTGTATTTTCCTCTCTTCTGCTTCTTTGTACATCCTTCATCATCTTCACAAGCCTGAATAGTTCCATCACTCCCTCTCCTCTCACTTTCTATATACATGTAGACACTATTTTCTACACGTCGAACTGTTACTTTGTGGGATTTGTAGAGAGTAACACATGCACTACTTGGTTGATATTAATAAGAGAATTTGAGTCCTTAATTTATTTATTTATTTATAAAATGCATAGAATATCTATAATCTCACCTCTACTCTTAAATAGAAATATAAAGCTACTTGACCATGCTCAAACTCATAATCTTGTACCAGCAACAATACCAATATCAACTAAACTAAGACTAAATCAATGACAACAATACAATGCTTAATTTTCACACCTGTGCAATTTATTTTTCTACCTTTGACAGGAAGGGTGGGTGAATGGTGAGTTCAACTATTCAAGAGGGTTGGGCTTGGATTAGAGGTGCCCATCGATTGGGCCAAGCTGAGTTAGATTTGGGTCGATGTTGTGTATGACGTTAATACAATTTATGTTTGGCTTAGCTTAAAATATAGGCATATAATTTTATCTAAGTTTTTACATATTTGTAAATAGGTAGCTCAAGCTCATTTTAAGTTTGTTAATGTTATTATTTTAATATGTACTATTTTAATTTAATATATGATATTTTAGATTTTTTCTTCTATTAAAATTTTAAATACAGATAAAATATTTTTAAAAGTTTACATAATATTATATTATTATATGTTTATTTTTTGATATATATTACATAATATATAAAATAAAATAAAAGTATATTACAAAAGTATAAAACAGTTTGAGTCAGGCTGTAGCCTTAAATGTTGAAGCCCAACCTTAGACCTTATTTTAAACAAGCTTTTTTTTTTTTTTTTTGCTCAGGCTCATTTTTGGAATCTTTTAGCTTTATTCAAATCCTCTCATATTCCGGGTGAGCCTTCGAGCTTGGGTGTGTAAGAATCTTGAACAATTCTAGCTTGAATCATTTATTATATTTGAAGATTATAATGCATTAATTTATGGGTAATATGTTGTAGGCAGACATATGTATGCTCACATAACTTGTCAAATTTCACTATTAACATCGAAAAATGTTGATACAATTTGTCTTTTTTTTTATCTTGTTTTCATTATGTCAGGAAATGTTGATACAATTCGTTTCTTGGGCGCGTTTTCATCTTTTCCCTATAAAATCAACTTATTTCGATAAATATCCCAGAAATCAGTCTAATCATTCAAATATTTTTTAAATACAACTTATGTCTAATTTAGCCATTTTTTAGAGCATTTTAGATTTTTCTTTGCAAGACTTTGAGTTATGTAATATAATTTGGGTGGTGTTTTTTTTTTTTCAACTTTCATCGTTAATATCTCAAAGAAGGTGGAGAATTGAAGGGAAATGCTTATGAGATGTGGATGGACTCCATCAACCTATCTAGATCTCTCCAAGTATAATGGAGTGTTTTTTGGGCCTTACTTGTAACATCCCCTACTCGTATCCATTGCCGGAATAGGGTACGGGTAGAGAGTGTTACATTTAGTGGTATCAAAGCTAATCGGGTTTAGCCAATTCTAGGATTAAGTCGAGTACTAAAAGGAGTCTAGAGGTACATGCCATAATTAAGTCGAAATTGAGTCGGGATCGGATGCTGATATATTTGTTTGGAACTGTTTTATAGTTGAAAATAAGGATTAAATTGCAAGAATTTTATTTTCCTGACCCTAAGGATGAAATAGTCATTAATTAAAAGTTTAGGGGCAAAATGGTAATTTTTCCTAGAGCATTAATTAAATGCATTAGAATATGAAATGAATGAAAATGATGATCAAATTTATTTATAAAGATCCGGACGACTCAAAAATGAGACTTGATCGTGAAAAATAAAAGATATCGGATTAATGAAATTATAAACACAAACAAGCAATGAGGTAAGTTTGTGTAACTTGAATTGTATTTTAAATACTTGAAATATGTGGTTATGTGATGAAAATATGATTTGAATGTTCAATTCATGATAATTGATTAAATATTGCTAATACTCGATATAAATTGAAAATAAAGCCCAGTTGAATGAAAGGAAAATTCGATGGATCTCTGAAAAGGAATTGACGGTAAAAAGGATCTAGCCCGGACGGGTGATTCTATTCGATACTGACCCTCCGAAGAATACGTGTAAAATGGATTTAGCCCGAACGGTAATCCGAATTAGGGTCTGAATTTAGCTGGGTGGTAATCCAGACAATACTCTATGAGTTTATATTACGAGGATTTAGCTTTGGTGGTAATCCCATATGAAGGATGAGGTTCGCAGGAGTGTGCTCTCTGATATGAAATTTGTAAGACCATAGTTGAAAGATACCATGACAACTTGATATGAAATGTGTAAGACCATGGTTGAAAGATACCATGGCAACCTAATATGAAATGTGTAAAACCATGATTGAAAGATACCATGGCAACGTGATATGAAATGAATAAGACCATGGTTGAAAGATACCATGGCAACGTGACATAAAAAGAATAAGACCATGGTTGAAAGATACCATGGCAACCTGATATGAAATGAATAAGACCATGGTTGAAAGATACCATGGCAACGTGACATGAAAAGAATAAGACCATGGTTGAAAGATACCATGGCAACATGACAGAAAATGAATGAGTAAGACCATAGTTGAAAGACACTATGGCATCATGTCAAAGATAAATAAGACCGTGGATGGGAGACGCTATGGCATCTATTGAACAATTGATATTCAGGTAATACTTATCAAATGACGAATGGTTATATGAAATGGTTGTGTGAAATGTTTACAAGAACTGGTCATATGGAAATATATGTACAAAATAGTTGTATGGAATAATTATGAAGATAAATAAACAAAATAAGTATAAGTACATGGAATATAATTTATGTCAAGTTTGATATAAACTATTACCGGAATAAATATAAATAAAATATATGGAAATGATGGAGCATGAAATATTGATATAATGAAATGAATGATATATGCTTATGAAGAAATGGTAAGAGCATAATATGTTTCATGACATGTACATATATGATTATCTTTGATATGTTGATACAAGGAAATTATGTAAGTTGAGACTATTATTAAACTCAAGTCTGATATGTAGAGAAAATAAGTATATCAATGTTGAATTTAGATGAAATGTGTGTAAGTATACTAACAATGATGTTGTTTGACGTTTAGACAAGTGCCAAACTGTTGATTGAACAGTAACATGTTTAATTATAAGGAGCATTGAAATAGTAAGTACTTAGATGAAAATAAAATTTAAGATTTTGCGAAATTTTTTTATAATCCCGATTTAATTCTGGTTGGTTTCTAATGTATGTTTGGGGCTTCGAGGGCCCAATAAAGAGACGTTATGATTATTTCTAAAATATGAATAATAAATGACTCAGAATTATCTGAAAATGTTCAGTAAACTCCGGAATGCCTCGTACCCTATTCCGGCAATGGATACGGGTAGGGGGTGTTACATTACTCTTAAATTTCTTATAGCAATTATGTTTGAATTGGTGAATGTTAATGCTTGTTTGTGCATAATTCTAATGAGTGGCTAAATTGGCTTGTGATTAATGGTTTGAATGTGAATATTAGGTGATTGGATGTTTTTCAAATGGCTATCATCATGTTGCACTTGTTAATTAGGTTTATTTGAACTTAACATTTAAGTATAGTGAACATATACAAATTAACTATTGGTTGACTTAATTAACACATTGATCACTAAGTATTGAGAAAATTGATTTATGCTATTTATTGTTTAAAAATGATTTTTATATTTGAATTGTATCGAAGGAGCGTTTGTTTATAGTAGGGGTGTTCACAGTTCAGTTAAAACCGAATCAACTGACCGAACTGATCTAATTCGATTAATCAGCCGTCGAATTTAGTTTAGTTGGAGGTTGATTAATAATTTTTTGTCGGCTATCAGTTAATTCAGTTTGAAATCGAGTAATTAACGAATTAGCCAATTATCCAAAATATTTGTTGTTTTCAATACTTATGTAGTGTTTGGTTGTTAACTTTCAAGACTTATGTAATGTTTCTAATGTCATAATTAAAGTTGTTTGAACTATTAAATAAAAGAAAATAAACATTAGTATTGTACTTTTTATAGGGTTTATACTTATTTTAACCAAAAGACAAAAACATATAAATTTCGGTTAATTCAGTTAACCGACTGAATTAACCGAAATATTTTGATTCGGTTAATGTATTAAAAAAAATTTGATTCTGTTAATGGTTAAAAATTCTTACATTTTGGATAATTCAGTTAATAATAATTTGGTTTGAGTATTAACCGAACCGATCGTTTGAACACCTCTACTCTTATCTAAAGAAATAAAGTATTTTTTGAAATTTGTTATTCCTATATAAATTTAACCACTTCCTAAAATAAATAAAATTATATAAATGGAAATAAATTATTAATATTGTTTATTAATAATGGCCAATGTCATATATTATTGTATAAAAAAATTGGATTAAAAAAAGACACAATTTTCTTTAAAATAGTTATTTTTTCACCGTATGCAGAAAAATAATAAAAATATTCTTAGTATACATTATGATAAATAAAACTATTCCTAATATATAATACAATGTTTTATTTTTCGTAGCATAACGATTTTTCTTATGCCTTTGATTGGAATAATTGCGCACGTGAATTAAATAATGCTAGAAATCAATAGTTTGTATTCTATATTTTTACACTTGGATTTTTAACTAAATAATTGAACTTTTGTTTCTTCTCTTTAGAAAGGTTATAATACTACGTGTCGTTTAAAAAATATCATAACATCAAAAAAGTCAAACAGTAAATGTTGTTTTAGAAAAATTATAACATTTTGGTGGCTAAATGCAACATATTGGAATCATCATTCATTTACAAAATTTTAGTACTTTATTGGAATCACCTCAATGGTGAGTTATTAAAATCGTAACTATTTGGTGGCTAAATGTATTATATTGGAATCACCATTCTTTTGTAAAATCTTAGTTTGCATTTAATTAGAATCACCATTTATTTGCAAAATCTTAGCACCGTATCGGAATAACCATGATAATTGTATTGGTTGCAAAATCTTAATATTGTATTTGAATGCACTATAACTGTATTAGTTGCAAATTTTTTGTATTGTATTGGAATCATCATCATCTTAATATCGTATTTACAAAATCTTAGTAATCCTAATATTGTATTGGAATCACCATGGTAACTTCCTGCATTGGATACAAAATTTTAGTAATCTTAGCACTATATTGTCACTATGTTAACTTCTTGTATTGGAATCACCATGGTGACTTCTTGTATTGGAATTATATTTGCAAAATCTTAATAATCTTAATACTATATTGGAATCACCATGGTAACTGTATTGGAATTATACCTTATTATCTTATGTAACCATGCATTATTTACAAAGATCGGAAAGTTCGAGTTATTTCGTACCAATAGAAAAATTATTATTTCTCATTTTCATATTAATATATATTATTATATATAAATAATTTTATACTACAAGTTCTCTCTCATGAATTTATTTAAATGAAAGATATTCTAAAGAGCTTATGAAAATAATGAAGAAATTGACACTAATTTATAGGTTAAGTGTGAGTTATGCGAGTGTTTTTAGTCGATGTAAAAGTTAATTTCACAAAATGTGTCTAAAAGTATGTATATTTGTATTTTATTAATTTATTTATAAATTTAAAAAAATCTATTGAGGATAAATTACATAATAATTTATTATTTAAGAAAAATAATGGATGTTTATCAAAACCTTTTAGAGAAAAATAAAATAAAATAATAGATAAACAGTTAAACTAATTTTTTTACCATAGTTATCATTTAATTAATCACTAAAAATATTAATTAATTTAAAATAATCCACGTGTAGAAAATACATTGTTATACTTGAACATAAAGAGTTGTCATATTTGAATAAATTTGATTATATACTGCACTAACATTAAAAAATAGTAAATTTTATTAAAATTACTACTAAAACCAAATAACCATAATTTATTTATAATATTTTATCAAACTATTAAAACTTTCATCTATTTACCCATCATAAATGTTGAATATTTAATATTTCAGTTAACTTGAAAAAATTCCACCTATTTTTAATATTTACTCTTAGTTAATTTTTCTATTTTTAGATTTGTCGGTTTAATTTTAATTTTATGAATTTCTAATGAAAAATAGAAAAAATATTTTATATTAATTTATTTAATTAGATAAGAAATAATTTCAATCATTATTTTAATAAATCCTATTTAAATAAACAATTAATGTTTAATACAATTAAAATAAGCCGTGCATTCTAGTAGCATATAGATTAGATTGGCTGTATGAGAAATTGGGTATGATGACGATCCATGCGAGTGCTCATCAATCTAATCCAATCACACAAATGGGCTGTTTATTATTCCCTAGTTCCCTCTCAAAATTCCAAATGGGCTTTCCCCGACCGACCGACCATCGTTCATCTCACACCGTTTAGCCTCTCTCATTCTACAAGTCGCGGCACCTCCACCTCACCATTCGACCTCCCTCTTTCAGATTCACAAAGGTATTTCTTGATTTTTGTGGTTGTTGATTGCTATTTGCATTCTTTGTGATTGATTACCACTTAATTGTTGTGGGTAATCTTTTATAAAAAAGTTTTCAAAACTTTCATAGATTAAAATAAATAAAACTTCTCATTAATTTTTGTGATTAATGTGCTTGGGAAAAAAGAAAGAAGAAGAGAAGAATGGTTCATAGATTTTCAACTAGATTATTGAATGTTTGCATAGGTTCCCTATTTAAGGCCCATAAATTGGAGAAAGCTGAATCAGTTATTATCAATGGTATAAGATTGGGAGTGCTCCCTGATGTTGTAACTTACAATATATCGATTGATGCATACTGTTGTTTTGGAATTGATGCTGGTTATGCCATTCTCCATCAAATGAGAGAAGCTGATGTTACCCTAGATATTATTTCATATAATTCTTTGATAGCTAGTACCACTAGGAATCACCAAATAGATCGGTCTTTTGATTTATTTGATGAAATGATTCAAAGAGGCATAGCCCCTGATGTTTGGAGTTACAATATTTTGATGCACGACCTTTTCAAGTTAGGAAAACCAGATTTGGCTAATAGGATTTTTAAGGATATTATAATTGCTGATTATTCACCTTCTATTGCTACTTTTAACATTATGATGAATGGTCTTTGCAAGAATGGGTATACAAATAATGCTTTTATGTTGTTTAGGAACTTACAGCATCATGGATTTGTGCCAGAGTTATTGACTTACAATATTCTTGTTAGTGGACTATGCAAGATCGGTAGATTAAGGTCAGCAAGGAGGGTTCTTAAAGAAATAGTGGAATCGAGCCATGTTCCAAATGCCATAACATATACTACTCTATTGAAATGTTTCTTTAGGAAGAAGAAGTCTGAAGAGAGAATTGAGCTATTGTTGGAAATGAAGAGTAAAAGGTATACATTTGATGGTTTTGCTTATTGCACAGTTATTGGTGCTCTAATTAAGATAGGTAAGGTGAAACAGGTGACCGAATTCATGGTGGACATGACTGAAATTGGTATCGAGCTTGATATAGTATCTTATAACACACTAATTAATTTTTACTGTAAAACTGGTGAGTCGGAAAAAGCCTATAAGTTGTTGGATGAGATAGAAAAGAAAGGGTTGGAGTGTGATAAGTATACACACACTATAATGATTGATGGATTGTGCAGGGCAGGTAACATTAAAGGGGCAGCACAACATTTGAAGTATATGAATATGATGGGCTTTGATTCAAATTTGGTTGCATATAATTGTTTGGTTGATGGGTTGTGTAAGGTTGTTCAAATTGATGATGCAATCAAAGTCTATAAATCAATGGAGGTAAGAGATTCTTTTACCTACTCCTTTTTGGTGTACAGCCTTTGCAGGGACAAGAGGTATCATTTTGTAGCCAAGCTCTTGCTATCTTGTTTACGAAGTGGCATGAAAATACTTAAGTCTGCTCAACGAGCTGTCTTGCTTTGTCTTCGCTATTCTGGATTTCCTGGAGAAGCAAAAAGGCTCGAGTCTAAGATTCGCATTGCTCGAATATTGAATCATTGATAATTTAGTCGTTATTTTCGATTTTAGTGTTAAAAGTTGGAAGATTATATATTTCAGTTGATTTACCATCGAGGATCATTCATTAAGGTCAATGGTTCTCATGGGGTAGTAATCCTGAAGGCCATGATAGAGACCAGCAACTCTGAATCAAGCTGCATCTACTTGTAATGTAATATATAGTATTGCATGTAGATAACTTGAAATTGTAAGTCATTTTTGATAACTTTCTTCAAATGAAGAAACTATAATGGCTCATGAAAATTGTAACACCCCTATACCATGTTCGACTCAAGGAGCCTGATATAGGAATATTACATTTGGTGCCAAAGTAATTCTTGACTAATCACTAATATATTAGAACATAAAAACGGAAACTTGGAACATACTTAATATTTTTTTCCTAAGTACATGCCATTCTATTCAAAATTTTAAAACATACCCTGTTGTTGCTTGAAGATGTGATGAGATGAAGGCTCGTAATCTCAAATATAACTCTTTAAAATTTCTATAACTAATCTGCTAATGGAAACAAACCGTACGCTGAGTATACACCCAGTGGTATTACTATAATTCAAAATACTTAAAGTAAAAACAATAAATATGCACAATTAATCTTACCAGTATTTTACTTTCAATAAATCATTCATGCATTTAAAACTTTAAATTTTCTTAGTAATATGTATCTTAAATAGCTTTTCTTTATTTTAATTTATATATACTCTTACTATATCAATATTCATTTCATGCATTTCATCAATAATCATTTCATAAAATCATTATTTCATATATTTCATTTCTATATCTCAATTCAATAACTTATTCTATTTCATATCTAAAACCTTACAATTTTAGTCTTTCAATAATTATTTAAACCAACATTTTTTCAATAAAAATAATTATAATTAATTCATATGATTATATTCAATTAACTCATACACTATTTCATTATTTCCTATTCATTCTATTTTTACTTCTTATTTCGATATCTCAATTTCAATTCATATTTCAATTCATAATTTCACTTTCTCATACTTTCAATAGTTCAATCGATCAAATCCATTCGATTTTCTCATTTCATTTATTCAACTGATTTCAATATCGACAATTCGATATTTTAACAAATTCATGAACCTTAAGTTCATGCTTCAAATCTCATGTCTCAATTCAATTCACAATTCAGCTCATAATTTCTTTCTCATGTTTTTTTAATAGTATGATCGATCAAATTTATTCAATTTTCTCATTTCAATTATTCACCCTATTAACAAACCCGGACCTTGGCGGATATAGGGATTCCAACCAAACACACCAGTACAGCACATTGTGCCTAAAACGGTACTTAGTACCTGATCAATATATCAGGAGCAGTATACGACACATAAAGTGCTTGAAACGACACACAAGGTGCCTGATACGACACATAAAGTGCCTGATTGGCAAAGCAGCTAAATTCCGTACTCTTCCAATCCTATGGCATGCCAACTATATCCGACTTAGTCTGACTAGTTAATAGGGTATTCAAATCATTTTTCTATTTCAAATTCGCTTTCAATTCAATCACAATTCAATTCAAATTCACTTTCCACTTTCTAATCAATATACAATTCAATACCAATACATATTTTAGATATTCGCATCTAATCATACTTCGATTCAATTCAAACCACATTTCAATTAATACACAATTCACATATTCACACATATTCATAATTCAATTCACTTTTATTCAATTCATTTTCCAATCAAATTCAAATCACTAGTTACTTTTCAATCAATATACATTTCCAATACTAACATATTTTCTTCATTCAATTCAATTTGATTCAATTAAAATCGCTTTTAGTTTCCTATCAATATACTTTCAAATATTCACATAATTCATAATTCAATTACTTAATTCAAATCACTTTTAATTTCTAATTTGTTCACATTCAATTTCAATAGCCATAAACATTTTTGAATCAATTTCATTCAAATCAATATTATCATTTCAATTGCTTGCCTAATTTTACTTACCATGCATTTTAATTAAAATATAACAATTCATAATAAATAGATTTGAATTATAGTAATACAAACCGTGATTCTCGTGTCTACTCCTCGTCCACTTTTTCTTTTCCTTTCTTCGTGGATACCTCAGGTGCGATATTAGCTACGAAAAAATTAAGATAATTTTCATAATCATTAATACAATATTAATTTATATCTACTATTCAATTTTTACCTTAAATTCAATTTGGTCTTAATTAAATTCACTCACTTTCCTATCTTAATTCATACTTTATTTCTACTCAAATTTCAACCAAACTTAGACATAACTATCTAAACTTCATCATAAATACCTAGGTTCAAAATTCTTGCAACTTAGTCCCTACTATGCAAAACTTATAGCTTACTTTACAATTTAATCCTTTAATCAATTCTAACTAGAATTTCTATTAATTAAACCCCTAATTCATCAATTTGTTCAACATGAACTATATTCAAAAACTAAGAATTTCCAAATTTCAACTTGATTTCAATAAAAATTTGTTCTAAAGCTTCTAAAACATCAAAATTAAGTAAAAATGACTTAATTGACTTACCAATTAAAGCTTCAAGCTTGAAATCTCAATTTTCCCTTTATCTTTCTTTCCTTTTTCTTTCCTTCCTATTTTCGTTTGCTCTCTGTTTCTTTTTGTTTTGTTTCTTTCTTTTTCATTTCCTTTATCTTATTTACCTATTTATAATTATACATTATAATATATTTTTAACAAATGTCTATTACTTAAATAAATATTTGTATTACAAATGTATACATATATATTATTACATTTGTATACTATCATCACCATATACTTGTCTTTCTTTAATTTATAATAATAATAATAATAATAATAATAATAATAATACCAATGTCATAATATAAATAATAATATAATACATAAATATCTTTTACTTATTATTTAAGAAAATATATAAATAAATTACAAATATATTAATATGTATTTTACACATGTACATTATCATCACCATACATTTGGCATAAATTTATTTATTTACTTATTTATTTTAAATTATATTATAATATAATAAAAATCTATTTACTTAAATAAAAAGTAATTAAATAAACATATTACAAATGTATAAATATTATTATTACATATGTACCATTTTATCACCCTACATTTATCACTATTTGATTTATTTCATAATATAATATCTTATTTATAATTAATATAAATACAATATTATAATATAATAATATACATTATAATTAAATAATATTTAATTAAAAATCTAAGATTTTATAAGTGTTTAATGGAATAGGCTTAATTTCCTATTTAGTCCCTCTTATTTTCTTTTAATCTATATTTAAATTTTTACACCTTATTCAATTTAGTCCTTTTCCTAAGTTCTCTTAATTAAGCTAAATTCACTTAATCAAAACATAATTAAATACACCCTAGACTCATAATTACTTCTAATAAATATTTACGAATTTGGATTACTAAGACGGAGGCCCGATAATGTACTTTTTTCGATGCCAGTGAATTTTGGGTCATTACAAAAATAGTGAGAAAGTTAACACTTATTTATAGTGTAAGTGCGAAATATAAAAATGTCCTTTAGTGAATGTGGGATTTATGACATCTATACTGTATAGAAATAGTGTAAACATAATTGTTAGCGATGGACAAAGGTTTAGATCACTGATGTATTCAGTACACCTATATCCAGTTCAAAGGTAATTTTGGGAACTTGTTAGTTTAGTTAGCTAGCCTTAGTTTAAATTCATTCATTAAATTGTCAATATGTCGCATTCATAATCATGGACCTAATTGTTAACTTTAGGGTTGTGCTTTAAATTTTCCATGTTATATTCTTATGGTGATTGGATATTTGAAATACTTACCTAAACAAGTATATTTATTATTGCGACGGCATCATCATACTTTCGGTGATGCACTATCTTTAAAATGACATGTTTTTGAAAGTGCATTAGATGAGCATCAAAAGTTTTATCGGCAATTCTAACAAGTCAATTGAGTAACTTATTAATTAGTGCATTTAACCTCTCAATACACGTTTCTTACATCCTAAGTGATTCTCAAGTTTAATTGTGGATACCACTAACCTGTGAGCTCGACAAGAAATGTTGCGACTCCAAAAATACCACATATGCAGATAAAAGAAGATGAAACAACAAGATGTCAATAGACGTCAGTATAACGAGAAATTGAAACTTGTGTGTTGTCAAGGTTGACTCAATAAGATTTTATTGGCAATTTTCTTTGCTTTTGTTTTTCCTTTTCTATCTTGGGTTGTATTACATGACAAATCCTTGAATGGAAATCTAATTACAATATGTTAAAAGGCAGTTACGAAAGCATTGATATTGACCAGTTACAATTGCACTTGACATTATTTAGGTTTAGGTTTTCATAGCTTGTCATATTTGGAATTGATAATCTTTTCAAACAAGACATTTGGGTAATGTATATTTTAGAAGTATGTTAGTTTATATTTGAAGATTATATTTGAAGATTGATCGTTTGGAGCAACGAATCATTATGGATTAAATCGAATCAAGTAAATTAGATCCCTAAAATAAGAAAAAAAATTGTCAAATTTAAAGACTTATCAGAGATATCTTTAAAATATCCTAAACTTTATTAGGATATTCCTAATGCTGTCACTTTGGTGGGGACTGTGATTGTGGTTGGTTCTTATGTTAGAAAGTCCAAAAAGTTTTATATTTTAGATTTGCATAGATATTATGTACCAAGAATTTAACACTTAATTTGTCCATTAGGAAGTGTTTATTGAAGTGAGCGAGTCAGCTAGTTTTACAAAGCAGAGAGAGTTCTAAATTTTTTATGCAAATGTGAGGTTTCTACGTTAGTATGTGACAAGACTTAACAATTATTTGTACGAGATTAAATATAATAAATTATTTTTTGAACAAGATCCCACAAATATGAAAAAAATTAAATTACGTAGATATTTATTTTTGCACCTCGTAATTACATCTACTGTTCACTGTTCACTGTTCACTGTTCACTGTTCACTTTGTTGTTGCGTTGAGTGTCTGTTTGAATCATGCACATCTCATAAAGGGCAGCTTTATCTCTAGTCGTTGGTGAGATATTGGACCAAAACAATATAAACTCCCAGCTTTAGATATGAACAACCTTTTTCATATTATTTTTTATCTTACCAAATAAAATGGACTGAACAAGTTGAACACTCACATTGATTTGATTTTCTTTCAAAGCAAGATTTTGATTTTTTAACATCACATTTAGTTTATGCTTTTATTATCTGCTTTTCAACAAGGCAAATATGTTTACCATAATTTCCATTTATGATGCAGGATCAAATAGAGGATTTTATAAATAAAGAGAATTATATTTATTAAATTATTTAATATAAATTTATGATAATTAAAAAATAATATTTTTTAAAATATCAGAACCTATTTAAAGATATTGGAAATAAAGTTAAAAATTTTTGTAATTTAATTACTAAAACCAAAATTACGTTAATAGTAAGAATTAGACTTAATCATAAATCAAGTCAATATAAGATTTTAGGTCTAGATATAACTCAAAAATGAGTCTAAAATTTTATCTAAATTCTACCCAAATAAAAATGTTAAACTTAAGCCTCATCCGTCCTATTAAAATTTTTGCATATAACATTTTATATAAAAATAAATTTAAAAATATAATAAATTAAATATATTAAAAATATTAAAATAAATATATACTAAAATAATTATATAATATCTAAATAATAAAATAATAAAAATATAATAACAAAATAACAGTAAAAGAGTTAAGTAGAATCGGGCCGAACAAAAAATTTTACCAGAAGTTCAACTAATTTAAATTATATATATACATTTTTATCCAAAACACTGACAGGTAGTACTATAAATTTTGCATTTCTTTTCCCTCTTTCGAGCGCGAGGACGATTAAAAAACATAAAAATTTAACTCTATGACTATTGGCTATAAAAATGAAAAACGGAAAATCTGGTCAATAGAAACTTCCTTCAGCTCGGCTGATCTGTTTCCCGCCATATTTAGTGTCTGGGAAATTAGGGTTTCTCTAGTTCCATGAACTATTGATCTGATTCAATCATCTTCTACGGTTTCAATTGATTTTTCTTAAATACATTCCCATTGCCTGAAGTCACCATTCTAATTGCAGCTGACTGATTGATTCGCTGTTTCTTGTTCTTCTAATGGAGGAACCTCGCGTCAAACGCCCCAAAATTTCAAGGTCATAATCTCTCACCACTTTTCTTTTATGCTTTTAAGTGTTTTTTTAGTTGCTGTATTCTTCAGGGGGCCGAAAATTAGGGTTTTTTGTTTTGAAAAGATTTTTTTTTATAGTGATATTCAGTGCCACAATTGGTTACTGAAAAAAGATCGGAAAAATGTGGGGGAGCGGAGGTTCGGGTTGAGAGAAAAATGAGGACTTGAATTTCGAATTTTGGTTTGTTGGTGATAAGAGGAGATACAGTTAAATATTTTGGATTTTTGCCTTTTTTCTGTCTGTCTGTTTCCCCAAAAAATGTGCGTGGGGGAGAAGGGAAATGCGAGAAAAAAGGGAATTCGGAATTCTTTTATTAATGAATTACTAATTATCATATTTTGAACAAGCTATAGGGATAAATTGATTTTTTACTTTTTTTTTTATCAGGGATGAAGATGACTATTTGCCAGGAAATATTACTGAGATTGAGCTGCATAATTTCATGACCTTCAATCACTTGGTATGCAAACCTGGACCTCGGTTAAACCTTGTCATAGGGCCAAATGGTTCTGGTAAGAGCTCTCTTGTATGTGCTATTGCACTTTGCCTTGGCGGTGAACCTCAGGTTGGTATTCTTTGCTTTATTCTATAGCTTATATTTTGTAGGGTGTTTAAAACTGAGGGTGTTTGACTCTGTACAGCTGCTTGGGAGGGCCACAAGCATTGGTGCATATGTGAAGCGTGGGGAAGATGCGGGATATATTAAGATTTCCTTGAGGGGCTACACTAAGGAAGAGCAGATCACCATTGTCCGTAAAATTGATACACGCAACAAGTCAGAGTGGTGTTACAATGGTTAGATGTTAAAATTATTGATATGGCTCACTCTCTATAAGAACAATTTTGGTCAATCATGGAATATATATATACATTTTATTGTCACGGTTGCATTCGATTGAAAGGGGCTATAAAGTTAACTTTATGAGCTACTTGTGCTTGAATTTCTCAAGTTTCCAGTATATTTTGTGATTTATTGTAATAGAATTTTGCATAGCAAAGAAGCTTCTCTTCACTTTTACTGAATTGACCTGTAACTGACCTGAGTGTTTTTAGTTAAATTCAGTGGTTAGTATTTTTTATCTTGTGTATAAGGCATTCTGATTTTTTTTTTCCTCCAGGACTTCCTATCATCTTGTTTATATATATATATTTTTTTGCTGTATTTTTCTTTGTGTATGGTCCCAGTTTCATATAGATTACTTGCTTGGATATCTCTTTCTCTCTCTATATAGAAGTTACCTGTTGGTGTTATAGGCTTGATTAAGTATTTTTCTTACCATAAAGAAGGAAATTGAGAAAAAAATGTGTGATATGGTTTTACTTACCAATGATTTGCTGATTTCAGGCAAATCTGTGGCCAAAAAAGAGGTATTGGAAGTAATTAAAAAATTCAATATCCAAGTCAACAATTTGACGCAAGTGAGTTTTGGATCTTACAGTTTGGAAATTACATGTATTATCTTTCTTAACTCAATTTCATGACTGAATTTGCATATTTGGTGTTTCTGAGTGACATAGCATTTTACAGTGATTTTGTGCTTGTTGTCTACTGAGTTTGTTTTATATGGTACTTGCTTGTCCTATTAGTTCCATATCCAATTTGCCTGTTACATAAATTTCATTTGAGAGACAAGTATAGATATAAATGAAAATTTCTTTTGGAGGTGGTCACTGTAACCATCTTTGTAGCTTCACTCCACTGTTGTCAAGGTGTTTGCCTAGGTTCTAAGGTTTACATAAAGCAAACTGCCTCACAGCTCTTCAGTAAGGTGCTTTTGATCAGGTGGCTGCCTTTTGTGACAAAAGGCACGTAAAAGCGTGCCTTGCGTTTCTTTAGTTATTTATTTTATTTTCTTTAGCTGATTTTTTATACGTAAATAAAAGGAAAACGTAAACTATATATACAAGAATAAGACATTTGGTAAGATGATTCATCAACAATTATTGATTGAAAGAAAGGGAAACTATTGAGTCACAATGGATTATGACTTAGTTAATTTAGGCAAATCTTGATTTTCGGAAGGCATTATGCAATCTAATGAAACAGTCTCTTAAATAGTTGTTAACAAGATTATATGTCGTATTCCACAGAATTTCCTTTCAAGCTGTATTTCTTTTCATACTTTCTGTTTGTTGCTTTTAGCAGTTGAATATTGGCAAGATGCAATACTGAACAAAAAAATCTGGAAATGGGCTGGTGACAGTTATGATTTCTGTTTTAACCATAAGGACTTTTCCGTGTTTACATTTTAAAATAATATCTTGAAATATAGTAAGGTGTCATTCTCAACAGGGTTGATTCATTGCTTCAATAGTTTGATAAAAAGCTTTACAGATAGATAACAGTAGCAGAATTCAGAGGAAAGGACTGTCTTACAATCTGTCTTTTGCAACATTTGTCAATGAATTCTAGGGTTTTGATATCTATATAGGAGGAAGAGTATGGTCTATATTGCTTCTTTGCTTGAGGTTGTTTTTTAAGGGAAAAACAAGTAGTTGCTGAACATAGAGCCAAATCGAAGACCCATGAGATGTAATAGTATTATCTCATGCTGATTCTACCTGCTAGAGTCTAAAAGAGTTCCATTCTTTTTCCAAAAATCAACATTTCTTTAAGTGGTTTGAACCTTGGACTTAATATTCAAGCTAGAGGGGTTCAGCTTTGCACTTTATACATTTGTTTATTATCAGGCTTTAATGAATAGCACCCTCTATATAACATTTGAAGCCTTCAGTCTTAAACACAAATACATATGTCCTTTTTTGCCCTCCCTTGTTTTGCTTTACCATATCGTATTTGTGGTGGATATTAATGGATGCCCAATATCTTTATTCAAATTCTAGCAATATATACTATCAATCTATATTGGTACTTCTAACCTGTTACTTGGCTGGATACAAGTTTATATTTCATGATTGGAACTTGGAAGTAGTTAGTATGTGTCCTGCCTGCAAGTACCTGTGTTTTCTTCTTTCCTTTCTCCTTGTCTTTGGTTTCTGATATCACTTTATGTCCTTTTTGGGGGTTGGGTGGTTCTTTTCTGGGATAGTTCTTACCACAAGACAGGGTTTGTGAGTTTGCCAAATTAACTCCCATTCAGCTCCTAGAAGAGACTGAAAAAGCAGTTGGTGATCCTCAACTTCCAGTGCAGCATTTTGCCCTTGTAGAAAAAAGCCGTGAACTAAAAAAATATAAAAAAGTGAGTTCGAACTTTATTTTTTTTGGTGTTATTGATTTATAATCGAATGTGTTTGAACTTCACCCTATTTGTTTTAGGCTGTAGATAAAATGGGAGATAGTTTGAAACAGCTGATAGCTCTTAATGCTGAGCAAGAAAAAGATGTTGAGCGTGTTCGCCAAAGAGATGAACTTCTAGAAAAGGTTTGCCTTTTGTTTTTTATTATCTTTGTTGCTCCGTAACATACTGAAGCATTTTTGTGGTAAATTTTAGGTTGATTGTATGAAAAAGAAATTGCCTTGGCTGAAGTACGATATGAAGAAAATTGAATACTTGGAAGCCCAAAAGAGGGAAAAAGAAGCAAAAAAGAAGTTGAATGAAGCTGCAAAGATGCTAAATGAATTCAAAGCTCCCATAGAGTATGATGGCCTGGTTATTTTGATTGTATTGATAACTGAAGCACTCATTTCTCTTCCTATGCAAAATATATTGCTCGATAAGTGATACGTCTTATTGTGGATTGCTGTTCATTTCCATGTCTAGACATTATACATTTAACTAAAGCCACATTTCAGCCTTAAAATTATAGGTTTCTGTTTCAATTGTTTTCTTCCTCTTAGAAAGATTATTATTATAATTATCATGATGATTAGTGATTGCTAAATCAACTATATGATCATGTTTTTCTTTTGTTAATAGGACATTCTATATGACATTATAGCTAAGTCCTTTGAATCTTGATCTTGAAGATTTTCATTTGTATGCTTACATGCTTTTAGCCCTTCCTTTGAGGATCTTTTTTATTGCTATATTTCCTCTAATTATAGTGAGAATATTCAATAAAAAAATTAATGGTTGCAGAAAACAAAAGCAAGAGAAAACAAAGCTGGATGATCAATGTAAACGCATAAGCAATTTGATGAATGAAAATATTAAGAAACGGAATGATCGTCTGCAGAAAGAGAATGAGGCGGTGTGTTGAACTTGTCATAGCCTTTTGCTGTTCGGCTTTCTGTATATAGTTCAATGAGTGGTTGAATAATTTATATTGATATAATGAATAAATTCCACACTTTTAGGCAGTGCAAGCGCGGAGTAAATATAAGGAAATCGAAGATTTGAGGAGAGAAGAAGCTTGTCGCAAACAAAGTATTATAGAGGCTAAAATGAAACTTGCTGATGCTGAAAGGGATCTTCAGAACTTGCCTGCATATGAGCCTCCTAAGGAGGAAATTGTAAGTCATATTTATTGGCTTTTTTGTTATTACTTTTTTGCAATCTCTCAGGTAGCTTGGTACTGCATAAAGTGGTTGTAAACCATGATTTATACATAACAGACGTATAGTTATCTGTTTCTAAAAGATACTATTCTAAATTGTAGCTACTTCTCTCCCGATGTACCAATCTTCTATTCTAAGTGCAAAGTTCAAGCGATATAGTTGGTTTTTTTTTTTTTTGCTTAACTTTGTCTTTTTGCCCTTAATATTTGATTATTTGTGGCGATTGATAATATGGTGAACGTGTTCAAACTTGATTGTGAAATAAAGAATAAATTGGTATTTACTTTTGGTAAATGGGAAAAATTTCCATGAAGTTGGGAAGATGACCTAATTTTCTTTTCGGGACATTGGTAGTATTAATTTACACTTTCATAGAGCTGAAATTGTTATTCGAAGACAATTGGCCATATATATTGGCTCAGAAGAATTTATTAGAATAGCTCAGCTTAATATTTTTATTTTCTCAAAATATATTGCTGATGTTCATTTGCTGTATACTTTTGGAAATTTTTACATCCTGCCTCTGATGTTTTTCAAACTTCTTTTCATCAGGAGAGATTGAAAAGTCAAATTCTGGAGCTAACTTCTTCTGCTCATCAAATGATGCAGCAGAAGAAGGAGAAGGAAAAATCTCTAGGCCTAATGAAAACAACCCTAAGGAACTGTGTCGATGGGTAATGTTTAAATGGTTCAAGTTCTGTTCCTCTGCTATTTGAAAATATTTGACTCATTTGTTGAATTTTTTGATATTTTCCAAAATTTGCAGTTTGAAAGATATGGAGAATACAAAAACTAAACTTCTTCATGCTTTAAAGAAATCTGGTGCAGAAAAGATATTTGAAGCTTATCAGTGGTTGGAATTGCATCGAAAGGAATTGAACAAGGACGTTTATGGCCCCGTATTGCTTGAGGTACGTGTTTCATAATTCAAATTATTTACTAATAATATATCTGTATTTCCTTACTCTGTAAATGCAAAACTTAGGTGAACGTCTCAAATGAGGTCCATGCTAAGTTCTTGGAAGGCCACGTTGCTCATTACATCTGGAAGGTATGCTCTAACATTGTGCCTTTATTTTCTAAATTTCCTTTTATATATTTTCTTGTATTCAACACTAACAAGCAGAGGTTACAAAATTCCATTGCTCACTTTTTTCATTGTGAGCTAATTAATGTCCAAGCAGAGGCTAAGAATCCCTGTTGCATTTGCAGTTAAATGTGCTTACTTTGTCCTGTATGAGGTTTATTCATGTTGCACACAGTACTTGGCTTTTTACTGTTCGGGGTCCTAGGTTATACAAGGAAGTTGGCTAGAAAATGTTGGTAAAAGATCTGGTAGAAATGATGCTGATTAGTCAAGTAATTCTGCATTAAAACTTAGAGTAATTTAGAACAAACAAGATTGAGATGAACTGTAATCTTTATTCACATCTCCAAACATACTGTATTTTCATGTATGCAAGGGGCTGTAAGTTGATGCTTTCTTCCAAATCTTTCCCTAATTGCCAAAATGCAGTATGTAGCTTAGCTAAGTTTTGCCTTGTTGAGGTCCAGCTTGCTAAATTTAAGTCAGTTAAACCGAGCTTAAGAGTTTTGAACTTGGCTTGACTTAGTTAAGTGAGCTCTAAGCCAAACATGAGCCCCTATTGAACTATTTGTTGAAGCCAAAACAATGGCTTGAAACTCATAAGTTGAAGATTAAAATTTTAACTGTAGCTCATTAGTGCTAAGCCAAACATCATGGGTCAAAATTGCACTTTTCTTAGAATCTGGTTCTGCCTGTGTAGGAGCCCTTCAAAGTTTGGCTTATTTATGAATGCAACCTCCCCTTTGACTTCTTGTCAAGTTTCTTTCTTTGATGAGAAGAACATGGACATAGGAAACACTGGTCTACTGTTTTCAAATTTTGGCTTTAACTAAACTTAATATGAGCACTAGTCTCATTTTGGCCTGTAACAGTATCTTCCAAATTTTGTTTTAAAATAAATAAAACCTGATTGCTCAAGAAAGAAAATGTTCTTTGGTTTAGAAATGTTGTACCACAGATCCAATGTTCTAGATCCTATTATTGAACTTCCTCTATCTTGTTTTCTTTATTTTCATTATGGGTTATGCTGTTAGTATATCTTTTCTTTGGTCTCAGTACTTGTCTTATGTTTTTGTTTTCATTTTAATCCATAAATTACTACGTTACTTACCTACTCAAAAAATTCAACAGCTACTGTGAGATTTGCACTTACTATTTTATAGGAAATAATGATCTGCTATTTGTAATGTTTACTTTTCTTTGATTTCAGTCTTTTATTACTCAAGATTCTGGTGATAGGGATTTTCTTGTAAACAACCTGCAGCCGTTTGATGTTCCCATTCTAAATTATGTTAGAGAAGAATCTGGTCAGAAAGCATCCTCTGAAATTTCTAAGCAGGTATTTCTTACCCATGGCCCAATTCAGTTTTTTATCCAAGCAGACCCTAGCAGCTTAACATTTGTGTATGTCTTCTTGTAACTGAGCAGATGCATGATCTGGGCATATATTCCCGGCTCGATCAGGTGTTTGATGCTCCCGCTGCCGTAAAGGATGTTATGACCTCACAGTTTGGTCTGGAGCATTCAGTACGCCTTGAACTTCCTTGGTCAACATATATATATATATATTTCAACCGAATTTAAAGATGTAATTTTTTAATGTATTTAAACCTTTGATATCTTATCCTTTTTCTTGCTTTCACTTGCTTCTATCAGTATATTGGGTCAGACAAAACTGATAGGAAAGCTGATGATATTGCAAAAGAATTGGGAATTTTAGATTTCTGGACTCCACAAAACCACTATCACTGGTCTGTTTCTAGATATGGTGATAATGAAATGTCAGCAAGAGTAGAACCTGTTCATGATTCACGTCTTCTACTGTGTGGTATTTCCTTACCCTTTCTGGATTGGCCTCAAATCGTAAACTTGGAAATTTCTAAGTTACTTCTTTTAAAGGTTTGGATAGTGGGGAAATTGAAAATATGAGGTCCAGAAAGAATGAGCTTGAAAAGTTAATTGCTGATGCGGAGGAAGGCATAAAATCACTTCAGGTTCAGCAAAGGCTGGTTGAAGATGAAGCAGCCAAACTTCAAAAACAGCGGGTATGCTATAAGAATGGAGTTTACTTTATTTTCTATAAAAGCTTTTAACCAAATGTTCTATGCTAATACATGAATGTGTTTTTTTGTTTTGCTTTATTTTGTGATTTTATATGCATGGTCTGCAATTAATATAAATCTCAAATTAGCATTGTCTTGTGGAGCTTATCTTTCCACATATATCTAATTCATTCTTTCTGCAGGAGGAGATGGTTGAAACTGCAAGAAGGGAAATGAGAAAACGAAAAGATTTGGAAAGCTGTGTTGGTAAGTTCTGCAATTTCATTGGTTGCTGTCGAAAATTTTCTTATTCCTCCTTATCATTTGTTTACAATAATTGTTTATACAAATGCAATGTAGAACAAAGGAAAAGAAAATTAGTATCCTTGGAGAGAAGTGGTGATATAGAAACAGCTGTAGATAAGCTCATTGAGCAAGCTGCAAGATCAAATATAGAGCGGCTTAAACATGCAATTAAAGTTAAGGTAAAGATGCGTTTGAGTACATGTTTTCTGTTGTGTTAGTGGACAATAATTTGAAATTCTGTCTGAAACAAGTTACGCACTGGCATTCACTGTAATGTAGTATATGTGTATTTACTCTGTTCCTTTGTTCTTGTATTGTTAGTTCTTACTTTTTTGTTTTAATAGGATTTGCTGGTTGAAGCTGTTTCCTGCAAATGGAGTTATGCTGAAAAACATATGGCCTCCATTGAATATGATGCAAAGGTATTATTTGGTGAAATATGCAAGAGTAACTTTCTCCCCTATTGATCTGGTGAAATAACTGTGATAACAATTTCTTTACAATTAATTTTTCATCTGTCACAAAACTGTCATGTGTCAAATGTCCATCTATTCATCATCAGTCATCAGAACAAACTTCATAAAATTTGCCTTGTTATCGCCATTGGTTGAGCAAATGGCTTCTTTGTATTTACTTACATTTTTTTTTTATATATTTCTGTTTTCATTTTCATTTTCATTTTCATTTTTGAATTTTACTACCTCCTAGCCTCCTCTCTTGCCCTGGGTGGCTGGCTGCTGTTCAGCTTCTCGGCTTTCCTTATTTTTTCTTCTTTACCTCTCACCCTCATTTCACTCCACCCCCTCACTCTATTGTTTAACTTTCCCAGTTTATCTGTCTAATCACCAGATCTTGTTGATAGGACACCTGGATCAGATGGCTCAATTTGATGCTTCTGTCCTCCCTTGTTTCCTTTTTCCCTTTTTCTCATTAAAATTTCTATGTTGTTTTTTGTTCACTGTTTCTATATTAGTACTTCGCTGCACTATTGTTTCTCCCTTCCCATCTTCTCTCTCTTTCTCCCTGGCATTTTTTCAGTCAATAAAAGGGGGTGATTTACATTTTAGTTCACTTAATTTAGCATCAACTTTCTTGTAGATCACAAACCTTTAATTTTCTCCAATTACATCACTGAACTTCTATTATTAACAAATTAAGTCACTTATGCTAATTATGTTAGATAATTCTTATGGAAAACTTGGCTCAAAATGCATACATTGGGTCAATATGAATTCCCAAAGTTGATTCTATTTAGAAAATAAGTCAAGTATGCATGCTAAGACAGCTTTCATATTCAAATTATTTAATGGAATTAGCGTTAGTATCAAATTTTTTAATAATAGAAGCTGTCTGATATAAATTGATGAAATTGAAGTTTTGTGACTTGCATGAAAAATTGATGTTAAGTTCAGTAACATAGAATGTAAATTATCCTGATGGAAAGCTGTCTGGATTTCTGCCTATTTACATGTGGCATTTTTGGAGTTGATGTGGAAATTTGTCTGGTGTCTAATATCTGTTTCATCATCAGCACTATTACAAAATTTTGACCAAAAATTTTGAATTCTCTTCTTTCATTTTTCATGGATGGGGATGGAAATTTCTTTAGGGATCAGAGAATGCTGGCATAAGTTATTGACTACATAATTTTGTATTTCTAATTCGTCAATCCCTGGTTTTTGTTGGTCTTGCAATGTTATAGATTATAGACTCGGAAGTCAATCTCAAGGAGCAAGAGAAGTTTGCTTACCAGGCATCTGTGAATTTACAGAATTGTGAGTTATTTGTTTCCTTTTTCTTTCTTTAAATGTAATTTTAGGTTCATCTCTTGATGGAAAGCTGGCAAGGTGGATTGCATTATGGCTTGCCTTGTGCATTTAATATGCCGAACATTCTTACTCTCATCTTGCCAAAAGAAAGAACATTCTTATTCTCTAGAGTTCATAGTTTCTGGAAATAATTCCAGGTTCATTTGTTGCCACAAATTTAATATTCAGAATTGTTTTGCTTCATATTTTTGTAAAATATTTTACATAAATGCATTTCTTTGCTAGGTTAATGCTAATGTAAATGTTTAAGGGATGGATACTTTGGGTGGAGTATATAATTTTTTTCAATTGATTGGATTTCAGTCTGTACCTTGAAGTAGGCAATTCCTTTATGATTTACTTATTTACTAAACTAGGATATAAGCAACATCTTTCTCAGATATAAGCAAAATCTCTTTATGATTGAAATCTTTGTACTTTTTTGTTTATTTATATAGCCTAACGTGAATGTTGTTGACTGAAAAAAAAAAACAATGATTTACTTATTTACTAAACTAGGATATTCTGGAATGATGATTACCTGGAATTCTTTTGTGTGTGAAATATTGTTTTCCAAAAAACTTACTTTTTCCAGTTTTCTTCTTGATTAGGTCAACAAGATGTAAAGGATTATTCTCAACAACTGTTGGCTGCCAAGAGAAATGCTGAATCAATTGCCATCATTACTCCTGAACTTGAAAGGTTATTTCTTCAGGTTTGTTTCTGTTTTGGGTTGAAGCAGAACCATGAAAATTTATTATTCCTTCGAATTTGTTATGAGCACCTATTTTCCCGGTTTACAATTTTGGATGAGTAAAACTTCATTCATCTTCAGTGCTAAATTCTTCACAAATTCACTATTGTGATTCTAGACGAGTATGGATTGAATCCACAGAAAAGCAGTTCTGCTGGACAATTAGTCAATAAGTTTGATTCAATCCCAGAAGAGATTATATATATATTTGAAACTGATCACCGGAGAATACGGGCTAACATCATAAGCTTGGACTCAATCCCAGGAGAGAATATATATATATATATATATATATATTTGAAGCTGATGACTGGAGAGTACAGGTTAACTAATAGACTACAGTGCATGTGTAATTGGTCCTTATAATTTTTTATGAGTATCAAGGTTTGTTGCCACAAATTGGGGCTGAAATTTGCAGTCAGTGAATATTCTTTCTTCTTGTTGTTCGGTTATGAGATTAGATAACAAGTTTCATTTTTTTTCCTTGGGTAATTTTGATTTCACAGTTTTCTCACTTTGTTTTAAAATAGGAATATAGATCATCTAGATTCTTCCTTTTTGTTCAAATGTAATATTAATATATGTGAAATGTTTATTTCAAAAATCTCTTCTAGAACACTAGTTTGTTTCATCAATTCAACTTGAATTGGTTGAGCTTTTTTGTTCTCTGGATCTTTCCATTTATTAATTCTTCCTAGTTTACCTGAAGATGCCAACTACAATTGAGGAATTGGAGGCTGCTATACAAGACAACATTTCTCAAGCCAATTCTATTGTTTTCCTAAACCAGAACATACTACAGGAATATGAAGATCGTAGACGTCAGGTATTTTTGTGTCATCTTCATTTTTTCTTTGGTATGTTACTAAAATCTCATCTGTAGTGCATATTCACAGATAGAAACCATTTCTGCGAAACTAGAGTCAGATGGCAAGGAACTACAAAGGTGCTTAGCTGAGATACATGCTCTGAAGGTGAGAGAAGCCATCTTATGTTCTTGTTGTAACTATGAAAAGTTGTGGCATTATGAAAATTGATGATACTACTGCCTGCGGTTTGTGGTAATAATTACCATGTTTGTGCGATGCACGTGAAAAGTACATGCATTATTTGGAAAAGGGACTTTGCAGTTGTCTCTTTATAACATGTTTACCTCCTCTTTCCAACTTTTCCTTCTCCTGCTTATGGTTTTTAATTTTGGCATAATATCCCATTTGTCTCCTAAATTAAGGAAATTCTTCAAGGTACCGACCTTATGTGGTGCATGTGCTAAGACAGATGTTCAATGCAGTACCCAAACTTCCATTCTGTCTATCAATGTGTCCTAATGTGTATAGTGGCATGCCAATTGGTCAATTGATGTGCCATGTGGCCGAGTAAATTCCACCTCATATTGTGAAGTGATGATTAGAGTAGGTGCATGATGGCCTTTTTCTCGGGGGTGTTGGAAATTCTCTTCTTTCTTACATTGCAGTTTCTCTTTCTTCTTCATCTGAGTTTTCTCTTAGGTTAACATAATTTGCGACCCCTAAACTTGGCTACTAGGTCGATATTGGTACTTGTATCTTTTCTAGTCCACTTTGGTACCTTAACTTGGCAAATAGGTCAAGGTTTGATGATGTGGAACTCTGAGATTATACCATCTCATCACTTTGATATTGTGCCACATTATCAAACTTTTATGTTTCCCAAGTTCAGAGACCAAAATCGACCTAGTTGTCAAGTTTAGGTGCTAAAGTGGACAAAGAAAAGTACAAGTACCAAAGTGGATCTAGTTGCCAAGTTCAGGGGCCAGAGATTACATTAACACTTTTTCTTTTTGGAGGAGTTGCCTTTTTTTCTACTTTTATTTCCTTGAATTCTACTTTTAGCAAAGAGAGATTGATATGATCATTTGATAATTATTATTTTGTTTCAACTTTTTCCCCTAAAAGACTTGGTTTTTTAGTGATTAACATAATATTTTTCAAATGTCATTCATTATTGCCATATTATATTTTTTGCAAGTCATTTAACAGCTTGCTGTTGAAACTTCAATATGGTTGTACTGTTTCCTATTAACTTAAGCTCTTAGGTAACTTGTCATCTAAGCTTTTGGAGGCTTATATTTTTTCTGTTGACTACTCCTATTTGAATCACTCTGTTGACTATTCGTTCCTCTCTGGATTTTATAACAGTTTGGTGCCTGTGGCATTGTTTCTATTTATTACAGATATTGGTCTCAATTTTGTTTAATACCTCAATAAATCTTGTAACTGTTACATGCAGGGAAGTTGGCTTCCAAAATTGAGAAATCTTGTTAGCCAGATAAATGAAACTTTCAGTCGTAACTTCCAAGAGATGGCAGTTGCGGGAGAAGTTTCACTGGGTATCATATATTATTACCTTTTAGAGTTCACTACATGCTACCTGTGGTTTCCTGTTCTGATTTAATGTTTTCTTTCAGATGAGCATGACACCGATTTTGATCAATTTGGGATACTTGTAAAAGTGAAGTTCAGGTGGGTTTCTGAACTTGTTATTATGTCACCAATATGACAGAATCTTTAGTATGGGCTTTATGCATTTTGAAATAAAACATCACATTTGTCTGTTTTTCAGTTTCGGAGTGATGTGTGGGATATGTTTACTATGTGGGATCAATTGCAATTTGCAAGTCTTTTCAATGTAATAGCTTAATGTTCAATGGGAGATCTTTGCACTATTGAAAGACTGTATGCAGTCGATAAATATCATTATACTAATGGATGATACCATTTGTTATTCATGTTCCGGTTTTAAAATAGCTGAATCAGATATTGTCTTACAGGTTAATATTTGAACATTAAGGCACTGAGATTAGTGTTTTGAATGTTAAATTTTGGCCTTTTTGTTTTCCTGCTTGGAATCCATTCGCAAATAAACACTTCTCATCAAGGTCACTCATGCTTAAAAATCTTAGATGCTTTCCTGAGTGGTAGCAATGATACTAACTTGATAATTCCTGATCTAAATTTCTCATCGCCTATCAAATAAATGCAACTCTAGTGTGATTTATCATATTAAAGTCATATAAAGGACATTTTCTATCGACTATTATATTCATATGCTATTGATCACTTTTTTTTGGCAGTTGGACTGGAATAAATGAAAACAGAATAGCTATAGTATTATGCTTGCTCATTCATAAAATATTTAAACCATGCCCATTTATGGTGTATATCTTTATCAAACACCTGTCTTTAGACCAATACCGTTTATATCTTTCTTAATAATTTGTTAGCTGAGAGAAGCACTCTTTATGTTTATTTATTTGTCTAGGACTAGTGTAAGTTATATGCCCTGGGTGTCACTTCACTACATTTTGTTATATGATATACATTGATTCCAAGACTATGTTTGCCTTTAAAACTTGAAGAATTTCTTATGTGATTTATGTTTCTGCATGGTTAATACTATTAAATCTTGATTTGTTTTTTTGGTGTTGTCCATCAGGCAAGCAGGTCAACTTCAAGTTCTCAGTGCTCACCATCAATCTGGAGGGGTATTTCAATCAAATTCTGTAATTCATGAATCAATTTGGAATAGCATTTTTTTTGCTGCAATTTTGAATTTCCTCTTTGTAGGAACGTTCAGTTTCAACTATTCTTTATCTTGTTTCTCTTCAAGATCTCGCTAATTGTCCCTTTAGGGTGGTTGATGAGATTAACCAAGGTAAGCCTGAATCAACTTCTACACACCATGTTACAGATACGTGTTGCATAAAAATCCTCATTTATTATTCTTCTGTCTTCTTCCTTGTTCCAGGAATGGACCCCATTAATGAAAGAAAGATGTTTCAGCAATTAGTACAGGCTGCCAGCCAACCGAACACCCCACAGTAAGCATGAACATAAGCAGGAGATGCTGTTCTTTTTAAACTCTGTAGTTTATTGACCTTGATTTGGCTAATGGTTAAAACTTGCTGCTGTGTTATAAATTTAGTTGTCATTGAAAAGTTACTGCTATACATACTTTGCACCTTTTTTTTTCTGTAAACTAGGGTTTAGGGTTTATGCTGATCATCAGTATAGATAACAAAAATGAAGATAATCGGATTAGGCTGGGAAGTAAATGTTCAAAACAGATGATAATGCGAGTGTTAAGTTGCTTCTCCTTTTTAAAAAAAACAACCTGAAACTGGCCTTAATTGATAAGGATTTTGATGTTGTGGACCAAATCAACTAGTTTGGCTTAATGATTGATAGAGGTGAGGCTGATTAAAATAGGTTCATATATGTATATTTTAATTCAAGCTTCATGGTCCAAAATTTAGTAGTAGCTGTTGATATGCCAATTATCTTTCTCTTGTACATAGTGCTAGTTGCTGTTGATTCTACATTTATGAACAATGTGATGTTTTTTTTTTTTTACAGTTTGGTAAAAGCGTGTTTGTGTTGTAGATTGAAGTTTGTTTTAAACATTGTGGCAGGTGTTTCCTACTTACACCAAAGTTGCTACCAGATCTGGAATACAGCGAGGCATGTAGCATTCTGAATATAATGAACGGTCCCTGGATTGAGGAACCCTCTAAAGGTTAAAACACCCACGGTTGCCATTGTGTGGTTTCAATTAGTAGTAGGATACAAATTTTTGTTAAGAGAACTCATACATATGTCTACATGTTGTTGTAATTCAGTATGGAGAAATGGAGACTGCTGGAGCACCATTGCAGGGTTAGCAGAAACACGCTGATGATGAAACATCATCCCCGCTGAGGATGTATAGGACAGAGAGGAGAGAAGATGACAATCAATTGTTGAGGATATATAGTTAAAATGAAAATGAGGTTTTGTATTGTAATTGGCAGCTTTTTGGGAAAACATATCAGCTTCATTGTGTGGGTTTTTGGTCCGTGTAAAGATGGTTAGAATCATGAAGTAGGTGTATGATTTTTTATTATTTGTAATGCGCCAAACTTGATTCAGGTGTAAAGATGGTATTTTTGTTCTTTCTGAGAAATATCTTGTTATTTTTCCCGTTCTCAACTTGTTTAATTGTGTAAGGCTGTTAGTGAAAATTTTCTGGTTAAGGGCATTCTGGATGTTTAAACTGCTCCAAGTAAACAAAATGTGAATGCAAGCACATTTTCCTTTTAGAATGAACATTTCCAAATCTGATACCTCCAGTGCTACCTTTTGAATAGAGATTATCTTATTAAATGGCTGGGAATATTCTTGCCATAACAAAAAGAAAAAAATAGAAAGAATTTTTTTCTAAGTTATACTATTTAGTAAATTAATTGCTTCACTGTCCAAGATGGTAGGATGTGATTACTAATTGTTTTAAAGATGATAAGACCATGCTAATTAGAAAAAGGTGGGCTGTTTAAGTACTTGCTGCTTCCTGCATTAGAAATCAACAGTCCGTAGGACTTTGCAGTATGATGATTGATATATTTACGGTTCTTGTAGCTGCACGTGATCTGATAATGCTCTTAAATTGACCAATCATTGTCAGCAATTGATCAATAATTGTAATGGTTTTAATGAATTAAAGATCTAATTGCTTGATACATTTAGGGCAAAGCTACATCGGGCAAATGTGAATTTTATTTCTGAACCTATTGAAGATGGGACAAATGGAGCAGTGATAGTTCTTACAACTCCAGATGCTCAGCGCACGATGCTTGCTTATCAGGTTAGATGAAGCTACTGATGTCATTGCAAGTTGCCTAAAGTTGAAGCTATAGTGTTATTTCCTGCTTCTTGCAGTTCAATCGTTATTTATTCTCTGTTAAAGTTTGCACGCACGGTCCTCGCAACTTATATTTCAGACTTGCATGCATGCATAATCACTGCTTCCTTTTTATTGTTAAAGGAATATGATGCTGAATAAAAACCGAATTCCCCTTAATTATGGAGAAATTGAATAAAAACCGGAACCAGGATCTACTTTTTGTTTCATTATTTGTTTGCTTGTTGCTGTTCTATTGACATCATCTCAGGGACGATGAACTTGTTCAGCCACTTTAATCCATGCACTTTATAATAAATGGAAAATTCTTACCATGATTAAAAAAAATCCACGAAGGAAAACCTGTTTAAAAATGAACAACATAGTTACTTGTAGCTTTCTCTAATGTTCTAGTACCTGGAAAATAAGTAAAACATGAATGAAGCCTTAGCCCATAAAACATAATAATCTTACAAATAAAATTTTATGTTCGAGCAAACTCCTTTTCATGCTACAACGCTTTACACTAAATTATTTTGCACATTTGCGCATCTTGTGCAAATGTGCTTAAAAGTAACATCCTGCCTCGAACTCTCTGATGTCTTTAAGTTTCATTAGAGCATGTGTATGTTCCGGGAAGGGAATGGCATGATTAATATATGTCTTCATCTTGTTATTTCAGTACATCATCGACTATTAATTATGATTCTTGCTTGGCCAATGTAGTCTCCTAGACAAATATATTTGTGATTAAGGGCTATTTATTTGAACTTCCTGATACCATCAGAACCATTATAAAGGCTTGTGAAGAAGCTCGCAGGGGTGGCGCACTAGTAGCAGTCACAGCATCAGATGTCTCCTGCATCGAGTGACATTATGATGATTTCTGGTAAGTTTGTTACCAAATTTGGTCAACCCTATTATTGGCTTTTCGTGCTTGTCTTTGGAATGTGTTCATATTGTTGAAACCATTTTTATTTTGAAAAACAGGGATCGACTTTAAAACAAAGTATGGAGTTGCCACCAATCCTTTTTGTTTAGGCGTGATCGGGTTACCCTGTGGTCGATCATTTTAATAAAATATTTTGGTTTATTAAAACAACATTTTTGGTCTACGAAAAACTACAAGACGGATTCGGGAGTCGGTTACACGCGAGGAAAGATTATCACCCTCGCAACGCCCAAAATTGGTACCGTATTGATGGATTAACGTCCTAATGTTGAAAATTTGAAAAGATTTTAAAATATAATCTTCAAAAACGTTTGGATAACTTGAATTGGATATTGAGATTCTCTCGTTTAAAAGGAATAAAATATTACGTCCAGCACGATTGGATACAATATTTTGAACCCCTGACACAAGATCATCTCAGGATTTCCAAAACACATGCACTTAAAACTTTTAAAAAGGATATTTGGCTATTCGGCTCAAACGGTAAATCGAAACCCAGCACGATTGGGCACGATTTATCGAATTTCTAAATACGAAACATCGCCTCATTTTAATTTGAGAAAACATGGATGAAATTTCAAAAGGATATTCTGTATTTTAGTCGAATGGAAAATCGAAGCCTAACACGATTGGGCACGACCTCCCAAACAAGAAATATTTCCTTATGTTGAGAGGGTTCTTTGAAACGCGGGTGATTATAAAAGCGATCTAAAGTATATAAAATAATTTTTTTAAAAAAAATTATTTTCCATTCAAGATAAAATAATATATAAAACTCTTTAAAAATAATATATAAACAATTCAAAATATATAATGTGTAAAAAAGTTTGAAATACATAATATATGAAAATATTAAAGTAAATAATATGTAAAAATTTGAAATAAGCGTTGTATAAAAAGTTAAAATAGATAATAACAAAAATGTAAAATAAATAAATAAATAAATAGAATGTTAATAACAAGAGTAAAAACATATATAAGAAAAAAGTAATAATGAAAATAATATTAGTATATAAATAGAAATAAAAATATAATAAATAGAAATATAATAATAGTAAAAATATAAATAGATAATTAAAATTAGATAAATAATAATAGTATTAGAATAACAAAATAAATATAAATAGAAACATAAAATAATAGGAATAATATATTAAATTAGTTAATTTGATAATAAAATAGCGAAAATAAAAAAGGATTAAATCGAACCTTAAAGTAAAATTCTGGGGCAAATCAAAAACAAATAAAAGGAAATGGACCAATTTGAACATGCGAATAACAAGGAGGGACCAAAAGGGAAATAATCTCCACCCTAAAAAACACACAGCTTCAAGGACGACCAAAATGTAGTCAAAAAAATTTTAAGGCCAAAATTAAGAATAATGAAAGCTTAATTGCAAAATAATAAAAAAAAAAACAGAAGGGTTAAAAGCAATTAGACGAATTTAGAAAAAACAAAGAAATTGAAATAAAATGGACAAAATTCCTACGTAATTGAAAGAGAAAAAAAAATAATTCAATTCTAATGAAAATAGGAAAGGGGAGAATAATCCAATTCCAAATTGAAGTAGGAATACCAAAAGTAATCGATCAATAATTCGTCCTCTTTCAAAGAATAAAATACCCCTATTTATATATATGGGATTTACTAAAAATAGCCTAACTAATTTAATAATAAAATAAAATAAAAATAATATCTTTCTATTTTTAGCCTTTTACCATGTTAACAATTTGATAACCCCTTGACTTTCTCTATTTTTTTGATTTGACCACAATTTAATAATTGTCTTTCAATTTAGCCCTTTTTAGCTTGTTTTTGAACGATTGTATCCTTTCGCTTCGATTATTATTTTTTCGGGCCCAGCCAAAATTGACCTATTACACATATACTTTAGAAAAAAAAAATCCGAAGATGTTGTACATTTAAGCACATTGTGGTAAAACAGTTATTCGAAGCTTTTCATTTAGGATGCTAAACCCTTCAATCCCCCCTCCAAGGTTGAACGTAGTAGTGTATACAGTCATAACTCAGCTATATAATTCAAGGATGGCTAATATATTTGAACTTGTCTTTACCGGAAAGGGTTTTTGTCTAGATGAAAAAGATTCACTTGTTCTTCGCATCACTAGGTTCTAGGAGACGCTATTTACGGTGCTAGAAGAGTACTAAACATTCTTGGGAAATATAAAAAACTTTGAGCTCACTACAATTCATGTTCTGTGGGAATAAATATTTTCATTAAGTTCTCAAATATGAATTGTTTTGCCTTTTTATTTTCAGGGAAATTGTTGGCAATTACGTGGATTTTCTGTGAGAGCTTTATGGCATTTTTCCTCAAAAGAAAGCTCTGTTTCAGCAACAAGGTATCTCAGCCACTTTGTTCCCTTGGTCTCGTTACAGATGGACGTAGAGGATCTTACTTGGGTGTAAAAGGAGAAGCTGTATATATTCCTCCATGTGTACCGGTGGACACTGGTGCCGGTGATGCATTTGCATCTGGTATTTTGTATGGTATACTACGAAGTGTCTCGGAATTAAAAGTCATGTGTACATTAGCAGCTAGGATTGCAGCCACAGATGTTGGGCAACAGGGGACTCGACTTAGTGTTCAGGATGCCGTTGATATTGCCGAGTCATTTGCATTCAACCTCGGAAGTTCTAGTGTAAGGTCAGATGTAGGTTCAGGTCAAATTCCCAGCTTATGACGTATTTGCCTTGAAGCCCCATGTTAATTTCTCCATTCTTATATTTTCCATAGCTTGTAACCTTGGATCTTGTCCGGCTATGTTGTTTTAACGCTTCTTTTTTCTTGAAGTATCATATCTCTGACAGTCATGCCCATCGGCATGGTGATCTTCCAAAGATCCTTGGAGAATCTTGAGAAAAATTGAAGACAATTGCGTCGGTAGCTATTACGGGTTCCAAGTAACATAGATTGTCCCTGAAAACATTGCTGGCAGCAATTTGAATTGCCATTGATTCAAATTTGATCACTATTCCAATGTCATGCAGTATCAATATCATGAAATTACGTCTCGTATTCTCCTTCAGCTGTGTCTTTCATCTGGCCAGAGCAAGTACAAGGATTAATTCAACTGCTAGTAAATGATAGATATATGGTTGAAACAAGTTGTATATGGGAACACATCAAGGCCTTGGAATGGAACTTTTCTTCTAGGACTCCACTCCTGCACTTGGAAAGATCTATTTCTGATATTTTTGTTATTTAATTCAGTTTTCATGACAAGCTACGAAAGAGAGGAAAAACAAGACTCAATATCGATATATTTTTTTAATAGATATTAAGGAAAATAAAAAAGTCAATACACATTCTTTTCATTACAAACATAATACCTCATATGTGAACAACAATAGTTTATGATTGGTCTTTTCATTTCATGGTCTAGGTTACAATTATTTTTCTAGGTTTAAACTCTGCAATCACTTTTTGTTTAAATTAATTCTTGATATCTTCTTAAAAATTCTAAAATTCAGATATCAACATAAAAACAATTACTAAATTAAGAACTCACTTAAGATAAAAAACAAATAAAATATTAACAAAATCATGTTCTATAACATTATTAAACGCCAAAATTATATTTATAGTATTGCCAATCGTCCCATAACTTGTGAAGTATTTGAATCACTATTTTGTAACCTCTTCTCCCACTAAAACATTATTTAACACACTTAATTGAAATTAAATTATAACAAATAGATATTTACCCCTAAATAACTTCCATTTAAAAAGTTTAAATTTAAATTCTAGTATTATCAACTCTGCTTCATCTTAATATAAAAATTATATACAAATATGAATACAGTATCAAAAGGCTGCACATCAACCTACTCATCTTCAAACTTTGATCTAATCTTTTTTCCCCTTATTTATCTTCACTATTTCCCTTTTTTTCTTGTGTGTGTGATTGGGATTCCAACACCGGCCTCAAAACACAAAGGCTCAGACGTCGACATTACTTCCTATATCTTTTCTGTTTTCTGTAAAATGTATATATACAATAAGTTTCACTATACTATAAAAAAGAGTTTTGACTATGATTTATACTACTATCCTATAATGAGCCTCCCATTGGAGCTCGATGAGGTACTCCCTTCCTCCTCCTGGCCGTAGGTGGCGGCGTCGATGGCGTGAAGCTTTGCTGTATGCTCTGTATACCCTCAATGCTAACACTTATGTTTAGCGACTCACCTTCGGAGTACTCCATTTCTGTGGATAATTTTCCTTTCTTAATCAACTTCTTTGATGTCCCAACCACCTAAATTAACGCGAATTTAAACTTTGAAAATAAGATAATATTATTTATAGGAAAAATAATCATCTCGGTCCTAAATACGAAAATGAACATAAAAATTAATTAAAAAACTCAAGACAAAAAGGGGTTGATATAAAATTTTAAACATCAAAATTAAACAAACATTTAGTTTGGAAGAGCTTAAATTAAATAATTAAAATTTGAAGACTACAAAATGGTCATGTACAAATTTATCTATTCTATTTTTATTTATGATTTGACCTATATTTACCAGAAACTTGGACCCTATGCTTCATCAATTTCTAGTAAAATTAACATGGAACAAGTTATTAAATGGAATGGATAACGAATCTACTTCAAATATCATGTTAGAAAGACATTTGAGAGTTTTGATAGCCTCAGATATTTGTAATATCTGATGAAATAGACAAAGCAAGCTCCATTTTCATCACCACTCTCAAATAGAAGAATCAGATAATGTGGACTTTTAGCAATAGCCATAAAAATGTTAAGGCAGGAAGAAGATGAATGGAAATATATACGGTAAAAAAGATCCATAAAAATCCTATTCGTATACATATATTATCAAATGCATTGCAACCACATGATGGGACACAAGTTGTCCTGTTATATGTTCATTGATTTTGTTTTTGAAAAGAAAAAGAATAAAGGGTACCTTGCAACCAAGAGAGCAGAAGGTGAAGGAATCAAGGAGGCTGCGGTGGCAGACATGGCAGGTATTCGTAACACCTTTGCCCAACCTAGGCTGTGGTCTTTCATTCAAGAACACTATCCGGGCATTGTTTATTATGTATGTTTGAATCCCTGTTATGTCTATCAGTTTCTGAATCTCTGAAACCCTTATCACATCATGGTATGATGATCTCCTTATCTGCAACATTCTCCACATTCATTCACTCTTACCTTTACAAATTAATACAAGTTTTAATGATTTATACCTGAATGGTTCTATGGTCCTTGTGATAAGCAAGGCAAAGTGAACAAAGCGCTCCATTCATGCATTCCAAGCAATACATGTTGCATTCACTCTTATGAGCATCTGCGTGCAGCTTGCATTGACCAAAAAAGCTTGTTTGAAGCAGAGGTCTCAGCCATGGCGGCCACTTCATATCCTCATCCTCATCATCTTCATCATCTGGTCCTCCTCCTCCCTGAATTATACATAAGCCAAATTTATTTCATCATCAGCTTCTGTATACAATCAAATACTATTCAATAATAGATAATCAATATCCAACAAGGCTGGCGGCCTAACCATGATTCTTCTGCTTTTTGGTCTGATTTCTCTAACGCTACTTGTTTCTTCTTGGTCGATATTTATCATCTAGAGCTAAACAGAAATTTTCTAGGAAAACTTTTTTTTTTTTTCAAGAAAAAAGAGAAGTGGGTCAGTTTGAAGTGGTGAGTGGTGGATGGGGTAATGGAAGACGCTTATCTTAAGCTTAAAAGTCTTCCAATCGAATCTCTATCCGAACCTAAACCAATAAACCCAAAAAATAATATTTATTTAAGATGCGTTTGTTTGAAGGAAGTTCACTAGATTCTTCAATTTTATTTACTTGGACAGAAAAGATTGAGAGTTGGCAAGTTGGAAGCCATGACGTGTGCTGGTTTCCAACGTTAGACGTTTGGAAGTGAGAGATTTGGACATGTAAGAGAAAAAGTAATGAATCATCCAAAATACAAGGAGACTGAAAAGGCCATGTGTTGGACGTATTTTTAATACTAGTGCATGGTGATAGAGTCTAATTGTTAGGGGTTTTTATGATGATTACATTTAAAAAACAAATAATTTCAATTTAGAAGCATCTTGAATATTGCCAGTTCTAGGAAATACCTTTGCGGTGAGGACAAATGTATCTCAATCGTGTAGAAGCCGTCATACTTGGTTTGTTGATTTTAATAGAATTAAGTCTCGTAAACCCAGTTTGCCTATTCCGAGACTTTATGGTCGGCTGAAACAATTCATGATAGTCCATCATCGCACATAAAATCAGACAACATAAGAAACAATAGATACACAAAGCAAGTATTATTTTTAATTGGGTTAGTGGTTAAATTAGTCAGATTGTTGATTTTTGTTTGATTTAAATAAATAAATTATTGAAAATAAAAATTATTAAAAAAATTATTGTTAAAGTTTATGTGACTTAAATTTTTATTCAAAAAATAAATACAATGGTAAAATAAAAATATTTGTGGGGGCGAGAGGCCAAAGCTTGCCACAGATACCAATTAAGTATAAAATTAGATTGGGATTGTGACCGAGGGTGTGAGGGTCGAAGGCCCTCGCGGCATGAATTATGCCACACAAGTAGAATACATATAAAATTACACTTCTTCTATTTGACATTAAATAAAATAGCGTTTTTCAACCTTTAAATAGATATAGTTAAAACTCCTCTTGTATCATTTAGTTTTCAACCTTAGTGAATTTCTCCTCCTCTGCCTGTGATTTTTTCCCGAAAGGGTTTTTACGTAAAATCTGTATTTTTTTTTCTTTTCTTATTGCTTTGCGATTGTTCTATTGTTATTATCGATGTCTATTATAACAATTATAAAAATCAATTTAACTTTTTTTTTTGGCTCAACTGGTTTGTATCGGTTTGTAAGTTAATTAATTTTTATACTTCTTCTTGAATTGATACTTTAATTGATTTTCAATCTAATCAATTCAACTAAACAATCCAATCTGATTTTGACAATATTGCTTAAAATTTGAGAATCACATTGTGAAAGAAAATTCATTTTGCTTTATTGTAGGTTGTACTCATGTTTAATTTCAGTGTAAAACCGTTATTCAGACCATTCTTTGAACCCGTAGAGTAGTTAATGAACTTGTAAGCAACAATGACATTATATGTAATCATCTTACCCAAAACAAAGCACCACCACTCTGATGTGACTGATGCAATAGGTAAGACACTTTTAAGCCTACTAACAGAACTTTAAAGATGATTTTATAATGAACTAAAGACTAATGGACCTAAAGTTGATCAATTTTTTTTTTTGGATAGTAGGGAATTCAATTTGAAGGTATTACTCATCTCATGAACAATGCAATCATTCACTACTTTAATGATATCTTACGATGTTTGACCATTCTAAGACTTGAAGAGATTTTTAAAATAGTTAAGCATAATGTTATAGACCCATACCTTTTCTTCTACCCAATTATCAAGTTCATCCTCCAAAATCATGATCCAATTCTAATTATGTCTTTTACTGGCTTGAGCATAGAAAAGAATTAGTGTTTCTATCCCCATCTAGGAACCACAACTCCCTCGATCTCTATTTTTAGTGCATCTCATCCTTGTCAAGAAGGCAATTAAGCGTAATCTAGGATTCTCGTAGCAATTAGATATTAGCCTCAATCAATTCATGACTATCCGTCAAAGATGCCACCTGGCTAGTAAAATCTTTAATACATCCCTTCACATCCTCGGATTTCCTCATTTGTCGAACCTTTAGACCTCATCCAACTTTATGTATCCACTGCCGGTCATTCTTCATAGTACACATATTTGTCTCATTAGTTTCATTGTTCTTCTCTCTAAGCTAACATGCCTTAAATTTAAAAGGATTTTTTGGCTCCCCGTTTCTCGAGCCCCTAACCCTTGAAGTTCCAAAAAGAAATTGAACAATGAATAGAAGCTACTTATGGGAGCACCTCGGTTTTCAAATACATAGACATCTTCGCTTAATCCCTATTAGAAACAAACCGATCCAACCTTTCTTTAAAAATAGTTTAAGCATCCTTATTATTTAACTATGTAAATGAACCCTCATTAGCACTTAGATAAATAAAACTCCTATCTTATCTGAAGCCTTCTTAAATTCGACGATACCATCCTAGAATCCTATCCCATGCTTCTCAATATCTAACAAAATCTCATTAAAATCTCCACACATGTACCAAGAAAACATGGTTATACTTTATAAGGAGTGAAGAAGTGCACATAATTCATGTTTGCACTCGTTATCAGTATTTTTATATGTTAGAATTGAGTAACCCGAATCCTTATTAAAATAAAATATAGTGGTAAAATAAAATAAAAGTAAAATCCATATAGAACTATACTTCTTTTATTTTATTTTAGAATAAGGTTTTTCAACCTTTTTACACTTCATCTATTAGATATTGGTTAGAATAAGGTGTTTCAACCTTACTACACTTGTAACACCCCTAACCTGTATCTGTTGCTGGAATATGGTTATGGAGCATTACCGTAAAAACATAACTTTAAATCAAACATTTCATATATAAACATAATCATAGCATAAATCATTCATATACATGCATATCATCCCTTATTCAAGCCCTCGAGGCCTTAGAAACACTTTGAAACCATTCAGGACTAAATCGAAAACATTTGGCACATTGAGGAAAAAATTAGAAATTTTAAACTATAGGGGTCACACGGCCGTCTGGCCAAGCTGTGTGACTCACACTGTTGTGACACATGCTTGTGTCTCAGGTCGTGTAATAATCGAAATGGCCTCATACGCCCATGTGCCAGGCAGTGTGCTAGGCCGTCTAACTGTCTGACTTGTAACCTTTAAATACTACAGGGGACACACAACCGTGTCGCATGGCCGTGTGTCATACATGGTTGAGACAACGCCCATATCTTAGGCCGCGTGGACAAGAAATTGGCCAAAATCAAGCCATTTCCTTCTCCCACTTCAAGCATGAACCTACAAGCCAATTGCACTCTTAACTAAGGCATCAAAACATACCAAAACATATATAAAATGTCTAATTTACTATAACATTCTAACACTCTTAACCCGTATCCGCTGCCAGAACAGGGTTTTGGAGCATTACTACCATTTACAAATCACTAAAAAAATTTAAATACTTACCGATTCAATGCATCATATAAATAAATATATTACCATTCAATCAACAGTTTGACACTTGTATAAGCATCAAACAGCAACATTGTTAGTATACTTGCACATATCTCATATAAATTCAACATTGATATATCTATTTTCTCGACATATCGCACTTGAGTTTAATAATAGTCTCAACTTACATAATTTCCTTGTATCAACATATCAAAGATAATCATATATGTACATGTCATGAAACATATCATGCTCTTACTGTTTCTTCATAAGCATATATCATTCATTTCATTATATCAATATTTCATGCTCCATTATTTCCATATATTTTATGTATATTTATTCCGGTAATAGCTTATATCAAACTTAACATAAATTATATTCCATGTACTTATACTTATTTCGTTTATCTGTCTTCATAATTATTTCATATAACCATTCGTCATCTGATACATATTACCTGAATATCAATTGTTCAACAGATGTTAGAGCGTCTCCCATCCACGGTCTTATTTATCTTTGACATGATGCCACAGTGTCTTTCAACTATGGTCTTACTCATTTTCTGTCATGTTGTCATGGTATCTTTCAACCATGGTCTTGTTCATTTCATATCACGTTGCCATGGTATCTTTCAACCATGGTCTTACACATTTCATATCAGGTTGTCATGGTATCTTTCAACCATAGTCTTACACATTTCATATCAGGCTGCCATGGTATCTTTCAACCATGGTCTTACACATTTCATATCAGAGAGCACACTCCCACGAACCTCATCCTTACAGTGGGATTACCAGTCGAGCTAAATCTCAGTAATATAAACTCATAGAGTATTGTCGGGATTACCGGTCCGGGCTAAATCCCTGCAACGACAATTACTCTAATGAGCTTGGATCTGAATTACGATCTGGCTAAATTCAGACCCTAATTGGATTACCGTCCGGGCTAAATCCATTTTACATGTATTCTTCGGGAGGGCTATATCAGAATAGGATCACCCGTCCGGTCTAGATCCTTTTTACCGTCAATTCCTTTTCAGAGATCCTTCGAATTTTTCTTTCATTCAACTGGGATTTATTTTCAATTTATATCGAGTATTATCAATATTGCATCAAATATCATGAATTGAACATTCAGATCATATTTTCATCACATAACCGCATATTTCAAGTATTTAAAATACAATTCAAGTTACACAAACTTACCTCATTGCTTGTTTGTGTTTATAATTTCATTAATCCGATATCTTTTCTTTTCCACGATCAAGTCTCATATTTGAGTCGTCCAGATCTTTATAAATAAATTTGATCATCATTTTCATTCATTTCATCTTCTAATGCATTTAATTAATGCTCTAGGCAAAATTACCATTTTGCCCCTAAACTTTTAATTAATGACGATTTCATCCTTAGGTTCAGGAAAATAGAATTCTTGCAATTTAATCCTTATTTACAACTATTATTCTCATATATATTGATAACAGTCCATGAATTCTATAAAATATCAGAATTTTCCATAATTTCAACACTTTTCAATTTAATCCCTAAAACATGTTTTCCCCCGATCTTGAACTAAATTAATAATTTCATTCAATTTTGTAATTTAAATATTAAAATAATCCATTTCATGCAATTTGGTCATTTCTGACATCTTTACAAAATTACCCATAAAGTTTTACTTTTATTCAATTTAGTCCCTAAGCCTAAAATATGCAAATTAGCCATGCTTAATGAATATTCATATATGTTTTCCTCCTCCTCCTCTCCATTCCACATCCTTGATGTATGTAGCACACTTGTAAGTAACATTATCTATAATCTTTATTATTTACTTTTATGAATATTCAAGCTGTCCATCTGTGTCATAGTCACTAAATTATTTATATCTGGAGCTATAGGACTCCAAATTAAGATCCGCTAATTTTCCCTAAAACTAGACTCATATATATTCTTACCATAAAATTTTCAGAATTTTTGGTTTAATCAATAAGTACAGTTTATTCTTTAAAGTTACCCCTATTCTGCTGTCTGACAGTTGTGACCCTTCTTCACTAAAAATTAATTATCTCCTTGTACAGAATTCGAATGATGTTCATATTTGTTTATATTGAAAATAGACTCATTAAGGATTCTAAAAATATAAATTTAAGCCCCTAATTATTTTTATCCAAATTTTTTATGATTTTACAAATTCAGAACAGGGGAACCCGAAATCAATCTGACCTTGTCTCACAAAATTCATCATATCTCATGATTTAGAATTCCATTGCTTACATAATTTCTTCTATAAGAAAATAGACTTAATAATATTTAATTTCATATTTTATTCATCCTATAATTATATTTCTACAATTTTTGATGATTTTTCAAAGTTAGACTACTGCTGCTGTCCAAAACTGTTTTAGTACAAGATATTAATTACCATGTTATAACATCCTTAGTTTCTTTTTCTACACCATTTCTCATCACTTTCTCTTATTTTTCTTCACTAACATATCAAGAACATAGGACCTTATGTAAGAAAACTCTACTATAACATTATTTCCATGCTTTATCAATAATAACAAACTTTAAAACATATTGAAATCTTGATGTACTTACCTTTTCTTATTGACTTCAATCTTTAACTTGATTTTCTCTCTCCTCCAGCTTCGATTTCTTGAATCCAACTTGATATTCTTGCTCCCCATCATCTCCTTGCCATCTTTCTCTCTTGATGGCTATGGAAATTCTTTCAATTTTAGGTGAAAATAATGAATTTTTGGTGGAAGGACTAAATTGTAAAGAAAGCAAACTTCTTTTCTTCTTCTTATCTTACGTTAGTTTGCATGGGAAAGGAAATGTGTTGATAATTCTTCATGTTTCCTTCCTTTTATACTAAATAAATAATAATATAATAATAAACATCTCATAAAATATTAATAAAATAATATTTATCTAATTAATTAATTTTAAATATCATCAACATAATCATTACATTCTAGAATCTCTCTCTTACTAATTGACCATTTTGCCCTTCATGATCTTTTAGAATTCCATCCTTGAGTCATCACTTAATTTGGTAAAATTGCTATTTAGTCCCTCATAATTTTTTTACCTATTCAATTTGGTCCTAATTCATCAATTTTTCTTGGTTTCTAGATCATTCCACCCTTAAAATATTTTCACCATTAGTCCTTCAACTTTTTTATATTTACACTTCAACCCCTTAAATTTTGAGTATTTACTCTTGTGCAACAAGACTTTTCTCATCTTTGCAATTTAGTCCTTTCTTGAATTAATATATCATAATATACTTCTCAATATTGACATCACTCAAAAATTCCCTTTTTGTCACTTTATTTCCTTATTTTATTATATCACGGATAATATTTTACTGTAAAAATTTTCGGGGTATTACAAACATTAATCCAATCAACCAATATGCCAATAAGACACCTCAATCACAATCAAACTAACATACCTAAACTTACGCATGATTGGCCATATTTCATATAAACACATTTAGCTCATATCTATCTCAAAATGTAACTTAACTTGGCCACATTGCAAACATACCATCACTTACCAAATTGGCTATTCAAACATGCATTAACACATTGCCAAAATAACACATACTAGTATGGCATCTACAAATACCAAAATGACACAAGCCAACCAACTAACATCAAATGGTTCCAAAACAAGATATACATGCCAATATCATCAACTAGCATTCGGTTAGCTACCCACACAAGTCCATCCATACATGCCATTATAACCTTGACCAACACATCAAAACTACCGATATAAGCGTTATATAGTGTGATAGATCTCCGACGAGCTTCCAAACCGATCGAGCTTTTGATAATCTGTAAAGTGAAAGAAAGATAACCATGTAAGCACTGAATGCTTAGTAAACTCGTATAAACTTTGAACATAATATTCCATTTCAAATATGAATCTTATAAGACAAATATAAAGCTATACCAATGCCACAAGATTTATCAAACTATATAACCATCAACATCGCTTATATTTTTCCTTCCTAACATAATAGGATTATAAGACATATTATACAATCATTAACCTTTACATAAGACAATGAATCACTCAATTTACTCACTTTCCATTCTATTTACTTAGCATAAGCTTAAATAACATTATCAATTGACAAATTCGTGTATTTGTTCATGTCATTGGTAAATTCATCCATAGCACAAGTGAATTTCTCACACATATATACATCATTTAACTCATCAATCTTTTTATATCATCATACTACATCTCAATTATGAACTTACCGTTTCATTACCCTTTCTTACAGGTTTCATTTGCACATTTCATCATAAACCATATCATTACTCAAAAATCATCATTTATTTCATTTACATACCTTTTTATTTTTAACCAATACCTTGCCTGTTGAACCAAATAGAACAAAATCGGATAATTGAAACAATATTTACCGTACCAATTACCTATATAACACACTGAAACAAAGCCTGCTAGGCACAGAGTCTAATATAAATCATCGACACAAAGCTTGCTAGGCACAGAGCCAGATATAAATTATCGGCAAAAAGCCTGCTAGGCACAGAGCTTGATATAAATCACCAGTATGAAGCTTGCTAGGCACAGCCTGATATAAATCACCGGAAAAAAGCCTGCTAGACACAGAGCTTGATATAAATCATCGGTATGAAGCATACTAGACTCAAGATCCAATATATTATCTCAAATACAACTCAATTTCATTATTAATTTTCAACAACCAACGTTCCATAATTATAATCACCACGATTATTAAAACAAATATCAAGAATCTAATATAACATATTACATGTAACGTGAACTTACCTGGATAAATTGCAGCAATGACTAAGTATAGGGGCTATTTGGTAATTTTTTCTTCTTCTCGATTTTCCACTCGTTCTTGATCTAAATTAATAATTTCATTCAATTCATTAATTTAGATAATAAAACCAAGTTATTTTATGCAATTTAGTCATTTTTATATTTTACAAAATTATCCTCAACTTTTCATTTTTATTCAATTTAGGCCCTATGTCCTAATCATGCAAATAAACCAATTTTTATTGAAAATTCATACCAGTCGAATGTTAATAGCATCTATTACAGCCCACATTTGTAACAATTTCACACCAAGTCCTTGTATTTTTACTATTTCAATAATTTAATTCCTAATTGTTAAATTCATCAAAATCACTTAACAAAATACTTATAAATAACAACTAATACCTCAAATTCATCATTTAACATTTAAAATCACAAAGATTCATCAATTGAAACATTCAAAATCTTTAATAGTTTCAAAAAAAAAGGTACGGGCTAGCTGGACCTAGTTGCAATGATATAAAAAACACACAAAAAAAAAATACAAGAAACAGAATCAAAATGGGCTTACATGCAAGAATTAACAATGGCTGAACCTCCCAAGTTGAGTTCCTATGGTGTTTCAGCCTGGTGAATTGAAAAGATGAAGAAATGTCTTTTTCTTCTTTTAATTTTGTTTTAATTTCTTAAAATTTACCATTTTGCTATTAAAACATATAATATTTTATAATTTTAATACATAGTGCCGTCCAATGTCAATACTAAGGACTATTTACTACATTGGTCCTTTCTAATTTAATAATCAAGTTATTAAATCACTAATATGCTATATTTACTATATTTTGCACCTTTTACAATTTAGTCATTTTTCTTTAATTAACTATCTAAATATTAAAATTTCTTAACTAAACTGTAATACAACCTTAATATTTCATAAATATTTATAAAAATATTTATGGCTCGGTTTATAGAAACGAGGTCCTGGTACCTCATTTTCTAAAACCACTTGAACCTAGGGTCTTACCACTTGAACCTAATTATTCTTTCCTTTAACCAAAAATCAATATTATTCTTAAATATTAAATAATAATATTTACGTACTCACACGTCAGATTTTTGACCCCGAAATCACTGTTTCAATACATAAGAAAAATGGGTTGTTACAACACTCCTATTAGAATATGGTTTTACAAGCCTATAAATAGACATAGTCTGCTATTCTTGTAATCATTCAAATTCAACTTAGTGAATTATCTTCTCCTTTGCCTGTGGTTTTTTCCCGATCAAGTTTCCACGCAAAATCTGTGTTTTTTATTTTTCTTTCTCTTTCCTTTGCGATATATTGTCATTATCAACGTTCTATTTTTTAACATCAGATTCAACACAATTTTTGTATCAATATAGCTAGTAGAAAATGACAATAAATCAAGTTGAATGCCCTCATTCAAAAGCATAAAAAGGCTTTATCTTCTATCCTCATAATTAAAAGCAATATTTCTCATAATACTACATTGTTTACGTAATCTATCACATGTAGAAACTATCAATTTCATTTTACTCAAAAGCACAACAATAAGATCTGTTCATAGCTTTCCAAACCCATGGTAGTTCCATGATAGTAACATTATAGAAATTGGCAATATTGTTCAGTAACCACTACATTTGGATCAATAATCTTAAGTACACTTCTTCTCTTTTGCAGTGCTTATCATCATCCACCTTCATGGCCTCACCATCACCCTAGAATCAAATAATGCCTCTTTCCCAACTTTGATGTCAACTCCAATAGCCTATTCACATTACACCTTACCTTATTCACCTTCCTAGTAGTCTTTATGATATGGCTACGTGAAACCCTCTACCCTTGTTCTCCCTACTACAACACTATCCCCTACAACAATTGTTGCTAAATTCTTTATCTCACTACACATCTAGAAACAAACTAGGTTGTTACCTTATCCAAACTCGACTTTTCCGTCTACTCTTTAATGGCATGTTTAGTTGGAAGAATAAATCTCTCATTATCTCCTTTTGTTAACTTTATATCCGACTCCTTCTCATTAACAACAGGAATTGCTCTTACCTTAAGATTTCTAATAAAATAAGCCTAAGGTTGCTTTAAATAAAACATTTGATTCCTTCTCTCTACCACGCCATTCTGTTGTGGAGTGCTCGACGTAGTTAATTGGGAAAGAATCCAATTCTCTATGAGGTACCCTAAGTACTCATCTAATAAATCTTCCCCACCTCGATTAGATCGAAGTGCCTTTATAGGTAAACCTAGTTATTTCTCGACTTCCGCACGAAACTCTTTGAACTTATCAAAGGTTTCACTACCGCGGCGCATTAGGTGTGCACATCCATATTTAGAATAATCATCAATAAATGTTACATAATACTCGTAATCACCTTTTGCACTGATGCTCATGGGGCCACATATGTTAGTATGCACAAGTTCTAAGGGTTTCATAGCCTTCGTTCCTTTTACATTAAAAGATCACTTAGTCATCTTACCCTTCAAGCAAGATGATGGAAGAGTCGGAATCTAAAGAGTCGGAATCTAAGTCCGATTGATTTTGAACATTTTTATATATTTGGATTTTTTACTTTATTTTTATTTTTGAGATGATTTTTAATTTTTTTCTTTAATTTTAATTAGTTAGGATTTCATATATTCTATATATATTTATGTGTTTTTAATTTTTCTTTGTAGGAACCCCACAATTTTTTACGGCACTACCATTCGAGCCAACAACGAAATGAGGAGTAATCCCACCGGTTGAGTTACACGTATCACGACAATAGCGTAACCTATTTTCTTTAGACTTTTAGTTGCACATTAGGGACAATATGCTGAATAAAGTGTAGGGGTGGCTTAAGAATTTTTTTAAAAATTTTCAATTATTTTAATTTCTTTGTGTGTAGTAGTTTTGAATTTTTTAAATTGCATGTTTTCTATGTGCTTGAGCTTGTTGTAATACAAGTGATTGGTTAAGAGCATATACCTAGATTATTTGTTTAAATTATAAATTTAGCCTGAAATTAAATAATTTAGGCTATTTATATTTAGATTGATTAGTTTGGCTTATTAAACCGTAAATAGGTAAAAGAGATTAAATATACCAAGTGATAAAGGTAGATATGAATAGATAATTATATTTATAAAAGTATAGGGTGTTCGAATTTAAAAGAAAATACTCGGTAAAATCCATGGTTATTGAAACAGTGCTGTATGACTAGTATAACCCTTATAAAAAGTGTTCGAAAAAAAATCTCAATTGTATTGGCGCAAATAAAAAATTCATAAGGGATTATTGAGAAATATTACTACATTAGAGTTCAAAGCATGGATAAAAATAAACCAAGTAGAAAAAAAATATTGGAACTGACTATACCCTGCAAAAATAAATACTATACTTGTATATACATTTTGGTGGAGATCTGTATTTAATTTTCTTTAACTTATTTACTTTGCAATTTATTGAACTAATTTGTTTAGGTGTAAATAACTTTGAATTGTTCAAAGTTCTAGCCAAAATTATATATTTAGGCAAATCTTCCTAGTGTCGATGCTCCGATCCAATCTCGTGTATCAAGCTAGCTCAAGTACATTTTCTTTTCTTTGTATGTTTATTTCTTATTTTTAGTTTTAGTTTATTTTCGGGTTTTATTTTGTTTTGTTTTGTTTGCTTGAGGACAAGCAAAGACTTAAGTGTGAGGGTATTTGATCTGCATCAAATGTAGTAGTTAATTCCGGTTAATTTCGCACTTAAAGAGTTTGTTTTCTATGCAATTTAGGATTTTATATTTTGTTTTCGGTATTTAGGCCATAGGATTAATATAAAATAAGTGTATTTTTACACATTTTGTGAGTGACGCGACACAGGTCGACTTCCTGCCCAAGTAATTCGGGGTAGTTTTTGTCCATACAATCAACTTTATACGAAAACTTAGGACGTGTCGAATACCTAATTTGGACTGTCAACACTTTTATAAATAATACATTAGGGGTTTGATGTAACTAAGTTGTCCGAGACGCCTTCAAAAACCCTAGTAGTTTAAGAGTACGATTAGATTATTTTTCTTTCGGCTTTTCAATAACTTATTTGTTTTTCCACTTGAAATCAATTTTGATTTAAGAATTTATTTATTTAATTAAAGTATTTCAATTTATTTTTTCTTGCATTTGATTTATTTCTTTATTTCTTTATTTCAATCAATTGATTTGCTACTCCGTTTCTCATTCGATATTCAATCCATGATTATTCAAATCTCTTTTCTCTTTTGAATCAATCGTGTTATTTATATGCTTCGTTCAATTGAGATTGAGATTATGAATGACATGAGTGGCTAAATCCTTTAGGGGAGATTAACGAGTAGATGGTGATGTGATTAACGGATGATTTAGGATTTCTCGAGAGGGATTAGTTGGTATGAATTATGTGTGCTTAAACCATTAAGATTGATAACCCTAGGAAGTCATCATAGGCTAGACAAGGTCAGGAGATAAGTCAAACTGAGTATATCCTGGTTGAGAAAGAAGGTCGGGAAATAAGCAAGATCAACCAATCAATTAGTTAATTAGAGGTCGGGAGGTAATAATTGGTTAATCGGTAGCTAATCCACTTTAAAACCCTGATACGAAGTTAGTTACAAGCTCTAAAGCGAGTTAATCTTCTTGATTGGTTTATTGATTTTTAAGTCATTTGTTTATTTTCATTATTTATTTTTATTCTCTTAATCTATTTTATGGTTCATTGTAATATAAGGATTAATTACTACTACTTAAAACTTAATATTGTAAAAAAAATTCATTGTTTATTCCATCCTCCCTTGGGTATGATTCTCGGAATACTTCTAAAGTATTTCATCGTACTAAACTATATTACAATTTGACTCGTGCACTTGCGGACACCGCCGTTCTAATCTCTTATATTTTTTGTGTTATATTTTTACCATTTATAGGCAGTTAGTTTCAAAGATTATTTAGACAATTCTTTGTCTAAACACACATAAAGGCACATTAAGTGCCTAGCACATATACACATTTCACCAAAAATCATCATAGGCCTTAAATTCACATTTATGGTTCTGACTATGTTTCCAAATAATCATTTATGACCATTTCTTTAATTTACCAACATTTTTGTAACAAAAATCTAAGAAGAGTTTTTATAGCCTCGCATTTCCAAATTCCAAATTTCATAATTACACGTGTTTTCACAATTTTAGTACACATTTAACAACATGTTGACTCTATGAATACTTACAAGGTTAGCAATTAACTCACGAAATTCTTACCATAAAGTCACATTTACTAATCTTTCCATATGAATACCATATTTCACCAATTTTCATGTATTCCAAGTCACTTTAGAAGTTATCCATGGCAACCAAATTCTTATACCTTATTATTAGGCTTATTAAAATTTAATATTTCACAACAATTAATATAGGAGAAGCAAGATTATCCAAGGTACTTGCCTTTGGATGCTCTAAAATACAAAATCATTCATTCATAACATTGATTCCACCTTTCAATTTGCTTGAAAATCCATTTCTTGTAACATACCTAAAATTATTATGTTATAAAAGTAGCATTAAGTGAGAATTGTACAAAATGGATTCCTCGAAAAAGTAACACACCTAAAAATTAAAGACAAATTGATAAAGAGAAGGTTGATGGATGCCAAAAAAAGTTGAATTAAGAAGTATGTCGTGATATATTAATTTAAAGTAGGGACTAAATTGTAAAGATGTGAAAAATTTTGTGACTCAAGTGTAAATATTCAAAATTTGATGGGTTAAAATGTAAATAGAAGAATTTTGAATGGCCAAAATGAAAACAACCCAATTTCTTGTAACAAGAAATTGGTAAACAAGGATAAAATTGAATAAGTGGAGAAATATGATGGACTAAATAGTAATCTTACCAAAAGTGGTTAATGATCCGATGATGGAATTATAGAGTATCATGAAGAGCAAATTGTCATTTCTTATTTTGGATAAGTATTAAGTGTAATAATTAAGGATGAATGGTGTAGGAATATTATTGGTTGAAATATTTTATTATTTTATTTTAAGATATTTTATGTTAATTAATCATTAAGTAAAAGATGGAAAGAAAATTTTTTTTCCATCTTTCTCCAAACTCACGTTCAACCATGGAAGAAAGAAAGAAAGTTTAGTTTTCTTTGCAATTTGGTTCTTTTCTTGAAATTAAGAGAGAAACCCTTAAAATTTCATTAAAATTTCTAATAAAATCAAGACTTCAACAATCTAGTAAACTTAGATTTCAAAAAGGGATATTGTATGTTCATGCTGGAAGAGAGAGAAAATCAAGCTAAAGCTTATCAAGGTTTTATTATGTTTTCAAGTTTAATCTTGTTAAATAAGTATGGAAATAGATTTCTCATGAAAATTTTTATGTTCTTGACATGATACTAAAGAGAGAGAGAGAGAGATGAAGTGATTCAAGAGGCAAAGAAAAGAGAAAAACAAGTGATTAAATATTTGAATATAGCCGTTATAACTGGGTATATTATAGTAAATTTTTGGGATTTTATATTGGTATCTTATATATACTGATATTTTCAGAGGCATATGGAACTGTTCATGTTTGGATGCTATAATCAATATACGAAAAGGTTGGATAAATATGCTAATAGACAGAAATTATCGCAAGTCTGATTGATTCACAAGTGGTACTACTCTATCTTTCTTTGGTTTTTCAAGCCAATATATGTGATAGAACACTTGATAATAAGATTCATATGATATTATTTTCTATTTTTGTTGGTAGAAGCTCTGAAAGGTAAATGTGAAATATTGTATTGAAAATAAATTATGAAATGAAAAGATAGAGAATGGATATAAATGATAAACGGGTAAATATGTACAGAAAGAAACTATAGAACTATAGAAATAATGAAATTCATGATCAAAGAAAACAAGGAAATTTCGAGGACGAAATTTAGTTTAAGGGGGAGAGAAATGTAATACCCCGAAAATTTTTACAGTAAAATATTATCCCTGATATATTAAAATAAGGAAATAAAGTGACAAAAAGGGAATTTTTGAGTGATGTCAATATTGAGAAGTATATTATGATATATTAATTCAAGAAAGGACTAAATTGCAAAGATGAGAAAAGTCTTGTTGCACAAGAGTAAATACTCAAAATTTAAGGGTTGAAGTGTAAATATAAAAAGTTGAAGGACTAATGGTGCAAATATTTTAAGGGTGGAATGATCTAGAAACCAAAAAATTGATGAATTAGGACCAAATTGAATAGGTAAAAAATTATGAGGACTAAATCACAATTTTACCAAATTAAGTGATGACTCAATGATGGAATTCTAAAAGATCATGAAGGGAAAAATGGTCAATTAGTAAGAGAGAGAATTCTAGAATGTAATGATTATGTTGATGATATTTTAAATTAATTAATTAGATAAATATTATTTTATTAATATTTTATGAGATGTTTATTATTATTATATTATTATTTATTTAGTATAAAAGGAAGGAAAGATGAAGAATTATCAACACATTTCCTTTTGAAAAGAAGTTTACTTTCTTTACAATTTAGTCCTTCCACCAAAAATTCATTATTTTCACCTAAAAATTAAAAGAATTTCCATAGCCATCAAGAGAGAAAGATAGCAAGGAGATGATGGGGAGCAAGAATATCAAGTTGGATTCAAGAAATCGAAGCTGGAGGAGAGAGAAAAATCAAGTTAAAGATTGAAGTCAATAAGAAAAGGTAAGTACATCAAGATTTCAATATGTTTTTAAGTTTGTTATTATTGATAAAGCATGGAAATAATGTTATAGTAGAGTTTTCTTACATAAGGTCCTATGTTCTTGATATGTTAGTGAAGAAAAAATAAGAGAAAGTGATGAGAAATGGTGTAGAAAAAGAAAATAAGGATGTTATAACATGGTAATTAATATCTTGTACTAAAACAGTTTTGGACAGCAGCAGTAGTCTAACTTTGAAAAATCATCAAAAATTGTAGAAATTTAATTATAGGATGAATAAAATATGGAATTAAATACTATTAAGTCTGGTTTCTTATAGAAGAAATTATGTAAGCAATGGAATCCTAAATCATGAGCTATGATGAATTTTGTGAGACAAGGTCAGAATGATTTCGGGTTCCCCTCTTCTGAATTTATAAAATCATAAAAAAAATTGGATAAAAATAATTAGGGGCTTAAATTTATATTTTTAGAATTCTGAATGAGTATATTTTCAATAGAAACAAATATGAACATCATTCGAATTCTGTACAAGGAGATAATTAATTTTAGTGAAGAAGGGTCTGGCTGTCGACAACAGAATAGGGTAACTTTAAAGAATAAACTGTACTTATTGACTAAAAAAATTCTAAAAATTTTATGGTAAGAAGATATATGAGTCTAGTTTCAGGAAAATTAGCGGATCTTAATTTGGAGTCCTATAGCTCTAGATATAAATAATTTAGTGACTATGACGAGATGGACAGACTTGAATATTCATAAAATTAAATAATAAAGATGATAGATAATGTTACTTACAAGTGTGCTACATACATCAAGGATGTGGAATGGAGAGGAGGAGGAGGAAAACATATATGAATATTCATTAAGCATGGCTAATTTGCATATTTTAGGCTTAGGGACTAAATTGAATAAAAGTAAAACTTTATGGGTAATTTTGTAAAAATGTCGGAAATGACCAAATTGCATGAAATGGATTATTTTACTATTTAAATTAGAAAATTGAATGAAATTATTAATTTAGTTCAAGATCGGGGGAAAACATGTTTTAGGGATTAAATTGAAAAGTGTTGAAATTATGGAAAATTCTGATATTTTATAGAATTCATGGACTGTTATCAATATATATGAGAATAATAGCTGGAAATAAGGATTAAATTGCAAGAATTTTATTTTCCTGACCCTAAGGACAAAATCGTCATTAATTAAAAGTTTAGGGGCAAAATGGTAATTTTGCCTAGATCATTAATTAAATGCATTAGAAGATGAAATGAATGAAAATGATGATCAAATTTATTTATAAAGATTCGGACGACTCAAATATGAGACTTGATCGTGGAAAAGAAAAGATATGGGATTAATGAAATTATAAACACAAACTAGCAATGAGGTAAGTTTGTGTAACTTGAATTGTATTTTAAATACTTGAAATATGTGGTTATGTGATGAAAATATGATTTGAATGTTCAATTCATGATATTTGATGAAATATTGATAGTACTCGATATAAATTGAAAATAAATCCCAGTTGAATGAAAGGAAAATTCGATGGATCTCTGAAAAGGAATTGACGGTAAAAAGGATCTAGCCCGGACGGGTGATCCTATTCTGATATAGCCCTCCCGAAGAATACGTGTAAAATGGATTTAGTCCGGACGGGTAATCCGAATTAGGGTCTGAATTTAGCCTGGACTGGTAATTTAGATCCAAGCTCATTAGAGTAATTGTCGTTGCAAGGGATTTAGCTTTGAATCGGTAATCCCGGCAATACTCTATGAGTTTATATTACTGAGGATTTAGCTTTGGTGGTAATCCCATGTAAGGATGAGGTTCATGGGAGTGTGCTCTCGATATGAAATGTGTAAGACCATGGTTGAAAGATACCATGGCGACTGATATGAAATGTGTAAGACCATGGTTGAAAGATACCATGGCAACTCGATATGAAATGTGTAAGACCATGGTTGAAAGATACCATGGCAACGTGATATGAAATGAACAAGACCATGGTTGAATGATACCATGGCAACATGACAGAAAATGAGTAAGACCATAGTTGAAAGACACTATGGCATCATGTCAAAGATAAATAAGACCATGGATGGGAGACGCTCTAACATCTGTTGAACAATTGATATTCAGGTAATATGTATCAGATGACGAATGGTTATATGAAATAATTATGAAGATAGATAAACTAAATAAGTATAAGTACATGGAATATAATTTATGTTAAGTTTGATATAAGCTATTACCGGAATAAATATACATAAAATATATGGAAATGATGGAGCATGAAATATTGATATAATGAAATGAATGATATATGCTTATGAAGAAACGGTAAGAGCATGATATGTTTCATGACATGTACATATATGATTATCTTTGATATGTTGATACAAGGAAATTATGTAAGTTGAGACTATTATTAAACTCAAGTGCGATATGTCGAGAAAATAGATATATCAATGTTGAATTTATATGAGATATGTGCAAGTATACTAACAATGTTGTTGTTTGATGCTTATACAAGTGTCAAACTGTTGATTGAATGGTAATATATTTATTTATATGATGCATTGAATCGGTAAGTATTTAAATTTTTTTTTAGTGATCTGTAAATGGTAGTAATGCTCTGAAACCCTGTTCTGGCAACGGACACGGGTTAGGGGTGTTACAATGGGGGCTAGCTTTCATCCTTTTATTCTCTTTAAATTTACACAAGTGGGCCTAAAAGCCAATTTCAACAAATTCCAAGCCCATGGTTTAAAAAGATTGTGGCCCACTAACGTGATCCAAGTTCTAAATATTTAAAGTTATTCTAGACACTAAATGTCTCATACAAACAATATTTTTACCATAATTTTTTTTGGATTTGACCAAAATACCTTTTTGAGGCAAAATAATCATTTTTCCCATTTATGCATTTAAACACTTATCTCTTCACAACAAATAGTTACTAATCAATTCAAATTCCATAATTATTATTCGATACTTAATACACATCCTTGGGTACTGAAGATTATATTTTTACTATTCTCTTGACAAAAATGAGAATGTTACAATTTAGTCCCTATAATTTTGAATTTCTTCTAATTTAATCCAAAAGTGATTTTATCACACTAATATATAATACAATACGTTTCCATGCCAAATAATCAATAATATTTTACTTTCCAATTTTGGTCAAATTGCACTTTAATCCTTAAACTTTTTGAAATTTATAATTACGTCCTTTCATCACATATTCATTTTAAAATTTTTAAATTAATTCACATATCCAAAATCACTTATTTTCATAATAATTCCTTTAACTAACTCATTTCCCAATTTTCTTGAAAATTCACTATATCCATTATCAGAATACTGCCATGTGTCTAATTGAAAATTTTGGGATGTTAGAATACTGACTTCACTCTTTCCATATAACTCGAAGATGCATTCAATTTCTGACTCATTTCAAACAATTTTTATATCAACATTCTTAGTAAAAATGACAAAAGATCAAGCTAAGTACCCTTATTCCAAAGCAGAATGAGACCTCTTCTTTTATCCTTACAATTAAGTGTTATACATTCTACCATATCAAACTACTTATGTTCTTTATCACATTAAAAAATCATCAATTTTGTTTTACATGAAAACACAACATCGGAATCTTTCTTATCAATTAGTTCTTTAAGGCTTGAAATGTTTGTAGGCTATTCAATAGCCACTCGCCATTGGATCAACAACCTTAAGTATACTTTTCTGTCCTTTTTAATGCTTACCACCATTATCCACCTTCATGCCTTCGCCATCACTACTTGGAGTCCAATAACACCTCTTTCCAAACTTTGATGTTGACTCCAGCTACCTTTTCACATTATGCCTTACTTTAATTACCTACCGAGTAGTCTTTGATATGAATAAGCACAACCTCCTAACCTTATTCCCCCCTTACATCACCACCCCCTACAACAATTGTTGCCTAATTCTTCATATCACTACATGTATGCAAACAAACTAGGTGGTTACCCCTCCAAACTCGACTCCTCTGTGGTAGCATGTTTAGTTGGAATAGTTGACCTCTACCTTGCTCTTTATTATCAACACCAAGAATTTCCTTTCACTCCATAAGAAATAGTCTTACTCCAGGCTTTCTGATAAGGGAAGCCCAAAGCCATCGCTCATACTATTGCACCTCATTCTTTTCTTTCTATATTGTCGATCCTTGCTAGCGTTCAAACCTTATGCCTCATAATACCACTTTTGTAGTAAAAAGGCTAATATACTAAAAAAAAGTCATCAAACTACTATACCTTGTTTAAACAAGCCCTGATTCTATTTTTGTAACTAATAAGCCCTTAACCTATATTTTTTACTCATGAAAGCCATTGATTTTAATATTAAAGTAAAAATATTTTGAATTTCAAAACTAATTTACATTTTATTATGATGTGAATTTGATAAAATGGTTTATAAATAAAAATAAAATAATATTTTTAATTAAAATAAAATAAAATTTTAAAATTTCTTGAAAATGCTTATATACATATCACACTTAATTATTCTTTTGAAATTTTTGAATATTTTTAAGTTTTATATTGATGTTAAATGTACATATAATTTCTATTACATCAATAAAAATTAAAATAACAACCTAAAATTCAAAATAATTTTACTTCAATATTAAAACTAGATGATCCTTGCCACACTCCTTAAGATGAAAACTTGACCTAATGGAAAGAAGCCACACCTATAGAACAAAACCCCAAGAAAGCCAAGACACTCCGTTTCTTTACATGTTCCCGCACCCTTTACTCCAAAAACCCCTTAAAATAATCGTAAGAACTGCAAGGACCCTAACCTTGTCCGCAACACTACCCCTACAAAAGGAAGTCGAGGCCTGCAAAACCAATTGAAGACACCATTAGAGGATAAATAGTTAACTTTTATATCTTAAGTTGTTCACGGTTAAAAGTTGTGCGCAAGTGAGTTACAAAACTAAACCAGAATGAAAATTCTTATTCCATTCGAGTTTTTAAAAAAATAAAATTAACATCATCTTAATAATAGATAAAGTAAACTTGCATATTTAATATTAGCGTTGTCCACGAGCTGAGCTGTCCGAAAAATGAGAGAGTTTGAGCAAAAACATAAACCCAAAAAATGAGCTTGGTCAAAAAATAAAGCCCGTTTTTAGAAAACCAGTCAAGTCTCGGGTAAGGTTTTTTGCCCGACCTGGCCTGAATTTTCAATAAAAAAAAGCTCTGCTGTTTTTGTTGTTTTTCCATCTTTTGCTGATGTGTTCCCACTTTTTGCTATTGTTTTGCTACTATTTTACGAATATGTTGCTACTATTTTGTTGTTAATGTTTGGATATTATATAACATTTGTTTTACTATTAATTTTGCTACTATTTTAGAGGCATTTTTCTTGTCAAGTTGCACTTATCCTAGTGTTATTTAAGTATAAAGTTTTTTAAAATTTTATTTTCAATTTTTGAGAAACATTTATTTTAATATTTTTAGTATATTTGGTAAATTATATTTTTAAAATTTTTATATAAAAATAAAATTAAAAAATTAATGAGTCAAGCTCGGGTTTTAACATTTTTTCCGGGTCGGGCTAGGCCTAAGCCTAATAATCGAGCCTAAAATTTTATTGAGGCCCAACCCGAACCTACCCATGGACAACTCTACTTAATATTATGTTTGGTATTATTTTTAAATAATGAACTAAATTAAATCCTTTAAAAGAGGTACTTATATTTTTAACCATAGAATAACGAATCTCTTTCAACAAATCTTTTTATCATTTTAAAAGATATATATATTTAACTAAGAGAATACAAACAGATGGGTCCATAGCTCAGTGGTAGAGCATTTGACTGCAGATCAAGAGGTCACCGGTTCGAACCCGGTTGGGCCCTCTTTATTTCCTATTTATATGTGTTAATATCTTTTATCGTGTAGTCTGCACAGCCTAGATGTACGAATTAAATGTACTGTGCTCTTCCCATTGAAGCATATCATTCGTGTTTATTACATTAATTTAATGTTTATTAAGCGTGCCATATTCTCCCAAAATTGCTTAGGCTACTTCCAACCCAACATTGAAATCCTGAGTAGTAGATTCACAAATGTAACAGAATGCCTGCTGCAGTACAATTTTATATGCCACATCCCATCCCAGGCAAATTCTGGATCCAAGCTTAATTACATAATTTCTTTCTCTCGTTTACGCTAATCTCATTCATTCGATCCCGGAAAGAGAAAAAAAACACTAAAAACATAACAAAACTGCATTAATCCCGTATAAAATTCTCAAACACTTGGAATTCAGAATTCATAGCAGAACAGGTAAATCCATCAATCACTGTAAACTTGGAACTTCATGACTAATCACATTGAAATATGTCTTACATAGTAGCTTCTACTTCAGGGTCTGTCTCAACCGGCACACTTGGTGAATTGTTTCCACCTCTCAAACGCGAGGATACATTGTCAATCGCAGAATTGAGTTGGCGGATTTTTGCATTCAGGGTCTGCCTCGTTTTCTGCTTTCATAAGCGGAGCTCAATTAATATAAGGATAGCAACAAATATATTATGGACCATGTCACAAAACGAGGTAGAACCCAATTACCTCTAAACCTCCATCATAGTAAATTGGTCGCTTTGCCTTCCGGAATCCATATTCATCTTCATTTAACAGGGATCTTCTAATCTAAATCATAAGAACAAATTAAGAATTCAGATCCAACCTGAATATCCAAAACGTCAAATGTATAGCAAAACAGCCACTCATTGCACGAAACAACAGCAATTAACATTTCATCATTTCCTGAAATATGCTGGGGGATGACGTTTACTATGACAAGACAAGAAGAAAGAAAGCATGAAACCAATCAGTATAACAGGATACATCGTTTTAGCATTGTTACTGGCATAGCTTTTGAGTGCTAGACAGGCAAAAAATTTTGGTTTTTGCGATTAAAGTAACGGTTTGACAACCCAAACCAAAAAAGGAAAAATATAAGGCCTTTTGTTGTTTAAAACCAAAAAAGGTAATTGATTGGATACGTTAGAACATCTGCAGGAAATCAAGTGAAGAAGAATGCAAACACTAATCACCTGTGGTGCAAAAATATATCCCAGAGTTCCAAATAAAGCACCTCCTAAAAGAAAACCAGCAGCAAAATCGTTTCCTCCACCCTTGGTGCCATCACTGCATACCATCAGAGTGAATAGCAAAATGATGAGAATAGAGTAGTAGAAATATGCAGCGACATCACTATTGAGATAAAATCAACATAAGTAACTGCAAAATGCTACCTGGAGTAATCTAACATGGTACATCGTGGAACGCAGTAAAAAGTATATTTGCTTTAAAAAATCAGCTCAGGAACATTTAACACAAATGGAATGCAATATACCATGGAGCTCTATGCTTTAAACCTTTTGAGTTTGTGCATTGAGAGGAGCAGTTCAGTGTCAAATTTACAACCTTTTTAACAGTCAAATAGAAGTTTATTAATTGGGAAATCATCCAATAAACAACTTAATAACCATTGCGTATTCTTATAAAAAAAACCATAGGATATAGTAAATAGATCAATGGAGGTTTTAGATTCCACAAGCAATGAGAAAGCATACACAAGCCCCTACAGCGTAGTAAAAAATAACAATGAAAGGAAAATAAAGGAAATGGGATATGTAGTAGTTTTTAAACCCCACTTATAGAGTTAAAAAAACTCCCCCACTGCAAGTGTATCAATGGCCACCCCGAATATAGTTAGGCAGAAATACTTCTATTGACGTCATTCTTCCAAATGTGTTCAGCAATGAGACAACACTAACTATATAAACAGGTAGTGATGACCTCAAGACTTTAGGTATTGGTATGAAGACTTCAGTTTTGATGTTTGGCAATTAATTTTGAGCTTCAAATATAATAATCTTGAAAGTGCATAACTTCTTTGGTGGTCTGTCCGGCACCAAGGTGATTTAGTTAGACGGACTAATAATCTAGTAAACATAAAACCAAATGCTTGGTAGAGGTATGGCTGGAGTAACAACAACTAATAATCAACCGTTCAGCTTACCATAGTGCAGCATACTCTTATATGAAACATGAAAATTCATCCAAGCTTACATAACATGGATTGTTCCAGATTGACATACCGGTACTCTGCACAAACAGAAAACCGATGGTTGGATGCCATTGGTTTCCTCTGAACTGCCAAACTTGGTGTTTTGCCAAAGGTGCTGGACTTAGCGAAACAAATTTCACTTGCCTGAAGATGAGAACCACCTATAAACCAGAGAGAAACAATGATAAACTGAGCATAAAGAAAGAACTTGGTAATCAATCATTTCGTTGCTGTATGTCAGCATTAACAACAAGCTATCCCAAGTTCCAAGAAGAATTTATTTAGTGAAAACCAATGCAACATGAAAAAGAAAAAATACTTCTAGACTCTTTCCCATTTTACATGTCTTAATTTCATTTATGGAAGTTAGAATATGACTGTTACTTTTCATAATTTACTGCATTTGAATCCTTAAATCTTCCCTCTTTTCCTCTTTTTCTCTTTGGGGTTTTTACACCAAACCTACGTTACTCTGAACGCAGGTGTGAATTTCGGTACGGATATGCATTCAACATGGACATGTTCATTTCATACTAAGTTCCATGTATTTTGAGAGCCCTTGGAGACCCATATTCCATACCCATGTTTTGGATATATGCTATAAGTGTTAAACACGGGTAATGCAAGAAAAATGGGAAGTCCAAGCAACAGCACCAAACACCATACAAGTTTGATATCAATGAAAATATTCAGTAATTTCTAAAATAAAAATGGAAGAAGAGATTTATATTCCTAAAATTTACGTCCACAGTCAACGAAACATACAGGATAAGACAGAAGAAATCAAGAAATAAACTTGACGCATATCTATTTCTAGTAATTTTCCTTCCTTAAAAGAATTTTAATCATCTAACAAAGAAAGTGCTTATAATCTATTAGTTGAACTTTGGGCATAAAAATCTCCAGTCTTATCCAACAGCATCATCTCAATTAACTTAGATCACTGACTTCCTTTCTGGTTGAAAAACATCACTTTTACACACGAAAGCAAATATTCACATTTTTAATAATTATCTTCATAAATGTAATGATGTATGATTTACTTTCATATACTTTTTTAATCAACTATCATTCACTTAAAACTGAAAATCGAGGATATAATTCTTTTTTTTTTTTCCCTTCAGAAACAAAAATTCTAGAACATTAGTCATTTACGCTATCTAAATTAAAAAAATCATGCTCCAAAAATCAGATAAAACATGTGCAGTTACAACGCATATTAAAATATTCAAATAAAGACGGAGCAGCAATCAAAAATTGAAATGATTAAGTAAAAAAATAGAAAAGTTGATTAAAACAAAAAACCTGAGATGGAAACGGGAGCGATGCAGGAAGCCATGAGAGATCTAGTGAAAGAACGAAACCAAAGAGAAATTAGTTGGACCTTTTTGGTTGGTTTTCAAGGAAAAATAGAGAAGCGAAAATGAAATTATTATATATATATAGATGCAATTAGATTTTATTTTTTCTGTTTACGGATATGCCCCTTCTTCATTTAAGATTTATATTTTATCGAACCATTTTTTATATGTGATTTCCTTCAGGTGTTTTCGTTACGGTGTGGATGATAGCATCTTAATTCTTTGGGTTTGGACCGATTGTGCACTTTGAGCTCTGAGGTAAAATCTGCATACAATTGAGAGCCCTCATCAAGATTATATTAGATGATTAGATTATTGAGATTACATTTTTATATGAAGTTTTGTAATTTTTATAAATATATTAACGTATTTTTTATTTCTTATTGTTTTAAGTTTTTAATTAATGTTTTGATTATATTTTTAAATTATTTTTATTTTAATTAATATATTTTTTGTTTTTAATCATTTTTATAAGCATATTATTATTTTTCTTTCAATTAATGATATTTACAATAATTATTTAATTTTATAAATAAGAGAGTTAAAATAAAATATATATTAATTAAAATAAAATAATTAAAAATATTATCAAAACATTAATTAAAAAAAAGCTTGAAACAATATGGAATAAAAATACATTAATATGCTTATAAAACAATGAAACCTCATACTCAAAGATGTATTCGCAATTATCTAATCATCTAACTAAATGAGTTAATATTAATTAAAAAATTTAAAAAAAACTTAAAGCAACATGAAATAAAAATACAAATGTGAGTGGTAGATGAATTGAATTTGAGATTCAATGATGTAATTACAACTATCCAACATTTAACTAAAGAACTAATATGTTAAAAACATTAATTAAAAATTTAAAAGCTTAAAGCAACGTAAAATAAAAAATATAAATATAAGTAGAAGAGAAATTTAACTCGAGACTCAAGAATGTAATTGCAACTATCTAACCATCTAACTAAAAGAACTAATATGTTAAAAATTTAATTAAAAATTTAAAAAGCTTAAAGTAACATAAAATAAAAAAATAAATATGAGTAGGAGAGGAATCAAACTCAAGACTCATAAATAAAAACACTAACATTTAATCATCTGATCAAAATTGAAAGTGCATCCAACTTGAAATATTTTTTGGCCATATTTACCAAACACGTCCAACTTTTTTTTAGAATTTTGAAAAACCGACCTAATCCAATAATTATAGTTGAAAATCAGCATTTTTAGATAATTCTGAATAAAATTTATGATTTAGTTTCATTTTTTTCAATTTTGTTATTTAAAATTTTTAATGATTGTTTTGATAGTATTTTTCATAAAAAAATTGTTTACGCAATGAGGGAAATGAATGTCTTTTTAGTAAGATGTCTTTTTCTTTTTTTTTAAAGAAAAGAATGGTTTTATTAGTAATAAACCAGTAAGAACCATTTGGCTACCCAATGAGGGAAACCAACGGACAAACAAAAAGATGAGAAATAGACCCTTATACACACAGCAAAGGGGAAAACGAAAAGAAAAACCAGTCAGCTAAACCTTCAATATTCCATGCCTGAATCAAAATAAATAAATGATAGAATTGGGTTTAGCAAAACAGCAGTGATGGTAGCAAAATCTAAGAGGTAATCACTAACTAGAAGCCATGCCATCAGCCTGGATCAGCCCACCGTCGACCTGCATCCACTAAATGACGGAACTCCTCACGTATGTCTTTTACCTAGTAACAATCTGTGTGACACTGGATTCCTTTCTTAGCTAGCGAATGCGCCACTTTAACTATGTTCTCTGAAAGTTTCTGAAAAAAAATGCAGCTTTAAAAAGAAGAGGATAAAAATCTAACATCGTGTAAGTAAGCACTAATATTAGATATATCATCAATATTTGCGTTGAGCCTTTTAACGACTGTTCTGGAGTCGCCTTCCAGGATTACACATCAGAACCCCATATCTCTGGCAAAATGCAAGGCTTGGAGACAAGCTAAAGCTTCAACTGCAAAAGAATCAGAAATGGCTCTGTTGAATCGAGTACAGGCTCCTAGAACGAATCCTTCCATATCTCGAACAACTACTCCTGTAGCAGAAACATGGGAAGCCGCCTTGAAAGGAAATAAGGCTGAGTTGGAGGCATCCACCCACCCAACGATGGGATTCGCCTAAGGTCACTCCCAATCCTCAGTTCATTCGACTCCCTGATATATGCTTAAACAAAAATAGTAACATCTTGCACCGTTTGAACTTTGTTTTCATGCACAAGCAAATTTCTTGAATACCATAACGCCCAAAGCGTAATAGCATACTCGACATTATCTTCACCAAATTTCTGAATGAACCAAACATCCAATTAGGAAAATCATTACTGTTATCTGAACTTGACCAGGAGAAACCAAGAGACGACTAAACAGCCGAGGCAAACCCACATTCCTTCCCAACATGGCTACTGTCTTCAACCCCGGTGGAACAACGGGAACAAAGAAGTAAGAATGAGTTTACAAACAATGGTCGGATGTTGAATCTTATACCAATAAACTTGAAACATGCTTGGCCCTAAAATATACACCTAAATAAGCCATTTCTATCATTGCAAATTTGGAATAGAGGGATTGGTGACATAGGGGTCTTTGGTGCTAACATATAACAATTTGAACCAAGAGCGGATGATAATAGGAGCCAGTAGTGTTTGAAAATTTTTAATTAGTGCCTTAAATTCTTAAAATTTTAAAATTTCTTATTAAACCTTTACAATTTTAAAACTTTTAATTAAATCTCCAATTAATTTTGGAATTTTCATTAAACCTATAAACATTTTTGAAATTTTAATTAACCCTCTAAATTTATTGCTAACATCCATGACTGATTTTACCACTTTAACTATGGTTATGTCAAAATACGCCTTAATATAAATAAACTTTTCACTTTAAATAGAACCTTATATACAAATAAAAGATGAGAGTTCGAACACATATTATTTTTATAAAAGTATAATAAAATATTAAAATAAATATTAAAAACATATTATTTTTATAAATTTATTTATAGAATAAAATAATACATAGTTAATATATCAAATACTGATCTTCAAAAAAATTCTTCTAATATTATCATAGAAAAAGAGAGAAAGAATACTCTTAAAGATTTGGGGAAAACGTTTTGAAAATTTGGAAAAAAATGGTTTTTAAAATTGTTTACTTTAAATTAAAGTATTAGATAAGTAGACTTTCTAAAACTTTTAGTTTCATATTTAAATTTAAAATAATTAATTAAAGTTTTCCCATGTGTCCACCTAAGCAATTTTTGCTATGTTGTTATAACTTATTAAATTATGCACAGTCATTTTAATTTTTGAAAATTAGAAATTTGGTCTTTATATTTTTATTTCATGGAATTTAGTTTTTCTACTTTCTAGATTTTAAAGTTAAGGTCTGACCGTTAACATTATTAATTTTTATTAAATTTAAGTTAATTATAAAATTGTTTTTAAATTACATAGTAATCAAGTGAGTATTTTGTTGTTGGCTAAACTACAAAATGGTTAAATATTTAGGTTAAATTCAAGCTAATTAAATATGACTTTAACTAAAATGACAAAATTAATATTTAGGTTAAATATTTTGTTGTTGGCTAAACTACAAAAATGGCCGCTAAACTTTGGTAAATTTTCTTTTTCTTTTTTTCATTGAACTATGAAAAGTTACATTTTGACCACTAACATTATCAATTGATGAGTCAACTGACCACCAACTTAATTGAGTAATCTATACTATATATGAAATGCTTGATTAATTGGTATAACGAGTCAATCGAGTACCAATTTATTTGTGCAATGACGAAAATATCATTATTTTATAAAGTAAATTATATTATTCAAATGGTATTTTTTTATCATTTTATTTATTTTATATAGAAAATAAAAATATATATACACATAATAAAATTTGAACCCAAACTTTCATAGCTTTCAACATTTGTATTTTATCTTTCAACTAAAGCCTTATTTATTATTCATATAATATTTTAAAAATATATTTGTATATATTTTACTAATTAAAAGTTTAATTTTGGATAATTATTTTGTATCAGGCACAGATATAAGTTAATATGAGTTAATGTGTAGAAGAAAAGTAAAGATCGATATTAATGCCTTTGAATTGATATAACTAAATTTAAAAAAAAAAATTTGTTTTCCTCGAATAAATCAAGGTTAGGCTTTAAACCATCATGCAAGTGAAGAATTAACTTTTCTTTAATATATCATTTGAACTTAAAATAAAATAATCAATAAAATTATCATTTTAATTTATGAATTTATTTATTTATAAATAAAGTTAACATATGTGTTGAATTGAAAAAAAACTAATTTATTATGTAATTGAACATGTATTTACTTGTTTAATTCATTTATTTTATTTATTTAATGTAAATAATAATTATTTAAAGATAAAAATAATTATTTTATTTATTTAATAACATAATTTATTTCATGTCTAAATTAATATGAATAAAAACCTATTTCAAACTTTTAAAGCTTTTATAAATTAGATTATTTTTCTAATTAATATCAATCTTTTAATATAATAAAATATTTTTATGTCAATTTAGTAATATAATGGATACAAAAATATTTTTCAAACTTTTATATGTACTATAGATAATTAAAATTTAATATAAAAATAGAAAGAGTAAACCAAAGATATATAAAACAAATATTAACAAAAAATAATAGACTAAAATTCCATATAAAGTTATAACAATAATGCAAGTTTGGTTAGAGTATTATTTTCTACCCATTTTTAGTACATAAGTTAGCAATAAATTAATTCAAATAGTAATATTTAACTCTTCTCATGACTTATTTTTAACTAAGAGACTGAAAAGTTTTCACTTATTTTAAAGAGATTTTATTTTTCACGAGAATTATTTTTTTCGGTGGGATTAAACAACCAAATAACAATGATTACAAAGATAACAAAATTAACACTAGAGGAATTAAGCCAACCATATCCTCAATCAGCAAAGTTTTAATTGACACTGGGGGGATCCTTAAAGATATGCAAATTATTACGGTGAAAGTTTGCAATCTTAGCCATGTGATTAGCAATTCTGTTGTGGTCTCTTGGAGCATGTCAAACTCGCACTTTCCAATTGCGACATGACAACTGATGGATTAATCTCAATTCTAACATATTGTTGTTAGCGGCATTTCCAACTAAAATCAATTCAAATATAACATTATCACATTCCAATTCTATTTGCATAATACCAACTTTCCATGCTATCGGGGGACCTTCTAATAGAGCTTGTGCTTCCATTTTGAATATCCTATCCTTACCAAACTCATCGCAAAACCTTGTAGCCAGTTTGCTTTGTGGTGTCTGAATACTTTCCCAATCGATGCACTACCAGTAGAAATTGAGATAGCACCATCTATATTTAACTTTACCCATCCGGTGACAACTAATTTTCGAGGGTAACTCTTGGGTGTTGTTGAAGTTCTTTAGTTTTAGGATTTGTTAAACTCATAGTCCAAGCAATCCCTATAGAAATAATATCCTCGATACAACTATGACTCCTCTTAAAGATATAGTTATTCCAACTTTTTCATATCAACCAACATAGAGTAGAAAATAATTACTTTTTCTTATAAAAATACTTGATTCCAAATTATATTAGATTTTTTTTCTAAAAAGTTAAAATTATAGTATTTGTTCAACAAAAATTAGGCAAAGAAATAAAAAGAAAATCATATTAAAATTATTCATGATTGAGAGTGAATAAACAATAGAGAAATTATTCTATCCACTATTAATTAAAGCTTTAAGAAATACTAGCAATGTTCCTTTTAAAAGAAAGAAAAAAACACTATCAATGTAAATCACACATACATTTATATTCAAGAAATAATACTTTTTAAAAAATAAAAAAAAATAATTGGACAAGCTGAAACGCTTCATTATTCACAGAAGTAATACAACAACAGCAGAGTCGAAAGAAGAATCACAAGAACTACTGCCATCAAATGGAAGGCACCTAGCTATGGTGGAGTAAAAATTAATTCGAATGGAGCTAAAGCAAAGAGAGGAAACTGGTCAACTGCAGGTGGCGTTTTACATGACTCGCATGGTAATTGATTAGCAGGATTTCGACGATTTATTGGGAGAGGTTCTGTTCTAATGGCTGAGTTATGGGCAATACACCAAGGTGATAATTGAATCTGACAATAAAAGTGCAATGGATATGCTAACAGATGATTCACTAAAGTCATCATCAACAATATTAGTTCAAAGAATAAAGGAGGAATATAGATGTAATTGAACTGTCAAATTTCAACATGTCTTCCATAAAGTGAATAAAGTGGCTGATTGCATAACTAAGTCTTGTACTAGGAACATATATGATCTAGAAATTATTGATTTTCCAATGCTTGATGTTAGGCAACTTCATTTAGAAGATAAAATGGGGGACTTTTATGTAAGAAATATTACATCTTAAGGTGGTTGAATGCATTGGTTGCTTATAAAGAGAGTCAAATTTACATCATTAAATGAGCCATAAATTTATATAAATTTCAAATCAATTGGGGTGAAATGTTATTGTATTTATATAATTACTTATTTGTTTTAAAAAAAGTGAGTTTATAAATAATATGTCCCTAACGCGTAAAAAGAAAAGAAGAAAAAAAGAAGGAAAATTCCGTTTAAATTAATGGAGGGCTCACCGTAAGAAGATGAAGAGTGATGTATTGTAGCAATTCTTGGGAATAGCAGTAAGATGATATTAAGAAAGTTGAGAAGGGGTATTAAAGGGAAAAAGAGTTGAAAATGTTGCCCATATAACGACGAATTGTGTCGTTAAATCCTAAGTAGAGGCTTCGACGGATCCGCTCTCTTTGCTTACTGCCAATGCCAATCATTGATAATATATACAGTTTTTTTTTTAAATATTATAAAATTCAAAAATCAACAATATATTTATACAAATGGTTATATTTCCACTGTTTTAAATTTAATTTTTAACAATAATTCATATTTAATATCTTAGTTTTAAAATTTTCATATATTTGAAATAATTTTCCACGTTGATAAAATGTAGTTCTGAATGGAAGAAGAAAAGTAGTATAAAAAAATATGTGGTGTTTTGTATATACTAGTTGAAGAATGCCCTTAAAACACTAATAAGCAGTTTCATACTAATTACAGTTTTATTCTTTGAAATATATCACCACAATTAATATCATTGCACAAGCCTTGAGACTCTATGAACCAAAAAAACATTGGTTTGCAAATTTCTTGTGAAGTAACTTTAGATTTTCTTTTCTTCATCATCGGTTGTAATATTGATTCATTTTTTCATCGTGTGTGCTTTCTGAAAAGATAAACGATTGGCCATTAAAACGTGTTCCATTTCCATAAGTAAGAATTAAGTTGTAATAGGATGAAAAGTAAAAAAGTAAAAAGAAAATGAAAAGAAACGGACACAGAGATTGGTTATATAGTTCAAAAGACTTTCCTATATCTACAAAGTCTTACCTAGAGGATAATCCACTATCAATTTATAATACAAGATATGATTTAAGTTCAACTCTCTCACCAAATTACAACATCACTCCTATATATAAACTCGAATACTCTCCTCAGTAAAACTTTCCCCTTGAAAACATAACTACAAACTGAACATGAACAATTTATTTACAAAGTAATTACACTAAAAACAAGTTACTTACCATGAACAATTAAGCGCTCTCTCTCAATCATACCAAATCAACTAAGTAAACCTTCTTCAAATAGGCATTATAGGCTTGCAATTCTCCAATCAGTGTAAATGTATCTTCTCTTGAAATGCACTTCAATAAGTCGTCCATAAGGAATCAAATATATTGAGATCTTTAAAGAAAAGACTTCTATAGAAATTAGATGCCTTCCTTTAAAGAAACATGATCACATGTAGAGTTAGTTGCTTAGTTGAGTTAACTACTCATTCATAGTACTACCTATAATAATTGATTTTTATCAGAAAATTTTTATATAATTATTTGTAAACAAAATGAGTTAGAAATTAAGGTAGTGTTTGAAAAATCACCTAGTAATTAGATTTAAGTGTAATTGTTTATAATTACACAAGGGTGACATGTTTGAATAACCATTGTAATTAACGGGTTCCACTAAATTAGATGTAATTGAAGCACCCCAATTACACTTTTCAATTCTTAGGGAAGGGTGAGAATTAGAGTAATTATTTTGGTAATTATCTTCAAATCCAATTATTCTATGACTTTTGAAATACTTATATTTATTCATGATTTAACTTTAAAACATTATTATTTTTTATACAAATTTAAGTTATGAAAAGAAAAGAACACATCCGAGTGCTCGAGATGGTTACGATTAAAGTTATATTATAAGTCTTAAAAATTATGTTATAAAAAAATAATTTATGTGTATTTTATAAAGTTTTAACAAAAAATTATATAATTAAAATCTTAAAAAATTCTATGTTATGGTCAAATAGTATATAGAAAATAATTTATGTGTTATAAAAGTGTTGTAGTATATTTATTTATAAAAGTTTTAGTCAAAATACATGGATATAACTTATTTACGTGTCCATGCTATATATTATAAAAATAAGATATTTATATAAAACGTGTTATAATATTTTGACCATAACTGATTTATAAAAATAAGTCTTTAAATTTATGGTAAAAATATATTATTTACAAGAAATGTTATGAAAGTTGTTGGACATTTTATAAAACTTTTTATAAAGTTTATGAATTTTAACTTTTATATTATTTTATCCTAATTTACTTATTATAAAAGGTTATAACCTAATGTAAGTTTCTATAATCAAAGCTACATATTGTTTGCATCATGAACACAAATATTATGTTGTAGATGTTAGTTTTTCAGATACAAAATATTTTCTTACACCATATCATGGGGTACAATACTATTTGAGAGAATAGAGCTAGATACAAACATTAGAGACGACTCGCAAACTCTTCAATTTGAGACATTCAAAGTTTCGAAATATGGTTGAGAGGAATTTTGTTGTTCTATAACCATTATTTTTCATATTAATAACATCACTTCATAATTGCGTAAAAAACAAAGTTGGATCATACAAGCATGTTATATACTTTATAACTTTATTAACTTTATTTGTAGGTGAAATTGGGATGATTTATATTTTGAAGAGTGCATAAAATAAAGAGATCTTAATAATTTTAATGATAAAGATTCAGGTTCACATGATGAAGAACTCGATCAAGAACTAACAGATGATGATAAGAAGTATACGTTAAATGTTAAAAGAGGGAATAACCTAACAAATATAGAATGCAATAGTAATGAGATAAAATTGCTTATGATGTTTATTTTTCTTGTTATTTTTTTAGTTATCGTATTATTGACTATTTTCTTTGACTAATTTATTATATATGATGATTTGATTTTAATTTTTATTACCCGTCTAGAAATTTATTTTATCATAATAATTTTTTACAGTAATTAATATTTATACTATATATAAATTATATAAATGTGTAAGTAAAATTTACACTACCAAATATGACACCAAAATTATAATATAATTACATTCAATCAATCAAATCTGTCTAATAAATTAGAGTTCTTTATAATTACAATTTATTACAATCTAATAATTACATATATTCAAATTATTTTTACTGTTGAAATAGATAATGTGTACTCATAGCTAAAACAAATTGTCCTCAACAACTTTGCCTGCCATTAATTCCTCTGCCCACAACTTACGTGGCCTTAATTACAGACTACAAAAAGTACAGAAGAAATTTAATACATGGATTTGATCGTGTGTGTACCAACTCATTTAAAATTCATATTTTATTTTTGTAGATAATATTTACTAAATTCAACAATATTTCAATAAATTTAAATTTCAAATCACACCATATAATCTTCAATTTCGATCCGTTTATATCTTTTTTCACTTTGGCATTTATTTTTAGTTAAATTTAACCTTTAGTCCTTTAAAAAATCAAATTATTTTTTTTAATGAAAATATTAATTAAAATTTTAAAATTTTAAACATGACAACTTATATAAAAATTAATACATAGTTTACGCTCTTTTTTAAAAAAACTGAATTTATTATTATTTTAATATTTTTATAATTTTTAAATTATTTATTGACATGATATGTAAGAAAAATAATGTAAACTGTCACCTTCGTTATCAAATTAACATTGTTAAAAAATTAATATTAAATCTCTTTTTAAAAAAGTTAATAACCAATTTTAATTAAAAATAAATATCAAATCATATATACAAGTTTTTGTTTAAATAGACACAATGTTATTCTTCGTCAATAATTCTAAGCCGATGCTCATACCATTCACGTGACAGCATTATCTTCTATACTTATGAGGTCATTTATTCTACGACATATGTATGGTATCTCGGTTGTTGAATGTTCTTTTTGGGTAAATTGCATTAAAGGTCACTCAATTATTAAGTTTTCTTTTTTGATCATTTAACTATAACAAATTATAAAATACAGTAAATTTCTTTTTGGATCACCTAACTATGAAAAGTTATAAGATGGTCACTCAATTATTCAATGTTATCTTTTTTAATCACCCAACTATCTTGAATTTTTTAGTGTTTTCATGTTTACGTTAGCCAGCTGGTGACTAAAAAAGACAATTAAATAGTTGAGTGATATTTTTTAATTTTTCATATTTGAGTGACCATAAAAGAAATATACTAATAGTTAGATGACTATTTTGTAACTTTTCATAATTAGGTGACAAAAAAAAAACCCATAGTTAGATGTCCTCTATTACAGTTTACCTTTTTCATAATGATATTTATCATAAATTTAACTAATTTATTTAGAGAAGTCTCATGCTTTTTGTAGACTTTAAGATATAGCTTGTTTATTTGTTAATAATCAAATTTTATCAAAATATAGAGAGTATCGTCAACAAAGGCATTCTAGTGCATTATAGATTCTTATTCAAGATTTGTATCATTTGATAATGGCATATGAATCGTTAGAAACATGTGAAATGTATGATTAACCCAATACTGAAAGTTTCATAAGGGACTGGCACAGGCTACCATGAGACAAAAGATTTTCTTTCTAAAGAAATTCGATATGTCCAAGGTCTAATATTGAAATAATTTCAAAGATTTTCCCTAACTTTGTTCGTGTCAACAAATAATTCAAAATACCTCTGCTCTTTTAAAACAGGTCCGAGTCAAATAGCAATGATTTGAAGTACTTTCTTTTACAATATTTCGAAAACTCAAGGACTCAATTGTATGGATTTATAAAATATACATATAGGATTATCTAGTCTTAAATTTTAGCCTTAGTTAATTCTAGTAACGGGAAATGAAAACCACAAACACAATAAAAACCACTTCAAATTTATAAACACAGAAGTACTTTTAACGGAAAATAACAAATTTCTTCAATTTTTTTTATATTTTTCTTACGATTAAAAAATTTAAAATCCAAGCAGAAAAATTGATGCTCTTTCATTCATTCCATTAAAACTGCAATGTCTGATTTTTTTTCCAGTTACTTGCTAGGGTTTGTTTTATTTTATACCAAAACCCTAAACCTTACAGTGTACTAATACTACACACATTCATGCTGAAGCAAAATCATCAAAGAGTACAATATTAGTCAGTAGCTAGAACACTTCCAGGCCTTCTCTCCGATTGGGGTTCCAAGAAATCCCAAATATCTATTCATTCAACCATCTGCAGCGTAATTCAAAAGCGGGTTTCGGAGGATCAACTATGGAGTTTGAAACTCACCGTGTGGAGAATGAGAACTAGTTGTGGAGAAGTCAGATGATGCCATTGGAATGGATATCGATAGCTGTGTTGTAGAAAATGAGGTCTGGTTGGATCTGTCGTCTTCAAGAGCTGACCAGGTGTCCCTGGTTTTAGGCCACTCGTCAAAGAACGGCCGAAGAGATTGACCCTCGTGCTTCACGGTTTCTCCTGAGTTGAAATCGCTGAAAAATGAAAGCTGAGGGTAATCATTCAGTAAGATGGGGTTGCCATCGGATTTTGACTGAGGAAATGAAGAGACTCTAGATTGCATTAGAGGCCATGTGTCCCGGTTGCTTCCCAAAGCCTCAGAGATGAAACTATGCCCACCCGCATCGGGTTTTATTCCTTGAGACCTACGTGTTATAATGAGCAGAGTAAAACACATCAAAAGCATGATCAACCAGCACCAGACCAAAACATCAAGTCATACATCCGATCAATAATCCGGTTAAATTACATCATAATCATTCATCAGATGTAAAACGTACAAATATAGTTCAGAGACAGTCCAATACTTACCCGAAAAGGAGCAGGCAGGTATGGTTAAAACAAATAACAGAGTTTGAGCAATTTGAATCGAATACCAAAATCAAACACGATACAAATTCGGTATTATCTGAATGCAATACAAGCATGAACTTATTAAGATCGGGAAGGGCATATGCACTGGGGGAGCTGACCTATATAAATGAATCTGCATAGACCTCATGAGAACAACATGGATATATGTAACACTGAAACCTCGGACAACCAATCATACTACGTCCAGATGCTATAACATTGACAAAAACCAAGTAAACACGAAAATTATTCAATTCCTCGGAACATTTTGCAGTCAATTCAATAAAGACTGTTGAAAACCATATGGCCGCAAAGCTAATAGTGTTAAAGCGTTAAGGCTAATTCAGAAAAGCACATGTGTTTATTAAATACAGTTTATAAGAAAGTGGACTAATAAGAAGAAAAGTGTATTGGAGCAAAGGATAACCTAGACTTTGACGACATGATGAAACAAGAGACACAATAGCATAAATATACAAATGTCCCAATATATACAGTATCAATTATTAATCCATCAAAACTTATAAAAATATAAAATACCACAAACATGATAGTGACATAACAAAATTACACCAACATAACATGAATAATCAAATTGTCTGGCCTAGAATAACCTACCAACAATGAAGACCGCGTACAGAATTTGCGGGCAAAAGTAAATTCGAGCAACAGATGAATTTCAAAGTCATATTACAAACATAGACAGTAAAACACATTCACTTTCCATGTTGTAAGACCTCGAACTCGGGATACCCTACCATTTCTTTCCCCAAAAATAGCAGGTAATACAATACTTCTAGAACAAGGTTCCAACAACAACAGTAAAGTGAATTCGACCTTTTGTATCTTTCCCATCTGACAGAAAACAGAGAGGGCCAATATGCAACTAGTTCAGAATGCTTGTAAGAATTTTTTTGGACGAATTATACAAAGGAAACATACTCAAAAAAAGACGGTAAAAAACACACTCAGCAATGACAATGGAATCCTACAGTGTATTCATAAACATAAGGGCCCGGAACCCTGGGAATTGCAGAGTTCTTTTTTTAAAATGTTTCAAGGAACTAATCCATTACCCACATCGTAGGAATATATCAACAGGAAACCTACTAAATTCTAACAGTAATGGGACCAACAAGAACCAAACCTAGCTGCAAAACTAATGTATAGCTTTCGGAAATTCATTGCAAGAACAAATAGTTCTTGAGAACCACGAATCATGCACCACGTTCCGGGCCTGGAAACAGGTGGGTGCACGTCCTCAAGTACTCAGAAGCTATGAAGTGAATACAGTTTTCAGCTTTCTGCAAAAAAGTACCCTATCCCACTAGGTAAAAACAGGAACAGTGGATAATTTCGCACGCAGTAGCATGATATTGACAATTCTCATGGTAGTCAGACAGCAAAAGCAAACTTCCCGGAGAAAACAAAAGCAAAAAGACTAGTAAAGAATAACTGTCAGCTTAGAACAAATTTCAGCTGCGACACTACTGAACTCATCATCCATCCTTGAGGACACCAGCGGCCCGGAACACTGAGCTTAACAGAAACTTTCAAGTTTCTGCAATACCTCCATTACCCGAATGAGAAGAAATCCGCAATTTTACTCCTACCACACACTCTAACAGATACGGGTCCGATAAATAATAGACCTAGAATCCGTACAACATCTCAACAATATAGCAATCTTTTCCAAGCTAAGAATAAAACTATGTGAAGCGTGTTTACCTATAATCTTTCCTCGGGATTCCATAGGGGATTGACTCCACATGATAATTAGACTGGCCGGTTGCCAAAGCAGTGACTTGCGTACCACCAAAGGCATGTAATGGAAGGCTCTGGAAGCTTGCCGTCCCAGTCCCACCACCACCGGTAGTACTACCAGAAACAGTCAATGATGTCACAGTAGATAATGACTGTGCCATAGTTTGTGATTCCACAGGCTTTCTTGAACGGTTACGGCCACGGTGCATATGGCGCTCGCAATACTTTGAGTCCGGATACGCATCTTTGGAACACCGCCATTTCTTGCCATCGGTCCTCCTACATCGTCCTGGCTCCGGATCCACCTTCTTCCCATAAAAGGAACAATACCCCACTGCAATATTACACTCAATTCAGATTCAAAACAAAGTTTTTCATTAACAAATGGAACAAAACATGAATGAACGTAGGTTCCAAGTTTAACAACATACAAAACCAACAATATAATAGATTCTAACAATGATGTTACAAAGAACAATTTCTATATAACAAATATCAGAATCTAATCGTAAAAACAAAAATATCAGAAAATGAATAAAAAATGTGAAAAGTGATGCAACATTTGTTGATTAAGACATCAAAAAACTAAACATGTCTGGAATTTAGCTGTAAGAATTTTTTTTTTTTCTTTTGGGGGAGTGAATCTGTATGAGAAAACAAGGGAAAGGGACCAATCTTTCTCCTTAAAATGTGATTTTAATGTTATTAAAAGTCAATTTAGATTGTCCATTGGAACTATGAAATAATCAAATATTCCACTCATAATATCAAAAAGTTTATCTTAAAACTCATTTAAAATGGGCAGATCGTTGCTTGAAACTGAGCCATCTTTTTTTATTTTGTTTATATTTTACTTTTAAAAACTATAAATAAATAAAAAAGAAAGAAACTTTAAAGCATTTCAAAATTCAAAACCCCCCAAAAAAATTCAGTTTTTTTAAACAAGAAAACACCCAATCAATAAACAAGATTCCTCAAATCAAAACAAAAAAAAAACCCAGAAAAGAAGGGAGAAGAAAAAAAAAATCAAAACATCAAATCTTTAGAAATTTATAAAAAAATAAAATAAAGGAGAGGGTTTTAAAGAAGATGCTAAGAAGAAGAAGAAGAAGAAGAAGGAGAAAAGAAAAGAAAATATTATGCTTACTGGTAGGGTGGTGAAAGAACCTATGAGATATGGACTCAAAGCTCTTCTGAATAGGGAGCACAAGATCAGGTGGTACTGGCAAACCTGCCATCATATACTTAAAGATCAAAGCTTGATGTTCCAGCTCCTGCCACTGTGACACTGTAAATGGTGATGATGATGATGATGACGACCTCATTGCTACCATCCCTACACCGCCACTCTCAGCCCCCCCACCACCTCCACCACCGCCACTATTCATCCTTCAATCACCACCCAAGAAACTTGTACTTAATAAATTATACAACAACACTGGTACAAAAGGGCAAAAGAAAACAATAAAAAAAGAAAAGAAAAGCTCGATTTGCCCACTGTTTTTCTTTTCTATTCCAACAAGATAAGTTTTTTAAAGCCACAAACTGAAAGATTTATATGAATAAATATTCATAATGATGTTTGGGTAATTATTGGTTAATTAAACCATTGTTACATTAAGAATGTACTTCAAAATTAATTAGGTAATTAAGGTGTGGTTGGTTTAACTTGAGTTGATTTGATTAAATATTAATGGTGTAATAAAGGAAGTTCCTTAAAAAGGACAAGAGAAGAGCTGTCTGTCTGAATGGGAATTGTTTGTTTCTTGTTGTTGGGAAGAGGTAAGTGTTTGTCTTAAGATGAAGTGATGTCAATTATGGCAACTAGTCATTTCTTGATAAAGAGAATACATTATTTATTCATAATTTCCTCTTTTATTTTTATCCACTCCTTTTTTCTTTTTTCTTTTTTTTATAAATGAGTTAAAATTTTGTTTTGTTTTCTTTTCTTTTAAAAAATTTTGTTTTATTCCAATTAGATTTGAGATTTACTTTTATTCAATGTTAAAACAATTTTTTCTAATAACTAAACTTTTAAAATTTGAATTCGTATTGTCGATTGAGTCTTAATTTAATTAATATAGATATTGTTGTTAAAACGTGAGTTTAATTATGTTGAAAACGTATTATTCTTTTATTTATAAATTAAAAAAGATTATAAATAATTCTAGTCAAATCGGTCAACTAAAAAAAGAATCATCACCAATCAGTTAGGCGTAAGTGACTAATAAAAATATTATTGCATATGATCCTTATTACGAGTGGCATTACTTTTCATTAAAGACATGTTTACAAGAAAGGAAGAAAAAAATAGTGAAGCAAGATATCAATTAAAAAATGTTACATGTTTTAATGGACCTCACATACATTTTGGATAAAATGAAAAAATATTTGATAATTTAGATACTATTTTTATATTAAAAAATTTAAGTAGCTAAGAAAAATGGTATAATTTGAGAATTCGTTTGAATAAAATATTTAAATTTTTTGAGATTTTTAAAATAATAATATTTTAAAATTTATTAATTTAAATGCTAACATTTATGGTTGATTTGTTTGAATAAATAATTGGTTTAGTAAAAATTAAGTTATTGAAATTTTACAATTTAAAAGGTAATATTTAAAATTATTTCTAATTTGTTAGTGATTATTTGAAAATAAAATTAAGTTTAGTTTTTAAATTTATTAATATATTTTTTTATTTTTATATATTTTTACTTTTAACAATACTATTTAAAAATATATTTTATATAATTTAAATTGTTAGTGATTGTTTGAGATTTAAGTATAATAATAGATATAGTTTTTATCATTTATTTATTTTTTCATTTTAATCTAAATTTTTTATCACTTTGACTTTACACTTTCAAGTTTTAATTAAATTGTTGTTTTTTAATAAAAATTTGACCGAATCATTATAAGTTTAACATCTTTGATATTTTATAAAAATAAAATATATATAAAATATATAAAAAAGTTATTAAAATTATCTACATCAACCGTGTATACATGTCAACAACATTAAAAATTTAATAGTTTAATTATTTTTTTCAAAAACAATAAATTGATTAAAATTTTGAAATTGAAAACTAAAATGATAAAAAATTAGAGTAAAAATAACAACAAAAGTAAACATTTGAGACTAAAACAATTTTAAGTAGACATTTTTAGGGTAATTTTAAGTATACATTCGTTGAGTTAGATATGATATATTTTTTAGATTTTATTTAAATTTAATTTTTATAAATAAATTTTTTATTTCTCAAAGTATCGATTGAAGCTGGCTTAGTAATTAATTATTTATATTTTGTAGGCCCATTAAAGGGTAGATACTAGCCACGAGTTTTAAAACTGCTCTATACTCAGAGCAAAGATCAAACCTTCAACTACTGGTTAAAATAGGAAAAACCCTTACCATCTCACCTAATTCTCGTGATTTTTATAAACAAATTTAAATGTGCTTCAACATATTTAAATTTTTTTTTTATTTTTTAACATTTTATAATTAAGTTTGATGGAAGGTTAACATTTTGAAAAATACTTTTACTGTGATGGTGTGAGTTTTTAATAGGTTAGGACCCACTACAGCTTTAAATTAGCTGGCAAAGTTGAAGTACTAAAGGAATTAGTATATGTGTGAAAAGAAAAAATGAAATCGGAAAATAATTTAACCCTTTTTATTAACTTTCACAAGCTTTTTTTTTTTTTTTAATCTTCTTAGAGACAATTGGGAAACAAAATTGATGATAAGTACATGATCTGAAAATGCGCGATTAAAAATTGCAAGTCATATTGACTAAACAAATTTGGTCTTCACAATAAGTAATTCGAAATTGAGATATAAATTAATTTTACCGGTTAAATTTATACGTGTTTAACTATGGAGTCAATGTTATAGTTGACTTTAAGTCAATTTGTGAATCTCAATTTGATGAACTTTTGGACTAAACATCTTCCCTAAAATTATATAAGGACCACGCGGAAGTCCAAGATAATTGATTGTCAATCATCTTAAAATGTCTTATCTTAGGATATAGTATCACTGTCACTACTAAAGATGTCAAATCAAACTTTTATGTTCATGGCCTCAATATAAAATGATCTCACAAACAACTCATGCACAATATGTACTTACTCCTTCCTCAACTCCTAAACTCTCTTATCGAAAGATCTCCTTCCCATACTTTATCATCCTGCTACTATCATTGTCTTCCTCCCTTATTAATCTTACGGGTTAACATTAATATTAATACTACTATTTAAAATGTAAGTTTCACAACATAAAAAAGTGAAAAATATAAATCAAAATTCATATATAAATATTGTTTATATCAATAGTATAAAAATAAATATAAATACAACATAAATATTATTTTGATTTATTTATAGATACACTACCAATGAATCATATTATAATATGGTCCTACATTTTTTTAAAAAATTAACATAAATAACACTATTATTAATGAGGTAAGATATCTAATTCAGTGATAACGTATATAACATTTTTTATGAAGATACGAGAAATTGAAGCAAACAAAATCTATTAAATAAGAATCTTAGACATTGTTCTACCCTCTTAATCGGCTTGCAGCAAATGAGTTAGTTCCTCCAGTGGTTGGTGCAGCATATGGGAAGCCTCGTTCTTGTCTTATTGCCAATTGAGCCATACAGTCTGCCGTCCTATTCGCCTCCCTGTAAACATGCACCACCGTTACCTGCCTTTTCCTTTCTTAACAGGTCCTTAACTGATCGAGCCAATTTGCTAGTTGGTACCCTCCCAAAGCTTTTTGTTAATGTCTTAACTACCTCTAAACTATTTGATTCTAGGATCAACTGATGAAACCCCATCAACCAAGTTGCAAACAACTTATCATACATACCCTAGTACTCAGTTTCTAATATTGTAGTACTACTTTATTCTTGGTAAAACCAATGGTCTATTCTCCTTGATGTGTTCAATCTGGTGCCCTAAGTGTAGTATATTTATTTGTATATTTGTATTTTTTCGAACATATTGATTTAATAAAATTATCTATAAATTAAATTAATATCCTTTGTATATTGTCTTTAATGGTTTTTGTAACGACCCGAACTTTAAGGTTATTAGAAAAGTGTATTTTCGGGTCACCGTTTCTGAAAAATGGATTAGATTATAAAAAAAAAAGTAAAAATATTTATGAAGTTAAGTGAGTGATTAATTAAAGTTTAATTAAGTAAATTTAGCTTAATTAAGGATAATTGGATAAAAGATTAAATTGAATATAATGTGAAAGTTTAGTTTTAAAGTAATAGAAAATAAAAGGACTAAAATGGCAATTAAGTCATACCCATGAAATGAGGCGGTGAATGGAAGAAAAATCAAGATTTTTCTTGAATTATGTATATCATTAAATTATTAAATATATATGTATATATAAAAAAAAGAAGAAAAACAAGTGTATAAAAATGATTGGTACAAGTGTTAAATAAATATTTGTTATTAAATAGATTTTTATTATAGTTATTATTGTCATTATATATATATATATAAAAGAAACAAAAGAATAAAAAGAGGAAAGAAACAGAATAGCAGGGGACGAAACAGAGAAGGGAGAAAGGAAGAAAAGAAAAAGGGAAAAATAAGGTTTTAAAGGTTCTAAGTTAATTTGGTAAGTCAATTTAGCCTCTTTTCTTATGATTTTTGAGTTTTTGGAATCCTAGAGATAAATGCTATTTGTTTTAAGTAGAAATTTTGAAAGTCATTAGATTTCTAAGTATGGTTCATGTTGAATAAAATGATGGAATTGGGGGTTTATTTGATAGAAATTTTGATTGGAATTGAATAAAGGATTGAATAATAAACTAAGCTATAAGTTTTGAGTTTTAGGGATTAAATGGAAATAAATTCAAAATTATGAAAATATGCTGGAAATTTAATAGTTAAGTATGAGTTTGGACAAAATTTGAATAGAAATGAAGTATGAATTGAGATAGAAAAGTAAGTAAATCTAGTTAAGATTAAATTGAAATTAAAGTGGAAATTGAATAAAATTGTATTAATTAGATATAAATTAGTAGTGAATTAACGAATATGAATTGTTTTAATTCCCGTAGCTAATGTTGTCTCGGGAAACCTCGGCTAAGCAAGGAAAAAAAATGGCAAAGACAAAGGGAGTTAGCTCGAGAAAATACGGTTTGCATTTCTATAATCCGAACCTAGTTATTAATTGTTAAATTTTTTTTTTATTCAATGCATTTAATAAATGTTGAAGTGAGAATTATTGTGTTTATAATGGAAATGGATTAATTTGGTATGTGATGAATTTATATTGATTGAATTAAATTGAATTATATATTATAAATATATATATATGTGTGTGTGTGTGTGTGTGTGTGTGTGTGTGAATGAGATATTATGCAATTATGATAATTGAATTTTGGATAAATATTATGATAAATAATTAAGATGGGAATTATTTGTATTGTGTCTTTATAATTGAAATGAATTGATTTAGTGTGTGATAAATTTATATTGAATTGATTTATGAATATCTGTTTTATTGAATTTAATTGATTGAAATTATTTTGATTGAATTTATATTGATTGAATTATATAATATATATGAGATTGTGATATTTGAATATTTGATATTGAAAAATGAATTGAATTGTATTGAATTATGAATTAATGTGAATAATTGAAATATATTGTTGAATTGAATGAAATTGTATGAATTGTGAAAATGGGTAAATATATGTAATTTTCTGAATGAGATATTGATGAAAGAATTATTAAATTGAGAAAGTGAATGAAATACCCTATTAACTAGTCGGGCTAAGTCGGATATAATTGGCATGCCATAGGATCCGAAAGTGTACGGATTTGCCGGCTTTATCGATCGGGCACTTTATGTGTCGTATTTCGTGCACCTCGTGTGTCGTATCGTGCACCTCGTGTGTCGTTTTAGGCACTTTATGTGTCGATATCTTGATCGAATCATGTGTACTGCGTTTTAGGCACAATGTGCCGTCTTGGTGTGTTTGGGTTGAAATACGTGTATCCGTCAAAGTCCGGGTTTGTTAATAGGAGTAAATAAGTGAAAAGATAAATCGAGTGAATTTGATTGATTGAACTATTGGAATGAAATGAGAAATTGAATTGAGAATTGAAATTGAGATATGAGATTGAAAACATGAACCAAAAGGTTCATGAAATGAGTGAAGTTCAAATGGATGATGATTGATGTTAGAATGAATTAAAATGGTATGTAGTTAAGAAGTAAAGTGTGAATACAAGTGAATTGTGAATATATTGAAAGAATTTATACAGCAAGCAAATGAAAAGAATTGAGCAAATATGTTGTTGTGTTTGTTATATGGCTTGTATAGAATTTTTATGGTAAGTAAATGAAACTTATCTATAAAATAAATAAATGAATGGTTATATTTATCATTGTGATTTTAAGTTTAATTGTTATATTATCAAGTGTTCGGATTATAGAAATACCACTGAGTATACCATACTCAGCGTACGGTTTGTTTCCGTGCGCAGGTTAAGTAAAGATAGTACGTTGAATCAACATCCCAGTCCGATCCCAAATTCATTAAGGTAAAGTGTGTTAATTATTGGTAATGGCATGTACCTAGGATGTCTTATGTGTATGTCATTTTGAAATTGTAAATGTAAGGATAAAATAAATAAATTTAGATATGGCTATGGTATAAAATAGGATTTGACTAATTTGGTATGAATTTGAATTTTTGTGAGACAATGTCAGAATGAATTCGGGTTCCCCTGTTCTGACTTTGAAAAATCATAAAAAATTGTATAAAAATAATTACAGGCTATAATTTATATGCTTAGAATCTTTAATGAGTATATTTTCAATAGAAATAAACGGGAATATCATCTAAGTTTTCTGCTATGAGATAATTAAATTTTAGTAAAGAAAGGTCGAAACTGTCAAACAGCAGATCAGGGGTAACTTTGAGGAATAAACTGTACTAATTGGCTAAACCAAAAATTCTGAAAATTTTATGGTAGAAAGGTATATGAGTCTAGTTTTAAGAAAAATTAACGGAACTTAATTTGGAGTTTCATAACTCTAGATATAAATATTTTAGTGACTGTTACTCAAGAAGACAGTTTTGACATGAACATAAGAAAGTAAATGAAATTGTGTGTAATTATTCTGTAAACTCCGGTAATGCTTCATAATTCTCTTTCGGGATGGTTTGGGGTTAGGGGATATTACAATTAGTGGTATCAGAGCTATTGAGGTTTAGCCGATTCTCGGACTACATCGAGCTCGGAATTGAGTCTAGAGGTACATGCTATAATTGAGTCGAAATTGAGTCGGGATCGGATGCTGATATATTTGTTTGGTACTATTTTATAGTGAAAATGTTAGACGAAAATATCGATGGTATTGATTATGAAATGTATACTGGAGACAAATAGTCTCGTGAATTAGATGAAAACTGAATCAACAATACTGGGTATAAACTCAATGGGTAATTAATTACTGAATGATGACTGATGAAATAATAAAAAAAATGATACATAATTATTTAGAATTATAACTGATGTTCTTCAGTGAATAGAAGAAATTGTTTTTGTTATGATATATGCCCCTCCTGTTTCTCAATCGGTTCCCGAAGTGCTTCAAGGTACAGAGTTTGTCTGAATGGGTAACATATCTATTGTTAATATTTTGTACATATAGTGTGGAAGAATTGAAAATTACAGCTAAAAATGATCTTGAAAGAATTGAAATTTGGAAAGAGAATATTATCAAGGCTGTAAATGAATTGCTTGGTTCGTCGAATAAATGATAGGAAGGTATGATATTTCTACTAAAAGATTCAATTTACCAAAGGTAGAAAATATTGATTTATGCTGTAACTATGAAAGGGTTATTTGGAATTTTCTAAAATGAGTTCTGAAAGAAATATATGTTAGTTAGAGATTTCCTGATTAGAAATGCAAAGAAATTTTTAAAGCTTAAACAGGGTCATATGATTGTAATTGAGTATGAAGGGAATTTGTTTGATTGAATAAGTATATCAGAGGGTATATTCCAATAGAAACCATAATGTACAAGTAGTTTGAAGATGGTTTAAATGAAAACATAAAGTCGAAAAATGTAGAATAAAGAGCGGAATATGAGTTAGATATGATTCTTCTGATCATTATCTTAGTGATTGATTGAAGAGAGTTGAAAGTAAATAAAATTGTGTGTAATTATTCTGTGAACTCCGGTAATGCTCCATAACTCTCTTCCGGGACGATTTGGGGTTAAGAGGTGTTACAGTTTTTGCATGCAAAGCAAAATGGAAGTAAATATTAACTCATTAGTTATCTAAAGTTTAATTAATACTAAGTGGTATTACATGGTCGAATTGTAATACATAAGTTGTTTTTCATACACTTTCTAAATATTTTTTTTCAAAGGTAAATTCATTAATTCATTCAATGAATGGAACCATAAAATTCAGGGGGAAAAATAGTAAACACTTGTCATAGATGGTGCAAGACAAGCTTCATCAACACAATGAAGGCTTTAACCTTAGCATCAATAGACCATTATGACACGTTGACAATTGGCTTTATCACAACTTAAGCACAACACATCTGGAGTGATTGCAAGCATTTAATACGATAAGGAAATTAGACTCGGATGGTTCAAAGCTGCATCAAAAATCAACAAAAAAAATCGAGCATTCACCAAACTAGAGAGGACGACAACAAAATCGTCCCTAAAATCACTTGTAAAATTAAGATTATATGCATAAGCAAGACTAACAAACATGCTACAAAAGCAAACAAAAACTTCTAAAACTAAAGACTTATTAAACAATAAAAAAAACATATAAAACATAAGACAACACGAATTTGAATCAACTCATGAAATCATTTATTATTCCAAAACACTGTCAAAATAGAAATATGTTAAGAAGCTGATGAATAGCCACCCATTTTCCAAGAAAACTACTAGTGGCCGGTGGAGTTTTAGCGAACAATAGGCACCGTTATCTGTCCATCACAACTTGTAAAGACAGCAAATATACCTACAAAATATATCTGCAAACTGAAAAAAGAGAAGACATGTGGAATGAACAAGAAAAAAAGAAAGAGTTGGTGGGAGGGAGAAAAAGGTGAGTGATAGTCATCTAGAGGCTGACAATATTGCTAGGCAAAACAAAATATAAGATATAAAAAGTGTGAGAAAATTTTTTAGGATTTTTCTTTTCTAAGTTAATTTTGTAAATATTTTTATTTTTTAATAAAGGCTATGGTTGGTTAATAACATTGTAATAATTATAGGTGGTCTAATATTTATAGAAAATAAATTTTGGGTTAATTAATTTCCCTATATACCATTATATTAATTTAATGTCGAATTTAATTAAGAAAGAGGTTTTTTGGGGGTTGAAATTAAGAATGAAATTGAAAGTCAATGAGCTGACAAAAATATTATTGATGTGAGATTTTGATGGTACTTTAGTATCATAATTGGGTGATAAATTTGTACTAGGATTACCGCACATAACGTTGTGCATTTAAGGAACAATTACCAAACAAACTTTATGAGTTTTAAATTTTAACTTTGTCCTCCATGTGATACCAATTTTTAACCTCATACAAGTTTTGGTTTGAGGATAATATAAAATTATTCAAGTTCTACGTTTGTTTTAAGACTTAGTTTAATATTATTTTGAGAAAAAAATTTAAGAAGAAATTAAAATTTTCAGTATTTAAAAATAGTGTTTTGGGGTTAATTTTTGGTTTGAAGAGTATTTTTCTCTCAAAATAATTTGTTTAGTAATGTTTTTGTATTAAAAATATTTTTATCTCAAAATATTTTTTAAAAACAATGCTAAACACACCCTAAGTTATATATAAAATCAAAGTTAATGGTTTGAGCTACAATACGCCCATATATATTGATCTCTACCAACTGAGATATTTTCCTTCATGAATTGTAAATGACTTACATTGATATATTTCAATAATTTCTATATACTCATTAATGGAATAATATATCCTCTTGAGAATCACCCAATCTCCTCTTTTCCAATCCCTTTTAAACCTAAATCTTACACAATAAACTAAAGATGGAGCTTGACTTTGAAGCTATTACTATTATTCTTCAAAGCAGATTTTACATCTAAATTTGAACCTCTTTTTTTGAATAAATAATAAAAGAGAATACACAATGAAGTGTAAATTAAAAAGTAAAACATAAGAATGGTGAGCTGTCCAAATCTAGTACACACCATCAATTAGCTTTCCCCTAATAATTTGTTCCCTCGCCCACTCACTGTCACCCCTTTACCTGACAACACCAACCTCACATTATGAGCTGGACCCTAGGCCCAATACTACCAACCGGCTACACCCGGTCACTCATCCTGTTTGTTGGAAATGAGGTGACATGTTTCATTACCTCCGACCATTTATGCTTTTGTGTTCAATTTTGATACATTTTATACTCTTTTTTTTTTTTTTTCTTTTTTCTAAATATACAGATTTTGATATGTTTGTAAAATTTTCATTAATGAGGTTATATAATATAATTAAAGCAAATGTAAATTATCAAAATAAAAACCATATTATAGATTAGGGGGTAAAATCTGATTATGAATACTGAAAAATAATCATAGGAGTGGGGCAGGTAAAAGCAATAACAAAGCGGTGGGGTCCATAGGGGTTGATGCAACTTCAGGGATAGGCATCACATTTTGTGGTGGGACTGCCACTTCATAAATTCTATGGACCATTCCCCCTTTACACATTTCTTGAATCTACCACCTCAGTCTTCATCATAGTATTTTCATTTCTTTTTAATTATAGTATTTTACCCCCTGGTTTTGATTTTTTAAGGCATGTAAGTAAGGATATTTTTTTAAAAAATTTACCAAGTGCATGAAACGTATGTATTTTTTTAAGTAATTCTTGCATTATATATATTTAATTTTCGAAATAAAATTTCAACCCAATCTTAAAAATAATAAATTTGTGAGCTAAAATAAATTAATCATATGCTTCAAGTGTATGACATAAATTAAAATTTGTCTGACTCGAATAAAAGAGTAAAAGTAAAAGTGATTGAACCTAGCTAAAATCTAAAATGCTCAACTGATAGCATTTATTATTATTGGAGCTGTAGGAAAAATGCTCAAGTGATGGGTCGTTTATTAATTTGGGGACTATAAAACCTACTATAGGGACTTGTACGTACCTAAATGGATTTTCTAAAAATGAATTTTCAGTTCATCATATCATTGACGGCAATTTAGTTATCTCCATCTTTAAATTCAATGAAATTTAAATTCAAGTTTCACTCATCTTGTGGTTCTTTATTAAAATAATATGAAAATAATAATTATTTATTTAAATAATACAGGATTAAAATTATTTATCATAAATAATTTTTAATTATTTTTGTCTCATGTAACCTATAGTGTCAAGTTTTATCAAATTTAAGAGTCATTGATATTTTCACATTGATCATCCTTAATGTGATATATATATAAATTAATATATCAATAATTTATTATACATAAATTTTAATACATTTGAGTATTTCATTTGACAAGTTTTTTATTAGATAATCAAATAATATATTCTTGAAAGCATTATATAGGAGCTAATAATATAATATCGATCGAGACTTAACTCGATTGGTATGAGTATTGTTGTTAATGCAGGAGAATGTGGGTTTGAGTGTACCGAAGCGTATTATCCTTCTATTAATGGGTTGAAGATGAGCTATAAATAGTTTTAGACATTATATTAAGAAAAGATAAAAACTTATAATAAAATTGTTTAAAAAAAAAACCAATATAATGAAGCATTGAAAGAAACTAAAATTATTGTGCGACGGAGTGTGGACCCGCTATCACATGTTGTTAGCATATTTTGCAGGGGGACATTTTGGAAACATGTATGTAGTTACTTTTGAATGCCAATTAACTATCTTGCCAACCCAATTTTAAATGAACTCAACTATATATGAAAAAATGAAAAATAGTCCTTTAATTTTATTATTTTTCTTGTATTTCTTTATACATCTTACTTGTAGTTCCCTAAGGAGGAAATAAACTCTTCCATATTAAAAGGTTTGAGGACAAAGGTGAGAGTAAGGGAGTATGGCTAGTTGTTTGTCTAAGTCTCTCTTTCATTGGGTCGGTCATATAACCTCATAGTATGCAATTACAAGATTTGTAAATTATAAGTGATGGTAGTTATGTTGGGTGATGTCTGTTAGCTTGGTGAACCTTGCTATTTGGTATACCATTGTTCTTTGGGGAGGTGTAACAAATCGATTTTTAGTGATTTCGGAACCCCGTTCTTCAATGACTGGGTCTGTAAATATTTTTTTAAATTTTGGTCTGACAAATTTGTTAATTGGATAGTTAGTTACGGTACAAGTGTTTTGACCCTAAAGTTAGTGGTGCCAGAAAATGAGGTATTGTGACATCGTTTCTATAAATCGAGCTAGTAAATATTTAATAAAAATATTGATGGAGCTATTTTATAGATGAATTGAATTTTGAATAAGTAATTTCACTGAATTAATGACTAATTAAGGTACAAGACTAAATCATAAAAACTATAAAAATTAATCACTATTAATTTTTATCAGTTAAAAGGTTTAAATAGGAATTGTTCAAGGGTTTGTATGGGAATTAAGCCATTTAAATTGAAGTGGACGGTTAGTGCTTGAATATGTTAATTTTTAATTAAAATAATAATATAGTCTCCCCATCAATTTCGCTAACAAAAGAAAGAACCAAAAGGCCATTTTTAAGCTCCAATTATTCGGCCCTCTTGCACGTTAGGTGTAGGTGAGCCCCTATTTATGAATTTTATATTTTTGAGATCGTTTTAACTAGATTTAATTAATTTAGGTAATAATTTTTAAAATTGTTAAAGTTTATAAATATTACCATTGATGTATCTTGAAGCTTTTGGTGTTAAATAGTTTGATTGTAAGCTTGGATGTGATAAATGACTAAATTATAAAGTGAAATTTGTTAGTTTTGAGTAAAGGGACTAAAACATAAATATTTTGAAAGTGACATGAAATTTCTGTAATTATTAATTTTAAATGGTTATAGAAGGATGAAATTGAAATTAGATTGAAAAACGAGGCTTAAATTTAAAATATATAGCTATTTCAATTTTAGGGACTAAATTGAATAAAAAGTAAAATTTTAAGAAACTTTTAAAAATGAAATTGAATTGACTTATACTTATAATAAGATGATGTAAGGTAATTGAAATTGATAAATTGAAATGATTTATTATAGATTAGGATTTTAAAGGATAAATTATAGATTAGTCCTTTTTCTAGGTAAGTTGCACATGGAACTTACTGTATTTTCTTATTATATTTGAATTGTGTCTTTGTATTTATTAATTATATATAAGTGTAATTTTAGTGTTATGACATCTAAAAGACTAAACTGTAAAGTCTTAATTATAATGATAGCTATGAGTTGTTACAAGATATGATATTAATGTAATTCCTGAATAATTTTATTAAACCAATGAATTAATATTTGCTTCCATTTTATTTTGCATACAAAAATCATTGACAAAAGGTGATAATGTAATCCATAAATAATTTTATATTAAATCAATTTGTTTGAAAAAAATACAAATTTTCAAAAAATATAAATACACTTGAGCACCAAATCTAATAAATTCTCGATAAGTATTTTACCAGCACTCCTTTGGCCTTGTTCACTTTTTTCTTCGAAACTCCAATTTTTTTTTTTGGTTGCCTCTACTTAATCGTTAGTGGTTGGGGTTTTCATTGAGCTATACGTGTGAGAATTATAGAGGTTTCTACAAAACTCTTCAAACTTTCCTTAGAATTGAGTTTCACTACATGTGATTAATAAATGAGGCAACCCATATATGCAGACGATGGTCTTCTAAACAAAGTTCTCCACCTATATTTCTATGATGGCACTGATAGCTTTAGCCTCTATGAACTTTTTTGGGCCATAGCTAGCCGAAAAGAACCAGGGGTGTCTAGTCCCTAATTCGCGAAAGGCCGAGGACTGGAAATAAGTTGAAGGTAGCATGGGTCACATTTCATAACTGAATCAAGTGCATCCTTCTATAACGTGGGGCAACAATAGCCTTGGTGAAGGACCTAGGTGAGGACCCTTTTTCTGAATTGCCACCTGTAATTCCTTCGTGGATTTCTCTAAAAACCTAAATGAATTACTATAAAATGAGACATCTTAACAACGGTTGAGAAAAACTTTTCTTATATAAGACAATATCTGTTATTAGGAGGCATTTTATATTATGAAATGACATTTCCTAGAGCCGAAGCGTATCTCGCTTCTCTCTAACAAACGCTTTTTAATTAAAATAAATGAAATAGTTTTAAGTGTTTTTTTTTTTTTTTGGAAGAAGATAAGGTTAAGAACACTCTATTAAGAGACATTTACTGGCTGTGGAGTGCCCAAGTTCATCATCATGCAGCAAATGCAGAACTTCATCAGGTGGTTCATGGAAAATATTAATGCCCAGCTATTGGAACATAGAAATGTTAGCCATCTCATCCGCCACTCTGTTTCACCTCCCAACAGCGCCGTAACATTTCCTGCACCTTTCCATCTATGGCATTTGCTGTCTCCACCATAGTTTTATTGCATATGAGCTTGATCGCCGCCAAGTTGTCCATTTCCAACGCAATGGATGGAAACCCCATAGACCAAGCAAATTGTAGCCCATTGTAAATACCCCCACAATTATTGTCGTCCTGCCCACGTTAAGGCTGTAGTCAAACACCCAAGCACCATGATGATTTAGTATTTTGCTAGAAAGGTGGGTAAACTTAGAAAATGTAAAGTATGTGAATTTAATGTATTGAAATTATGTGGTGTTTCCTATATCTTTTTATGATTTAGGGAAGATTCTTCAACTCTTATTTCTTAATATAAAAATATTTATGTTGTAGACAATTTTCTCCAAATTTTAAGTCATTTAAGTAAAAACCTTTTTCAATGATTTAGGCCTTACATTGTCAGCCTAATTTTATAGCCTTCTGGGCTTTAGTCCAAAATCGATTTGGGCCATTTTGTCATTTCTTTTCTAATTTTGATTTGAACTTATTTTGTTAGTTCTTTTTTGTTTTATTCTCTTTGTTTTCATCGTTTTTCTTTTTTTTGAATAAAAGATTATCTAAATATATGTTATACACAAATGTTTTAAACATTGAAGAATTGGGCACTTTTGAAAAAAATCATAAAAAATATAATAATTTTAAATTTTAAAATGGTTTAATTGAATTTTTTAATTTATTAGTGAGGCTTTTTAGCTCTTTAACCTTATTAGTTTCAGAAATTTATAATTTACTTCTAATAAAAGAGGAAGGGTCAAATTAAATAATATGTAAAGATTGAAGATTAAATTTGTTATTATACATTATATATATCAGTATCAAATTTTAACGGAATAACTATTTTACTCATGTATAAGGATTAATTTATCTATTTTTCAATAAAGAAATTAAAATACAATCCAATATATAATATACAGAATTTTGTGGCTGTTTTACCAACCAAATTGACATAAAAATTCATTTTATTTTACTCTTTTATATATTATTTATATATGTTTTTGGTAGAAACAAAATAGTCGGGAGATTACTTAGGTCCTTGCACCTAGTCTGTAGTACTCAAATTCAAAATTGACGTTGGAATAGTCTCCAAAATACGCATACCATTAAGGGTTAGTTTGGAAATATTTTTAAAAAGTGTTATGAAAATGTATTTTTGAAAAATTTAATTTAAAATTTGAGTGTTTAGCATTGCTGTAAAAAATACTTTTGAGAAATAAAATGTCTATTTTAGATATATTATTATCAAATAACAAATATGTATTTAAATAATATTTAAATTAGTTAATATTATTATATTCTAGTAAAAATATAAAACTTATTATAACTTGTTGTTAATATTTTAATATATGAAATATAAATTTTAAATATTTTTAAGCAATAAATATTAATTATTTATAAAATTTAATTAGAATATATAAACTTTGTTTTAAATATAACTATTAAATATTTGTAATTAATATTTTAAAATTTTTTTTTATTTTAATTAATAATTTTAATACATTTGTAATTAAGCACCAAGAAAGAAAAAGAAAAATACTATGTTATTAGAGGGTGAAAAGTAATTAAATACTAATTGAGAGAGGAAAAGCTAAAATTTTTTAGCTTCTCATTTTCTAAACCTTCTCAAAAATACTTTTAAAAAACATTTTTGAAAAACTAAAAATTTTAACCAAAAACAGCTTGTTTAGCATAACTTTTGTTCCAAAAATACTTTTAGAGTCAAAAATGTTTTTTTTTAAACACTGCAAAACAAACCTTAAAACTTAAGCCAACAACTCGTATCAAGTGATCTGCAACCCGATTGTACTCCCGCAAAGTGTGCATCAATCGAACCCTCCATGACCGTTGACACAACTGTTGGAGTTGTTGCACCTCCAACAAGTCATTCTCCAAGCCATCACAAGTATGAACAATTTTAATTAACGGCACATTATCGCTTTATAAACTAATGTGAAAAACATAAAAGATTAGATTAATTACTACAATCAATGTTTTTTTTATTGATTTAAACTATACAATAGAGTTAAATAATAATAATACATAAAATTATTAAAAATATTATTTTATTTGTATCAATTAATAACTAAAATCATATTTACTAATGTAATCAATATCATACAGACTTACTTATTCATTTAAATTTTCATAAATTGATAGGAATAAATTATATTAAGATGATCCTAAAATCTAGGGTTTGTAGGCATCAATAAAATTTTACCACGTCATTAAATTTAAAGACATAAAATTATTCTTATACACTCATTCATATTTAACCTACTCTCCAACTCTATTTTTTAAATAAAAAATAAAAAAATAATATAGAACTTTTAAATTTATACAATTCTTATTACTAAAGATTCAATGCAATATAATAAGAAAAGAATCCACTGTCTAGAAACTAATTTAAAAAAAAATTAGTTGCACAAAAATAAATAATATTAACTTTTGAAAAAATAAAATGATTAAAAGTTGTAAAAGAAGAAAAGATGTTTGTTTATGATTTAAAAATTAATTATTTTAAGTAATTTAATTAAAGTTAAATTAAATTAGAAAAGACAATAAATATAGATGAATGTATAATAATACTTTGTTATCTTTAAAATTTAATGACGTGACACTATTTCATTAATACCTAAAGACTATATTTTTTAAAATATCCTAATATAAGTTATTCCCAAACAAATAAACAAGTCGAAAATGAGTTAACATTGCTTCAATTGCCTTTATTTACTAAAATTTGAAAATTAAGCAACTCAATTATGAGTTTGTAGTTTAATAAAACTACAAGTTTAAATTTTATAAGAGAATGTCATCAAAGTCTCATACTTCATCAGTAAAAATATTAAAAAATTTAAAATAAATATTAAATATAAAATCAGAAAACACAAAAGAAAATTATTAACAAGATGATACATCAAATATTAACTTTAAAGTTATAATCAACTTCACAATGATTTGAGTTTAGCTTTTAACAGTTTCATTTTTATAAAATAAATAAATAAATATACTTATTAAATTAAAAAGGGTTTTCAAATTGGAGCTGTAATTAATGATAATGATTGTATGGATGGGACCAACAGATAATAATGGCAAGAAGTTTGTTCTTTTTTTCAATAAAAAGTGAAAGGGTTGTTGTAATTTCATTACAACCGAAGATCTTTCCCCATATCCATACGCAACTTTGGGGACAAGAAGAGCACGCATCTTCCAATTACATCCACAAAAACATTAAGCCTCGCTGCTCTGCAATTTCCCCCTCACACTCTTTTAACTGTTCTTCCCTTTTTTACCCTTCCACCACTACTACAACAAAGCAGCCATTTCAGTCGCTGACCCAACCACACCGACGACTGCAACCATAATCAATGGCTGCCGCGTTACATTTACAAACACACACTTGCTTCCATGGCACGTTCCAACTCTCACCTCCGCCACGACTTTCCGTTTCCTTCCCTTCTTTGTCCCGGTCGTTTCCATCTAACAGACGCTCCCTGTCCGCGCATGTTAAGGCGGCGGTGTCATCTTCGTCCACCACCACGTTGCAGGAAGGGATAGCGGAGTTTTACGATGAGTCGTCGGGGATTTGGGAAGACATATGGGGTGACCATATGCACCATGGATATTACGACCCGGGTTCCGATGTTTCGGGTTCAGATCATCGTGCCGCTCAGATTCGAATGATCGAAGAATCGCTCCGTTTCGCTGGAATATCGGGTTAGTTTTCCTTAAATATTTTTAAATATGTGTCAGTTTCTGTTGGAAGATACGAGAGTAGTGCCAAGTCCAATCATACAGGTGCTCCTTATAACTGTTCATTGACTGGACTATACGTCTATATGTCTGAAATTTAGGAAAATTTAGATAAAAATATTAAGCTTAAAAAATATATTTTTGTTCATAGAATTCAGATATACGTTGGATGGAGATACAAAAGTTCCAAGTCCGTGCAGGAAAAGATTGGTTAGGTTAGTAATATATTTGTAAGCAAAACGTGAATAAGAAAAATAGAGCATTGAAATTGACATCCAAACATGGCCCTAATAGTCATAGATGGTCGAAACTGATCAGTTTTTGTTGTACATCCAGATTTTTGTTGCCTTAATTGGAATGGATGAATAGTTCGTTTGTGTTTAATTATTTTCTCCTTATCCTCGGGACTCAATTGAAATATCTGAAATTGGGTTTGCAGATGACCCAGCAAACAGACCCAAGAGAATAGTTGATGTTGGGTGTGGGATAGGAGGCAGTTCTAGGTATCTAGCAAGGAAATATGGAGCAAAATGCCAAGGCATTACTTTGAGCCCTGTTCAAGCTGGAAGAGCCAATGCTCTTGCTAATGCTCAAGTACTAGCAGACCAGGCATGTATTCATACATTAAAGGCTTTTACCATTAGCCAAATGCAATAACTTATTTATTAGTATAACACGTAGCCGTATTAGCAGGTTTGTTTTGAAGTTGCAGATGCCTTGAACCAACCATTCCCTGATGACCAATTTGATCTTGTTTGGTCTATGGAAAGCGGAGAACACATGCCTGACAAACCCAAGGTTTGTAACTTTTTTTTTTTTAGTTTCATTTGGCACGATTTCTTTTAAATAATAACAGAAAATAGAATGCATCCATGCTTGAATTATCTGATAATATCATCTTAGATTGGTTATGTTTGGGGTTACAAATTGTGAATAAACTGGCAGTTTGTTGAAGAGCTGGTGCGAGTGGCAGCTCCAGGAGGCACAATAATAGTAGTGACATGGTGCCATAGGGATCTTGGTCCATCTGAAGAGTCTTTGCAGCCATGGGAGCAAAAGCTTTTAAACAGAATATGTGATGCTTACTATTTACCAGAGTGGTGTTCTACTTCTGATTATGTCAAATTATTTCAGTCCCTATCTCTCCAGGTATTTTATTCCTTCATTTTGCTACAAAAATTCATGTAATTCTTTTATTTTTGTCTTACTTGTATCTTTTCTTTTTTGTCATTATCATCGTTGATATTTATAGACAGTAGATAATTGTTTTTGGTTACTAACTATCCAATCAATAGTAGTTCTGAGAAATATTGTTTTTACATGAGCACTTTTGGGAACAACTTCCTTTGTGCATAATTTTTTGGGAATAATCTTGGAAGGCTGACAGAATTCTTGTGTCATTCCACTTTTGGGATGCCCTGTAAAGCATGGATTGAAGGTTTTGATGTGGAAATTGTCAAAGATATCTTCTTAACCTTTCTTTCAAAATGCAAGTGATTTCTCTTTATTTCTTTAATCAACAACCGCTGCGTTGATATTAAAAAGTAGTTAAAATACTTCAAGTGAATGTAACTTTCATTAACTGCCATTATACCCATAATTTATGTAAGTTATCTTCCATTTTCTCTTGTCCAAGTAACCACTTTTAATTTTACTACCTACCATTTTAGAACATTAATACTCATTTTCTTTTCATAAGTTCCTTGAAAGCACTTTCTTTTCATAATTTCATTTTTCAAGGTTTATAAATAAAAGTTTGAGTGTCTCATTTACGAGACTTTTTTGATCTTTTAGCGAACTTAGCTCTATAAAATTTTCTCTGCAACTTTCTTTCTATAATCACAACCACCACCATAGCTTTTATCTTTCTCAATCCTTTATTGCGTCCATCACCACTGCCTACCATCACAGTTGTTTTCCAGAATTTGTTCCGATCTTCCTCTCATCATCTCTCCATGACGTCTCATTTTTCTAGATTGTAACATCTCCTCACTTTACTTAAATAAATCTTTACATATATTTTGATAGATTTAAATAAATTTTAACATATTCATGTATTAGTATCATATCCGTGTCTCTTTTTCATATTGCATTTTTAATGTTCGTGCTTGATGCAATTAAGATGGTTGCATCATGTAACACCTTTGGGATGTAATGCAGGATATAAAGGCAGGAGATTGGACTGAGAATGTAGCACCCTTTTGGCCAGCAGTAATACGTTCAGCATTGACATGGAAGGGCTTCACATCGCTGCTACGAAGTGGTAATATTATATTTTTTTCAACAATCACGCTTTAATAGAATCATGAGATCAAAATAAATAAATAAACACCCTCTTAGAAGTAAATTATGATTAGCTTTCTCAGCCTTGGTTCTTAATTATGGGGTTGATTAGGATTAAAAACCATAAAAGGTGCACTGGTGATGCCATTGATGATCGAAGGTTTCCAGAAAGGGGTGATAAAGTTCGCCATCATTGCTTGCCGGAAGCCAGCTGAGTAGGCCATAACCCAAATCTTAATTTCTACTGTAATTCATCCGCTCAAATCTGTGTCAATGGTGAAGCTCCTATATGACTTTGCTTTAAACATCCCTTATGGTGTAAGGGAAAATGAGCAAATAAAGTTGAATAAAAAACTGATGCCACTGCAATACGTATGGAGTTTTGAAAAATTGTTTGTTCCATTTCTAACTCTTAAACATATACTTAAAACTACAGCATTTCCGATTAATATTGTGTCTAGATGAATAATAAGGCGCGCCGCTTGCTTTCCAAGCATAGCCAAATTACAGCAATGCAAATTGCAAAATCTCATACCTTTGTACCTTTTAGGAACACAAAGCTTGTCCCAAGATGCTTAATGGATATTTCGATGATCATTATTACCTGAATCCTACCAAAAAGAATTCTTCATTTTCTGCAACTCTTCAAACATATTGACAAGTATGAAAAAGACACTCATGCAGAATATAGGTACAAATTGTGCCACAGTTTTAATAACAATTTCCTTAGTAGGCTTAGAGAGGAGCTTGCTCTTCGAAGAAAAGAGTCGATTGCTAAGAGATTTTCTGATAACATAAAAGAAATTTCCTTTATTACGGCCCAACAGAGATGGTAGACCAAGATATCTACCATGATCTAACGATGTACTAACCCCAACAGAACTATGATAGAATTCCGATCTTGTAACTTAGTATTGGAGCATGATTCCCAATTTTTGAAAATTTACTGCCTACCAAGAACCAACTTCATAACTCGACAGAATATTTTTAGCATGCATTTCGTTTCATTAATAGAAAGACATTCCATACAGACGAGACTTAAATCAAGACAGATACCTAAAACAAGAAGAATGACTTGTACAAGACGAAGGCCTAAAGGCCAATGATTCCATCATCAAATCTACTAGACATGACAGGCTTCCAACTCTACAAACCACATCAGTTTTCCTTTCAAATAGTTGTGAGGGAGACTCTCACCTGTGTTGGAAAAATACGACTGTAAAACAAAATTGTTAGCACTGATTGAAAAATAAACCAAGCGCAAATAAAAGAAAGAATCACTATACCGTGGAAGAACTACTACTTTAGAAGTAAATTCGTACTAATCAGTGTAATCGTGTAGTGGGCGTTGCCCCTCAAGGTTAACACAGAACTTTAATATTGATACACCCGAATTAGGATGATGGAACACAATTGATATTACTCTTGTATGAGGAATTGCCCCAAGTTTCTCTAGCCAGAGCTTGGTCCTTCGCGAAAGGAAAAAGCCGACAGCCCCAGCAAATGTGCTAGCTGTCAATTTATGCTTTCTCAGTTCTTGCCACTTTTTGAACCGATGCTGAAGACTACTGGACCGAAGGATAGAATGAGTTTCAGCAGGTGCGAATTTCTGATAACAACTAGATTGACTAAACCTTCTTTGAGAAGGGTGATTGACAAATTGACTACTAGTGATGAGCCTTCCACTAACTGGCTCAAGTAGATTCTGGCTGGAATATGTTCTCCTATACTTCAAATTACCCACAAGCAAACCAATGTTATGGATAATCCTGCTTTTGTAATTTGATAGCTGAATGATTAACGGAAAGCAATATGCAAGCATTTCACTGCCCAAAAGAAAAAAAAAAAAAAAAAAAAGAGAGGATAGAGTTAGGGTAAGCAATCATGATTAAAATATGAGGGCGCAAGCAAAAATTTTGTTGAAGATGTGCCTCTATTTGCAAAGAAATGTGTAAAGTTTGCAGTTGCAGAAAAAACAATTATCAATTAAGCTTAAATGTGGGTTTCATTCAAGTCATTATTCATTTAATAAAAATGTGGTTTTGTTTTTGTACCATCCTTTTCTTTAACAACTAAACAAACAGAACCTGTAAAAATCAAAAGCTCTGTAAGCATAAAAACTGGACTCAACTGCTCCATATCATCAATGCTACTAATCAATTTAAGAAAAAATTTCATTCGCCATGGCAAACTTCAAAAAGACTCTGATTCTTCAAACATAAAGAAAGTCAGAAAGAATCCATCAAAAGACTCAAATGATTAAGTTTCATAGTATCTCTTAGAAAATAAAAATTATTTGACTTAGAAGAGACACCTAAAACCACAAAGGAAAACATGGGAAAAGAATCAAATCAAAAAAAAAAAGATGGGTATTTATGCTGTGGAACGAAAAAAATCGTAACAACAGCATCTAAGTTCATTGAGACAAAAAATCAAACACTTTAAACACTTTCCAAAGAAGAATAAGAAAAAGAAAAAACCCTAAAAAAGAAAAGAGAGACTAACCATGAGAGCTTGTGAGAAGAATGCTGCATAGAGACTGGGATTTGAGAAAGGAAAACAAAAGAGCTTAACAGGGCTGAGCACAAGTTTATAAGAAAAAGGGTTTTGGCAGAAGGGTTTTAGAAATGGAAGAAATCCCAAATGTTTGGCTACACGCCTACACGATTAGCGTTAATTACACACGGGACTTTAGTGGTTGGGTCCAACGAAAAATGTAACGCCGAATAGTACTTCCACAGCCCATGCCATACCGTTCCATGAACAAAGAGTGCAAAATTAATGCTAATATAGTAATTGTGGATTGAGCATTAGCTCGATTAATATAAAATTATTATTAATATAAAATGACGTAAGTTTAAGTGTATTAAAATATATTATCTACTTATTTATAATGAGTAATTCTAAGTCTGTGTCAAAAAGAATAAATATGATTAAAAACTTATAATAATATTATTTTTAAAAAGAAGAAGAAAAGAAGCTAAAATACCAATTGAATTACGTTTAGTAATAAAATTATGGGTGATTCACGTGGTTGGAATGTAAAATTTAAATATTTGGTTAATGAAATATAGTATTATCTAAAAACAATTTTTACTATATTGTTCTTATTATAAAATTTTATCTTGTTTAAATTTATTTTCTTTAACATTTTTTTAAAAAAAATTTTAAATGTGACTAACTTTTTTACCAAAGTCTATCTTTTTTGAGCTTAATATTGTTGTACAAACCCTCCCGACTTTTAGACAGGTCCTCGAGTCTGGACGAATAACTTGACCTATGAACAAGTTTAGTTGAACATGATTGGAGATTTAAACTAAAAAATTATAACATTTGAACTAACATATAATAAATCATTTATAATTTTTTCAACACTCAATTTATAATTATTGAATTTGAAAATTTGCAATAGAGAATATGAAGTTATTAAATGTTGATTGCAATATATTTGATAGAAAATTTAAACTTTTAAGTCTTATATTAAAAATAAGCATTAGTTTTAATTTATTTTATTTAGGATATATTTACTATTTTTAAATTGAAGTATATTTGAATAATTAAATTGTTGTATTAAAAATTGAATTATATTTTAGTTGTCAAAGTTACTGAGTGAGAAGGATAAGAAAAATAAGAGATTTTGGTTTTAATTATAATTATTTTTGTGTGTGAAAAGAATTATATTGATTAATATAATAAGAATAAAAGGGTAATTTTAACTTCAATTTTAAATTCCGTCTATGAGATTACACCCTCTTACGACATCTTATCATTATTTAAGAATGTAAGATTATGGGATAGTTAAAATGTTGAGAACCTTAACATAATAATCTCATTTTGAACTATAACATTACATGCCATACTCTTAGATTCAGCCAACCAAACACCCACTAAAAGTAACTTGATGTTTGTTTTGACTTATATGAAGCAGTGGTTAAAACTTTTGTCAAACAACTATTTGACACGAGTTCAAAATCATGTGACCCCATCTCCAACCCTAATTATTGTATAAAAAAAAGGTTAAACTTTGTAACATTCTCAAAATCTCTGTGGTTGTAACAATATTATTTTGAGCAATTATGAGTCGAATTTATCAGAAAAAATAAAATGTTATTTATAAGTGTTAGTGGAGAAGATAGTAAGAGACTAGAGAAAATTTAAAATACTGATGTATTGAGAAATATTAATCTAAGGTATAGAATAAACTGTAAGATTTACCAAAGTGTTGGGGTCAAGGCAAGAAATTAAAAGTATAAAAGAAATAAATTTTAAGCAACTCACATGAAAAAAAGATTATATTTTCACCTTTCACTTTTGATTCTTTAAGTTAAAAGAATTTTTTAGAGTAAATATACTAATAACGATAAAGGAGAATCAAATTAGTATAAGGTCAAATAGATAAAAAAAAAACCAACATATAAAAATGAAAACGGAATATCCACACATACGTACAAACCTTAAAAAGGATTTTTAATAAAATTTTATCCCACAAGCTATAAATATATTATGTTGGCAAAAGCTGAGGTCCCAAAATGATAAAGCCTCTGTGTACATTATGTAAATTTATTCTAACTTAAATTCCATCATGTGTGAAGTTATTTTAGTATATGATCTTTTGTAATGTTTACCTGCACTTGAATATAACATCTTTATATTTGTTGAGAAAGGAATTTAAAGGAAAGAGTAATAGATGAAACATATGATCTCCAATTAAACTGAGTTGAAATAACATATAACCAACCAGCTTGATTCCAAAGGATTCCCCACATTCCATGTCAACCATAATGGTTTCCCCTATGATCCTTCTAGATACGCCCATCAAATAATGATTGTAGTTTCACCTTACCACTTTTCACAAGCTTCTCGATTTCTTTAGGAGGATTTAGCCCCAATCTTTGTGCTCTTTCCCATCGACCCAGCCGCGTTATCCCTATGCATGGTCCGTACGCCATGTTCATGTCGAATTCCCTTAACGCTTTCTCTTCCTCTTCAATATCATCATCTGCTTCTCACAAACATTGTTTCGGTTTTATAAAATACCCATTTCTTGAGGGGCAAAAGAAAAAAAAAAAAAAAAGAAAAGAAAAAAGAGACTGACCTTTGAGATCCAGAGAAACGCCATGGGGCAGTTGGGCGATATCAGTAGCGGCAGGTTTGGTTGCCTTTGAGGATTTTGATTTGGAGATGCCTCCCGTTGGGTTTGTCTTCTTTTGCTTGTAGAAAGCCTTCATGTTCTTCGATGGTGTCGCCATTCCTTCTCTTGAAATTCACGAATTTTCTTCTTCTTGGGCTGTCGTATTTATCTGCGTGTAACTAACATCATCGGATAAGATTAAGCAGACTCGATTTTTTTTTTTTTTTTACGTTTCTATATTTATTTTAGTAATATTAAATAATTTGTTAAATTTTGATTTAATTATTTTAATTTTGAAAATTATTAAATTGAACTTAAAACATTTGAATGATAGAAACAAATAATCTGAAATAAAGAATGCCAAAAATTAAATTCGAAATTTGAAAATTTTAGACCCGAATCTAAAACGACTCAAACTCGAAATAGAAGTTAATTTCACCCAGTTGTTATGATCGAGAACAACTATGCTACTCAAAAAGGATGAGCTTTTCGCACAAAACAACATATATTTACATATATAAATAAAATAATATATGTAAAATACCATATTTTTAAAAAAAATTATTGTTGAAAATTTTGACATATACTTTTTGTTAGATTATAAACAATTTGAATTATGAAAAGGAAAATTAAGATTTAAAAGTAATTTTAACTTCTTGATGTAAAATAATATTAATTCAACTAATCAACATAATAAAGAAGTTGAAACCAAATGCACATCTGATTTATTCAATCATCTGCTCAAGTTCTGCAAATATGTTTGGTTATCATCTAATATGAGTTCATCAGGTCGGCAAAGAACAATCATGCACACATATCAGCAATAATAACAACTGGCAACCTATATATCTAACACTCACACATGAATCCAAGGAACATAACTTGATATACATTAAAAAAAAGAATCGTCATAGAAAACATCTATTTCAAAAATCGACCATCATCAAACATATCATAAATCCTACTAATTGAACAATGGGTGTTTGTGGGATGGGATTCTGTCTGAAATTGGGAAGGCCTTTACTTCCAAGTGTTTTTATGATATTTTCAAGCAGTGGATCATCTACATATCATATATACACCCCTTTGTACATCATAATATTTTTAGAATCAAAATGATTAAAATGGTTCAATTGACACCAATCGTGTAGAATAATATATTGAATTCTACTGTCTTAATCATACCTCATATCATGAATCCACATAAAGCTCCTCAGCCAAATGATTTTATAAAGATTGTCATAACAGCTTGAAGCCAGATGAATCCAATCAGGCAGATACCGAAGAACTAAACCCCATGGCAATGCATCTCCCAGGTCATGCACTACGCTGCAACCAAAGTAAACATTACACTTCGTTTCATAAAAGAGTCCATGAAGATGGGCTTCAACAAACTTATTTCTATACTTTTTCATATACAATCAAGCGTCACTAATCTTGCATTCAACTGATTCTATGTATTAAGCTTTCTTCATTTTGTGTGAAAATCCATTCATTTCAGCAGGAGTATGGCGTATGGAATTCAAAAGCACACGGGACACTGACAAAACATCGAAGGAACAAGTAATAGTGATGCTACTGCTAATGTGGCAGCAGACAAAAATTTGCATTCGTAAACGATGGTATCCTCAAAGTAACAGTTATCTAATGGCAGACATCTCTAATTTACACGTTTAAATATGTAATAGATACAGAACATATAGCACAAGAAAACACATAGGTAGTTCACTTTATTAAAAGTTGAGTGATTACATTTTGGAAACACCTATCATGACAAATCAGTCTCATTTGAATCTGTAGCAAGCATGCTTCTAAGCACTTCTTCTTCCCATCCCCAATATAAGATATGTAACTAGAAATGCTAACCTTAAGATAAGTCATCATTGAATCTACATAGAAGAAGGCCTATAGTCCCCTTAAAGATCAGTTGGCTGCAGGATTTTCCCTTGATCAGCTTTCTACCATTGCCTAAAGGTCAATTTGTAGCCTCTTTCTTCAAATGTCCCACATTTGTCCACTCCAGGAAATAAGAAATAGGACCTAAATAAAATGTATTAGGTCCCCAACAAGGTTTCCTATCTCCCTCTGAAGTTGAAATTACAACTGAGACAGACTTAGAGCCAAACAACCAGAAAGGATGACTTCTTACAACAGAAATCAGCCAGGCTGGAGGATCATCAAATATATGAGCCAGGCAATTCCTTGTATAAGCTCATTGATTTGAATACTTGTAGCCTCTCCAAGGTTAGTGCAATATTATCCATGCCAGCCTCTAGTCAAGAAGTTGCTACAACCATGTAACAATGCTTTATTAGGAATGTGCCTCCAAGATTTTGCGGTCCAACTTTCATGCCAACGTGAACCAGATTCAACCAAGAGTTAGCTTTTCCATTCCAGAGCATTTTAAGCATCATAAGGGAAAAAAAAAAAAAAACACACACACACACACATTATCATACAATTAAAAGCATGATGGATTGCAAACTTCAGAAGACCCAATTTAGCAATATAGTCTTCTTCATTTCTCAATATTCACTTACCAGCTGAGGTTCCCGTGAACTCTTGCAACAACCATAGGCATTCAGCTTTGTCCAACTAAAGGGAGAAATGCCCCTAATAGTAACTTCATACATCTAGAAAAAGAACCATAATGAACGAGCACTTCCAAACTTGATCTTCTTCCTCTGAGGAAACTCATGGTAACCAAAATTTTCAATAATTGTTAAAACCTCAAATAAGCATTGGTATTAATGAATTAGACTTGGTTTAAAATTCAATATCTCAGTCATCAAATCAGGTTATCAGTTGTCCATTTATTTCACAAATCAATAAATTGGAGTTATCAGCTATAAGTTTGCTTTGACGAACTATATCGCCACATGATTCATGCCTCGAGTCTGGCCTTAGTGATTTTAATTCTATGAGGGGATCTGTTATCACATTTTTACTGCATATTTCTTTAGCTGGTTGAACATGCTTCCACCAAAAGTCAGAGAGTGCCGATTTCAGAACATTCCAGTATTTTACATCTCGGTAAATCCTAAATAGACTGCTTCCGTTAGGAGTCCAAACATAGAAATCCATCCATTCCCGGTCCATGATTTCCATTAAACCCTGAGCTTGTGGAATGCAATAGAGGGGGATGCGCTTCCAAGGGAAAGCCTGGCTCATATCCCCACCAAAAAATGGACATTTTATCTCCAATACTCCCCCGGGAGGCAACCCATAAACAAACCTGTTCACCAAGCCATCAGGTGAAGCTGCTAACCAACTGTCTTCAGGATTCATCTTACCATAAACCTGAAATTCAGGAAACTCAATTGTATTCCCAGTAATCAGTTTATATCTTTCAAGTGCTTCCTCTTCTTTGATATTGCTCCAACATGTAGCTAAGTTACCAGAAAAATGCTCAATCGCCCCAAGTTTCTCTAGCCAGAGCTGGGTCCTTCGCAAAGGCCAAAAGCCTATAGCCCCAGCAAATGTGCTAGCTGTCAATTTATGCTTTCTCAGTTCTTGCCAATTTTTGAACCGATGCTGAAGACTACTGGACCGAAGGATAGAATGAGTTTCAGCATGTGCGAATTTCTGATAACAACTAGATTGACTAAAACTTCTTTGAGAAGGGTGATTAACAAATTGACTACTAGTGATGAGCCTTCCACTAACTGGCTCAAATAGATTCTGGCTGGAATATGTTCTCCTATACTTCAAATTACCCACAAGCAAACCAATGTTATGGATAATCCTGCTTTTGTAATTTGATAGCTGAATGATTAAAGGAAAGCAATATGCAAGCATTTCACTGCCCAAAAGAAAAAAAAGAGAGGATAGAGTTAGGGTAAGCAATCATGATTAAAATATGAGGGCGCAAGCAAAAATTTTGTTGAAGATGTGCCTCTATTTGAAAAGAAATGTGTAAAGTTTGTAGTTGCAGAAAAAAAAATTATCAATTAAGCTTAAATGTGGGTTTCATTCAAGTCATTATTCATTTAATAAAAATGTGGTTTTGTTTTTGTACCATCCTTTTCTTTAACAACTAAACAAACAGAACCTATGAAAACCAAAAGCTCTGTAAGCATAAAAACTGGACTCAACTGCTCCATATCATCAATGCTACTAATCAATTTAAGAAAAAAGTTCATTCGCCATGGCAAACTTCAAAGAGACTCTGATTCTTCAAACATAAAGAAAGTCAGAAAGAATCCATCAAAAGACTCAAATGATTAAGTTTCATAGTATTTCTTAGAAAATAAAAGTTATTATTTGACCTAGAAGAGACACCTAAAACCACAAAGGAAAACATGGGAAAACAATCAAATCGCAAAAAAAAAAAAAGAAAAAGAAAAAAAGATGGGTATTTATGCTGAGGAATGAAAAAAATTGTAACAACAGCATCTAAGCTCATTGAGACAAAAAATCAAACACTTTAAACACTTACCAAAGAAGAATAAGATATAGAAAAAATTCCTCAGAGAGAAAAGAGAGACTAACCATGAAAGCTCGTGAGAAGAATGCTGCGTAGAGACTGGGATTTGAGAAAGGAAAACAAAGAGTAATTTACATCGATTTCAACCTTTAATTTGAGAAATGAAACGAAAGAGCTACAGGGCTGAGCTCAAGTTTATAAGAAAAAGGGTTTATAGGAGGAAGGGTTTTAGAAATGGAAGAAATCTCAAACGTTTGGCTACACGATTAGCGTTAATTACACACGCGACTTTAGTGATTGGGTCCAACGAAAAATGTAACCCCGAACAGTACTTCCACAGCCCATGCCATACCGTTCCGTGAACAAAGAGTGTAAAATTAACGCTACTATAGTAATTGCGGATTGAGAGTGGGTATGGGGCGGTAATGTTATGCTGTGTGGTGCGGTGCGGTGCGTTTAATTTATTTTTTTATATTATAGTATTATTATAGTATCTAATTTTATCATCACCGCTATTTTTATATTAACAGCAGGTAAACGTACCGTTCATCCAAACTCACCCTAAGTATTAGCTCGATTACTATAGAAATTATTGTCAATATAAGAGGATGTGAGTTTGAGTGTACTGAAATGCATTATCCACTTATTTATAGATTAAGGAGGGAGTATAAGTAATTCTAAGTATTGTGTTAAAAAAGAATAAATATGATCAAAAACTTATAATGAGATTATTTTAAAAAAAAAGAAAAAGAAGAAGCTAAAATACCAATTGAATTACGTTTCGTAATAAAAATATGGTGGCTCATGTGGTTAGAATGTAAAATTTAAATATTTGGTTCTGAAATATAGTATTATCTAAAAACAATTTATACTATATTGTTCTTATTATAAAATTTTATCTTGTTTAAATTTATTTTCTTTAATAGGTTTTTTTAAATTTTAAATGTGCCTAATTTTTTACTCAATTCCATCTTTTGGGCTTAATATTGTTGTCCAAACCTCTCGACTTTCAAACAGGTCTTGAGTTTGGACGAATAACTTGACCTATAAACAAGTCTAGTTGAATATGATTGGAGATTTAACTAAAAAATTATAACATTTGAATGAAAATATAATAAATCATTTATAATTTTTTCAACACTCAATTTATAATTATTGAATTTGAAAATTTGCAGTAGAGAATATGAAGTTATTAAATGTTGATTGCAATATATTTGATAGAAAATTTAAACTTTTAAGTCTTATATTAAAAATAAGCATTAGTTTTAATTTATTTTATTTAGGATATATTTGGGTTTTTTACCTATGGTATTAAAAGAAAAAAACTTAAATAATACAACTTTAAATTTAAATACTAAAATGGTATGACCAGGGTAGTCACGCCACCGCCAGAGGCGGCATTACCTTGGTTTCTGACACAAAACAAAAAAAAAAGCTGAAATGAAAAAAAAAAAGGCTGCAGATATTGGTGGTGGGCCTGCCACAGGCGGCACCGATGGTGCCAGTGCCAGTGGCGTCACCACTGCTCCATTGCCACCGGATATGACTTTTCAATCATGGGGGTTTTGGAAGGATTTGGCTTCTTCTCTATTTGGGACCATATATTATGGTCCCCTAGCTCATTTGGGGAAGAAAGGAGAGAAAAGAAAGAAAGAAGAGAAGAAGAAAAGGAGTAACCAGACGTGAGGGAAGGGAAGAAAAAAGAAAAAGAAAAAGAAAAAGAGAAGGAGAAGAAGAGGGAGGGAAGGAAAAAGAAGGAAAAAAAGAGTAAATTTTTTTTAAACAAGTATTTTAGACACTACACTATTATTATTGTTGATTTGAATTTAATTTAATTTAGATTTAATTTGTAAATTTATTTTTTTGCAAGGTGTTATTTGATTAAAAGAGATATTAAGGTATGTTTGTATTTATTTTATATTTTTATTCATTCATTCTTAATTTATTTTTAATTTTTATTGAAGTAAAAAACTTATGTATGTTATGTGTAAAGAACGCTTTATTATTATTATTTTATGTAACTTATTTGTTAAGTGTGTTTGAGTTGATTAGATATATTTTTATAAAATTTCTTTGGCATGTTATATTCTGATTATTTTAATTTTTTTTATTTTTATGTGATGTGGTTTTTGTAAAATAGTATAAAAAGAAAATATGAAAAATATATTAATGAAAAATAAAATACGAAAAGAAATAGAATATGAAAAAATAGAATAAAATACGAAAAATAGTATAAAAATAATATAAAAATAAAATACAAAAATAGTATATTTTAAAAATAAAATCTGAAAATTTTAAAAATATAAACAAAGGGACAAAATTAAGGTTATTTAAAAACATTAAAATAATATATTTGAAACATTATGTACTTGTACAAAATAAGATAAAAATAAAATACGAAAATAGTATATTTAAAAATAAAATACGAATATTTTAGAAATACAAACAAATGAACAAAATTAGGGTTATTTAAAAACACTAAAATAATACATTTGAAACTTTATGTACTAAAATAAGATAAAAATAAAATACGAAAATAGTATATTTTAAAAAATAAAATCCGAATATTTTTAAAATACAAACAAAGGGACAAAATTAGGGTTATTTAAAAACACTAAAATAATACATTTGAAACATTATGTACTAAAATAAGATAAAAATAAAATACTAAAATAGTTTATTTTAAAATTAAAATCCAAATATTTTAGAAATACAAATAAAGAGACAAAATCAAGGTTATTTTAAAATACTAAAATAATACATTTGAAACATTATGTACTAAAATAAGATAAAAAATAAAATACGAAAATAGTATATTTAAAAATAGAATCGAAAATTTTAAAAATTTTAGAAATACGAAAATTTTTATTTCCCAATGAATTTAATTAAAATATTTTACTTATTAAATTAAAATATTATATGAAATTTTTTATTTCCCAATAAATTAAATTAAAATATATTGAACTACATGCGGGTTTATTAAATATATTATATTTTAAAGCAAAATATTTTACTTATTTTATATATTTTAAATTATAATAAAATATTTGTATTTGAGTTGAATATATTTATTTTTTAATGTAGTATAGCAAAAAATATGTTGTTGAAAATACTGTTTGCTATTTTTGTAATTAAAAGCAATATATAAAATTTAGTTATTTTAATAAATATTTAAAATCCATCAAACATTAAAATTACTAATCGAAATTTATGTTGAAATTGCAGGCATCGCAATGGCTTCATTGATCAAGAAGGATATTCCTCACATATATGACACAGTTAATAAGATGGTAAAATATTGTTATTTGTTAATCACGGGTTCCATTAAAAAAAGATTTACGTAATTTAAGGAAATAAATTATATTATTATAACTATTTTCTATAATTTAATATTGTCAGGACTCGTACCGCGTATTAAGGGGTCGGATGAATGGTTTAGGATATTCCCCAGATGCACGACTGATGCCCTACTTAGAGCTAGCTGGATTCGGGTTAGCAGCATTGACCCGGACGTTCGATTTGCGGTATGATTTAATATCCGCATTGGTCGAGCGTTGGCGACCGGAGACCCACACTTTTCATTTGCCATGCGGGGAGTGCACTGTCACTCTAGAGGATGTTGCGTTGCACTTTGGGCTCTCAATTGACAGGGATGCCGTCACGGGTGTAAGTGCGATAGCTAAGCCGGCCGCATTTTGTTATAGTCTACTAGGAGCCTCGCCCGGCGGTGCTGATTTTACTTTTTCGGAGTTGAAATTTACATGGCTAAAAGCCAATTTTCAGCATTTATCAGTTAATGCCACTGGATAAGAGTTGGTGTGTGCAGCTCGAGCGTACGTTATGTATATCATAGGGGGTGTACTGATGCCCAATTCCAACAACAACAAGGTTCATCTCCAGTATTTACCTCTATTAGCTGATTTGCGTAATGTTCGCTCGTATAGTTGGGGTTCGCAGTTCTGGCTATGTTGTATCGTGAGCTTTGTCGGATGACAAAGCCTGATGTCGTAGACATGGGTGGATGCCTTGTATTGTTGCAATCATGGGCTCTTTATCGGATGCCATTTTTGGCATCGGTTAGTCACCAACCATACGTATTTCCGCTAATTAACAGGTGATAAAATTTAACTTGTTAGCAATTGACAATTTCTTTATAATGATACTATTCTAACGATACTATATTTACTTGAAAATTATTTTCGTAGATAGAGTATTTATCCGAGTATCGGGAGGTCGTACACTGTCCCGATATATCGTCGAATGATTAAACAACATGCCGAGGAAGGGGTAAGCTATTCAAATATTCATGACATGTAATTGCTTTGTATATCTTGCTTGAATGGTGTTAAATTTTAACCATGGTATTAATCATACAGTTTATATGGATGCCATATCGTAGACCAGAAATTGCGGCTATTATACCCTCGTCTGCCTACGTTGATTCTCAATTGTGGTGTACTAACGCACCAATTATCAATTTCAATGTAGTCGAGTGGTACCACGGGGATCGAGTACTACGACAGTTTGGTTGCATCCAATATATCCTGGATCCGCCAATGCAGGTGGGGGAGGTTCACGACATCAATAAGAAAGGGAAACATGGACAACATTGGGGGGTTATGCACCAAAGATTTGTTGTGGTGTGGAAGAATCGAATGGCTCAAAGACCTCAGATGGATATTTCTTCCGATTTGTGACCATCGTTAGAGTACATACAATGGTACTCTAGCATGGGGAAGCCATATTTACTTGGCGGGTAGTCGGCTATAATCCCCCCGCATGTGCAGCGATCTGAGGCATACGAGCCAATGGCCGATATAGAGCCTGATGCACAACCAGATCCCGAGCTTGACCTAGAGCCGGAGACCAAGTCTGAGCAATCGTATTCACATTCGGCTAATACTTCTTATCATCCGAATTTTCAGAGTAATGACTATTTACTGGGCTCGTCATCGCATTCACATTCGGCCGATACTTCTTATCATCTAGATTTGCCGGGTAATGACTATTTTCCGGGCTCGTCAGAGGGCGAATACCATTATGGGTTTGATATCTTTGGGTCGTACCCACCGCAGCACAGCACTTCTCCCGGCCCATATCCACCGCATTATAGCACTACCACTGGCCCCTATCTGTTGCAGTACTCCACTCCTATTGGGTTGTATCCACCGCAGCATTGCACTCCTCCCGGATCAAGTTCATCGATGCCATTCGAGCCATATGATTTTTTTTCTATGTATCAGACACCCTCACCTGTGACTGAAGAGGATGTTGGTCGTCGCAATCACCCACAACATGAACGTCGACCTCGGCAGAAATATACCCCTAAGACCACAGCATCGAACCATCAATTTTAGGGGTCTCTTGGGGTTTTGATATTAAAAAGTTTGTATTTTTTTGATATATTTAATTAGATTAATTGGAACTTTGAAAAGTGGAACAATATTTGACCATAACGTAAATTAGATTAATTTGGACATTTTTTAACATTAAAACACTAAAACTTGTAACAAATTTAGTCTACTAATACAAATTAAATACATTACAACATTAATCTAATTGGAACAAACTTTGCAATATAATTTTTTTATATAAATTAAATACATTAAAACATTAATCAAATTGGAACAAACTTTGCAATATAATTTTTTTATATAAATTAAATACATTACAACATAAGCTCAATTCCTACCAGATCGTGACGATTGTCCAACATGATAGTTTCGCTGCGGACATTTGTTCCAGGAATGACCAGCTAACCTGCATAATTCACAACGCTTACCGTCAGATTTCTCCCTAATGTTCATTTCATTGCAGATTCTGGATGATTGCGGACGACCTATCGGATTCTTGCGTAGCCTTCTGTCTGGGACAAGCTCGAAAGTCTTCAGAGGTACCTCCTACGTAGATAGGTCAGGTAAGACGGGGAACTCATTTTCCCAGACACGTAAAGTGCGCTCAAGTGTATATACGTCATTGATAAATTGTTCAACATTAAGGTTCACTTTAGCACACGCTGTCACGACATGCGCACATGGATAATGAAGTGTTTAGAATCTCCTACAATCGTACCGTCTGTTCCGGAGATCAACTTCATAGGACCTAGGTGGTATGCCGGGTCGACAACTAATGGTCTCCGTAACACGAAATGTTTCAAGGAGTCGTGAATATATTTCTATATTCATCGACCTTGCCATCTGACAGTTTACAACTATTGCATCTCTAACATCTTCAACAAACACGTGTCCTGCCTCCATCTGGTTGACTTGTTGCTGACCCATTCTTGGCATCAAGGTAGCCAACCTGTAGAATGTAGCCAAGAAGATAGATGAAATAGGAAGATGTCGTGTTTTCAACAACACAACGTTGACCCCCTCCACTAAGTTTATGGTCATTTGACCACAACGAAAGCCCTCGTCAAAACTTTGAGCCCATTGCCACGGCTCTATAGTACCCAACCACAGTCGGAAAGATGTATTCATTTGACCCTCCATGTTACTCTCAAGTCAAATCAGTCTTTGGCTAAAAATATGTGGCTCTAGCTCATGCGCTGTATATGTATAAAGAAAAGATAAGTTAAAGTATTGCCCTAAAACATTAAAGCTTATATTGAAAATATAAGGTAATCATTTACCCATTTTCAAAACTTTTCTCTTCCAGTCTGCATTCTTATAATCTCGATGGAAGTTAGTCGCGATATGTCGAATGCAGTAAACGGATCTCCATGGTACACCGGAACGTCTAATGGTAGTAATTAATCCTTTCCCTTTATCAGAGATGATGCAAATATTATCGTTGTTAATAACATACCTCCGCAGATTGGTAAAGAAGAATTCCCACGATTCCATGTTCTCCTTATCTACAATGGCAAATGCTATCGAGAGCACGTTCCTGTTACCTTCTTGAGCAGCCGCAAGAAGTAAGATCTGTGTATATTTTCCATATAGCCAGGTCTCATGCACTTGCACAAACGGCAGTGGGGAAATGCGCGTACACATGGATCAAAAGTCCAGAATATCCGATGAAAAAATCTTTTTCCTATCTGTAATTGGTCATCCAAGCCGTAATAAGGTCATGTCCGTAACTCAATTACAGTCCCTGGTACGTACTCTCGCATAGTGGCTATCCATCCCTGTAGCTCGTTATACAACGCATCGACATCCCCATACAATTTCTCTATTGCCATCTGTTTAGCTATCCACGCCTTTCGATATGATACTTGATACTAAAATCGTGCCTGCATTTCGGCTATTAGTACTGAAACTTTAATTGTCGGCATGTCCTTCACCATTGGCATGGTACACATACAGATAGTTTTGGAATCAAGTTTTCGATGATCTTCTGACATACGTGTTGATGTGCATGTGTGAAGCCCAACAAATTTGCGTATCTCCCACATCTGCGAATTTTGAATAAATGCAGCTCATACCTACCAATTGCAGCCTTCTGCCGACTTCTAACAGTCCCCAATATATAATGTCGATTTAGACACTGCAACTTTGTAATCCACTGATATATTCATGCTATACCGCTTAATAGCAAAAACACACTCTTTTTTACTTTCGAATATCTGGCCTACGAACAACTCCTCAGGTTCCGAACTTACGGTCAGCTGGTGAGCAGGAAGCATTTCAGGGTACTCCGAGAACTCAGCTGCATGCGCCGAGTCGGGGTCTATGAGCGACATGTGTGGCCCAGGATTATTGTGTATCATAATGCGTCACATCTGGTTCCCGACCGATGACGCGTTAATGTTTCCATTGCCATTCACGTCTTCATCGTCAATATCATCGGGGACATCGTCCACATCGGGATCAGTATCACTATCGACCTCTTGATCACAAGGATCACTACTATTGTATCCATCATCACCAACCACATCAATATCGGGCGTAACATTAAGATCGATATCAATCCTACGTATAGTCGATTCACTATCATCGTACGATGTTGGAGCCACCATGCACGGTTCTTGAGCTCCATGTTCTTCATCATATGCATTGAGATCATCATTTTGCTCCATACCGGTTAACTCAGCAAATAAGTGAATCAGTGCATTTTTGTCATTCCCATTCCCACAGTAAAGAGTGATCATTTTCTCCACGTATTCGTCGTCTACAAGTTCCATTTCGGTGAATTTGATGGGATCTGTCGAAATTGGAAACTTGTAAAAAAGTTTCGAGATATTTCTCCCACAACGTCTAACAATTTTTGCGTTAATCCTTCCCTTCATATCATCCAACAAGACATTTCTATTAAATCTCATTGCTATTTCTTGCCGACATTCAAATATGCATCCAACAGTTGTTGTCAAGATGATTCCATTGAAATAACGCATACGAAAAACTGATTATCCATCTTAAATACTCATTCTGTTAAAAAATAAACAAAATTTCTCAAAACAATTTTGAACAGCAAATAAATTACTTAAATAAAAATTAATTAATCAATATACAATTTTAAATATATTAAAATAAAACATAACATTCACAATAAACACATAATTAATCTAAATACAAAACTTACTAAAAATCATAATAAACAAAATAACTTTTAAAACAAAACATAAAAATAACACTAAACAAACTATATTAATACTAACAAAATAATTTTTTCTTATCATAATCTGTTCTATTTAAAAATAACAAAAAAAAATAGAAAGATACCTTTTATTTCTTCTCTTCTTTCTCCCTCTCTTCTCTTCTGTAATATTTTTTTTGCTGAAATTTTTTTTCCTTCTTTCTTTTTTTCTTCTCTTCTCCCTCCCTCTCTTCTTCTGCAAGTTTTTTTTTCACTGTTGTGTGCTTCGTTTTAACACTGAGGTGTTAAATAGGGGATTGGGGTGTTGGTGCTACCTCTGCCACGTCATCAACTGGTGTCGCCTCTGGCAGAGGCAAGACCAGTGCTGCCTCTGACAGAGGCAATACCAGTATTTTATTTTATTTTTTTCAATTTTTTTCAGATTTAATTTTTTTTTTTTACTTTTTTCAACTGTTTGTGTCAGGTGGTAGGGTGGTCATGCCTCTGCCATAGGCGGCACCACCCTGCCCATACCATTTTCGTTAATAACTTGGCCTTAGTACCATTTTTGTATTTTTTTATTATTTTATATTATATAGGTAAAAAACCCAATATATTTACTATTTTTAAATTGAAATATATTTGAATTATCAAATTGTTGTATTAAAATTCAATTATATTTTGGTTGTCAAAGTTCTTGAGTGAAAATGATAAGAAAAAATAAGAGATTCGGTTTTTAATTATAATTATTTTTGTGTGTGAAAAGAATTATATTGATTAATATAATAAGAATAAAAGGGTAATTTTAACTTCAATTTTAGATTCATTTAAAATATTAGATAGTCTAAAAATGTGAGATTACATCCTCTCTTACAACATCTTATCATTATTTAATAATATAAGATTATGAGATAGTCAAAATGTTGAGAATCTTAACACAATAATCTCATTTTGATCTGTGACATTACATGCCATAATGTTAGATTCGGCCAACCAAACACCCACTAAAAGTAGCTTGAAGTTTGTTTTGATTTATATGAACCGGTGGTTAAAACTTTTGTCAAACACTAATTTAACATGAGTTTAAGATCATGTGACTCCATATCCAACACTAAATATTGTATAAAAAAAAGTTAAACTTTGTAACATTCTCGAAAACCCTGTGGTTGTAACAGTATTATGTTGAGCAATTATGAGTCGAATTTGTCAAAATAAATAAAATGTTATTTAAAAGTGTTAGTGGAGAAGATAGTAGGAGACTAGAGAAAATTTAAAATATTGATATATTGAGAAATATTAATATGAGGTGTAGACTAAACTGTAAGATTTACCAAAGTGTTGGGGTCAAGGCGAGAAATTAAAAATATAAAAGAATTAAATTGAATAAGTGTAAAATGTGTGAAGACATAAAAGGAATTTTATCAAGATCAAGTGAATAACTATGATGGATAGATTTTTTTAGTCATAATAATATTTAGTTTTCATCGACTATTATTATATTTATATTGAATTGAATTGTTTTATTTATTTTATTTTATTAAATTTTAAAAGAAGGATGAAGAGAATTCTCCATCTTTTTCGTTATTCACATTACACCATTGGATAAAAAGAATTTTTATTTTTTTACAATTTAGTCCTCCAGGTCTTTTCAAACTCAAAACCATCAAATTTCTCTAAAAAACCTTAGTTATATTAAGTATTTTACAACATTACAAGTTTATATTTTTAAAAAGAAGTGGTGGGTTCATGTTTGAAGAGAGAGAAAATATAGATTATATTAGAAATTAAGATTTTAAGTTAAAATCATCAGGATTTGGTAATAGTTTCATGTTTACTTTGATCATTTGAGCATGAAAATGTTGTGGATTAAAAATATTGATATCGTATATTTTATGATATTGATCTGAAATAAAGAGAAAGATAAGGAAGAATCTACAAGGAGTTTAGACAAGGGAAAGCAAGTAGACAAAGCTTAAAGAAAGTATAATTTAGCCAAATTTGTAAGTACTTTAGAATTCTTCTTACTTAATTAGGTTATGAAATTTTATGCTAATGTAAGTGATAATGTCATGAATTTGAGCATTTGTAACTTAATAAATATATGAGTAATTCAAGGAAGTAGTAAATAAATGTAGTTATTATTGATGTGAATATATGTGTGAAGAAAATGAATAAATTGTAAAATGTTGGAAAGTTATGTGTGACTATGAAATTATAAAACTTTATTGCTCTTGTGATGAATATTGGATTTATAATAATGTTAAAGCCCTAGACGAGTTTTGAACTTGCGGGATATAGATGACATGCCACTAGGAATTCCTTAGCGCGCTCGTGAATTTAGCACTTCGGTGCTCGTGTCCTAACACTATTAGTTGTCGTGATAATCTAGCACTTACACGCTCATATATTTTATGATTATATTTTTTATATTCTTCTCGTTCGTTCAAGTCTACAATGGGCAAAGTTAGTGATTAATGAATGGAAATGTATGAAAATTGACTAAAGAAAATGTGGTAAGTGAAATGATACTATTCAACCTTGTTGCCCATATCAATCTTTATTTTAAGTAGTTTTTAGAAGCTATGAGTGTCGCGACACCCATTTTTCAATGTTGCGGGGTTGACCATGTTTACCCTATTTTGACCTGAATAAGCCCTAAATGGTCTCTGTTTGTAATTAAACTTTAAAAGGAGCCTAGAAATGACTTAATTAGCTTCGAATGTGTCTATTCATGTTAAAATAAAGTTTTGAAATTGATGTTCATGTTAAGTAGTCTTAGTGTCCAAATGTAACATTTCTTGCTTAGGATATATATCAATTCGTTCCAGATGAGGAATTTTACAAATTCAAATTTTAAAATTCATGTGATAATTTTTTTTAAAAATAGGGGGTTTCAATCATTTTCTTTTAATATTCTTAAACTAGTTGCTTACATGCGATGTTGTATATATAAATTAAAATATGTTAAATTATTTTATAACTTTTATAAATTCTATGAATAATATGAAAAATAATTTTAAACTTATTGTTTTTAATAAAAATATAAAAATTAATAGGTAATATTATAATGAGAATGTTGAGAATTAGATTCAGAAAGATGTTCATTTAAGGGTAGGCAATCTAAATTATCAAATCATAATAATTGAGGTAAATCCTATTCTCATCAAAATTTAATCTCACTTCTAGGATCCAAATTAGAGAGGGAAGTAGAGACTTGCCTCCTAGCGCTTTTTAAAATGGGAAATTGTTGCTTTGTTCTTTTAAAATTTAATGTATGGTAGAATTATTGTGGCAGCCCAAATTTGGTCGGGATGGTTCGACCTGAATTTCGAACGTCACATTAGCCATCGAAGTAACTCTTTATTAAAACCACCACAAAGCACACAATTACCAAACACACCTCCCACAATTATTTATGGAATATTTGATAACCTAAAGTCATGCTTCTGTTGTGCTACTTTGATCATCAAGTCATTAGCATAATTCGTAAATTGAATTTTTAACAAACAAATAGTCTAAAAACTTCAATTAAACATTCATGCAGGTGATAGGGTATTTAAAAGGTTATATTTGAAAAGATTCTAGAAACCATTTTATTTAAAAATAAATGATTAGATCTAAATTGTAATGTATTAAAATGTTGGAAAACACCATTTCATAAGGTTGAGAATAGTATAGTAGAGTAATATGTATAAATATTGTTTTGGAAGATTCATTAAAACATCATGCATCTTTTCATAAAATCATCATCATTTAATTAGTTCACAAACCACCTACTATTTATGTAATTTGTCCAATTTTATATTTCATGCATACTAAACTCATGATTAATTCCCAAATCATACATAAAACATATAAGACTTACCTTAATAATCTATGGCTCTTCAACTTGCACTTAATGTTAGTCGAACAATTACTCATACCATTCATCAAGCTTTCATAATCTACCATTCAATCATCTATTTGAAGTAATAATAAAAGCTCCAAATCAAACCAATTAAAGAATCCACAATGTCCAATTACAAACTATTAACAGTTCAAAGTCTAAAACCCTCTAGATTAGTCCTACATTGCCTTCCTTATTAAGTCGGAAACACATCAAACATACTTAAGGTAATTTGCCTTGGTTTGGATCACTTGGTAGCTCACTTCTCCTCCTTGTTTTAGCTATATCCTTGCATTAATAAACATAAAAGAGTGTGAGCTTTTTCAAGCTCAATGAGTGCTTAACGATTGCCACAAGTAGTCACAATATCCAAAGTTAAAAGAAAGCATACTATTACAATTAATCATAGTAAGCAAGCAAGCATAACTCGTAGCATTCACATTGACATGTTGGCACAATGTAATCATGAAACATATTTACAAAATATATTACATTGGATAACCGGGTTTCCAAATATGACCAATATAATGTGTAGTATAAAGCTATCACCCACCAAACACAACCAATCATAGCCTCCAACATATCCACTTAAACATTTATACTTATTATTTTATACACACTTTCACATGTCACACAACTCATGTTCATATCACATATTCAAGTCTCATATCATATTCAATCATAAACACATAACATTTTCATTGTCATCTCAATATACATCACATAATATATCACATTTAAGCATCATTTGCAAATCATCATTAGATTAAGTAGAAATACTTACTCACAAAACTTAGTATAGGAATATATTACATTTAAGCATCATTTGCAAATTATCATTAGATTAGGTAGAAACACTTACTCATATAACTTAGTATAGGTGATTAGGCTATCTAAGCTCCCCTTTTAACACTTTGATTTCTACATAATTGTAGCACACCAAACCACTCACCTTGCAACCTTAACTTTAATGGCAAAAGCTCAAATAAGCTTTTGTTTACCTTTGTCCTTGCTTGTAGAACCTCCCAACGAGTCTGACACTTTGAATTCACATTAAATACATTACAAACACATTATAAATAGCCTCAAACACTTTTAAATCATATAAAAAATGCAGACCACAACTCATCTTTCATACTTACTGAAAACTAGCTAAGTTGGCCAAAAATGCGATTTCACCATTCAAATCTAGTTTCTAAACCTTAATTTCAATTCCAATATCATCCAATTACATATTTAAACCATCAATTTTACCCAATTACACTGATCTAATTTTTTTTGAAAAAATCAAGCTTATGTGATCTTTAAAAAGGGAAAACCTTCAATTTTCTTAAACTCATTAAGGCTTTGTTAAATTAAGATCAAATACCTTTTAATTAGATCAAAATGATTTATAATTCACTTTAAAGCCAAAGCTTAGCTAAGAAATACAAGATCTACCATTTTCAAGCCAAAAATCAATTTAAATTAAAGTGATATATTGAGATTTTGGTTAAATCATTTAAGTCTCGAATTAAAATAATAGATCACTTACTTTAATTATAAAAAGTTAGGATCTCACCTCAATTTTCCAAAATCGACGAACTATGGAGTTAATTCAAGCTAAAACATGTGAAGATCTCTTGAGTATTTTAAGGATGAAAACATGAGTGTTCTTCAAAATTGAAAAGAGATTTTGTGTTTAGAGAGCTTAGGAATAAAAAAAAAGTTAGCTAATTCCAGAAGAAAAACTTTGATTTGGTGTTTGGAAAATTTTTGTAGAAGATGAAAACATGAGTGTTCTTCAAAATTGAAAAGACGGAGGATTGTTAAATAGGCACCCAATTTTTAAAAATCGGGTCATTACCCATTTAATCACCTCCAGTTTTCTCCCTTTTCCAAATTGGTCCTGGTTTTTTAATTAAAGACAATTTCAAAATTATTTTCAAATTCAATCTCATTTTTAGAATTCGTTTTAACTAAATTAATTCCGAACACTCAATTTTAATTTCTTAATCTAAAATTATTAATTCTAATTATTTTAATATTTTATTTGATTAATTCCTAATTATTTTAATTATTTAACCCAATTATGATTTTCGATTCACTAACCCCGATTTACTATCTCGACTATTGAGATGTGACAATTATAGTTTAGCTTTCTAAAAAATGTTAAAATTCTAATTTAATCTTTTGAAAATCATAAAAATATAAATTAATATAAAAATAAAATTACGTTTTAACTTTCATAAAATATATAATTTAATCTAAACCTTTTTATTTTGCCCTTAATTCAAACCCTGCTAATGTAATCATTTCTTCCTTTCGTAACCAAAAAAAAAAAAATTCATAATTATTATATGGACAACGAGATATTTGGTTAACTAATTAAGAGCAATAGATGAGAGTTTTATTGGTGGGATTTTGGCATTAAATAAATAAAGGATTGGATTTAAGAAGAAAGGCAGGGGTAGGAGCATAAGCAACCACCCCTAAAATAAACTCCGACGGCTTCATCTCCACTCCATGGCGTGTCTTACATAAAATCGAGCAATCTGGTATTTTCCAACTTGGCAATTTTATTTCTTCACTGCAGGTGTGTCCTGTTTCCCATTATTTTCACCTTATTTGATTCAATCAATATTTAAAACAATACATATTCTTACTTTGGACGGTTTTATTTATCAAATTGTTTTCACCACAAACTATTTTTGATGGAATGAACATTATATTCACTAGAAAGCAATTTCAAAATGATTATAAAATTATATCTAAATAAAAATTGAGAATACATTATAAAACATATAAAAAAAAAGAATCAAAATTTAAAATTATTTTTTTACAATAGAATCTTGAACTTACACTCCCTACATGCCTTACCTATGGTTTAATTCAACAATTTTGAAAGAACAATAAACATCTTTAATTAATAAATCAAATGTTGGAGTTATTTATTTTTTCGGGTTTAAATAAGTTTTAAATTTTAATTATATTTACAATATTAAAGAGAAGCTAAATAAAATGTATGCTAACTGAACTGAAAATGAATTAGAAAATATATAGAGTAGCGAATTTTACCAGAGAAAAGAAGAACCAACATGAAAAATTGAACAGAAACTTGGGAATTTTTCATGACTTTATCTCTTTCTTTTTTGTTTAATGGAAGGTAAGATGCAATTCTCCTAAATTTATAAAGGTATTAGTGGGAAATTTTCTTCAATTTTTTTTTTAATTTGCTTTAATTGGCAAGAAATCTTGTGTCTGCAATTATTACCATAAAAGCAAATATTTTAATATTTTGAGAGTGTTTCCTAACAAGAACAAAAGTGATATGTAAAATTAATTTTAGCCTCGGATCGAAATATTTTTATTGTTAAAATTTTGTGTAGTTAGTGAAATAATCAGATATTTATGGTATGTACCTCCTCATATTGATGTATAAAATTAATTTTAACAGTAAAAATAGATAGAATTTTAATAAAATAACAAGTTTGCTCTTTGATTTAACGATATAAACTAATTTGTCCATCTTTTTAATAGAGAGTACAAAATAAAATCTAACTTTTAATATAAAAACTTTCATAATATTTTTACCTATATATTATTACTTCGTTTACTTTTGTATTGTACCTTGGATATTTTATCTCCTTTTATCTTTGTCACAATAGGACTGTCAATTTTTAATGATAATTCTATGGAAACACACTGAAAAAAAATAATTTTAGTAACCTTTTTTTGTTGAAAAATCAATTGTATGGTAACTGAAATTTTATATATCAAATGTTTTTAATGTTATGATCATCAACACTATTATAAATAGATTGTCATTTTTGTTTTATATATAATCTCTCTGTTTTAAGTCTTCATTTTTCTTTTGTTGATTGAGTCTCAGCTTGATTGTCATCGACATTATTATCAATGCAGAAGGACGTAACTTCGAGTGCGCTGAAGCATATTATTCTACTATTTAAAGGCTGAAGAGGAGCTATGGGTAGTTGAAGCTATAATGAGATTCCACTCTTTTTTAGTATTGTTATTTTATTTATGAGTTAATTATGCCACACATCCTTAAATTATAGCCATCATTCCAAATTGGTCCCTAAACTATAAAACATTCTAATTATATCCCAAAACTATTGAAGTTAAACTAATAAGGTCCTTCCATTACTAAAATAAATGATTTAACCGTTAAATAAGATGTTAAATATTATGTAGCATAGTTTAAAAATTAAAAGTTTTAAAAATAATATTTAAAATTAGATGTTGTAAAAATATTGGTTTTGAAGCTTTTACAAAATTTTTGTCACTTACTCATTCTTTTTTTGATTTACTTTATTTTTAGTTTTTACTTTTAAAGTTATTCGGTAATATTTTACTTTTCTTTAAAATTTTCATTTTAAATTATGCCACATAATATTTTATATGTTATTTAACGGTTCAATTAACTATTTTAATAATTGAAAGACCTAAGTGATATAACATTAATAATTTGGGGATTTAATGAGAACATTTTAAAATTTGAGGCCAATTTAAAATGATGATCATAATTTAGGGATATTTAATGCAATTTATCCTTTATCTATTCATATTCTTTTAATATTACTATTCTATAATTCAATGATTGATATAATCTTGATTACATTATGGCGGTTGATGATGGCATTGATTATGATATTTATGGTTGTGATTTGTTTTCACAATGATTTCAATTGAGGTCTTGAAATTGGGTTATTAATGTTGAATAGTATAATCGTTATCACACCCCAAAATTGGATTTAGAAGTCTCGAGGGTAAATTAAGAATTTTAACTTGGAATGAATTTGGAAATTTTGAGTTATGGTAACCCAAAATTATTTTCGGCTATTGCTTTTTCAAAATCAAATCAATTTTTGAAAATAAAGTAGGAAAGATCATCAATTTTGAAAAGAGAATTGTTTTGTAAAAAGGTTTAAATTAAGAGTGATTTTAAAGTAATTATACCAAAGTTTTAAAGATACCCTATTTTCCCCTCCATCTACTTTAAACTCACAATAGTTTCTCCCCTCACCCTTTTTGTTGTCGTCCATTGATTTTCTCAAGCAATCTTCACTTATTTTATTTTTCAAACATCAATTCCTTTGATTTCTATTTGTCACCTTTACTTATATTATTTTTCAAACATAAATTCCTTTGATTTCTATTATCTCCCAAGCATTAAACTTCCCTAAAATTCCATAAAAAGCTTCAAAAATAGTATTGATTTCACTATTGCTCAACTTGTGGGTTTTTCGGATTTTCAATTAAATGTGCGTTTCTCCTTTAATTATGGTAATGTTTTGTTTTCTTATTATTTTTTAATGACATCTAGCCTTTTAAATTGAGTTTTTATATATTGAAATAAAAGTTTTGAATAAATGCCGAAAATTGGGTCTTTAATGGTGAAATCGGGATTTTGAAGGAAAACGATGTTTCAGAGTGTTTTTTTAACTTTTTTTATATGATTAGAAGGTTTCTAAACTTTTCCTAAAATTTTGTTGAGAGATTCTAAGGTTTTAATGAGTTTTCATGAAAAATTATTATTTTACATTAAAATTTCGAAACCATGATTCTGTGTGATTTGAAGGTTGAGAATTATTTTTAGATGTATAATTAGATGATTGTAATCGATTATAGGAAATGAGAATGAGTAAAGATTAATATATTTGAGTTTCAAGTTTGTTAGTAAAGAATTTCAGTTCCAAGAGGAAGGAACATTATACCTACATTTTTGTTTGTTCGAGGTGTGTTATGACTTTTAATTGATTATGTATATTGTGTAGTTATTGTACATGAAGCTTTGGAGTTGTTAGGATATTCTACGAGTAAAGCGAAAGGCAAGGAAAAGCTAGTTTAAACTTTTGACGACAAGGCGAAAGCGCGAACAGTGAGTGTTTGGAATCGCTGCTTGTAGACACGATTCATAGCATTAATTGGGAGCTTAGGAATAGCCTAAACCCCTATCCTAAGTTTCGAGTGTAAGCTTTCTTATATCCTTTGTTTAGTTTGCAAAATATGAGATTGTGTGATGTGGATTGAGTATTAAGTTGTGAAAATGTGACATGTGATATATATTGTGATAGCTATTGTGAATGTGTTAGTTGTGAGCATATTAAACATGCTGAATGATAGTGATGATGTTGTGTTAGCAATATAAATGTGCAGTGAAAGTGTGCAGACAATGGTAAGTACATATGTGTTAAATTGTGGAATGTGATGCTGATGTGACGGGTAAAGTAAGTGAATATTGGTATATGGTATATGGTATATGGTATATGGTATATGATAATTTGATTTTTAATGCATTCACATGTGAACGGATATGTGATGGCTCAATGAGTATAGTTGTGGCACTTAAAATGCAATTAAATGTGAATTTGATAAGTCTGCATTGTGTATGAGATTGTGATGTGAATTTATGAATATGGACAGAGATTATGTGCATTAAAACAATAATTAAGTGTGTGTATTTGTGGATATTTTGACCTTATGATCTCTTGAAACTGTTGAATATAGTTGACATGCCATAGGATTGTGAGTATCACCCTTGTGTTTTGTGATTTGGGCATAGAGGCCTCGGGACAAATTGGAGGCATAAGGGAATGTCGAGCCAAGCTCCATTCACCAGGATATGTTGGTGTGTTGGAGAGTGTTAAGCTTTATGCTACATTTACGGGATATGTTAGACGATGTGATGGTGATCCGTGTATCCAATGTGTGGTGATAGAGCCCACTTTTATGTTTCATGTTTTCTAGTTGCCAAATTATCATTAATTGATTAATACATGGAAATGTTGTGTGTAAATGCATGTGAATATATATAAGCTAATCTAGTGGGTCATTAAAGCATGAACACGTTTTGTCTTGATGAATTATTATTAAATGTGATTTTATAAAAAGCGACATTACAATATGTGATGTATGCATGAACATGTGAATAAGCTAAATGAGTTGATTAATATTGTATAAATATGTTAGCATGTCATCATAGTAATGTGTAATTACATGTGAGAGTATATGTTAGTTGTATGATTTAATAAAGCATGAATATGTTATTTTGACTTGGTTAGAATATGGTTGTGAACGTGTTGTAGTATGCTCTTGTTTAACCTTTGATGTTATGTATAATTTATAGTTATTTCGACATTTACTAAGCTTGTTTAATCTCACCCACTCTTTCCAAATATTGCAGACAGTTAGTGTTGCGGTGTGAGCAGTGTAGTAATTCCAAAAGAGTGATCCAAGTTAGATTTAGCATTTGAGTAGGTGATTTATAGCTATTATTTTAAAATATTGTTGGAATAAGGCAATGTGGTAGATTTGTTGGTTGAATATTGCCATGATGTTTTGGATGATTACTTATTTTTTTTAGTCAAAGAATTGATAGATGTTTGACATTAGTTTATTGGTATTGATTAGCTTAAACTATTGATGATGCTTTAAGTTGTAATTTCATATATTTTTATGTCGAACTTTGAAGCTAATATGCATGTTGAATTGGTATAGGTATAGTTGTGTTAATGTGTTGTTTTGGTGTTTTTTTTGTTGTTTTCTGCTGAGGTATCGATAATCGAGTATTTAGTATCGATACCTCCATTATATTTCAAATGTTTAGGAAGTCAATAACTCATTTTAGTATTGATACCATTTCTCGAGTACTTGAGGTAAAAATACTGATACTTTTCTATTTATATTGAAAATTTGCTAGGTTTTAATTTTTTGCAGAGAAACAGAATGCTAAAATAGCGTCGATTTTCTAAATGGTATCAATACTCCTTATTAAAAATATCGATACCATCGAATGAGTATCGATACCTATGTGACCTTTTAGAAATTTATGTTAAATGGCTTTTAAGCATACTTTTAACTTGTTATAAGGTTGATTATTGTATGTTTAGCAAATTTTAACTTTGTCTAGGGGAAATTAGATGTAAACCTCACATAGTTATTTGATTATGATGTTAATCCTATGTCAATGAGATATTTTATGCTTTGTTGATGAAGAGACATTGGTGTAGCGTCCTATTACTCGAGCTTAGCAACCGGGTCAGGTATAAGGTGTTACAATCCTACATTTAAAAAATAAAAAAGTTGTGGAGATTTTATACTATTATAAATAGAGGTTGTTTTTCCATCTTTAAATTATCCCCAAATTTGCCATATTCTTTATAAGTCAACTTTTTCCCTCTCATTTTTTTGTAATATTTCACTTGTATCTTTTATAGTGAAATTTATTTGGTAGTGTCCAAGGACATAGGTTTACTTTTCCAAACACCGTTAAATTTCTAGTGTTCTTTATTGCTTTTCATTTATCTTTCAATATTTTGTAAGGTATAATTTTAATGATATATTGTACTATTAAATTAAATTGTAGGGTATAAATGTAGTGATATATTGTATTATCTTTAACTTTATTAGCACACCAATAAAGATATGAAGTAGCTAATCAAGCCATGCAAAGACAATCACCACAGAAGCAGCTTGAAAAAGTTAATTTAATAGAGAGAGTAAATTATTGTACTAGAAAAACTCACTAGGTTTGATTATCAAGAAAGATTGGAGAGGTCACAAAAAATCCCACTTAAAACTAACCTCCTAGAGATAATCTCCTTACAACAAATCAATCCAAAAATAACAAAGAATCAATTCATTCTCAATGCTTCAACATGACGAGGCTCAGGTGGCACTTGTAAGAACTGTGAAAAAAAATCTGATATAAAACTTTATTAACCAGGATTTATCATGTCAAATCATCAAAAATAAAATTAAATGTGGAAGCATACCCAAATCCATTGATTTCTTGGAATCTTTGATATTGTGGTTTTGATCTTCCAAATTAACACACAAGTAATCCGTATAATATGATTTTCTCTTTTCTAAAGATAAATATTAGAAAAGTTACGTATATATAATTTGGGGATTATAACCCTAATATATAACTTTTGCATGTTAACATATTTTCTAATCATCCCATCATTAATTAAAATTAGTTAATAAAGTATTTACAGATATTTGACCCATACTTTATTTAATAACTAAAACCCAATAAACTTTAACTAAATTAAATCACTTTTAATTTAACCTTCTAGTATAGTAAATAATAACATGTAAATACTCTTATTATATATGTAATGTCCGTATTTTCTAACATGTTATTAGGAAACACCCACAAAATAATAAATTATTTGCTTTTACGGTAATAATTTGCTTTTATGGTAATAATTGCATACAAAAGATTTCTTGCCAATTAAAGCAAATTTTTAAAAAAATTGAAGAAAATTTCCAACTAGTTTCTCTATAAATTTAGGAGAATTGCATCTTACCTTCCATTAAACAAAAAAGAAAGAGAAGAAGAAAAAGAAAAAGTGATGAACAATTCCCAAGTTTCTGCTCTATTTTTCATGTTGGTTCTTCTTTTCTCTACGGGTAAAATCTGCTACTTTATATTTTCTCATTCATTTTCAGTTACTCAATCAAAGCATATATTTTGTTTAGCTCTCTTTAATATTGTAAGTATTATTAAAATTTTAAACTTATTTAAACCCAAAAAGAATTAGTAATCATTGGTAAAGGATTGATAATATCTAATCTTTAGGTAGCATCTTAAATAAAGTTATCAAAAACACGATTATTAAAGCATTGATTAGATAATGATTGGTTTCGGTTTTAAATCAGTTTATTCAATTATTAGGTAATATATAATAAAGTATTGAGTGCAATGATAAATCATATTGTATTCTCAATAGGAGATATATGTTCAAACCCTAAACAAGATATGAAGAATATAAAAAACATCTATAAAAAATAGTCATAAGTTAAATTATAAATTATTTTTATTTACTTATAGTGTAGAAAACCAAAAACCATGTTATAAAAATAAAGAAAACATTATAATCATTTAAGAAAAAGGGAAAAAAAGAACTCTAACATTTAATTTATTAGTTAAAGGTGCTTATTATTGAATCAATCCATAGGTAATGCATGTGTGGGAAGTGTGAGTTCAAGATTTCTATTGTAAAAAATAATTTTACATTTTGATTTTTTTTAAATGTTTTATAATGTATCTTCAATTTTATTTAGATATAATTTTATAATCATTTTGAAATTCCTTTCTAGTGAATATAATGTTCATTCCATCGAAAATAGTTTATGGTGAAAACAATTTGATAAATGAAACCGCCTAAATTAAGAATATGTAGTGTTTTAAATATTGTTTTTTTTAAAAAAAATAGATATTGAATCAAATAATTAAATAAGATTATTAACGGTGGAAATAATGGGAAACAGGAAAAGAGGTGGTAGCGACGGAAAATGGACGCAGCTGCAGTGAAGGAATAAAAATGGTAGGACGTTGCAAAAACCCAGAATGCTCGAATTTATGTAAGCAACGCCATGGAGATGAAGCCATCGGAGTTTGTCTTGGTGGTTGCTTTTGTCGATACCCTTGTCTTTCTTCTTAAATCCAATCCTTTTGTTTAATTAATGTTGGATGTGCTGCATCATATCTTTAATAATGCCAAAATCTATTCATCTTTTCATTGCTCTTATACAAGTAATTTATCAATTCAAACACCAACAACTTTATTTTATATTCTCAAGCAAAACAACAGATCATGAAGATTGTATTTTGTCTTTCTTATTTAGAAAGTGAGAAAATTATTCTCTATAAGTTGGATTAAAGAGTAAATCAGCCATTTTTATTAAAAATTTTATCTATTTTTGCTATTAAAAACTGGTGTAGCCGGTATTGGTACCGCTTTGCCTTGCTTGGCACCTTTCCTTCGCTTGCTTTCTTGCATGGACAGCTACCAAGCCTTACCTCTTGACTTTCCTTCGGGTAGACTAAGAGCTCTTTCTTCAATAAAGGTTTTGAACAGTTCAATGGCAGATCCCCCTCTCTGGAAGGTACGGCATTCAGCTTGTGGATCGAATTGGGTAAATATAGAAAGGTAGTTTCGATCCCTGTTTACCAACCATACATTGTCTAACCAAATCCAATTCTCTCTCGATATGTTCCTCAAAAAATCCGATTCGTGTGGATTCTTCCCCCAACTAACGAAGAGATCTTGGCGGAATTGCCACATATGAAATTGAGCATAATTTTGCAAAGAAATAGCCCACTTTCTCTATCTTTTTTCTAAGAATTGATTGGGTTATTAACACGGAGCCCCTTATTACTTGAGCAAGTAAAAGACTATCCCAAGCTTCTGCTATTTCTATCCTCATTTTCTCTTCTCTTTGTATTTTCTCTTTTGGCCTCGTCTTTTTCTCGATCTTTTTTTCGTATAATCGAAATTTTTGATTCTTTGTTTTACATATCCAATTTGAGATATTCGTTTCAGCGGTCCAGAAATATCAAAAGAAAAAAAGAGTGGTTTGTCTACTCTGTCCAAAAATGGGTAACCTGTTCGACGTCAGAACCGCTCTCAAAACCCTCATATCACCCTCCCTTTGAAGAGAAACGACTTTCTCCATATCTATATCTATGCAACTAGTTCTTTCAAAGGCTTCCAAATCTATCCATCTTACTTACTCAAAAGCTTTGAATATTCGACTCGAAACCTTGCTTATGCTGCTTTTTATCTCTCTTTATCTGCCTCACCGTCCAGCCTACCAGATAGTTACCACATGTACCTTATATTGATGTATAAGAACTAGTTTTTAACGGTAAAAATGGATAAAATTTTTATCAAAATGACAAGTTTGCTCTTTTATCTAACCTATATAAACTAATTTGCCTATCTTTTTAATAGAGAGGACAAAATGCAATATAACTTTTAATATAAAATCCTCCTTTTTAGTGTTGTTATTTTATTTACGAGTTAATTATGTCATACATCCTTAAATTATAGTCGTCATTCTAAATTGGTCTCTAAACTATAAAATATTTTAGTTATATCCTTAAACTATTGAAGTTAAATTAATAAAGTCCTTCCATTACTAAAATAATTAATTTTTAACCGTTAAATAAAATGTTAAATCTTATGTATAGTTTAAAATGAAAAGTTTTAAAAATGATATAATATTATTTGCTATTACAAACACACTATCTCTTTCAAATATTTCCAAGATTTTGTTTCTTTATAAAACGCCATTGCAACACCACACATAAATATGATCCAATTATCCCTTCTTATAATAGATGTCGAGAATGGTAATAGAATGACCGCAAAGCAATAAGAAAATAAAAATAAAAATACACACAGATTCTATTTAGAATTTCTTTTGGAAAAAAGCCACGGGCAAAGGAGGAGAAATTTATTAATGTTGAAAACTAAATGATACAAAAAGAGTTTTGCCTACATCTATTTAAATGTTGAAAAACTCTATTCTAATTAATATCAAATAGAAGAAGTGTAATTCTATACGGATTCTACTTGTGCGGCTCGGCCTTTTGTCCCCACAGAACCCCTTATTTTGCCATTGTATTTTATTTCTTTAACAAGTGATGAGATTCGAATCATACAACTCTTAACATTTCTCAACAATCTTTAACATATTATATATTGTAAAGTAATGTACACAAACAAATAAAAAAATAATTTGGTAATATCATAGAACTTCACATTTCATCTATTATAATATAATATAATTATCGGACCTCATATCTTAATTAATATATAATACTTATAAATGTTTTCTTTATATTTAGAAAACAATTTCTATATGAAGTTCATTTTAAGTTTATAAACTATAAAAACTAATCAATAAAAATTCATTATATTTTTAAAATTTTTAATTTTTTAACAATCTCATTATATCTTTTAATCATATCTGCTCTTTTTGATACAATGTCCAGAATAACTTATAATCTATCTGCTCTTTTTGATACAATGTCCAGAATAACTTATAATCTCTCCCCCAACCCATAAATAAAAGGATAACACTTGAACTCACATCCTCCAGCATTGGTAACAATGGCCATACCAATCGAACTAAGACTTAATCGATAATTCCTTAATATTTTTTAGAAATTTCTCATCGTTTTGAATATTGAATTTTTAATAAAATTCATATCACATGTTTTCTTACACATTCCTAAAATATAGAAAAATGTATATATAAATTTTACATAAATCTCTTAATTTTCTAACAATTGTGATAACCAAAATTCTAGACAGCCAAATTCCACGCGATCAAACTCCGAAGCAAATAAGATTATTAATTGAAATAAAATTAAGATAATGTAAACTTATACATAACAAATAAAACATAAAAAGTTAAATTATAGAATATTAATACTAAAAGATTATGAAAGTAAACATCTTTAAACTATGGATGTTATCTCTCTTAAAAACAACAATTTCCAAGTGATCTTATCAGTGGTTGGAGTTGGTACCAAACAGTGGACTGAACCACGACAAATGGGGCACCATGTCTCCTTCACTAACCATTCATCTATACAAGATGGTATAGATGTTTGCAGTTATGTAGAACCCTGCAGCAATCCCCATCTTCCAACTCTTCCAAACAGATTACACACTGGGTACAATATGATTCAATTTCTTCATTCATGTACTGAACAATAGTCTCAGCCATGCATGCTTGGTCTAGTCTTTCCAATGGATGTATTTGCATGGTCCGATTAGCTACTCGATGGTTAAGAAAACAAAGCACTAAAATAAGCATCATAATCAGTCCCCATAGTGTAAGCATGATGATATTTAGAGATAGAAAGATAATGGTAAAATAATAGGCCTTTTATAATTGGTAATCCAATACTAACTAGGAAATTGACAATTAAGCATAGCATTAATGTCTTCCATCAATTATTCATAATTTTGATTAGTATAATAACAAATTTAACCTTCGATATTTACTTATTTTGTCATTTTGACCTTAATTATAATAAATTCAATAAATTCAACATCTATATAAATGTTGCGAGATAAATTTGTTAAATTAAGACCTCATTGACAAGATTTGTAAACTTTAAGGGCTAAATTTATTGTACTAATTAAAAGAATGTACAATTGATGGGAAATATTAACATTATGATTAATTGGAATTCGCTGAAATTGACATAAATTAAATTGAATTGCTATGATTTTTTATAAGAGGGATCAATCTGCTTAATTTTAAAATTAAGAGGGACTGGAGAGGCGTTTTTACGTTAGTAAAATAATATATTATCCGACAAAAAAATGGATAGGAAGCGAAGTAGTAGGACAGGAGGGGGTTGACTTAACAATTGGTCCGAATCCATGTCTGAAAAGTAAAGTACATTAACTCAATAATTTTCACAAATTCATCTTTTACCCTTCCCCCAAAAAGTATATCTCAGAGAAAGACAAAAGCAAAACCAAAGCTTTGAGAAAAAAATGGAGGAAGACAAGTCAGTGAGTCCTCAGCAGCGGCTGCAGCAGCAATTTCTCTTACACCAACAGAAACAACAACAACAGCAACAGCAACAGCAACAGCAACAGCAACAAATGCTTCTCTTACAACAACTTCAGAAACAAGCCCAACATCACCAGCAACAGCAGCAGGCAATTTCTCGCTTCCCTTCCAACATTGATGCCCATTTACGTACTACTCCTGGTGTTCTTCCCAATCGTGCTATTAACATCCACCCAAACCCTAATTCAACCCCCAATCCTAACCCTAACCCTAATTCCACTCCTAATTCACAACAACAGCAACAGCCCTCACAATCACAGCAACAGCAACAGCAACAGCAGCGACAACAACAGCAGCAGCAGAAGCAGATGCGGCCGTTGAATCAAGCTGAACTTCAGATGGCTTATCAGGATGCCTTGCGTGTTTGTCACCCTGATTTTAAACGACCTTTTTCTTCCCTTGAAGATGCCTGTGAAAGGTTTGTCTGCTAATTCTCTAACTTTTTAGGAAATGGAATTCTGGGTTTTGTTGGTTCTTGAAATTTTCCTTTTTTATGTATTGGTTGGTGTGGAAATGGCCAAAAAAATGATAATTGTTGGACACCATATAATAGAAATTTCTTCCTTTCTGTTTTGTTGTTAAGTAAAGGTGAAAAGGTGGGAGTTCAAACTTTAGAAAAAAAAAAGGATAAAAATATGATGGTTTGAAATAATCGATTCTTTTTATTATTTTATTGAATTTTGGCTAGCATGTGCAGCTTTTCGAAAATTAACTAAGTACTTCTTGTTGCTATTTTCTAGTTGAAGGTTGTATTCCTGCTGTTTGATGTGCAAATTTGGGCAGTTTTATAATGTAAAGATTGTATATTGATTTATCTGCTACAGAAATTAGGGTCTGAATATTAGTGACTGCCATAAGTTTCTCAGTAATGCTAACATGATGGAGCCATTTATAAAGTTTTAGGAACAGGTTATGTCAGATATTTTGATGCTTTCTCGCTGGTGGGATACAATTGTAAATGAGATTTCCAGAAACTGTGTGGGAGATAATGTTGATTTGTTTCATGTAATTGCTTCTTCGTCATCTTTCTCTTGTCTAATTCATCCAAGGTTGAGGACATATAAAAGACTATAATTTATTGGGATTTATATGCATAAGACTGAAAAATTGCTGATGCATTGTGACACATGGCAATTTGGTGGGAAGAATTATGGGATTTATCTACATTTGTCTGGCAAATACTTGGTAAATTAACTTTTGCATGGTTTCCTAGCAAATAGAAGATAAGATGTTCATATTTGGAGTTATACTCCATTTGTTAGGAACCCGTTCCACCAGACAGTTTCGTTCTGGTCAGCTTTATCATCTGTTTCATGTGAACAAAGTGAAGGAAAAAAAAAAAATGAAATTATTTAACATTCAAAGTTACGTGAAATTATTTTCACAAGAATTGTATCTTCCTGATTGCATTGAGCTGAGTTGTCAAAAATCACGCATCAGCAGCTAACATTCATATGTTGCATGTTTATTTGCATAAAAAAATGGAGTTGACAGAGTGATTAAATGATATCTTTAGTGTCCTAACTAGTGTTTGTACCGCTTTCATATGCTGCTATCATCTTACCCAAGATGTTTCACCCATTTTTTGGACTTCACTTTGCATTTTCTCAGTTAAGTATCGAGGCTTCCAGAATTTCTTGTGACTGAATATTTGTTTAGTGTCTTGCTTCTTGTGACAACGAGAACATGTGGAAATACATATACATGCATGCAATTTAAACTAATTCTGCTTGTCCCTCCTGCTGAATCCCTTTCCCTCCTTTTTTTTCTTGGCTATAATTCTTTTCTTTTTTTTCTGTTTTTTTTTCCTTTTCAGTTTATAGATATAGAGGTGTATGGACTGAAGACAGTAGTTACTATCTATCATAACTTATGTGAGGACGGGTTTACATGACCTGAGGATAATACATTAGCCTGTTATTTAACTTTGACCTTTGGATGGCATTGGTTATATGATTCGAAGCATCTCTGTCTTGAGTATTCCTTGTTATGTCTCAAGTTTTATGGCCTAATTTCCTTCAAACATAACATGGAGAAGTGAAAAAAAAATGGAAATAGAGCGTGGCCATCCTTCTAGGAAAATAAAATCGTTTTGCAATACAATGAATGAAAAACTAGCATGTCTGTCATATATATAGCTGCAATGCAGTTTTTGGATTATCCTGGTAATAATAAATAATAGTAAATTTATTCTTTTGAAGGTGAAAAATACCAATCTGTAAACCCTGGTTGAATATTTGCGAAATAATAATATGGAAGCTCATTCATTCGAAGTTTGAGGGTATTTTGCAAACCGTATTTGGAAGATAGGGAACATGGTTAGGGATAGGAAGGCGAGATTTGTTTGCTTTTCACATGAATCACTTCATCCTATGGAGGGTAATAGACCTTTATAGTGTATTTTACTGTGTCATAATCCTGTTTTAAGGTATTTTATATTTGTATGAATTGTCGTATTAATAATTCATGTTAAATGGAGTTGAGACATTCATGCATCTGTGTCATGTATTGCCAGGTCTAGATAAAATAGTAGTAATTTGAGTTCTCTCTCCCTTTGTGCTTGAAGAATTTGCACTACGACATCTGGGATTAAATTGTGTTTTCGTGCTTTATGTTCTTTGAAGTGTATTTCATGAAAACGTGTAGGTTACTACCTTACCATGTTGTAGCAGACTATGAAGCAGAGGAGGATGACAGAATTCTTGATTCTGACACAACGGGCCAGATGCCATCTCGGTCCCAGCAGTGGGATCACAACATTGCTGCCAAAGTCGCCGAGTTCACAGCGACGTTCGAGAAACAGGCACTTGCCTTCAACATAATATCTCGCAAACGAGCTGCAGGGGAATTTCGATCTGAGGAAAGGTTGATGGTTGAGCAGGCTCTTCTCCAGGAAGAGAAGAGAGCCATGCTTGAGTTGAGAGCAGAAATAGAATCAAGGGAGAAGGCTGGTCGGGAGGCTCATGAGGCTAAGTTGCGAATGGCGGCAATGGTTCAGGCAGAGCAAGCTCGAGCTGAATTGCAAGCTCATGCTGAAATAATGGCCCGAGGACCTATAAGAGCAAATGCGCTTGGATCTCATGGTCATGACATTGGAGAACAGTCACAGGGTTTAAACCCTGATGAGATGATGAACGGATGGGGGAACAATGCACCACGGGATGAAAAGGAGCCTTCGGAAGATTTCTTGAATGATGAAGAGACTGAAAACGGAGATACAAGTGTGCAGAACGAATGGCGTGAAGTTGGGGAGTTTGATTTGAACAGTAGATAGGTCATGGATGGTGGTGCTTAGTTGGCATTTTGGCATCTCCTTTTCTTAATCGATTTTTTGTTAACCTAGTTTGTAAAAGAAACAGTAAAACACGAAGTGAGAGGCATAGATGGACATTTTCATTACGTTGTGTTTTTTATTGTATTTATTTAGGCATAGACAAGCAAAAGCATTTGCTTTGGTGAGCTGCTGATGGCTTCCATTTAACCTTTTAAATGTTCTTTGTAAATTTGCCCATATTAAATGAATGACTGATCCGAAGTAGGTTTGCCTACAGGACAATACGTTATGAATTGATCTATACAAAAAGAGAATATCGCTAGTCAAAGTTAGACATCGATTCTATCAAATTACCACCAAATCATTCCTCTCTTTTTTCTTTATTTTTATTTTAGCTCTTTTTCTTTTTGTTTCTTTTCTTTTTCTGTTCCCTCCTAACTTTTCTTTCTCTCCGAACATGTCTGCTGAAAATTGAATATTTTTCTTTTTCATTTTCTAGAATTTGAGCATTCTTTGCTGAGCTGCATTTGCCTATATCTTTTTTGCTACATTATTTTCTTTAAAGATTTATATTTTTTCAACAAAAACGTAATTGTCTCTCCATTAAATTTTCATGGATGCCAATGCCATAGGTATAGCTCCTGTTATGCATTACTTAAAAAGACCAAAAAACAAACAAAAAGACCATGAACCCAGAACTTAGTTCATATGGCTCATGCAAACAACCTTAAGAGAACATATCAAACAATTCTGGCATCAGAATCACACAATATTTGCAACCCTTTTCCTATCCCCGAGATGCAATTGACTTTGTGCCAAAAAAAAAAGGTCCTAACACTCAGAAAACTTGGTTTCTAATTTCTATAGGAAGTAAGACACTCACAAAGCAAGGGAAAAATAAATAACAAACCAATATAGTGGTGCCTACTTCTTTGCTTTTCCCTCTTCTTTCTCTCACTCATATCTCATTCTCATACATACAGATGTACAGGCAAAGAACGTATCATCCAACATTATACTTAAAGCCAACGACACTGGGAAAGAAAAGAGGGAAAAAAGGCATTTTCTTTAACCTCAAATTGAAGGAAGAAACAGGGGAAAACAAAGCAAGAATGCGTATTATTTTAAATAGTACCTACAAAATGTTGGGGAGCTGGGAATCCAATCTCTGTTGCAACTCCTTGATCTTCATGGAAAGCTCCAGCTTCTGCTCCTTGTAGCTCTGCAGCAAATACTCTTTCCCTTCTATCACCTCTTTTAGTTCTCCTACTTCTCTCTTCAGCATCTCAATTCTCTCCCCATCTCCCCTTCCCTTCTCAGGGGAGTCTGAGTTGCTCTCCACATCAAGATACCCATTAGCATGGCCATTTCTTATGTCTGATGGCCAAACTGTATCGATTGATGTCATCTTATTTGTGCCACCATATCCTACACAGTGATCTGCAATTGCCTTCCTCAGCCTTAGGATTTCTCTCTGAGAGTCGAACAAGTCTCTATTTGCAGCATCCAGTTGTGATTGTAGGTGAGTTGAGTGTGCCACCTGAGCATTCAGCGAATTCTGCAGTTCCATAATCTGATCCTGCATCTCCAGAATCATATCATCTCTTCTTTTTAAGTGTTGCCTTAGTTTCTGTATCACTTCCCGCTTGCTAAATATGTCAGAGCCAGATTCTGAGACACATGGTGAGTCAGAGCAGTTAGAATGGTGAAATGGCCTAGGAGGCAACTCAAGGCGATCTGGAGATGATGCCCACATAACACCATTATCCTTGCTGAAATCAGAGGTGGGGACTGTCACCAGAGGGAGAGCAACCTCAGATTCTGGCAGTATCTGTCCATTGGGTGGGTGCTTCTCTATGTTTTCAGCTCCTGTTTTGAGCCCAAACTTAAATAAAAAACCACAAGGTGCAAGAAACGGTAAAAACACATACATTTCAGACTTATGTTGATCTAACTCCTCATTTTTTCTAAACTACCGGTGTCAGTCGCATATAAACACCACAAAGCGGGTATGATTAAAAACTTAGATGCCATGTCTTAACATTCCAAAGGCAAGGAATTTGATATTAGGATGGGATTCATAAAAGGCTTAGTACTTGAGGAAAATGAGACTCTGTTTCTTCTATTTCCAGTAAATACGTGACTATTTACACTAAAAAAAGAGATATAGGGAAAGAAATCAAACTAGAGAATTCATAACAATTCTATTTCTTCACTTTATTATCCCACTTTAAAGACCCAAGCAAAAGCATAGAAAGTGAAAAACTAAAACAAGTGCATGTATATATGTCAAAGCTTCGGACATCTCAAACTGTAAGATAGCCGCACCACACCTGACATGCAGTTGAAACAACCATCATCTTCTTCAGTAAATGCGTACATGTTTGAATGCAATCGGCAACCTGACGATCTCCTTCTATCAGAAGTTCCATTCTCTGTAATAAACTCTAAATTTAGAACTAGTTTTTTAT